>NC_085844.1:148030106-149478439 GCF_035594765.1 Anolis carolinensis | reverse complement strand
TCATTATTGGGGGAACAAATGAGTTCATTGCCACTATTCAGCTCTATTCTCTGAGGTATTAATTTGTCAGCGGAGCAGCTTCCCTTGAGGCTGTACTTCGGTTTTGAAGCTCCGCAAACGCTAAGCCTCCCTGCACACTAAAAACGTAAATGTTTAATTTGTTACTAAAAACGCTTAAGGGGGCGCCTTGTTTTATATTTATAATAAACTGTGGGAACGAGTGAAAAAATGTTCATCTAAACTGTGCAAGTATTAAGAAAATTGAACAACAATTTCTTTCTTTTCCTTAGAAAAAAACTGAGGCTGTTTTGGCTTCTAATTTGTGTTTAATTTTCCCAATATAGCAGCCTGTGTAATTTCTTTTTCTATTAGACTTTAATGGGATTATACTACTGTAAGTTAAAATGAACGACTTTCTCCTTTCAAAGGGAGAGTATATTCCTGTATTTCCTACTTTTTATTAGCCAGTTCTTCATTCAGTTCTTTTTATGCACTTAAGTCCCAGGACTTGGGATGGGATATGCTTATAGTTTCAGTAATACTGGGATTTTATGGCAACAGTACAAAACTATTAAGTAAATATACTAGTGCAAATGTTTACAGTTGGTTCACTAGGGGCTCTGAAGCTGTATTGCAAACTACATGTTGGAGGGGAATCCCTGGTCTTTCCCCTGAAATAGGCTTCAGTGGTTCTCATTCATATGTTAAGTACAACACATGTGTTCAGCCACAGTCTCAATGGTTTTTAATTTTCACTGTCACTGGAGTTGTTTCTGGTCTCTATCTATTTATCTGTGAACCAGAGCTGGCAGAAGACATTTTGCCACATGAATTGGAACACAATTGATGTCTGCATTCCCATCCCTCTTCACCAATGTTTACTATAAAGTCTTAATACTTCATTCACACACATATTTTCTGTTTTAATCTCATCCCTTCTCTAGCTGAAAAAGATCTCTGCACTTTGATGCAAATCAACACTAGCTGAATGCAAACACATCCCGGAAGTCAAAATTAAAGTGCAAAGTGTAAAGATGTTTTTGGTTATGTATTATTATGATTATATAATTATTATGTATTCCCTTCAAAACAGCAATTTCAGCTGCTTTTCACTGTGGACAATGTGCAGGTGTAATGACTTGTGTAAAGACAGTAGTTCTTCGGTTACAGTTGACTTGAGAATACGCTATTTGTTTATCTGACATCTTTCTGAATCAGTCTTCGGTTCAATACCTGTGAGTCCATGGTGTAGCTGTTAGAATTTCTGGGAGTTGAAGGCCAAAACATCTGGGGACCCACAGGTTGAGAACCACTGGTCTACACATGGCTCAATGCTATGGAACCTTAGGAGTTGTAGTTTGGTGAGATAGCAGCACCCTTTGACAGAGAAGGCCAATGACAGTTAAAGTGATGTTAAACTGAATTAATTCTACAGGGCAGATCTACTCTTAGCTGGGCAGGCATTGTCTCTTCTCATCTTGCTGCCGCTTTTGAACTGAATTGCTTTCAAGAAACAGCCTTCCACTAAGACTAATAAATTTGTGATGGGAGTGGGATAGAAAGAAAAACATCTTAGTCCAACCATCAAATCATTACATCAAGCTGAAGCAATAAAAAACGTTGTGGAAATAAAATTATATGCTTTGCACATTCCTATTGGAATTCAGTTTTCTTAAGGTTTTAAACTCTTTAAACCTCCTTAGCAGTTCATAACTAATGATTAAGAGCATAATCATAGGATTACATCCTATGGGATAAATTTATCCATTTACAGCTATAATGATTACCATAGACTACCTAAATCTTCATATTTTTAATGAAGGTCATATAAGCTATTATTTGTCAGTGTCCATCCTTGCTGAAAAAGTGGCCTTTTCCAAAAAGAGGATGGGTGTCAAGGGGGAAGAGGAACTCTATTGCTTCCCGTATTTCTCAGGTCTCTAAACCTTAGAATTAAAATAGTTTGATACCACTTTAATTGCCATGACTCAATGCTATGGAATCCTGGTATTTCTAGTTTTGTGAGGCATCAACACTCACCAAACTACAGCTCCCATGATTTTATTGCACTGAGCCATGGCAGTTAAAGTGGTGTCATACTGTATTAATTCTATTGTATAAACAGATCCTTTGAATCACAGGGTTCTGCATCAGCCCTGCACCCTCATGCTAGATGTGACAGTGAAAGTCAGGCAGGAGGAGGCACATTCTGGGGCAGTCTAGCCTCTCTTATCCAAGAATAGGACTGTTTTCCCACTCTGGAAATACCTGTAGGGGAATGCTCTCATAAAGGTATTTAGGGGGAAAAGACAGCTTTACTAAGGAGCGCAGTTTGCCCCTCTCATTTGTGACATGAAAGCTACCCTTCCATTCATTGTTGTTTCAGGAGAGGAAAACAGTTGTAGTACATAGAGATGAATGTATGGGAAAGCCAATATGGCTATTATTTGTTTATTTAGTTATTTTTATCTCTTATTTATTTATTTATTTATTTATTTATTTACCGCTCTTCTCCCCCAGGGGGACCCAGAGCAGTCTTTTCTCCCATGGGTGGGACTCAAAGTGGTGTGCAGTAATTAAAAGCAACAGACATTACATAACATACAAATTCATACAAATTCAATTTAAAAACTTCATAAACCAAATAAACAAATTGCCCCTACATAAACCATAAATAACATATTAATAACTTATGACATATATGATTAAAGTTCTGTGAACCTCAAACAACTCCATCTTCATTAGGCTGTGTAACAGCTTACTTACTTACTTACTTACATAGGCGATCCCTCGTAGTTCGAGGACGATTGTCTTCCATCTTGGGAGTGTGTCCGTAGATGGATGAAGAGACCTATTCTTGATCTGCATGTTCTCCCGCAGTGAGGACATCGGTTTCCAGGTGTAAGGTGGTCTCGGTCAGGGTTGGCTTGACGCTCCTTCCTCTTGGCATGCTTCTCCCTTAAGCCCTCCATCCGTGCTTCTTCGAACTCCGCAGCACTGCTGGTCACAGCTGACCTCCAATTAGAGCACTCAAGGGCCAGGGCTTCCCAGTTCTCAGTGTCTATGCCACAGTTTTTAAGGTTGGCTTTAAGCCCATCTTTAAATCTCTTTTCCTGCCCACCAACATTACATTTCCCATTCTTGAGTTCGGAGTAGAGCAACTGCTTTGGGAGAAGGTGATCGGGCATTCGGAGAATGTGGCCAGTCCAGCAAAGTTGATGGCGTAGGAGCATCGCTTCAATGCTGGTGGTCTTTGCTTCTTCCAGCATGCTGACATTTGTCCGCCTGTCTTCCCAAGAGATTTGCAGGATTTTTCTGAGGCAACGCTGATGGAAACGCTCCTGGAGTTTGGTGTGATGTCTGTAGACCGTCCACGTTTTGCAAGCGTAGAGCAGGGTTGGGAGGACAATGGCTTTATTAACAAGCACCTACGGGTGTCCCGATCATCAAACACTCTCTGCTTCATTCTGAAAAATGCTGCACTCGCAGAGCAGGCGGTGTTGTATTTCAGTGTCAATGTTGACTTTTGTGGAGAGGTGGCTGCCAAGGTAGCGGAAATGGTTAACGTTTTCTAATGTGACACCATTAAGCTGTATTCCTGGCACTGCAGAGGGATTAGCTGGTGCCTGTTGGAAGAGCACTTTGGTTTTCTCGATGTTCAATGAAAGGCCGAGCTTCTCGTATGCTTCTGCGAAGGTGTTTAGAGTGGCTTGTAGGTCTTCTTCTGAGTGCGCACAGACTACGTTGTCATTGGCATATTGGAGTTCTATAACAGATGTTGTGGTGACCTTGGTTTCGGCTCTCAGTCTGCTGAGGTTAAATAGCTTGCCATCTGTCCGATAGATGATTTCCACACCGGTGGGAAGCTTCCCATCAACAAGGTGAAATATCATAGCGATGAAGATGGAAAATAAGGTAGGGGCAATAACACATCCCTGCTTGACACCTGATTCCACCTTAAATGGGTCACTTTGGGAGCCGTTGCTGTCCAAGACTGTTGCCATCATGTCATCATGGAGGAGCCGCAGGATGTTCACAAATTTTGTCAGGGCACCCGATCTTTTGGAGGATGGTCCAGAGAGCGCTGCGATTCACTGTGTCGAATGCCTTTGCAAGGTCAATGAATGCCATGTACAGAGGTTGGTTTTGTTCCCTGCATTTTTCTTGGAGCTGTCGAGCAGTGAAGATCATGTCCACTGTTCCTCTGGAGGTACGGAAGCCATTCTAGGATTCTGGGTGGGTGTCTTCTGAGACAGGGAGAAGGCGGTTTGCAAGGATTCTTGCGAGGATTTTCCCAGCGGAGGTTAGAAGGGAGATATCGCGATAGTTCCCGCAGTCTGTTCTATCTCCTTTCTTGAAAAGGGTGATGATGGTGGCATCCTTGAAGTCTGCTAGGATTTTCTCGGTCACCCACAGCTTTTCAATGAGCTGGTGGAGTTGTTGTATCGGCTCAGGTCCACCCGTTTTGAAGATTTCAGCAGAGATCCCATCAGGTCCGCTGGCTTTGTTGTTTTTTTGTTGGCTGATGGCATTGCTAACTTCTTCCAAACTAGGCAGTGCTGCAAGCTCATCCCATTTGTTGTTGCAGGATTTGTGAGAGGGCTCTTCGGCCACATTGGAGCTACGATTCAGCAGGTTCTGGTAGTGCTCTTTCCAACGTAGTGCAATTGATGTTTTGACCTTCAGAATTTTGGTTCCATCTGATGAGCGTAGGGGCTGTATGCCATAGTTTCTTGGTCTGTAAATGATCTTTGTGGCTTTGAAAAATCCCTGAGCATCATGGGTATCTGCAAAGTGTTGGATTTCTTCAGTCTTCTTTGTCCACAAGATGTTCTTGAGTTCTCTGGTCCTTCTTTGGACCTCAGCTTTTGCACTGGCATAGATCTTTTTCTTGGCAGCACAGTTGGTGTCTCTCTGCCATGTTTGAAAGGCTTTCCTTTTGTTATCAATTAGCTTTTGGATCTCTTTGTCATTATTGTCAAACCAGTATTGATGTTTCTCAGTTTGGTATCCAATGGTTTTTTCGCAGGCTGTGATGATGGAGGTCTTCCGTTTGTTCCAATGTTCCTCAACATTTTCGGGGTGTTCTGTGGGTAGATGATCTTTGAGTGTTGTTTGGAGAAGGGCTCGTTTGGAGGGCTCCTGAAGGGCTTGGGTGTTCATTTTGCGCCTTGTTTTTCTTCCTTGGAGTCTGCGTTTGGGGACGATCTTGATAGCCATCGTGGATCAAATTAACCTGTGATCTGTCCAGCAGTCATCGGCACCTGTCATGGCTCTTGTGAGAAGCACATCGTGGCGGTCTCTGGCACGGGTAATAACATAGTCCAAGAGGTGCCAATGCTTTGACCGGGGGTGCTTCCATGATGTCTTGAGCTTGTTTTTCTGGCGGAAGAGCGTGTTGGTGATGACAAAGTTGTGCTCTCCGCATTTGGTGAGAAGCAAGATGCCATTCGAGTTGCTGTTTCCGACCCCGTCTTTTCCTATGATCCCTGGCCACAGGTCGGAGTCCCGTCCGACTCTGGCATTAAAGTCCCCCAGGAGGATGATTTTGTACTTCTTAGGTATCTCCGATAGGATGGTGTCCAGCTGACAATAAAAATTTTCCTTGATGTCTTCGTCAGCATCTAGAGTTGGTGCATAGGTACATATGATGGTTGCCTTTTGGTTTTTGGCAAGGTTAATTCGGAGGGTGCTTCAGTCAGGTGCTTCACCAGGTCATTTCTGATAGCAAAGCCAACTCTGTGTATTCTTTGCTCTTCTTTACGCAGTCCCTTCCAGAAGAAGGTGTAGCCTCCTCTTTCTTCCTTCAGCTGTCCCTCTCCTGCTCTCCGGGTCTCCTGAAGGGCTATGTCGATCTTAAAGCGTCCCAGCTCCCTTGCAATGATAGCAGTCCTGCGTTTGGGACGTTCACTGTCAGTGTTATCCAACAGTGTCTGTACGTTCCATGTTCCAAAGTTCATTTCTGTCAGACCCCTGGCAGCAGGGCACCAAGAACCATACACGGAGGCCAATCTCTATCTAATATCTTTATTAAGGAAATATATAAAAGTAATAAAAACAAGTGAAGAATATAGTTCAGAAGCAGACCTTTCAAATGAGGTCAAAAACAGTCCAAAAATGTATTGTCCAATAAATGATATTAGAGTTCAAAGTTTAAATCCAATACTGAAACACACACTATTGCCAAGCAATAGTGTGGGGAAATGTCAGAGTCTTAGGAGTCCAAGGTAGCTTGACAACAAGGCTGGATACAAGGCTGGATACAAGGCTGGATACAAGGCTGGATACAAGGCAAACAGTGATTCTTGGAACAAGGTCCGTGGTTAAAAGCAAGGCGAGGCAAATCTTGAATACTTAATCCGGGAAGCAAGGAACTGGGGTTACGAAGTCCACACACGATCTTACTCCTGAAGCAGCTCTGTTGACTCCGCAAAGATTCTCCCGCGTCAGGCACCTATATTGGGTCTCGTTTTCCCACCAACAACCTCTTTCCCTAGAGAACGGGAAGCGAAACCCAACTTTGTCCAGATGCAAGACTCCTTAGAATTTCCCAAGGGAAGCAGGTCTAATCAGCCTGTTGTTTGGCTGCAATCCGTAAACTCCTGCGATTCTGTTCCCTGATTCCTCTGTCAGCACAATAGGATTCTCTCCTAGGGAACAGAGGCGAGGAATGTCCAAGGTCTGTTTTACTGAATTCTTGGGTACAAACATCAACATCCGGCAGGTGAAAAGACTCCGGCTCTTGTTGAACCGGCGAAAACCCCATGTTTTCGTCTTCATCTGCCTCGATGGCACTAGGAACAGGACTACAAGGCCCATGAGGCATCACAATTTCTCTTTTTTGGCTGCAGAGTGATGACCCCTCTGGACGCGGCAGTCCAGTCAGGGATAAGAGAGGCAGACTATGTTTAGGGCACCTTTTCTAGCCCTTTCCCCGTGAGGGGTGAGCAGAGCGGATCCTAAAAAGGGCTGCTCAGTCATGGATACAGCTGCCGGACTACTCAACTGCCCCGTCCTTGAGGTAGAACGACTGAGTCCATATCCACCGCCCATGTGCCAGTCTGTGACTAGGGGCTTCCAGATTTCACAGTCCTGCCCCCGTCGCCACTAGCTGATCGCCATGGGACTTTTGTTGGTTTGTTTTTATTTTTCTTGGAAGACGCCTGTGTGTGATTTTTTTTTAATGTGTGGAGGTTGGTACATGGCCAGTCAACATACAAACTGTGTAACAGCATTGCCAAGTTCAAATAACATTCAGAGATGTATATTACCAGTAACTACTTTCTGGTTGTTGCCTATTATAAATCATCAGGAAAGGCATGGTTCCACAAGAAAGTTTTAATTTGTGAACAAAAGGCCAACAAGGAGGGGGGCCAATCGCACCACTCTATGAAGGGAGTTCCAGAGCTGCAGGGCCACCACCAAAAAGGCCCTCTCCCTTGTTCCGACCAATCACACTTGTGGTGGTATTGGGACTGAGAAAAGAGCTTCTCCTGATGATCTCAGGGCTCGTGTGGGCTCATAGGAGGACATGCGGTCCCTCAAGTAGGCTATGCCATGTAGAAGTCTAAAAGGCAGCTCCATGTTGAGATACATTACTGGTTCATCAAGCAGAATTTTGTTGGCAGTGATTGGCTGGGTAATATCTTATTAATGTTTCAGGCAAAACTCCTTTCTAGAAAATAAGGTTCAAACTTGATGCTTTTGCACATATAAGCTTCAGCACTTTCTTAATTAACTTTCTTTCATTACAAGTTGAGAATTGATATATATTATACCTCTGGTATAATTTATACTAGATGTAGGAAAAATATGATGTGATCACGACAACAGGTGTGTTAAAATGTTGTCTTCCATTAGTATTTAAATTTGTAATATGTAATAGTCCTTGCTTTGCCTAGTGCTTTGGCTGCCAGCTGTAGCATGCAAATGCTAGAACCTTTAATTTTTGTTGTTTTCATTTACTATTTAAGAACAGCACACAATAAACCACACAATCAGCATAACTTTCAGCTAGAGAGCCACTTGGTTTCTATTGCAGAATGACTCATGGGGAATATCTTGTCACTGCATTCTGCAAAAGAGGGTATCTCCAGAGCTTTAGAAAGTTATTGTGCTGCCTTAAATATATTTAAAATATAAATCAAAAAGCCCATAAAAGTTTTGTTTTGAACCTGATTGAAAGATTGATATTTCATAAAATAGTGTTCTTTATGTCACCATTGACAAAGGATATTTACGTTGAGTTGTTTTTCCAACTATGATAAGGGCTTATGAGATTGTATAGGCTTAGTGGGTTTTGTACTCTTATTGTCCAGGATTTCATCTGTAATTTCTGGAGGTTTTTTGTTTCATTTGGGAATTTTAATTTAGTTTGTGAGTTGCAAAGATAAATCAGAGGGCTAGCCTTTCTCTTTAGAGAATATCACAGTGAAGGGGGATTACAGGATAGTAGAGAGAGTGTGATTTCCCCTGAACTTTCCTTCAATCACCTGTCTCAAATAAAGCAAAATTCTTTAATTTTAACTGACCTAAGGTTACACATTATACATGGTCAGAACTGGCAGTTATAAATTTCTATTGAATTCTGTGGAAATGTCCATTGAACTATGTCTTGGCTTGCAGATAAATTACAGAGTTGCTTTGTTAAAAAAACCCAAACCAAAAAAGCACATACCTCAAATCACTATAGTCTACTCTACAAAATATACTACAAAAAATAATATCAATAAGGGAATTCAAGATCTTTTTTAAAAGAAAGAAAGAAAGAAAGAAAGAATTACAATGATCAGGCTATGTGTGTGGATATGTGATGTAAAATTTAATTGCATGTTATACCTGCTAAATATAAATAAATACACACACACACTTGTGCGATCCATTAAAATGATTCAGAAGTCACTGCAAAACTGGGGGGCTCTGGCATTTCATTTCTAATGTGTTTCTAAAGTAAACTATAGTGAGAATAACAAAATTTCGTTACTGTTTTGTTAAAATAAGCGTACATAATTACTATAATTGGGGAAACTTCAGGGGCTCCTTTCTCTCTCATTTTTAATGCTCTTGGAGTGAAACTTACTACAATGTTAGAACACATTTACCACTGTTAGTGCACCAAATCCTAGAACATTTAATTTATCCATGGATTTTTGGGGAATTTTCAAAGTTTTATAAACAATATTTTTTATTAATAAAGAAGATACGTTCCTAGTTTTAAAGTATTATTTCTTATTTAATTGTGTAGTCCTTATTTTGAAAGTACTAGTTCTACACCAGGAACTTTATTTTTGCGTGTAAAACTTCATTAAATGGCTGGATGACAGTGTTAAATTGGTGTACTGGATAGCAAAATGTGCTATAACACAATGTCCCTTGTGCTTCTTCTTCTTCAATCACACAGTCTTATCCGACTCTTCGTGACCTCATGGACCAGGCCCAGGCCTGTAGCGAGGGGGGGGGGGGGTTAGGGGTTCAACCCCCCCCCCCCCGAAATTTTTCATGTTATAAAAAAAATCTCGTTTACTCATGAATTTTAACTGGTTAACCAAATCCCCATGCTAAGTCTATGAGATGCAAAACATTAAGAGTCCCTCCAGGCACTATCTCAAGCAGATATTGACAGGTTTGTAGCGGGGAGGGGTATGTGCTAGGGGTTCAACCCCCTCCCCCCCCCCCCCCCCCGAAATTTTCAAAACCCCTCCCGAAATTTTTTTCTGGCTACGGCCCTGACCAGGCCACGCCAGAGCTCCCTGTCGGCAGTCGCCGCTCTCAGTTCCCTCAAGGTCAAGCCAGTCACGTCAAGGATACCATCTATCCATCTTGCCCTTGGTCAGCCTCTCTTCCTTTTTCCTTCCATTTTACCCAGCATCCAGCTTTCCTGTCTCCTCATGATGTGGCCAAAATACTTCAACTTTTCCTCTAATATCCTTCCCTCCAGTGAGCAGCCGGGCATTATTTCCTGGAGGATGGACTGGTTGGATCTTCTTGCAGTCCAAGGCACTCTCAGGATTTTCCTCCAGCACCAAAGTTCAAAAGCGTCTATCTTTCTTTGCTCAGCCTTCCTTATGGTCCAGCTCTTGCATCCATAGGTTACTATGGGGAACACCATTGCTATAACTATGCGGACCTTCGTTGCCAGTGTGATGTCTCTGCTTTTCACTATTTTATCGAGGTTGGCCATTGCTCTCCTCTCAAGAAGTAGATGTCTTCTGATTTCCTGCAGTGATCTTCGCACCTAGAAATATGAAGTCTGTCACTGCTTCCACGTTTTCTCCCTCTATTTTCCAGTTATCAATCGGTCTGGTTGCCGTAACCTTGGATTTCTTGATGTTTAATTGCAGCCTGGCTTTTGCACTTTCTTCTTTCACCTTGGTGATAAGGCTCCTCAGCTCCTCCTCAGTTTCAGCCATCAGAGTGGTATCATCTGCATACCTAAGGTTGTTAATGTTTCTTCCAGCAATTTTAACTCCGGCCTTGGATTCGTCAAGCCCCGCACTGTAAGGAAGTTTGAGCATTCTTTAGCATTTCCCTTTTTGGGTATGGGGATATAAATGGATTTTTTCCAATCTGATGGCCATTCTTGTGTTTTCCATATTTGCTGGCATATGGCATGCATCACCTTGATAGCATCATCTTTCTAGATTTTAAACAACTCAGCTGGGATCCCGTCGTCTCTGGCTGCCTTGTTATTAGCAATGCTTCTTAAGAACCACTCAACCTCACTCCTCAGGATGTCTGGTTCTATTCACTCACCACACCGTCAAAGCTATCGTCTATATTATTATCCTTCCTATACAGATCTGTATATTCTCGCCACCTTTTCTTGATCTCTTCAGCTTCTGTTAGGTCCTTGTCATCTTTGTTTTTGATCATGCCCATTTTTGCCTGAAATTTACCTCAGATGTTCCTGATTTTCTGGAAGAGGTCTCTTGTCCTTCCTATTCTATTGTCTTCTTCCACTTCCATGCATTGCTTGTTTAAAAATAGTTCCTTGTCTCTTCTGGCTAACCTCTGGAATTGTGCATTTAGTTGGGCATATCTCCCCCATCACTGTTTCCTTTTGTCTTCCTTCTCTCTTGGGCTACTTCCAGTGTCTCATCAGACAACCATCTTGCCTTCTTGGTTTTCTTTTTCTTTGTGACGTACTTTGTTGTCGCCTCCTGAACAATGTTGTGGACTTCTGTCCATTGTTCTTCTGGGACTCTATTTATTAAATCTAGTCCCTGTAATCTATTCTTCGCCTCCACTGCATATTCACTAGGAATAGTTGTGAGAACATATCTAACTGGTCTGTGTATTTTCCTCATTCTCTTTAGTCTGACTCTAAATTGTGCTATAAGAAGTTCGTGATCTGAACTACAGTCAGCTCCAGGTCTTGTTTTCACCAACTGAATGGATGTCCGCCACCTTTGGCTGCAAAGGATGTCGTCAATCTGATTCCGGTGTTGACCATCTGGTGAAGTCCATGTGTAAAGCTGTCTTTTAGGTTGTTGGAAGAGAGTGTTTGTTATGCACAGCCTATGTCCTGTTTCATTTTGTTGTCCCAAACCATGCTTGCCTGTGATCCCGGTTGTCATTTGACTGCCCACATTAGCATTCCAGTCTCCTGTAATGAAAATAATGTCTCTTTTTGGTGTATTAATCCAGTAGGTGCTGCAGATCCTCATGGAACTGATCTAATTCTGCTTCTTCAGCAGCTGTGGTTGGGGCGTATATTTGGATCACTGTGATGTTAAACGGCTTGACTTGAACTCGAATTGAGATCATTCTATCATTTTTTGGGTTGTATCCAAGCACATCTTTAGCAACTTTATTATTAATTATGAAAGCTACTCCATTTCTTTGGTGTTCCTCTTGTCCACAGTAGTAGATCTGGTGGTCACCTGTTGTGAAGTGGCCCAATCCAGTCCATTTCAGTTCAATGACGCCCAGAATGTCTTATCTTTAATCTCACCAATAACCATGTCCAGTTTGCCTTGACTCATAGATCTTAAATTCCAGGTTCCTATAGTGTGTTGATCTTTAGAACATCGGATTTGTCATTCACCTCCAGCACTGTCGGCCATTAGCCTTCCTTTCAGCGTTGAGCCAACCGCATCATCACATCTGAGGCTAGTTGGACTAGTTCTCTGTTCCTCCCCAGTAGCATTTTGACCATCTTCTGACCTGGGAGTCCTATCTTCCGATGGTATACTGACATTTCCCTGGTTGTACTGATCCATTTAGTTTTCATGGTAAGAATACTGGAGTGGGTTGTCATTACCTTCCCCAGGGATCGTATTTAGTCTGACCCATCTGCCATGACCTTCCCATCTTGGGTGGCCCTGCACGGTATAGCTCATGGCATCATCGAGGCACTCAAGCCCCAGCACCGCGTCAAGGTAATGATTGATGTGCAAAGACAAAAAGTTTGCAGTTTAATAAAGTTTTTTTTTCATATCATACCTAATTTTCTGTTGCAAAACAAACAAACAGACAAAAAACTACTTACCTGGGCCTAAAATGGCCCAGAAATGGCAAAACAGATAAATAAAACAAAATAAAAATAATGGGGAAATTTTGGAGATATATGTGTGTTTGGGGTGTGTGGGTTAGCATGTTCTTACTATGTTCTTTACTAAAGGAGTGGGAATCATTTTGCCCTCCAGGTGTTTCTTTGACTGCAACTTCCAGTATTCCTCTGTATTGCCTCTGTATGCTGACTATGGCTGTTGAGAATCACATTCTAGCAACAAGTTTGGATGCTGTGTACCTACCTATATTCTATGATATTTATTTATTATTCAAACTTATATGCCGCCACTCCCCTAGGGCTCGAGGCGGCTTACAAGAGCAGGCTAAAATCTAACAATTTAAAAACATCTTTAAAATATCTTTTTAAAAAAACCTTAAAAACACTCCCCCAGGGCTTGGAGTGGCTTACAAAACAAGCTAAAATCTAAGCAATTTAAAAACAGCAATAACGGAGATCAAAAGCCTGCCGAAACAGGTGTGTCTTACATGCCCTGCGGAAGACTGATAAGTCCCGCAAGGCACGAACTTCAGGTGGCAGAGTATTCCAGAGTGATGGCGCCACTGCTGTAAAAGCTCTACGTCTAGTTGCTGTTAGATGCACAGAAAACGTACCAGGAATAGGTGGCCATATGAGCTAAGACTAGACTCACTTCATTAACTAGTCATGTAGATGATAGTATCTAAGTTGATTTTATTCTCTCATGATCATAAAAACCGGATCCGTGCAGGCAGGAACTTCCTCTAAATCTTGATATTAGTGTTTGGTGTGTCACTGGATGAGCCTCCAAACTTAGCAGAAGCCTTATTGCTTCTTAATGGTGGCTCTGTTTATAGTATAATTATCATAGAATTTGTTAGTATCTGCATGTGTATGCAAGGCAAACAATTTTTGTTATAGAGAAATAAAGCCCCATGGGGCTTCTGAATTTGTTGTATTTTATTTACATCTTAAAGCTCCTCTGTTTATTCTATGGAGTTAAGGGCATCCAGTGTATCCAAGCATCATTCCATTTTATCTTCAGAACAATCATGCGAGGCAAGTTAGACTGAAAATGTCTTGTGTTTCTTGCAGTGACCACCATACTACCAGTGTTAATTTTCACTTATTTTATTCTTGAATGCAATAAAACCCCCAGATAACTCTGTGAAGTTTTTTTTTGCAAAAAAATTCACAAAATCTGCAAACTCTCATTTCCCTGTCTTTTTTCTTCATGTTTCAGATATAGCTCTTTCTCACTAAGGATTTTAAAAACATGTCTATTCCTCACATTCATACTTCATGGATGAGTTGGTAATGTGTTTAAACATGGGTCACACCAGCTTTTTTCCTAAGCGCAAATCCAACATATTAGTTAGGTAGCCCACACTGTAGCTTAAAGATTGTTATAGTTTTAGTCATTTCTCAAATTGATGTGGTAATAAGTGTGGGAGAATCATCTCATTTAACCTTCTATTTCTGTGCTCTTTCCTGAAAGGAGCAACAAAAAATCGTACTCTCCACTCCTTTCCAATCAGTGCACATGGAGAGAGGCTTCATTCTCCCCCTAATGTGTTAATTTTGGAAGAGGTGATTGCGAGAATTGGCATAGCATTTTGTGTAGAACTTGGGGAAAAGAGAGGAGGAAACACCACCTCCTTATTTCTAATGCTGTGAGGGTTGAATGAAAAGTAATGCCTCCACCTTCGTAACTCCTCAACAGATGGCAGTACTGGTATGTGGCAAGTACTGGTTTGTTCAGTAGACTCTCCTCTACAGTTCCATTTGGTGGGAAGCCTTAGCATTGAATGGTTGTTAAAGTGCGAAGTATGGAACCCTGTGCAGACGGTCGGTCAATTCAACTTAAGCAACGTGCAGTCACTGAATTCTTGACAGCAGAAGGTGTCACCCCAAAAGAGATTCATCAGAGAATGCAAGCTGTTTATGGTGATTGTGTTAATGTGAGTACTGTGAGTTGTTGGGCGAGTAAGTTTAAAGATGTTGAGGTGGGAACATCTGACTTGCGTGACAAACAAAAAGTTGGATGTCCTGTGACAGCAACCACTGAGTTTCACAAGCAAAAAGGTTGACAGATTGATTTAGGACAATTGTCGTGTCACTCAGAGAGAAATTTCAAACATAATTGGCATTTCACAAGAACGTGTGGGTCACATTGCTTTGCTTGGATATCGGAAGATCTGTGCATGATGGGTACTGTGAGGCGCTGGTTGCGGAAACAGAGTGTGAATTTCTTCTGTGACTGCTTCAGAAAACTTGTTCCTCGTTGGCAGAAATGTATCCAATTGTCTGGTGATATGTGGAAAAGTGAATAGTGGTAGTTAAAGAGCACATTCTAAGGATTATTTCTCTGTTTGGTTTATTAAAATATTCCCATCACAAATCTAAGTAATGAAGGTGGAGGCATTACTTTTCATTCAACACTCATAGATAGCGTGGCTGCAGATGGGGAAGACAACCCTGAATGATTGTTGCAATGGTTGAATGAAATCCATTGGGATAGGGAGAAATTGTTACTCAGTACTCCAGGCCAGAGGTGTTTCTACAGTAAGGTGTTCTGAAGGTGGATCCTTTGTTCATGCTAGTTCAAAGACAGGCAATCTAGAGGTGAGAAAGCAGTAAATGCAATGCTTACCCAGCCTAGTTCAATAAAAAAAAAACAAGCAGATAGTCTTAGGTCATGAGAGGGAAGGAAGGAAGCATTTATACAGACATTCACAGTTCACTGTAAAACAGTGAGAGGCATCATTTAATAATGCCCAGGGCCAAAGAGGAATACAAATGAAGAAACAGTGCTTGAAACCTTTGAACTGCCAATCACAGAAAACATTATTTACCAAATAATCCATGAAACAAATAGAGCAATAGAGTTAGTATTTAGGGCAGACACTGGAGGGACCCCTATCAAAGTCAGGTTGATGGGGACAGACATAGCTGCATCACATCACCAAGCTGGGGGAAAACATTGACCTACTGCTCTTGGTAAGATGCATTATGTACCACATGAAGCCTTGGATGGTAGTGGGGCCCAGGCTTAGGACACTGTGTTAGCTTCTGACGAATGTTTGTGCACTTAAAATGTATTTCAGATTCAACAACAATGAAACAAAAGTAATGTAGAGAGTCACTGATAAACATGGGATATGGGGTAAATGAATGCTGAACAACTCTGGAAATGGTATACACTAGGGACAGATACAGCCACTGGCAAACAGCAGGGTGAGTTCAGAGGTAAAGGCCCATTCCAACAACAATAAACCAGTAACAGTTGGCATAAAAGTTGATGGTGCTGAAATACTCACCCATTACATCTTTTGAAGGAAAATGTTTACCTGGCCAAACAGCTTGGTACACTGCAGGAAGCCCAGCACGATTACGGCATGATAACAAAATATAGTGAGAGACTTTTCTTAAACCGGTATAAAATTGGTAGATCTGCTAACTAGAGAATTAACATATGTTGGCACACTTCAAGAGAATAAGCTATATTGCCTGCAAATTGCTCACCTACATCTCTAACATTGACAACTTTTCTTTTTTCTACAAACAATCCCTTCTACTCTTCAAAAACCAAAAGTTACAAAGTTATTTGGGTTGGGGTTTTTTTTCACAAAAAGTCCATATGAGGTTTCCAGTCATTAATAACCTTTCTCTGAGCAAACAAGAAGATTTGTCAATTTCCGCTAAGTCTATCAGTTTCACTAGCCACTCCTTCATAGTAGTCTATATTGAATACATCTAAAGAGCCCATTTATTTTATTTATTTACAGCATTTATATTCCGCCCTTCTCACCCCGAAGGGGACTCAGGGCAGATCACATTACACACATCAGGCAAACATTCAATGCCTTTTTAACATAGGACAAAGACAAACAACAAACATAGCTCCGAGCGGGCCTCGAACTTATGACCTCCTGGTCAGTGATTCATTGCTCTCCTGTCTGCGCCATTTGTTTTTGCAAAGCTATAAAAAAACATTTGCAACCATTTTTGAATTTTTTCAAATATCCCTTCTATCCGAACTAGATACAGCCAAAACAATAAACTATCTTGCAAGTCATTTCCTATCTAGTTTTACATTCATTTGTCTTGGTGCTGCAGAGTTGTAAGATGTGCTATCTTAAACTTTGCTTTATGAGAAACACATCCTTCTTAACTATGCATAGATGGAATAGGCCATGGACTGCTTTATTTGCCATCAGGTGGAAACTACTCACTCAATGAAATGTTAGTGTTACGAGTCAGACGCCAGCCAATATAAACAACTCAGTTTATTGCAAAAACAACACAAAGGAGCCTAAGAAACAACCAAAAGGAGGCTCAAAACACTTTCTCTTCAGTGTGAGGTAACAATGTCCAAAAAGAACTCAAAAGACCCAAACTTGGGATATAATCTGGATTATCCTGAGAAATAATCCAGATTAAAACAAACTTAGTTGAAAAGGCTGGAAACTCGCTCCACCTGCTGGTTGGAGCTAAACAAACACATGAAAGCTACCAGCAGTAACCCACAGTGACCAACGGCCACACAATGCCCCAAAATGTTGCTAAAGCAAAACCACGTTGTAAAGGAGAAGTCCCAGCTGCCACGTCCGGTCCGCATCGTCAGGGAGAAGTCACAGTCATCGAATTCCAGTCCAAGTCGTAAGGAAGAAGTCACAGTCACCGAATTCCAGTCCAAGGTAAACACAAAGAGCCAAAGCGACGGAGGCAAGCCGGCAGCTAATGCATAAAACTAACACAGGACAATCCAGCGCAAACCCACACAATGCCAGCCCCGTTGCCACTAAAAACCCGGGTTAACACTTACGTCCCAAAGCAGTCTTCCAAACACGTCTTCTGAAACAGAGATCCTGAAAAGCGCCCAACAAAACACCTTGCCGATTGCAAAGTTACATTAGCAACAAACTTACTTTTATCTACAAGTCCTCCTCTGAACCTTCTATCCAAACCCATAACTCCCCAGGATCCATCTGTATCTTCTTCGTGCCATCCCTCAAATGTACCACTGCTTGTGGGCTCCTCAAGAATCTCCCGGATCCTTAGTCCAATCCATCACCTCACTCCCAGAGTCTGACGTCCCATCCTCCTGACTCCCAGTCCCACAATCCCCTTCAAAACCCTCAAAGGTATCATCATCAGAGGGCTCCATAGTATTTCCCGGATTCTCTTCCTTTGTTGCTCCTCATCGGAGTCTTGCTCATGAGCAGTCTTCCTGCCTCTTCTAATACAACTAGTAGTATCTGTACTTGAAGACTCCATCACAACAGTTAGACTATAAACAATGGATGCTTATGCTAAACACATTAAATGTAGCATATAGTAAGACTACCAAGGTAGTCTTACTACCTGATCATTCTACACCTTCCACAGTCAGCTCAACTTTATCCTTACTTTTAAAACACAGATGGGGCACATATGACACGCCAAATCCTTTTGGATGCAACCTCTATTATCTTTTATAACTGACTATACTTATTATACTGTAAGTCAAAAACCTCAAGAGGACCATAACTGCTCTGTCCTACTCTAAGAAACCCCAAGTAGCATTTATAAGTACAGTGTTTTTTGCTGGGGTTATTGCTGGGGTTACGTTCCAAGACCACCCGCAATAAGTGAAAATCTGCGAAGTAGGGACACTATATTTATTTTAATATTTATACATTATTTTAGTAGTTATACACTATTTTAAGTCTTTATCAACCAATCGTGAGTTGATAAATCGCCTCCTTTTCCTCCCGTTGCCCCTTGGGCTCCTTTTCTCTCCCTTTGGCTTCTCCTTTCTCCCTTCCTTAGGCTGTAAATTGTAATTTTTATGAGTTTTAATATTTTAGAGGATATTGAAAAACCGTGAAACAGTGATCCGCGAAGAACGAACTGCGAAGTAGGGAGGGAACACTGTATAAATGCAAAGAAGGAAGGTATAGAAGGGAAATGAGAGAAGAAAAAAGAAAAGTTTTTAGTCATATATCAGATATAAATTTTCTTGCAACTAATACTTGTAAAATACATGTTAATGTGTTGCTAATACAGTAACAGTTTTGGACTACTGAATATTTATTTTTCATCATTGAAAAAAAATACAAAAATAAAGAATAACCCTTTTAGGTCATCAACTAAATTCCAGGTTGCAAGGTTAGAATTTCAAAGCGCAGAAGCATCTACAAAAAAAATGTCAAATATTTTTGCTGAGTTAGTACATCCCATCAAAGAGCAGTGACCACTGAGCATCTCCACCTCAACATCTACATCAGAACATCTACAACTAACATTTAGCTGAAATCAATTCTTCCAAAAAAAAAAAAAAAAAAAACCACAATGGGGTCCAGTATAACCCAAACTGGCTGAATCTATGTCTCCATATAAAAATTGGTACAGAAGTCAAAGCCCCATTTATATGTAGAAAAGAGGGGGAAGGTGTTTCTCTTTTTACCAACCAGCTCATAGTTTTGGTTGGGGAGGTGTCCTATCTGACCATTCCGTTCCCTACTTCTCTATTAAAACAGCAACTGAGGAAATGCACTTGTCTAATAGTCATTGCAGTGGATGTGGATGCAATCATTTAGGTATAAAGCAGTGGTTCTGAACCTCTGGGTCCCCAGGTGTTTTAGCCTACAACTCCCAGAAATCCCAGCCAGTTTAAAAGCGGTTAAGATTTCTGGGAGTTGAAGGCCAAAACATCTGGGGACCCACAGGTTGAGAACCACCACATACATTATTTGTTAACCATTCAACAAATCTGATTAGGTAAATATTGAAAATAAATAAATGATGATAAACATTAAAAAACCACACAAAAAAGCTTCACCCTTTAACAGTAAAAAAGCAAAAAGTTCCTATATTTGTCAATGTTGAGCAGTGCTTGGATTTTTAACATTCAGTGCTTGAATTTTCTTCACAGGAAATTAACTTATTGTTGGCACTGCTCAGTAGGACATTACTTGATAAGTTGTTTTCCAAAGGAGAAAAAAAAACCTACTTTTAACTAGGGGGCTAAAATGTGGAATTAAGAGATTAACTTTTAGCACTTGACTTTTCAAAATATTGCTTTCAGCTAATCCTAACAAAATTAAAATGTTGATTTCAATAAGATGCAGTTAATAAAAAGAGTGTTTCTTTTTATATTTCCTCCAGTAGCCTAAAGTTAGGTATGCAGACTTTTAAAGGCGCACCAATGGGTAAGAATTTGCTACAGCATGTATCTTTGAAAATAGTAGGAACAAAGTTTCGATTCTTAAAATGCAGGTATATGACATAAGTCAACAGGTGACTTAAAGGCACATCCACACACATACCGAATGTCCTTTTTACAAAGTCTTTTTTCAGCCCCTTTCTCCTTCTTTTCTGTCTAATTGGAAATTTTTAGCAGAGCTACGAGGGTTGAATGAAAAGTAATGCCTCCACCTCCGTTACTTGGATTTGGATGGGAATATTTTAATAAATCAAATGCAGAAATAATCCTTGGAATGTGCTCTTTAACTACCACTATTCACTTTTCCACATAATCACCAGACAATTGGATACATTTCTGCCAATGATGAACAAGTTACTGAATCCATCACAGAAGAAGTTGACACTCTGTTTCTGCAACCAGCGTCTCACAGTATCTTCCGATAGCCAAGCAAAGCAATAATGTGACCCACACGTTCTTGTGAAATGCCAATTATGCTTGAAATTTCTCTCTGAGTGATACGACAATTGTCCTGAATCAATCTTCGCACTTTAACAACACAACCATTCAATGCTAAGGCTTCCTGCCAAATGAAACTGTAGAGCAGAGTCTACTGAACAAGTCAGTACCTTCCGCATACCAGTACTGCCATCTGTTGAAGAGTTACAAAGGTGGAGGCATTACTTTTCATTCAACCCTCGTAGTATACAACAAAATTCTTAGGAATTACATAGAAACACACATTAGTTGTAAGCTTTAAATGCCATAATGAGTTGGGGTCAGATGATCCAAAGGACCACGTTTTCTCGCATGAGTAGTTTGGTGTTTTGAGTGGTGGATTACGACTCTGGAGTCCAGGGTTCAAATTCCTGCTCAGTGATAGAAAACCACTTTGTTACCTTGGGCAGGTCACACTCTATCAGCTTCAGGGGAAGTATTTATACAGACATTCCCTTCTCTGAACCCTGTGTTTGGTTCAGTTTAGGGGTGCTTTAAGTTGGAAATTACTTATTAATTTATCGTGTCAGAAGAGGCTTGAGGGTACAGTTGTAATCTATTTAAAAACACAAACAAGGTTAAAAACTTGGCATTATACTAAATGTCCTTTGACAGTAGCTGGCCACTTGGAGTGCCTCTGGTGTCACTGTGAGAAGGTCCTCCATTGTGCATGTGGCAGGGGTCAGGCTGCATTGTAGTAGGTGGTTTGTGGTTTGCTCTTCTGCACACTCGCATGTCGTGGACTCCATTTTGTGGCCCTTTTTTTAAGTTTGGCTCTGCATCTTGTGGTGCAGTCTGTTCAGTGTCTTCCAAGTCGCTCAATCTTCTGTGTGCCCAAGAGGGAGTCTCTCATTTGGTATCAGTATCTCTGTAGATCTTAGAAAGCTGTTTTTTGATTTAAGGCATTGGCATGCTGGCTGGTATCCAAACAGGGGATGGGCTGGAGATGTCACTGCCTTGATTCTTTCATTGTTGGCTGATACTTCCCAGCAGATGTCAGGTTGTGCAATACTGGCTAAACAGTATAATTTCTCCAGTGGTGTGGGGCATAGACATCCTGTGATAATGCAGCATGTCTTATTAAGAGCAACATCTACTGTTTTAACGTGGTGAAATGTATTCCACACTGGGCATGCATATTCAGCAGCAGAGTAGCAAAGCACAAGGGCAGATGTATTCACTGTGCCTGGTTGTGATCCCCAGGTTGTGCCATTTTACTTGAAATGACTTGAAGGGCTACAACAACAGTCTTATTCAGCATTGCTTCATACTGAATTATAGTCTGTCACTTTTTCTAATTTATTGTGGTTGACCTTTTCTGGCTCCATACAGGTTGTACCTACTTCGGTGCCAGTGGACATAGCAGAGCCTTGAAATATAACTGTAGTTGGGAGGCAGGTTTACATGTGAAGAAACATATTCTATTCCCTAAGCAATATAGGGTTGTATGGGTAGTGATAATTGAATAGCTACCTTGTTATTCTTTAAAAAAATTAAAAGGAGGTATATAATTCTAAAGCAGACAATAATATCAATAATGAATATGTGTTATCCACATCCTTGCTCGCTGTATATTTCAAAACCTTGGGACCGATTGGAGAATAAAAAAATAAAAATGGGGTAGATTTATGCAAAACAAGTGTATGTATTTGTGTGTATGTGTGTTTTCTGTCATTTATTCTAATGTCTAATGTGAGTGTTCTTGGCATGGAATCTAGCTAGTTTTTGTTCCTTTTGGTGCAGTCTTTTACTGCATGTGGCTGTTTAGAGTTGTGTACCTTCCAGGGCCCAGAGAGGTGCCCTGTCCTCCATGTGCTGCTTCATGGTGGTGTTTCTAAATATTGACAGCACAGGCTGTCAAGCTGATGGATTTTCAGCACCAAACCACTCAATCACTTGTGTTGCAGCTTGGGAGCCAGCCTGTTTTTTAACTAAGGCATCTTGAAAGAGAGGAGGGAAAGCTAGAACCAAGCCTTGTATTGGTACACAAATAATGCAGAGCACGTAGAGGCATGTTAGTGTTACAGTTCAGCATTCACATAAGGGAGCCCATTTATAGGTTATTTTTTCCAGAGCAAATTATTATTTTATTAAAATGAAGATACCAAATCCTTGAAGTAAAATATATTATGTAAGGTATAATTATCTCATTTAAGCAACTGAGGTTATTAGCCTACATATGAAGCCTTTAAGATAACTTCCATTTGCACTTAAATTCTAACTGCGGTTTTGACACATTATCTAGGGAGAATGCCACATTTCCTGCTGTGCTAAACTTACCGAAACAAATAGAAAAAAACAGCATTGCTGTGCTCTATCCCTGCTTTACTATTTTGTAATTGGACGGCACAACAGGAATGACACTTCTTTGTAACACTGAATTACTGTGATGATCTTGCGATTTCATGCTCTTAGCATAAGGCTGGTTGGAATTGTCTTATATCAAGGATAAAAAGAGTATGACAGGATAGAAGGGGAAAACAGTCAATTAAAAGAAAAATCTTCATGACAGTGAAACAGAAAGGTATTTGGTAAGAAAGCTAAATAATTCTCCCTGTTACAGTGTTACCTGGACTAACAAGCATGCTGTGGCAGTGTTGGGCAGAATATTTTGAGATGTCAGTTTCTCTGAATATTCTGTCTAAAGACAACAACATCAAGGAACACATAGGAGGTAAACCCCCAACCCTGCACAGAGTTTAGGTGCCCTTGAAGGCAGTGATACTGACTTGTTCCTGGATATTCTGGAACCTCAGCAGGTGACCAAGTTAAAACTTTAAGGAGTCACCACTCTCCAAAACGCAGCAACTAAGACAAGCAAGAAATATACTTGGGAGGTTAGCAAGAATCTTGATCCAGGCACCCTCATGCAAAGGGACTAATAATCCAATGCAAACTTGTATGGACTCTCCAGGTGTCTGATCAAGTAATTCAGGAATCCACTTAAACTGTAGCTGTGGACAGTAAAGCATGAGAGGTCAAAGCATTTCAAAGCATGGCCAAAGAGATTAAGTAACACAACACTTTTATGCATTGATTAATTTATGGTATTACGTTTATATCCAGATATTCCTGAAGTGAGTGCAAGGCAGTGTACATTATTTTTCCACCTTTCCACCACTTTATCCTCATTGCAACCTTATAAGCCTCAAGATTTATGCATGAGCTCAACCTTTATCTATGCAGTCTTAGATTGGCACTAAACCATACTGGCTTTCTAGCTACATTGGCAGTGATATATGAGGAAAACTTCAAAGCAAGGTCTAACTGACAGACTGACTTCAGTACAAGGTGAAGATATGTTGTTTTAACCTACTCATTCTTGTAGAATAGAACAAATAATTTTCCCTATGCCAGACAACTTCTAAAACCATGTAGTGAAGAGATAAAGTCTCTGGCAACAAAAACCCTCTTATGTCCCACATGACATTTAAAAGGTGTTTGGTGGAAAGGCTGGCAAAAATGATCATCATATAGCTTTCCATACTGTTCACCTGGCTTTTCCTCTTGCCTGCCCCACATGATACCAGAGGAGGGATTCAAGTGAGCATCAGTATTTTGTTATGCCATTCATAACACTGCAGATTTTATACTGGATTTCAGAACATAGGCTTCCCTGCTGCTCTCTCAGTTTGAAGATGGGGAAGGAGATAGGTAATTCAGTGGGGCATGAGAATGTCTTTGAGTCTATCTACGAACTGTGGGGAAAAGGCAGTTGTTGATTATTAGGGGGGCTTAAAGAGGCTTCTCGTTGTCATAGTTTTTGGACACGCTAAAATCTCCTTTCTCATTCCCAACCACATGTATTTGAATATGCTTTCCATTTTTAGTGCTTGGTATAGATTCATGCCCCTGGTGGTGCAGTGGATTAAACTGCTGAGCTGCTGAACTTGCTGTCCAAAAAGTCGGCGGTCAAATCTGGGGAGCTGAGTGAGCTCCCACTGTAAGCCCCAGCTTCTGCCAACCTAGCAGTACGAAAACATGCAAATGTGAATAGATCAATAGGTATCGCACCGACAGGAAGATAACGGCACTCCATGCAGTCATGCTGACCACATGACCTTGAAGGTGTCTACGGACAATGCTGGCTCTTCAGCTTAGAAATGGAGATGAGTACCAACCCCTAGAGACTTAATGTCAGGGGAAACCTTTACCTTTTCCTATAAATTCACACCAACAATCACAATCTAGAATTAAAAATTGGGTATTATGGCTATTGAATAAATTTCTGCTAGAATATTGAAAAGAATAAACTTATTTGCAGGATCATGGCATGAGTAAATTGCTCTATCTTTGCCCAGTTCCTTGTTCCCATATGTTCTTGGGACATCACAGGAGATGGGAGTACCACATAATATCTAACAACGGATATCATTCCTTTCCCTCCCCTTAATCATTTATTTATTTCATGCCTACAAATTAAATCCCATGTAAAATGTCTTGACAGGAAAGCTCCTGTCTCTGGAAATGCAGATATTTCCGAAGGGCAAATTTAGTTCTGGTCTGACTGGTTTCAGTATGGATATGTATTACTGAAGGAATGTAGAAGGAAAAAAAGGTCTTGACAAGTATGCCTGACAAACTGACAAATGTCCAATGAACTGAGTCCAAATACCTGAGTAATTCACACATTTTAAAACCCCTTACATGGGGGAAAAAAAACCTCGTTGCTGTAGCTGTGTTGGAGAAGTATGCATTTGTGGCATTTATGCTAGTTCCTGGAAGCCACTCTTAGGTGATTTCTTATCTCCCCTGTTTCAGGAGAGAGGAATTGCTTGAATGATAGCCTTTTCTGGATATGGATGTTGAACTGTCCTATACAGGTTCGAGTCTCCTTGTGGATAGAAAACACAGGGTATAAATAAACACAACAACAGCAGCAGCAACAACAACAACATTCTTATCTGGAATAATGGGGAAAAAAAGACAACCTTCCAAACACTGAAATTGCTCACATGGGTGGATGAGATAGTGACAACTTTGCTTTGTAATGGTTCAATGTACACAAACTTTGTTTCATTCACAAGATTATTAACATATTGTATAAAATTACTTTCAGCTTATGTATAAGGTGTATATGAAGCATAAATAAATTTCATACTTCAATTTGGGTCCCATTTGCAAGATATCCATGCTAATACAGATATTTCAGATTAAAAAATTAGAATCCAAAACAGTTCTTGTCCCAAGCGTTTTAGATAAGGTATACTCAAATTAGATTTCTGTTTTATTTATTTACTTATTTAGTGTTTACCTTCTGACCTTTGGTTCAAAAGCTATTTCACCCCAGTGTTATCCAACGGTAAAGCAGTAAGAAAGGCAAATGTTAACAGATAGAAATAAATATAGTAGTTTTAAAACTAACCTGAGAACAAACATCAGTTTTAAATCTCTTATAAAGCCAGACAGAACAGAACAATATTGCAAATGGCTTGCAGTCTAAGCTCACCTTAAATCAGCATCCTCACAGAGAAAAAGCCCTGCCATATTTTCCAACCACCCAAAATTCTCATGGTGTTAAGATATGCAATAAGGCATCTAAAGAAGATAATTAATTACAGATAGGTTTCTAGTGGGACAATATCCTGGCTACTAGTCAGTTAAAGTCTCATAGGCCAGAAGCACAGCCAACGAGCCAGCATACTGTAGTGGTCTGAGTGTTGGACTATACACAAGGAAACCAAGATCTGAGTCTCTACTCAGCCATGAAAACTAATAGAGTGATGTCAGGCAAATCACAGATTTAGAAAGGGACAATGATAAGTAAATCTTACCAAGAAGCATTTAAAATGGAAGGTAACTTGAAGCTATATACTGTAACTATGTACAATAAACATATAATAAACAATAAGTTTTCCTCCTTAAACTGGGCCTGAAAATAAAACCAGAGGCTGTTGTGTAAGACCAGTGATATACAATCTACAAAGGACACCCTAGAAAAGTAATCTGAAAATAAAATAAAATTCTTTTATTTTCTTTTATTTTGATGATTTTTTTTATTTAATGCAACTGGCTGGGAGTTGAGAACATCAGGGATGGGTGGGTGGGCTGCGCGAGCAGTTAGGAGCTTGGAGAGGCACCTTTTTTCCTCCTCCCCTCCTCTCCTTCAGAAAATACTTCTAATATATAATAATAATTAATAATAATAATATAATCCCAGCAAACAAAAAGAAAACCCTCATTCTCAGGAGACTACTACTACCTGGTTACCTCTTCTCTAGAATAGAAAGTAGAAACAGTTTTAAGGAAGCATTTAAACCTGAAACAGAAAGGCGTGAGGGAAAAAAAACTGCCTGCAGTGCAATTCAAGAGAAAATAAAGGGCCGTCAAAAGGAAGCCTAGGGTAGGATAGCTCCAGGTCATCGGTCTTCCTTTGCTGGGAAGTGGGAAGCCTCTTTAAAATGCCTTGGAAAACTGCATGCAGGGAGAGAATGCATACACCTTAGAAACAGCTTTAATGAAGGATTAAACCTAGGTCTCCTCTTACAGACCAAAGGAAAAGGATCACAGAAAGAGTGGTATCTTAAGCCCATTCTTTAAACCCAGGTATCCTCTATTGACCAAATTGGAAAGGATAACAGAAAGAGAGGTATATTAATTCTTATGCTTTTTAATCCAGGTCTTAATGAAGGATGTAAGGACAAATGGTGCCATTGCCTAAAATGATGGAAAGGGGAGCCTGGGGAGCCCCCCATTGCCACCAGTGGGCTGGATCTGGCTGTATTTTCCAGCTGTGGTACGAAAACAGCTATCTGGTTACCCACTCGTTTTTGGGAGGTGCATGAAAACAGATCCGTGGATCTACCGGTATCCAGCCAGCAGAAACGGATCAAGGTTCAGCCAAAATGCACAAGCCTGCTATTTTCTAGCCAGTGGCCAACTTCTCACTGCACCCAAACAGTAGTGCAAGCCTTATACAGCTTTTTTGAAAAGAAGGGGAAAATCAATTGGAAAAAAATAATTGGGGAAAAAGAGTATATCATGCCCTCTCCCTGTGGCTTCATGTAGATTTTAAAAATCATAGTGGACACAAGAGATATCTGAAGAACCTTAAAGGTCAGTAGCCAAAGGAATTCAACGTCATTCCCCAGTACCATTTTCTGGGAATATTAAGCCATTGGGGTCGCAATTTCAAAAACCTTCGGGTTTCATCTTGATCACACACCCTCATCACAACTTAATCACAGCTTCATGGTTGAAGTTATTGAATGCTACTAGAACCAACAGGTGATACCCTTATCAGATTTCAGAGTCAAGCACCAAGGCAATGCCAGTTGTTTTTATCATGAAACTAGGACAAAACTTGGAATTATTCCAATAATTATTGTCTTTCAAGAAAGTCTTGAGTTTACAATATCATTACTTGTCATAAGACCATTCTTGAAAAAGAAAGACTGAAGAGTGGCAGAAAATTTAGGATGCTGTCTTTATCTGTGGTTGTGCCACAGCTTTTAGAGGAATTAAAGCATATCACTTATGCTATGCCTGTGGCAACAGGGCTTCACTCCAAGGTCGTCATTAAAGAGTATGACTTTTAGCAACATTATGGGGCCAGGAAAAAGTTAAAGATAAATTTTCCATTTTTTATAGAGCAGCGTTTCTACAGTACTTCAAAAATAATAGCCATTCTTAGATTCATCTATTGTACTTGTGTATTTGAATAGGAGCTTGTGTTGATTTGAGGACCCAGACTCTTCTAGGAAAAATAAATCATAATTGTAAGTGGTGAACTACTGCTTGTGAGAGATGAAAAATTGAAAGGAGGCTTAGAAGTGCTCATAGATACCATAATAAATTGAACAGGGGTACTCAATTTTCATAGGAAGCAGCAATATAGTTTAACTTGTGGCATTACCCTACTTCTAATCCACGTCCTTTTGGATGTGGCTAGCACTAGCTAATGAAAGATCTCACACCTCATATTAAACCTCACTCCAAAAGATTTGTTTTGGGATTTTGGGGTAAAAAGACATTATTTGAACATTGTCAGGGGTCTTAGGGCAATGCCTTGTGGTAACAATCACAAAAGGCAGATCAGTCAAAGATAAAGATCAGAAAGGCAGAATGACAAAACTTGTTCATCCCTGGATATAGTGGATCAGAGTGCCTGTTCAACACCTTGGATTTCTTTGATGACTAGCACAGCCACTGACATTGAGATGTTGCTTTTACTCACCAGCAAAATCCCCAGCAAAGCCTCTGAATCTGTATGTATAACAAATGCAGCCATTGCTGACAGTCACAGGCAAAGAGAAAGAGTAGAGTGTAATCCTAGTTTCTAATGCTGCCCAAATATAGCTTTAACAGTCTGGTGCTGCAGATCAGAGAAAAGCAGGGTCTATATTAAAAAGGAATAAAATATCTCTTCTACCCTGCTATGAATAATAGTGGTTTTATCCACAACTGTGTGTCTAAAAATGAAATATGAAAGAAAGGATCAAACTGTTGCAGAAATAGTTTTTTATTTTTGATTATTTTTATTGGGGACTATATATAGGCAGAGTAGTAATGTAAATATTTACCTATTTCATTGTTACTTATTAGAATGGAAAAATTCAAAAGCTGGAAGGTGATGGGAGATTTTATGTATTTTTGAACAAGGGATTGCACACATATAGAAACATGCCTTGCTGGTCCTATTTCCTTTAGGGTGAAATAATCTAATGGAGAAAATTGGTAAAGGTGCTTTATATCTTCATCTTTAAAATAATTTAGGATGCTGAAGACTAGCATGTTTGAGAACTACTGAGAATGGTGTCAGGCTTCTTGAATGAAGGATAATAAATTATAAGTATAATACATTCTTAAGTTTACATAAATAATCAGACAGTATGTAATCAAATCTTGGGGGGGGGGGGGTTACCACACCCTAGGAGACTAACCTAGGGTATAAGAAATTATATCTCTATTCGACATTACTTTTACTGCTTTGAATATTTCTGTCTACCTTTTAAGTCCTGAAGAATACACTTTTTATAGGCAATTTTACTCTATTTGAGAGATTCCAACACATTGATGTGGCTATATGAGAGACAATAGTCCTTTTTGAAGTTAAGATGTTCCTTGTGTCATTCCCCATTGGCCTGCCCTTGAAGAGAATTCCAAAAAGGAAAGGCGGCTGTATTCAGCCATGTCATCTCAAAGTCAGCAAACCGGCTGTATCAATTGCCCTCTCCTCCAAGATGAGGGGAAGTTCGTCGTCGTCTCACTCGTTCAGTCGTTTTCGACTCTTCGTGACCTCATGGACCAGTCCATGCCAGAGCTCCCTGTCGGCCGTTGCCGCCCCCAATTCCTTCAAGAACAAGCCAGTCACTTGGCTTGTGACCGTCCATCCATCTCGCCCTTGGTCGGCCTCTCTTCCTTTTTCCTTCCATTTTCCCCAGCATCATGATCTTTCCAAGATTTCCTGTCTCGTCATGATGTGGCCAAAATACTTCAACTTTGCCTGGTTGACTGGTTGGATCTTCTTGTGGTCCAAGGTACTCTCAGGATTTTCCTCCAGCACCAGAGTTCAAAAGCGTCTATCTTTCTTCGCTCAGCCTTCCTTATGGTCCAGCTCTTGCATCCATAGGTTACTATGGGGAATACTATTGCTTTCACTAGGCGGACCTTCGTTGCCAGTGTGATGTCTCTGCTTTTCAGTATTTTATCAAGGTTGACCATTGCTCTCCTCCCAAGAAGTAGACGTCTTCTGATTTCCTGGCTGCAATCTGCATCTGCAGTAATCTTTGCACCTAGAAATATAAAGTCTGTCACTGCCTCCACGTTTTCTCCCTCTATTTGCCAGTTGTCAATCGGTCTGGTTGCCATGATCTTGGTTTTCTTGATGTTTAACTGGAGTCCGGCTTTTACACTTTCTTCTTTCACCTTGGTGATAAGGCTCCTTGGCTCTTCCTCACTTTCAGCCATCAGAGTGGTATCATCTGCGTACCTAAGGTTGTTAATGTTTCTTCCAGAAATTTTAACTCCAGCCTTGGATTCCTCAAGCCCCGCATGTCGCATGATGTGTTCTGCGTACAAGTTGAATAGGTAGGGCAATAGTATACAGCCCTGCCGTACTCCTTTCCCAATCTTGAACCAGTCTGTTGTTCCGTGGTCTGTTCTTACTGTGGCTACTTGGTCTTTATACAGATTTCTCAGGAGACAGACAAGGTGACTTGCTATCCCCATACCACCAAGCACATGCCATAGTTTATTATGATCCACACAGTCGAAGGCTTTAGAATAGTCAATAAAGCGGAAGTAGATGTTTTTCTGAAACTCCCTGGCTTCCTCCATTATCCAGCAGATATTGGCAATTTGGTCTCTCGTTCCTCTGCCTTTTCTGAACCCAGCTTGGACATCTGGCAACTCTCGCTCCATGTATTGCTGGAGTCTGCCTTGCAGGATCTTGAGCATTACCTTACTGGTATGGGGAATAACTGCCACTGTACGGAAGTTTGAACAATCTTTAGCATTTCCCTTTTTTGGTATGGGGATGTAAATTGATTTTTTCCAATCTGATGGCCATTCTTGTGTTTTCCATATTTGCTGGCATATGGCATGCATCACCTTGACAGCATAATCTTTCAAGATTTTAAACAGCTCAGCTGGGATCCCATCATCTCCTGCTGCCTTGTTGTTAGCAGTGCTTCTTAAGGCCCATTCAACCTCACTCCTCAGGATGTCTGATTCTAATTCACTCACCACACCGTCAAAGCTATCTTCTATATTTTTATCCCTCCTATACAGATCTGTTGTATATTCTTAATTATTCATTCAGGATCAAGCCACAAGTTTTCCTGTTATTTCCCCCAACCCATGTCCCCGTTATGGAAACAACCTACATTTATGATATGGGACGTGGAGAAATGAAATAACCAGCGAAAACAGGGGAAATGGTTTTCCTCCTTCAACTCCCTCCGTATAAAATGGACTGTCCTTTTCTTTGTAGTGCACTTATTGCCTCTGCCCAGATAATGGAACAATACTGAAAGGCATAACAACAACAACAGCAGCAACAACAACAACAACAGCAGCAACAACAACGCTATTAGAACAGAATACTGTACACTTTCATAATTACATATTTGTTTATGATAGTTGTGTGCATACACACGTATGAAAGAATGATGCAGGGCCCAACCTCCTTTAGTTACTGAGATATATTTTGAATAGTTCTTAATTTGTTGCAGGACATGGGTGCTTACATAAAATACATATGCTAAAATAGAATGTATTATTATTAAATATTCATAACAAGTAAATTAAAATTAAAATATAAGTGAAAACACTCTTTGGTTTTTAGTGAGTGGAAGTTGGATGATTTTTTTTAACCCAGTGGAAGTCATATTATTGTGAAGTATGTTAATAAGTCCCAGGTTCAAACCCCGGGAGCGGCGTGAGCAGCCGCTGTTAGCTCCAGCTCCTGCCAACCTAGCAGTTCGAAAACATGCCAATGTGAGTAGATCAATAGGTACCGCTCCAGTGGGAAAGTAACGGCGCTCCATGCAGTCATGCCGGCCACATGACCTTGGAGGTGTCTACGGACAACGCCGGCTCTTCGGCTTAGAAATGGAGATGAGCACCAACCCCCAGAGTCAGAAATGACTGGACTTAACGTCAGGGGAAACCTTTACCTATGTTAATAGTTAGGGAAATGGCAGAAAAAACTCAGCATTTGTAGTCAAAGGTAGAGTATGTGCGCTTAGGTAGTGATCCCTGCTGTGGGAATTGAAGTGTTCCAAGTATCTCCCTATACTTGGCCATGAAGTGTTGGAGAATATGTGGCACTAATCTTCCCTGGTAGCCAAATTATTGTTGCGTATGCATGCGTAGCAAAGCTTTCTTCATGTATGGTCTGCTGCAGCTGATTATGCTCCACCAAATTCCTTTTCTATGGTAGCATAATGTTACCTAGGGAACAGCTTATGGCTGACATATACAGCTCTGCCACAAATTAATTTCATAGTTATCAGGATGTAGGGTGATAACAGCAACATGAACTGCTGTGAAATTACCATTGTTCCTATGGCGTTACAGTGTAATTATGACTTTTGAAGCAACTTCGCAAATAAAAGCATGTCATCCTTATAGGTGTTGGGATGTGTTTGTTTCTATTCTGTCTTCATTCCCATTTTTGCCACATTGCAGTTTTCTTTCCAAACATAAGCAAAACTTTTACAAAAAAAGCAATAAAATATATGCAAAATGAAAATCTGTTCTTCATGATATTTGAATCTGAAAGCATCAAATTAGAAGCTTGAAATTAGTAGAAAATCCAAGGTACTGCTGTTCTTGGGTTATTTCCAGAGGTAGCATGCTGGCAAGAACAAAAGGCATTCTTACAGAGACTCCCTGCATAGAAATAGTCAAATTTCAGAATAAAAGAGGTCATGAATAGTCATTATTAAAACACACACTTGTGCTAGTTTATGTCATTTTAAGAGAGCAGCTATTAATTGTCTAGTATTCTTTTACTAACTGCATAAAATCTTGGGGTGTTCAGAATGATGATAAGCATAATATTAATCCTTGTTCAATCAAAATCATAATCATCACTATCCATCATCAGTTCTGTCATCACCATCTAATTAAATTTCTGTGACTCTTGGGTGGCATGTGCTGCCAAAACTTGGGCAATGTTGATTTGTACAATTATATAATGATTATATCAAAATGCTTCACAATGGCTATTTTGTCAGGGCCGTTTTAATGTATGTGTATTGCTTTTGGTCTTGATCCGGAGAGAAATGATGGATACAAATAAATGTAACAACAACAACAATGATATCATTTTTCACTATTAAGTACTCTATTGGACATAGCATTTTCACTTTTTAATATGTTTAAAATATAACACAGCCTTAGCTATTAATAATAGCTTAGTCTTCTGCGGGAGGAAAGCAATTCAGTAGCCTATCCTAAGTCTTCCTAACTTATCCCTGAAAATTGTTTCTTGTCCATGTCCTGCAATTTTGCATGGGTCTTTTTTGTATGTGTAAAAGAAAATACATTTTCCTGTATTGCAAAGCATTGTTCTCCAAATATAGTCTTCATTATCCTCCCCCTCCACTCCTGTCAATTCCATTCCCTTGGGTATCATCTTTTGACACCTGGTTCAAAATATATGTATAGTCATGAGAAAAGGAAAATCAAAAGTTAATACGGATGGATTAAAGAGTAGACTTGCTTAATCAGGTGAGAATCCACCTGAAATCTGTCCACCCATGATATCTAATGGAGGAGATGTATGCAGTACTGTCTACAATTATAAACATGTATTTGAGGCAGGCAGAAGGATGTGGTACATCATGACATTGTTGCTGCTGATTTCCTTTATTTCTAGAAAACCAGATCCCAATAGAGGTTCAAGCAAATGGATTATGCTAAGAACTAAAGAACAGGATCTTCCAACACCCCTCAAACACAAGTGTGGTTCTAGGGTTTTGTGATAATCACCATAATCTCACCAGCTCCTTCACACAAAATTCCTTCTTTGTCTTTCTTTGAAGCATTTCTTCCCAGCCTAGTTGAAGGGAAAACAACAGAGTTGTTACTGTTACACAATTAGGAGTCAGAACCCTCCTTGATCTGCTGCAGATCTCTGAGATTTTTTAAGGCACACCAGCTGTTCTCATAGGACATTAGGTTGCCCAGCTGTGTTCCTTGTTCTGACATCCTTAGTCACCCCTCCTCTTTATTTCAGCACTACAGACCCACCCTTGGTGGCCTGATGTGCTACCTTTGATGTGGGAATGCCTTCCCACCAATCTAGTTCCCCGTTTATTCCTGCAGCATAAGTATCATTTGGGCATTTTTTTTTTTGCTTCTTTGCAGATTTTACATGATCTATTGCATGAGGATTGTTTTGGATTTTGCAAGAAATGTCATACCAAAATATGTGCAAGCCAGATGAGCTTCTTTTATACCTCTACTGCAATTCTTAATTAATTAAGTAATTAATAACTTAATACATTTCTATCTTGCCCTTCAGCAATGCTTGCGGAGGGGGGTAATAAAAATAATTATAAAAGTATTCAATAAACAGCACAGCAGCAGGATAAAACTCTAAGAAGGCACATTAACATCATGTTAGCCAATGCATTTAAAAATGGTTTGGGAGAAATCAAAAGGTTTCTGCCACCAAATTGATAAGAAATTGAACACAAGGCAACCTACTCTGCAGCAGCTATTCCAAAGAAAAGGACAGCTATTAAAGAAAAAATACATGTATGTATACCCTTTGGTCCTCCTATTCCACTTGGCAGAACCAGCAGAAGAACCCCTGAGGAATGTGTGGGAAGAGGTGATCTCAATCTGTGCTAGGGCTGGCATTATAATGTTCAAAGCAATACCTTGTTTATCTCTTTAATAGAAGATGGCTATATTTTCCCCATATCTCTCCTTGAAGGAGAGTTGTTCAACTGTTCCCTTTCCAATTGCCTTGCTTATGCTTCCTTTAGCAGTATGTCCAAGGTCAATTTTAAGCAACAGAGGCATTACGGAGATGGAGACAACTTGAGATAGATGGAAGATACATCTGGATCTGTTAGAAGAATTCTTGAGTGATTTTTCCAATAGATTCAAACAATTTCTGGCTCTTATATATTTAATTACAGCAGTGGCACAATGGCCTTCCTCTGCCTAGACATTATACTGTACTACAAAAATAAAAAATGCTTCGGATAGCTAGGAAAAGATTTCTCTATGGAAGAAGTGTGAGTTTCATTTATCGCTGGTTATGAAAACAAGCTGTTGTGTCTAGATTTATAAAGATGGCATCATGTTGGTGATATACACAGGTATAATTGGCAGTGATTGTAAAACATCTCCAACACTACCTTCTGCATTCCAGGGTGCTCTCTTCTTGGCCACTGGCTGGCTGTTGAGCTTGCGAGGACTTGTTCTTGCTGCATAAAGGAAAGAGTAGTTTTTCCCTGGGGACTAAGGAAGCTTGTTCTTCCCCTTGTTAAGCTTTCATGGTGCTTTTAGTTGTCCCAATAATAGTGTCAGTATTTAGTAGATTATGAAAAACCATAATTTAAAACTAAAACCAAAAGCTTTCTATCAGTTCCTCTAGCACACAAAAGAAAAGGTGAGAAAAGCTGGGTGGTTCTGAGCCCTCAATCATGCACAAAATAGGACAGCATGCCGTTTGATAGTATCAGTCTGTTATTTCCAGATGGAAAGTCCAATCCTGCAAAAGAGCAGAGGCAAAACCTACAATCATATTGGGCACATATTTAATTTACAGCTTCTTTGTTGACTTCAACAGGCTTACTAGAGTACACTCAGAACTGAGGTCCTCTTGCCCTACCCCATTTTTCATTTTAAACTGGTTTCTGTGGTGCTCCTGAGGTTTCCTTCGTTGGCAACAGAATGGGTTTACGGTGGTGAGAAATCAAGCAACATTTGTTTCCTGCATGCCATTTACTGAATACAGCTCCTGCCACATGGCTGGTGGGCTAACCCTGACAGAGCTCATCTGCTTGAGAGCACTCTAGGGATCCATTCTCAGTCCCATACAGAGACTACCTGCTAAGACCACTAATGCTGCTTTCATGCCAAGGACGGTCCTGATCTTGTGTGAGTACATTTCTACGAGGAATAGGATTAATAATTAATGCATGTTCCTCCGTGTAAAATAGGATAATCTCTGACAGATGGTGGTTTTTAACAAGAACACTACAGCAATTCAGATCAGACTAAGCATGTTTTATCTCTGTGCCTCCCTCCCTCTCTCACACACACTTTTAAAAGGCACTTACATGGCTGAGATGTAAATTCTGTATGGATATTTTCCATCTTAGCAATGTTCACAGGCTGTTCAAGATTCTGAATTTTTGAGGAACAGACAAACTCACCTATACATGCACACACACACAGAGACACAATTTCAATAAGATAGCAGGTTGACATTTAAAGTTGATGATTTGGGTAATTCTGCCTCAACTAATCAGATTGCGAACTTGGTTCTTTGAGCTCATGTTCAAGATTGTGCAGAATTGGCAATATTAAACTTGCCTTAGAAATAATTTTGGGATGGTTCTACTGTGTACTCTCTTGTTGATTTGCTGCTCATTGCTGTTGAAGAACTTTGCAATTATTCACATTGGCGTACAAGTTTGGTGAGCTCATACTGCGTGTCTGTGTTCCAGTCTTGGACCATACCTTTCCATAGCTCTCCTATGAATTTTATGCTTGCTGCTCTCCTTCAGAATTCAGCCTGAGAAACTCATCTACTACAACTCTGTAGAAAATTAATAATTCAGTAAGAAATTAGAAACTTGCTTACTAATACCTCTGTGCTTCTCTGAATTTGTGATTTTCATCCACTAGAGAAGTCAGTTTTACTGTTAATCTGAGACTGAAAAAGGAGGAGAGTTTAAGATCTGTGGATCTCAGAACAGGCTATTGCCTCATATCTTACTTTTCTTAGTTTAAGGTTCACTTTAATGTTCAAAGAAACCCAAGGCTATGGTTATTTTACTGAACTCCTTGGCATAAACAGTCCAACTAATAACTTCACGTCACCCGATTTAATGGCTTTGCTTTATTTTGTTTTTGACTTTGTTTTGGGATGGTTGTAAAGACATAGAGGTTAAAGGTTGAGAGTACATCCTGGTATAAGACTGGAAAAGTATAACCTAGAGAGTTGAACCTAAATACATAGTAGAAATGACTAAAACATTGAATTCACCCCCTTCCCTACACAGAGAAAAATCATGATAATTTCCTGCTTCAGAAATGTTGGAATGCTGAGATTACATCAGAGGTCCCAATAAAGTGGAGAAAAGTTGATATCAGTGTGGGAAAAATGTCATTTGACCATTCCTGTATGTTGCAGATGTTCAGATATTGTTTGATCACCACAGGGCTAGCAATACCTAAACATTTCATTTGGTCTGCATTTTGAAGATAATTGAGCTGATCTACATTTTCCATCGAATCTGGGGAGTGAGATGAGCTCCCTCTGTTAGCCCCAGCTTCTGTCAACCAAGGAGTTTGAAACCATGCAAATGTGAGTAGATCAATAGGTACAGCTCTGACGGGAAGGTAACAGCGCTCCATGCAGTCATGCTAGCCACATGACCTTGGAGGCGTCTACTGACAATGCCGGCTCTTCAGCTTAGAAATGGAGATGAACACCAACCCCCGGAGTCGGACATGACTAGACTTAACGCCAGGAGAAAACCTTTACCTTTACCTTACATTTTCCATACTAAGGTGGATTATAGATGTTGAGTTCCCTTGAACTTAGTGATGTGGCTCATAGATCAAATGTGTACACTAAATATGTTTAGAGATGTGCACTTTATGTAGAAAAAGGTAAAGGTTTCCCCTGACGTTAAGTCCAGTTGTGACCAACTCTGGGGATTGGTGCTCATCTCAATTTCTAAGCTGAAGAGCCGGCGTTGTCCATAGACACCTCCAAGGTCATGTGGCCGGCATGACTGCATGGCGCGCCGTTACCTTCCCGCCGGAGTGGTACCTATTGATCTACTCACATTTGCATGTTTTCGAACTGCTAGGTTGGCAGGAGCTGGAGCTAACAGCAGGCGCTCATTCCGCTCCTGGGATTTGAACCTGGGACCTTTTGGTCCGCAAGTTCAGCAGCTCAGCGCTTTAACACACTGTGCCTCCAGGGGCCCCTACATTATGTAGAAGTGAGTTAGAAATATCTACTTTTTTGGAGAAAGTATATTTTAAAATAAACGACTGCTTTTCATGTGTTCTTTAATTTTAAATGCAGATTGATCCAGAAATGCAATGCAATACACCCATGAATAAACACATGGAAAACATTTAATTTCCCAATCTGAATGTCAGTAGAAAACAATTTCTTTTTCCAGAGATAATATTTTTGGGAAACTGTGAAGGGATTAGAGACACACTCTATGTTTGTGAGGAGGTTGATGCTCAGTAGAATAGCGTATGTACTTGTCCCTGATGACCTGCTGAGAGGATTAATTAGCCCATGTTTAGAAATAGGCCTGTGCAGTTTCTATCATCTAAATCATCTACAGTCCTACTTTAGAATGAAGTTGGAGCTACAAACCATCTAAGCACATCTTTGTTGGAGCCGGCTGTTGAGATTTGGTTCCAGCATTTAAAGGTATAAACTGTCCACTCAAGCCAACACAGGTATTATTGTCCCAGAAAGTAAAGTACAAATATACAAGACAGAACAATTAGCTAAAGGGAACACTTTATATCTTAATTTCAAGAATCAATAAAGAAAATGCTATGATAAATGCACCAGAAGGTAAATATTGTCTGTTAGCAAATAATTTATAAGGAAGCCAATAGACTAAATAGCTTTTGTTCTTTTTTGTGTTGAGGCAAGTTGCCCAAAGATTTAAAGGGCAAAGTGGGCTCCCATCACTGCAATCAGTTTACATTGACCTCTGTGGAAATGTCATCTCTCTTGCTCTTATTTCTCTTGCAGAGATGTATTAACAATATCTGTGAATTTCTGATGTGCTATAACCACATGGTTGCATATGTAGGTTTCCCCCACCCTCTCTCTTTATATATGGCATATGCAGCATCAGGATAGTGTTGATGGATGGGTGTCATTGCTTAAATGAAGGCTTTGAATCACAAATGTATGTGAAAGTAGTTATTTCCTTCCATTTGTAAAATACCACTTTAAGCATCCCTTCAAAATGAATAATGTACCACACGTCACACCAAAACAATGTCTTAAAAGTGCTTCATATCATACTAAATAGAAATAGATACGTCTGCTGCATACAATATCTAACTTGTATCCTTGGAAATGTCCATTTTGACCTTTTCCTCTGTTAAAAGTGCTTTTTTAATGCTATCAATCTGTTCAACCAGGGAAAAATATTTTATTGAAAATGAGAGATTGAAAAACGTCTTTTGCTTCCCTACAACTGCTTGAAAAGAAATGGTACTTTCTTTGCAAGACATACGTTTAAAACAAGAAGTATAATACAACCCCTCTTTTAAAGATGAAAAATGTGTATTTCTTCTATTCTAAGACCTGTTTCTTTTATAAACATCTCTAAAATGGGGTGTGTCTTAGGATTATGGGTGTTTTTATATGTTTTATACAGCTTTTTTCTGTTGTTGGTACTAAAATTAGTGTGCATCTTACAATTGATAGTGCCTTAGATTGAAGAAATATGGTATATATAGTTAATGCGTCACATATTTATGTCTTTACCTTATTTTTATCTCAGTTTGTATCCAATATAGGGACTCATATCATACACTGTTCTTGCTCTCCTCTTTGTGCTTCATTTATTTATAATGTATTTATATGTGCAGTGTGCCCAAAGGGCTCAATCAATACCACAGACTCACTGCAGAATATGAAACATGATATAACCACATATATAATCAACAACTGGACAGATTGCAGGGGCCTTATGGTTAACAGAAATGGCTCACACTGGGCCAAAAATAGAGGGTTTCGACCAACAACAGACCAACAGACTCAGCATGTTCTTGTGGTGTATCGCAAAAAGTCATGACTTTGCCTTGTAGTTTTAAAATATATGTTGTCCTCCTCAACATTGTTTAAAGCATCTAGCATTATAAATAATGAAACTGTATTCTAAAATAAATAAGGAAACATTTCGTAGCAGAGCAAAACAGCAGATATTGGTAAATACTAGGTAGGCTAGATTATAAACCTACCCCAACTAAATAAACAATAAGATCCAACCCTTCAAAGGTTCATTGATAAATGCTTTGTAACAACCGAGGGGGGTATGTTTGTATGTGTGTGAATGGATGGGTGGGCAGGGGAGAAGAGTCGTGGAGACAAATCTCCAGACAACAAAAGAATTCCATCTTTATGACCAAAGCTAGCCTTGTTATTTGATAAATGGAACAGCCATCTCTGACAGCATCTGTCTGGGAGCACGAAACAAAACTTGGGCTTGGCATGGAAAGCTGTCAGTGCTGGTGGTAGGTGGCAGTTTCCATGTCAGTGGTTCAGTCAGAATGCTCTGGATTTTAATCCAAACGTTGGGGTAAAATCTGTCTTCTTCTTTCCATTGACATAGAAGACACCAGCTTCCATATCTGTGATATGGAATCTGTCTTTTCCTGCCACCATCAGAGACAGTGGAAGATATTTTGTCACTGGCCCAGTCAGCTCCTGGTTTTAGTGTTGTGGAGTGGAGATGGGTGGGACATCTTGTTCTTTGCTTGCGAAGGACAACATTAAATATGCTGCTCCTTGTTACTGTTAGCGTGTTCTCTGAAAATAGATTAATTTGAAGTAGGACTTGTTTAAGCATTCTTAGTGTATAACATGACCTGTCATATAAGTGGAACTAAGTCAGTTCTATAGCCACCATGTTGTAGCCACCATGGTGTAGTTGTCTGAGTGCTGGGTTATGACTAGAGACCAAAGTTTTAATCACCCCACCCATTCAGGCATAGAAACCTTCTCAGTGAAAAGCAAAGGCAAACTCTAAACCCTTCCTGAACAAGTGCTGTCAAGAAAACCACGTTGCAGGTTCACCACCAACATGTCAGAATAGAGCATCATCCCAACCTATTGAGACACTTGGCTTGCTTATGCCATCTTAATACCATCCTAGTAGAGGTTTTAAAAAGAATCAGCATTACTTGTATCATCTAGATACGTGACCAATTTCTTCCTGAAAAGTCATTTTGCAATATCTCTTGTATAATTTATTTGATAAGAATTTTTACTTGGATCTCACCTGAAAATGGCAGTATGGGACTCTTTGGTGTAGAAGATGTAGAAGTTGTAATTCTAAATGTATGGTCACTAACTACTCTTCTATATTACATTTTCTTAATTTCACCAAATTCTTCCAAATCATTGTATCTCCATAATGTCATGTTAGATAAATAAATATTTCTACTTCTCTGTTGTAGTATAGTTGTGCTCGAGGATGATAAAACTGGAGGCAACTTGTGTTTACATTTATACTATACTTAACTGGAGTTCTCACACAAGGATTAGCTTTGCCTTCTTTTAATTTGTTTTATCAAAGTGCCAGATAACCATTTTGTGCTCCTCTGGTTTCCTCCCTCCCTCCCTTCCTGCCTTTCCAGATCATTGTGTAATCTTTTTATATTTGGAAATGTTAGATCCTTTTCTTTGAGTACCTTATATAAGGTTCCCACAACTCCCCTTGGGTTTTTTCCCATTCAGACAAAATCCAGGATATTCTCATTCCAGAATAATTAGACCACCATATCTGTAGGGAATATATTCCTGGACCTACTGTGGAGGCATAAAATTGCAGATAATGGCAAATCCTATTTAAATGAATGACATCTGATAGAAGCCTGCTATAGAATTATGCTGGAGAACCTAGAAAATATCTTATAATAACATCTTTCCAGCACTTCTAGGTTCTATAGTGTGACTCTATGGGCAGTCTCCAGCAGAAGCATACCATAGTATTGTGCTGGAGGACCACAAACATGTCTATAGATAAGTTTTTTTTCACGCACGGGTAAGTGAAACTAAGGGCACTTTTTTCTGTGTCAGGAGCGACTTGAGAAACTGCCAGTTGCTTCTGGTGTGAGCGAATTGGCCGTCTGCAAGGACATTGCCCAGGGAATGCCCGGATATTTTGATGTGCAGGGATATGAGAGAAGATGGGAAGCTTCTCTCATGTCTCTGCATGGAGCTGGAGCTGATAGAGGGAGCTCATCTGCACTCTCACTGGGTTGTATTTGAACTGGCAACCTTCAGATCAGCAACCCAGTCTTCAAATCAGCACTCCGGCTGGCACAAGGGTTTAACCCACTGCGCCAATCCCATGGATATGGGTGTCATACTATATTAAAGGACGATTTTACACGTGCATTAATTTACATAAGCTAAATGCTAACAAAACAGCCCCAGTTTTTCTGAAAAGGCAACTTCAGTGGATCCATCTGAAGGTTATCAGTTGTTGCCGGTATGCAGCTCAGACAGATGACATACTGTATGTAAATATAACATTTTTCTTCACTGATAGAAACAGTTTGTTTTAACCTTTAGCTTTCTTACATCTTGACACAACTGAAAACCTTTGTCCAGCTCTGAGTATTTGAATACTTTCTTCCCCCTTTTTGTGCAATGCAATTTAAAAAATGTTTCTTGTTCCTTTATAAATCAAAGTGGCCAAGGACATGAAGTAAGCAAATAATGTTTAATGTATATAGTGAGCTCTTTTTCTGTTAATACTGGGTTGTTTTACAGTGCCTCCAGAGAATTGACTGTGATGGGGTGGGCACAGTGCAAACAAGCAAGCTAGCAGCAGTTTTGTTATAAAAACCAGAGCCCATTTTCTTCATCTGCATGTTCCAAATAGACTGCTTCATTAACTATTATGAGATACCATTGCTGGAGTTGCAATAGGGCTATATTTTGGATACATTGTGATGAATCCAGAATTATAGGATGCATTTTATTTCATCTCATTTTAATGTTACCTTAAAACATAATTGCATCTTTTCCCCCCTTGTTACACCTACATTTTGTAGACATAGTTCCAGCCAGCATGAATCACAGGGGTCTGAGGCATAATCAATGCTTCAGAAGAGTTCTCTGATAATAATTACTTTAGAACAACATCACAGTAGCTGTTAACTCATCCACCCCAATATCAGGTTTGCAATATATGTGAATGACAGTTTTTACTTAGTTCTGACCTAACTGCAATTGGAGAAAATGTATTTTTTCAGATTTCCATTAGAATATATCCAGAGATATAGCAATGCATTTTGAATTACACCCCTAAAGATGTCTCACAATTTAACAGCTAGACTGAACAGTATCAGGAACAGGTCTAGCAGTTTTAATCTAAACTGGAACTGTTTGAAAATCCAATGGATCTTTATTGCTCACTCAAGACTGTGATAATTCATTTTGTCTTAGGTACTGTGAAGACTTGAGCTAAGCATGAAAGGGAACAAAGATGTTTGATGGGATGGGATAGGCTGATGAAATAATGATATGTGCTAGTGCCTCATCCCTATGAAGGCTGGCTCCATTACAACACTGACTATACAAATGGATATAGAATAAGTTCTCTAGCAAGCCAAATGTAGAAGCCCATTTGCACAGTGCTTAATCTTCTGCATTTTTGTAGTCAGAAAGCAACCACAAGAAGTTTGTATTGACATATATGACTATTGTTGGAACACCATGCCTGATTTGGGAACAAAGTAATTATTTCTGTTCTTTATTTGAACTGGGTTGTAAAATGCAAGATTCAAAATAGTAGAGCACTGTTAAGAAAAAAAGTATAGGTTATAGCGTTATTTTTTGAGGGTGTGTGTGTGGAGAACCTGCATTTTTTCTCCTTTTAAAAAAAGTACATTAGCAGTTTAAAGTAGAATATTTTGTTTTATCGAAGGCTTTCATGGCCAGGATCACAGGGTTGTTGTATGTCTTTTGGGCTGTGTGGCCATGTTCCAGAAGTATTCTCTCCTGACGTTTCGCCCACATCTATGGCAGTCATCCTCAGAGGCTGTGTGGCATGGACACAGCCCGAAAGAAATACAACAACCCTGTAGAATATTTTGTTTCTACATTAGACTGGAAGCACCCATTCAGGAGGCTCTTTCCCATGTCCCCATTGAATAAGCCTGCGATGGTGGTGGGACAAGGGAAAGCCATCTGTCGGGGGTGCTTTGAATGCGATTTCCTGCTTCTTAGCGGGGGGTTGGACTGGATGGCCCATGAAGTCTCTTCCAACTCTACTATTCTATGATTCTATGATTCTTCCCCCAGGAACGTAATACTCTGGCAGGCTTGTATAGGCATCAGTCCATCATATCCATGGGTTCTTTATCCATGGATTCAGCAATTTGAAACTATTTGTAAAAAATCCCAAAATGCGAGTTTTGATTTAGCAGTAAACTGAACACTACGCTGATGTATGGGTAATCCTGCTGTAGTGTCCAGCCATTTTAAAGATGCTTAGGCTCTCTCTGGACTGGAATTATATCCCAGGGAATAACAAAGCTCACTGTACAGGAGATTTGTGGGGAAAAAACTTTTTAAAAAAATGTCTTGTCATCTAGCACATTGCTAGCCAGATTTTGCCTTTGGGAAGGATCAGGAGGGAGTCAAGAGGTGACACCTAGCTTCATGTGAGCCTGCATCAGGTTGCTCCCTCCCATGTCGTATCTTTCAGGATTATCACAATGTAAATCATTAGGTCAATACAGTGGCCTTACCCAGTTTTTCATATCTAGTCTCAATAATCCATGGTAGGTCATCACATGGTTTGTTATTGCTTCCAAGGATGACACTGCAAGAGATTTGTATTGCAACATGAGATGTTTCATCAGCTGTGGAGACAAGAGGTGTGACACTTGCTTTTTAGACTTGGCTCTCAGAACTTTGGTACAATAGTGGATTCTCCCCAATTAAAATCCCTGGTCATCCTCTTACAGCGTGCCTTGGAAATTGCAACAGAGATGATGATAACATAAATGTGTGCATTCATGTGCATGACTGCAGTGTTATTTGTTTGCCTGCAAGCACAAATAATGCAAACATACCTTATTAGCAACAACCGTAATCTTAGAAATTTTTTTTGTAGCCTAAAATGGAGCTTCCACATTCAGCATACGCTGAATGATTACCAGATTCAGGCCACAAGCAAGCAACATTGCCCATTCATTCATTTATTGTGAGCTTTCTAAGGCATCAGAGTACTAAGATAAAGGGGAAACTGATCAGACCAATGAGGGGAATTCTCATGAACTCCAACATAATTTGTGTTTTTAGATTTCCTTGTGTGTTTTGGTAGAATGTGTCAGAAAGAAGGGTGTGATTTTGTTGTACAATGCTTGTTGCAGTATAATGCTTGTTGTTCTATATGTCAGTATCATATACCTCCTTCTGAGCTGACAGATGCCACAGTAATTTCAGAATGGAACCATGATTTCTTTCCTGTGGTTTTTCCAGGTGTTGCAGAGCCCGAGGAGTTAAAAATGGCACTAGGTTCCACAGATGCCCCTTGTTTGCAATCTGTGTAAGAATACAGTTCTGTTGATTAAAATTTGGGTAGTCTTGCAACAAAACAGTAATTAACCCAAACAGCTTGTTATCTTGCATGCATGATGCTTGCTTATCTGCATAGGCTTTCTTACTCCTCCTGAGTTTTAAAAGAATACACAAATGTTTAGTTTTCTTCTTTCTTCCAACTTTATGCCTCCCCCATTGCTGAGTTTCAAAGCAATTTCTTAACACTTCCCTCCATCCTAAATTTGATTTTCTTATCCTTTATTCCTGCATGTTGCCTTCAAGTTCCCTTTTGACGTATAGTAACCTCATGCATATTGTAAGTTTTTTTCTCAGGCAAGGAATACTCAGAGGTGATTTACTAGTTCCTTCCTCTGAATATAGCCTGCAGCCCCCATCTAAGTACTAATAGGGCCGATCATGCTTCGCTTCCAAGACCAGAAATGATCTGGTGCCTTTAGGGCACTGAGGCCATTTTATATCTTGCCCCATCTGTATATCATTCTGGATCATCAAATACTTTATTGTAAAAGAAATTGTAAAGGTTTTGTGTAAATTATTATAACACATATGTTATCTATTTGTAATTCTTTTTCCTCAGAATTCGAAATTCTTTGCTGCACGTAGTGCTGAATTTAGTGGAATGAAATTCACAATCACTTTTATATTGAAATAAGAGATGTGAATAGTAAGAGCGGAGGATCCTTTGGTGGGGCTTATGGCACAGTGTTGTGGCTCTCCTGTTGTTGCTTTATGCTTGGATCATTATTGAATTGAATCTTTTCATTGAGAGGAAAAATACCATCAATGAAACCATCATAATTATTCTACACTCTTCCCTGTACAGTCATTTCTTTTGTTGCAGTCCTTATATTGCAAGTGGAGGAAGGTTTTATGACAGTGTCGAAACTGCATGAATGAACAACCGTGGAAAAATATCAGATTAAAAAAAATAGAAAAAAACACAGGGGGGTTGGACTGGATGGCCCATGAGGTCTCTTCAAACTCTACTATTCTATGATTCCACACCATGTACCTGCCCAATCAATCCACTCCTGCTATAATTTAACCACCAAGATAGCAAGACTCAAATTAACATGTAATGGCATGGATTAAACCAAACAACTTCTCCACAATATCAGGCTACAAATGTGAAAGTGATCATATGGTGCATTGAATACTTCCTAAGACTCTGCAATAATAGTGGCATCAGGTTCTGAGTGAATATATGCTACTTTCCCTTCAAGTCCACTACAAAGGTGTTACACCACACATTAGAGTATTTCTATCTGTGATATAAATAATACTATAGTTTTTGCTCTGTCTGAATAAAATTCTTATCTATTTTGGATCACCTCATATCACTTGAACTCCATTTGTGTTTTTGTTTATCTACCCTCCCGTTTTTGGATGAAATAAATAAGGTTACTGTGGACTGTGCAGGAAAAGCAGCTAATGTTTTATACAGATTAATGTATTTAATACTCTGCATGTGTCTGTGTAACTGCCTATATTACGTTTTGTTGTCTTTTGCTATATGCATGGACTTAATGAACATGTGAAATCCAAGTGATATTAATGGACTACCTTACTTTAATTTTTACCAGATGATGCACACAACACATGGGTCCATGGCATTTAATGCCATGGTTAAACTAAAAAACAGTTTACTCAGAATCTATTTACCAGGGAGTAATCTCCATAAACTTAATGGGATTAACATCTGAGTAGACGTGAATGGAACTTCACTGGAATGATGTAATCAAGTGCACATTTGCCAGAGATTAGGATTTACTTTTTGAGTGAACATGCATATGTTTACAATATCATTATGTTTTCTGGGGAGGGATGGCCCTAGCTTTGTGTTGTTGTTTGAATTTTGATAGCCCTCAGTATATTGAAAGATCCTCAGTTCCGACTTTACTATGGGTAGCATGTTTCAAGTATGGACTTAAAAAGCAAATTTAATGAAGAAGAGGCAAGAATTTGCCAGATGTTTTAAGAGAACTACGGGCATTTTTAAATCTGCAAATATCAGAAAATACTGGAATTTGCATGACAGAGCCAGTTTGTATTTTATGGCCAGCTACAGAAAAACAAGATCAAATATAGAAAGTTGGGTTTCATTATTTGACCTACACCCTATTTAACTTGGGTTAAATCTGAAACAGGTGGGGGGAGCAATCCAATGCAGGTTCAGTCAAGGTAAAGGATCAACCCTTTTCTATCTCCTCATCCTCCTCTTTGGCAAAACACCCCAGCCCCAAGGGTAATTTAATAATTGGGTTGCTCCATGGCTGGTAATTCAATGGAAGGCAAACTCAGGACACACACACACACACTGCTGGCATATGAGAGTGAACCATCAGGTCAGCCTACTTCCCCCCCCCCCCCCCCCCCGTTGAAGCAGTCAATATAAACATGCCTCTTGAGTAGTCAAATAGATACGATTCTTAGATTTTACTATTTTATATATCGTTAAGATTTTTGTAGTTGCCATTTTATATCACTCGTGTAATGATCATTTTTAAAGCACCTGTTTTGTGTTGGTGGTGATTTTACTGAATTTTATTGAATACAGCATCCAATAAATTACCAGAGTTGTGGGAGACCACCATTCATGTGGTCACGTTTGGTTATTATCCTGAGTGGCAAGCAAAACCCATCAATCTGGGATCAGTGCTTTTTTTAGGTTTTAGGTTCTTTTTTTAGATTCTCCCTGTACTCTCTTGCCTTTTGTCTTTGAACTCCCACCACAAAATAGAGAGACAAGAAACAGAAAATGAATCTAAAGGGCCATTTCCCAACTTCTTTATTTATAACTTCTGGAACTACCTGTGAACGAAAACACTTATGTGGCATTAACCTGTAAAGACTTAACTCTTGCGTTATTAGTCACCTAGAGAGAACTGTTCTTGGGCCAGGTGTCACTCCCTCTGACCACCCATCAGAATATACAAGAACCATAGATCCCAAAGGCCAGCCAAATTTTTTTTGGCTGCACCTCTGAGCAACCATCACTGGAAGCCATCCTGAGGGTGTTCCCTCCCAAACGTCATAGTTTTTCAAGAGGGAGAACCCTCAATCCAGCCTTAAGGGCAGCCCCTAATTGCAGGTTCCCATTCCCCAAAACGTATAGGAACTGTACTTCCCTAAAAGGTGGGTGCCATGGTGCCTACTGGGACTAAATAATTTCTTTAGTGCCAAGGGAACCTAAATAAGTCATTCCAATCCTGAACCAATTACCACTCCCAACTGAAACAGTGTGTGACATGCAGCAAAAGACCCCAAGGAATTATTGGGGGAAAAGTTCCTTCCCAATCCATAAGTGACCAGTTTCTACTCACACTACTCATAGGGTTTGTCACAGGACAAACAAAAGAGGATTATTGCAGATGTGGATTGGCTTTAAATAGCCTGCCAATCTACCCTGTGATGGTGAAGCCAGCCAGCCACAGCCAAGCTTGGCTTCCTTCAAGTGACTACCCACACCTTAGGCTGTTCCTGCTGGCTGTGGGTAGGGTTAGTATTCCAGCAAGGAGAAGTTTTCTTTATTAAGCAAGAGTTAAGGTATAGTACTCACACTGACCCATGGACCCATGTTTTTGAGGTTGATTTTTTGGCTCAGATTTCTAGACTTATACATGAGCATATATAAACATTTTTATACACATTTGAAAATGAAATCTTTTTAAAAATAATGATGAAAAATTCAATACAAACCTATTTATGTGAAAATACTCATGTGTCACTTTTACAAAACAGCTAAGTTACTTTAAAAGAAACAAATAGAGTGATTGTCAAAAGGATGATGTAGCTGTAATAGGATAGTCTGTTGGGCTGATAAGAGAAATCATTAAGGGCATGATATCTAAGTATCCTAATAGAAAAAGCTGTCAGTTAAAGGGATCTTGTCATATTTAATGAAATAATTTGTGATCAAGTCAGCTATTCTGGAAGACAGGAGAAAAAAAACAAAATGTTTAAGAAAATAAGCTAGTAATAAAGTAAACAAAATTCTTCAAAATGAAAGTAAGTTGTACAGTTTTATCCATTTAGGTGAAACCCACTCTACTATTTCTATGCAGAAAAATCTGTTAGTTCAAATAAAAGGAATATTGCTGTGATATTTTGGGAAGAAAATCTGTAGTAACAATACCTTATTATGTATTGGCTTTAAAAAGTTTTAGAGATATTCTGCAAAATGTAAAATGTAAATGCTTTGCTGATGTAAATAGAGGTTTTACAGCAGAAAGACTCAGCTTAACTAACACAGCAAATATTAAAATTTAGAGCTGAAACAAATAGCATAGCAAACAAAAAAATTGCCTTGGCCAATTATCTTTATGTCCTAGAGGTCCCTAAATATCATAGAACCCTCTTGTTGGCTCATTTTAACACTTTACTGCCAACAATTTTAAGGATAATTTGTATGTTATCAAGTAGGTATGATTGAAACAGCTGAATATATGGTTATCTACCGGAGGTGTGCAAAATGCCAAAAATCTGCTTTCCTTGTATTTACGAAATTTGGGCAACCCCCATTTTGTTTCTAAAGTGTCTTGCAAAATTAATAAGGGGTCCATTTTGTTTCTAATACAAAGTTCCAAAATTTTTGTTATTTTTTTGTTTTGTTATTTGCCCATTTGCTCCACTTCTGGGGCTGATAAATGAAATTAAACTAGAATTCTTCGCACTTGCCCCCCAAAAATGTTTGTTTGTTGTTTGTAATAATATTAGCTCTGCATCAACAGCACCAGCAACCCCCAGCAATTTAGGATTTTAGAAAATAAAGCACACACTGCACTTTGCAGAATTAAATTATGCTTTTAAAACCAATACAAAGGAAAGCAAGAGGACTAGACTAGAATTAAAATAGAATTAAAATAGATTAGAAAATAAAGAAAGCAGTTTGTAGATAGAAATCCAAAGGGGGAAAATGGGAACCCCACATACAAAATGAAACCCCACATACAAAGAAAAATTATCCTAATGATCCAAAGCTCAGCTGTGGTAATCCTAAACTGCTAGGCAAACTGAGCTTGCATAGCACATGCAAAAGCATTAAAGAATGGATAAATTTAGCTTCTAGCTCCTGCGCTACTCTCGATCTTCCTCCCAGTTTTCTCCCAGCTCGCTTGCACAATGGTGGCAGAAGCAACATGGCTCCTGCTTTTAAAGGAAATGCCAGCTGCACCTCCTCCTTTGCCCTCTCCCTCAGCACTGATAGGCAGAAGAGAACATATGACATAACATGTTTGGTTGCACTGCCCAGGAGAGTTTGCTTGCACTGAAAAAGAAGTTGACTCACTTCGACTTACAAAAAGTAATGAACTCATGAAAACTCCATAATGGCAGTTTTAATTTATTTGTGTTGAGCGGAGATGCTGCTCTGGCTTCAAAAATCAGGTCGTCAGTATGGATTTTCTGAAACACGACTTACGTCTCGCACCTGAATTTTTGCACAACCATGTTATCTGCTACAATGACCTGTTGTTTATGTATTATTCCAATTTTAGTTACCTTTCCAGCCAAATGTGATGGTTTTTATTGTGCCATCTTTCATCTAGATTCTATTTATGAAAATAGTCTAAAGGTCACACAGTATGTTCAAGATCAGCGATTCCCTCAGAATCCTTTTGTGGAGCCAAGAAATTGTTATATATTATATATTATATATAATCTATATATATCAAGCATGGGCAAACTTTTAGACCAACATAAACTTAACAGTATTTCAGTAGAAGACCCCAGGGGCCATCCAGTCAAACCCCCTTCTGCCATACAGGAAAAGCACAACCAAAGCACCCCAACAGATGGCTATCCAGCCTTTGTAGTAGTAGTAGTAGTAGTAGTAGTAGTAGTAATAACAATAACAACAATAATAGCAGAAACCCTAGGGGCTATCCAGTCTAACCCCCTTCTGTTAAGCAGAAAAAGCATAATCAGAGCACCCCCTGAGTGATGGGAGGGAAATAGGGTTTTGGAAGCATGGAAGGTTAGGGGGAAAGGATCTGGGCAGCAAGAAAGGTGAGGAAAAAAGGATTTTGAGGGGTGAGGGAGGCAAGGAAAAAGACTTTTGGCAGCAAGGGAGGGGGGAAAGCTTTTGGTGGTGAGGGAAGCAGGAAGTGGAGAAGGCAGGAGGAAGGAAAGCTTGTAGGAAGAGGAGGCAAGCATGGAGCCACTCAGTATGCTTCGCAGAGCCCAAAGGGCTCCCCGGAATATACTTTAAGAACCATTAGTTTAGATACTTTTTCAAGGAACCAGGTGCTCTAACTCTCTTTAACAATTTTATCAGAAGCTGTAATCCCTACTAACTTCCTTATTGAAGATACATCTGTTTTTTTTTCTCAGTTTGCACACAATATCAGAATTTTCCAAGACTATTTATTCACTTTATGCTTGTTTATTTTCTAATGGTAGGGACTGGTTTATGACAGTAATAAAGTTATTGTAAAACACCATAAAAGAGGAGATGGCTAAATGTTGCATTTAAACTGAACAATAAAATGAAGAGTTTGAAAATCATAAATAAATAGATTAAATATAAATAAAGGTAGCTATTTTGTCTTGAATCCTATAAAGCATTAGAGTAGGCAGTAGACAAATCTCCTTGGGAAAAATATTCATTAGTTTTGGTCCTACCATTATGAAAGCTCCTCACCACTTTTCTTATCTTGGATTATGAGGATCTCTGATGATCTTCTGAAGTCTAAGGGCTCTTTATACAGACACTAAAATCTGGCTTGAAGTTAGCTCAAAGTTGGGGCATCTAGAAAACATCCCTGTCCCTAATAGGAATCCAGCTAGAAATAGTGTGATAAAAAAAAAAACTCGCCATAAAAGCCATTGAAGCTCTCCTGTGTATAATCATTGCTCAGGAAAAAGCTGAATGCCAAATGCAGGATGCTCATGCCAACAGTGTTAATGCTGAAGTCGTTGCAGAGGGAAACCGGAAACACAATCTGGCAGGAAGGTAAGCAAACCTTTCCAAGGAAAGCACAGCATTCCCATGGGAATGCTCGATTTCACTACCTTGCCTTGTCTTGCTTTCAATCAAGTGTTTAAAGGCTGTGCTTCTGTGATGAGGTAGAGAAAAATCCTGCAGTCCTTGGATCTGTGTGGATTCTGTTGCATCTTCCAGCCAGTTTCTGGGGTGCTTGTATAGGCACTCAGAAGCCTACCAATCTCTATAATCCACATTCTGATCCAGATTTCATAGAATCATAGAGTTGGAAGAGACCTCATGGGCCATCCAGTCCAACCCCCTGCTAAGAAGCAGGAAATTGTTGTGTGGAAGCAGCCTCACTTTGGAGAACACCTGAGAATATTTGTGCCAGGTCTTCCCGCTTTATATATCAAACCAGAACATCTGAAATAAGATTTATGTTCAGCTGAATGCAATTACAGTTCTCTATGCAAGCATTTATAACAAGGAAAGGGCTGAAAAGGGCTTGCAGCATCAAAGGACTAGCCAGACTAAACTTTCTGTCTGGTTTAAAAGAAAAGACAAAAAAGGATGATGCTCTCAAGCTAAAACAATGAGTATTTTGAACTACCTACTCCTACCCATCACTAATGACAAGCAGGCAAACAGTATACAATTTGGTTATCCCAAAGCTATAATGTGCCATTTGTTCTGTATTAAGAGCTCTTGTACTTCCACATGTTCCTTTTAAAGAAATATCTATAGCATTAGTTTGTGTCTATTTGTATATGAACAAGCGTATTTGTTTTCTTGGTGCCTCCGTTGGCACAGTAGGTTAAACCACTGAGCTGTTGAACTTGCTGACCGAAAGGTCAGTGGTTCGAATCTGGGGAGCGGGGTGAGCTCCCGCTATTAGCCCCAGCTTCTGCCAACCTAGCAGTTAGAAAACATGCAAATGTGAGTAGATCAAGAGAAACCGCTCCGGCTGGAAGGTAATGGCACTCCATGCAGTCATGCCAGCCACATGACCTTTGAGGTGTCTGTGGACAACGCTGGCTGTTCGGCTTAGAAATGGAGATGAGCATCAACCCCCAGAGTCAGACATGACTGAACTTTACCTATTTGTTTTCTTACACATGTGGCATGTTTTCAGCAAAGTAAATGGATAGAATTTATGGTGGTTTTCTATTCAGTGCTTATTGGGAGCATAAACATAGAACTTTTTAAAAGGATGATTTCCTGTCAAGTGGAGGTTTACAACCAATCACGGCTACATCTACACTGTACAATTAGTGCAGTTTGACACAACTTTGGCCCCTTCTACACTGCCATATATTCCAGATTATCAAAGCAGATAATCCACATTATCTATTTTGAACTGGATTATATTTGTTCACACTGCCATATAATCCAGTTCAAAGTAGATTATGTGGATTTTATATGGCAATGTATAAGGGATCTCACATGCATATACATATGTAGCACTTTGGAATTTAGTAGTTTAAAGAGTTTAATAATTTTATTGTGATAAAAAGATATCATAAAATGTATATAGAAAGCAATATTAGTAGCTGATAATGGAAAGGGCTGTGTGTTTAGACTGCAGAATGTCACGGTTTGCCTTCAAGTATTATTTTATGTGTTATCCTTTCTTAAGAAGTCACTGCTTCTTAAATTGTGGGACCCTACCCCAAATTGAGTTCCCTTAGCTCAATTTCGGGGTCACAAAAACTTTGGCAGCAGCAAAATACTTCTGAATACCACAGATTTACAGAAATCTGTTGGAAACAACATGCAGTGTTTACACTGGACTCTACAGAAAATGCTTCAGCTGTACACCTAAAAAAGAAAATAAGCCTGCTTAGTGAACCTTGCAAATGCTGATTTATTGTCAATAAATGTTCTATTTTTATATCTATATAGCCATAGTCATGTAAAAAATTCTCAGGCAGAAAGAATTGCGATTGGAAAAATATTAAGAAGCCCTGCTCTAAGGTACCCAAGATGATTTATGATGTTTAAAATAAAACTTTAGATAAAAGTACTATTAAGTACTATTAAAAGTTTTTTTAAAAAATTAAACCTCAGTGCTATTAAAAGCACATTGTTCAAAGCTGTTTAAAATACATTTTGATGTACAGTAGAGTCTCACTTATCCAACGTTCTGGATTATCCAACGCATTTTTTTAGTCAATGTTTTCAATACATCATGATATTTTGGTGCTAAATTTGTAAATACAGTAATTACTACATAGCATTAATGTGTATTGAACTACTTTTTCTGTCAAATTTGTTGTATAACATGATGTTTTGATGCTTAATTTGTAAAATCATAACCTAATTTGATGTTTAATAGGCTTTTCCTTAATGCCTCCTTATTATCCAACATATTCGCTTATCCAACATTCTGCCGGCCCATTTATGTTGGATAAGTGAGATTCTACTGTACTTTTAAAACCTTCCATTCATTTAAATGACCCTGAGAATTTTTCAAGGCCTCATTTCCAGATTATTTGATTTGTAGGAGAGGATGTATTTTTATTCAGATTTAAATACATTGTCATGTTAATAGTTTAGTATTCTAATGATCAGGTTCTCTGTTAAGAAGATACCCATGGGGCCCAGAATGGCAAAAGTGCACCAGGTAGAGCTGCTAGTGAGCACCAGTGAAGTCAGTTCAAGTCATTGATTAAAAGCTATTGAAGTAATTGGGTACCAAATGAGATTGGGGGTGCATCTATGCTGTAGAGTTAATGCAGTTTGACTCCACTATACCTGCCATGCCACAATGCTATAGAATCATGGGAGTTATTGTTTTGTAAGGTCTTTAGCCTTTCCTGCCAAAGAGTACTTCTTTTGCAGCACCAAACTACAGTTGACGGAATTCCATAGCATTCCGGGCTGTGGCGCAGGCTGGTTAGTAGCCAGCTGCAATAAATCACTCTGACCAAAAGGTCATGAGTTCGAGGCCAGCCCGTGGCGGAATGAGCACCCGACCATTAAAATAAAATAAATAGCCCCTGCTCGTTGCTGACCTAAGCAACCCGAAAGATAGTTGCATCTATCAAGTAGGAAATTTAGATACCACTTATATGTGGGGAGGCTAATTTAACTAATTTACGACACCCTTAAAAATTGTCCAGCAAGCATTTGGAATGAGGAAGTTGTTGTCGCAGTGGATGATGAAGCAGCTGCTCCCCCTGTGGCCGGAATTGAGCATACCCTCAGGAAGCTGGAACCTGGAGAAGTTTAAATTGCCTCTATGTCTGTCTCTGTTCTATGTGTATATGGCATTAAATGTTTGCCAATTATGTGTATATTGTGATCTGCCCTGAGTCCTCTTCAGGGTGAGAAGGGCGGAATATAAATACTGTAAATAAAAAAATAAAATTGAGGTGCCGATGTACCCTGTGTCTAGATGCAAATTTTTCTTAAGGGCATAATAATGTGTCGATGATGATGATGATGATTTATACCCCGCTTTATCTCAAGGAGACTCCAAGCGGCTTATATTAAAAGTATGACCACATAATTTAAAATATACAAATATGCAGACATTAAAACAGAATTAAGCATAACAGTGTTAAAAAAAATCACAGAATCCATATTCAAAGTTAATAGCACCGCCTGACTTGATCATAAAAAGCTTCATGTTTAAAAACCTGCCTGAATAAAAAGACTTTAGCCTGCTGCCGGCAGGACAACAGTGAGGGGGGCATTCTGGTTTCCTTGGGCAGGGAGTTCGCGGGGTATGGTTTTTTGGGCTGCTAGAATTGCAATGAATAGCCTCACTGCTTCAAAGCCTGGTTGCTTGCTACCTAGGGGAATCTTTGGCTGGTCAGCTTCAATAGTACAGAGTAGTATCGCTACTCTGGTTGCCTTCTACCAAGGTTAATCTTTTGTTGGTCTGGTTGAATTGCACTGAATAGCCTTGCAGCTTCAATGCCTGGCTGTGTTATACCTAGGGGAATCCTTGTGTGGCGAGCTGGAGTGGCACCTTCAATCAAAGAGCCGCTTTGAATCCTGGCTATTTCCTTTGTAGGGGAATCCTTGTTCGGCCAGCTTGAATTGTACTTTATAGTTTTGCAGCTTAAAAGCCTGGCCACTTTCTACATATGGCATCCTTGCTATGCCAGGTTAAATGGGACAGAGTAGCCTCATGGCTTCAAAACCTAGGGGCTTTCTATCTAGAGGAAGCTTGCAAGCTTGGCTGCTTTCTAACTTGTGGAATCCTTTGTTGGCCAGTTTGAATAGCAAGTATGAATGCTGCAATTAGTCACCTTGATTAGCATTTAATGGCCTTGCAGCTTCAAAGTCTGGCTGCTTCCTGCTGGGGGAATCTTTTGTTGGAAGGTGTTAGCTGGCCTTGATTTTTTCCTTTCTGGAATGTCCAATTTTCCTGTTTTCAAAGTGTTGCTCTTTATTTACTGTCCTGATTTTAGAGATTATATTTCCTTCGACTGTGGACCATAATAAACTGTGGCATGTTCTTGGTGGTATGGGGACACCAAGTCCCCTTGTCCGTCTCCTGAGAAATCTGTATGAAGATCAAGTAGCCACAGTAAGAACAGGCCATGGAACAACAGACTGGTTCAAGATTGGGAAAGGAGTGCAGCAGGGCTGCATACTTTCACCCTACCTATTCAACTTGTATGCAGAATGCATCATGCGACATGCGGGGCTTGAGAAATCAAAGCCTGGAGTTAAAATTTCTGGAAGCAACATTAACAACCTTAGGTATGCAGATGATACCACTCTGATGGCCAAAAGTCAGGAAGAGCTGAGGAGCCTTATCACCAAGGTGAAAGAAGAAAGTGCAAAAGCTGGGTTGCAGTTAAACATCAAGAAAACCAAGATCATGGCAACCACACCTATTGATAACTGGCTAATAGAGGGAGAAAACGTGGAGGCAGTGACAGACTTGATATTTCTAGGCGCAGAGATCACTGCAGATGCAGACTGCAGCTAGGAAAAGACGTTTACTTCTTGGGAGGAGAGCAATGGCCAATCTCGATAAAATACCCTGTTTTCCCTAAAATAAGACATCCTCAGAAAATAAGACCTAGTAGAGGTTTTGCTGAATTGCTAAATATAAGGCCTCCCCCAAAAGTAAGACCTAGCAAAGTTTTTGTTTGGAAGCATGACCGCCAAACAGAGCACCAGAGCATGCAGGATCGGTAAATGTACGTACCATAAAGTGTTATATATGGAAATATTGGTAGTAACAGGAAATTCTTGATAGGATTCACAGTTTGTCTGGTTATGCTGGTTTATGATGACAACTACTGTACAGTATATAATAAATGTTCATTTTTTTTGTTCAACAATAAATGTGAATTCTTCTTCATGGAAAAATAAGACATCCCCTGAAAATAAGACCTAGAGCATCTTTGGGAGCAAAAATTAATATAAGACACTGTCTTATTTTCGGAGAAACATGGTAGTGAAAAGCAGAGACATCACACTAGCAATGAAGCTCCGCGTAGTGAAAGCAATGGTATTCCCCATAGTAACCTATGGATGCGAGAGCTGGACCATAAGGAAGTCTGAGCGAAGGAAGATAAATGCCTTCGAACTTTGGTGCTGGAGGAAAATCCTGAGAGTGCCTTGGACCGCAAGAAGATCCAACCAGTCCATTCTCCAGGAAATAATGCCCAGCTGCTCACTATAGGGAAGGATATTAGAGGCAAAGATTAAGTATTTTGGCCACATCCTGAGAAGACAGGAAAGCTTGGAAAAGATCATGATACTGGGGAAAATGGAAGGAAAAAGGAAGAGAGGCTGACCAAGGGCGAGATGGATGGATGGTATCCTTGAAGTTGACTGGCTTGAACTGGAAGGAACCGGGGGCGGCGATGGCCGACAGGGAGCTCTGGCGTGGACTGGTCCATGAGGTCACAAAGAGTCGGAAACAACTATGTGAATGAAGAAGAAGAAGATTATTATACCACAGTAATTATTGTATATGATAGTTATAATCCTATATTATCTGCTTAGAACTGCATCATATGAGGCCCCTTCTACACAGCTGTATAAAATCCACACTGAACTGGATTATATGGCAGTGTGGACAAGAGAATCCAGTTCAAAGCAGATACTGTGGATTATATGCCTTGGCATTCTGGGTTATATAGCTGTGTAGAAGGGCTTTGAGTCTACACTGCAATATAATCCAGATAATCTGTATTTTATAGGCAGTGTGGGTGAGGCCTAAGTGCCCTGGGAGCCATTTTGGCCAAGGAAGTTGCTAGAACCAAGGGGGCAGGGCCTAAAGGCAGCAGGACCTACCTTTCTGACTGGCAGTTAAGGGGAGAAAGGCTCTTTCCCATCCTCTGTAATTTGGACTATTTTTTTTATTGAAAGACATAGATTGGATGACTATGTCTTTTGTGCAGCTGAGGATATGATCAATGGTTTTGTCAGCTTCCTTGCAGAGTCTGCATTTTGGGTCACTGGCTGATTTTTCGATCATGGCCTTGATTGCATTTGTTCTGATGGCTTGCTCCTGGGCTGCAAGAATCAGGCCTTCTGTCTCCTTCTTCAGTGTTCCATTGGTAAGCCATTGCCAGGTCTTCTCCTTATCAACCTTTCCTTCAATTTTGTCAAGGAACTGCCCATGCAATGCTTTGTTGTGCCAGCTATCAGCTCTAGTTTGTAGTGCAGTTTTCTTTTTATTATTACAATTATTACAATTATTACTATTATTATTTTTGGGTTGCTGTGAACCATTACAGTGAATAAAACTAGGCACCTAGCATTAAATAAAGAACAACACTCAGAAAACAAGGACATATCAGACAGGAAACTATGAGGGCCAGCTAACACATCCCAACAGAGGATTCCCCCAGGGAGGAAACAACCAGGGTTTGAAGCTACAAGGCCATTCAGTGCTAATTAAGGTGACTAATTCCAACATTCATACTTGCTTCCACAAACAAAAACCCACTTAGGACTATGCCACAGCAACACATGGCTGGGCACAGCTAGTTCCTTATATTCATTTTTCAACTCTGCTTTCTACTTGCTTTTGAAGCAACAGTACATTTTCAAAAAAAATGTTTAGTTGATTGAAACAAGAACTGGGCTCTTTTTGACAGCAAGATGGTATGATCGCATTTAGCCATTTAAGACTCACTAGCTTTACAAACAATCCACACCTGGTAGAGTTGAAAAGTAGCAGAAATGATGTGTTAAAATGGGTCTTCATAGCTGCCCTCATTTTTAAGATAATTTTCAGGGTCTGTCATGATGTGTGCTCACACCACAAATGTACCACTAAACTGCTATTTACTATGAAAGCCCCATGCAATTAATGATCTCTTCATGCGTATAACTCCTGTGATCCAGACCCTTAGTAATGCTAGGTTCTGAATTACAAAGAAATGGGATAAAGAGATGTTTTTTCCTGTCACTCTGTAAGCAGAAGTCTGAAATGTTTCGAGATAGGTGGCAGCATTTGGAGTGTGGCTACCTGCACACTCCTATCCCCAGGTCTGTCTAGCCATTCATGTAGGTGAATAGCTCTGTATGGACCATATTGGTTGTGGGAGGGTGGAATTGTTTATTGTTATGAGTATTTTTATGATAGGAAATTACCATGGGGACTCAAGAGGCTGAAGACACAGTGTACAAAAATCATTTTTAAAAATTCAGCACACTCTCATCCAAAATCTGACCACACCAATACCTCCTTTGTTTCATCAATTTTTTAAACATTATCAACCCTTGAACATATAATGTGTTGTTTGACCAAATTAGAATCAGATTGTGCAAAACAGACAACTCACTTCAAAATACAGTGCTTTCATGATAGTCTGTTCATACATTTATGAATGGTAACAAGGTGAAGAGACATGTGTGTGTGGATGAAAACTTTGTAATATTCATTTTGGTAGCATAGTGACAAAATACCCTAAAGCAGTGGTTCTTAACCTGTGCGTCCCCAGATGTTTTGGCCTACAACTCTCAGAAATCCCAGTCAGTTACAAGCTGTTAGGATTTCTGGGAGTTGAAGGCCAAAACATCTGGAGACCCACAGCTTGAGAACCACTGCCCTAAAGGCACCAGATCTTTTCTGAGTTGGAAACTTAGCAGAGTCAACTTTGACTAGTACTTGGATGGAAGACTGCCAAGTGCTGTAGCTGTATTTCAGGGGAAGGAACTGGCATACACTCCTCTTGAGTATTCCTTGCCTAAGAAAATGCTATGAAATTCATGGGTCAGAGGCAACTTGAGGGAATGTATATGCCCACAGGTTTTTGCAGGGAGTTTGCCTAAATGTAGGTCTACTGAGATGTCCCCCCTCTCCTAGTTTAAAAAAAAATCTTTAATCAAAGGTTCGTTTTGATTCAGGCGATCATGAAAGTCTAGAAACTCTCCTTCTAAATTACTTTCTGCCTTACCCCCTTAGAACAATGAGGAGCTCATTAGCTATCATAATGCCTTGAGGGTCTTTGCTGGGGGCCTGTACAGTTCAAACTACATGTGGTGTCAAAAAAATCTCAAAGTACTGCATCGTCTATTCAGTTTTTGCATTATAATTGGTCACAAGTGGCAACAACAGAAAGTTTTATGATCCAACTCATCAAATCTCAGAAATTCTTTAGTAACAGCCATTGTACTTTTGCTATGTTGAATTTATGGGTTAAAACAAATCTTCATATATTTAAAATGTGGTTTCTGGATGAGTTCACAGTTTTCTTGATCTGCTCTGTGCTGACCCCTGCAGTTTGCCTTCTGTTATTTATATTGCTGTGATGGAAAGCCTTTTCAGTCTTGGCTTTTTGAATAATTTTCTTTTGAAGAAGAAAAGCAAAGCTAGAATAATCCCCTTTAACACCAGCACAAATGTCAGAGAACACACGGAAATGCCATCTATTTCTGATTTTCATAATATTCTAAAAAGAGATGTATTCCTTCCTTATGTATAAAAAGAAAATGGCAGGAATTCTGGAAGCAAAATGTATGCTCATCTACTTAAGTAGATGATGCCAAATACCCCAACAAATGACAAATCACATGATTTCATGCGATGGAGCCAAGTGGTGTGAAACTGCTGTACACCCCTTGAGTTCCCCCTGCCTTTTGATTTTCTTTCCAACGGGTATGATATCTACTCACCTGAATAGTTTGCAACAGCAGGAAAAGGTTCAGGTTTTACTGCTGTCACGTATAAGTTGATTCAGTTTAGGAACCAAAGTTCCCAAAGCGTAGAAACTTTATTTATGATAATACAACTTGCTAACTCCATATAACAGATGTTACATCTGAAGCATACACAATACATTTACAAGTAAAACAGGTCAAATATACCACTGGCTTTCATCTCATTCGTCAATATGCAACATCAGTCCCTCTAGCATGATTCCCCCCACCCCAATTGTGAGCATGTAGAATGGCAATTGTACTGAGCTGTCCTGAGTCCCCTCAGGTGAGAAGGGCAGGGTAGAAATGATGGAAATGAATACTTGATACCAGGGCCATAGCCAGAAAAACATTTCGAGGAGGGGGGGGGGGGGGAGTGAAACTTTTTTTTTTTTTTTGCGCGAATCATGAAGAGCAGTTCCACAACACAAAATAACCAGTGTACATTCAAGACAGATAAACTTCAGTGGACACTAATGGAGATTTGGTTTACCAGTTAAAATTCATGAGTAAGCCAGATGTTTTTAAACCTGAAAAAAATGGGGGGGGGATTGAACTTTCTAACCTCCCCCCCCCCCCTCATCTATAGTCCTTCTCAATAGTAGAAGAGGTATATTTGGTCCTTCACCACTGGAAACATGTTTAGGGTTGGTTGCAATAAAATATGGGGTAGCCAGGGAGGCAAACAGATTGTGAACAGGTAAACATATATAGCTTGCATACATTCTAGTTAGGTTTTGTCGTGGCACATGACCTTGATGTTTGAGACAGATTTAAGAAGAAAGAATAAAGAAATACATGGATCATTAAAATAATGAGTTCTAGAGAAGCCACATTTTCACTCTCCCCTATTCTCCCCTAAAACGTGCTTTAAGTTTTTGTGTATTGGATATTTATTTATTTTTGGTCGACCTTTCAAATGTGTTCATGGCACAAACAATTGTTTGATCAAATTAGTGTTTTTGAATGGCCATATTGTAAACAAATGAAAGTGTGTGTGTGTGTGTGTGTGTGTGTGTGTGTGTGTGTAAGGGTGTCGACCCCTTTCTAGTTACAGCTGTTCTTGTGAGTTTTGGCAGCTTCAAAACTGATGGTATATTTATGGAAGGGTAATTGGCTTAAATCATTTCCACCTCTGGGCAATATGAATAAAACCTTTATCCAGGCTGTAGATGAAGAATGTTTGAGATCCTTTTATGTGATTCGGCTCATAGATGAAGGTGAGGCTTTAAGACAAGGATGCACACTACCAGCCTTCAACAGCCTTTCATCAAAACTATTTTGGCAAGGAGACAATTTCTTTTAGTTCTCTTGTCCTTTAGCTCCTTTATTTCATTTAGTTCTCTTGTCCTAGGCATGCTATTTCTTTGGATGCTGTATGAGGTTACTGTTAGTATTGGATGGAGGTCCTTTTAGAAAAATTCTCTTAGCTTTAATGCCATGGAAAAGCATTCTGATGATGAAGATAATGATGATGATGATGCTCATACGTTGCAATGAATTGAAACCATTGATTTCACTGCCCATTGATTTAATCTGGAATATGGAATGCATCTTACATTCTTGAAATTCTGGTGGTTCAGAATAAAGGAAAGCCTTTTAAAATAAAGAAGAATTGTTCACTTTTGAAAGGAAAGTGTATAACCTGAGAGCTTCTTTTGCTCAACACATAGACCTTGAGGATTGAATTGTATTCCAGCTTCTTCAGAGTGCCACCAGAGTTATTGATTTAAAACACGCATAGACATATGCTGCTATTTTGGTCCTTGTGTTTTGAACATCAACGTATCAAGCTGATTAGGGTGGGAAATCAGAAATGGCAGTCTTGTAGTATACCTTGGATATGATCAGTTTGTAGGTTTAATATGATTTCCTATGGCAATTTGCTCCATGGCCAAATCAATTGCTGGAGGAAATCTGTTTGATTCCAGCGAGGATTTGTGATTTCCCTATGGAATGCCTTACACCTGAATATAAAGTAGACAGCCATTCATTTATCTTGCTTTTACGGACTGTTCAACAAGCCTTCGTCTCCTTACATGAGCTGGGAAAAAGTACACAGCAAAATGAGATTTAAACTAATGTTGGTGTGCCTCTGAGATACAGTTCCAGAAGAGTTTGGGGACAGCTAATCCTGACTCTCAATGCTTTGGTTATTTTTAAAAAAAATAATGAAGAATTCAAAAAATTTCCAGAATCTTAAGACTAGTGCTCAAACCACTACATTATGCTGGCTCTCTAAAAACGCATAAAATTGAAAGAAAAACAGACAGAAATGCAGTAGGACTTCTCTTTTGCTTGCAGTCCTGTGTATTTTACTTAAAAGTATGTCACTGCACAGAAAAAGTATATCAATATATTTATACATATATATATATATATATATATATATATACACACACACACACACACACACACACACACACACACACACACATATCTCAGAAAATCTCTCTGCATATTTAGCACACTTTGAAGAATCATGTAAAAAGTGCATTACAAAACATCAGCTTGTATGTATCTACAGTACTAGTGGTAGAAAGAAATTGATTATATAGGGTTACACATGGGCATCAGATAAAGATAGATAAGTACTGTATCCACCAGACCACATTCATTTGCATCAGTTGGTCATAAAAATGCACAGAAGAGGAGGAAGACAAGGAGGAAGAAGAGGCAATGATTCCTTTGTGGATGCTTTCCCCTGTTTTAGCGAAATTATCTGAATTGGATAGGAAAAGGTAATTGTATTGCAATAATGAAAGCAATCCTTTCTAGGCTTTTTGTACACAGAGAGAATACTGTTTTTATTTTACATGATCACCAATATATCAGGCTTTGTCATAGTTCACAATGTTGGTAATAGACTAGTTAACATTTTCTGTCAATGGAAATAATTGGAAATTGGCTCTTCGAGTTTGGTGCATTGTGAAGAGCAATACATCTTTGTAAACAGTTTACAAAAGAGGCAGTCTTTTCTGACTCAGAATTATTTTATGGAGGCAGTATTGCTCCCTTTCTGCCCCTCTCCAAACTGAATCCTTAAGGAGTTTCATTGACATTAAGATAACCAGACAACAGGTGTCCCATATTTTTAAAAAATAATTTACACATCTTATGGGTCATAGCACATGCGGAATAATTTCTTCTCTCCTAAGCAGGGTAGGAATGATGCCTTGATATAAGTCAAAAGTCTTATAACACAACTGGGAGAATAGGCCAGGTGAAAGAAGATTATTGTGTACTAGAAATGCTATAATAAAAACTGTCAGCTCTGTCAACCTATTCTGTCTAAGGTCTATAGAGGATTAAAAGGATATTGAACATCATGTAACAGCTGTCTCCTATGTAGAGGTGGCACTTTCATGGTGAGCATCAGTGTGATTTCTTAAAAAATAGCTGTTAGGTTTGGTGTGCTTTGGACCATTGCTACAAAGCTTCATCTATAGAATGCTGCACATGCCTTAAAATTATGTCGCAATAACTTGATAATGAACATAATATGGATATTATAGGTGTGTTTGCATCTGCATGCATAAATAACTTTACTATGCATATATGTTCTTTTTCAATTGGCAGAAACTGAAATAGTTACCTGTCCTTTCTCTGTCTCTAGTTCTCTAGTTACCTGTACTGTCTTGGTTTATCAGGAACTCCAAGAAGCATGCACGATGTACTCAGAATATCTTCCATATAGGCTTCAACCAGGTATCCTTAGCTTCAGAAGGATACCTTCATTATGTACCTTCAAATCATGCCTCAATATCTTTGAATGTTAGAGAGGACTGAACTCCTATTGGTAACTGAAGATATTAGAACCAAACGCTTGAACACAATGTTCAAGATAAGTCTAACTATTATACAGAAAATCATATCCCAATACTGATAATATGACATATTTTGCCTAATGGTGAGTTAGCGGTGACATAACTGCTGTTGAGTCTTTGCCAAATTTAATCAAAGCTATCATCACTCACTATCTTGGAGTATATATACTCAATATATGTAGTTAGACTGTTATCTTTGATCAAGACCACAGAAGTACATAGCTTGTCTGGCATTAAACCCTCATACATGCATCAACAGAAACAAATGGAAATGTTTTTCTTTTACTAACAGTGGAAACCCTTTGGCTCATTGATGTTCCAGAAGTCCTTCAGTTTTACTCTCCTGCTCTCCAACTCCCAGACATGTTCAAAAGGCCTGCAACTAATGCCTTGCCACCTGTCTATGCCTTTTGCACCAGCTGATCACAAAGCATACCAAACACAGGGTGTCCTGATGCACATAATGGGCGAACATTACAGGCCAGCTGTTGTTCTAGCTTGAAAGCTAAGGGTCTGTGGAGTGCATTTTCTGAGGACTACATTAAACCAATGTGAATTGTCTCTCTGCCATCTATTGCATTTATTGAGATGGTTGGAGAGAGAATGAAGAGAAGGTTATTTTTGGTGTGGCTGGTATGCTGAAAGGGAAGTAAAAATAGTCCTGCTTAATGTCTGTGTATCAGCCTTCAAGGAGGATGTTTAATTTTAGACAGTCTCATATAATTCAAGTTTGAGGAGATGGAAGAAAGATAAAATTACAAGCATGAGTAAGTGTCTATTTGAATTAGAAGAGTCCGTATGCATGTGTAGTCTGGGAATTTCAAAGGTCCAGTTGCTTAATGATAAAACAACAACAACACTATGGCAGAAGTTAAAATTCAGAGGACATTTTAGAAGTGGTAGTCTAAAAATAGCATTTTCTATCTTACTCTGTAATTAATATGCATATAAAATAATCACAACAGTTACACAATTATAACCGCAATAATCAAGAACTGCAAGTAACAGTAACAGCCACTCTCAGAGATAACACGTGCTATTTTAATTGGCCGTGCAACTGTTTCACAACCATATGTCACAGGTTCATGAAAAGGCTGGTTCTGAAACTGCATTTCACAACTATCCGAAAAAAGGGGAATTATGTGAATAACATTGCAGTTGTTGCTACTGCTGCTGCATGATTATTTGGTGCATCAATTCAATAATATTTTATCTTTCTTATGGCTCCCATAATGTGCCAATCAAGTTGGTTATTTTTTTAGATCCAGCAAAAGTGATAATGTAAAGGTAAAGGTTTCCCCTGACGTTAAGTCCAGTCATGTCTGACTCTGGGGGTTGGTGCTCATCTCCATTTCTAAGCTGAAGAGCCGGCATTGTCCATAGACACCTCCAAGGTCATGTGGCCGGCATGACTGCATGGAGCGCCATTATCTTCCCGCCGGAGCGGTACCTATTGATCTCCTCACTAGGTGTTTTCGAACTGCTAGGTTGGCAGGAGCTGGAGCTAACAGCGGCTGCTCACTCCGCTCCCGGGATTTGAACCTGGGACCTTTCGGTCTGCAAGTTCAGCAGCTCAGTGCTTTAACACACTTCGCCACTGGGGCTCCAGCAAAAGTGATACATTTTAGAAACAACATAGACTTTTAAGTTTTTAGTGTTTACTGGTTCTATATCGGGGAGCACTATTAGAGATGAATTTACTGTAATTTGTTCAGAGAAGTTTCCATAATAACAGGACATTCAATTGTTATAAATAATGGCCAAGCTCTTGTACTGGGAGATGTATATGGACAGGTTGCTTACCTGTAACCATGTTTCTTCGAGTGTACTCTGTGAATTCACACTAATGGAGAGGCTGCGCCTGCGCAGGTCCCAACGGAAACTCTTCCCAAGCTGAAGTTTAAATTTTGGCGGTAGCCACGCCCCTCCGTCCCCGGAGGGCATATAAGGCAGCCCTCGGCGTCTCCTCCCCAGTTCCTACGCCGCAAAGGCAACGAGAAAGGAAGAGGGTTTGCCAGAGGGGAAGGAAGGGCGGGCTTGTGTGAATTCACAGAGTACACTCGAAGAAACATGGTTACAGGTAAGCAACCTGTCCTTTTTCTTCGTGTACTCTGTGAATGCACACTAATGGAGACTAGCAAGCTTAGGTTTCGGAGGCGGGCTAAGCAAACCCTGACAACGAGAAAACTGTCCAAACATATGTTTATTAAACATGAAAACATCAAAGAAACCCTGGTCCAAGGACCCATTAAGGTATTGCATCAAACACACGCCAAACACCGAAAGCAGTTCGGTCAGGCATGATATAACCCTTTAAGAGCACATGTGAAAAAAACAGGAGAACATCATTCCCCTGAGGGGAAAGGCAGTAGCAATAAGGCACAGATCATCAGGAGAGTAGTGCAAACATGTACCAAACAGGAAAAAACAAGAAGAGGGTCGCATGAGAAAAAAGCACCCACATAGAAGTCATAAATGCAGAAGGTTAGGACAAGCATGAGGATAAAACCGCCCTAGCAAAGGCGGCATCCTTCAAAGTTTTTTGGTCTAACCTGTAGTGAGACACAAATGTAAGGGGGTTAGACCAGATCGCTGCCTTGCAGATGGAGTCCAGGGAAATGCCCCTTAGGAAGGCAGTCGACGTGGAGAGACCTCTCGTCGAACGCGGGCGAACCGACGGGGGAGGAGGTCTTTTGGCTAGTTCATAGGCCAGTTCAATGGCCTGAGCAATCCAGTGTGAGAGTCTTTGAGAAGAAATAGGATTGCCCAGTTTATCTGGGGCATGGGCCACAAAAAGTTTTGGGGTCTTTCGAATGTCCTTAGTACGGTCCCGGTAGAACAGAAGTGCTCTACGCACATCAAGGAGGTGCAGTCTCCGCTCAAGGGGAGACGAGGGGTCTGGGAAGAAAGCGGGAAGGACAATGTCCTGGTTAAGGTGAAAAGCAGAGACCACCTTGGGAAGGAAGGTGATGTCCGGACGGAGAACGGCGCGGTCGTGATGAAAGCGGAGGTAGGGTTCATCGACCCGAAGGGCCGCCAGCTCCGAGGGTCTGCGCGCTGAGGTTATGGCCACCAAGAAGGCAACTTTCCAAGAAAGGAGACGTAGGTCGGTCGAAGCCAGCGGTTCAAAGGGAGAGGCAGTAAGCTGGGAAAGTACAAGCTCGAGGTTCCACCCTGGAGTAGGAGGTTGAGTCGGTGGGCAGATGTTGTTGTATCCTTTCAAGAAGGTCTTGACAAGGTGGTCGGAGAATAGAGATGGTCTACCATGTTGTTGAAAACACCAGGATAGAGCGGCCAGGTAAGATTTCATAGAGGCAAGAGAAAGTTTTTGGTCTGCCAGAGACATAAGGAAGTCCAGCACAATCGGTACCGAGGTTGGGAAAACAGTAATTCCTCGGGAGCGAAGAAAGGAGCGAAAGCGAGAGACTTTATAAGTGTAGGCCCTGGTTGTAGCCGGTTTGTGAGCTGCGCGGAGGACCTCCTGTAGGTTTTGCGGGAGGGAGGTCAGGCGAGAATCCTCCAAGCAGTGAGATGTAGAGAGGGGAGATCCGGGTGGAGGATCTGGCCGTTCTCCCTGGATAAGAGGTGTGGTAGAAGAGGTAGAGTGAAGAAGGTCGCCTTGGAGAGATGAAGAAGAGCCGGGAACCAAGATTGACGAGGCCAGGCTGGAGCTATCAGGATCGCCGACGTAGGTACCGACCGGAGTTTCTGCAGGACCTTCGGTATCAGAGGAAAGGGCGGAAAGAGATAGATCGGTTCCGCCGACCAGTCCAGAAGAAAGGCGTCTCCCAGGCAGCCTGGAGAGGAGGACGGGGGGAGTCTTGCCCCGTATCGGGGCAGCTGAGCGTTCTCGGGAGAAGCGAAAAGGTCTAGAGTGGGGAAGCCCCATTTCAGAAAAAGAGAAAGAAGAGTCTCGGGGTCGAGCATCCACTCGTGGGAGGAAGTCGTCATCCTGCTGAGGGCGTCTGCCAAGTTGTTCTGGATCCCGGGAAGGTGAATCGCCGAGATTTGGATGTTGCGGGCTATGCACCAATGCCACAGCTGGGAGGAGAGGAGCATCAGCTTCCTTGAACCCGTGCCACCCTGTTTGTTGATGTAAAAGACTGCTACCGTGTTGTCTGACTGAATGAGTACAGATGTCTGGGAGATCAGGCGTGAGAAGGCTCTCAGAGCCTTGAAGATAGCAAGGAGTTCGAGAAAGTTTATGTGATTTGCCTTCTCGGAGGGAGACCAAAGGCCCCGAACAGTGAGACCCTTCATGTGGGCTCCCCAGCCGAAGTTGGATGAGTCCGTGGTTATGGTAGTGGAGGGAGGGGTCGGGTGGAACGGCAGACCCCTGCAAACGTTGGAGAGGGACTTCCACCAGAGAAGCGACCGACGAGCGTGAGGCGGGACCGAGAGAAACCTCGAGTTGGGGTGGCGGAATGGCTTGAAAGCGTCTATGAACCACCTTTGAAGAGGCCGGAGATGAAGCCTGGCGAACGGGGTCGTGAAGACTGTGGAGGCCATGTGGCCGAGCAGAACCTGGATGGATCGAGCCCGAACCCTCCGGTGGGTCTCGCAGAAAATGATTTGTTGGCGAAGAGCTAGAAACCTGTCGAACGGAAGGGAGACAGTTTGAGCAATTGAGTCGAACAGGGCACCGATGAAGCAGATCTTGTTCGACGGGGTGAGGTGAGATTTGTCGTGGTTTAATTGAAGACCGAGAGATTCTAGAAGACAGAGGGTGTAGTCGACGTGACGTCGGAGAAGGGCAGGGTCGGATTTGACCAGAAGCCAGTCGTCTAGATATGGAAAGACTGTGATCCCTTGGAGCCGGAGGTGGGCAGCCACGACAGCGACGACTTTGGTAAAGACCCTTGGGGCCGTAGCGAGGCCAAAGGGTAAAACGGTGAACTGGTAGGTCTGGTCGAGAACTTTGAAAGAGAGGAAGCGTCTGTGGTTTTCTCGAATCGCCACGTGGAAATAGGCGTCTCGAAGGTCTATAGACACGAAGTAGTCTCCGCGTTGAAGCATCGGGAGGATGGAGGCGATGGAGACCATCCTGAACTTGGTTGGACGTATAAAGACATTGAGCATGCGTAAGTCCAGAATTGGGCGGAGGCCCCCACCCCTCTTCGGGACCGTAAAGTATCTGGAGAAGAAGCCTTGAGGGTCCTGTACCGATGGAGAAGGCCGAATAGCCCCCTTGGCGAGAAGGGCGTCGACCTCTGCGAGAATTTCTTGAGAGGGGTTGGAGAGAAGGACTTGACCCGTGGGCGGGAGTTCTTCGAATTCCAAGGCATAGCCTTCTTGGACAATTTTGAGAACCCAGGCATCTGAAGTAATAGATTTCCACCGGTGAAAGAAGGGAGCCAGGCGGTCTAGAAAGAGACCATGAGGCTGATTTGGTGAAGGGGAGGGGTGTGGAGGCATGAGAGCTGCATCGGTACCGAAGAAAGAGTCTTTGGAAAGAGAGATGGCGTCAGGAACGCCGGAGAGGTTGAGCAGCAGTGGGGGTGGCTCGGCCGCGTTGTCTTTGTGGCTGAGCGGCCCGACGGGGTTGCTGGCGACTTTGGTTGTTTGATACCGAGGGACGCCGGAAGGATTGATGGCGGTAAGAAGGAGGCGGGAAGCGTCGAAAGCGTTGAGGAAACCACTTGGTGCGGTGAACCTGGGGTTGATCGCCGCATTTAGTGGCCAGAACTTTAAAGTCGTGGTTGGTTTTTAGTTTGTCGTCGGTGCCAGAGTTAAAGAGGCCCATGGCGTCGAAGGGGAGGTCTTCGATGACCTGCCTTGAGGAGGAAGACAGACCGGAAGATCTCAGCCAGGCGTGGCGACGAATAGCAATGGCGTGGGCAATCATCTTGCCGGCCGTGTCGCCCGTATGCTTAGCCATCTGGATTTGATGATGCGCTAACGAATCGGCCTCTTGTTGGAGGGTGGACATGACGGACCGGTCTTCATCCGACAATTTAGAGAAGAAGGGCTGAGCTTTCTCCCAAAGGATCTGCTGGTATGCCCCCATACAAGCCCCATAGTTCGCCATTCTACAGAGTAGGAGAGCTCCGGAATAGAGCTTTCGACCGACCGCATCGAACCTCTTGCCCTCTCTGTCTGCAGGGGTAGTGGATTCACGGCCGGAAGACTGAGAAGCTTTAACGACCATGGAGTTCGGGTCGGGATGGTGTTTAAGCCATTCTAAAGTGTCGTCATCTGTACGATACCAAGACTCGATTCTCTTCGAGGTAGGAGGGATCGAGGAAGGAGTCTTCCACGAAGATTGGATGACATCTAGGAGATAAGGCAAAAATGGCAACAGCGTGGCTGGAGGGGCCTGGGCTTGGACCCGTTTGAAGACTGGGTCAGTAACTGCCTTGGAAGTCTGTTTGATTTCTAGACCCAGGGCGTCGGCCATTCTAATCATTTGTTCGGAGAAAGCCCGAATGTTGTCGGTAGGCGAAGGAGGGTCCACCCCATAGGCGTCATGAGGAGGAGAGAGATCAAGGCCTAAGGATACCACCGAGGCCGAGAGAGCGGAATCAGGGCGATCTATATCGATCTCATCGTCCCCAGCCCCTTGAGGGGACTGGGGGGGAGATGACAACACAGTCTCTGGTGGCGGCAAAGCCTCAGGAGCAGAAGCCATCTGTGGGCGAGTATCTTTGGAGGCCGAAGCCTGGGCCGCTCGAGCCAGGCGAGTGGTCTGTCTACCCCTTTCCGGTGTCGAGGTCGGGGGAAAAAGCTGCTGGCGAGACGGACGATGAGAGACAGCAGGTCGAGGAGAAGGCACCCTGACCACTGTCTGAGTGGAGTGGTGGGGTGAGTCCTGCAACTCGCCATCAGAAAGTTGTTGAGGAGAAGTTTGGCGAGGTCGCTGAGCAGGAGCGATCGGAGAGGACCTTCTAGAAGAAGTCGCCGAAGAAAGGACGTCCATCTTGGAGGAAGCAGAAGAGGAAGAACGTTGGGTAGCCCTCTTCTTAGCGAGTGGTTGTTTTGATGGAACCCTCAGGGATTTTCCCGGCGTGGGAGGGACCATCGCTGAGTCGGATTGGGACCGACGAGCTTCCTCGTGAGCCCTTTTAAGGGCGATCTTCATCGCAGAGGTCGACGGAGGAGCCCCAAGATGGGATCGGGCCGAAGATACGGAAGCCACCGAGCTCGATGTCGAGGAAGGGCCGACCCGACCAGAACGTGTCGACACCGTAGCCGTGGTGAGTGTGCACGGTGGTTTAGCGGCCTTAGACGATCTGGAGGCTCTGGACGCCTTAGACGAGATCGAAGGGGCTTTAGCTGTTGAAGCCGACATCGAACCCGGATTAAGCGGCGGCTTCGTGCCCGAAGTCGACGGAGCGGGTTCAGGGGCAAGCGATTTTTCGTAGAGCGCCGCTCTAAGCCTCGCGGCTCTATTCTTTCTAGCCTGAGCCGTTAGGGCCAGGCAGAAACGGCAGGTACCGACGACATGTGCCTCTCCGAGGCAGTAGAGGCACTTGGCGTGGCCGTCGGAATCAGGAATTTTAGCGGCACACTGAGTGCAGCGCTTGAAGCGAGTCGTAGACATGAGAATCCGAAGTGAACCTTGCGGCGGAAAAAAAGGAACTGGGGAGGAGACGCCGAGGGCTGCCTTATATGCCCTCCGGGGACGGAGGGGCGTGGCTACCGCCAAAATTTAAACTTCAGCTTGGGAAGAGTTTCCGTTGGGACCTGCGCAGGCGCAGCCTCTCCATTAGTGTGCATTCACAGAGTACACGAAGAAAAAAGTAAAGTTCTCCAGTGGTGGAAATATGTAATATCTTCCTCCTACAGGAATCATCTTTGTCCTGTATCCCTCCTCCAGAGTCATGTAGTAAATAATGATACATTGCAGATAATTAAGAAGTGTTTGGCTATGTAACTGTAGAATGAAGCATAATGAGAATGGCATTTTCTAGGACCTCTGGAAAAACCTTTGATAGATCCAAGAATTTGCCTTTCTTGGTCTGCATCTTTAGAAGTGTCTGTGATCATATAACCAGACACTTCTCGGCCATCCCAACGTTCCATCAGCCACTATATGGTCATGTGGGGAGGGAAACAGACAGGAGGAAAATGGATTGTCAGGGATATTGGTCATTGCACGAGGCAGGAAGAGAATCCCAACCTCCATAATAACTTAGAATTGCATTAGTGAATGTTGCTAATAATATGTCAGGCAATAAGTAAATGTACAACTAGTCCCTGAATTACAAACATTCTACTTACAAACAACTCATAGTTAAGAACAGAGGTGAGATAACAGGAAGTGAGAGAGGTCTACCCCTAGGAAAAGAAGTTCATCCCTGAAAGAGGTATCCTGGATAAAAGATATCTCAACTAAAGCTTTATTACCAATCCTTGTTTCTACAACAAGCCAAATTTTTCAAAATCCAATTATCACAGGGACAGAAAGTGAGCTGAAATCTTCTGAAAAGGGCACACAGACAGTAAAACAAAAACCACAGGGATGTTAACCCTTCACTATATTGTCAAAAGTGTGTGTGTGTGTATCATTCATACAATTAGAGTTACACTTAAAATGTACCTGTTACAACTTACAAACAAATTCAGCTTAAGAACAAAGCTACAGAACATATCTTCTTCAAACTTGGGAACTGCCTGTATTTGAAATGTATTTGGAGCCCATCTAGACTTAGGTGTGGGTACTCATTGTAGTTCGTTTGAAATACTGCAGTTAAGGGTTTGTTTTTTCAACCACCCTTTTGGAGAGGTTTTGCATTTTATTTTAGCCCACCAATGGCATTATCTTTCCACAGCGATGGGATTGCATGCAAAAGGCTTTGTTGATGGCAGCAATGCTGTTATAGGGTCTCCATATCAGACAGACTTTTGTTAAGAAACCAGACTAACTATGCCAAACAGCAGCAGTATTGGAGGCTGTCACTGGCAGCACATCTTTTAGAGTAACAGCAGTAGCACCATAACTAACACTTATTAGTACTGTGGAAAAGGAGGCACAATAGACTCCTTGTGTTTGTCTTTTACTACAAAAAAACTATGATGGAATGAACTAGTCATGTATGGCAGATGACAAAAGTAGTTGTATTTATCCTTGTCTGTACATCATTACATCACACCATACCGTATATCACTGATTCTAACACACTTTTCCCATGTTTTTGGGGCTCCAAAATGGGGTTTGCTTTACAATCAGTGCTGCCTTAGATTCACTTGTTTTTTAAAAAGAAAATGGCTTATCTCCAAAAGGGGTGTGGGACAGTTCCAAATGGCTTTGGTTTTGGGTTTAAAAAAAATCACTTATCTCCAAGAGAGGAGGAGTAAGAGCCCTAGCCCTGTCGGCTCTGCCAGCCCTCACTTTTTTTTTATCTCAGCCTCAGCCACACAGCTATTTACAGGTCTGGCTGAGCTATGCGCTGCTTCCCACTTCCCTCAATTCCCCAATGGGCCCATCAACTTAGGAAAAAAAAATGCATGCAGACAAAATGACTCCTGGGTAAAACAAAAACAAGGTGTTTTGCATGTAGAGGAAATTCTAAGGGATATTCAAAAAGATTTTTGTTTTCTAAAAATTGAAGCTTCAAATATTGAAACTTCAAAAATTGAAACTTCAGTTGTACCCTAGTTTTGGTGAAAAGGGGAATTTATATCTGAAAAATATTTAATAAACAGCTTGGGAATAGTAAAGGGGAGAGGGAAAGAAGGAGATTCCTTCCCTGATGTCACTTCACTGTCTGCATGTTGGCATAGAAGCAGAACAAACCCATCATGCAAGGTAAATGATAGAAACATTACAGGAATGGTAACTATTGACAAGTTTCCTGTCAACAACAGGGAACAGGTTCATTGTATGGAGGAGAGAAATCAGCAATGGAATACATAGAGCATCATGTGATGGTGGCTGTCACCACAGGGGACAGTTCTGCTTCAATGTCAGTTTGTTTGTCTTGTGCGATAAAGGCCAAACATCACATTACAGATGGGTGGACTCAGTTAAGGAAGCCATGGTTTTGAGTCTGCAAGACCTTAGCAAGGCTGTTGAGAATATGGTGACTTAGAGGTATCTCATTTATAGGGTCTTCATGGGTCAAAATGAACTGATGGCTGTTAACAATTACAATCATTTTTTGGAATGATTAGATTGCAAGAAACCCACCCCCCATCTAAAAACTTAAAAAGCAGCATTTTTTTCACTGAATAATGAAATTGTGATGCATTTAAAACCACTTGAAGATTAAATATATTTTTCCAGGCATTTTGAAGTGCAGAGTAATCCAAATGTAGAATGGCACAGAATAAAAATATATTCTGGAAACGCATGCATGACTTAAATGCTTTCAGTGTTTCTTTTTGGTCTGGATTCATGTACGTAATAGTACTAAGTAAACAAAAGTGTGTGTGTGTGTGTATATATATATATATGTTTGTATGATATGAAAGCTATATTAGGTGAAGACTTATGAGAAATACTATTAGCGTTAAACTTTTAACTTGGTTAAACTTTTTGCACCATGTATTATAATATGCCTTTCTGGTCAATGAATGATACAATTTGATTCTAGAAATGTGAACTGACCAACTGTTCTGAGTACACCCTTCCCCTCACCCGTCAAATAATTGCATTTTCTAGGGTCATGTTCATTTTCAGTATTATGATAGACCCATTATAATGCATACACACTTAGCATTTCTGTTTAGGTAATCAAACTAATTTGATTTGTGTGAATTCACTAGACAGGTTTCTTAGTAAAATCTAGAACATAGGGTATAATCATGTCTCATGGATAATATTTTTTTCCATGCATTGTTATTCAGGTCAAATACATGTAGCACAAAGTACACTAAGTTACAGCTGCTTGCTGATATACAGCATTAGATTAGTGACTTAATTTAACCTCTCAGAAATTGAAATATGACTTACATGTGTCCTGCAATTAAAGTGAAAGCTCTGGCTTTGATTAAATAGAAAAGGGATAGAAAGACCTTATTTGTCCCCTCATCACCAAATCTTGGAAAAAAGTTACTTTTTTGTACTATAGCCTCCAGTCAAAGGCCTGTTGAGACCTATGTTCTGCTTTCCAGCACCAGTTGCCTCTGGGAAACCCACTAGAAGAAGAGGAAGGTGAAAACCTTTTATTCATCTCCATCAACTGGTACTTAGTGGCTCTATAAACCTTCTGAACTATTATATTTTATTTATCTGGTTAATTGGGTTTTGTTGTTGTTTTTGGTTGGCTGTTTTTTTTTGTTTGCTTACATGACTTATGAAGACAATTGTGATTAAAATTGACTTCTTAGTAACTTTGTTTTCCCATAAAGCATGCATTAATTAATTGTTTTTCTTGAATTTCCTCATTGGATAATCCTAGTAATTTGACTGATTCAAGAAATAGGTGTTTCTCTGTACCACAGTGAAATTTCATATGATTTCAGAAGCTAAACAGGATCAGACCAGGTTAGGATTTGCATTTTACATTACCAGGGGTCTCCAGTAAGGAAACAGTCTTGATTGAATTCCTGGAGAGCAACTGGGAGTTAGAACTGACAATACTGGGCTGAATGAATTCTGACTGAGAGTGTAAGACTTCTTCCTATTTTCACAACACCTAGTTTAAAAAAATCTCTTGCATCCTCCCATCATGGAATCTCCCCATCACCACCCTGCTATGGCCAAAACTGAAGCAGTGACAATTGAGAAAATCTTGTATAATAGGCCAGATTGGGTCAAATCCCTGGTCCTCAGCAGAAGTTTCTTGATTCTGCCATTCTGAGCAGGAGCCTCCTCTTCCTGACATAGGTAGCTTTTTAAATCTTCACACTGTGTCTTCATTTCCCTCTTTCTCATAATGCAGTATACCTTTCATGTACTAAGAACATACAAACCAATATCTGAAGTGTGTGAACTTGCCTTCTGAATATCATGCAGTCAAGTCACTTGCTGTTTCCCCTTCATTTCTTCATTAGTACTAACCCTTTTTACTAACCAATAATGTCATGTACCTCTTTGCGAATATGATTTGTGATAGTTCAAAAACACAGCACAAAACAGCCTCCATACACATTAGAGGTACTTCTAGTGATTCATGCTACCAATGAAATGAGAGGTCCTGTTTCCATAACACTGAAATGAGCCAAACAATGATGTACAGATAGGTGGCTAATACACGCTAATGTTTCCAGAATGTTTTAAAACAGTATGATGTATCATTTAATTTAGTCTGCTTTGAGGTATTTTTATACAGCTCCCCAAGAAATGCCCTAATGTGACCCCCAAAACAATGAGCATAAGCATAAAAATGTGAGATAGAATATTTCAAAAATATTCTATTATGAGAAAGCATATATTCCAAAATAAAAATAAAGGTGCAAACTGTATTTTGGAAGGTGTTTGTATCAAAGAGAGAACTCCGAGGAGAACTGTGATATTTCTTGCCCTGTTGTGACCCAAGGAAAGGATAGATTTTTCTTCTTCTTCCACACAGCTACAAGGCTTAGTAGGGAGGATATCACTGGCAAAATTATACTCTTGATACAACCGGCTAGCTTCAGTGAAGCTGCTGTAGGGTTTCAAAGACCGTTATCTCTTCAGGTATTTCTCCTCAGAAGTACCCCAAGCTTTAAGTCTCTAGACAGCACTGAAAAGGTCTCCCCATTGAACATCTCTGTGCTCGTTCTTATGGCAGTACCATAGGTTATATTATTTGCAGTAGCTTCTCTCCACCTCCATCGATTTTTGCTCTGGTGCACAAAAATTAGGATAGCGAGAGGTAATCCCTCAGGGAAGAGCATCTTCAGAACTAGAATGCTCTGTAGATAAAAATGTGGGAGAATGTGGGAACATGGAGCTACAGAAAGAGAAAACAGAAAATCAGTACCAAGAGTTATTATGTGTAATTTGGTCAATGGAAAGGGCTGGAGATGAGTTAAAGCATGGACATTTTGAGACAGCAAAAGATCTAATTATTGAAAACATGATTTTGAGAGGATTCCAATGTAAAAATGGAAATTGCTTTTCAATTTTTCAAATGTGGGCTGTTTGAGAGAGAATAAGAAAAAAATGAACTTTCCCCCCATGATTTCCACAAACCTCAATGACATCCTTGCTGACATATGCCCTATGGTCTTATTCTCTGATCATAAGAACATAATATTTAAGTGTATATTGTCTGTATTAACAGTGACCCAACAACAAACTTGTGGAAAGCTCCAAGCAGGTTGTGTGACTAATAATGTAGTTATCTTTTTTAGCAGTTGGTTTGTACGTATAGATTATTGCATCTGATACTGAAGATAACATATAAACACCATCACCAGTAGCCATGGGTAGCCATATCACCTATGAATTTCTCTGATCACTTTTAAAGCCATCACTGATGAAGAACATTGTCATATCTCATGGTACCAAATTCATACTTTGACTACTTTTTTTGTTTTTTTTTCTGAATCTCTAACATGTGTTGCTTGCAGTCTATTTATGCATCAGTAAACAAGAAGAGTGAAAAATATTATACATAGTAATTCAAAATCCCATTATTTAATGCACATAGGATGTAGTGTTATCTTAAACTGTTAAGATTTGAAGTCAAAGAAAAGCCTTTCATAACTACTGGTTTTTCACAATCACTAACATACCCTAAAATTTTCTATAACGAACTCGAGTGAAGTCCCACTTACACAAGCCCCCTCTTTTTTGGCCAATTGGTATTTAATATATCTGTTTTCATAACTGGAAAGCAGCTAACAATTAGAAAGCAATGAAATTAAAATGTGAAATTATTAGTATTGAAAAAAATTGTACCTTTTCGGTACTCCAGCTCATAGGGGTATATTCTTGCAGGTTGTGTCCTTTCTTGTTCCTTGCTGCCTGTCATAGATAACAAAATTTGGTGAAAAAAAGAAACTGACATTTAGACATACTCTCCAACATTTTACAGATGAAAATAGGGGCACATAACTGAATTTGTAAGCAGTGTAGAAAAACAGCATGATGGTGTGGCCAAGGGTATACAAGTCATAGAATCATAGAGTTGGAAGAGACCTCAAGAGCCATCCAGTAGGCATTTGTGACACATAAAAAATGGTTTTAAACTGTGTTCAAAAGAGGGGGCGCTGGTACTTCATTTCTAAATTTTCCAAATTTTGGGGGTAAACGTTTCAGAACTCTACTTAAACTTACAAATCTTTGTAAGCACTTCATTAATGACAGTTGTAATTGTGCAATAGAGAAAACATCACAGGCAGTGAGGAAACTTCAGGGGTTCCTTTCTCCCTCATTTTTGTGCTATCCTGAAGAAACTTGATACAGTGGTAGGACACATTTACTGCTGTTAGCCCACCAAATTTTAGAATGTTTGACTTATCCATAGATTTTTGACAAAAACAACATTAAAAAACTACAAGATCTAGCTCCTTGAATTTTCTACCCAATGATACAAGATAACGGGATCATTCCCCAACTTTCAGAAATACTACTACATCTACTGATTTAAGGGATTTTTTAAAAAAAGTTTTCAGAAAAATGAAGTGTTTAGGGCAATGGTTACTCAACCTGTGGGTCCCCATGTATTTTGGCCTACAACTCCCAGAAATCCCAGCCAGTTTACCAGCTGTTAGGATTTCTGGGAGTTGAAAGCCAAGACATATGGGGACTCATAGGTTGAGAATCACTTGTTTAGGGGGAGAGATAATTTTCTCTCTCCTCTCCTGATTGGTGCATTCTCATCTCATATGAGGCATATTGGGAAATGTCGTTTACGGCAGGGCCTTTTGCAATCTCTACCATTGGGGACCTGGCCTTCCCAAACTACAGTTAAGATGGCTGTGGTTATCCATGCCCACAGCACCTCCCTTTATTTATTTATTTATTTATTTATTTATTTACAGTATTTATATTCTGTCCTTCTCACCCTGAAGGGGACTCAGAGCGGATCACAATGTGCACATATAATGGCAAACATTCAATGCCATATAAACATAGAGACAGAGGCACAGAGGCAATTTAACATTCTCCAGCTTCCAGTTTCCTGAGGGGATGCTCGATTCCGGTCACAGGGGGAGCAGCTGCTTCATCATCCACTGTGACATCTTGATGGATACTTCCTTATTTCAAATGGGAGCTGGACGAGTTTTATGGTGTCGTAAATTAGTTAAATTTGCCTCCCCACAGAGCGGTACCTAAATTCCTACTTGATAGATGCAACTATCTTTCGGTTGCTTAGGTCAACAACGAGCAGGGGCTATTTTTTTATTTTAATTGTCAGGTGCTCACCCCGACACGGGCTGGCCTCGAACTCACGACCTCTTGGTCAAAGTGATTTATTGCAGTTGGCTACTTAACCAGCTGCGCCACAGCCCGGCAGTGCCAGCGAAGTTGGGGCCAAAGTAATGAGATTTTGAAAGCAGCTTTACCAAATTTGCTTAATGGTTATAGTGAAAATTAAACTGATCTTCGGAGACATCTGAACGTTACAGAACATTTATGAAAAAAAATGGTGGTTCAAATTCTAAATTCCCATCCCCCACCTTTCCTACATGCCCCAGAACTCACTTTGTATACCCAAATTTAATGAATCAGATATGAGTTCTAATTTTAATCCAAAATTATGCACCATCCTACCATCCAGTCCAACCTTCCACCAAGATGCTGGAAGATCACATTCAAAGTCATGGAATGGGATGGTCAAAGTTACGAATGAGGAAGAACCCTAAAATCTTTGAATTGATAAATATTGTCTTTATGGGAAAAAAAAGAATAGCCTAAATTAATCAATCAAAAATAATTGAATAAAACAATAAAATTACAGAATATGCACAACACATAGATTATAATTTTTAAACTGTTAGAATTTCTTGCAGGTGAGCCAATTTCTTTTTATTGTAAAGGAGATGGGGCTGGCAAAATTAACAAGTTTCACTTACCTAACAAATTAGACCCCCAAACATGGGGGTTTGGTGATATGGGAACATTTCTTGCATTTCTTCCTGTTACTGTGTCACTGCCTTGTTCGAGTCACCGGCATCTCTGGCACAAAATTAGGAAATAAAGTAAGACAATGTAAAAAGTATAAAAAATTACAGAAACCAATACAAAAAATTTTGAGCCAAATCATTGCGTAGTTATGGGTATAAAGCCCCTGCTTCCAAAAAAGAAAGAAAGAAAGAAAGAAAGAAAGAAAGAAAGAAAGAAAGAAAGAAAGAAAGAAAGAAAGAAAGAAAGAAAGAAAGAAAGAAAGAGGAAAGGAGGTTTCGATTCCAGGGGCAGGATTCAAAATGCAAGAAAGGAGAAAACTAGGGTAAAGATTACAGTAAATAGAGAAAGAAAAATCTGCAGCCAGCAAAATAGGAGAAGGAAAGCAAGAACACAGGACTGAGAAAAGAAAAAGAGAGGATTGAGAACTGACTGCAATGAAAGTTTTTTCCCCATTGAATTTTCCTGCTCTCGAGATGCAAGGTCAATTCTTCCTTCTGGCCTTGTTGGAAGAATTTTGTTTCTCTCCCACATGAATCCCACAAATAAACTCAAGCTATCTTCACTTGACTTACAAGCAGCTCCTCTTGCTACAGGGAGAAGGAGAGAAACCACCAGAGCCATATTGTGCAGGCAAACATCGGAAAGAGTAAACTGGCAACAACATGAGGGGAGAATTGTGAACCATCCATGACAAACTTTGTAGTGAGGCTTGATCAGATCTCAGGGACATTCCCAAGAAATCTATGAAACTTGTATCTGTTGTTCAGAAACTAGAGATACAATTCTTGCCATTAAAAAACCGAAATATTGAGAATGACAATATTTTCTCATGTCTCTGCTAATTCTAACACACACAACACCCTTGTTATAGAAGCTTTGTGACTACTAGTTTCTATCTGAACATAATTCAGCTTTGTGTCCTGGGTCAAGGCTAAACAAAAGACCATACCTTCCCAGATGACCCTAAAAATTGAGAAAAATTCCAACACCTTTGTAGACATTTGGGTTAGAACAATAAAATGGTCCTTCTTGTTGGCTAATCCTGGTTTCTGGAACAGGGAGGCAGCTCATGCTATCTCCCTCCTTACTATTTTTCCATCAGCAGGTAAAGATAGGTTTACCTTCTGCCGTGCCTCTAGAATAGACTGTATTATAAGAAAAGGGTTTTTTCTTATTATGTCATACTACCAGACTTTTATCTTTTGTTTTTATATGATCATGTTGTAAGAATTTTATTTCTAAAGATAGTTTAATGATATTGTAAATGCATTAAAATCTACGTATATAAAATCAACTTCATTTTATTTTGTAAGCGGCTAGAGGAATTACAAGATACTGGGCCAGATGGACGAGTCATATTAGTCAGTTATGTCTATATTTCATTGTCAATGTCCAAGATGGGAACCTCAGTTCTCTTCCTTTTCCTTCTCCTTGGAATGTTGCACCAACATACATTTATTTTGCCTTTTCTTTTTCCTACTCTTTTCCAAAAGTTACACTTCTCTGATAATTCTCCTAATAGAATATTGAGAGATAATGAAGATGACAATTTGTCATTCATTTATGCAGCACCGTACGTGGTGCTTCACAAGTACAATAATAAAAAACAATAGGTCCTACCAAAACTGTACAATCATATATTCCTTCCCCATGTGTGTATGTGTGCATATATGTGCATATATATGCACATACACACATGAGGAAGGAAGAAATCAGTTATAACAGTGAATATAGAATGCAGTTGTAAAACAAATCATTCAGATAAAATGCAAAACTTAAATATAAGACAAATCAATTAATGCAGTCAAAATATACAAGATTATAAAACAATTCAAAACTATAAAAATTCTAAAAGTATTGGAAAATAAGGAAGTTTTTAATTGAGATTCAAAGATAACCAGGGCAGGAGCAGTATGCAAATGTTCAGAGAGGCGATTTATACAAGCTTATATACTGTATGTCTCTTTTTTTATTATGACATATTTTTAATCAGGCTTTTATGCCTCTAATGAACACAACTAAATACAAATTAATTACTTAGCTATGTTGGAGCATGAGAATCTATTGTGGATAAGCATGTAGTTTTTCATTAAGTTTCTTTTCAAAAGTAATGCTGATGGGGGAAAACTGTTGCCAGTTTTAGAATTAACTAGTCAAATCTTTCTAGACACAGATCTAACATTTTAGGCACCAAAATGTGTGTTGGCTAGTGTGTTAATAATAAGGAATGACTTAAAGAATTTGGTGTGTTTAGCTTGGGGAGGAGAAGGCTAGCCCATTTTTAAAATTTTGTCAGCTTGTTTAATACGTTTTTAGTTCAATTAAATAATTTTTAGTGTTTTGGATTGTTCTACCCTGTTTGCATCTTGAACATCACCCTGAGATCTCATGATATAGGGTAGGATATAAACATTATAAACAATATAAATATTCACTTAGGGGATTGAGCCTGTTTAAGTTGGAGAAGAGAAAACTAAAGACAATTTACACAGGCAGAAAATATGGGGCTGCTCTGAAACATTGTTGCTTTGAATCAGCCTCTGATTCTGCCACAGTGTTTACACATCTCTGCTTCTGGACTGCGGCAGCAGTGAAAGTGGAGTTCTGACAGTTCAGTCGGGCCACACCCAGTTAAACCATGCTGGACAGTCACTCTTACCTTTGCCATTTCTCATCATTACAGCTCCAGAGAGCTTCTGGCCATTGCTGACGCTTTTGCTAATGTCATCAAATATGTTGTGTGATTTGGACAGGGGAGAGAGACAGGAGTGGGTAAAGCCTAATGAAGCATCAATCTGATTTTTGCCCCACATTATGGATCAGATGTTTCAGTGCATCATGTGGATGCCCAAAAGCAACCTCTGGTCAAATTATGATGTCTGGCCCGTAAAGATGGGCCCTCAGAGGTGACATGATAGCCATCTTTGAATATCTGAAGAGATGTTGTGTAGAAGATGGAATAAGTGTGATGGCATGCCCGAACCTTTGGGAAAAACTATAGTGTTGGGGACTATCTATATACCTTCTGTTAAGATCAAGACCCTTAACATACAGAGTCACTTTAGGCAAGGTGAGAAGATAACCAGAATTAGTTTACTGAAAACAAGATGAATAAAGGGTTAACTCCACCCGGGACTATTATAAGATAGCTTAGGACAGTACATTACAAAAGGAGATTTTGCTGGTTGCATTCATCTCTCTGGAGTCCCTGAAAGTCTTCTTCCTCTGATGCAAAGTGATGGTTTACAAGCTGGTGCTCATAAACTGTCTCAATCTTCTTCCTTGTGAAGCTTAAGCTGGTCAAAAGCTTCTGTTGTCTCTGGGACTGGTGGTATATGAATACTGGCTGAATGCAGGTGCCACGGATGCCTATTTTGGATTGAAAGAGGAGGAGTAGCAAAAGAGCTCTGTACAGGCAAATGGAATAGACCAACTGAGGTTGGCCTCTAGGATTTTTTAATGCTCCACTCAAAAAATAATACAAAGGGAGGTATCTACACTATTGGGAAAACCTATACACATGGGGAACTAAAGCAAAAGAGAGGAAAAGGCAGAACCAAGACTTCACAATAAACTTTTTTCAGGCTGGAAACCACAACATCCCAAGCTTGTTTTCTGCTGCTTCAGAGTCTAGAAAACAAACCAATGAATTATAGTGATAAGAAATAAGATTCCAGCTAAATGTTAGGGAAAATTTCTTCACTGCAAAAGCTGTTCAACAGTAGAATAGACAGGTTCAGGGACAGTGCACTAGTATCCATCAACAAAGATCCTTAAATAGAGGTTGGATAGGTTGCAGGAATGCTTTAGTTTTGCATTTCTATATGGCAGGGGATAGACTAGATAGCCCTTTCCGGTGTGATGATGCTATGAGTCTAAATAAGTAAACAGTGAACAAAACAGTAAAGATAAAGATTTCTGTATTGCAGTTTTTATTTGTATATAATTATGGTTTACAGCCATCATTGTTATGTTTCCTCCTAAATGTAGAACAATAGCTGTGATTTTGCAGCCTATCAATCATTTAAAATCATTCAGGTAATGACGTTTTGGCTTTCCCTTGTACTGTCTTTATTTTATGCCCCTGTCAATGATTCTTTGGAATACTCTACCTTTTGCTGTTTTTGGTACAGTAAATGCACTCAGTAATATCAATTATGGCATGGTCAAAGGATAATTTATTGTCAAATAGAAAAAATAGGTCAACACTAGTGTCACTTGATGATCAACCCCCCCAAGTTTAATAAAACATCTCACCAGCATGCATCCTGCACAGCGGTTGATATTTTATTACAACTGCAGTACCTGGGCTATAGCAGTAGTGTAATTACTGAGCTGTCAGAGTGATAAGTGGGATTAATGGCAGCCTGATGCACTTTAGTCTTCAGAGTGCTCTGAGAATTGGAAGATGGTGTTGTTATAAGAGTCTGTCTATACTGGCATATTCACGGCACTTCCACCCCAACCCCCCTGCCCAGTGCCACAAATTCAAGTTTGCATTGCCCTGCCTCATTAACATTTGACATTTTCAACAGCTGTTATTTGTGAGCCAGCTCAATAATAAAAAGAGAAATATGTTATTTGGTAAAAGATGCATAATCTACACACGTGCTACCCTGCCAAAATGGCTTCCTGGTCAATTCTTCACTTAAAATATTTATGTTACATGCTTACATTTAAAAGATTATAGCTCTTGATTTAAGATTTGCTCATCACTGTTTCCTAAGCTATTGCAATTAAAATAGTTATTGTTTAGTCAATTCCTGTAGTGTCAGAAGGTGTCAAAATTATTTTGTCATATATGGCATCTTATTGGGAATTACTGATTTTGATTTAATGTTAAATGTCGCACTAAGATGTTGAGGGGCCTGGCTTCTCTATGTTGGTGATGACTTTTCTAAAGCTATCCCTAAAACCCCTCTTTGTCCAAGAAAGATGATTGCATACACCACTTATGGTGTGTATCTTATTGTTTGATTTCTTATTCCATTGCTTATTAGAGTTGTGCACAGAAACCATTTAGTCCATTCTTTCGTTATTTTTGTTCCTTCAGAAGCACGTAACAGGAAAGCTCCTCCTCCTAGGAAAATCAGCTCAAGACGAAAGCAAGAGGGAGCCGATCCCGGCTCCTTGCCTGCTTTTCGGGATCACAGTTTAATCTTTTTTATTAATCCCCCAGCAAACAAAAAGAAAATCCTAATTCCCTGAAAACTACTACTAGTTACCTCTCCTCTTCCAGGATGTCATTGCTCTTCCTTAGCTGGAAGCCTCCTTAAAATGCCTTGGAATAGTGTGTGGCTGATGGCGTGCACATGTGCCTACCTGCAGTTGAGAGCCTCCTCTAAAATAAGAAACAGCTTTAAAAACTTGCTTTCCTCCTTTATATGTCTTGGAATGGAAAGAGTGCTTGGCTGCTGGTGTGCGCACATCTCATCTAGAGTAAGAAACAGCTTTAAGAACTTGCTTGACTCTTTTAGATTCTTTGGAAAGAGAGTACGTGTGGTGTTCAGGCCCGGCGCCTCTCCTCTGGAGTAGAACAGTTTAAATGTCTAAAATGATTGGCAGGGGAGCCTAGTAAGCCTACCCCATAACGGGCCATTACAAAATGGATATTTTAGCACCCCAGAGCAGAAACAGATATCTGCTCTCCCACAAAATGTATCAGGCCCGCCACCGAAAGCCAGGACACCAAACAGGTCAAGGTTTACCTTGAATGCACAACCCTATTGCTTATTACTTTAAAAATACACTGCTTGTAAGAAATTATAGAATTTATTAAAAGTGTGCTCCATGAAAGTGAGATAATGCTAATATATATTTAGTATTTCTTATCTGAAATGCGTAAGACTAGAAGGGTTTTAGATTTAGATTCCACCAGATTTTGAAATAGTAAGTTTAAACAACAAAATAATTTAAGTTTCATATACACATTTACACAACGCAAAGGTAATTTTATATGCAATATTGTTAATAATGTTTTACATAGAGCAAATTTTGTTCACATTGATTGAACCATCAGAAAACAAAAGAGTAATTATCTCAGCCACTCACACGGACAGTTTTGAATTTTGGAATTCTGAATGCTCTACCTGTATTAATGAAATAAAGTAAATGCACAGACTAAGAAATCCAAAATGCAGATACCAAAACCCCACTTGAATGAATTTCACTAGATTTCGCACTTTATTCTACTCTCTCCTGGAAGAAACTTGAACCCCGATCTCACTCCAATTTTCATTGAGAACTTTGAGCACTTTTGTCCTTCCACGTCTCCAAGGTAAAGGTAAAGGTTTCCCCTGACGTTAAGTCCAGTCATGTCTGACTCTGGGGGTTGGTGCTCATCTCCATTTCTAAGCTGAAGAGCTGGCATTGTCCGTAGACACCTCCAAGGTCATGTGGCTGGCATGACTGCATGGAGCGCCGTTACCTTCCCGCTGGAGCGGCACCTATTGATCTACTCACATTGGCATGTTTTCGAACTGCTAGGTTGGCAGGAGCTGGAGCTAACAGTGGCCGCTCCCGCCGCTCCCGGGGTTTGAACCTGGGATCTTTCGGTCTCCAGCTCAGTGCTTTAACACGCCTCCAAATGGCACTATAATACACATCTTTGCACTTTTGCCTAGACCGCCCTCCCTTTTTATTCCATTTTTCCTAAATGGTGGTCCTTCTGTGTTATTATCCTATGTTTTAAATTGGCTTTTACTGTTATTATAATGTATTATTTGTTTTTAATGTGTTTTATCTGGTTGAAGTTGCTGTTTTTACATGTATTTTACTTTGCTTATCTGTTTTTGGGCTTGGCCCTGTGTAAGCTGCCCCAAGTCCTTTTGGGGAGATGGAGGCGGGACAGAAAAATAAAGTAGTAGTAGTAGTAGTAGTAGTTATTTTTATTGTTATACATTAGACCTGGTAAGCTAGGGCAATCTTTATTTCTCCCATTTTGTGGATTGAGGGTTGCGAATACCCTAATTCTCAATGGCTTCTTTCAGACTTTAGTGCTCCCTACTTAGTGTTGTTGGAAATCTGATTGAATTGCTTCATCCTTACTTTCCTTCTGTCACCATGTTAAGACACTTTTATGCCATCAAGCTTTTGGAAACTGACAAGGGTGGGATTTTAATGCTGTGTAGCTCTGTTTTAAAGGTTTTTATGTAGTCTTTTAATAAATGTTAATATTTAATATGTCAGGACTTCAATTTTTAACATGTCTTTGGTGAAAAAATTTAAAAGTGACAAAAGCATCATTTCTTATGGTAGGCAAATTTATGGCACTGTCATTTCTTGATATGTTTTGCCAATCTGTTTGGCTATACTCTTTTTCCTAGGGGAAAAAAAAAATCTGTCAACCATACTCAATTATGCCTCTTTCATAGCTTTGCCCCTGTCCGCAAGGAAAAGGATTCCTGATGGCTATTGCTAGCCTTCAGCATTCCTATTCAAATTTACATGATTTCCATGTATTTGTCTCAAATTAGTCCAACTAAACTTGTTAACCTACTATGATCTCATTTGGGCATTTGTCTGTCCCTAGAGCTGACAGACAACAGCTCACCCCATCTTGCGGATTCGAACTGGCAACCATCAGTTCAGCAACCCAAACTTCAGGTCAGCAGTCCAGCTGGTACAAGGCTTTAACCCATTGCGCCACTGCAGCTCTTTAATAGATGGGAGTGAAGAGACCGGGACAGGTTATGAACCCATGCTCCCTTCATACAATTATAGTTTGGTGGCAAATATATATACTTTCTAAATTCGCTCTTTTTGCACCAGCTTTTAAAACTGTTGCCAACCATCTGTTCTTCCCATTGGATGTAGGAAACTTAGTGGATATATTATCTTATCTTAGGAGTAGCCTTGTGGATTGCAAGTTGCTCTGGCGATCTGTCCCATTTGATGGATAGGGAGATTTTTGATCACTAAATGTACCACAATGGCTTCAGAGATATGTAGGCGATTTTGCCAGATTTTTGGTTTTCTCTTCCCTAGTTTTTTTAAGAAATTCCTTTTTAAAGGAGGAAATAAGCTAGAGGTTAACTTCAATATTTTCCTGTTTTGAAAAATTATATTTCTTACGAGCTTAAAACAATTGAGGGGGGCATAGCAATATTGTCCTCTCACCATAGAGGCTGTGGGAAGCATTCTGAGTTTTAAAGCATTAAAATAGTTTCAAAATTTTCAAAACAGGGAGGAAGGAGGTGACCCTGAATTGCTATGGGAGGTGGCTGGCAGTTTCCCAATCCTGTTTTACATTTAATAGGATATGAACATGTTTGACAGAGATCTGAAAAGCTGATGAAGAATACAACTATAGAAAAGCCTAGGATGAAATGCTTCATTCAGTATTTGACTGTTGTTAAATTTAGCAAGAACTACAAAGCAAATTTAGGAAGGTGGTGGCAGTAAGCAGGGAGGGATGACTACAGCGTGATTGCTGTTGGTTCAGTGAATACTGCCAGTGTTTTCTGCCAGCTAATTCAAAAGTTCTGGAGAGGAAGAATATGCCCTTACATAATCCAAGTCAAGCACACCTGCCTTTGAGGAGTTGTCTTCTATGGGTGGCTTGGTTTTGGCTTTTGTCGGCTGAATGATCTAGTAGTGGCTGCCTTGGTTTACCTGTCTGTGTCATGGGAATAAAGGCGCTTCTCTCAGGAGCATTTTTGAATTGCTGCCCAAATGGTAAAGGATTATTAATTTTTAGATTGATTAGCTTCTGTCAGGTACATGGAAAAATCGTATGTTCTTGGCAGCATTTTGTGCTGTAAGTCGCTTTAACTCATTTACTTCTTTCCCCAGGTGCTTAAAGTGTGCAGATGCCCCCTGTCAGAAGAGCTGCCCAACTAATCTAGACATCAAGTCATTTATCACAAGCATTGCAAACAAGGTAAGAAAAAAAGAGGAGGAAAAGGCAAAGGAATCGAGGTTGGCTCCCCAGGTAAATTAAAGGCAAAAGCTACAATTGTTGTATTTCTTTTTCTATGATTGAATTAAAGCATTTATCTTTCTGTGTAGCTTAATGAAATAATATTTGGAGCAGCTATTATAAAATTTAGCAGACTTTTCCTAATTATATAATTATTCTTGCTACTTTCCTGTGGAGATATTGGGCAATAAGTACATAGCCAATATGTACATTAAGTCTGTCTTTTCATTCTTTGCATGACTGTTGGCATAGGACAGACTTTTTGAAATGATATTATTTATTAAGAAATTAAGGTTTTTCTGGAGTAGATTCACTATAGAACTCAGTTAGGCCACTATAACTGCAGGCTATTTTCTCCATTTTATAATTTCTTGTCCACAGAGAATTATACTAATGTAAAAAAGCTAAATGGTTTGTAGAGCTTATGCCAGAACTGCCTACTGTTGGAAGAGAACTGAGATTTCTACCTCTAATTTCATTTTTAGTTTACTTTTAAAAAAAGCTTGACATGGCAACTGTTATACAAAGAGAGTGTCATTTTTCTTCCAAAAGATTCCTTGAATTAAAAGCCTGTGTTGCTCTTGTTTAGTGGCAAAACCTAGTTATAAGAGAAGTAATAAGTAGTGTATACTTCTGACAATAAGATGGAGAAAAACTAGCAAAAAGAGCACAGGAAACCACTCAGTTTGGTTCTTCCTGCACATATGTAAGTAGGGATAAGTGAGAATTTTATTTTAGTTCATTTCAATAAAGACATTTCCAAAAAATTGCAAACTTTCCCTATATACTATTAAGTGAGAAAACTCCCCTAGGTAACATACCTTGGCATTGCAAAAAAATGCAGCAAATGATTAGCTACTAATTTGATTATTACATTTTTAATGACAACCGGATGGAGAGAAGTAGTTTCGGGTTTTTCTGTGAAAGGCATCCAAATCACTTGCTTGATACTTGGATTGATTGTTCCATCACAATCCACCCAAAGTGCATTTTTTTTTCTTCTGATTCTGTTGTGAGATGTGGCAGCTAAAAAGCCAATGCAATTCTAGGCATTATCAAAAGATACATAGTGTCAAGGGGAATAACACTGTTAGGATCTTGTGCTCATTCTATGAGCGAAGAAAACTAGCTCTAAGTATCTAAATCAGTGGTTCTAAATCTGTCGGTCCCCAGGTGCTTTGGCCTACATTCAACTCCCAGAAATCCTAGCCAGTTTACCAGCTGTTTGGATTTCTGGGCGTTGAGGGCCAAATCATCTGGGGACCCACAAGTTGAGAACCACTGTTCTAAATAGTCTGGAAGTACCTGATTGAAGAGCACAGACAAATAGGAAAGGTTTCGTTCCAAAATCAGGAAGAGTTTTTATCTTGTAGTTCAGTAGCACAAACACAAAGTTCATTCTCTCATTGTCTTACTCTCAGCAAATCTTCCAACATAGGTCTCTTACTCTAACATCAATCAACGACTAGCAACAATGTTGACTGTCCTGCTTTTATACAAGACTCAGCCAATCAAATATTGTATTTCATCATTGCTGGTGCTTTGGTAGTACCTCATGGTTTCATGAGAAACTTAAACTTGCCTTGTGATTTTGACTCTTCTATTAGCCACCTGGATATGCTATTATACTTGGCTTCTTGCCAAATACTACCACTGTATTCTACTTTGATCAGACCTTGTTTGGAGTACTGTGTCCGGTTCTTGGCATTATAATCCAGGAAAGGTATTGACATACCAGAACATATTTAAAGAACTGCAACCAAAATGATTAAAGGTCTGGAAGCCAATTCCTATGAGGAGCAACTTAGGGACCTTAATCAGTTTAGCCTGGAGAAGAGAAGATGAAGTGGTGATATATTAGCCATATTTAAATATTTGAAAGAATATCATATTGAAGGTGGATCAAAATTGCTTTCTGCTGCTCCAGAGATTAGGACATGGATTAATGGATTCAAACTGCACGAAAAGCAGTTTCACCTGGAGTGTGGTGGAGTTTCAGACTTTGAAAGCCTCAAAACAGAACCTCGATAGCCATCTGTCAGGAAATGCTTTGATTGTGAATTCTTGGCAGGGGGTTGAACTGGGTGGCCCTTGTGGTCTCTTCCAACTCTATGATTCTAATAATATGGAATAAAAAGGAATATTAAGAAGCATATTGCTTCTGAGATGTGCCTGGAGAAGCAGTTTATTAGTGATGATGGTAAGCAGCTATTGATAGTCCAACTTATCCAAATATTATACTGCAAGGTCCAGCCTCAGATCGTGGAGCCTCCGGTGGCCTAGGGGATAAAAGCCTTGTGACTTGAAGGTTGGGTTGCTGACCTGAAGGCTGCCAGGTTCGAATCCCACGGATGAGCTCCCTCTTATCAGCTCCAGCTCCATGTGGGGACATGAGAGAAGCCTCCCACAAGGATGGTAAAACATCAAAACATCCGGGCGTCCCATGGGCAACGTCCTTGCAGACGGCCAATTCTCTCACTCCAGAAGCAACTCCGGTTGCTCCTGACATGAAAAAAAAAAAGCCTCAGATCTCCCATATAACATTTCGTTTATGCCTTAAATTTCAAACATTAAAGTATGATACAGGATTCTTCCATTTAATGATTTGGTGAAAATCTGTTAAATATTCTGAAAACTATGAGGTTTCATAGCTCTAATTTTAATCAATGGGAAGTAATGTGCAGGCATGTTATCCATCTTATGTCTGAATGGAAGATTACTACTAGTCTAAATACGTTACATCAGGCGGAGACTGAGGGGAATGAAAGGGACACATTGGTAGACACCTTTGTGTGAAATATTGCAATCTTGTATATGTTTGGGAGGTAGAAAGGAGAGAGAATAGGCAAGATAAATGAAGGAACAGGTTGGACCTGATTTCTTTTTCTCCTTTCTGGGAGACCTGTATGAGAGACGTTCTGCTATAACTATAGTATGTTTAGATCTTAGACAAGCTGAACATGAACCAAGGAACTTTAACAGTTCTCAAATTAAATGATACATGAGGAGATCTTTACCATTGCCCAAGGCCTGGGCAAGTATAATTCCAAGTCAATCATCTTCTAATATGTTAACCTCCCTGGTGGTTAATGCATTCATAGGGCAATTTAAGTGTGTTCTTGGGAAAGGACAGGGTGCAGAGTGTTTGGGTAGAGGAGCCAATACGTAAGTTCTCGTTCCACATTAGTGAGCTTCTTACCCATTTCTGGTCACATTTTCTTGTGAAATAGGAGGCAGCATGACTCTCAAGTATTTGTCTAAGCAACTTTCCTTGTAATAAACTGTTTTGATGTTGAAGTATAGCAAATGTATTCTTTTGTCAGGTGTTTAAGGGCTTTATTGTATATAGCATGTTTTGCTGGGGAAACGGCAGCCATAAAAGGTCAGGGACTCTTGTTCCCTAAAGCCTGAGGCATTTCAGATATTTGCAGGTCTTGCACAACATATCTCTGCATGGCACTGCCCATAGACTTCAGCTTGGCAAAGAAGAAGGTGTGGATGTTGGGCGGGGGTGGGGGCAGGGGGTGCCTTTCGGGGCTGAGAGAATAATTGAATTGCCAGGCTCAATGAGCCTGAGACTCTGTGAGAAAAAGGATGTCACTGAGTTTGCCAGTATTGTAGCTGTTACTGTAATTCTGTAAAGTCTAAGCCAAAAACTTCCTTTTCATTCCTTTTCATACAATTGGATTACACACAGCCCTGCTTCCCAATGCGTGCAGACTATTCTGCTGTGGCTTTCTAGTCAGTATTCACAGCAATGTTCATACAGGCTATTGCTATTTTATGTCTCAATAGGCAAGATAGAACTTCAGAGTCCCCATACTGTGAATTGCTGTTGGGGCGGGGGGAGAAAGGCAGACAACAAGCACGCATTTTGTCACTACACCAACTGTTTGCTTCTGAAGATCAGACATGTAAAGAAATGATTTTGCTGAGAAGCTTGAAGGTATCATAATTTATTCATGCCTTCACCGGAGACAGGATCTGTTAAAAAGCAAATGTTTGCTCAGTGGTAGGAGAGGGAGAAACAAAGTGAGAGGATGGAGGCAATTCTCTTTTTGAATTCTTATTTGTTTCAGTGGGACTTAACCTTAATGTGCTATAACCCTGTGTCTTTTTACCCAAGGGTACAAAGCTCCATGTGCTCAGTACGGTGTTTAAACATATAGATATATCCCTGGTGTATGATTTAATCAAGTGGCAGGACACAAATGATGCATTTCTGAAGGAAGAGGGGTAAACTTTTGCAATCCTGAATTAGTAGTGATCCATAGTTGGTCATCACTAGTTTATACAGACTTTTCATTTTCAACTGCCAGCTCATCTTGGTGTCCTCCATGGGAAGGAGGACAGAAGTCTTGTGTTGAGTGCTGTGCGTGGGAGCAGAGCAGGTGGACTCATTCGGTATAAGGCTTGACTGCCCATACATATGGTCACATCATTCTCCAACCTGGTATTATGGTAGGGGGTTGGTCTAGGTGGACCTTGTGGTCTCTTCCAATTCTGTGGTTCTGTGCTTGAGTTCTACAGAGCCAATGGTGTACATCTGTTGGAAACAGGAGACCTACAACAAGGGATGATCAGCTTGTTGGCCGGTCTGGTGGAAAAGGGGGGCTAACAGACACTTGTCCCATGTCTGTGACAAGTAGTGAAGAATATAAAACTTTGGTGTATACCTTGGCACCTTTCTTGTGTATGGTGGAGCTCTTAACTGCCGATGAGGATCCGAGCATCTGAGGATGGGAAAGGAACCCTGCCTTAAGAGAGACTTGGGGATTCATTCTCACTTATAGGATGCTAGGACTTGGGTGGGGGTGCCCTGGAATTTCTTTCCAGTAGATGGTTTGCAAGTGATCAACCTAGTTATTTGGATTACTCCTGGGACTCAGGTTTTTTACTCATGGGAAAAGTGAGGATGCAGCCAAGGGGTGACATCTGGTCACAGCTGAACATAGATCAGGTTGCTCCCTCCCCACTGAGTTGCATCCAGGCTTACTAGTGCCTACATAGATTTTAGATGAATACAATGGTCCTTATTTAAACCAACTCTCTGGATCTGATATCATGCCTCAGTAGTTGGTAATCAATAGTTTTACTTTGATGAGATTTTAGGAATTGACTGCAAGAGCTTTTAATTGTGTGCTGTATGGCAAATATATATCTTTTGCATTTTTAATGGAATTGTTTGAAGGTTTTAATTCTATGGATGATTTAATTGTGTTTTAACAATCACTTTTTTGTTTGCATTTACTTATTTATTTTTCTTTGCATGTATCTGCATTTGCTTTAATTTTTGTAACCTGGTGTCTTAGTTGCAGACAAAAGGCAGAATATAAATAAAATATTCTCCATATAAGTATATTGGAGAAGAAAAGGGAAGAGCAACTACATTCAAGCCCAGAAACTGGAATCTTTTCAATTACCAGTGAAAAGAAGTCTAATCCATTAATTCAAGCTGGTTGATTTTTTTTTAAAAAAAAAACCATACTGGTTTATACATTATATGTGGTGTGGAGTAGGAGGATATTGATCCTGTCATATCATAATATTTTCAGCATTCATAGGAAACATGATAATTGGTACAACTATGGTGCTCTATGCAGTCATGCCGGCCACATGACCTTGGAGGTGTCTACGGACAATGCCGGCTCTTCGGCTTAGAAATGGAAATGAGCACCAACCCCGAGAGTCAGACACGACTAGACTCAATGTCAGGGGAAAACCTTTACCTTTACTATGGTTAGTTATGTGGATCATTCCATTTCTTTTCTTCTCCATATTTTATAAAGCCTGTCCTTACATGCACTTCCGTTGGAAAACCAATGGGACTTAAATCCAAAACTTGAAATGGTGGTAATACACATCACCACCATTCTCCCCAATAAATCTCAAATCTTTGCATAATATGTAGCAAAAACAATGTAACAATTAACTCCAATGTATGCTTACTCAAAACATAGACTCATTGTTTTTAACAATGCATACTTTTAATTAGTGGTCCCCTACATTTAACAAACACCTTCTATATCAAGTCTTACTTTTACAAATTAGGTGCTTTTGTGCTTCAACATTATCACTGGTTTGTCCCCCTCTTCTCCCTTTTTGTTTGATATCTAGCAGAAAGAAAGCTGATAGTAAACTCAAAAGATCTCACTATTTTCTGATATTCAAATAAGTTTAAATATCTGTTTACTTTTCTAGCAGATTTACTATTTTACCTGCTCTCCACAAAAAATTGTGTCTTACTTTTCTTTTTCTACTTGGCTCTGTAGTAATTGCCTTATTTATCTGTTTCTCATCATTCTTTTCTCTGTCTCAGTTTTGCCAGCTCTTTTAAACAACCTTCTCCCCTTGACTCCTTCTTACTCCTTCCTCTGGTATTTATTACTTCTTCTTCCTTTTTTTTTTAACTCTCTCCTCTTTTCTCTGTTTTGTATGTAATTCTTTCATTTAAGATTTAAAATGTAATGAAACACAAATGTTAGACACGAGAGGACCTGTTCTCAAAATGACAGCTCAAATTGTGCATGCAAATTGGAGACTGTGTGTGGAAGTCTGTACTCATTTGCACAAGCCATGCGCACTCATGCATGCCATTTAAAACTGCTACATTTAATTTTAATAAGTGGGGCTTCAAGAAACTGTCTTTAATTTTAGATACAGGATAGATGTCACCTACATGCCACTGAAAATGGTTGCCAAAAACCACCTGTCAAAGTTCAAAAGCAAATGATACAGGGATTCATTAATACCAGGGACTGATTGTTATTTTTTTAAAACAGAAACTAAAGCTGTTATGCAGTGAGTTATAATTACATAGAAATCTGCATTTTAATTAACCTCTCTAGAAGGATTTCTGGGGCACTGCGTTTTTGAAAGTAGACTTTTATTCAGTATTCCACCCCCTCCCCTGCTCATCTTGATCTTTTTCCAGGTCGCTGAGTACAAAAGCATTCAGAAGAAATGTTGTTCATGTATTTGAGACGCTGACTTTTCTAAGATGTCTATCAGTACTTAATGTACTGGGATGGCTGACAGCTGGTTTCAGTTGCTATAGTGTAATTATGTAGAGTAGACTGTCTCAATGACACTGCTTTGATGAAAGAATATCTTGCATTCTAGATGACAGAGTCTGAAATGACAATATAAGAGAACCAACTTATGGTTCTTTTCCGTTAGCTGCATGAGATAGAATTGTTTTGATGACGCCAATGCAATGATGTGAAGTAAAGATCAATGGCGAAATATCAGACATATTGATACCCTGTCATTTTTTCCATTCAATCTGCTCTTCCTCTTTCACTGTAGATGTTCCTGAAATCTAAGGTACTATCAAACAGGAAATCATACTGTACATTGAAGTTGAATAGTTTTCATCTTATACCTAATTCATGTGTGGGATAAGTGTCAAACCAGACCGAATCAAACTGGGCCAAATGAAGCTCGTCATGTCATGTTATGTGGTCCTCCAGATGTTGGACTACAACTCCTGTATTTCTCATCATTAGGCATTATGACTAGAGTTGATGGGGGTTATGATACAGTAACATCTGGAAGGCTGCAGTTTGTTCTGTTCAGTCAGGATAGTGGGCTTTGAATTTAGATACAAGGCTTGTCGATATGATGTCTGTCTCTAAGTGCTGTGCTGGGTTGCAATTCCTATTATCCCCAGTCACATGGCAGATAATCAAAAGTGATGTGGGTTGTCGTTCAGTAACATCTGGGGACTCAAACTGGATAAAAACTAAAGAGTTCTGATCACTATGTAAAAAAATTATAGTTGGTCCTCTGTATCCAGGGGTCATCTGTCCATGGATTCAATAGCCCTTTGAAGGCATCCATAAGGCTGATGTTACCTACATGTATACCATTTATTAATGCCCAGACCAAGGGTCATTTGCATTCACACAGATAAAACAATATCTAAAAGGTAATTATATGTAAAAAAAACAATGTAAAAAAAACAACAACCCCAAACAGTATAAAAGGACAATAAAATAAAACACAAAAGTACTACATAAAACAATTGGCATAAATATCTTGATAAGGCTGATGTGGCCCTCAATGACAATAAGTTTGGCACCCCTGATGTATGGGATGATGGTTGTGGCTCAAGTAATATTTTCCATGGAGTTCAACAAGGCGTTCAGAGTAGTCATATATAAGACTGCATTGCTAAATTGAAGTGTTATGCTTCGCTAGGTGAAACGATAATTGAAAACAATTGGAATTTATTTATTTATTTATTCATTTACTTATTTATTTGTTCAAGGCATTTATTCATTGACTATCAAGCCATCAAGGTCTCCTTCTAAGTCAGTGGTTCACAACCTGTGGGTCCCCCGATGTTTTGGCCTTCAACTGACAGAAATCCTAACAGCTGGTAGACTGGTTGGGATTTCTGGGAGTTGTAGGCCAAAACACCTGGGGACCTACAGGTTGAGAACCACTGTTCAAAGTAATATGTGGCAGATTGCACTGTTTGCCATCTTCATGTGCAAGCTGTGAATTCTAACTTATTAAACAACTACATGGATTTTCAGTATTGTCCTGTTGTATGATCAGGTTATCAAGCTAGATGGGATAAATATATTGATGCCTACATTCAGAATTGTGATTTATTGTGCTCAAAATAAATCAACTTTTTGTCGTTGGTTTTAAAATCTAGGTACAATAAACCATATTTCCTGTGCCTTACACGTTAGCAGGGGCGGTTCAACCGTTAGGTGAAGTACGTGGTTGTTGAAGGCGCCATGCTCTAGGGGGCGCCTAAGGGTGCCATTGAGACACCTCCACCCAGGTGTGGCTTTCCTGCCTCTGCGGCCTGGCCTGGCCTCCTCAGCTGCCGGGCCACCCTGGCAGTTAAAGCAGAGGCACAGAGTCACTTCCTTCAAGTGCTTCCCAAGCTTCAGTGGTGACCCAGATGTTTTGAACTCCAGTTCCTACCAATCCCGAGCATCAGTCAAGTTGAAGAGTTGGTCTCCTCCCTGGGGATGTTGGGAGTTGAAGTCTCCTCCCTGGGGGTGTGGCCTGAGGAAGAGGCCACTTAAGTTCGGGCATGGCAGCCGCAGGTTGCTCCCAGCGCTGGCGAGGAATGGAGGGAGACAGCATGGAAAGCGTGGGGCAGGGCAATAAGGGTACCTATGGATCAGCCAAGGCGGGCAGCCCCTTCAACCTGTGGCGCTTCCTGCAGCAGCCCCAAGTCCTCGCCCGACTCCTCAGTGCCGTAAGCCAGGACTCGGGGTGGGCGGGGGGTTTGGGAGGGGGTTGAAGGAGCGAGCGCTCCTGGGAGGGCTGAGGTGCGCCCTCCTGATTGGTTGCTTCAGATACCTGGGCTTGAGGGAGGGAGGGAGGAAAGAAGAAGTGACTGGAACAGAGCCAGCCTCGCGCTGCCCACTGCTGGACCTGTGCCCGGTTGCCCTAGTGTATCCCCACCTCTGCACCGCAGAATTATCACAGTTTCACAGCACATTAACTGCCATGTCTCAATGCCATGGAATCCTGGGAAGTGTAGTTTGGTAAAGCACTGGCCTGAAGTCTTTCTGAAACTCCCAGGATTTTCTAGCATTGAGTCATGGCAGTTAAAAGTGCTGCCAAGTTGCATTTGTTTACGTTCCAGCAGGCATAGGCAAACCTCTTCCCTCCGGTTGTTTTGGACTGCAACTCCCACCATTCATGCAGCCGTAGGCTGTTAAGAATTGTGAGAGCAGGAATCCAAAACACTGGAGGGCCGACGTTTGCCTCATGCCTGATCTAAGGCAAACAATTGGCGTAATAAAGCATACTGGGTTCAAGTTAACTAGCAAAGAAAGTGGGATGATGTTCATATGGGGAGTCAAGGCTCTTCTGGACTCTTGGACCGGTTCTTAAACATGCTTCGTGTATTCCAAGTAGACTGAAACATACTTGTGGATTATCTGCTATATCAGCCATATAACCCAGAATATCAAGGCAGAATAACCCACAATATCTGCTTTGAACTGGGTTATCTGAGTCCACATTGCCCTATATCCCAGTTCAATGTTTGGTGCTAAATTCGCAAAAATAGTAATTCCTACATAACATTGCCATGTACTGAACTGCTTTTTCTGCTAATTTGTTGTAAAACATGATGTTTTGTTGCTTAATTTGTAAAATCATAATGTAATTTGATGTTTAATAGGCCTCTCCTTAATCCCTCCTTATTATCCAACATTTTTGCTTATCCAGCGCTTTTATTTTTCAGTGATTGGTTTTGGGGGGGGGGGATTCTGTTTGCGTACACTTGAAAATTACCTAGTGCCCTGCACATTAGGGTGAGTGAGTTCTATATAGTTTCCACCCCTACATAGGCAACTCCAGTTTCTGAAACTCATGCATATTTACTTCAAAACAGGATAACCATGCGTACTTTCTTAGAAACTGAATGATTCGATGAAATCAATTACATTTTTTCCATTGAAATGAATATTTAGGATTCTGCTGCTGATTTTTTTTATCCATTGACTCCATTGTCATTAATCCTATAACTGTGTTATTTATTTGAGAAATAAGGAAGTCTCTTTGTGGAGTATAAATAATGGATGCTAGAGTTGGAGGAAAATCTAAATGGTATGAGCATTTCCTGATAGAAAATGTAATTTCTTCTGGTCTAACAGTATTGATCCCACATCTTTTAATAGGTTTTTTCAGGTAACAACATTCTCATTTAAATGCACATTATGTAATGCTTCCAAGTGATACATGTGGAGATCCACCTCTGTTTGCTACCAATTATTGATGTCTGTTTAAGGCTGGCTTCTGTTTTCTTGGTTACCAATGCAGCACTTATTGACATTTTGATAAAGGAAACCACAAAACATCCTATCCACTTAGATACATGCCTTCCTCTGGAATTGCCCAGGAGAAGGCATTTCATAAACAAAGCATGAGCAGGCATCTATTTAATTAAAAACATTTACAAAGCATTCCAGTTCCAAGCCCATTTTTATTGATGAATAATGGTAAACATCAGACTTCTCTGAATAATCATTCATTTGGGGACCTATCTTCCTGATGCAGACATGGAGCTTTGCTACCTACTTCATGTTCAGTTGAATCTCATTAGGTGGGTATTGTAACATGCCTTCAAAGGGCAGTAGTGTTTGTAGTTAAATAATTGGATTAGAGGAATGTGATTTTGCCTTTGTCTTCCAAACTGGTCAATTTTATTCAACCATAGTCTATGTGAAAAAGAGCCAAATTTGGGGAGTCAAGAGCAATTCAATTGATAGACAGTTACAAGTTATTTTTATACCCCAAGCAGAATGAGAAGCTTTGACTAGAAGGGTCATAAGATCAATCCTGATTTTGACTTGCAACCTTTGGCGAAGGCTGGGTGATGTTATAAAAACACAAGCTAGAAGACAGGAGATCAGATCTCAGCGCAGAGATGATTTCATTGGATGGCCTTGAAGAAGGAACTAATAATGTTTAGTAAGGCTTGCGAATACGTAATGTCAGAAATTTGGGAGGTTGTGTCAAATTCTCTCTGCTCTGAAATTACTGCAGGCCAAATTGACCTCTCTCTGGCCTCCTAATCAGCTTATAATTAGAGTTCATGTGTTCTTCTTCACAGAACACAGTCCCCTATTTAAAAAGCACTCAAGAGTTCAGTTCACTATTTAAACTGAACCACTTTTTAAAGATATACTTTGTCTGACCCCAGTCCAGGGTAAAGTTTGTAAATTGTTAAAAGATATGCTATACCACCAATACAGTTGCCAATCAGTAGTTAGCATCTGGAGAGCAGATTGAGCACCAAGTTATCAGTCTTCTCTACTATAGTTTGCATTATATTTCCATTTAAACAATAGTAATTATTTCTGAATAAATACATATACATCGGCCTATACCTTTTGGCAAATTGGCATCTTTTCTTTTTATGAAATCCTCACCTTTAGTGATGATAAAGACCAATTCTGCTTCTGATGACAGACAACCTTTTTTTCCTCTATCGAAAACCTTCTTATCATTGCTCATATCATCAGGAGCTTACAAAATTCTGAAATGGGAGAAAAGGGAAAAGAATAAGCAGAATTTTGCTTTTCATTAGTTCCTAAATTATAAGATTCTTCAGCCAAGAAGAACACTAGGAAATTTTGATTTTTTTTCTCCCTCCTTGAGTATGAGAAATTACGTGTGCACACACACAGAACAAGAGAAAGACTGCTCTCAGTTAAGCCTATCTCTTCACTTTTCAGTGGAGATGCTTAAATCTTGCATTACATAAGTGTGAATGCTTACTTAGATAAATAAATAGCTATAATTCCCAGAGTTCATGTTGACAATAGACAGTTTGGGTATGCTCCAAAATCTCCATTTGCAAGAGAGCTGGAGTACTTGACTTCTGCCAACCTTTGCAGGTGTTGTTTTGCTTCCTCTTCTTCCCACAAAGAGTGGGAAAGGGGGACAGAAGAGAAAATGACAGGTGAGAAGCCTGGTGATATAAGCAGTGGTTTCCTGCACTGGGTTTCTGAGCAGGCCTTATCAATTGTGCTCATCCATCAATAGCTATGAAAGGATTCTCAAAATAAGTAATTAGAGAATGGAAGGTAATATCTATATATATAAAATGATAAAGTTGCGGGCGCAGTGACTATAACAACAAAACTAAACATCCCAGAAATACGAAACTTGGCAACACAATGCAAAAGCCTTGCCTCCCGGTTACAACAACACAACCACACCACAAAACCACAATCCGGACCCAGAAAACTCACAACAACACATCATGAATATAACAACACAACTAAACGCCCTAGAAATACAAAACTTGGCAACACAACGCAAAAGCCTTGCCTCCCAGTTGTAACAACACAATCACACCACAAAACCACACTGGACCCACAAAACTCACAACAACGCATCGTGACTATAACAACACAACTAAACACCCCAGAAATACAAAACTTGGCGACACAATGCAAAAGCCTTCCCTCCTGGTTGTCAGAACACAACCACATCACAAAACCACAATCCGGACCCATAAAACTCACAACAATGCATCGTGACTATAACAACACAACTAAACGGCCCAGAAATACGAAACTTGGCACACAACTAAATGCCCCAGAAATACAAAACTTGACAACACAATGCAAAAGCCTTGCCTCCTGGTTGTAACAACACAACCACACCACAAAACCACAATCCGGATGCACAAAACTCACAACAAAGCATCGTGACTATAACAACACAACTAAACGGCCCAGAAATACGAAACTTGGCACACAACTAAATGCCCCAGAAATACGAAACTTGGCAAAACAACGCAAAAGCCTTGCCTCTCGGTTGTAACAACACAATCACACCACAAAACACAATCCAGACCCACAAAACTCACAACAATGCATCGTGACTATAACAACACAACTAAATGCCCCAGAAATACAAAACTTGACAACACAACGCAAAAGCCTTGCCTCCTGGTTATAACAACACAACCACACCACAAAACCACAATCTGGATGCACAAAACTCATAACAAAGCATCGTGACTATAACAACACAACTAAACGGCCCAGAAATACGAAACTTGGCACACAACTAAATGCCCCAGAAATACGAAACTTGGCAAAACAATGCAAAAGCCTTGCCTCCCGGTTGTAACAACACAATCACACCACAAAACACAATCCAGACCCACAAAACTCACAACAATGCATCGTGACTATAACACCACAACTAAATGCCCCAGAAATACGAAACTTGGCACACAACTAAATGCCCCAGAAATACAAAACGTGACAACACAACGCAAAAGCCTTTCCTCCCGGTTGTAACAGCACAACCACACCACAAAACCACAATCCGGACCCAGAAAACTCACAACAACGCATCGTGACTATAACAATACAACTAAACACCCCAGAAATACGAAACTTGGCAAAACAATGCAAAAGCCTTGCCTCCCAGTTGTAACAACACAATCACACCACAAAACACAATCCAGACCCACAAAACTCACAACAATGCATCGTGACTATAACACCAGAACTACATGCCCCAGAAATACGAAACTTGACAACACAACACAAAAGCCTTCCCTCCCAGTTGTAAGAACACAACCACACCACAAAACCACAATCCGGACCCAGAAAACTCACAACAACGCATCGTGACTATAACAACACAACTAAACGCCCCAGAAATACAAAACTTGACAACACAACGCAAAAGCCTTGCCTCCTGGTTATAACAACACAACCACACCACAAAACCACAATCCGGATGCACAAAACTCATAACAAAGCATCGTGACTATAACAACACAACTAAACGGCCCAGAAATACGAAACTTGGCACACAACTAAATGCCCCAGAAATACGAAACTTGGCAAAACAACGCAAAAGCCTTGCCTCCCGGTTGTAACAACACAATCACACCACAAAACACAATCCAGACCCACAAAACTCACAACAATGCATCGTGACTATAACACCACAACTAAATGCCCCAGAAATACGAAACTTGGCACACAACTAAATGCCCCAGAAATACAAAACGTGACAACACAACGCAAAAGCCTTTCCTCCCGGTTGTAACAGCACAACCACACCACAAAACCACAATCCGGACCCAGAAAACTCACAACAACGCATCGTGACTATAACAATACAACTAAACACCCCAGAAATACGAAACTTGGCAAAACAACGCAAAAGCCTTGCCTCCCAGTTGTAACAACACAATCACACCACAAAACACAATCCAGACCCACAAAACTCACAACAATGCATCGTGACTATAACACCAGAACTACATGCCCCAGAAATACGAAACTTGGCACACAACTAAACACCCCAGAAATACAAAACTTGACAACACAACACAAAAGCCTTCCCTCCCAGTTGTAAGAACACAACCACACCACAAAACCACAATCCGGACCCAGAAAACTCACAACAACGCATCGTGACTATAACAACACAACTAAACGCCCCAGAAATACGAAACTTGGCAACACAACACAAAAGCCTTCCCTCCTGGTTGTAACAACACAACCACACCACAAAACCACAATCTGGACCCAAAAAACTCACAACAACGCATTGTGACTATAACAACACAACTAAACCGGATGGCCATCTGTCTGAGAGGTTTGGGTGGGTTCTTTCTCCATGACAAAAAGAAAGAAAGGGGTTAGACTGGATGCAAACTACAAATTCCAGCACCCCATGGCATGGAGTCCATTTCAGTTAAAGGCCTCTTCCTTCTCCCTTTCCCCGCCATCCAACCCACTGACTCAGTTCCATGGCTCCGCAGGCAGGAAAGGCTGGGACGGATAGAGCGAAGGAAGGAGAGAGGGAAGGGAAGCGAAAGAACGCCAAGGACAAGAGCCCTCCCTCTCTGCCCGGAAGGCCAAGAGCAAAAGGGAGAGAAAGACCCTTGATCCAGTTATATTTACCCTCCTTTCTGACCAGTGTGTTCTTATCAGCGAGCTCAGGATCGGAGCAGAGAAAGGGAACAGCATAGGAATAAAGGAAACAAGGAGAGCACCCACTCTATCTATCCATCCACTCACCCACTAATAATAAACACCTACACAGGCAAGAATCAGCCATGCACTGAGTCTACAAGGCCATTCAGTGCTCATCCACCTCCCCAATCCCTACATTCACACTTGGCCTCCAAAAAAACAATTACAATAATAACAATGACAACAACAACAACAAGAATCAACACCATCACAGGCAAGAAGCAGCCAGGCACTGAGGCTGACAGGCCAGTCAGTGCTACACTGGGCCTCCAAAAAATAATACAGTAGCATCTAACTTATCCAGCCTTCATGACCACTACAACAACAATAATAATAAACACCTACACAGGCAAAACAAAAAAAAGACTATTGTACCACAATAAGATATAAACCACACTCAGCAGAATCAGACATCACGATTAACAACAAACCAAAGACAACAGGGATCTCAAGCAATTATCAATCAACACAAAAATTGAAGAAGGTAACAGACTTCAAATACTACTACTAATGTGAGTATAAAGAAGGGTGGAGGTCACAGCATAAATACAACCTAATGTAGACTGACCAACACCACCAGACTAAGCCACAGCAACGCGTGGCCGGGCACAGCTAGTATTTTATAATCAGTTCTTTAGAAATAAAATAATATGCGTGATCACGTTTTGTTTTTGATGAGACAATGTGTGAACCAACATGTAAGGAGAAAAGAGCAGCTGAAATCCTGTTATTTACTCCCACTTACAGTAGATCTATTGAATTAATTGCCCAATGGGAAATCAACATATAGGTGAATCTCACTTATTTAGTGAACCTATGATAAATTTGAACAGGAAATGTGCGAGAAAGAAAATAGATGACAGAAGGCAGAGAAGTGATCAAACAGAATAAACATAGAGTATATGCCCCTGGTGGCACAGTGTGTTAAAGCACTGAGCTGCTGAACTTGTGGACCAAAAGGTCCCAGGTTCAAATCCTGGGAGCATAATGAGTGCCCGCTGTTAGCCCCAGCTCCTGCCAACCTAGCAGTTCGAAAACATGCAAATGTGAGTAGATCAATAGGTACCGCTCTGGCGGGAAGGTAACGGCGCTCCATGCAGTCATGCCAGCCACATGACCTTGGAAGGGTCTACGGACAACGCTGGCTCTTCGACTTAGAAATGGAGATGAGCACCAACCCCCAGAGTCGGTCATGACTGGACTTAACATCAGGGGAAAACCTTTACCTTTATATATGAATGACAGAGCCTACATTTGAAATGGAAGAGCCATTCATTGTGTAGCAAGGTGGCATGAAGAGGAGTGAGTACATTAGAAGTTACTAGTCAAAACCTATAGCTACAGGTCTATATAAATGCAGTATTGAAAGGAAGATGGGGAACAGTTCTCAATTACTGAAGCAGGAAAATGAAATAATGGTTTCTGATTATAGAAAACAACATTTACATTAAATGTTCAGAAGAATCTCATGTTGTTCAAGATCAGGTAAGATTGGAAGAAATAACATCTTTTTTTAGTTTAATTAATTTATTTTTTCTCTGTCTGTAAAATAAGAATAAAAATACACTTTTGCCTTGAAAAGCTACTAAACCAAGGAAATAGCCATTAGCAATATATAGAGAGAAACAGTGCACTTCTGTGGATTTGAGGGTCAAACTACATACTATATGAATTATGTAGTTTGCAGTATATATACAGATCTCCAATCCATGTTAGGACCAGTGCACTCATGTGTTTTAACCATCCCTCTAGCATTTTCCTCTCTGGTCCTTTCTTCTACTCTGATGTAGAGCTTTCTTCATGTTTCGAATTTCCCCCTTCTTCTAAACCATAATTCAGAAGGAGGGGTAGCTGGAGAGCAATGTTAAAACTTCTCTCTTAATGTGCATTGCTTCCAATCTCGGAGCTTTGTGTTTGCTTTTATGTTAAAGAAATAGTCCACAGAATTAACAATGTACGGTTTGAAATTGATTGCTTTGGTGCTGCATTATAATTTTTATGCTAGCTTTCACTAAAAAAAAAGTCATTTGCAATCCAAAGGACATATTGAGAGGTACGGTTAGGACCTCATTACATTAAGGCTGGGATTCACAACACATGGTGGTGAATCTGATGAAGCCCAGCAGTGGGCGCGGGGAACCCATCACCCGCCTTCCTCCTTACCCTATCCCACAGAAGGACACGTCTGCCACCTGACTCCCCCCCCCATTGTTTTCTATGCAACATGGGAAGTCTCCTGTGTTGCTGCATCACTGAATCCCACCAGAAGTAGATTGATGTCATGGGATGGAAGTCAGCGAGTTCTGTGCTGCAAGCAAAGTGGAAGTGTCATACGATGGGCAATTTTGAGGCTGTTATAGTGACTTTTGATCTGCCAGATGATTGTCTTCTGTAGAATAATGGTTAAGAGGCCTGCTTAGTTCCCTATATCACAGCTCCACAAGATTTATGTTAAAGCGTAAATGTTTTCCTATTGAAAAGTGATGGAAAATACATTCAGTGGTGGCTTTTAAATGTGACCTCCATGTGCATTTGTTTCATTTCTATGTTCAGATTTCAAGTTGCTCAAATCAAATAGGAAAAGACTATCACTATAAAGGACCATCTTGCATGCTTCCCTGGGTGTTATCCTGGGTGATATTAGAACAATAATTTTGGACTAAATAAATTTTGTCCTAATACTGTAAGACAATTCTTACATGTGTTTTGAATGGAAGGCAGAATGAAGATTATCTAACCCAGACCAGAGGTGACTGTTATAGAAATGCCATCAAACAACAGATAGAAAAGAACAAGTACAGAGACTTCTAATTGTAAAAGTAATATGCCATTAGAATTATGGTAAGTTGAAGTTTCTATAGCAATTGGACAATTGAAAAAGAAGCTAGTGTCATATTTCCCCCCTAACTAGGGCACAGTTGTGGTTCAGCATTAGAATACATGCATAGAATGCACACAACTTTAAGATCTGTTTTTAATAATTGAAGAAGATCAGGAAGATGATTACAGGATGGAAATCTTTGTTCTTTGAGAATACTTGCCTTTAGAGCAGGGGTAAGCCACTAGATGGTTTTGGATCACAACTCCCAGCTGTATCATCCAGAACTGGCCGGTTATTGGGAATTACACAATTTCTTATTCAAAACAGATGAAAAGCTTCAGGTTCCCTATCCCCTGAATTGTGTTAAATGGTTCTAGGCATAGATGGAAAAAATATCTGAATTAGTAAAAGGCAGTTTCCTAATATTATCAATGCCTAACATGTACATCCTGAGTTTTTGCTTTGACAGTTCTTGGCAAGAAGAAGAAAGTTCATCGGAAATTGAGCATTGCCAATGATATAAGCTTCAGCCATTCTCTTTTGTGAAATTCTCTTTATCCTCATCAGTATGCTGTGGCCACTGTTTGAACTATGCTTTGTAAATGATATTTCTGTTATATTATTGCGGTGTTAAACAATTAATAATGTACAGGTTGTAGGAGGAAAAGAACTCTTTTCTTCTTCTAATAGGGTCTTGAGACTAATTAATTTGACTTGAGACTATATCTCACAAAAGCTTATGTGATAATAAATGTCTTCATCTTTAACGTGCAGAAACATTTTTGTTGTGATTTTTGCTTGTGATTATCAGCAACATTCTCACAGGTGCCTGAATCTCAACATTATTTTAAAAAAAACAACAAAAAAAACCCATGATGATTGTTAAGCAAAATACTTTACCTTTCTTGGTGACATCTGTCACTATTGTTTCTCTTGAGCAACTAGATGGTTTAACTTGTGATTCTCCATCCTCATATCAAAATCCAACATTTGAACCACCAAATTATTATGGTTTCTCTCAGTGTCTTCATCTGCAGCTGCCATCATAATTAACATGGGACGTAACTAGCCATATTGTTCGGAAATTCAGCAGGCATCAGTTTGCCAACACTTCCCACTGAATTGTTTATGCAAGAAAATCATGCTTATCTAGAGTTCTCTATTAGAGGTTTCTAATTAGTCTATTAATCTCCATTAGCTTCTAATTGAGATCCTTCCTTATTTCTGGATTCTTTATGTCTCCAATATTTTCTTCATTTCACTTTATATGGCTCTTTGAAGTAAGATAATGATGGTGACAAATTTCATATTTTACATACCTTTCCAATTAGGTAGGACAAGGAAGGTATGAATGCACTACATTTGTCTTTCAGCTCCAGGGAAAGGAGTTCTTATGGCATCTTCTTGTTGAATGAACTTAAGGATGTTTTCAGGCCATCAGCATAACTGATAAAAAAAACTTGTTCATATACAAAATATTCAGTTTTAGCTGTTTACTGGTTGATATTTTGGGGCTTTTACAACCCACAGAACTACAAAGTTGGTCATTCACAACCCAGTGCAAAATTGGACATTGTGGACTGTGGCCTTCTGTAATTCATTCATTGTATTTGTTTTTAGTAGTATGGGAGTCCATGATGTCTATCTCGCCGAAGTTTTACAGTCCATATAAAATGTACATAATGACTTTAAATCCAATGAATAATGCATCTTGGCAAGGATTTAATCACACTAATAATCCAGTAACAGAGGAAAACAATCAACATTTGAATTTACATAATGGAAGTATTCTAATAAAGATACCACACTAGTACATTAGGACATGAAAATTTGTTTTTTCACTATTATATAATTAATTGGATTTTAGAGGAAAGCACTGGGGGAAAAACTACAAAAGCAAATAGCTACCTGTTGAATTGGTTGCCATTTGTTTTCCAAGGAGAACCTTTGGTTAATACATTAAAATGGTTACTGATTTGCATGCACTGATTTGTCACTTAAAAGTAAATACCTCTTTAGGTTCCAGCCTTAGTGTAAAAGACATCTGGTTTAATATTTCAGCTTTCATCATGTACTAAAAGGCTTTTGCATTTTGACAAATAAATTAAGCAATATTTTCATGCATTGCTTGTTTTAAAATGACAATGTGTAGCTTGGTGGTTAGGAGCTAGATAGGAAATGATGTTAATTCAAGGTAGCATGCAGGAATGAGAAGAGACGATCTGTCTGTTCTCTGTCTATCTGCCTCTGCAGTGTTCATGAACAATGGATCCCCAAATCTACAAACCACAAGTATTTGCCAAAAAGACTTTCCAAACACTCTTTGCCCCGAGGCTGCTTAATAATGTTTGGTGCCAATTTTCTGTCTGTTGTTGGATAGACTGAGCAACTCTATGAAAATGTATAAGTGATGCATGAAGCATATGGATGGTGCAAGTTGAATATTCCTGGCACTTACTCCTTCTCCCCTAGCTGGCCAGCTGTGAGTGCAGCTGCCACTTAAATTCATCAATATCCAGTTCTTCTCTTCCAACCATTTGAGATGTGGTATCCAGTCAGTTTTATTGAAATCTATCAAATTTATCAAATTTGTGACCTGCTCATTCAGAATTTTTTCATGGATCCAGTATTTTCATGGAGCTGTCAACATTCTCATGATTATAACTCATTTTGTGAAGAGATAGCGTTTTCATGCCAGTTTATATCTTGCAATCTTTTGCCCCTTTGGTATGAATACTTTTGTGGCAAATAGACCTCTTTCATTTGAAATACTTAAATGCACACACAAGAAAGAAGGCGAGAGGGACTTATTCCTACTTTTAATCTTACATTTTTGTTGTCTTCAGAAACAAATTAACAAAATCATTGCCATTGTATTCCATGGGGTTGTGTTTTAATCATGGTCCTGACATACTTTGCTGTTTCCTTAACCACTGTGAAGCCACAGTTCCTCAGTTGGGGTCAAGGGGCAAAAATGCAAAAAGTACTCCTCAAATCCAAATTCAAATGCAGGAGCCCCCTTCCAGTGGAGAAGGTGAGGAATGACACCACAAAAGTTGGATCTTCAAACTGCAAAAAGCTGTTTATTGTGTGGCCATAGCAATAACAACAAAATTCATACAGGAATGCAATCAAAGGTTTTGTTGCAACCTGAAATGGGGTTGCAAGGCTTTTTATCACTTTCACACATTCTGAAACACATTCTTATTGGTCTTCAAAGATCTATCATTTATTTGGTCTAAAATTGATTACGTCACAAGCATCTTAACTAACATACATTTCCATTGGTTTCTTTGTTCTAATAAGCAAAAAACAACAATATGTGATTCTTTAGACAATGGTACTTTCATGTCACTGTCCCTGAGCATAGCGCCTGCGGGCCGGGCTTATCTACTTTTTTTGTTGCAAGCATAACTCCAAAATGGCTGAGAAACTTAGGGAGTATTAGTTAACCAGTTCTGTCTTGATGTACTTTTATCCTTGAAAAGTCATTTCATATCTGCAGCAGCTCATTTTCCAAACATCGGAAACATTATAGTCATTGGAAGTATCCCTGAAAATTCCCTTTTAAAACCATGTCTCCCTCAGGTGTATAGTAGTGAAATAAAGATTTCTGCTAACTGTGATCTTTATGCTGATGCATGATTGGGGAGAAGCCAAAATTAATATTCCAATAGTAAACAGAGTAAAGTGGCTGCAGGCAGCTGGGTTTTGGGTGCGAGATACAAGTCAAGTGTCCCTTCTCTGAAATGCTTGGAACCAGAATTGTTTTACATTTTGGATTTTGTCACATATTACAAAGTATTTGGATATACATATATCACAAGATATCTTGGAGGTGAAACCCAAGTCCACACACAAATATTTAAGGTATTTTGTACAATGTCTTTAATAATTTTGAACATGCAACAAAGTATGTGTACACATATAGAACCATTAGAAAGCAAATGGGATATTATCTCAGCCCTCCATGTGGACAAATTTGGATTTTGGAATATTTCAGACTTCCAGATAAGGCATGCTCATTGCTCAGTTAATACAAAATCTTATGTTGAAATCATACATGCCTCTATTTATACACACCACAGTTCTACGTGGTAGCTAGACTGACAGTTAGAATGGAGGGAGGGACGAGACTGGTGAAAGACTGAAAACATGGCTATGGCAGCAGGCCTTTGAAAATTATTAATCCGTAGAAGTGCAAGTAGAAGACTGTAAATGTGGAAGTGCTTACTGGTTTTATTTCTAATTTGGCGTTCATTGCTAGCTCCAACCAGAGCAATTTTATAACGGTTTAAATATATTTATGTTTTTATTTTTAGCTACTTCTTTTTAAATATTAATTGTTGTTGTATTTGAACTGTCTACTGTGTATCTAATTTTGTAATGGAGATAGCTTTCATTATTGTCTGTTACATGTTTGTAAGCCACTCTGAGTCTCTTCGGGGAGATGGGGTGGGTAAAATTATTATTATTATTATTATTATTATTATTATTATTATTATTATTATTATTATTATTATTATTAAGGCTGACATTTGACTTTTTCAGGTGCCATCTAAACTTATATCACTTCTGTATTATTCAGGGTTAGAACATTACTGTTGTTCAACTATCATACTAATAAGTACCGTAGGTTTTTTGAGCTTCCCTAGATTTATGACACCCTTCCCTCCAATATTTGAAAGAACTATCCAAGGATCTATTTTGTGGAATAGAGTACAGCACCATGGATAGCTCTAGAACTGGCACATTTGCAAGATTTACAACATGTTCTGCTAAAATAAAGTCAATGCAAACATGCTGAATGACAAAAACACATTTGGAATAAAAAACACAACTAAGCACATTTTACTAAATTGAATCAATGGAAATGTGTAATTATCATATGTGGGGCCCACTCCAGATCAGTGCTGACTTGGCTGCTGGATGATGTCCACATGGTTCAGTGGTAGTAATCCCATTTTGGCACTACTGAATTGCCACCCTTACCTTCCCCGTCATCCTCACCTTGGTGGTGTCCACTGGGCAATGAACCACCAGTAGTCATGGCTCATCACATCTGCTGGTACTGGCTGGAGCAATAGAGTGATATTAGTGTCAATGGATCACTCCATTGTTTTTGATAGCAACAGTGAATGAGTCAGGCAACAACTACTGCCAATTCTGTGCCCAATGGCTGGGCTGACAGGGGAAAAGTAAGTGCTATTCCCTGTCTCCAGGCTGCTTGAGACCATGGAAAGGGGTATGGCCATGGGACCAGGTGCATCCACTTCTGAATAGGAAGCAGTTCAATTGTTCACACTGCTACAAAATGCGGGGGAGCTCCTGAGTTTCAGGAAAGCATCCAACACCTTTTCTTAACATGTTAAATGGCCTTGCCTGGTATCAGGGCGAATGGACCCCATGCACCAAGTAGGTGCCATAGAATCCAGTCATACACATCACAGCCCAATTCATTTGCCTCAGGTAGTTGTGCCCAGTGAAAAGGGGGAAAAATCATGAATTCCCGTGCCCCAACAAGCTAACAAAGCCCTGCAAACCATTCCCTTTCACCAAAACTGAATAGGAAGAAGCTGCAGGTGTAATAAAATCAAGTCTGACACAGTCTCTCACCATGTCTTTCTAAGCTTTGTAAGTAAATAAGTGAGAAGGCAAAGGAACCAGTTGTCTTAATTTTACTTAACATAGGTTTTCACAACCTATTTTATAAGTTATCATGGAGTATTGCTTGAGTTAAGAGATTATTATATGCCTGCTTGTGCATGGGTGTCACAGAAGTAATGTGAGTAGGTGTTTTACTGCCACATAATAACATGGCAATGCCCCTGGAAATTGTTGGATTTAGGTTGCACCAACTATTCCTGGTATGCACATAGACAGCTAACACAGATGTGCCTTTAATAGTGAAAAAGCATTATGTACATATGTTATATAGTATACATTTATAAGTTTACTTTGCTGAGGATCAGTGGAGGAGTTTATGGAAATTGTTAAAGTAATCATGATTTATAGGAAATTCTTGATGGATCCTCTGGACTGAGAAGAAAATTGGGAGTGAAATTACATTATCTTGAGTTTTCCTGTATGCAATTGATTTAGGAATAGAGGGTGCTATTAAAGAAAGGTTGTGCCAGCACCACATTATTTCTGCATTTCACTACCAGAGAACAAGGGGCTTTAAATCCACCAAAACTAATCAAAATATTTCAGTCTTCAAAATAAGACTGAAAAATGGAATTTAAATTTGTGTGGCTGGGCAATGTGTGATCACTTTTGGAATGGAATTTTTAACAGTAGTAAATATCTTTGTTGTTAACATTGCATATGTCATACAAATGAAAGAGTGAGAGATGTTCCTCTCATATTTCACATTTCTTCTAATGTGGGGGTTGTGTTTTTGTTTGTGCAGAACTACTATGGAGCTGCTAAAATGATTTTTTCTGACAACCCACTTGGGCTGACATGTGGGATGGTGTGCCCAACTTCAGATCTCTGTGTGGGTGGATGCAATTTATATGCCACTGAGGAGGGACCAATTAATATTGGAGGACTGCAACAATTTGCTACTGAGGTAAGTAAAGGTGGATATCGGCTGCTTTTTCAACTCATGGACCCAATTTTTAAAACAATTCTATTTCTCACTGTAATCTGATCCCTTTCTTCTCTTTATATTAAATACAAGAGCATACAGAAAGTTAGCTGAAGTCAAAATGTATTTGCGTGGGCAGTGGCGACTAGTTTCTTCTCGCCAAGTACCCACAAGAAAAGATAAATACAATTGTTTGGGATAACCAAAGACCACAACTTTATTGGTTACAATGAAAACAGGATTGGCAGCCATGCATGGGTCCTAGATCAAGAATCGGACAGCCCAATGCTGACCAATGCAACTCCACAACAGTAGGGGTCCCTGGCAGTGAGGCAACCAGTTCCGACCTGGGACACTGGTACTGCTACACCCCTACATCACCAGGACAATCCCCCCTCATCAATAAAGCGGGGAGGTACACAAACAGGGTCCAGGGTCCATGCCACACTCCCACAAGTTGTGACGAGAGAATATGCTAAACTATCGAACAACTGCATACAACAATACAATTTCAAGGTGGGAGGGAGGGGACAGCTGAGAGGTGACTGGCCTCCAGTGCTGGTCTGTCCCACTTTTGTCCGCACCGGCGGAATGAAGCAAAGTCCATGCACAGATGATCAGGGAGCAGGCCAGAGCAAACCCCTGATTGGCTGCTCGTCTGAGTGCGCCAAAATGCACAGGGTGTGTGGGCTCCTGTGAAGGAAAACCCCTAATGAGGGATGGCGAGTGGGGTGTGCCAGTCGTCACAACATCCCTGCCTGGTATGTTGGGCAGGGCTTTTTTGTTATAAGTAATAGTTGCATCTAGTGTAATCAGTGCATAAAGAACTACAGTCTTCTCTATCAAAGAACACACAAACTACAACTCCCATGATCCCATAGCATTGGGGCCAAGGCATTAATTTTAAAGTGTAGGTCCACCCCATATTTGTAAAATCATTCTTAACCCACCACATTATTCCAAAACCCCTTTCCCCTCAATATTGTGGGGAATTCTCTGAGTAAGAAGTGAAGCATCAACTAGTCACAGTCTTTAGAATGCTATGTGGGTAGTCTATGGAGAAAGGGGATGTAACTTAGATGTTTATTTAATAAACTATGAGATCAGGACATTTGGGGAAAAGAAAATAGAGCAGATCTGAATAGGTTTGTTGTGTGTTTTCCAGGCTGTATGGCCATGTTCCAGAAGTATTCCCTCCTGACATTTCTCCCACATCTATGGCAGGCATCCTCAGAGGTTGTGAGGTATATATATGCTGGAACATGACCATACAGCGCGGGAAACACACAACAACCCTGTGATTCTGGCCATGAAAGCCTTCGACAACAGATCTGAATACATTTTTGGAAACTTTATGAAAGAACTCCTTATTTGTAACTGAGGCATTACAATGTACATTGTGTGGAACCAACATTAGACTACATTTTTATTTTTTGTCATAATAATTTTTGACAGTTTATACAGTTTCATTTTTCTAATGTCAAGTATTTGATTAACTTAAATCACATCTCAAAATATGTACAAGTGTGTTTTGTATTATTTTTAAGTGAAGAAGACAATCAGAGTTTTGTGCTAAGGTCTAGTTTAAGTGCAATTGTTTCTTCCATCACAAAGTGTTGTGCAAGGTAGCAGGGCTGGAGGTAGGGCAACAGGACTCCCTTCTTCTATGCTGGCAAGCAGCAGGTGGTAGCAGCAAGAAGTGTCCAAAAGCAGGTGTTTTAAAGGCCTTCCTCCACCCTCTTCTTTTCCTCCTTACCCCAGAGTAGCAAGGTAGCAGGGCTGGAGGTAGGGCAACAGGACTCCCTTCTTCTGTGCTGGCAGGCAGCAGGTGGAAGTATGGAAGTGTGTTAGAAGCCTCCATATATATATGATAGCAAATGCTAGGCTTAACAAGTGATGATGCTCTCCTCTGGTATACAAAACTGTCTTTGATGTTTCATCATACCAACAAGACACCAAGGAGAGTTACATTTGCACAAAGAGGGTGGAGCCAAATGCAATTAGGCTGTGAGGTTCTGCAGATCTCAATATTGTAACTTATGCTTTTAAACTTCTATGAGTCTGTGTGTATGCATTCAAGGGGTTTTCCAGAGTTTTGGTGTTGGGTGTAATTGCTATGCTGGTGATATTCCAGAATAATCAATCCCCATGACAGACCCCTCCTAAATGAAAATCGCTACATTTTGCACTTTATTCCACCCCTTTTTGGAAATAACTTCATCTCCTACCCCACCCCAAATCTCCTAGAGAAAACTGCAGCACTTTGTCTATTCACTTTATTAAATGGTCGTACAATTTTGCACTGTTGTCCAGACCGCCCTCCCATTTTATCATTAAGTGGTGGTCTCTGTTTTATATCATCTTACCATTTTATTATATTATTATTTTATTATATCATATTATTGTGTTTTAATTTGTTATTTTATCTGTTTGATGATGTTGTTTACATATGCTTTTAGTTTTTTGTTCATTGTTTGTTCTTTGAGCTTGGCCCCATGTTAGCTGCTCTGAGTTGCTTCAGGGAGATGGAGGCGGGATAGAAAAATAAAGTATTATTATTATTATTATTATTATTATTATTATTATTATTATTATTATTATTGTGTCTCCCATTAACAATTCATGTAAAAGAGGCTGTGGAACTACTGGTCATTGTCTAGAATCTAGATATAATGAACAAATGGGTGTGAGTAAACAACATGAGCTCAGGCATTCTTTTGGTCAGTAGGAGAGTCTTCCTGGTTTTGAGATTGCAAGCTGTTTCAGATTGTGCTGCACTCCCTCTGAAAAACCACAGCATTCTTGGATCCAATATTGCAATATGAAGCCATGTGGCTGCTTTTCAAAGGGTATGCGGTACAAACAGAGCCAGGAAAAATTACTTTTTTGGATGATGTCTCCCAGAATCTCTCAGTAAGGCATGCTAATTTCACTTTTATCCATTTTCATATTTCTAATATTACATTTAGCTCTTCCTTAAGTTGGAGATTATTTTGGGAGAAAGGGTTTACCCTAAAGGTCAGACATATTTTTGTGTGTATTTCACATGGTAAATTCATTTTTCTATACGGTACATTTTTTCTTAATCAACCAATTTCCTAGATGTAGTAATTCCTTCACTTGTGTGGTGGTTATAGGCACAGGACCCCCCACAAATGTGAAAAATACAAGTAAATTACACTTTTTGAAGAGATAATGTCTCTTTAGTATTTAGTAGTGTAGTATCTGTTCTTATCAGTTTAATATCTGATACGTCCTCTATATGAGGACTATATATTAACATCTGTTGTGATCAAGGTGTATTAGGAGCTAGGAGGTTAATTAAGGGGCAGGGAGGGCTAAGAGGAGGGCGGGAAGGGAAGGCAGTGGTTAAAGTCTATTGGGCCAGTGCAATTAACAACCATGGATAAAAGCACTGGAGCACTCTCATAGGGGTTGGGGTAAAGTAACCATCATTGTAGCACTTTATGCTGAGTATACTACTGCTCCCAGTTAGAATACCAATATGTCCTTAAAGGAGATAGAAGTAGGAGACAGCGGTAATAAGATCCTCACGTGTGAAAGTGAGTCTACCATTATGGTATACCATGTAGGGAGAGGGTATGTGTCTAGCAGCTGGGGGGCCCCCATTGAGGTGATCCAGGGGAGGGGGAGATACGGGAAAGGGAGGCATAATCTAATTCGGCCTAGGGTGAGCAGCAGAGTGCTTGTAGATTTAAAACGGCCTCCTGACGCAGTAAACTTGGGTGCCCAAGTTGGCGGGCCCTCCGATCTGAAGGTGGTGCTGCTGAATGCCAGGTCTGTCAATGGTAAAGCTGCAATCATCCAGGATCTTATCCTGGATGAGCAGGCAGACCTGGCATGCATAACGGAGACCTGGTTGGATGAGGCTGGGGGGGGGGCAATCTCACCCAGCTTTGTCCACCAGGTTATGCCGTGCAGCATCAACCAAGATCTGGAGGGAGGGGAGGAGGGGTTGCAGTGGTCTATAAGGGGTCCATCCCCCTGACCAGGTGCCCCATCCCGCAGTCTACTTTGTTTGAGTGTGCTCATCTGAGGGTAGGGGCCGGGACAGTTTAGGGATTCTGCTAGTGTACCGACCACCCCGCTGCACTACAGTCTCCCTGCCTGAGCTAGCAGGGATGGTCTCTGGCCTGGCGCTGGAGTCCCAACGGCTCATTGTGCTGGGGGACTTCAATGTCCATGCCGAGACCACTCCTTCTGGTGCAGCTCAGGACTTCATGGCCGCCATGGCAACCATGGGGCTGTCCCAACTAGTATCTGGCCCTACCCACAGAGCAGGGCACACACTTGACTTGGTTTTCTGCCAGGGAGGGGAGGAAGGTGGCGGTGTGGAGGAGCTCACCATCGCTCCTTTGCCATGGACCGACCATCACCTGATCAGGTTTAGAATCACTGCGCCCCCCAACCTCCGCAGGGGTGGAGGACCCAAAATGGTCCGCCCTAGGAGGCTTATGGATCCGGATGGATTCCTGATGGCTCTTGGGGAATTTCCTGCCACCTTGGCTGGTGATCCTGTCGATGCTCTGGTCGCCCTCTGGAACAAGGAGGTGACTAGGGCAATAGACACGATCACTCCGGAACGTCCCCTCTCGAGTACCCGAGCTAAACCATCTCCTTGGTTCACTGAGGAGCTGGCAGCGATGAAGCGAAAGAAGAGGGAACTAGAGGGTGTGTGGCGTTCGAAGCCGAGCGAGCCAAACCGAACACGGCTATGTCTCTATCTTAGGGCATATGTCGCGGCAATAGATGCTGCAAAGAATGTTTTCTTTGCAGCTAATATTGCGTCCGCAAAGAACCGTCCGGCGGAGCTGTTCCGAGTTGTCAGAGGTTTGCTATATCCCGCCCCCCAAGACGGGATCCCTGACAACTCGGCAGCCCGCTGTGAAGCATTTGCTCAGTTCTTTGCGGACAAAGTCGCTTTGATCCGTTCTAGCTTTGACACCATATTAACGGCAGTCTCCGAGGATGTAGCAAGAGCACCTGCTTGTCCCATTTTGATGGATTCGTTTCAATTGGTTCAGCCTGAGGACGTGGAAAAGGTGCTTGGAGAGGTGAGGGCTACCACATGCATCCTAGACCCCTGCCCATCCTGGCTGATAAAGGAAGCCAGAGGGGGGTTGGCCGAGTGGGTGAAGGTGGTGGTGAATGCCTCCCTTCAGGAAGGCATTTTTCCAGCGAGCCTCAAATTGGCTGTGATAAAACCACTGTTGAAGAAGCCATCACTGGACCCCACTCAATTGGAGAACTTTCGGCCTATTTCCAATCTCCCCTTTTTGGGCAAGGCCATGGAACGTGTGGAGGCCGCACAACTCCAGGCATTCTTGGTTGACACTGATTTTCTGGATCCGGTGCAGTCTGGCTTCAGGCCGGGGCATGGTACCGAGACAGCCTTGGTCGCCTTAGTCGATGATCTACGCCGGGAACTGGACAGGGGGAGTGTGTCCCTGCTGGTTCTGCTGGACCTCTCAGTGGCCTTCGATACCGTCGATCACGGTATCCTTCTGGGGCGCCTTGCCGGGATGGGTCTCGGAGGTACTGTTCTGCAGTGGCTCCGGTCCTTCCTGGAGGGTTGGTCCCAGATGGTGTCCTTGGGGGACACCTGCTCGGCCCCACAACCATTGACTTGTGGGGTCCCGCAGGGGTCAGTACTGTCCCCCATGTTGTTCAACATATACATGAAGCCATTGGGAGAGATCATCCGGAGTTTCGGGGTGCGGTGTCATCTGTACGCAGATGATGTCCAGCTCTGTCACTCCTTCCCACCTGTCACTAAGGAGGCTGTCCAGGTCCTGAACCGGTGTCTGGCCGCTGTGTCGGACTGGATGAGGGCTAACAAATTGAAATTGAATCCAGACAAGACAGAGGTCCTCCTGGTCAGTCGTAAGGCTGAACAGGGAATAGGGTTACAGCCTGTGTTGGACGGGTCGCACTCCCCCTGAAGACACAGGTTCGCAGTCTGGGGGTTCTCCTGGACTCATCGCTGAGCCTGGAGCCTCAGGTCTCGGCGGTGGCCAGGGGAGCCTTTGCACAACTCAGACTTGTGCGCCAGCTGCGCCCGTTCCTTGGGAGGTCTGACTTGGCCACGGTGGTCCACGCTCTGGTTACAGCTCGTTTGGACTACTGCAACGCTCTCTACGTGGGGTTGTCTTTGAAGACGGCCCGGAAGCTCCAACTAGTACAACGAGCGGCAGCCAGACTAATAACTGGGGCAGCTTACAGGGAGCGTACCACCCCCTTGTTAAGCCAGCTCCACTGGCTGCCGATATGCTATCGAGCCCAATTCAAAGTGCTGGTTTTGACCTATAAAGCCCTAAACGGTTCTGGCCCAATCTACTTGTCCGAACGTATCTCCTCCTATGAGCCAGGAAGATCCCTGAGGTCATCTGGAGAGGCCCTGCTCTCGGTCCCGCCTGCCACACAGGCGCGGCTGGTGGGAACGAGGGACAGGGCCTTCTCGGTGGTGGCTCCCCGGCTATGGAACACCCTCCCCAGAGATATACGGCAAGCCGCAACCCTTTTGAGTTTTAGAAAAGCCTTAAAAACATGGCTTTGTGCCCAGGCTTTTAATGAATAAATGATAAAGACGACCCAGATTGTTATATGGATAAAGTTGGAGGATATTGGACGAACGGATTTTAAACACGTTTTATGTTTTATATTTTATACTGTATTTAATTGGTTGTATTTTTTATATGTTGTTGTTTTTAATGATGTATCGGCATCGAATTGTTGCCAATTGTCCCTCCGGGTGAGAAGGGCGGGATAGAAATATTTGAAATAAATAAATAATAAATAGGTCCTCCATTGTGACTTTGTGTCCAATTTCTGATGGAGTTATTCTGGAAGACCTAGAGATTGCTAGAGGTAACATATGAATCAAATCCTCAAATAATTAAATCCACAAATGCTAAATTTGCAGATATGGAAGTCTGACTGTAGAATACTTAAGTATTATTGACACTAGTCCACTATTTTTGCTTTCGGTTAAAGAACTCCCTGCCATGTTTTCAGTTAGAAAATTCTACTGCCACATTTACACATTTTGGAGTATGTCTGTGTTTCTGTTTATATATTGTCTTAAATGAATCAAACCTAATTACTGATGTACTAAACGATGATTCTATGACCGTCGTAAGATCTGGCGCCACACCTTTGTGAATACCTTTGAAGCCTTAAAAGGTTTTGGGTCCAGGTTACCTACAGTATTGCTGTCTACCTCACAATCCGCCCTTTAGAACACTTAGATCCTCTGGCAGACACTTACTCCAACCAGCCAGAACCTGACTGGCGACCATCACCCAGAGGACCTTTTCACTGACCGCCCCATGACTGTGAAATAACCTGCTGGAAGAGCTCTGACAGCTAAACAAGCTGTCAGAATTTAAAACACAATTGGAGACTCATCTCTTCCATCAGGGCTACCCAGTCAACTTTCAGTCATGAGTTTTGATTTACATTCTATTACTACTATATGTCAATTCTGTATTTGTGTTTGGTGAAAGTTTAAAAAAATATTTTTTGTGTTTTTATTATGTAATTTAATGTATATATTTTATGTTCATATGTTTTTTACTTTGTTGTACCCCACCTCGAGCCATCAGGGCAGGCAGGTAATAAACAACAACAAAAACAAAAACAACAACAGCAACAACAATACTCCATCTCCTAAATTTACACATTTAAAAAGTGTTAACCGGAATGGAAAAGATGAACTTGCCTGGCAAAACTGAAGCCATCAGCAACCTTGCATTATGATGTGATCTTTGTTGTTGTCTAGTCACCAAAAGAGTTTTGTTAAAGCTGAAACAAGGGGAGGAGGCACTTGTAATGCTAAAAGATGCCTTCAAACAAATGTAATTTCCCAAATTGCATTCTACAAGTATTTAGTAAGGGGGCTATTCCGAAAAATGTTCAGGAGCTTCAGTTGGTATTATATATAACTTTTAGCCTGAAAACTGGTGCAAAATATCAAAAAATATTTTACTCTGCTACTAAATGACTTGCGCTGATTGTCTTTTGTTTTCTGTGCTTATTCAAGATGTTGGTTTTAACCTTCAAAACTTCAAATTACTTGAAGCCCCACTATTTAAGGGATCAGCTCTTCCAAATTTATTTTTGTTTGGTCATTAAAATGTTTATATCCTGTCCTATATTTTTTAAAAATATATATCTACATATATTTTTTAAAGGATATTAGAGTCAAAGATGAAGCACTTTGGCCTCATAATGGGAAGACAGGAAAGCTTGGAGAATATAATGATGTTGAGGAAAATGGAAAGAAAAAGAAAGAGGTGCCAGCCAAGGGCAAGATGGATGGATGGTATCCTTGAAGTGACTGGCCTGACTTTGAAGGAGCTGGGGGTGGCGAGAGCCGACAAGGAGCTCTATGGTGGGCTGGTCCATGAGGGCATGAAGAATCGGAAGCGACTGAATGAATAAACAACAGCAGCAGCATATATACAAAAATATATATACGTCTAACCCATTTTGCCACTGCTCAGTTCATTTAGTTCACTTCCATACTTTCCTTCATGTACTACTACCAAGAAAGTGGGCAGGGAAATGATTTTCTTTCATAGCTGTCCGGTTCTCAATCCAAGATCTTTGTGATACACAACTTGGTTTGATATAGTTGAATTTTGGATTCCCAAAGAGAGGCCATGAGGACTGTTAATAAAGCTAACTTGCAAGATCAATTGAGTGCAATGGGCATCTGAGGCTTTATTAATCCTACTAGTACATTGAATGCTTTTGTCTTGTTACAATGAAAGACCACTGCTATCATAACTCTATAGAATGCTTTTCCAACTGTGCAATGTTTTTTTTAAAAAAACACACACACACATACATTTGCGGCATGTACAGAAGAAATATATTAAACTCTTGTCAAATCTGTGAGTGATATAATGCTGAATTATTACTGTTTTTAAACCCAATTGCGAGTAATAGCAGTTAAATCTTGATGTGTGTCTCCTTTTCGTCTTAATACCATGATTAATAGAGAAGAATTATTCTGTGATAGATTTTGCTAAATATCTACCATTCTTCTTCAGAAATCTTTAGAAATCTATTAAAAATGCTGCATGCTGGCACAATGATTGATATCAAAACTGGCACAGAATGAATAGCTCAGAATGGTTTTCATCACAGAATTTTAAGTTTATTTAAAGTGATCTATTGGTATCAAGGGTTCTAATATAGCTGAGCAATGTGGTAGTTCTGCATAATTTAAAATGCATTGAAATATATATGCACACAAATATATACTTAGAATACATACAATATTTATACCCTGCTCATGCTCATAACTGTTGTAAAATTTAGATATTTTCTCTGTGTGTCCTTTAATGACTGTTTCATATATTATAGAAATGATAAGGAACTACAATCTGTCATATTCATAATGCATTTTTGGTAATACCCTACTTGTATTCCAAGCATGTATGAATGAAGAATTTCTTGTTCTCTTGAGCAGATGAAATCTTTCAAAATTAAAATGTGAAACTTACATTCTGCCATAAACTGCAATGACAAATGAAGAATGGTCAGGAAGGAGGATGACACCAAAAAGAAGTTTAAAACCTGGATGTGGACCTTAAAAAGTACTGCAAAGTGGTTTATCAGAAAGAAGATTGAGTGTTATAGCCCAAAGCTCTTTGAAGATAATTACTTATAATTTTCCCAGGCAAGTGGGGTTGAGCACTGAAGCTTTGGTCTTTCTCAGAGCATGGAACATTTACTTTGCTCCCACAATTCCCTACCCAGCATGGCCACAGCATGGAGGATTATTGGAGTTTTAGGTTTTTGAAAGTAAAATTTTCCAGAGCTATGGTCCTGTTATTCCATTTTAACTGTCATTGTTCTGCCTTATGGATTCCTGGGGGTATTCAGGATGATCAAGCACAGTTCCAGTGTTTCGTCAAACTACAAACCCCATGATCACCAAGAAAGGAACCAGGGCAATTAAACTGGAACCATAACTTTATAATTGCATTGTTTGAATGGACTTCTGTTTTTCTCTTTGGAAGAAGTAATTCCTAAGAAAATATTTCAGGTGAGGTCATGTTAGGGTAACTATTAAAGAAGAAATGAAAATATCAGAACCCAATTAAAGGAGAAATAAGAATATAGAAAGACTCCTGAATGCAAGAAAAGGTCTGCAGCCATTGTGATTAGTCACTTATAATAAACTTATTCCCCATTTTCTTTTAGATTGCCATTTACACTAGTCTATGTTGGTGCCTTACTTTATTGTGAGGAAGCACTACTTTTTTAAACATTTGTCCAGACTCCTGCAGCACTTGTCTTGGGTGGATGATCCCAGTTTCTTATATTTTTGGAGAGTGATTAAAAAAACACATTTTGTTTTGTCCACAGCAGAGTGTCTTTCATGGATTTTAGGCTGAAATTAGCATAAGAGATCATAATTTGGGCTATCCCAAGGACTTTCAATCTGGACCCTAGAGAAGCTTGTTGGTCTTTGTAAACTTATCAAAGACTTCAGGGAAATGATTGGCATTGATGTGAAATTCTCCCTAAAAGCTGCCACATAATTATCAATTCTCTGTTTACATTTTTGCATTCTGTACTTCTTGGAAGATATTGGCATGTGTAGTATGTGTGCGTGGTGTATGACTCCCTGTCATTTTTACAACCACTAGAATTTTACTATTATGGGAGATTTTTTTCTTACTTAAAAAAAAAAACATTTCATAGTCAATAAACTTCCAGGAAGTGGAAACCTGGCACATGATCCCTACATGCTCTTCCTTTTGGGCCCTTCCACACAGCCCTATATCCCAGAATATCAAGGCAAAAAATCCCACAATATCAGCTTTGAACTGGGTTATCTGAGTCCACACTGTGGCTGTGTGGACCGGGCTGTGGCGCAGGCTGGAAAGCAAGCCAGCCGCAACAAATCAACAAATCACTCTGACCAAGAAGTCATGAGTTCAAGGCCAGCCCAGTGCCTGCGTCTTGTCTCTGCCTCTGTTCTATGTCATGACATTGAATGTTTGCCTTTATGTGTGCAATGTGATCCGCCCTGAGTCCCCTTTGGGGTGAGAAGGGCGAAATATAAATGCTGTAAATAAATATATAAATAAATAATGTGGGATTTTCTGCCTTGATATTCTGGGATATAGGGCTGTGTGGAAGGGCCCCCCCCCCCTCTCTCTCAAAAAAACCCCCCACAAAACAAACCTGTAGCCATTTCTGATTTGGGCAGGATTGTGTAGCATGGCTGGGGCATATCCTGAGATGAGGGGTAGAACTGAGCCCTGGTTCTGCTGAATTTGTGCCTCCTACCTGTACAGTTTAACATGGACTCCCAGAAGGTTGGCAAGCATGAAACTTAAAATGTGACACACAGTTCATTGCATTTGAAATATATAATCTTCCTTGGCAAAGAGGCAGTTGCATATCGTTTCTACTGGGTTGAAGAGAGGGTGGGTTCTGTAGAGGCATCACATCACAGGAGATAATACCAAGGACTTTCCAGTGGTTTGTGTGTGTGTGTCTGTGTGTGTGTGTCTGTGTGTGTCAGGAGCGACTTGAGAAACTGCAAGTCACTTCTGGTGTGAGAGAATTTGTCAGCTGCAAGGACGTAGCCCAGGGGATGCCTGAATGTTTGATGTTTTACCATCCTGTGGAAGGCTTCTCTCATGCCCCTGCATGGAGAGCTAGAGCTGACAGATGGGAGCTCACCCTGCTCCCTGGATTAAAACCACCGACCTTTCAGTCAAAAGTCCTGCTGGCACAAGGGTTTAACTGATTGCACCACTGGGGGCTCTTACCAGTAGTGAAAGACTTTTGACTCTCCAGCTACCCATACTGCAAAAAGGAGAAACAGCCATATGAACTAATGTGTGGAAAGGACTAGGAGAATTTACAGTATCACATACTAGCATTCCCGTGAATACGTTTTTTCCTATGCCTGCCCAACACACCCTCTAACCAACTTTCAACATGCCTGCTCAGAAGCAGCAATGTAAAATAACAAAATCCAGCTCACACATGCCTATTCCCAAGTGGGAATAGAGATTATGATAGCCAGAAATATGGTGGTCAGTAGTCTCTGAACATCCAAAATGGATCCATGAGCTCTTCTATTCCTAATTTCATTCCACTTTATCCTATAAAATAATACACAATTTTCTTAAAAAACAAATGAACAGACCAATATCCCTAGTATCATTGGATCTCTCTCTGAAGCACTGGCAAATGCTTCACCCAGGAACCCAGCTTCACACCTTTTTTCCTTTCTCTTTACTGATGATCTTCTTTGAAGATATATTAATATAAAAAGGGTTCTTTGAAGATCATTGCATAATAATATATAGAGATTTCTTCCTCCTAAGCAACTCTTCCATAGCATATTTTTTTCTTTTTTAAAGATCCATCTCCCTTTTTGTTTCTTAATAAAAATAAACGAGAAAAAGATTTTTTTCATATTAACATTAATTTAAAATGACGGTTGAACTGCAGCCTCAAATATTTGTGCAACCTTCCCTAAGCATTCAGTGCAACACCTTCCCAAGTACTTAACTGTATTGTTATAAACCAATTAAGCCAGGTTAATACCTTCGTCTTCAGTGTGGCCATTTAAATGGTTTGTATTCTTGCCTTTTGTGCACTGAAAGATTTACAGCCCAGTTGAAAACATACTGTGCTAGCAGATTAAATGCATTGGGTGGGAGGGAATTCGTTGGTTGTGCCAGCCATATAGCACAAAACAAGAGGTCATGGAGACGCTGCAGGAAGATAAGTGCAAATCCTCAGTGTCAAGGTGTCATAAATATGAATAATTATTGCTGATTGTCATCTTGTGTTTCTGGCATGTGCCTGCTCTTGTTTAAATTGCCCTAGGAGTGCTTAAGGATGTATACATTGTCTGGTGTATATGAAAAAATTTACTATCTATTTATTGTGCATAATATCTTTGCATAATACAGTACTATCTTTATAGAGACATTAATAGGCCTTTTTGCCTTTGCTGAATACTCTTAGCCCTTCATCAGTAATAATTTATCAAAAGATATGAAAGAATAGTGAGAGAGATATGTGTTAGAAAGATAGGATTTGCTCATGGCAGGAAAGAAAGAACACATGTATGTTCCATCCCAGTGGGACAGCAAGATGTCTTGAATGAGCCATTCAATTAACCATTATCCAAAGTTCCCATCTTTCCTTAATAAACAAACAAACAAAAATCCTTTATCTAACTCTTGTAGAACTCAGGAGCCAAGTCATGTGTACAATGCTTTGAGAGAAATATCATTTCAACTTTTTTATTAGTGAATAGAGAAATAAAGTAATTATTTATTATTGTTGAAATTAATGTTGTCCCAAGAGGGAATTTGTTTAAATTTGAGTTTTTGAACTATAAAGAATGTTCTTCTCTAATGAACAAATGGCCACTACTCACAAGAAGCTTATAGATGGGTTTACTCATCATTAAAGAGTGATACAGCCCATCTCCTAGTCCATGAGATAACACTGTTAATATAGAACACAACTTCACAATCCCAGGTTTTGGTGTAGTTCTGCTTGGACCATCATTTGCTACCCCAAAATGTAAGTTTTCCAGAGGAGAACTTATTGCACACATACACATTCATGTGTTTCCCTTGGATTCCATCTGTAAATATTAGTGGATGGTGGAATTGTTCTCCCAGTGCCATTACACATGAAGTATTTCATCGTTATGGTCATATTATCACTGAGAGAATGTAAGTTATCCTATCTCTGCGAAGCAGCCCAGAATTATAATAATAATAATAATAATAATAATAATAATAATAATAATAATAATAATAATAATCTTTATTTATACCCCGCCACCATCTCCCCAACGGGGACTCGGGGCGGCTAACATGGGGCCACGCCCAGAGCAATACAATATAATAGCATATAAAAACAACATATCATAACACAATTAAAAGCAATACAATAGATGATAGTAGACATTAAAAAACAAAAAACAAACAAAAAAAACAGTTAAACAAGGGCAGGCCGCATGGACACAAGGATAAAACTCGGAGTGAGAGGGACAGAAGGGGTACTCCATTGTGGGCAGGGACACAAGAAAGTAGGGCAGTCTAGCAAATAAATACTGAGGGGGGAGTAACACAGACATATATAGCAAAATTACTCACCGAAAGCACAGCGGAAGAGCCATGCTTTCAAATCTTTCCTAAAAGCTAACAGAGTGGGAGCTTGCCTGATCTCAGTGGGCAGTGCATTCCATAGTCGGGGGGCCACAGCGGAAAAGGCCCTCTCCCTTGTACTCGCAAGGCGGGCCTGGGATATAGACAGTGGTAATAAAAGGGCCTCCCCGGATGATCGTAAAGATCGGGCAGGTTTATGGTAGGAGATACGGTCACGAAGGTAGGTGGGTCCCAAACCGTTCAGGGCTTTATAGATGATGGTCTGCACCTTGAATTGGGACCGGAAAATGAACGGCAGCCAGTGGAGCTCCTTAAACAGGGGAGTGGATCTCTCCCTGTAACTTGCCCCCGTTATTAATCTGGCCGCCGAGCGTTGGACCAATTGTAGTTTCCGGGACGTCTTCAAGGGAAGCCCCACGTAGAGCGCATTACAGTAGTCCAGTCTAGAGGTAACTAAGGCATGCACCACCGTGGTCAAGTCAGACTTCACGTGGTATGGTCGCAGTTGGCGCACAAGCTTGAGTTGTGCAAAGGCCCTCCCAGCCACCGCCGACACCTGTGCTTCAAGCGTCAACGCTGAATCGAGGAGGACCCCCAAACTGCGGACCTGTGATTTCAAGGGGAGTGCAACCCTGTCCAGCACAGGCTGCCACCCAATACCCCGATCCGACGGGCGACTGACCAGGAGGGCCTCTGTCTTGTCAGGATTGATCCTCAGCTTGTTCCTCCTCATCCAGTCCGCCACAGCGGCCAGGCACTGGTTCAGCATCCGAGGAGCTTCCTTGGAATCAGATGGAAACGAGTAGTGGATTTGCGTGTCATCTGCGTAGAGATGGCAACACCCTCCAAAACTCCGGATGACCTCTCCAAGCGGTTTCATGTAGATGTTAAATAGCATGGGGGATAAGATAGACCCTTGCGGGACCCCACAGGTCAATGGCCAGGGGTCCGAGCAGGTATCCCCCAGCTTCACCATCTGGGAACGGCCCTCCAGGAAGGACTGGAGCCACTGCAGAACCGTGCCACTGAGCCCCATCCCGGAGAGCCTCCCCAGAAGGATACCATGGTCGATGGTATCGAAAGCCGCTGAGATGTCCAAGAGAACCAGCAGGGTCACACTCCCCCTGTCCAGCTCCCTGCGGAGGTCATCCACCAAGGCGACCAAAGCCATCTCGGTGCTGTGCCCAGGCCTGAAACCAGACTGTGAGCGGTCCAGAAAATCAGTGTCATCGAGGAACTCCTGGAGCTGCGTGGCAACCACCCGCTCCAGAACCTTGCCCAGAAATGGGAGGTTGGAGATTGGTCTGTAATTGTCACAAACCGATGGGTCTAACGAGGCCTTTTTTAGTAGCGGTTTAACCACCGCTTGCTTAAAACAGGATGGAAATGACCCCTGACCAAAGGAGGCATTTATTATAGCCACAAACCATTCCAACAACCCATCTTTGGCCAGCTTAACCAGCCAAGAGGGACAAGGATCCAGAGCGCAGGTGGTCGCCCTCACAGACCCAAGAATCCCCTCCACGTCATCAGGAAGAACAAGCCGGAAAGAATCCCACAAGATCGAACAGACAGGTGCCTCGGTTACCTCCGCTGAGACCACAGTTAAGCTGGAGTCCAACTCACGACGTATCTGAGCAACTTTGCCTGCGAAATGGTGCGCGAACTCGCTGCACCGAGTTGCCAAGCCATCGGGAAGTCCCTGAGTCTCGGGGGGCCGCAGGAGCTCCCCAACAATTCGGAACAACTCCGATGGCCTGTTGGCTGCAGACGCTATGCGAGCAGTCGTGAAAGCTTTCCTGGCTGCTCGCAAAGCCACAGAGTAAGCCTTAATAGCGGCTTTAGCCCGTGCTTGGTCAGACACATCCTGAGATTTCCTCCAGATGCACTCTAGTCCCCTCCTCGCACGCTTCATCACAGCCAGCTCCTCAGTGAACCAAGGAGTCGACGTGACTCTACGCAGCGAGAGGGGATGTTCGGGAGCTATCGTGTCAAGTGCCCTTGACAGCTCACTATTGTAGTGATCAGCCAGGACATCGACAGGATCACCAGTCTCCAGAACAGGAAGATCCCCAAGAGACCTCAAGAGTCCATCCGGATCCATCAGCCTCCTGGGGCGGACCATCTTAGTGGGTCCACCACCCCTGCGGAGGTTAGAAGACACGGCGAAACTTAAACAGATCAGATGATGGTCAGACCATGACAATGGAAGAATATTTTGCTCTTCCACTCTGACTGTCCCACCGTCCACAATGAAGACAAGGTCCAACGTGTGTCCCGCCTGATGTGTGGGCCTAGATATAACTTGAGTCAGCCCCATGGTCGTCATGGCAACAATGAAGTCCTGAGCTGCACCTGTTAATGTGGTCTCGGCATGGATGTTAAAGTCTCCCAAAACTATAAGTTGTTGGGAGACCAAGGCCTCATTAGAGACCACTTCTGCTAGCTCAGACAGAGAGACTGCTGGGTCGCGGGGTGGACGGTACACCAACAGAATCCCCAAGCTGTCTCGGGCTCCCACCTTCAGCAGGACACACTCAAACCTCGTAGATTGCGGAACGGCGCATCTGATCAGGGCGATGGACTGCCGGAAAATCACTGTGACTCCTCCTCCCCGCCCCTCAACCCTGGCCTGCTGATGAACCCCGAAACCCGGTGGACACAACTGGGTGAGATTCACCCCACCCAGTTCATCCAACCAAGTCTCAGTGATACATGCCAGATCCGCCCCCTCATCCAGGATTAAATCCTGGATGATAGCTGTCTTACCATTGACGGATCTGGCATTCAGAAGCAGGACCTTAAGGTTGGGGGGTCTGTCCTGAAGACTACCACACCTATTCCTCTCCAGGGTCGCAAGAACTCTGTTGTGCTTCTCCCTGGGTCGTTAGTGACCGATCTTCCTTCTCCCCCACACCACCTCAATGGGGCCCCACCCGTGAGAACCCTCTTCCTCCTGAGGGCTTGGCTGATTGAAATTGCCATTTGAGGGGTATAGTCAGCTGTCCTGGGATGGGAAGCCTCCAAGTATACTTGATTGTTTAAAGGAGAAACTTATCTCCGCTGGTATGAGAGAAGAAGAGTCATCTATCATGATAACATCATCTAACGTAGGAGGAGGACTAGGCACAATTGATTTTTTTTTTTTAATTGTGGTTTTCGAAACTTTACAGCGAAAGTGTGAGAACATAATATACATGAAAGTAAAGAAGAGAGAAAAAGTAAATAGCGAGAATAGGAAAAAAAAAACAATAGTAAAAAAAAAAATTGACTAGGCACAATTGATGACTGATGGCCGGGCTGGGGAATAGAACAGACATGGCTTAAAATTGGGGAATCTTGTATATTATGATTCAGCCTGAAGACTAAAGGGCGAATCAGTGGGTCTACTAATACCCTCTTAAGAATGATACCCCACTGTTGGAGTTTAGGCCCGTACAAAAGCAGTTCTTCCAGTAGCATTCTATCTTCCAACCCAATGATAAGACATGAGGAGCGGTTCCAGGATTGATAGTCTCTGCGAAGCCAGTCGATGGTCTTGATCTTCACTTCTGACCGGCTTAAAGAGAGAATTTGTGAGAGAGATATCTGGACCGCTCGCTTAGATGTCCATCTGCCTCTGTTCAGTAAAGAGTCTGAAACTTCCACTGCCACCTTGGTGGTTCATAACAGATTGCAGGAAGTATCCCGAGATTGTCCAAACAATTCTGGAGACAACGTGTTGTTAGTCCTCTGAGAGACTCTATTAATTATACCAGCTTTGCCTAAAGAAGGAAGTTAGAATAGAGTATGGTGACCTTGCACTGTAAATCAGAGTTAGCCACTATCTTGATATTATTATTTTTTAATCAGTGGGATTTTTGCATAAAAGTTACTGTGTTTATTATGGACTAGGTGCTACAGAAAGAATTTACCCATTACTATGACAATGTCTTCTAAAAGTAGACTTATTCAAGGAGAAATTAAAGAATATATCTGATGAACAGGTTTGTTTGTTTGTTTTTCTAGTTATTCTAAATGATATGCCCATCCTGTAGTTATTATTATCTTGGGCTCCCAGTATTTCTTCTGTCAGGAAAGCAGAAAACAACAGAAACATTTAGATATTTAACTAAAGTTTTTTACACACACACACACACACACACACACACACAAAAATCAACTTCCTACATTTGCAGGGGTCAGTGGTGTGTGACCCCTCTAAAAGTGGGGGGGAAATGTGACTATTGCAACCTTCCCCCAAAAATGCATGCTACAGGATTGTTTCCCACCAGTATCCCGGGCCTGTCACTCCAGACTTTGAATCCATATCCCTCTGATCTACCTCCTCACCCTATTCCATTTCCTGCCCTTCACTTCTCTATTACTGTCCTGACAGTAGCATCAGCCCTTCATTCCCTTTCCCTTCTTTCTACCATGAAACTTTACCCAAGTTTTAAACCAGCACCCTCATCTCTCCCTTCCCTACATTCCCACCACAAAGTGACAAAGAAAAGGGTATAAAATCTGGCTGAGGTGCTTCATGGTGGAAAACGGGGTAGGGGCAGTTAATTGAAGGAGTTTAAAATTTGGGGGAGGGAGCAATGAAGAAAGGGGCTGAAAATCTGGCTGATGTGCTTCATGGTGAAAAGTGAGGAACACAAAGATGAAAGAAGGGGTTTAAAATTTGGCTGAGGTGCTTCATCATGGAAAAGTGGAAAAGAGAAACAAGGAAGGTGTAAATCGAGTAATGGGTTGACACTTTTGACAGGACATGAAATAACAGGCAACAGAAGTGGTGCAAGGAGGTCAAGCTAGTTAAGAACTGAGAGCGAACAATGTTCTTTTCCATCAGTAGGCCATGTTCTGATTCTTCCCCTTCCCAATTTCATCCTGGCTTTTGGGGAATGATAGTTGGGAAAGCAAACTAAAATTCTGTGATCTTGATATAAGAAGGCTTTGGATTGTGGACTGTACTTGCCCTTTTGGTCTCTGTACGTACAGCTGAAATGAAGATCATCTAGTTGTTCTCCAGATGTTATATGCTTGCGACTGTTATCAGCCCTAGCCACCACTGTCAATTAGAGATGGATCATGGAACTTCTAATATAGTAGAATAAAAGGGGGGCATGTGTGACTATAGCAAACTGAGTTGAACAAAGTTTAAAATCTTGATTTCGTGCAGGTTGCCTGATTTTTCAAAAAAGAACTTGCCCTTGTGATGCAGTTGGGCAGGGGGGGTCGTCACTCTATTAAACTGCCAATATAAGGAGAAATTAATGATCACACCAGACAGTTCTAAAAACATTAACTTTGCTGCCCTAGTTTGTATGGATCTTATTCATTATTGCCATAATAAATCACTTGTTTGCATTTTTCAAGATATTCTTGGCTGCATTATTGCTACAGGATTATTGAAGGTGAGTGCTTGTTTTTCTGTAGGGGACAAGAACTCAGTGTTCAGTCAATGAAATGTTCAGGCAATAAAATTAAATGTTGGATTCACTCTGCCCTTACAATCCTGACTCTGGGCTAAAGCCAAGTTTGAGCAGCTGGAGAGCAGAACAGTAGAGATTTCTTCTGCTTCTCTTGCAGTGTTTTCTTAAAGCCAAAAGTCAGATGAGAAAGGTTTTCCAACCCTTCAGGGCCAATTTGACAGTCTGCAAAATGGGAACTGAATATTTGTACAGTGTTCCATTTGGAGACGTTTTCTATTGGATCCTATCATTTGGTGTTGCATGCTTAATTCCTTGGTTAATTCTATTTGGTTGAAGTTGATTTGTAATTTCTTTTGCATTTGTGCTAGATCCTTGCCTTTCTTGGCTCAGTTAATGGGCCAGAGGGGACTGCCTAATGGGTCATTGGATTGTCATTGCTACCTTGCAAGGCAGTTTGAACTAAGAAGGCAGATGTAAGATCATGGTTGCAAAAGTTATCCCTGAACCCTCTGTAAAAGATATCTTTTTACCAGTGCGCAACATTCTATTTTTGGGCAAGACATATGAGCATGTGGTGGCGACCTTATTTCAAGAATTCCTGTGTGAAATGGACTATATTTCCATTTCAGTTTGGTTTCAGGCCTGGCTATGTGACAGACACAGCTTTGGTTCCCTTGGTGGATGACCAAGGCAGGAAGCTGGACAGGGGAGTGTATACCTGTTGGTTCACCTGGACTTCTTGGCAGCTTTTAATACTATCAACCATAATATCCATCTGAACCACCTGACTGGAATGAGACTTGAAAGCAGTGTTATGCAGTGCTTCTGTTCTTTCCTGGAGAAATTAGTCAATACAATGGTGCTAGAGAATTTCTCTGTTCTGTCCCATGTTTTAACATCTGCATTGAGTCTGCTGGGAGAGTTCACCTGAAGGTTTGAAGTTTAGTGCCAGTAGTATGTTGGTGAAACCCAACTCTCTCTCTCTCTCTCTCCTATCCACTTAATTCCAGTTAAGTTCTTCAGTTCTGAACCAGTATTGGGCATCAGTCAAAAGTGAGATCAACGAATGGGGGTGACACAAGTTTGCAGACTGGGTGTACTTCTGGATGCAGCTTAAGTTTGGATACCCAGTTTGTGTGCCAGCCGGTCTCATCTTTGGAGATGTCTGATCCGGCCACAGTGGCCTTAATTACATGTTTAGACTATAGTATGATCTAAACAAGGCTTACCTTTAAAGGGTGTGCTGTAACTTTCAGCTCGCCAAAATGATAACTGGGGTAGGATACAGGGACCATAAAACTCCCTTTTTACAATAGCTTCACTGGCTGCCAGTTTGTATCTGGGCGGTAGAGCCCAATTCAAAATGCTGTTTTTGGCCTACAAAGCTCTAAAGGGTTCTGGTCCAACTTACCTGTCCGAATGTATCTCCCCTTACGAGCCTACAAGAACTTTAAGATCATCTGGGGAGGCCCTGTTCTCGATCCCACCCGCCTCACAAGTGCGGCTGGTGGGGACGAGAGACAGGGCCTTCTCAGTGGTGGCTCCTCTGCTGTGGAAATCCCTCCCCAGCAACATCTGGCAGGCTCCATCCCTTCAGAAACAAACTGAAGACCTGGCTATGCGCGCAAGCATTTAAAAAATAAGTTTTTACTGCCTTCGACTTGGTCTGGAATAAGGCTTTTGTACAAGGTCTGGTGGACCAATAGCATAAGCACTTTGCACTGTTTTAAACTTTGTATATTGTATATTATAACTGTTTTAACTGTTTTAATGTTTTATTTTATTGTATTATGGTGTATCAGCATTAATTGCCAGTTTGTAAGCTGCCCTGAGAAGGGCGGGGTAGAAATGATAGAAATAAATTTGAAGTATTGGTTGTGGTTCATCAAACCCTATATTGCTTAAGTCCAGGCTATTTGGTAGAGTATGTACGTAGCACTGTAAAAGCCTGCCCATGCCCCAAGGTGTTCAAGAGAGGCTCTTTCTGTCATTCCTCTACAAAGGCAGGTAGTGGGAAAGCAAAATAGGAGCCGTTCTGTGGTTGACACTAGGTTCTGTAACCCTCCCTTGAACCATTTTATATTTGCTTTCTTATTCTTCAATTTTTGGATAAAGGCAGGATATCTAAATAATGATGGTGGTGATAGTGATTACAGCAAGGAAAATAACAATAACAACAGAAACAACAACTTCTGGAAACTTCCCCCCTTTTCTTGACTGATTTACTCAGTTACTCGTAAATATTTGGTTCTCTGACAACTTTTGTTCACGTTTTAGGATCCCATCGTAACTTCAGTAGTGTAGCCCATGTTAAAATTCACATTTATTCTTTCAATTAACTTGTTTTCTTAATCAAGTTTGGAAAAAATAAATTCTAATTTAGCAAATGCTGAATCTACTGTTTTAAAATTCGTTGCATATACATGTTGTGTGTATGTAAACTAAGGTGTGGTCTGGATCATCTCTAGGAGTTTAATTATTGGCTTGCACCTATATCGCATTCTTCGTGTTTGTGGCCCATTGTTACAGTTGTGATAACAGTAGAGTGACAGCATACAGTGACTACATTTCATATCCCAGACTGGCCCTACTTGCTTTTTGAGTTAGATTTACACCTCTGCATATGCCATGAATGTGCAACACTGGTTAGTCTAGGTCTGTACCAGCCTCCCCACCACCAATACATGTGCCTGGAAGTGCACCATCAGCCTTGTTACACATTTTGTTATGGGAGCATGAGGTGCAGAGGGACTGAACAACTTTTTAGTGAGAATTACATACTCTATGGATCTCATATATAGTTCTTTTAGGTGAATATTCTTAATATAATTGGGTTTCACATGAAAGGAGTACATTTTTGTCCATCAGATCAAGAGACATGTAGAATTGCCTCCAGCTTCTATATCCGAAAATAGGGAACTGTGGATATCTGAAAGTCAGGTTGAAATGCCATCATCCTCAACATTAGCTGTCCAGTCTAGTGCTAATGTGAGATGCATTCAATGAACATCTGAATAGCTAAGTGTCCCCATAGTAGTCTAACAGTAGACTCAAAGCTGAAAGCTAGCCTGGTGGGAACAAGGGAGAGGGCCTTTTCTGCTGTGGCCCCCCGTTTATGGAACTCACTGCCCATCGAAATTAGGCAAGCCCCCACTCTTTTAGCCTTCAGGAAAGATTTAAAAACCTGGCTTTTCCGATGTGCTTTCGGAGAGTAACTATTACACACTTCTTTTGTTACTCCCCCATCATCTACCCTCTATATTGTTTTTATCTTATGTCCCTGGTCTCCGTGATTGTATTCTTATCCTTTTCTCACCCCAAGTTTTAATTAAGTGTCTCATGCGGCCCGCCCTGTTTTTATATATATGTGTGTGTGTATATATATATATATATATATATATATAGAGAGAGAGAGAGAGAGAGAGAGAGTGTTGCAGTGTATATGATTATTTATTGTATTGTTTAATTGTATTGTGATATGTTGTTTTATATTTTGCTATATTGTACTGTTCTGGGCATGGCCCCATGTAAGCCGCCCCGAGTCCCCGTTGGGGAGATGGTGGCGGGATATAAATAAAGTTTTATTATTATTATTATTAGATGTGTCTGCATGTAGACTCTTCCAAGTGCATGGGTGCATTACTTTTAGACAGCATTGTCAGGACCAATCTCTGGCTTTGATTAGCCCTTGGAGAAAATATAAGAAGGATTGCAAAATGCTGCATTACAAGGCATAATGAATTATAAGAGTATTCAGTAAACTTGGCATGAAAGCAAAATGGTGGTACAGCAGGAATTTCAAACAAGTATAATATCAATTCTATGGACATAACAGGTTTGCCTCTGCATTTTCCCCCTGCAGAAGCTAGTTATCTTTGTTTATTGCAAGTAAAAGTCACTAATTAAAATATAAGTCTTCCATGTCCTGAAATGGAAAACTCCAAATATGTAACTTTAAAAAATATATGACTTTTTATTCTTTAGAATTCATCAGCTTTCTTTAAACATCCATTTGTAAACTCATAAAAATGGGAACAATTTAAATAAATCATAGCTTCTCGCAGTCAAATATCAAAATTAGATGCTGCCATTCCATCTGCATTGTGTATTTATGATGTAAAGTGTGTGTTGCAGTTTCCAAGGTAACTAGTAGAACCAGATCATATGTGGAATAGAGTCAAACTATTAACAGAAACACACAGTAGACCTCCTGTAACACAGGTCAAAATTATATTAATGTGCGTGTCTACCTTTCTTCCTCAGTGCCCAGTCGCTGGTTAAAATCATGATTAGTTCTTCTGCAAATCTATAAATATATGAGTTACTATAGAGCATAGCATGCTATCAGTAAAATAAATGGTTACATAGATACATTGCTCACAAAAATACACTGAATGTTATTGCTTTAATTTTGGTCACATTAAATGTATTTTGCACAAATAATATTTGAACTAGGCAATAGATATTGCTGAACTTTGAATACCACACTCACATTGAGAAGATGTTTCCTGGATGACTAACATAAATATCAGTCAATACGTATGATTGTAAATCAAGAATAGCTCAATGGCATGGAGTGATAGACCCCACATTTATTTATTTATTTATTTATTACATCACTTCTACCCCGCCCTTCTCACCCATCAGGGGACTCAGGGCGGCTTACTATATATATATATATATATATATATATATATATATATATATAATCCATCGAGATTAAAAATTACAATAAAATTAAGAATATACATTAAAAATATACATAATTATACATTTAAATATACATTTAAGGTGCTTTCCATGTCCAGGTGGGGTCTGTCAGTAGGTCATATATTCATATCTCATTTTTGCTGCTACTCATGCTCAAATGCCTGGTCCCATAACCATGTTTTTGTTCTCTTTCGGAAAGACAGGAGGGAGGGAGCCTGCCTGACTTCACTGGGGAGGGCGTTCCATAGGCGGGGAGCCACTACTGAAAAGGCCCTGTCTCTCATCCCCGCCAGCCGCACCTGTGAGGCTGACGGGACCGCGAGCAGGGCCTCACCTGACGATCTTAAGCTTCGAGGTGGGTCATGGCGGGAGACACGTTCGGACAGATAAGCTGGGCCGGAACCGTGGCCTTGGAAGGCTACAAGACCTGTAACTGTCCTTCTTTGTCAGTGATAATCCCAGTTAATCCTATATCATCCCACTTTTTTCAGATGCTTGTCTTACTTCCAGTTATGCAAATTGAAGTGTAGCAATAGCTTGTACTCACTTAACTCAGCAGACGGAGAAAAATGCAGTAGGTGGAATCTTTTTGTCTCAATAGACCCAGGCAAAAGCATACTGCTGCTGCCTCTCCTATCCTGTTGGTTTGAGATCCAAAGGCTCTTTTTTTGAACTGGAAGCAAGCCAAGCCAGAATCAACTTCCATTTTACTTGAGCCCAGAGAAGGCCAAAGCCATGGTAGAGATTAGGGAGCAGTGATGTGGTGGACTTTAGAATTCCAGAATATGGTCTTGTGAGCAATCTGCAGATTTCTTCACGAAGGCAGATCTGGCCATAGTCTTTCAATACACTCTATGTATGGCTGCCCTAGAAAAGTGTTTGAAAGCTACAACTAGTGCAAAATACAGCAACCAGATTGATGTTAGGTGTGCATTTTCAAGACCATATAACACCAGATCTGAAAAACTACACTGGCTTCCAATGTGATTCTAAGCTTAATTCAAGTTGCTAGGATTGACTTTCCACTTCATCACATACGCTACCATAATTGGCCTGTCTTGCTGCATCCCAGTGGCTCTCCTGAAGGGAGCATAGGGACCTGTCACTCTGCACCCTGCTTTGTTGTGGTTTTCCCCAACCTCATCACACGGGGGAAGCCTATTTACAAAGGCTCGACCCTCGTTTCCTAATGGAAAGATGGGGAGTCTCCCATTGGCCACCGGCAGCAATTTTGTGGTGACAGCAGAGTGTTTGCACCACTTCAGTCATGGAGCCATCCCAGAAGTAATTCTCCAGGGTGTGATGGGAGCCATTAGGCTCCATAGCTGAAGTAGAAGAACGCTGTTGCACCACCAAAAAAAGGTAAGTGTGAAAAGGTCCCCATAAAGCTCTAAACAATTTGGGGCCAAACTATCTGAAAGACTCTCATATGAATCTTCCAGAAATTTGAGCTATTTAGAGGAGATCCTGTTGTGTATCTCAACACTTTGTGAAGTTAGTTTAGATGAGTACTTGTATCAGGGCTTTCTCTGTAGTAGCATCTCTACTGCGGAACTGCCTACATAAGGAAATTAGGCAGTTCCACAATAGAGGAACTGCTTAATTTCAAGTTTCTGATGGGCAGCCAAACCAGAGCTGTTCTGCATCGCATTCAGTGTTCAAAATTCCCCCTTTAACTCTTTTAATACTGGGTTCTAGGATTGTTTTTCAACTGGTTTTAGGAGGTTTTTTAAGAACACAGCTGCCTTAGATATCTACTGGGAGTTGGTTCCAAGAGACTTCCATGCCCACATCTCAGTATATGCAATGACATAGTAATATAGTGTCTCTTATGTAAAAAGAAAAAAAATCAAGGTTGATTTTTTAAAAATTTTTTGGGAGGGATATTTTCAAGCCATGGATAGCTGGAAGATGAAAGCAGAATTCGTGGATATGGAGAGCCAGCAATATTTTATTTTACTTTAAAATGATTTTTATTTTTGTGTTGTTTTAATTGGTTCTTATTTGTTAATTGTTTGGATAATTCTTGTGGTTTGGGAGTTGATAAGAACACACTTTAAACAATGGAAGAAATTATTATAAATTTTAGCATTTTTGGTTGGATGTCCTTCATCCCGAGTATCTATTTCAAGAGAAACCATTTCAGTAACATAGCTTGTCCTTGGCTTGCATTCTTCTTATTTTGATCACCTACCAAATCTTCAGGCATATGAACCAATGGATCATAGTGGAGGCTGGCAAGAAGGTTTCATGTCTCTTTCTTAACACATATTTCATTGCTTGTCATCTGACTACATACTCAAAGGATAGTTTTCTATTTTAAAGTTAGTTTTATGTGGTGTAACTCCCTTATTGTTTAACATTGAAGACATTTATCTCCTTTATTACAAGTTTGTGTATGATCTTGAACTTTTTTTTAGAATAAAAGCCAATTCCTGAAACTTTAATCTTGGTGAATTCATCATTGTGGATGGCTTATAATATCCATCATAGTGGATATTAAGAAGATAAGAAGATCCCTGCTGGACAAGGCCAAAGGTTTATCTAGTCCAATTTTCTGTTCCCATAGTGAGCACTATGAGTGCAATAGTACCCTCCTGCCCAAATTTCCCAAAATTGATACTGAGCAGGGCATACAGTCTCTGTACAGAATATATATACATCTTGCTTATTGCCTGTTGAATAGTTTTATCCTTTTTCAATAGGGTTGCTAGTTGAGAGCTGTTCCAGGCACTGAGACTTTTGGGACAAAATTTGAGACTTACTAACTTGTTACACAGAGCTAAATTCAGTGGCATGTGCCCATTTAGCCCCAGTCACCCACGGAGCCAGCTGACTCCCATTTTATGATTCTTTGCCAACTACGTGGGTGAAGGAGGGCATTTTCAGTGCATGCAGCTGGCAGGGCAACATAGGAGAGCTTCCGTGTTGCTGTTGCAATGCATGGGGGGAAGCCGTACGCACTCCGCACACTCCACGCAGTCAAACTTCCCCCCCTCTGATCACTTTCGGCTGGATCCGGGCAATGCAGGGTGTGGGGCAACAGATTACTCACACCCCTCTATGAATCAGAATGACCTTGGCAGTCGTCTAGCAAGGTCACTAGTCTCTGATGATATCATTGGAAATGATGCATTAAGTACCAGTCACAGTTGTTCACAGCTTGTCATTCAGACATATACATAGAGAGAAAAAGAGAAAAAGAGAGAGATATACTTCTGTAATACTTCTCTCTTCTGTTTGGAAGAGAGAAGTACTACTTAACAAAACATTCCCAAACCAAGAATGGGCAACTTGGAAGTCCCTGAACAGACTCAGAAGCGGAGTGGGCAGATCAAAAGACAATCTGGCAAGATGGCACTACCTGGAGGAATCCTCCACCTTGTGTGACCGTGGAGCTGAACAAACAACTCAGCATATGTATGCTTGCCCACAATGCCCTGCCTCATGTACGGAGGAGGAGTTGTTTAAAGCTACAGACAATGCGGTTGCTGTTGCCCGCTTTTGGTCCAAAACTATTTAGTTGCTTGTGATTTCTTTTTTTTTTCCATTATTTGAAATGTATTTGTTGTACAATGCTTTTGACACGAAATAAATAAAGGTGCAAATCCACTAGCTGAGTTGGAGATTTGGAGACAGTCTTTTCCTCTTAGATATAGTTGAGGCCACCAAAACTGGAGAATTTGTGCCACTTGTACTGGTTATAACCTATAAAGCCCTAAACGATTTGGGCCCAGACTATTTGACAGCCTGCATCCCCGTTTACATACCTGTTCAGACTCTGCAATCAATGGAGGGGGCTCTTCTCTCAGTCCTATCCTCTTCTCAAGCATAGCTGGTGGGAATGAAAGAGGGGGCCTTCTCCGTGGTAGCCCCTTCCTAAAGAAATTAGAAGAACCCCCTCACTCCTCTCCTTTAAGAAATTGTTGAATTGTATTATTTATGATGCTAGGCTGACTAATTTGTATGTTATATGTTTTTAACCAAGGCTGTTTAATTTCATTTTTCATTGTATGTTTTATTGTTTCCACTTTATGCTGTACGCGGCATTGAATGTTTGGGCATGCCCCATGTAAGCCACCCCGAGTCCCTCCGGGGAGATGGGGCGGGATATAAGAATAAAATTATTATTATTATTATTATTATTATTATTATTATTATTATTATTATTATGCCATTTTTTGTTTATTGAAGCCGCCCTGAGTCCCTTTGGGGAGAGAGGGCATTTTAGAAATGTTGTTGTTGTTGTTGTTGTTGTTGTTGTTATTCTCTCACTGCCTACTCACATATATTCTTTTTCAGGTATTCAGAGCAATGAATATACCACAGATTAGAAATCCTTCTTTGCCAGAAGAGATACCAGAAGCCTACCATGCCAAAATAGCTCTTTTTGGAGCAGGACCTGCAAGTATTAGCTGTGCCACTTTTTTGGCTCGGCTAGGCTACTCAGATATCACCATTTTTGAAAAAGAAAATTATGTTGGTGGTTTAAGGTAAGTAGCTAGTGTTTAAAGTAATCCTCTTCAAGTTCCTAAACTTGTAGTCATATAAGATACATTGAGATTCAGTTCATAATTGGATCAATTCAGAAACATGTTAAAAATAATAGTAATCCGTGTTTAGTCTTTCACTGCTAAGGTTTTAAACCCTCTGTCTACACTGATCATCCTTCAAGGAGACCTTAAGCATCACTCATACCCATGACCTTAATTCCATCACTTTCTTTCCATTACATGATCTTTTTGCCATCTTCAAAAGCTAGTATGATGTCCTTTGCACCTTTTTCTCAACCCAGTAAAAGTACAAGCACATCTTTTAATTTTGTTGTAAAACTGAAAATAGGATGCTTATTTTACATTAATTGAATTATTGCTTGATGCTCGCTTTGTTTTATGTGTTTTCAAACTAGATTTTGAGTCATTTTACAAAGTTCAAAACATTAAGTTAAATAAAAGTATAAATATAAAAGGATCCAACTATAAAACTCAAAAATAAATTATGAGGAAGAGGCACAAAATGTTTGGCAGTTGTACAGTTGGCATATGCAGTTCTTACCTCTGTGCTGAATGATTTCTGTGCCACCTGCTCAAGGTAACCAGCTACTATAAAACATTTCCTCTATCATATGCTTGGAGTTAGGTGATGGGGCATCTGTCCTAGTTTGACAGTGATAGTCGTGATTAATTTTCTGACATCCCCTTTTCAGCTGCTTAGGAAGCCCCAGTTTCTTACTCTTCCACCCTCTTTGCTGAAAACTGAGTTCAAAGTGTGAAAGTGGCTTGTGCTCAATTTTCTTGGTAGATGGAGAGAAAAAAGAGGCAGAACCTTGGCCTTCCAAGTAGAATTAGGCAAAAGCAAATTGCTGAAGCCGCTTCCGGTCTGCGTGTTCATCCCTATTAATAATTGTTGACATCTTGACCACACTCTAATGTTGTTAACCTACATGGGTCTTGGTTTTCATCTGGGAAATGTTGGAGGATATAGATTTGAGACCTCTTTGCTAAGCAATTCAAAGATATATCTAACTAAAAAAAGAAAGAATAAAAAGTGGTAAGAAGGAATCTTCATTACACATATATAAACATGAAACATGGGGCCCTCGGTGGCACAGCATGTTAAAGCGCTGAGCTGCTGAACTTGTGGACTGAAAAGTTGCAGGTTCGAATCCGGGGAGCGGAGTGAGTGCCCGCTGTTAGCCCCAGCTTCTACCAACCTAGCAGTTTGAAAACATGTGAGTAGATGAATAGGTACCATTCTGGCAGGAAGATAATGGTGCTCCATGCGGTCATGCCTGCCACATGACCTTGGAGGTGTCTATGGACAATGCTGGCTCTTCGGCTTAGAAATGGAGATAAACACCAACCCCTAGAGTCGGACACAACTAGACTTAATGTCAGGGGAAACCTTTACCTTTTCCTATAAATTCACACCAACATTCACAATTTAGAATTAAACATTGGGTATTATGTCTACTTTAGAGCTATTCATTCATGTGGAGAAAAATTCTGTTTTCTAGACAAATCAATCAAGTTTGTATTTCACACAGAATAAATCCCTATTTACAGTATTTTCTAAACAATAAATCGTATTTGTGCACAGGAATTAATTTTTTTAACATTGAAATAGTATGTTACATGCAGAAACAGCTGTTTTCTGTACAGAAAATTCTGATTTCTGCTCAAAACACATTTGGTGCAAAATAATCCTAACTTGCGAATCATCTTTAAAATTGTGTTTTAAATTTTTTTGCAACAAAAGAACATTGATGAAATTATTCATATAGAAGATAGCTTGTAAAAATTATGACCCTATTATTTAATTTGACCAGGCAATGCAGGATTAAAGAGTACTATAAGTTTAGCTACCTAATCATGTATTTATTTTCTTTGCATCTTTTTAAAATTGGCTTTAAGCATTTGTTTCTGAAATTTACTCGCAAAAAATGCATTTCTATGTATTTCGTGATGAATTGAGATGCTTTACATGAATTTTGGTATAGCCTTTGAGCTAAGAAGCATCACAAAATTTAAAGAAGCCCAATCATGTTTCTTTTACTTCGGAATACAAGCTGAAGAACACTATTTAATATTCCTAGCCTAATAGTCACTAAGGTAGTGAAGTAGTTCACTCAGCATTGCATTTGAAAAAAAAAACATGTGTTATATAGTAGCATGAAAGCTCATGCTACAATAAAAACCAGTTACTCTTAAAGGTTTGCCATATTCTCCCCCGTCCCCCTTTTTTTTGTGTACGCAAGAGCTTCCCTGTTGTGAAGATACACTTCATATTTTCTTTTTGGGGATTTTAACTTAAGTTTGCCCTTTAAAAGAAGTTTATTATTCTAGAATACCCGCTTCTTTTAAAAAAGCAGCTGGTGAATGTTCATGGCTTCTTTTTATTTGTTCTCTCTAGTACATCTGAAATCCCCCAGTTCCGGCTCCCGTATGATGTAGTGCATTTTGAAACCAAGCTTATGAAAGACCTCGGAGTGAAGGTAATGAAAAATATAAAGTGCCTTGGTATACCTCACAGAAAAAGAAGTCGGAGCTCTGCCAAAGATTAACAGCAAAATGTCATGCACATTAGTAAAGAACAATTAAAAGCTACACCAAGCTGAAGGAGGAAGATTCTTTCTCTTGCTCAGGGCATTTGTCTGTCTGCTGTCTGAATGCCGCTAGTTTGGAAAAGGGCAATCAATAGTTCTCATCTGGCTTGCCTGCATGTGATTAATTGTCTGTAAGAAACAAATACCTAAATGGCTTTAGGGGTTCAGTGTAGCTATTGGAAGGTTTGTCTTTAATCACATACCATTGTTACTGGTTTCTCTCTCATTTTATGCAAGATAAGTACTAGGGTTGTGTGTGTATATATCTGCACACACACACACGCACACACAACACACACTCATATACATCTTGTCTTAGCTTTTTTATACAAAACAATCCCACATGGAAGACTTCCACTTTGGATATGCTGGGAATAGGAAGTTGATAACTAAGTGGTGCCTTAATTTCCTGTATTAAAGAAGTATGAATGATTTTTAAATTTTCTTGAAAAATGCAGTAGCTTTGTCTGTTTTACAATTTCTTCTTTTGTAAATTGATGTCTACTAATCATATAGGCATATATTAACTTCTACCAAGTTCCTCCTGGGATAATAAACTTATTGAACAAAAATTAGGATGACAGGATTTTAAATTTGATTAAAGAAAGGCACATTGCTCTTAATATCTCTTAGTCTAGCTGGTGTTCTCTTGATCCTTCGATAAACACAGAAGAAAAAACCCTACTCAGTTTCTTCCATTTCCACCACAAAAGTTCTTCCCTCTCTTAAATTAGAGAAATCACAGTGCTTGGGGATGAAGAAGACAATATGGTTTGATAATGCCCTAGAAGTTTTTTATGTCAACAGATCTTTTTCATATATTATTGTAAACTAGGTCTAAATTTCATGATTAGTGCCCAAAATTATCAAATCTCTTCAAATCCATTCGTATAACTTTATCATCATTGTATATCATACAATACCATCCTCAACCACATTATATATGTAGAATTACAAAACAAAACACCCATCATTCCACATATGATTTTTTTTTTCATGTCAGGAGTGACTTGAGAAACTGCAAGTCGCTTCTGCTGTGAGAGAATTGGTCGTCTGCAAGGATGTTGCCCAGGAGACACTCAGATGTTTTAATATCCTGTGGAAGGCTTCTCTCATGTCCCCACATGGGAAGGTGGAGCTGACAGATGGGAGCTCACCCCGCTGCCTGCATTCGAACCACCGACCTTTTGGTCAGCAGTCCTGCCTGCACAAGGCTTTAACCCATTGCGCCACCGAGGGCTCCTATATATATTATATAATATACACATACATATACAATAGATGTGAATTATGTATACTTTGTAACAAATAATGTAGTGTATTTCAAGAGGGTTGCAAGTGTGTTATATTATTTTGTCAATCATTATGAATTATCACATTTCTTCTAAAAGGAAAAATATTTTTCCACATATACTCAACCCAAAAATGATCTCCAGGACCATCAATGTCCATCTTTAAATTTCATGTGAACAAGTATTTTTCATTTGCTTCAGTACTGAAGACATCTCTACATGTGTTTGTGTTAGTTCCTGAAGGGACTGTATATGTCTATATGTCTATGTGGGGTGAATGAAGATTCTTGAGACTCCCTGTGAAGAAGCCATCAAGGTGTGGCTTTCTGATGGGGAGGGGCATCAGAAAAAAGGCTGACTCCTAGTAGTGGGAACTGTATTGTGGTTTGAACTGTCATGTTCCATCAGGACAATGTGCTATGCAAGAAAACAACTATTGTTGCTTCAAATTATTACCATACCCACCATATTCACCTGACCTCGCACTGTTAGACTTCCACCTTTCCGCCCACTATATATAAGAAATGCCTGAAAGGAAAGCCATGAAAGACTGGTGCGACTCCCAAATTTTCCCCCAACCCTAAATTTCTCCCCAAAGCTTGGCCAACCTGGAGCACAAATGAAAAAAGTGTGTTGAAGTGGAGAGGGACTACATGGAACAGTTGGGAAGTTCCATCACTATCAAACAATCGCATCACATGCAGGCTCAAGACATTTCATCCACCTCTCATATGATTGCGTATAATAAATAAACAATTTCCAAAGAGCCTGCTCATTTTTCCGTATAAATATCATGAAGTTCCAATATTTGTATATGTAGAGTGCTGACATTTACTCTGTGTTTCTGGATTTCATCACCACAAGTTGGGTGCTGAGGTGGTGATAATAGGAGCCAGATAAAATTCAGATTAGTTGCTAGGTGGCAAAGGACCTTCATTCTCTAAGGGCCCTTCCACACAGCCATATAATCCAGAATATCAAGGCAGATAATCCACAATATCTGCTTTGAACTGGATTACCTGAGTCCGCACTGACATATAACCCAGTTCAATGTGGATTTTATACAGCTGTGTGGAAGGGGCTCTAGTCCGAAGTGTGGGGAATCACACCTATTTCAAGGAGTAAGCCTGCTTTGGGTATTTTATTCAAAAACAGACTGAAGTTCTTTTAGGAGTTCTTGCGCATGCGTCATTGTTATTTTGTCTTATATTTGGTTCTAAGATGAAAATCATGCTTGAAAATGTCTGTTGGCCCTAAATGGGATTTTATGTTCTTGAATGATTGATTGAATGACCAGTTGAAAGCTTCTGCATAACTTGAGTTTCAAACTGACTGATACAGTTATGATGAGATTTCAAATATTATCGTTTCAGATAATTTGTGGAAGGAGCCTTTCAGTAGAAGGATTGACACTCAGTGCCTTGAAGAAAGATGATTACCAAGCAGTCTTTATTGGAATTGGTAAGAATTCATCATTCTTTTCTGAATTCCATTTTACTGGAAATATTGTATATATATGATTAATGCTGCAATAAACGGGCCGTGTTTCTGTGTATTGGCAAGAGACCTTTAAACACTTCTAATGCTAAAGTGATATAGTTACAATGTATGAGTTTTTACCATCCTCTGACTAGTTTTAATGTGACCTTACGTAGAAATGACCACTTTCACCAGTATATAATTACACCTATTACCTACATGAAATATTTCTCTGGGGCTGTGGAACAGTGTTGGCTTTGACAATCACTGCTGTGTTACATTAGGAACGGAGTTAATAAAACCTGAATCAATATGTTCCAGTACAATTATCACATTCCTAAGGAGCACTTTGTTTAATAGATGTCACTAATTTAGTCAAGATCTCAATATGATCATTAAGCAACAAAATTCCTTAGGGGACTTATTTATACTAAATTAATGTCAGCAGATTGGAAGATCAACATTATATATTTTTTAAAAAAGCTTGCCCAGTTATGCAATGTATTTAGGTATTTATTTTACTTTTTTATTATAGTGGAAAAGAAGAAGTGTTATTTACCTGTTTGTGTGCCATTTTAATTGTAACTTTTAAAGATCATTTTTTTTAACAGTCCTTATTTTGAGGTTCACTCATTGTTTCGTAAAAGGACACCTTTGCCTAGATACCCATCAAGCTTCCAGTTCACATAGAATTGAAACATTTATTCAGATTATCAATTGGATTTATTGATTAAAACCTTGGCCTACTATTTTGATATGTCTACAATTAATTGAATAACACTTGCTTTTAAAAAATGTTTTAACATGTGTGCTTGTAATTAATGGTGGTAAGCATTGTCTTAAAGCAGCATTCCTCTTAACTCACACATTGAAACAACTCTTTTAAATGATGTCTGCTGTGACATGTATGTGAATCATGTATAAACAAAGGAAGCATGCAACATATAACAGAAGTGTTTTTGTCCTTATGTAGATTTGGTCAATTAATTCTTTATGATGGAATACGTGATAATGGGCCATGTTTTAGCATAGCAGGTTAATCACCAAGCTGCAATAAATCTTGCCAACCGGAAGGTTGACAGTTTGAAGCCCGGGTCAGGGTAAGCTTTTGAACTTTAGCCCAGCTTCTGCCTACCTAGCAGTTTGAAAACAAATGTGAGTAGAAGAATAGGAACTGCATTAAAGCGGGGGGTATTTAGGCTTGGCGTTTCAATCAGAAAAAGGAGGAAGTTTACAAACAAAAGAAAGCTTTTCGGCAGGGAGTTGGTGCAAAAGCACCCCCGGTGGTCAGAACGGAGCACAGCCTCCAAAGATGTTGAAAGATAGGAAAGCCTACATTTACCTCTATCTGTTGTCTGTTTTGTCGTTGTTATAATCAGCATTGAATGTTTGCTGTATACAAGTTCTGTGTTTCGCCCTGAGTCCTGGGTAACTGATCTGATAGGAAGTTCTGTGTTACTGATTTACTTTCTGGACATTGTGAGTCCTCTATTCCTCATGCAACATCTAAACAAGGTTTTTGATGATTATTTTTTTACCTAGTTAGTGAGTCAATGTTGGAATAAATAGGAGTTCCTGATTTGGTCTGTACTTTAGCAACAAGTGGGGAAGAAAGCATGCAAGATCTGAGTATCTTTGGTCTCACTGGTGGAAATGGGGAATAGAATCCAGATAAGTCTTTTTTATATCCCAAAATTACATCATTTTTAGTTGACAGATCACACTAGTGACATCTAGATGATCCAGATGACATTTTGGCATAAATATGATCTAACTGACAGAAAGAATAAACATACATCGCTCTGGTTGTGCCTTCCCTTTCTCAAAAATAATGTTTAGAGTACTTTAGAAAAACCTTCTGCCAAATGATATGCAAAATAGATGTCATTCTAGTAAAACCTATCTTGTATCCTTTACTGTGTTGTGAATGAAAAGCTGGCATAATCACTTTTCAAGTGAAATGTGTGTTGATCTGCTTAAGAATGTGTACCCAAATCCCTCCCCAACATACGCTAAGCAAATTGAGTATGCACAGCCGAGAGTGGTATGAGACTTAATGCTCTTTATTGATCTAGACGTTGCCTAAGTGAACATAATAAGAAACAAGTTGCCCAACTGTTCTTTTTTCCTGTTATTGATTACAAGCGTGGTAATTCTTGGTACAGCAACAACTGTTGTTCTCCATCTGGGTATTCTGTATAATAAGCTTTGCAGGTTCGTTCTCTCATGTGATTATACTACAGACCATTGTGATTTATATAATCCTAAATCCTTTCATTGTTCAAGGCCTTCCATGCGTAGGAATTTCCACGGGGTCATATTTCTTGATAATTGTACATGAGGCAGTGTGCCAGGTTACCATCCCTCTTGATTTAATCCATCTGACAAACCATGTACCCTTCATTCTTCTTCTCACCCTTTGCTTTGGGGAAACAATCCCAGAAGTTAAGTGGGAATACATAAAGACATTTGGTTTTTCTCTGCAACACAGAGTGAGGTTAAACTTCAGCTGTTTTCTGTATTGAAATTACTTTACAGGTACAGCTGGGATTTTGTTAGGTTCAGAGAGCAAGAAAGAGGCAAGCCAAGGGAAAAAAGTAAATCAAGAACTCATTTCTTCTGACCTACTTGCTTATCTTGATCTTGTGTGCAATGGAACACATGAAGTTGCTGTACACTCAGCCATGCTCTTGATCTACCTGGCCTAGCCTTATCCCCTTTTCCTGAAAACTCCTCCTCAGGGATTCAGACAATAGTTTCTTTCCTAGTTCTGCTACCGTAGGTCATTTTTAACTGGAAATGCCAGGGACTGAATGTGGAAACCTATGTGTGCCTTGCCTGTGAACTATAGATGGCCCCACTCATGCACCTTTTTTTATCAAACCATCACATGATCCCAGCTAGGATTCAGAAGTGCCTCGGTTGTTGTTCCATCGCATTCACAGAGTTGTGAATGAGCTAAGACAAAAAAAAAATACTATGCCAAGAACAGTGAATTGACTGTACTGCATGCTTTATATTGTGCACTGAGAGATTGTTTAGTGCTAAAAAATATTTAAGGCTCCTTCTTAGTCTGCTTGAAAATGGCATGAATAAAGATTTTGGCCGGGCTTTTTCAATTCGCTATACAAAGTGTACAAGTTTTTGGTAGGCAGGTTCTGGGAAGTATTAATCCTTATCAGCAGCATCACGATGAAGACTGACAAAATATAATTTGGAAAAGTTACTTTTATTGGACTAGCCCAAATCAACAAAGGTAATTTTTCCAAACTCTTAACATGAGTTCATGGAAAATAATCTCTATGGTGAAAAGCAAAAGTATCTGAATCCTGAGAGGAAAAATGGGTGATGACTCTTCTTTCTGTGCCTTTCCAGATGCCAAGCCCACTTCAAGATATTTTGCAGCTTGAAACAAAATGGCAAATGATACCTTGTTCTTAGTCATAGTGTTTTGTATCAAGGTTAGTCAAGTTATTTGACATCTTCAGCACTGAATATAAATCACAACATCTCCTTTCTTTCCTCTTTTCTGGAAAAAAACTTATTTGATGGATACAGACCTAACCACAGCTATAATTTGTTGTTTGCCTTCAAGTTGTTTCCATCTTGTGGCAACTCTTAAGGCCATTGGGTTTTCTGAGCACAATTTGTCCAGGGATGGGGACAGCCTTTTGTCTTTTTTTGAGACTGAGAGCATGTGACTTGCTCAAGGTTACTGACTGGGTTTTCATGCCTGCTCAGGAATTCAAACCCTGGTCTCCTAAGTTTTAGTCCAACACTCAAACCATTACAACATGCTACCCCTTGTGTTTATAATAGATTCAAATAAATCAGAGAATTATAGAGTTGGAAGAGATCACAAAGGCCATCCAATCTAACCCTCTGCCATCAAAGCAGCTCCAACAGATGGCCATCCAGCCTCTGCTTGAAAATCTTTAGAGAAGGAGACTTGACCACACTCCCTTATATTAAGTAACCTGTAGCTTTCATGCCATCCCAGATAGGCATCATGTTTATATAGGATTATTGGAGTAACTGGCTTCATCACAGCATCATGAATTTGAGATGCATGACTTCTGACCATTTTATCAGACCATTCAGTGGCTTATGGAACATGGGAGTCTTTTGTGTAGAACAACTACTACATGATGAGTGTACCATTTGCAGCAGTCTTACCTGCTTAAGAAAACACCTGATTTTTAAAGCTGTGTTAGCCTAAAGGATTCTGTGATGATTAATTTCCTTTTTGAAAAAAATGGATATAAACATTAGAACTTAAAATACATAGCTGGCAGGTGCTGAGTTTCAAAATGATATTTGTAGGCATTTGCTGCTAGCCACGTGTCTCCTATAGAATTGACGTCATTTTAATGCTCAGTTATTAAAAGAAAATGCCATAAACTTTGGAAATGAATCATTAAGGTATGGGCTTTATTTGTTAAGAAATAGAAGTGATGACATATGCTGCAGAACCCATTTAAAATAACATCAATCCTTGCATACCACAAAAACAATCAATTATAGCTGTCTATGCTTCTTATATAATAGAGTTTGGATTGTTTTGCTACTTCAGAAGCAGAAGGACTGCAAAAGAAACCTCCACAAGTTTATATTTCATAATAAATGACACTGTAGACATTAATAATGAAATAAATTATTGTTTTATTCAAAAGGAAATCATCTCTAAGAAATGCTCAGCCACTAAAGTTGCCAGGTTTTCCTTATTTTAAGAAATGTCTCTTATTTGGAGGTATGAAACTTTATCCATTATGGGGTTCCCAGGTGTCCCTTATTTTGAGGGATCTCATTTATTTGAGGTCTGAAATTGTAGTTTGTTATATAGAGTTTTTCTTTTTTTCATGTCAGGGGTGACTTGAGAAACTGCAAATTGCTTCTGTTTGTGAAAGAATTGGTTGTCTGCAAGGGTGTTGGCCAGGGGACATCTGGATGTTTACCATCTTGTGGGAGGCTTCTCTCATGTCCCTATAGACCAAATCAGATACTAGAAATCCTGTGTTTGGAACATGGGCTTTTCAAGAAAAAAGGCCAAGTGCAAACAAAGCCATTGTTCTATGTCCTAGTCTCTAGATCAGCAAACTTGCTCCATCTTTAGTATTTTACTGAAGTATTAAGCTATAACGTTGTTCAACCAGAATAAGCAAAGACAAGGGTTTGCAGGATGTTTCATTCAAATATCAAGGGTTCTGCTTTTCTTATCTACAATATATGCACATTTGCTACCAGATGCATTCTTAGTGCAGTGTTCTCTCTACCAATTGATGTTTTTGGACTGCCTTTAAGGGTGGACAGTATAATGTGCATTACAGCAACCTTAGCTGGAGGTAATTTTGGCTCACTTCCTTCTAACAAACCATCCAAAGATGGTTAAAAAGCATTGCTGACTACCACTGATACCTGCTCTTCCATAGAAATCGCTGGTAATATAAGGAGATCACAATCTCATACCGCCCAATTTGTACACCACTGTCCAGATCACTGTGTGGTTGGTGGGGACGAGAGATAGGACCTTCTCAGTGGTGGCCCCTCAGTTGTGGAACCCCCTCCCAAGTGATATCAGCCCTCTTCCTCCTGGCTTTTAGAAAGAGAATTAAAACCTGACTTTGGGAGCAAGCCTTCGAGAAGTAGTTGAGCAATAAGTTTACTTGAAATTGTGCAATTGACTCTGGATCAGCCTTAGACCTTGTTTTTTGGATGCTGTGTCTTAACATTGGGTTGTATTTAAATATGTTTTTATGTATGCTTATTTTAATCTTAATGTAACCTTTTTATGTTTTATGTTGTAGGCACCATGTAGTGCCGTTTGTAAGCCACCTTGAGTCCCCCCAGGGGTTGAGAAAGGGAGGATCTTAATATGGCAAATAAATACATACATACATACATGCATAAATGTTTCCATGTATCCATCAATCAATCAATCTATCGTCATATACTCTCCTTTTCTCTGGCAGAATGCTAGCTCCACTAGTAGTTTTAATATACAATTGCTGTGTACTTTTAAAAAGCGGAACATTCTCTGTGAGGCATCCTCTTTTCAAAACTTTAAAACCAAAAAAAAAAAAGTATTTGCTGGCGAATGTAATGTGCAGTGACAATAATTGCACTCTTTGTCATTTAGTCAAAAAAGGTGTGTATTACAGTAGATGTCTGCCTATAATTCCATCTTTAAAAACAAAAGTGTTAAGAACACCAAAGCTTTGGAAAATAAATACTTGGGGTGCATACATGCTGTAGAATAATTCCACTTTCATTGCCTTGGAGTCATGGGGGTTGTAGTTTTCCAAGGTCTTGCACCTTCTCTGCCTTCTCTTTGGCTCAGCACTAAGATTACCATATTATGCAAATCTAATGTGCCCCTCCCCCCATTTTGGGTAGTAATATAGCTAAAAATGGTGAGCACTAGATTTGAGTAAATGCAGTAATTACAATAGAGTCAACCTGACTTCCCTTGTGAGGGAGTTCCGACCCAGATGTTGCCACAAGACAAGCACTCTTTTCTGTGTACCTACCTACCAGGTTAACCTCTCCTGGTAGTAGGATATGCAAGAGTGCCTCTGCCTCAGTTTTGCTGACTATATCTCTGCAAGAGGGGAGGAAATATGACTCAATGAGGATCAGTGCTCTCAATCAGGATTCTTTTCTGCAGGATCGAGTGAAGAGTAGGGCCATTATATAAAGGATAAAAAGAAATGTAAAAAAAAAACCCCTGTACATCCACCATTTTAGTGGATTGGGGTTGGATCTACACTGCCCTATAATCCAGTTTGATGATCAACGTCAATCATATGAACCTAAATTGACCATATAATGTACTTCAAACTAGATTATAGGGCAGTGTAGATCCAGCCTCAGGCTCCATCAACACTGCCATTATAATGCAGATTGAACTGAATTATATAGTCAGTGTAGACTCATATAATGCAGTTTAACTGAAATGAGCTAGATTATATGACCATATAATGCAGTTCAATCTGCACAATAATGGCACTGTTGATGGGGCATCAGTCTTGTTGAAGTTTTAAAGCATGCGCCATCTTATAATAGTTCCAACAATCCTTTCTTTCCATATTACTATCTCTTTGCAAAAGATACTGAAAAAGAACATAAGAGAAAGTAACTTCATCTGTAGTAGAACTTCAGTTTTCTAATTGTTGGAATTTTTTTGAAAAGGTCTTTTTTGCCTTATCTAAAAAATAAGGCGTAGTTGAAGAGAATTTCTCACCTGCTTTGTATCACATTAGCTAATAGTGCTGTAAAAAAACAACTTCTGAGAATTAGCAATGCCAATTGTTGTTGTTGTGTGCCTTCAACTCCTTTCTGACTTTTGGCAGTCCTAAAGCAAATTGATCTTGGAGTTCTCTTGGCAAATTTGTTTCTTTGCCTTTCTCTGTGGTTCAAAGAGTATGATTTGTCCTGCCTTACCCAGTGGGTTTCCATAAATAAGCAAGGTTTTTAAGCCGGGTCTCCAGAGTTGTAGTCCAGTGTTCAAATTACCACATCACAGTCTCTCACACAATACAAATTCATCAAAGTCCATCATTGTGGGAAGAATGCAATATAGATCTGAAGAATGCAATGAGGTAACAGATGTTCTTATTTATTAGCTTATTTATTTATTGTGTTTCTGTATTGCCTCTGAGCCCAAAATGACTCTTCAGGAAATGCACATATAAAAACCAATGAAAATGTTGAAAAGATTAAAAAAAATTTTTTTGAAGTGCATTAAAATAATTTTTAAAAATTCTAAAAGCAATCTAAAAACAACCTTACAATCCAATTTGAAAAAGCACTTTCAAATACTGAATGTCATGGGTATCCTGCTGAAAAGTTCAAGAGATGGGGGCAACATCCTTACATAGGGAGTTCCACATTCAAGGCACTGCTATAGGAAAAGCCCTTTTGTAAACCTACTGACTTTTCACAAAGTGTTAGGACACACAACTGAGCCTCCTCTAGATATCTCTAGTTTCTATCAGACTCACATGAGAGAAGTCAATTTTCTTTAGATATCTTAGCCCCAAGTCATTTAGGTCTTTGTAGGTCAACGACACCACCTTGAATTAAACTTGGAAGCAAAGTGTAAGCCAGAGCATTTTGCTTCTGGAATAGTCATATGTCTCTGTGAGAGCCATATTACATTGTTAGGAGCCATTCTATGTACATAGTTTTCAGCTTATATCAGAACCATATTTCTTCAATACTATAAGATCCCTTGGAGGGGAAGGGATAGAGCAGGACTTGACTGTGGCTAGAACCAGGAAGAGCAAGGATGCTGAGAATATTCTGAATTTCAAAAGTTTTTTTCTCTCTTGGAGAAAGGGTGAGATTTTCATTGCTTAGTTTCTTCAGAACATGAGTCTTTGAAAATGCACCAAAGAGGAATAACTACATTTGCAGGGGGTGAACAATACAGTTATCCTGTAGCCTTTTGCGACTTTAAATCATGATATGCTTTGATGGTTTTTCTGTGCTCATAAAGAGTATTACAAGTTCCCTCTGTGCTGTGACATTGCTGTAACACCTGTTACCCCATTTTCAGCTGCCTGAAGATTTTGTGTGCTGTTGAATCCCATTTTGTCCTAAGCAACACATTTTATGGTTGTACAAAATCATTCTCTTTTACTGACCCCACAAACCTTTTATATACTATATAATTTTCTGTATCTGAAGGTGCAAGCACACTATTAGATAGAGCAAATCAAATCATTCATCTCAAGATCCACAGAGTAATTGCACTTGTTCCGTGCTAATTAACATACCATTGGAAACAATGGTGTTATCAGATAATCTCATTGATCTCCACCAAATTGCGCACCAAAAGAGAAATTAAAAGTCGGAGCATTAGTATACTTTTTTGGAGTCACAGGGTTGATTTATTCTGTTATCCCTAAAAAGTAAGTAATCACCTTGTGCCAATTATTATCTTCTGATTAACTATGCAGTGCCACCTGGTGTGCAGATGGGAAGAATATTACATATCAAGGGCTCTGTTCACACCCACCCACATGCATTGAAAACCTATGTGACAAAAAAATGAACAGATGTTCATTTTGCTTGTGATACAGACAGAAACTGTGCCTCTTGCTCCTCATTAATAAACCAAATTTAGAGGATACTTTCTGCATATGGACATTTTTGACCGAAGGCCAGCACAAGTATTTTGGGAAAGTTGATATATTTATCTGTGTTTCTCCATCCAATTTTACCTTCTTGTTTTTGCAGTACATTCTAGTTCTCCTCCATCCTGCTTGTAACTCTGCCTTCTGAATTTTTCACCACCCATATGGAGAGTGGGAAGAGAACATCATTTGAAGTATTTTTTAAAAGAAAATGCTCTCTGCTATGTTTGCCTAAGATGGATTGCATTTTCTGAAAATATAAAAATAAAAATGGCAAAGTTCCACAAAGAACTATTTGTGATATAATATTTCACAAAAAGAGAACATAATATAGGTCAGGGTTTCTCAAACTTTTTTTTAGCTGCGACCTGATACATTTTTACATGACCCCAGGTATATAGGTGTATAAAAGGGATATAAAAATCAAACATTTACTGATAATAAACCAGCATTTTTAAGGCTTGCTAAGCAGGTTGATTTTTCTTTTTAGGAAGTACACATCAATTTCATGATGGAAGGTGGTCCCGACAAGGGTTGGCTTTACTTTCCTTCCTCTTGACACATTTCTCTCTTTCACCCTCCATTTGTGCCTCTTCAAATTCCACAGCAGCACTGTTGGTAACAACTGACCTCCAGTTAGAATGCTTGAGGGACAGGGCTTCCCAGTTCTTGGTGTCTATGCCAGTTTTTAAGGTTAGCATTAAGCCCATCTTTAAATCTCTTTCCCTGTCCACCAGTATTCCATTTTCTGTTCTTGAGTTTGAAGTATTGTACCTGTTCTGTGAGACTGTGATAAGGCATTCGGACAACGTGACCAACCCCATCTTTTCCTATAGTCCCTGGGCACAGGTTGAAATCTCGTCCAACTCTTACATTAAAATCCCCCAAGAGGGTGATTTTTATCTTTAACTATCTCCAATAGAACGGTGTCCCACTGACAGTATTTTTTTTCCTTGATGTGTTCCTCAGCAACTAGTGTTGGTGCATAGGCACTTATGATAGTTGCCTGAGACTTGTTGGCAAGATTAATTCGGAGGGCTGAGAGTCATTTGTTAATGCCAATGGGTGCTTCAGACAGATGATTCACCAGGTCGTTTCTGATAGCATAGTGAACTCAGTATATTCTTCATTCTTGTTCAGGCAGTCGCTTCCAGAAGAAGGTATAGCATCCCCTTTCTTCCTTCATCTGTCCCTCTCCTGCTCTGGGTCTCTTGAAGAGCTGATATATTGCAACTCCCTTGCAATAATAACAGTCCTGTGTTCAAGGTGTTCATTCTCTGTGTTATCCAACAATGTCCGTACATTACACATTCCAAAGTTCATTTTTCTTTTTTGGCTGAAAGGTGGCCTCTCCGGACATGGCAGTCAAGTCAGGGATAAAAGAGGCAGACTATGTTTAGGGCACCTTTTCTAGCCCCCTCCCTGTATGGGGTGAACCTAAAAAGGCTGCTCAGTTATGAATATAGCTGCTTAACTACTCAACTGCCTTGGACCTTGTGGTAGAACAACTGAATCCATATGCACTGTCCATGTGCCAGTCTGTGTCTAGGGGCTTCCAAATTTCACAGTCCTACCCCCATTGCCATTTTCTGGGACTTTTGTTGACTTCTTTTTTGAAGACATCTGTGTGTGAATTTGATTTATGTGTGGAAATCAGTGTACAACCAGCCAACACACAGTCTTCACAGAACGAGGTGCACATCCAGTTGCATGGTTAACCTGACAATCAGTGGCTTCTCATCTGTTGCAGCCTTCTTCTGCCTTCACAGCTGTTCCAACATGTACCATGTTATCATCCGCCTGCTCCACCATTTTGGACTTCAGATTGTGCTTAGCCTAATTCCTCCCCTGTGGCCCTGCCACACAGGGAGGTCCCCATGGGAGCACATGACTCCAGCGATTGCCCACAGGTTTACTGGAACACATAAGCCCCTCTCCATGACAGATGACAATCCATCAAGGGGAGAGTCCTCTGTAAACACTGCATAACATATTTGTATACATGTCTTTAGCTGGTATTCAGAAGAATTTTCCTTTGACAAATTTTATGACCTCCATTTTTTTTCTTGTGGGCCTCCATGTGGGCCTAAACTCATATTTTAAGAAGCAGTGATATAGGTCATATGTCACATTCAGAGCCTATGAAGTGAGGAGTGTGTGCAAGCATGTACATGCTCATGTATTTAATTTCCACAGCCATCTTGTCTTATTTTTCTGCCAGACCAATCCTCCAATTGAATGAAGAATGCCTTTGGACTTGGCATCATTTGAGCTATGCTTGGTATTCTTTCTAGATATAGAAGTGAAACATAACATACCTTCCTACATTTCACCGATGAAAATAAGGACATGTATGGTCAGGTGATTTAGTGCACAAAATGCACTGATTTCTCAACAAAAGATAGCGTGGGATTGGGATTTCCCCCCCACCAAATTGCACTCCAGCACTCTAACTACTATTCCATTCTGACTTTCTGGTTTGAGTCTCCACAGAGCCATGAAACCAACTGGTGATTGCACACACATAGCAATCACAATGACAACAATGCTGCTATTTTATTAAGCCTTAGCCTAATAAAATAATAGCACTGGTGTCATTGTGATTCATCAGTCTGCTCTGTTGTGCTTTCCATATATGTACTTAGCTTCACAATGAAAGAAGATACTAGTTTTGTACAGAGATAGGAGTACTACATAAACAATATATTCTGCAAATTACAAAGAAGAAAGAAATATGAATGAATTTGGACAGCTGCCTTATAACAGAGTCTTATAACAGAGAAGCTGAAGAATCTTCAAGGTAATGTTTCTCTATGTCAAGATGTCCAGTCTTAATCAGAATAGTATTCCAAATTCTAACTTTCAGAATGATGCAGGTTGGCCAATTTCTTAGAGTTATAGCCCCCAAAATAGTCTTTCTAAGGTCTGTGACACCCATTGCTTCAGAATGTCTTGATAAATATAAATACAAAATGATGTGATGCAATTGGTTTCCATTCCCTCCTGTCTGACTTTGACCCTGTACAGGTTGAATGTATCCACCTGACACTTTTGCAAAATTCTGTGCCACCTTATTCCATATCAGCCGTGACATAATACAAAATTTAAACAACGGATCCAGAAATACCTGTTCATTTCCCCTTCATTTTACCTCCCCCTGAGGCAAGTTAGAGAGCTAGGCTTGTTGGATTCTTGAAACTATATTTTTTTTAAAAGAGGGAAAATGCACCAAAATCTTACTTGACGTTTGGTGTCAATTACCAGTGGGGAAAATGGCAGGTCTTTTTCATGCTAATGAATAAAGTTCCAAGCAGTCTTCCCATATAAATTTGTGTCTTATAAATATAATCATTCCAACTTCCAAGTTCCTCTCGATGCCCATTCAGTAAAGGGGTGCAGCTACTTTGACATGTTAGAGACATCTCAAATGGATGAGGCAGGATTTTTTTCAGTATGTGTCAGTGAGTTGTTTAGGAACCCTCTAAAGGAGCCTGTTTGCTGAAGCATAGCCCATGTCCCTCAGTCCCAGATAATAATCCTGTTATATTAAAGAGCCAAACTCCTCCTAGACATGATATAAACCAACAGGGACTAATAGTTTTGATATGTAGTACAGCTTCTTAACCCTGCCTTAGTTTGGTCAATTGTCACTTTTTTGCTTTTTTGTATATTTTTCCCTAGGGCTATGCCAAATTATTTGCAGCTTTTCTTAAAAAATGTTATGAGCATGTTCCAGTGATACTTTGGTAATGCTACAAAATTGACCATCTTTTTAATTTTGATGATTTTGTCTTCTCTTTTTCTGATTGACTCTGAAATACCACAATATGATGCAATTGACTCCAGCATATCATTCTTGATTGACAAAAATTGCCTCTATCTAGTGGCTTCATTTGCCAAATATCATTGGCGGTAGCAGTATAGCTCAGTGAACAAAATCTCTGACAAATAAGCTCTTTTCACCCTTGCTGCTCCCTTTTTTCTCCTTGTCCTTTTTGAGCTAGGAGCCCCCCTCCCCCCCCAGCATTGGTATTGGAAAGACTATGAAGGAGGGCAAGGGAAACAGGGTTGGGTTTCAAAGGCATATCTGCAATAAAACAATGGAATAAATGCTTGAAGTGAGAAAAATTGGACTTTTAAAGTGATTTTACTGTAGTTATATGTGCCTGTCTAAAACAGGCAAAGTAAACAATAGCTGCCTCCAGAAGCCCTTACTGAGCATCCATGAATGGAAAAACAACAGAGATAAGGGGGAGAGAATATAAGCCTTTCTCCCCAGCTCTCCCAGCAATGTTAATAAACAAAATGGAAATCATAAGAAAAGGAGACGTTGGTGAAAATAATTCCTAGATGCATTTTGGAAGAAGCCTTCAAGTGTTCACTAAGAATGTTCAGAAAGGGTTGGTGTGAGTTTTCTGGGCTGTATGGCCATGTTCCAGAAGCATTCTCTTCCAACGTTTTGCCCACATCTATGGCAGACATCCTAAGAGGTTGTGAGGTCTATTGGAAACTAGGCAAGTAGGGTTTATATATCTGTGGAAGGTCCAGGGTGGAAGACAGAACGTTTGTCTGTTTGAGGCAGGTGTGAATGTTTCAATTGGCCATCTTGATTAGCATTGGATAGCCTTTCAGCTTCACAGTCTGGCTTATTCATCTTTTGGCTGATGTTGATATGGAGGTGCAACAGCTCCTTGTCTGTGTTTGCAAGTTCTTTGTGGATGGTGTGAATTCTCTCTCGAAAGAGGTTGTGTTCCAGACAGTTTCCAATCTCTGTGTGTTTTAGGACATTTTCTCCCTGTCAAGTTCTTTACAGATAGTGTGAATTCTCTTTCGTAAGAATTCCCACAATTTCTCACGGGTAAAAGGACACTACAGGCTCACCGTATTTATGACCGCATGGAACACAACCTCTTATGAGAGAAAATTCATATTTCTTTGGAGGAGAGCAATAATAATAATAACTTTATTTTTATACCCCGCCCCATCTCCCCAAAGGGACTCGGGGCGGCTTACATGGGGCCTTGCCCGATAAAACAATCAAATATCAAAACACAGCAATAAAACAGTTATGCAATAAAAACATCAATTACAGTAAAAACAATCGTTAAAATCAACATAAAACATACAATATTAACACTGGAGACTAATTCATAGAACCCAGGCAAAGTGCAACAATAAGTAACAATGGCTAATCTCGATAAAATAGTGAAGAGTAGAGACATCACACTGATAACAAAGGTCCGCATAGTTAAAGCAATTGTATTCCCCATAGTAACCTATGGATGTGAGAGCTGGACCATAAGGAAGGCTGAGGGAAGGAAGATAGATGCTTTTGAACCATGGTGTTGGAGGAAAATTCTGAGAATGCCTTGGTCACAAGAAGATCAAACCAGTCCATACTCCAGGAAATAATGCCCGACTGCTCACTGGAGGGAAAGATATTAGAGGCAAAGCTGAAGTACTTTGGCCACATAATGAGAAGACAGAAAAGCTTGGAGAAGATAATGATACTGGGGAAAATGGAAGGGAAAAGGAAGAGGGGCCAACCAAGGGCAAGATGGATGGACGGTATCCTTGAAGTGACTGGCTTGACCTTGAAGGAGCTGGGGGTGGTGACGGTTGACAGAGAGCTTTGACGTGGACTGGTCCATGATGTCACTAAGAGTCGGAAGCGACTGAACAAATAAACAACAACATATACTCATGCGACCTTAAAGAAAACTGGCTCAAAATATTCTACCAGTGACATGACACTACAGAAACTAGCCAAGTGCTACAAAAATATTCAGCAGCTTTGCTGGAAATGTGAAGAACAAACTGGCACTTACTTTCATATGTGGTGAGGATGTAAAACTATGAAAACATACTGAAAAAACATTCATGAATCAATTCAGGAAATAATGAAAATGAAATATCAAATAAAACCAGAATATTACTTATTAGGGCTGTCGGACATGAAATTTAATAAAAATTAATAAATCTTATTTACTTATTTGACCATGGCAGCTAGAATTATTTATGTGAAGATGTGGAAATCCAAAGACATGCCAACTAGAGAATAATGGATATTGAAAATATTGGACATAATCAATATCGATAAACTAACATATCATCTAATGATTTATCAAAGCAAGCCAAAGAAAGCAACAGATTGGACTTTATTACAAAATTATCTGAAATCAGCAAAAACTAGTTGGTAAGCAGGAAGACGGAGTAGACAACAAGATAAATCACACAACAGACTTTTTACTCAGATAGATAAATTGGAAGTCAAAAGAAAAAAACAACCTCAACCCCTGAACAACTTTTAACCTTCTCCCCCTCTCTACCTAATCCCTCCACCGCCCTACCCCACTCTACCTCAATCTAACCCACACCTCTTACATACTTGACAATAAAAATCATTCAAAAAACAGCAACACACTGACATATAATCCAGTTCAAAGCAGATAATCTGGGTTAAGAAACTGGATTATATGGCAAAGTGGATGGGTAAAAAGGCAGGAAAGATCTCATATTGAGGTCTTACTTTAAAGCTACGGTGTCACTTGTTTCTAGAAGAATGTTTCTACTGTCATACTCTTGAAGAAAAGGGCTGTGATAAACTTGTGATGTGCCAACATTTTGCATATAGCTTTTGATCTAGTAAAGGAAACAACATTGCCCTCTTTTCTTTCTTTTTAAGGCAATATATTTCTTTGTGGAGAAGAAAATACACAAAGAAGAGTGGATAGTTCTAAATAGGTTACATAAATGGTTCTAAATAGTGGTTCTAAATAGGTTACATAAATGATAGTTCATTGATATCAAGTCAACATTTCTCCACATAATGTTTTCATGACCACGATGTTAAGTCACTTAATTAAGCATTTCTTTTTGAGTGCACATTGTACCAATATAAATTATCTGGAGAATAGTGCAGAAGCAAGCATAACATGCACATAAACCTTCACATACCCAGGTGGTGATAGGCCTTGCATTTTATGAGTTTTGTTTTACCACATTTGACAGAACCATCATAAATAGTTCTTTGTGTGCATGACATTGATTTACATTAAGATACCATAAATTCATACTGTAATTTGGAACAGTTGGCTTTCTGGCCCAATACTTGAACAGGAAAGATCTTGTAAGCCTTGCCTGAGTTGCCTTCTGTGGTGTGTGCCATAATTTCTAGAGTGTTTTACAGCAATGTTTGCATGCTTGCTGGAGTCTGTTAGTGTATGTGTGATATCCCCACAGGTCATAGGAAATTGGGGAGGGGGAGGCTCCTAATTGAAAATCTAATGTGAAGAGTAAGCAGGCTAGGCAACCAAATAGCAAATCTGGATAAGAATGAACTGCAAGCCTACATTACAAAAGAACAAAAAATTCAAAGTCTGTTGTCCTTGATGGGGTCTTCTGTTAAAAGCAATGCAATGCCTATTGTCTGTTAATTTCCACACAACACAATCATATAGTGAATTGAATTGATACATAACAACTGAACACTTAGCATTCAAATTTCCTAGGTATTGCCTGACGTAGTCATCCTTTCTGTAATTTAAATTGATTTTAGGCAATGTGTCTATGCCAGAGATGGAGGAACTGTAGCATAGGCCATTATAGAAAATTATAAACAAGTTTCAATAGCTCGACCCTGTACTTGTTCAAAGATCTTTCTAATTAATGGCCTTCACTGATTAGAGTTTAATGGAAAGAGTTCAGTGATTACAATTTAATGGTCAAAAAGATGTGGTTGATTAGTCTTTAATGCTGCTGTTTATAATGTTGCCAAAGTCAAAAGAGGCTTATTTTTGGTGTAAATTATATAATAACCAGTTGATTTTATTTCTTCTAGTGTAGTAAAAACATATTTGGACCTCTCTGGTCACAATTCTTATTTCATTCTGGCCTTTAATGTACATTAGTAGCTCCTTAATAACAACACATATTTTGTGGTCTGTGGTAGTAATAAATGGTTGTTTACAACTTGTATATAAGTTTGTTCCCATTGTTTACATCAAGAGGCATCCTTATCTATGAAGTACATTGCAGACACTCCTATGCAGTTAAGCCTAATCTGAAGCAAGGAGAGAGCAAATATATGGAGCCAAGAGTGAAAACAAGAAGAATAGATATTTATTTGCTGCTCAAACTTCATTCAGGACTATTACATTACCATCCTGGCCTTTCAGTGTACAAAAATGTCCTTGTGTAGTGAAACTCCCCCTACCCTACTTAATTTCCTCCTTCTTTTAATAATTAAGTGTTGCTGTCTTCTGTGCACCATTATTCCTTTAGCACTTAATGCATATTACAAAGCTCACACACATTAAGCAGGACATTCTCTTTCATTGCCCAAGCCTGGCATAAAAGGTTATGGGGCATCCTTACCTTTTCATCTGTTATCCTCCCCTGTTTTTGAACTGTTTTTGAAAGGTGCCAAACAGGGCCGGCCGGACATATTTTTTTATATAAAGCGGGGAGGGGAAATTGCGCCCCCCCGCCTCCTGCGCCCCGTCGGCGGGCCCCGCCTCCCGCGCCCTGGACCGGCCTCTCACGCAGCGTGAGAGGCGGGGCCAGGGCGTGGGGGGCGGGACCAGGGTTGGCCCCGCCTCCCGCGCAGCTCAGCTTGCCAGTCTGGCCTTTTCCAGGGGGCCAGACTGCAGCAAAGGTCCTTGCAGGCCACGATCGCGGCCTGCAAGGACCTTTGCTGCAGTCTGGCCCCCTGGAAAAGGCCAGACTGGCAAGCAGAGCTGCGCGGGAGGCGGGGCCAACCCTGGCCCCGCCCCCCACACAGCTCATCCTGGCCCCGCCTCTCACGCTGCATGAGAGGCAGGGCCAGGGCGCTCAGGCCGGGAGGCAAGGCTCCGCCCAGACGGGGCCTTGCCTCCCTTCCAGCGCGCTCTGGCCTTTTCCAGGGGGCCAGACTGCAGCAAAGGTCCTTGCAGGCCGCGATCGCGGCCTGCAAGGGCCTTTGCTGCAGTCTGGCCCCCTGGAAAAGGCCAGGCCGGCGAGGCTGAGCTGCGAGGAAGGCGGGGCCAACCCTGGCCGCGCCTCCCTCGCAGCTCATCCTGGCCCCGCCTCTCACGCAACGTGAGAGGCGGGGCCAGGGCGCTCAGGCCGGGAGGTGAGGCTCCGCCCAGACAGGGCCTTGCCTCCCTTCCAGCGTGCTCTGGCCTTTTCCAGGGGGCCAGACTGCAGCAAAGGTCCTTGCAGGCTGCGATCGCGGCCTGCAAGGACCTTTGCTGCAGTCTGGCCCCCTGGAAAAGGCCAGGCCGGCGAGGCTGAGCTGCGCGGGAGCCTCCCGTGCAGCTCACCCTGACCCCGCCTCTCACGCAGCGTGGGAGGCGGGGCCAGGGTGCCTGACGGCGCCCCCCCGGGCCTGTGCCCGAGGCGGCAGCTTCACGTGGCCTCCATGTTGGGCCAGCCCTGGTGCCAAATGTTCGTTTACCATGTGTTAATGTTGTCTGTTGAAATCCTATGGCTAAATTTGTTCAGTCTCTCATTCTAACCTAATAATGGGAAAATCCACTCTCATCAGGGTCATGCCAATATCCTATCTCCTCTTCCACACTAAAGACAGATAGACCAGTTCACCCCTTGCCCACCCTCCTTACCTGGCCAAAGAGAGTTCAAATAAAGTGGTTTTTTCCCCATTTGAAGCTACCAGCTTTGGACGTCTCTAATTCACCGTACTATAAACTTTGATGTTGGAATCTGAATGCTATTAAAAATGCAAAATGTATAAGAAAACTAAATTCCAGCTACTTCTTTCTTTTACAAGATCTATTGTTAATCGTGTGTAATCTTTTACTAATATGGATTTGATATTTATTGACAGGCTGGATCTACTCTTCCATATAATGCAGTTTGCACTGCATTGAACTGCATTATATGGTTATGTAGATCCAGTTTTAGACAAAGCCCACCCGCAACCAAAGGCAAGCCCATAAGATGTGAGTGGGCAATTGAATTCCCCCTTTGAAGTAGGCAGGAATAGTTGGGCTGGCCCAATTAGGAAAATGTGATATTAACCCAGCATTTTGGCCGGTCCCCGGTTCACTCTCACGACTTTCAGCTTTTTTGGGTTCTGTTTTGAAGGTTTATTTTATGGGGATAGGGCATTGCCCATAGAGTTCTCAGTGTCCTGTAATGTCTTTGAGCAGTTTAATGCTTTTCTGAAATGGGCAGTAAAGAAACGGTCTGGCCAGGCAGGTGTGGTGCACTATATGGGCAATTTTTTGTACATGGGGCAGGCTGAGTCCGGATGATGCAATGAGCTGATGCAGCAATTTCAGGTCTAGAGTTGGATGTGGTATTTATTGACAGGCTGTATCTACACTTCCATATAATATAGTTTGCATTGCATTGAACTGCATTATATGGTTATGTAGATCCAGCCTTAGACAAAGCCCCACTCGCAACCTTATGATCTTTTGTCCTACTAGCTGTGCCCGGCCACGCGTTGCTGTGGCGAAGTCTGGTGGTCTGGGAAATAAAGTATTGAGGAATTGGTGGTAGTTAAGGTCAAGGGTCAAGGTTTTCCCCAGACATTAAGTCCAGTCGTGTCTGACTCTGGAGGTTGGTGCTCATCTCCATTTCTAAGCCGAAGAGCCGGCGTTGTCCGTAGACTCCTCCAAGGTCATGTGGGATGACTACATGGAGCGGCGTTACCTTCCCGCCGGAGCAGTACCTATTGATGCACTCACATTGGCATGTTTTCGAACTTCTGGGTTGGCAGAAGCTGGAGCTAACAGTGGGGGCTCTCTCCGCTCCCCCAATTCAAACCTGTGGCCTTTCAGTCCAGAAGTTCAGCAGCTCAGCGCTTTAACACGCTGCGCCATCAGGGGATATTATTTCCTAAAGGTTGTGAATATACAATATTTCTGATTGGTTTTTTTTGTTTGTTGGAGGCAAGTATGAATGCTGCAATTAGGAAAAATGATTAGGATGTAATGGCCTTGCAGCTTTAAAGCCTGGCTGTTTCCTCCCTGAGTGAATTTTTTGTGGAAGAAGCCTAAGTGAGGCCTAAATCTGCCTGTCCCCTAACTGAAACCTGGCTATCCCTTGGTTGCTAGGCAACCAAGTGGGCAGAGATTAGCCCTCTAAACTGGCAGCAATTGGATAAAAAAATTATTGCTCTCCCTCTAATTAGGACTTTATTTTTCTTTTCTTTTTGTTGTATCAACCTTGAGGCGTGGATGATGGGTTGTGTTGTCAAATTTTGAGGTTGGGGGGCCTGTACTTTTGTTGTTTTGTGAATTGCCGTGATGCCATCACTCTTTTATATATATAGATTAGCTAGTTCTATTAAACCCTTTAGCTAGCATGCATTAACTTTTACTCTTGTGATGATTTACTTCTATTGAGCAGCTGTTAGTGTTCTTTATCCTTTGCATATTTGCCATTTTGCTTGTATAGTTCCAGCATGTCAAGGCAATGGTTCCTCATCTATGGCCACAGTTTGGTCTTTTGGCTGGAAAGGCAGGCCCGCCAAACTCACCTGGGGATACAGTTAGGCTTGAGCAAACAGGTGACAATTGAAAGATGTGGGGGGAGATGCCTTCGCTGTGGTGGCCTGCTTCCCCTGTTATTTGAACACATAAACGGTCCCCCCTGACATACTGATTGTGCACTTGGGAAGCAATGATTTGGGCCCGTGTGGCTGTTCTGGTAGGGAAAAGGGACTAGGTGGATGCCTGTCCCTTTTTGGTGGCAGATAAATGGTATCTGATATCCTGGTAGGCATCATGGCACCCACCTTTTGTGGGTGAAAGAGGAACTCCTAGTACTTCTAAATTCCATGGCTCAAAGGGCTGTAAGAGGTGAGTTCCCCTTGGGGCTGAGATGAGGATGCTGAGATCAGGGATGAAAGAATTCTTGTTTGGGGTTGAATGAACTGGTTGTGCTTGTTCTGAAGAGAAGATAGCAACAGAGCATTCATTCACTTTATTCATGTACTGTGCTTGTATTCTTACTTTTGTCCAAAGACTGAATTCAAGACATCTCACAATAATACTGAATAAAATAAGAATAAAAATAAAACAGAATACAGAGTCAATTACTAAACCAGAATTAAAATTCCACTGCAAAACAATTCTAAAAACCTATCCCCAAGAAAAATAAAGCATCCATCTTCAGTGGTTGGCCAATTTCCAAATACCTGTCTCTGTTAAAAATGGGGTGGAGGGGAGGAAAAGTAGTTTAGTCTCCTTAGTTTGGAGGTCCAGAGCCTGGCCTGGTAACAACTTCTGCATTGGTCTCTCTAATGTGTCCATTGGGAGTCTTCTCAGAATGATGGAGCCAAGAAGAGCTCTTCTACAAAAGATCACAAGTTAAGTTCCTGTGACAGAAAGTCTGGAGCCATGTTATAAAGGACTTTATGTTTCATGAACTTCTCTTTCAATTACATTGGGAACAGAGTAGTAGTCAGTGAATATTATAATGTGGAATAGCAATAATGTGCTTCAGATAACCTCAACCAACAGTCTAATCACAGAATCTGGTCTATCTGAATATTTTGAACACTTTCTGATGGCAGATTCTCATTGAGTGTGTTAGTATAGTCCAGATGAGGAGTGTGTTTCAGATTGTCAGATCATATATTTCCAGGAATGGGTACAGTTGGTGCTCTAGCTAGAGCTAAAGGCCACTACTCAAACCTAATTTAGGGATGATAACTAACAGACATCCATGTTAAGAACCTGAGTCTCCATGGGAAGGGATTATAACTGGCTTATTTATTCTATTTTAGCCCACCTTTTCACAAAAAAGCTCAAAAAGCCTATGAATGTCTCTCTCTCCTGTGATTTTCACTGCAACTATGTGAAAATGGCTGGCCCAAAGTCACCCAATGAGTTTCAGAGTGCAGTGGGGCTTGAACCGGACTCTTCCAGTCCAAGTCTACATTAGCTCTGACTTCTTTGATACATTCTAGAATGTACTTAAAGGGTTGGAAATATTTCATGAGGATGGTGACATGGATCTGATACTGTACAACTGGTATTCTGGTGCACCTGGACCATTGTACAAACCAGTGATGTAATATAAGTGTTAAGTTTAAAAGTTTTTAAAATAAAAAAATAAAACAAAACAATTGAGGTTTTTACAGTGATTTTGATCCTCATCCAATCTGACGTTTTATATTATAGGATATGAAATTTATGAAGAAGAATTGTTTCTATTGAGGGGACAGTTTCCAATAACCTAATAGTTTCTGACTTGTTACTATTATGAAAAAATGTGTTATCTGATAGCTGTTCACATTTATTTCTGTGTTCTCAAAAGGGCTGTCTCAATAAGATACTATAGTGTATTCTATACCGCTTTCTGAAATGAAGTTTTAATAATTCATCCAAGCTGAGAAAAAATAAGTATTGCATGAGTTCTGCTTGGAGAACTGTATTACACTTTGAAACATAACTAGAAACACAACATACTCACATTGCTTTGTTTATGAATTTGCATTTTGTTTAAAAATGAGTTACCTAGGTAGACCTGTGCCTAATATTTATGCATGGAATAAAGCTCTAGCTGCATGTGAATTTAATTATAGTATAAAATACATGTGGTACACCCTTATACAACAGTTCTGTGGGATTCTTTTTTAAATGTAGGTTGTGTAATAGGCCTTCCCAAGATTCAAATGAGTATCTGGTAATAAAGAAGGGTCAGGGGCTAGCCAGTGAATAAAAGTCAGAATTGAGAATGAAGTGCCTTCCTTGTTTAGGACTGTGCACTGATAGAAGCTGATAATGTTTGATTAATGAGAGGCAGCTTTGCAGTAGGTGAAAACATCTGTAAGAAATGATTTATTATTTCAAGGGTATTGGAAGCTTGCTGTATCTTGCAGATTTAACTATGTGTGCCTGAATAAAATAAATGAGATGCAACATGTGAAAAATGAAAACACATTGCTTGCAAAGGATGTGTCACAAGCAGGGTATTTTCGTTCAAGTACACTTTGTCATGGGGATTTTTAATGTGGTTCTGAATACAAATCATTTAACTGGTTCATAAAATCAACTCAGTTGGAATTCTTGCATCTATCATCCAAGACAGAAATGGGGGTTAAACTTAATGTGCTGTAACTTTCCTTAAATGTTCATGTTTTTATTGTGGAGCGCTACTGAAATGACACATATCGAGCAGAAGAAGAAGAAAAAGAGAGAGGGGGTGATTCTTTTTTTCCCTTTTATGGAGAATAAAAATGTAAATGACACTGATCAGCCTTATGGAGACCAGAAAACAGTGGAGTGGCTTTTACTACAAACACTATTTTTCTGTAGAGTTTGAATTGCAACCATTATAACAGTTATAATTTATAATGCAATTCCTCATTCTACCTAAGCCTTTCAAGCTCGCTTTACTCTTGGAAGGAACTTAGACTCAGCACCATCCAAGGGAGTCAAAGAACATCAGCAACAGGGAGCTTGGAGGAAAGGGCAGTGTTGGTCTTCTATAGGCTGCCTTTGACCTCCGCTCCTGGTGACTGGCTCCTTGCAGACTCAGGCCCTGACTGCCTGGCTGAAATAAGGCCCAGCAGAAACACTTGCTGCCTCCAGAGGCTGGGACATAAAAGGAGGATGCTGGAACGGGCCCAGTTCCCCAGCACCAACCAAGGGAGCCAAAGAAGACCTTAAGATCATGACGGATGGGCGGGCGGGCTAGTAGGGTGTATCTAGATGCTGTTTTAAGTTTTAATATCTTAATGTTAATGGTTTTAAATTGTATTTATATGTTGATTGTTTCTATTGATTTTATGTTATGTTTTATTTTCTTTGTATAATGAGGCATTGAATTTTTGCCAAAATGTATGTTGTAAGCCGCTCTGAGTCCCCTGCGGGGTGAGAAGAGTGAGATAGAAATGAAGTTAATAATAATAATAACAACAACAACAACAACAACAACATCTTTTCCTTCCATCTGGTATCATAGTTCATGACCAGGAAACCAAAAGTCTATCTTTTGCCTCCATGTTCTGGAAATATTTAGTTAAATAGAACCAGAATTGATCCAAAATAGTGCCAACAAGTCCTATACCAGCCGAATAGCTCAAAAGAATATCATTATCAATGAATGTCACAGCAGAAATAGTGAGGTCACAACCATGCTGCAATACATTATCCAGAAAGCCAATGAAAAAAAATTCTGTTCAATAATCATTTCTTTCACCGTCATAAAATGGATCCAAGTAACCAGCTCCACTGAAAAAAAATCTGAAGTTGTTAATGGCTCTAAGACTTTTATTTTCAAAAGGGAAATTGGGAACTGGCTATTTTTAAACTAGGGCAATGGATCCAGTGAAGATCTCTTTATAGAGGTCCTTGTAATGATTTATTTTAGAAGAGGTAAAAGAAAGCCATCTTTAAAAGAATCACTTGCAAACTCCAGCATTTAATGGGCTGTCCCTCTTCTAGGTGTTCTAATCAACTAGAATGGACATGAGTCAAAAGAGCAAGCACTTGGCATCATTTGTCCAAATCATCAAGTTGAGCAAACTGAAATTCATCCATCAAAACAATATAAACATATGCCTCAATTACTGCCTCAAAATATGTAATCTCTTAAGTCAGAAGTTAACCAAATGATCTCTGTGCAAACTGTTTTTCAAAACTATGACAGCAGATTACGGAAGGCGCTTTGGAACCTGATACTTTAGGAAAGTGTGTTTTAGGGGCAAAACCATCATTTCAGTGCAAAAAGCAGTATTGTTTTCTGGAGGAGAAAGTGCATTTTTGCATAATACATTGATTTCTGAATAAAACAATGTTTTCTATGGATCTGCCCCCAGCAGGTCTACCCCCCTAAAAAAAACAACAGCAAATGTTTTTGTTCCTGTATAGAAAACTTGTTTTAGGAATAGGAAGCACTTTTTTGAAATGGAATTTGTGTATTTTTTGCTTCTGTTTACCTGGGATTTTTTAAATACTGAAAACACCTTTTCTGCCCCAGAGCATGTCTTCTTTGCAGAAATAAACCACATATATGTTGCACAAATTGATTTTCTAGAACAATTCCTTGAACTATCAATAGTGCTTGAACATTTCCTTTAAAAAACCTTCCTGTACCTGTTTTTGCTTATGGGAATAAAATAAGTTCAGATATACATCTCCACCCTGAAATCACCCTCTTACTGGCCAGAGCATGTGTGAAGGTCCAGATATTTGTCAAGATGAGTTCATGGAATGACACTGCATGATTTTGTGAACTCTTGAACTGATTGTGATAACAATAAATATTAACATGCACACTATAACAAATTAGTTTGGAGTAGTATAACACCACTTCCAAAATCACATGTAACAGCTCAGACATAGAAACAAGTGGGCACTGGAGTGAATAGCAAATCCAGAGAATCCTCATCCTGTCTTGTCATTCTGTCTCTAGACGTGCACACTAAAACCTTAGATATTGGTGGACCAAGTACATCTGTAGGGCATAGACTCATGATACCGTGTTTCCCCGAAAATAAGACCTCCCCAAAGAATAAGACCTAGCAGGGGTTTGGGGGGATTGCCAAATATAAGGCCTCCCCTGAAAGTAAGACCTAGCAACTAAGGCTGCAGCAGAGTTCCATTGGGAAGCATGGCTGCCGGGCAGAACCAGCACTCATACACACACCGGAGGGAGGGAGGGAGGGAGGGAGGGAAAGTGCTTGCTTTCTGTGCCTCCCTCCCTCCCTCCCTTGCCTTGCCTGTCCCCCAGCTGAGGCTTGAAGAACCTTCCGTGGCTGCTACTGTGCTGCCGTTTATTCCTTCCTTCCGTCTCCCTCCTGGCCATGCTGCCTTGCTTCCCAGAGGCTTCTGATTGGCTCCTGGAGCCCGGGCAAGGGAGGGTGGGAGGGAGGGAAGGAAGAGGGCTTTCGTCCTGCTGCTTTCGCTCCTTAAAGGTACAGGACGCATTGGGATTCTCCTCTCATCTTCCTATCCTATGCCATGAAACTGATTATTTTATACTATTATTCTATTGCCATATTATTATCATCATATTCTGTTACTATTATTATATCGCATTATTATATTATCCTATTAATATATTTTAAATCATTATATTATATTTTTCTATTATTATTATTATATCATTATATTATTATTCTATTATATTTTCATATTATATTATTATTCTGTTATTATTAAATTCCATTTTATATTACCCTATTAATATATTTTATATCATTATATTCTATACTATTATTCTATTATATTATCATATTATTATTTTATTATTATTAGCATATTCTGTTATTATTATTATATTCCATTTTATATTATCCTATTAATATATTTTATATCATTCTATTCCATTCTATTATTCTATTATTATTATAATATTATTATGCTATTCTGTTATTATATCCCATTATTATATTATCCTATTAATACCATATTATTATCATTTTCTGTTATTATTATATCCTATATTATATTATCTCATTAATATATTGTATATCATTATATTATTATTATATTATCATATTATTATTATAGTATATTATATTATTCATCATTCATGACTACATTGAAACTAGAATAGAGAGAAATCAGCGTGGAAACCTTGTGAAACCTAAATTGCAAGAGGTACCATAGATTGTTGTACATGTAAATAATGGTAGTAACAAGAAATTCTTGATAGGATTCATAGTTTGTCTGGTTATGCTGGTTTGTGATGACAACTACTTTACAGTATATAATAAATGTTCATTTTGTTGTTCAACAATAATTGTGAGCTCTTCTTCATGGAAAAATAAGACATCCCCTGAAAATAAGACCTATTGCATCTTTGGGAGCAAAAATTAATATAAGACCCTGTCTTATTTTCGGGGAAACAGGGTAGATCACTGCAACATCACCTCCCTGTCTATTGGATTGTGCCTGCTATGACATTTACATTTGACATTCCTCTCCTTGCAGATGTTGTACATACTAATACCTTACTAATAACTATGATTATCTTCCTGAAATACCTTGCGACCTTAAGTGTGATAAAGAAGTGACTTCCAACCTTGTTAGAACTATAGTGCTGTGGCATGCCAACTCCGACGCTTGGGGATTATCTCTGTAACATATGTCAACCTAGAGAACATATGGAACAGCAGCTGCACGCTAATGTCCTATGGGTTTCAACAGTATCTTGACCCTTGTAAATTTTGGAAAGAGAAGAATTAGGTAGTTAGAGTTTATAGGTATACTGCTGTGCAGTCACTCCTGTAATGTATAATTGAAGAAACATGTTGAAGGTGCTGGAAGCAAAGACTAGCTGGGGGAGATCTTTATGCATCTGTTGCCTCTATTCTGAGGGGACTAAATGTTATCACTTAGCAGGCAACTCAGTATCTTGGCAAGCAGATATTAGCAGATGTCTGTGCCTTGGCTTAGGGTCTTTGGGACCTGTAATACTTTACCAATACTTTACCTTGCCTAAGGAATGGCGTTCATCAGGTTTTTTGCAGCTTCTTCATCATTTTATATAAAAAAGCATGAGAATAATAGATTCTATACCACACAATCAATTATAGAAGCCAAAGGGAGCATATAACCATGGTTTGTTTGCTTTTAACACCCTTACATTTCTTTCATGGAGACTTTAAGTACCTCATCATAAATAACTCCCCACCCCAAGCCAAATCAGTAGAATTGGCTGCTATTATTAGTGTCGTAAAGATGACAAGAAATCCGAAATGAAGGAGTCTAGTCACAGGGAGGTGTGGCTTCTATTTTTATGTAAGTACAAGACTTTTGCAGTTTTTGATGGTAATTTCTTTCAAGGGGGTAAAGCCCACCTCTTATGCTGTTTCTCTTTCAGCTTGAAAAGCTGGCAAAAGGAGTAGCATCTGAATACTTCACCCTTAAGAGGGATATGTCATAGGGGATAGCAAAGAGAGGAGATAAGAAAATGCATTGTGCAGATTTAACAGTAGGTGAAAGATGTGTTTTTTTTTTTAATACATTGAAAAAGTAGAGTAGTTACTAATTTGTTATATGGAAACATACTATATGGCAAAATGAGAAGAGATACCTGCCCTTTCTGGTCAATTGCATGCAGATGTTTCCAATCTGAATTTATTCTTGCATTAGATAGGTACCATTTTTTGTATTGATATCAGATATGTAACCAGTACATCAATAGCATCTGCAGCAAGATCCTTCAAACAGGATTTTCATTTCTTTGGCTAGCAAACACGAGCAATAGGCACATATTTCTTAAATCCAGTTATCAGAACTAGCATGAGTGGAGCCATTGGAACAATGGGAGATTGGCAATGCACAAATACCATTGAAACACTGCAAAATCAACAGCTTACCAAAGTTCCAGTGTGCCAGCTGTATTAGGACTAACAATTGCTATTAAATTGCGCCTCCCACCTTGACAATAAAGCTTTTGTAATAAATCAACCACTGTAATGAAATTTAGCTTTTAGATCTATCTACATGTATGCTTTAAAAAGTAGGCACCTATGATATAGCTCTCCAAGATAAGGGTTGAATCATCATTCAAAATTACACAAATGCAAACACTAGGGCTCGTTCCTTTAATAGAAACTCTTAGGTTCTGACAGAGTCCTTCAACTCAAAGTGGGTGGTTGGGATCTCATGTGAGTTTAGACAGTCCCCAGCAATCTAAAGTACTTTTTTCAGAGGAGGCTGAAGGAGAAATGAAAAAACTGATAGATAATCACTTCTCTGATTCCTTCCAATAATGAATCTAGACTCTGAAATATTACTCTTAGTCTATATTACTCTAAGTTAGTAATAAGTCTCTAAAACACTATATTTTAATGTTTCTGGGATGAGCACATCTTATTTCATATTATGCTGTATACTTAAAATCATCTTGAAAATTTGTGTCTCAACATCTGCTGAAACCAGTTTTCACATTTTAATTACACAGCATTATGGCCTTGCCACTTGCCAAATAGAATCTTTTAAATTAAATTTTTAGAACTCTGTTTGAATGTAAAAATATAAGTCTGTAACCACATATTTTTCTTTAAAAAATTCAAACCAATTTTCTTGGTTTAAATCTATGGTCTGTAGGTTTAAACTCAACCAATTCTGCTCAAATCTCACATTTATTTGATTTTTACTTTGACATTTTCTAAAATCCTAGTGCCTATTGAAAGATTTACTTTAGTTTGGTAGATATCCAGAAAAAAACATGTTGAAGAACTGAAATGCAATTAGCAAGAACACAACTTTTTAAATTATCCAATTTCCATATGAAACTTCCAATGATTCCTATGATAATAGGAAGATTTGCACTTCTAATAGATTAATCTAACTTTCAGATTTTTTTAAAAAAATACTTCAATTGTAAACCGAGTTTGAAAGCTACAAAAGGTAATCCCTGCTTAGTACTTGCATGGAATACTGCTAATGTATACCAGGTGCTCTGGAGCCCTGGTGGCCAAGTGCATTAAAGCACGGAGCTGGAGACCGAAAGGTCCCAGGTTCAAACCCCGGGAGCGGCGGGAGCGGCCGCTGTTAGCTCCAGCTCCTGCCAACCTAGCAGTTCGAAAACATGCCAATGTGAGTAGATCAATAGGTACTTTCCGGCGGGAAGGTAACAGCGCTGCATGCAGTCATGCCGGCCACATGACCTTGGAGGTGTCTACGGACAAGACCGGCTCTTCGGCTTAGAAATGGAGATGAGCACCAACCCCCAGAGTCGGACATGACTGGACTTAACGTCAGGGGAAACCTTTACCTTTACCTTTATACCAGGTGCTCTGTGTTCCAGAGAAACAACTAGCAAAGCCATTTCTGAATATTCCTTGCCTACAAAAAACCCTATGAAATTCATGAGGTTGTCATAAGTCAAGACTATCCTCCATTATTCAGCAAGTGAATTTTAAAGTCCATCTACCTATAAAGACAGCAGTCACAATATGTGACTAATTAACAGCTTGACACACTCAATGGGCAATCCATTAAGCTTAATTTGAGAATTTCTTACTACTTTGTATGTTTCCTAATTTGTATACCATTATACTTCATGAAGAGTTTTGGAGAAACATCTCTGACTTTCTCATAATTCAACCAAAATATTACTCAATTCTAAATAATATAGGTTGTTGGGGATCATAATCTGTTGTAGTTGGGCCTAGGGACAGTAATTGTTCTATGGGTGAAACAGCTGGAAGAAGAAAAAGGGCTAATAGAGAACAGGTGCTTGATGAAGAACAACAAGTAAAGCGGATTCGGGAAATACTTTTGGCTCCTTCAGAGGATGAGACATTTTATGGGTTTTCTAGTAATGAGGAATCCATGTTGGAGGATGATGGTTTCACAGAGAGTAGAGGAACGAAAAGGTCTACTCGAGAGCAGGAGTCGGATGAGGAAAAAGAAAGGAAAAAGATCTGGCATATACTCACTGCTCCCCCAGATGAGGAGACATTTGAGGGGTTCTCTGGGAATGATGGGTCTGGGAGTGAGATGGAGAATGTTGATTGGACTCAAGTAAATGTGGATGATGAGCCAGCTCATGGGGCTGTATCAGGGGGTTGGCAAGCCTCTCATACTCCTGGGACATGGGGAGATCTAAGTCTTGAACGAAGATGGAGGGATTGGAGGGATGAGAGGCGAGGTCCACAAATGAGATCAAGATCAGCTGAGGATGCTGAGGACAGGGTGGAGGCCTCATCAGCATCGGACTCCGATGAGTAAGTTAAAAGTGGAGTTTCAAGAGCTATTGCCTTGCAGAAGGCAAGGTGTCATTTTGGGGACATTGCTTTGTTGCTGCCTGTTCTCCTTGGGTCCTGGCTGTACAGCTTCCTGATAATCCGGATTGAATCCTGCTTCGGTGTTCTTGGCTTCTGACTCCTGTTTGGCTCCTGACAACGATGTTTCCAGTTTGGCGTTTCCAGTTTGGCATTTGCTTTGGCGTTCCTGCTCCGGCGTTTCCAGTTTGGCGTTTGTTTTGGTGTTCCTGCTCCGACATTTCCAGTTTGGCGTTTGCATTGGCTTTCCTGTTCTGGCGCTTCCAGTTTGGGGCTCGCTTCGATGAGCCTGCTTCAGCGTTTCCAGCTTGGTGCTTGCCTTGGCATCCCTGCTTTGGCGCCCTTGCTTTGGCGTTTCTACCTTGGCGTTTCTGGCTACTGAACCCGGTCCAACTCCTGACTACGTCTGTGCTTGCTCCAGGCTTGCATCTCTAGTTTCCTCCTTTGGTCTTTGAAACTCGGCCTGGCTTTCGACTACGCTTCTGTTTGCTGCCTTTTGGGAGCGTTTAGCTCCTCTTTATTTATTTATTTATTTATTTCCAATATTTCTATCCCGCCCTTCTCATCCGAAGGGACTCAGGGCGGCGTACAATTGGCAACAATTCAATGCCGACACATAATTAAAAATAAACAGCATATAAAATCTATTACAAATAGTTAAATACAGTATAAAATATAAAATATATGGTTAAAATCCGTTCATCCAATATCCTCCTGCTTTATCCATACATCAGTCTGGGTCGTCTTTGTTGTTTATTCGTTAAAAGCCTGAGCACATAACCATGTTTTTAAGGCTTTTCTAAAACTCAAAAGGGTTGGGGCTTGCCGTATATCTTTGGGGAGGGGGTTCCACAGCCGGGGAGCCACCACCGAGAAGGCCCTGTCCCTCGTTCCCACCAGCCGCACATGTGAGGCAGGCGAGACCAAGAGCAGGGCCTCACCAGATGACCTTAGGGATCTTCCTGGCTCATAGGAAGAGATACGTTCGGACAAGTAGATTGGGCCAGAACCGTTTAGGACTTTATAGGTCAAAACCAGCACTTTGAATTGGGCTCGGTAGCATATCGGCAGCCCGTGGAGCTGGCTTAACAAGGGGGTGGTACGCTCCCTGTAAGTCACCCCAGTTATTAATCTGGCTGCTGCACGTTGTACTAGTTGGAGCTTCCGGGCCGTCTTCAGAGGCAACCCCATGTAGAGAGCGTTGCAGTAGTCCAGACGGGATGTAACCAGAGCGTGGACCACCGTGTCCAAGTCAGACTTCCCAAGGAACGGGCGCAGCTGGCGCACAAGTCTGAGTTGGGCGAAGGCTCCCCTGGCCACCGCCGAGACCTGGGGCTCCAGGCTCAGCAATGAGTCCAGGAGAACACCCAGACTGCAAATCTGCGTCTTCAGGGGGAGTGCGACCCCGTCCAACACAGGCTGTAACCCTATTCCCTGTTCGGCCCTACGACTGACCAGGAGGACCTCTGTCTTGTCTGGATTCAATTTCAATTTGTTAGCCCTCATCCAGTCCGACACAGTGGCCAGACACCGGTTCAGGACCTCAACAGCCTCCTTAGTGACAGGTGGGAAGGAGTGACAGAGCTGGACATCATCTGTGTACAGATGACACCGGACCCCGAAACTCCTGATGATCTCTCCCAGCGGCTTCATGTAGATGTTAAACAACATGGGAGACAATACAGAGCCCTGCGGGACCCCACAAGTCAACGGTTGTGGGGCCAAGCAGGCATCCCCCAATGACACCATCTGGGAATGACCCTCCATTGCAGAACAGTATCTCCAAGCCCCATCCTTGCAAGGCGTCCCAGAAGGATACTCCCCCTGTCCAGTTCCCGGCGAAGATCATCGACTAAGGCGACCAAGGCTGTCTCGGTACCATGCCCTTTGAGCCACAGCATTATGTGGCGTCAGCTTTGGTGGCATTTGGGTTATGTTTGATGCGGATTATCAAGACAGATAATCCGGATTATCCTTTTGTTCTTGCTTTTTGAATTCTTTTGAACTAAGACTTTTACCTTTTAAAAGAAACACTGCAGTTAAGTGTTTTTTTGAGTTTAAAACATCATTTAATAAACATTTAAGAACTTTTATTGTGTGTTTGGCTCTTTAAGAGGCGGCTGTATCACGACATAATCAGTACTTCAAATTATGCTCAGAAACATACCATACATTTCATTATTTTTGAATGTATATTTTCTGATTGTATATTAGATTGTTTGTGTCAAATAACTAATAAAATAATTTCCAAAAAAAGAAACATACCCTTAACCGAATTTTTGATTACATGGACTATATCTTTCTTTTTCTAGAAAGAAATACAAAAATACAAAATGGGGTAATTTAATGTTAAATCTGTTATATTTCTCCAGAATATTTAAAAAATACTAAATTGATAATGTCTTCTGTTGGATATATATAATATTATGTTACCATTTTGAATTTTATAAACAATCTTCTTGATACATTGCTGTCCCACATTAATGTTTTATAAGTTGAGTATTAAGTCCTGGAAGTTCACATATTATATAATGAGTATAAGAAACAAGCTTTGGATACTTCCTTGAATTAAGGACTTTTCATGTGGTAGAATATATTTGCAGTTGTGGGTGCATCTACACTACAGAATTAATGCACTTTATCACCACTTGGCTCTGCTCAGTGCAATGGAATCATGGAAGTGGTTGTTTTACTAAGTCTATAGTCTTCTTTGCCAAAGAGAGCTAGTTCTTCATCAAACTACAAATCACAATTCTGAAGCATTGAGCCATGACGGTTAATGTGGGATCAAACTGAATTCTATAGTGTAGATTTGGCCCGGATACCATTCTTTCCCTTCTCTAGACTCATTTTGATGCAATATATCCACAAGTTAACAACAATCGAGGAATAAGGCAAATTTTAAATCAACACAATTGAATAGCTATTTTATTCTATATTTCAACTATATCTGAATATTATTCAATAGGGAAGGAAAGTGCATGCATACTGGAATGACTAATTATCATTGCATGCATTTATCATTAAATAAACATCACGCAAGACAGCAAGATTGTTTACTTAAGCTGCATAATACCAGGGAATGGGAGATAGCTCTAGAACACAGGGTTGTGTTGCCAGAATGGCACTATTTATTAAGCTATGATAACGCTAATGTTCCTCTTTGATGTATAGCATGTGCGACTTCAGCTGAACTTGTAGAGAGCCTTAAGGATGTTTCATTGAACATTTAGTATGGCAGCATGCCAGAATACATTTAGCCTAAGCCCAGATGACAGGTTGGTAATGAGGTAGTGATTGATGACCACTGCTTCCTTATGAAAACCTGCTTGATATGCTGGGGGGCGGGGGGAATTGCATTGCCAGCTCTTTTCATTTCACTCCCTCTTATATTAGTTATTCTTACTGTGGGAGAGGATACACAGAATTATAGTTAAGCATTCATGCCTCGATTACAACTGAGTAACAAGTTTCTTTACCAGCACCATCCTATGGCTATATTTATGTCTGTTTCACATCTTAATTTCCAGGATAGCATTGTTACAGCAGCCACCATCAAAAATAATGACAATTATATCCCCAATAAAAAGCCCACAATCCTCTTTGTCCTTTCTATAATTTTATAGAATTCCTGATCCTTCTCTGCTGACTCTTAAAAAGAATTTACATTTGCATATCTGAAATAACAGATTGAGTCAAAAGATTTTAACATTGCAGAAAAGCGTACATGGAATGATTAGAAAAATGATCCTTTGTTCTTTTGGCTCTTTCTAGACTTGTACCTTTAAGAGAAGAAGCAGCTTCATTTCTCTTACTAATCTTCTATTACCTTAATTTACTCCCCTTTTGAATATATAATTGATTCTAAATGATAGCTGAAAATTAAGTACTCTTACAAATTGCCAAACTATCCATTTTCTCACTGCTCTGAAGATAGCTTGCTATTTCTTTATGCCTGGCCAGACCATTTGAGGTGGTGGTGATGGCAAACTTTAGAAAATAAGCCCTTGGAAAAATATTAGTTTGCCCACTCTCTTATTAAGAAACTTAGCCTATAACAAACAATTGTGGAGCTTGTTTCCAAAAGGTACCAAATCCATATGAACAAATTTTACAGGAAATATGTACTGACGATGTGCATTCTTTTGCTATAAAATGCACTTTTCCAAGCCCTATACCAAAGTGATTTAATACATTTTGATAGTTTTGATCTATACATAATATTCTACTCTTAGCCAACAATATACTGCTGCCACCTATAACTCATTTTTTTTTAAAAAAAATTGATACCTTTTGGAAACAATCTTCACAATTAGATTATGAACCACCTCGAAGATTAACATCATCTGGGGAGGCCATGCTCTCAGTCCCGCCTGTTTTGCAAGCATGGTTGGCGGGGACGAGAGGGCCTTCTCGGTAGTGGCCCGCCGGCTGTGGAATTCCCTCCCTAGAGATATAGGATCGGCCCCCTCCCCCCTAGCCTTCAGGAAGAAAGTGAAGTCCTCGCTCTGGGATCAAGCCTTTGGTTAAGAACGTAGTCCAATAATTCATGCATATTTGTGCAACGACCATGGAACGGCTTAGACTTTGTCTCTCGGATGGCATGATTTTAATTGATTGTTAGGTTTTTAATTTTATTGTTTAACCTTACTTCTGTATATTTTAATATATGTTGGATATATGCTTCGTAGGTACTGAACAAGTGTCTGTGTAAGCCGCCTTGAATCCCCTCCAGGGTTGAGAAAGGCGGGTTACAAATATGGTAAATGAACAAATAAATAAATAAATAAATAAATAATAGATGACTAGGCTACACAAATCCTCTGTGTCCAAAGAGACAAATGCTATTGGAGAAGGTCTCTGGATGGAAATGGACACACTCCAGAAGTGCATCTACACTGTAGAATTACTTCAATTTGACAGCACCTTATGGCTCAATGCTATGGAATTGTGGAAGTTGTAGTTTTGAAATGTCTTTAACCTTCTCTGTCAAAGAATGCTGGTACCCCACCAGGATTCCATAGCATTCAGCCATGGCAGTTAAAGTGGTGTCTACCAGCATTAGTTTTACAGTATAGATGCACCCTACAACTCTAATTCTGGATAGTGACATGATCTGACTTGTTATAGATGTCTGCTTTGTGCACTGAACATCTTAAGAGTAAGATGGGTGTAAAGGAGTTAGGTACAAAAAAAGAAGGCAAGGCTATAGCTAGAGCATTCTAACATTTTACAAGAGATTACAAGCTTTCCTCTTCCAAACCTACTCATAGGTTTGTTAGATAGAGGAAACTTGTTACAATTGCTTTGTTTCTTTTATTCTCCATGTTTCTAGAAGCAATATATAGGGGTTGAGGAACTTTTATAAGCTGTGTAGAAAGTCTTTCTTCCCTTCTGTAGATGAAGTAAGGCTACCAAGGGGAAAGAATGGTAATATATGACTAATCCAAAGGAAGAGGCTGGGAAAAAAAATCAGAGGTCAAGATGGGACAAAGCTAGCTAGAGGAAGGGAAAAAGGATTATTACTGGTACTCATCTGCCCATTTAGCTAAAGCATTTCTTTGGTGTCACATTTGTTAATGTGGGTTCTATATGGAGAGGTTGGCTAAGGTAGTATAATTTTTCTATTCTAACTTTTACATTGGGTTGGGGAGATAATGTTACTGAAGGAATCAGAGAAACACGTATCAAAAGGCTTAAAAGTGGAATTCTTTTCTTGAAGCCTGACTTGAGAGGGTTGTCTTATCTTACCTTTTGCAGGAACCTAAGTAGTATAAGACGCGACATACTGAGATGCAAGAACATTTCCTGTCTTCCATTAACACCAGCATCATCTTGCACCAAGGTCAAGGTTATTTTGTTCCTAGGTGCTGAAGAAATAAAGTAAGAAAAATATCAAATATAGGAAATCAACTATGATGATGTTTTATTGACACCAAACCAGTGCCTATTTCAATTAATAAAAGCATAGACCCTGAAAACAAACATAATCAATAAAAACATAGTGACACTGATACCAAAACAGTGTTATATAAAATACCTATCCCACATAGATATACAGATATAAAAATACAGTTAAAGGACGTGCTTAATGGATCAAATCATTACATTCAGATAAGTATAAAACTATACGATTTAAGACTCAAGCTATGATTGCCACCATTATTTAATACCAATTGCTCAAAATGTTGCAGTTTTTACTGTGAACAAAAGTTCACAGTCCTAAAGGATAAAATTCACATAATAATCTACCCTTCACTGAAATGAGTAGTAAAAGGGTATTGCTGAGAGGAGAACATGTACTTCAGAAAGCTTTTCTAAATTTGGAGAATATGCTAAGTCCATTAAAGAGAAGAGGATACAGCTCGGAAAAATAAATTAGTTCTAAACAAATCAAGGGCTCTTTTTCGTAGTAAAGGCGGTCCCCAAGTTACAAATTATTCAGAGTTAAGAATGAGGGCAAGACAGGAGAAAATGAGAGACATCTACCTCTTGGAAGGAAAATTCTCTCCTGAAAGAGTTATCATGGAAAAGGTATCTCCCCTAAGGCTTTCTCACCAAAATCCAATTGTCACAGGGATTGAAAGTGAGGTTCCTGTGTAGACAGCAAAACAAACACCTCTGTGCTATCCCAAGTGTAGGATCTTGGCAGTGGGTCCGTAGGTGACTGTAGAGACCTATTCTTGATCCTCATGGTCTTTCACAATGATGATATCAATTTCCAGATGGAAGGTGGTCCTGACAAGAGTTGGCTTGACAACTCTTAACAAGTTTATTTTGCCTTCCATTCGTGCTTCTTCAGGTTTCACAGCAATGTTGGTAACAGATGACCTCCAGAACACTCAAGAGCCAGGACTTCCCAGTTCTCTGTTTGTATGTCCGTTTTTAAGATTAGCTTTAAGCCCATCTTTAAATCTCTTTTGCTGTCCACCAATATTACGTTTTCCATTCTTGAACAGAGTATAGTAACTGCTTTGAGAGATGGTCATTGGGCATTCAGACAATGTGGCAAGTCCAGCAAAGTTGATGGCAGAGTATCATTGCTTTAGTGCTGGTGGTCTTGACTTCTTCTAGAACAATAAAATTTGTCCACCTGCCTTCCCAAGAAATTTGCATGGCAATGCTGATGGAATCGTTCCAGAAGTTGAGAGTAACGTTTGTAGACAGTGCACATTTCGCAGTCGTATTTGGCTGGAGTTATACTTAAACATGTACATGTTCTGACTGACATAACAAATTAAACTTAACAACAAACCTACACTATCTATCTATCTTGTTTGTAACCTGGACTGCCTGTATAGGAAATATGTGAAATTGGAGAACTCTGCAAAAATGACTGTGGCAAGGCACCAAATTGCCTGGAATTCTTATCAGCTGTTTATACACATGAAACTATGCTAGTTAAATACATATTTTAATCACTTCAGTAATTAAAATCACTTCAGTAATTCAAGTAGTGGAAAGTAGCGAGATGAGATCTTTTGCTGGCAAAATTTAAATTTTAAACTCTTTAAAAAGTTGCTTTTAATTTTTAACACATATATCCAAACAGGACCAATGTCTCTAATTTTTGCTTTGGGCAAAATCAGTTAGTATTCTAATGGATCTGTTGCATTAAGATTTACCTGGCAGTAAATCCCATTGTTCTTGGGCTAATCTGCCCTGAGTCCCTTCGGGGAGTTAGGGTGGAATACAAATAAAGTTTTGTTATTATTATTATTCTTCAGACTAATGCATAAGATTTCACTGTATCAATGTGTGTGTTGTCGCACATTTATTTTTATTTTGCCCCACCATATCAACCAAAACAGTTCCTCCTAGTCCTGATACCAAAATGGTTTGCATATCCTTATTGCATCCAACAGCACATAACAATATGTATTTGAAGGGAAATATACCAAGTACTGAAATTACACAGTGGATCAAAATGTTATATCAAATCTTTCAGCTCTGCTTTTCCCCGCAATAGGACTTTATTAATTGGGATAAATTTTTGATCAAAACAAAACTAGGACAGATTTCTCTCCCACCCCTAGGTAGAGTTTGAAAAATTAGTATGTAAAAGTAATTTATTATATAATTTACTTTACTCTTACAAGTAAAATAATAAAGTAATTTATTCTATTATTAAGAGCTCCAGGTGGTGCAGTGGGTTAAACCCTTGTGCAGGCAGGACGGTTGGCTTGCTGACTATAAGGTTGCCGGTTCGAATTCGGGGAGAGCACGAATGAGCTCCCTCTGTCAGCTCCATGTGGGGATATGAAAGAAGTTTCCCACAAGAATGGCAAAACATCCTGGTGTCCCCTGTGCATCGTCCTTGCAGACGGCAAATTCTCTCACACCAATTTCTCAAGTTGCTCCTGACACAAAAAAATTATATGATTCATTCATTGTTTTAAAAGCATTCTATTGTTGTTATTCAATGAACTATGCAAACAGGCAGCTGGTTGTGTTATTTCTTACATTACTCTGTCATTTCCCTGTTGTAGTTTCTTAGATTTTTTTAAAGAGAAAAAAGCCCCTTGGAATTGATGAGAATGACACAAAACTTGACTCATTCCTATAAAAATGCCTACTTGAATGCCTTTCAGAAGTAAATTTTGAAAGTAACTGGAAGCCCTAATGTGTTACTTCTGCTCTTGCTAATCCCATTGCTTTTGAAATGTTATACCCCCAAACTGAGCGGTATTACTTGTAATGCACTGTTCCCAAGGTCAGCAAATAGGGAATTGGGAAATCTACTCAGGTGCTTTCTTCTACCTTTATATTCTGTAAATTGTAACACATATAAATTGAAATGGTATTTTCAACTACCCCTAAAAGTATAGAGCATTGAACTCCATGAAAGAAAGATCTAGGGGTGTGGATCCATATGGAGAATGGAGGTTCCCCATAGTATTTTACTGGGTATCCTCTTGAAGCACCTTCTGGGTCTATTCATTCTATATGTATCAGCATGATCTGAAGCTCTGCATGTTTCTTGAATTTTAAACTACACATCTCATTAAAAGCTTCTCTGTATATTATCTTTATTACCATATTATAGCAGCATTTAATTTATGACACACTTTTATCCTTCCTCCCCAGCATTTTCTCTTTTCAGGAAACCTCATTCTCTGCTTATCTACTTCTGTGATTTGTTAATCTACACATTTAAATAATCGCTAGGATGTGTAAACTGCTTATTTCATCATTAATTAATGTGCCTCTCAGTTTTGTAACATCTGCATTCTGAGGCATCTTGATTTCAACACAGTGATCCAAGCTGTTTGTGTAAATAATTGAATGAATAAATAAGTAAATAGCTGTGGTCCCCAACCTCTGCCTATGGAGCCCCAACAGTAATCTCTTTTTATCTGGCAAAGATTGCATTTAGAAACACATTCCTTTTTTGCCTTTGAGCATTTATTCATTCCACTATGCTAAAATTTGATTTATTTGATGATTTTGCTCCTTAGCTGTCAGCCTCCACAAATGGCTTGTACTATTTAAAGAAAAGCTGCAGTAGCAGTTGGCATTAAAAAAGCAGCATTTGATATGTAAATTTACACATTTGAAAGGTCAGTATTTAATCTGGCATTTGCCTAGAAATGTGACAGTAACCAAATATTTTTTTCTATAAAGTACAATTTAAAAAGTGACACCACCCTTGTATCATTGCCGAACTCTGACTTTTTAGTTCTTTAGAATTTATAGATTGCGGGCCCCTTAGGGACACAAATATGTCTTATAGAGGAAGAATACTGGATTCCATCCTTAGTCTTTATGATGGGTGGTCTGAATATTTATTTACCTATTTTTTCTCAAGGTTCATGAACTAATAGGGTCTATCTCTTTTTTTAAAGAAGGCTTGCAGGAAGTTGCATCCAAACTCTTCTAGATGAGATCTTCAGATACTTACAAAAACAGTCAAAAATTGTGATAAACAAAACTAAGTAGAACATTCTGTTTAGCTGCTTTTAAAACTTTTATGAATTATTTACTTGTTTAGTGACCATTAATTAATTGCACAGAGGAGTTGTCCTGGTTTATTTCCTGTTAATTTATAACATCTTTATGTCTTCTGCATTCATATCAATACTACCAAAGAATATTTACCTAAGTCTTATAATCCAAAATTGGTCATTGTCAGGTATGTTTTGATCAGGGCCGGCCCTAGGTAAATTTCAAGTGTAAGCAAGCAGTATTTTTGCCCCCCTCCCCCAAACAAATTACTGAAAAATAAAAGGTTGAACGCAGAGGTGAATAGAATATATATATTCTATTCACACATATATGGCACATTTGGTCCCTGCATATATGTATATGTGTGTGTTTGTGTATATATATCTTATATATGCATAGACATACACACAATGTGGAGAATATGTGGCAAGGTAGATAGATAGGTAGGAGGAACCTTCCCAGGAGCAAGGCCTAATAATAATAAGTAAGTAAGTAAGTAAGTAGTAAGTAAAAGTTTATTTGTATACCGCCCTCTCTCCCAAAAGGGACTCAGGGCGGTTTCCAATATAAAATCAGCATAAAACATTGTACAATAAAACACTGAAAACACTATAAAACGCTATAAGAATTAAAAAATAAAAACAGAACATAACGATTGACTAAAACAATCACATAAGCAGAAGGAATATAATCACTCAGATAACATATGAATCTGCAAAGAAAAAAGAAAAAAGACCACTGGGATGGAGGAGAGGATGGCCTGCAGGGACCACTAGAACTAAAATAAAATGTTATATTCTAAAATGCTTTGGGGCAGAGGAATAAAGTGCAGTGTTTCAAGTCAAAGAGAAGGCCTGTGCAACTACTATAGCTATGGGTTCGGTTATCCAAAGGCGCAGCGGAAGAGCCAGGTTTTAAGCAGCTTTTTGAAGGAAGCCAGGGTGGGTGCTTGCCGGATCTCCTCCGGAAGGGAACTCCAGATCCAGGGAGCAACAATAGAAAAGGCCCACTCTCTCGTCCCCGCCAACCGAGCCTGGGATGGTGGCGGGAGCGAAAGAAGTGCCCTACCGGATGAACGAAGAGGACGAGTGGGTTCATAGCGGGAGATGCGGTCACAAAGGTAGGCGGGTCCCAAACCGTTTAGGGTTTTATAGGTAAGAACCTGCACCTTGAATTGGGACCGGAAAATAATCGGTAGCCAGTGGAGCTCCTTAAACAGGGGAGTAGATCTCTCCCTGTAGTTTGCTCCAGTTAACAACCTGGCAGCCGCACGTTGGACTAACTGAAGTTTCCGGGCTGTCTTCAGGGGCAACCCCACGTAGAGTGCATTGCAATAATCCAGTCTAGAGGTGACTAAGGCGTGGACCACCGTGGCCAAGTCAGACTTCACGAGGTATGGTCGCAGCTGGCGCACAAGCTTTAATTGTGCAAAGGCCCTCCCGACCACCGCCGACACCTGAGCCTCAAGTGTCAGTGATGAGTCCAGGAGGACCCCCAAGCTGCGGACCTGCACCTTCAGGGGGAGTGCAACCCCGTCGAGCACAGGTTGCCACCCAATACCCCGATCAGACTTGCGACTGACCTCGAGGACCTCTGTCTTGTCAGGATTGAGCTTCAGCTTGTTCGCCCTCATCCAGGCCATTACAGCGACCAGGCACTGGTTCAGTATCTGAGGAGCTTCCTTGGAATTAGGTGGAAATGAGTAGTAGAGTTGAGTGTCATCTGCGTAGAGATGGCACCCAACTCCAAAACTCCGGATGACCTCGCCCAGCGATTTCATGTAGATGTTAAAGAGCATGGGGGATAAAATGGAACCTTGCGGGACCCCACAGGTCAAAGGCCAGGGGTCCGAGCAGGTATCACCCAGCTTCACCAACTGGGAACGGCCCTCTAGGAAGGACTGGAGCCACTGGAGCACAGTACCCCCAAGGCCCATCGCAGAGAGCCATCCCAGAAGGATACCATGGTCGATGGTATTGAAAGCTGCTGAGATGTCCAAGAGAACCAGAAGGGACACACTCCCCCTGTCTAGCTCTCTGCGGAGGTCGTCCACCAAGGCGACCAAAGCCGTCTCAGTACTGTGAATGCCTGAAGCCGGACTGTGAATGGTCCAGAAAATCAGTGTCGTCCAAGAATCCCTGGAGCTGAGAAGCAACCACCCTCTCCAGTACCTTGCCCAAGAAAGGGAGATTGGAAATTGGTCTATAGTTGTTAAGAGTAGACGGATCCAGGGATGCCTTTTTAAGAAAAGGCCTAATTACTGCCTGTTTTAGGCTAGATGGAAAAATCCCTTGTTCGAGAGATGAATTTATAATTTTCTCAAGCCAAATTAACAAATCTCCCCTGGTCAGTTTGATTAACCAGGAGGGGCAAGGATCTAGGGAACAAGTGGTCGCTCTCGTAGCTCCAAGGAACTTGTCCACGTCATCAGGGCAAACAAGCCGAAACGAATCCATCAAGATCGGACAGACAGATGCCTCAGGCACCTCACCTGGTATTGCACTAACCCCAGTGTCCAACTCAGAGCGTATCTGAGCGACTTTATCTGCAAAAAAGTGCGTGAAGTCGCTGCACTGGGTTGCTGGGTTGTCAGGGGTCTCCTCCCCCTGGGGAGGATGGAGGAGCTCCCCAACAACCCGAAACAACTCCGTTGGTCTATTGATTGCAGATGCTATGCGGGCAGCCGAGAAAGCCTTTCTGGCTGCCCGCAAGGCTGCAGAATAGGCCCTAATAGCGGCTCTAGCCTGTGTTCGGTCGGATACCCTACGAGTTCTCCGCCAGGAGCACTCTAGACCCCTTCTCGACCGCTTCATCACAGCCAGCTCCCTTGTGAACCAGGGAGCCCTGGTGCATCGGCGGGTTGAGAGGGGATGTTCGGGGGCGATCGTGTCTATCGCCCTGGCCATCTCGCTGTTATAGCGGTTGACCAAGACGTCAACAGGATCGTCAGCCTCAATGACAGGAAGATCCCCAAGAGACCTCAGGAAGCCATCTGGATCAATTAGTCTCCTGGGGCGGACCATCTTAATGGGTCCACCACCCCTGCGGATGTTAGTGGTCACAGTAAGTCTTAAAGTGACCAAGTGATGGTCGGACCATGACAATGGAAGAATATTTTGCTCTTCCACTCCAACCAATCCACTGTCGGCAATAAAAACTAGGTCAAGGGTGTGTCCTGCCTGGTGGGTGGGTCCAGAGATGACCTGGGACAGTCCCATGGTTGTCATGGCAGCCATGAAGTCCTGAGCTGCACCTGTTAAAGGGGCCTCCGCATGAATGTTGAAGTCCCCCAGCACCACCAGGCGCTGGGAGGCCAGCACCACGCCAGAGACCACTTCTGCAAGCTCAGGGAGGGAGACTGCTGTGTCGCGGGGAGGACGGTACACCAGCAGAATCCCCAAACTGTCCTGGACACCTACCCTCAGGTGGACACACTCAAAACCTGAGGCTTGCAGAACAGCGCACCTGGCCATGGTGATGGATTGCCGAAAGACCACCGCAACCCCTCCTCCCCGCCCCCCGGGCCTGGCCTGCTGATGCACCCCGAAACCAGGAGGACACAGCTGAGTGAGTTTAACCCCACCCAGCTCATCCAACCAGGTCTCGGTGATGCAGGCCAGGTCCGCCCTCTCATCCAGGAGTAAATCCTGGATGACAGAGGTCTTATCATTAACAGACCTGGCATTCAACAGCAGAACCTTAAGCCCGAGGGGACTGTCATGAGGACTACCACGCCTTTCCTTCTCCAGGGTCGCAAGTGTTCTATTGCGCTTCTCCCTGGGATTTTGGTGACCGCCTCTCCTCCTATAATAATAAATCATCCCAACAAAGGATTCCCCCAGGCAGTAAGCAGCCAAGCTTTGAAGCTGAAAGGCTATTCAATGCTAATCAAGGTGGGCAACTGAAATATTCACACCTGCCTCCAACAGACAAGAGTTCTTTCTTTCTCCCTCCCTGGACCTTCTGCAGATACATAAACCCCACTTGACTAATTTCCAACCCCTGAGGATGCTTGCCATAGATGTGGGCGAAACTTCAGGGGAGAATACTTCTGGAACATGGCCATACAGTCTGGAAAAATCACAGCAGCCCATTCCCCTGTGTTTTGAGTGTTGCTCTTTATTTACTGTCCTGATGTTATACTTTTTTAATAGTCTATTTAGGGCTATAAATTGAAACTAAAGCTTGAGCTGCCCCTGAAGACCTCCTTTCCTTAGATGGGGTGAAAGGAGGTCACGGGGTCCCTCTTTGCAGAGTAGGAGGGCGATGCAGGGCTCTTCTGAGGATGTCATTTATTTATTTATTTATTTATTTACAACATTTATATCCCGCTCTTCTCACCCGAAGGGACTCAGGGCGGCGTACAAATTGGCAACAATTCAATGCCTGCACATAATTAAAACAGCAATGAAAATCCAATAAAACAATGAAAACAATAGAAAAATATAAAACATATGATTAAAATCCATTCCTCCAAAATCCTCGTGCTGTAGCCGTAAATCAGTCCGGGGTCGTCTTTTATCATTTAATCTTTGAAAGCCTGGGCACATAGCCATGTTTTCAGGGCTTTTCTAAAACTCAGAAGGGTTGGGGCGTGCCGTATTTCTCTGGGGAGGGTGTTCCACAGCCGGGGAGCCACCACCGAGAAGGCCCTGTCCCTCGTCCCCACCAGCCGTGCCTGTGAGGCAGGCGGGACCGAGAGCAGGGCCTCACCAGATGACCTTAGGGATCTTCCTGGCTCATAGGAGGAGATACGTTCGGACAAGTAGATTGGACCAGAACCGTTTAGGGCTTTATAGGTCAAGACCAGCACTTTGAATTGGGCTCGGTAGCATATCGGCAGCCAGTGGAGCTGGCTTAACAAGGGGGTGGTATGCTCCCTGTAAGCTGCCCCAGTTATTAATCTGGCTGCCGCCCGTTGTACTAATTGGAGCTTCCGGGCTGTCTTCAAAGGCAACCCCACGTAGAGAGCGTTGCAGTAGTCCAAATGAGCTGTAACCAGAGCGTGGACCACCGTGCCCAAGTCAGACCTCCCAAGGAACGGGCGCAGCTGGCGCACAAGTCTTAGTTGTGCGAAGGCTCCCCTGGCCACCGCCGAGACCTGGGGCTCCAGGCTCAGCGATGAGTCCAGGAGGACCCCCAGACTGCGAACCTGTGTCTTCAGGGGGAGTGCGACCCCGTCTAGCACAGGCTGTAACCCTATTCCCTGTTCGGCCCTACGACTGACCAGGAGGACCTCTGTCTTGTCTGGATTCAGTTTCAATTTGTTCACCCTCATCCAGTCCGACACAGCAGCCAGACACCGGTTCAGGACCTGGACAGCCTCCTTAGTGACAGGTGGGAAGGAGTGACAGAGCTGGACATCATCTGCGTACAGATGACACCGGACCCCGAAACTCCAGATGATCTCTCCCAGTGGCTTCATGTAGATGTTGAACAACATGGGGGGCAGTACTGAACCCTGCGGGACCCCACAAGTCAATGGTTGTGGGGCCGAGCAGGCGTCCCCCAAGGGAGGGAGGGAATGAAGATGCAGAGAGGCAGGGGAAAGGTTTGGAGGGTGCAGAGACCCTGGGTGGGGATCTTTGCAGGGAGATCTCCTGGCTCTGGGTTGCTGTGAGTTTTCCGGGCTGTATGGCCATGTTCCAGAAGCATTCTCTCCTGACGTTTCACCCACATCTATGGCAGGCATCCTCAGAGGTTGTGAGGTGTTGGGAATTAGGCAAGTGGGGTTTATTTATCTGTCGGAGGTCCAGGGTGGGAGAAAGAACTCTTGTCTGTTTGATTCAAGTGTGAATGCTGTTATTGCAAAACCTTGCAGCTTCTGGATGTGGTATTTACAGGCAAATATGCTTTTCAGCGTATAATAGCCAGAGGCTACATAGGATCCTGCTAAAGCCACATGCAGCCTATCTCTTGCCTATATATGTACTACTTCAATGGGCCCATCTACATGGGCCATAAAAGCTGGGACTGGTCCAGGGCCGCAGTCTTCCAAACCAGACCAGAGGATGGCTAGACTGCCCACTGCAATGGCGGGATGCAGTCCCAAGCACCCAGTCAGGCTAAACCCAATTCAGGCCAACTGGATGGTCTGCCTACCATTTTCTTTTCTTTTTCACTGCTGTAGACATCCATGGAGCTCCCGTTATTTCCTGGCCAGCATCATGTCCCTTTGCTGATATTGCCAGCCTCCTTTCCCTAAGCCACTAGAGTGCCTTTGCTGATATCAGCAAAGGTATCAAGTAATGACCAAGAGTTCTCTGGAGCTTCATGGAGGACTATTGTGCTGACAAACAATAGAAATGATAAATGTCATCCCTTTTCTTCAAACAGTGGAGCATAGATAAAATGTGCTGGTGGCACTGGCCCATAAGAACAGCTGGACTGGTTTGAATTAGAACTGTTCACATCAACCTCGAAGTGCTGTATTGTTCTAGAATTTCAGCAAACGCTCAGATCATTTCCCAACTTCTGCTAACATAGGACAAAATTGGGTTAGCTTTTACGCTCATCACGGACTGTCATGTGGCCATCCAGAAGTCACTTCTGGTCTGATTTGGATTATTTGGCCCATGTGGCCCATGTAGATAAGTTCATTTTTAATGACATTTCAGTGTTTTCAAGTGGCATATTCTGATGTTTGTCAGCAGTGTCTTGCTGTGTAATGTTTCTTGAAACCACATAGCAGCCTTTTGGTATCCCAGCTACATCTCAGCCAAAAATATGTTTTGATTAAAAAAATATAGCTTGAAATTATCATCTAAAATTACACCACTGACTGTGGCCTTGAGTACTTAAAAGACATTTCAGTTTATGAAAGAATTTTTCACTGGATTACAATATTTGAAGTTAATTAAAGATATAATTTGCTCTTTAATAAACAATATGTTTTGTAACTTCATTAACAGGATGCTGCCTTCCTTAATTGTAATGGTCCAAAAGGTTGTCAGCGAAGTGTCCATTAACTGCAGAGATAATCATGTTTTTATATGCTAATAATTTTTAAATGAATAACTTGGTGTGGATCTGGAGCCGCATGGGGGAAATCATTTACATTGCTAAAGCTTATTGTGGTGTTAACCCTTTTTCTTGAAGAAATGTGCCAAACAATCTTGATGTAAAATGCTCATTCATTTTACATTAGCACTAATGGCAGGCATGGTGGACCCACTATTGTGAAAGGATTAGAAACAATGACCACTACTTTAGGCAGGGAGTGAATATTTCACAAATGATTCCTTGTTGGGGGGGGGGGGGCTATTGGGAGTGTGTCATTCAGCTTTACTATTTATTGATTAAATGCTTCTTGTTTTTATTAGCAGGAGAAATTCCATTGATAGGACACACCTTCAACTCAGGGACCAAATGTATCCCCCACCCAATATTAAATACATATTAAGAAATCTATCCTACTTTTAACTAGGGTTTTAATAAATACATCACAGAAAGCAAAAATACTTCCAGTTACCTTACCAATCAATACAGTGATGTAGTCCCATTTATCATGATTGTTCTGGAACATTTTCTTTTCCTTGTATACTTCTTGGCTTCTGCTGAGTTTTCAGAGTATTTGTAGCAATTACCATGAGGTTAAGAGAACCTTTGAAGATTTCAATCTTTATCAGCAAAGAGCCAAAAAATAGTGATAACCATGTAAATGTAGAAATAAAGCTACTATGAGTTTTAGTATAGATTTTAAAGAAACAGGGTTGTTGTATGTCTTTCGGGCTGTGTGGCCATGTTCCAGAAGTATTCTCTCCTGATGTTTCGCCCACATCTATAGCAGGCATCCTCAGAGGTTGTGAGGCATGGATTTTAAAGATTTTAAAGAAAGCTATGCAAGAACCCTTCCTCCAGGTAATTTAACACTTTAGAGAGAGCTTATTGAAAGATCAGACTAAACCCGGGGTTTGGTCTCACTCCACTGACATCATAACCACTACAAGCCAAACACAAAACATTAAATAATGAGTATGACCTCCTACACTCAAAAAATAAACTCTTAAGCACAAATTCAACAGTGGTTTGCCTCCTGGAGTGTCTTCCAATGTGGCAAACTGGCATACTATTTTTTTTTGGGGGGGGGGGAATAAAATTCATGGTTATTGACTAGCTGGTTTTGCAGAGGTCAGTTCATTCCATTCCACCTCTATCTCTACATGTCAGAATTTACTTTTTGTCCCTGGATTGTGTCTCTTCTGACATGGACAGAATGTAAACAACTGATAGCTGGAATCTGGGACTGGCATATCAAAATGACAAAGTTTCTTACCCTCTGTAGAGTTTGTTTCATCATTTCAGTAAAACGCATACTTTAGTATCACTGATTCTTTAGTACCGTTGAGGCCAAAGAGGGAGAGAAGAGCAGCCAGCATCCCCTGGACTTCATATGGAATTTTCTTCACAAGCCCCAATCTCCCAGCAAAGGCATCCAATTGAGTGCTGATGAGGCATGCAACACCACATGGTTCATAATCTGCATTGTTGTTTCCTTTGTTTCCACAAGAAGATAGGCTGACACAAAAGTACCACATGTACAAGCAGGAGAAATGCTAAACATAGATCTTTCTATCTTATCACATCACTATTCTGAATTAACCTAGACAAAACATATCTCATCACACAATGGGTAGGGGAGCAGGAAGTAGTGCCTTCTTCTTGTCATGTTCCATCATGGAAGAAGACAGAGAACTTACTCAACCCAATACATAGGATGCTCCTCTGCCCATTTCTAATTAAACCATGTACTTTATTCTTCATCACACATCTATCCCCCTTTTTAAAAACGTTGCTGTAACTGCAATTTTAAAGCTTTGAAATTCTGCAATAAAAAACCCACCCTGTTGTCATTCCATCATCTGCATAGGGGCCACATTATGGTTTTTGTTTTTGTTTTTGTTAAATTGTGCAAGAATGGCAGGTGGTATGAGGATCTCTCCGTTGGATGGAGGGAACAGGAAAAGGTGAGGGAAGGCTGAGGCCCCTTCTACACTGCCATATAAAATCCAGATTATCTTCTTTGAACTGGATTATATGACAATGTAGATTCATAAGCCAGTTCAAAGCAGAATATGTGGATTATCTGATTTGATAATCTGGATTATATGGCAGTGTAGAAGGGGCCTGAGAGAGCTGGGAAAGGATGACAGGACAGCAGTGGTAAAAAGAAAATAGTAATAACAAGAAGCTGCCACAACTGCTCTTGTGACAATGAAACTCCCGCAATTCATCCCGATAATCTATGCATCATCCTTCTCCCCTCCTCCCACTACCTCATCCCATCCCTCTTCTGCTTTTGGTCCACTCATACAAGGGAGAGATTGCATGAGAGAATAACCACCCTGCTCATGTAGGTATTTTGTGTGTCTGGTAAACACAGCTTTGAGATCCTATACCTCTATCTGCCATGGACGTGGGAGTGTGTAGATATACAGAGAGAGGACTGAAATTAATTTGACAAAAAGTTCAATTCCTTTCAGTGGATGTTCTCTAAGTAATTGTGCAAGACCGGCAGGTGGTGTGAGCAGGGCTGGCCTTAGGTAATTTTCAAGAGTAAGCGAACAGAATTTTGCCCCCCCCCCCCCCCAACCAATCACTGAAAAATAAAAACATTGGATAAGCGAAAATGTTGGATAATAAGAAGGGATTAAGGAAAAACCTATTAATCATCAAATTACATTATGATTTTACAAATTAAGCACCAAAAATCATGTTTTACAACAAATCAACAGAAAAAGCAGTTCAATACATGGTAATGTTATGTAGGAATTACTATATTTGCAAATTTAGCACCAAACATTGAACTGGGATATAGGGCAGTGTGGACTTAGATAACCCAGTTCAAAGCAGATATTGTTGGTTATTCTGCCTTGATATTCAGGGTTATATGGCTGTGTGGAAGAGCCCTGAGGGTCCTTCCACACAGCCATATAACCCAGAGTATCAAGGCAGATAATCCACAATAGCTGCTTTGAACTGGATTATATGGCAGTGTGGACTCAGATAACGCAGTTGAAAGCTGATATTCTGGGATATATGGCTGTGTGGAAGAGCACTGAGGATCCTTCCACACAGCCATATAACCCAGAATATCAATGCAGATAATCCACAATAGCTGCTTTGAACTCGATTATATGGCAGTGTGGACTCAGATATACCCCACTTCAAAGCAGATATAACCTAGAATATCTGCTTTGAACTAGGTTATCTGAGTCCACATTGCCACATATTAGAGTACAAAGCAGAAAACGTGGGATTTTTATCCAACTGTGTGGAAGAGGCCCCAGATCGTTGCTGCTTTCTTACCTGCAGGACCAACCAACAGAAGAGTGGTGAGATGACTTCAAAAAGTGAATGGCTTGCCCAGGAGCAAAGAAAGGGAAAAAGCCAGCCACTACAACAAAGGGAAAAAAACACATCCCTCAGGTGGACAGGAGGAAGGGGAGGAAATGGAGGGCAAGAGCAACCCCCTTTCCGAAGGGCACCCGCACACCTCAGTTGGACACCAGCAACAGCTTGGCGTGCAGCAGCAGGAGAGAGGGCTCACCTGGGAGAGGGAGTGGAGGGAGGGAGTGGGAGGGGGCGAGGGGCTTCCTGGGCAGCGCGAGGTGCTACCAGCCCCTCCTCCTTCCTCCTCTGACCCTCCTTCGCCTACCTGCTGCCGAGGGGCAGGCCCAGGCTGCGGAGGAGGGCGCTGTGGGCGGAGTACCAGGAGGGAGGCCCAGGCGCGGCCTTCCTCTCCTTCCACTGCTTTGTCCCCACGGCCTCCGCCTATTCCGGGAGGGAGGAGGGCGCAAAGAGGGTGGGGGAGCCAGGGAGGGGGAGGGAAGCAGGCTGCGCCCTTCCGACTCATGGCACCTTCAGCATCCGCCTAGTTCGCCTAATGGTTGAACCACCCCTGGGTGTGAGGATCTCTCCGGTGGATGGAGGGAACAGGAGAAGGAGAGGGAAGTAAGACCAAATTTGAATTCAGCTCATAGTTGTTCTTGCTGTTGCTTAAAAACAAAAATATTGGATAGTTTTGGTGTATAGCTGTCATGCTATGATTGGCTGCACCTCCCTGTTGAGTATATGCTTAATGGAAAATGTCTGCATAATGTTTGAAATTGTCCAGAAAATATATATACAGTAGAGTCTCACTTATCCAACATAAACGGGCCAGCAGAACGTTGGATAAGCGAATATGTTGGATAATAAGGAGAGATTAAGGAGAAGCCTATTAAACATCAAATTAGGTTATGATTTTACAAATTAAGCACCAAAACATCATGTTATACAACAAATTTTGCAGAAAAAAATAGTTCAATACGCAGTAATGCTATGTAGTAATTACTGTATTTACAAATTTAGCACCAAAATATCACGATGTATTAAAAACATTGACTACAAAAATGGGTTGGATAAGCCAGAATGTTGGATAAGCGAGAGTTGGATAAATGAGACTCTACTGTATATGATTCTGTGCTTTTGCACATGGCAGGGAAAGAGAACTGATGGTGCACAGTGTATGTATACACATTAAACATAGCAGCAGCTGAAATCTCTAAGTTACACATTAATTATGCAACGTTTACATTTCTAAAGAGAAACTATGGAAAATTCAGTTTTCTTCCAATGAATTGTGGATCCCTATTTTCTGTTGCATGTTAGCTGCCAGCCTACACATTACAGATACCCAGTTTTTATGATGCAGAAATGCATCCCAGCTGTGATGACAGTTATACTAATCACAATTGTTATAATGAGCAACTGTGAGCCCCCGGTATGCAAGAAAGAACCGGGGCTCTGCTTTTAACCTATCACTGTGTATTTTTCTGTATTTAATATTGTCAACTAAAGGCTTAAAAATTACCAAGGGCAATGAGAAGGAATGATAGTTTAGATGCATTCTTTCCTTCAGCTCCTGGTTGAATTAAATCTTTCACTCCCTCTGCAGACATACAAATCTATAGTATTCTTTTGAGATGAATTCAGAAACAGGAGCCTCAGTGCTCTTTTATTCCTGGACCAGAGATTAAAATTGATCACAGGAGGCACGAGGGAGCAGGTTGCAGTATCACAGCTCAATGTGGTTAACGAGGAGAGTGCACGACTTCTGTTCTACTTAACTCTGCACTTACAGGTTACAAATATTATTGATTGCAAGGGTCATTGGAGGCTGAAGGCAGGTTATGTCACTTGACGGTATTTGGCAATTTTTAAGGGACAAGAGCAATGAGTCCTCGTAGCGGGTGGGACAGGTATAGTTTAAGGCTGACAAATGGAGATTTATATATATGTGAGCTAGCAAAGCCCTTCAGGTAGAAATAATGAATGGAAATTTGATAGGCTGTTTTATCATAGGTCAAATGATGTGCAGGAGGGGGAGACGGGGAGTTAAAAGACTTTAACTATTACCTTTTTGTCAAAACGAACTGATGATGGGTTTTCAGCCCCACATCCATGCTTCCAGACAAATGAGCATTGCTGAAAATCCTTTTTACAGGGCATCATTTTTAATATATGTTAGATATGGCTTTTCAAATGTGAATCAAGCAGTGTGGCAAAAATGGAAGAATATGTATGTGTGTGTGTATGTGGGGAGGGGAATACTGAGCAGCCTTCACTGTGTTCTTCCCCACTTCATCCCTTCCTTCCTTCCTGTAAATTTTAAGTATCCAGAGAATGAAGGCCAGCCACAGTGATCTCAGGTTTGTTCATTTTTCAAAGATCTAGAGAAAATCATAAGTGAGTATTTTGATTAATAAACTTCATTCTTGAACTGGTGTTAGTTAATTGGTTGTTGAGCCTTCTGTGTGAAGAATGGGGGCACATGAAATAAAAGGGTGTCCCAGAGTGTTGTAATCTGGCAAACAGCCAAGGTAAACCACATGCTCAGCTGGTTTGAGCTTTACCTTCACATTCAAGCTGCCTTGTGGCAAAACTGAAAAATGGCTTTTGAATTAGAGCCAGAAATATGTCTCTCTTACACACATGGACATAGACACACTTTATAAGTTTCCCTACCAAAAAAACCTGAAGCAGTCTTTGTTTTTCACAACTTTGAACACATAATTAGAGCCCTTTTGAATCAGATGAAAATATCAATCCAATCTAGCTTTTTCCAACTGGCATAATCCATAAGTGCCCTACTGCAACACCCCTCTATTGCCAGCTAGCATGACCATGTTGTGTTTCATTATCATTGGGGATATCCATGTAGTGAAGACTGATCTAATTAAATATTTTATTCTATACAATTGTCGACATATCTGAAACTTCTCAGAACCCCCCCCCCCCCCAAATATTTCATTGCTGATTGTTTCACTTGACATTAGTTTTCTGTTTTCCTTTCCTCTAAGGCAGTGATTCTCAACCTTTGGATCCCCAGATGTTTTGGCTTTCAACTCCCAGAAATCATAAAAGCTGGTAAATTGGTTGGGATTTCTGGGAGTTGTAGGCTAAACGCCTGGGGACCCACAGGTTGAGAATCACTTCTCTAAGGAGTTTGCAGCAGGTTAGACTGAGAGATAAGTGATATTACTTTTGTGTGCCTTTAAATTGCTTCCAACCTATCATGGGATTCTCTTGCCAATATTTGTTTGGAAAAGGTTTACATTGTCATCTTCTGAGGCTAAGAGTGTGTGTCTTGCCCAAGGTCATACTGAAGCTTTCAAGGCTAAGTGGGGACTAAATCCTGGTCTCCAGAATTGTAGTCTAATGCTCAAACCAATATACCATGTTGAGTCTCTATATTTTATTTTTCCGTTATTTAAAGTCTTTTTATATCACCAATAATTTGTGCTTAGAATCCCAAAGTAGTGTACAATCAAAATCTAAATGACTACATAAGGTTTGAAGGAACACCTCCTTCCATACTATTCTCCCTGTTCATGAAGGTTCAGTGGTCTGTGCAATGTTTCACTCATCCAGGTGGTCCCAGCAGGTTTCTCAGTTTGCAGAAAGTGAGAGTTATAAAAGTCTGGGGAAAGTCTATTTATGTGTTGTATTAACTGATTCACACCAGTGATTGCTTTGGTTATATTGAATGATACTTTAGTGTTTTCCCTTTTCATTGTATGTTGTGTGTATGCATATGTGTTCTTACTCATACAATATATATATCTGTATTTATTTATATACTTTATAGTGTATGCATCTTATATTTATTTTTAACTAGATTGGGTACCCGGCGATGCCCAGGTTATTTGAAAAGGGCCTTGTTTGTTTTTGGGTGTTAGATAATATCAGTTTGGTTATATGTTACACTATGTCTTAGAAAAAACTCAGTCTTTCTTGCTGTTTTTTATGAATGCTCCCATTTGAAATGCAGAAGAATGTGGGTGAACTATAATTCCCAAAAGTCTTGGGTCAATTACCTTCATACTCTGCCAGTATGCAAAGTTGGCCATGTTGAGTCTGTGTGCCAGGTTAGTTCCAGGGCCATCATTGGTGGGGTTCAGAGTGCTCTTAGATGGCAGGTGAACTATTCATCCCAGTCCCTACAACTCCTAGAAATCATGGTGAATTCTCCCCAAACTTCTCTAGTATGTTCAGTTGCTGATCAATTCCTCTGTTTACTGTGTGCCATAGAATAGAGTAGGAAAGGGTTAAGGGAGAGGCAGTGGGTGGGGTCATGAAAATGGAGAGAGAAAGGAACACTGGGATGTCCTCCCTGTAACCAGCAATGTCCTGGGAGGGAGTGACTTGGTGACTCCTCAGCATTGGGAACTATAGCCTGTTTCTGGAGGCTGGAGGCTGTCTGTGAGCGGACACCCGTGCCACATACATACATGCATACATACATATTTTCACTTTTATTATGTGTATAGATGACAAATCTGTGTCTTGCCATCACATGTGAATTTGTAAAAACTTGCAAATTACCAACTCCCAGCAATGATCCAGTTCCTCAGGCCCAAATACTCATTCAGACCCCATTCCCAGAATCTGATAAAAGTTTATCTTTAGAAAACTAAGAAAATATATTCCTTGTTTTTCCTAACATATGTTTGCCATCTTACTTGCCAACAGTTAAGTTGTCATTGCCTTTTCAAATTCTGCAAAACCCAATAATTTTATATGACTTTTAAAATACACTCCCCTTATCCTTTGTAAGCCAATTTGTTTAATGCTTTTAGAAAACCAGCTTCTTAATATTGCTGGTTCATTTATTTATAGAGCAAGCATTTTGTGACCTGATAATCAAGCAGAAGTGTGCATTCTTTTTGACAGAACAAAATTGGGTACAGATAGTTATTTACCAGTATTGCTTATCACTTAAAGTTTAAGTTCAGTTAGAGTCTATTCCAGGGGTATGAAGAATATTTGTTAATATTTATTTATTTATTTATTTACTGCATTTATATGCCACTTTTCTCACCCTTGGGGGGTGTGATGACTCATGGGCCTTGTAGTCCTGTTCCTAGTACTATTGTGGCAGACGAAGAGGAAAACATGGGGTTTTCGCCGGTTCAGCAAGAGTCGGAGTCTCTTCACCTGCAGGATGTTGATGTTTGCCCTCAAGAATTCAGCCAAACAGGCCTTGGGCAGAACTCCCCCTCGTTTTCCAGGAGGGAAAATTATTCTAAAGATAGGGGAGTCAGGGAGGCTAATCGGAGAAGCCTGAGAATCGCTGCCAAACAAATGGCTGATTAGGTCTGCTTCCCTTGGGAAATTCTAAGGAGTCATGCATCTGGACAGAGTTGGGTTTCGCTTCTCGTTCTGTAGGGAAAGAGTTCTGTTGGCGGGAAAACGAGACCCAATATAGGTGTTTGGCGCGAGGGATTCTTTGCGGAGTCAATTGATCAGCTTGAGGAGAGAGATCGTGTGTGGACTTCGTAATCCCAGTTCCTTGCTTTCCGGATCTAGCTTCAAGCCTTGCCTTGTCTCACGGTTTTACCACGGACTCTGTTCATGCTTCATGTTCGTCTTGCCTCCAGTCACGGATCTAGTCAAGAATCAAGTTTATTTCCAGCCTTGTTGTCAAGCTTCATTGGACTTTAAAGACTCTGTTATTTCCCCACACTATTGCTTGGCAAAGTGTGTGTTTCGGTCAAGTGGATTAAAACTTTGAACTCTAATATCTTATATTGGACAATACATTTCTGGACTATATTTGACCTCATCTGAAAGGTCTGCTTCTGAACTATATTCTTCACTTGTTTTTATTGATTTTATATATTTCTTTAATAAAGATATCAGATAGAGACTGGCCTCTGTGTAAGGTTATTGGTGCTCTGCAGCCAGGGTCCTGACAGGGGGACTCAAAGCGGTTTACAACATAATGGCAAAATTCAATGCCAACCATACATGTGAAAACATAATAAACAGATCAAATCATAAACAATAAAATGAACAACATTAGGTGTACTTATCGAACAATTCAAAAATAAGAAAAATAGAAATTTAAATATATAAATCAAACATTTAGGACATGTTTGCTAATAGATCTAATATTAGTAAACAGTTAAAACGTTAAGCGTAAAAAGGCACTTTCTGACATGCCAGCAGGGCAGATGTAGTGCCAGAGTGTTTAAAGTGCTGGCTGAATTAGAATTATTATAATACACAATTCCACAAGTTAAAAAGGACCAAGTTAAAAAGTTTTGGTTATCATTCCCCTCCCACACCTGCCTCCTGATTCCCTCCCTATTATGTCTAGCCCCAGTCTTTATCCCCTTCCAAAGATTCCCAGATCATCACAAATAAGGACTCATCTGGATACTGTTCAGGCACAGCCCAGATCTTCATGGGGGGTGGGTGGTGTAAACTGTGATATGAGGTCCTTGGGGAAGTAGGTGGGGGTGTTTTTTCTCGTGATGGTGAGGTGTCTCTATCCATGGTGGTAAAAGTCCTAGAGCACCAAGATCTTATTGGTTGGCTTAACATAGGTGGATTGCACATGAAACCAGAGTCTCGAGCTTGTCTAGTTCACAAGTCTTGTCCAACCCACCCCAATCCAGACCCAAACTAAATTAGCCCAACCCACCCTGAACCCAAAAAGACCCTCCAAGAACCCCACCCCCCAAAAAAATCCTTGCAAAGGTGATGGTAAAATTTCCCGAACCCAAAAACTAAGAAAGACGATGGTAAGTCTCTAATACAAAATTGCACATCTGCAAGACAGGGTATGACAACGGGCCAGTGATGGCATTTTTATCTGCTGCTGGCTTCAGGTGAAATAACTCAGCTGTGGGGGCCACGCCCAGCTGTGGGGGCCACGCCCAGCTCTCACCCTCTGGCTGCCTCTGTTGCTCAGCAAAGGAAAGCCAGTATTTGCATTCTCGATAAAAAGTAACAAGATATCATTTTTTCACCTTATTCTAATTGCTGCAAACTAAGTTCATATTGCAAAAGTATTTGCACTCAATTCATTGGGGGGGGGAGGGGGGGAGGAGAGAACAAAATCCTCTCCTAACCAGAGCAATATATCCTAGGTAGTCTGTTTCCCCTTGATTTTTTGTTGCTTTGGTTACATTATGATGTTGCTTGGCCAGTTCTATCCCAGTTTTCATCTCTGAGATGCTTGAGGGTATGTTGAGTCATCCCACCAAGTGGGGTGGGATTTCATTGAGGAAAGTTTATACAAATTGCATAGAAATTGTGCAGTTTGAGTAGAAGCAGAGATTCCTGGGCATTACATGTGTATTTTTCCTGCATATTCTGAACAAGAAACAGTATTTCTGAGTATTTCTGAGTGTTTCTAGGTGTTTTGCACAAACTACACATAATAATACGTGAGAAAAGATCATGTGGATTTTTTCACAAATAATTTCCCCCCCAACAAAGTCCAGAAGTGCAAGTACAGTTCTTGGAAAAGCTATAGAGGCCACTGTATTTTTGCAAAACAGAGAAGAGAATGCTGAAATTACTCATTTTGCATGCAGGGATGAAATAAGTGAAAAGCCACACTCCTAGTCTAACGTATATACTGTTTATGCAGCATTAATGAATCCCAGAGAAAGGCCAGCTACCAGAATATCCATTCATTCACACCATTTAGAATTACATTTGACTTGTAAGCATACCTTTAGATGCTGAGGAAGGCCAGAGTTCATGCTGGTTCGTACTTTTAACCTGTTTGAATATGTCAAATGTTAAAGGCAATGAGTGAAAAAATAACTGTGTTTTGATTAATTATTAGGAGGAAATTTTAATTGCTCAAGCTAAGATGGAAAAGCATGCCTATTTCTTTATACAAAATTAAAATACAGATTATGGGAGAATTTGAGCTTTTTAACTGCAGCAGTGATAACCATTTTTAAGGTTGTGATATCTGTGGCAGGATAGAAAACCCAGCTTTTATATAACACAGACTGCCAAACCATGGCCCCCTTTTTCAAAGTTGGAAGGAATTTGCGTGTGTGATTTCCCTACCTTATTGAATACTGAATAACAGCAAATGTAAAATGAGAAGCAATTTTGTTTTGCATTTGGTTCATTATAAATGTTAATTACTTAATAGAGAAAGACAATATTGTATGCTTACTGACAGACCATCTGGTGATGTAATTTGGTAAAGTTCTATTTGATCTTATTGACTGTAGCCAGTGAGGGATAGCAGAACCATATAATGCAAGCGACCTGACCATTTATAATTTCATTAGGAATTGCTAACTTGGAATGAATATCCACTTTGTCTCTCAATTCCACTTTACATTGATCCTCCCTCCCTCCTACCTTACTTTGCTATATGGGAAATTGACCTTATTTTTAGAAGTTTAGTTTATCAAACAATATACAGTCCTCTCTCTATACAGCTATATATTTCCATTTTATTAAAAAAAATCCAGATTCTAAATCAGAGTGATGTCCTGATACTGCAGTTAATCCCCAGAAAGCATAGATTTTTTGCTCACAATTTCAAGAAGAATTATGTTCAAATTAACATTGAACAGCCTTGACCAGAGGTTATTTCTGTCCCCTGTAACTTATATTTGAAGTAGTTCAAAGATTGCCTCCATTGTTTTGGCCTATTGTTAGCTCAGAAACAGAGTTGTGTGCGCTCAATCTACTTGGGCAATGATCACCAAACAATGTGAATAACGGTGATCACTTGATGTTCCTCTAAGACAGGGGTCCCCAAACTAATGCCTGTGGCCTGGATGCAGCCCTCCAAGGTTATGTACCCAGCCCCTGCCCTATACTTTAGACTTAGAATCACCCCAAGTCTAAAACAACTTGAACGCACACAACAACCCTAATAATAATTTGGCTATCTCATCAGCCAAAAGTAGGTCCACATTTTCTATTGAAATACTTGTAAGTTTATGTTGTTTTAATTTTATTTTAAATTAAACTGTTCTTGCACAGTTTTTGCACTACAAATAAGATATGTGCAGTGTGCATAATTCATTCATTTTTTTTCCAAACTATAGTCCAGCTCCCAAACAGTTTGAGGGACCGTGAACTAGCCCTCTGCTTAAAAAGTTTGAGGACCCCTGCTCTAAGATGGTGTGGCATGTCAAGCAAATAATTCCTAACTTACTGATCTGAAGGAGATTTCCATGCTTTCCACTAGCAATTGTTGGAGACATTGATCAACACAATAGCAAAATGTTTTCAGAAACATCAGCAGTGAAGAAGAACTGGTAGCGATATGTCAACAGCACCCTGCTCTGCCCATACGAGGTTGCTACCGAACCTTGACTGTTTCATCTCAGTTGTGTGAAGTGACTTGTTTCTGAGGAATGGAAAGTCAGCCCTGGTGTGCAAGAGCAGTCTTACTTCATTGCCTTTGCTGAAATTTCACATGCTCCATAAAGGCTGGTTTGGGCCCCAGGCTGAGATCACTAAACTCATTTTCTCTTGTGACCTTTTCAGATTTGTAGCCATGATGACAAGAGAGACAGTGAAAGAGAAAGACGTTTGGAGCAATCTTCCACTTTATCCCCACCTCCGCTTTTTTTCTTTACAGCAGCTGTTTCTTCAGTTATTGGTCAAAAATGGCCAGAACTCTGAAGACAAGCAAATTCATGGCTAACATTTTAAGCTTTGGGTTTTCCAAGAAAAATGTTTATAGCCTATTCAGAAGAAACTATATAGAGAGAAGCAGGACAAAGTATAAAACACAGCAAGGTCTAAAACACTGTTATCTTATTGTTCCCAGTCTCTTATCACACTATGCTACCAGTGCCCTTGATGTGATCCTTTTTTTTATATATATCCAGCATAATACAAATTAATAGAGTTACCGCTTCTCCCATGTAGTTCTCCTAAGCTTTTAATAATTGTATGGCAAGCAGCCATTACCACAAAACAATAAGGAAAACTTTACCTGCAGATTTATTGCTAGATTTATTGCTAGGACACAGAAGCAGTGACTAGGAAATAGCTGGCAATATATTTTGATGGATAAAATGTTACACTGCGATTTCAAAGCCTTCCTATGGCCCGAAAATTCACTTCGTGGCTTCAAGGCAGCCACAGTCTCTTAGCTGAATTTACCTAGCAGGGCTGTTGTGATGATACATAACATCATGTACATCATTCTTGCTTTATGGAGTAACAAATGTAATAGGTTAACAAATAAAAGAAAGAATCCTTCTCCAGGGCTATATAATCCTGTTTCAGGGAGCTTTTCACCCCCAAAACAACAACCTTCTCCTTTGAATAGCTAAGAGCCCACTAAAATTGTTATAGCCCTCTGAATTTGGAAGTCCTGAAAATGGAGAATTGTGTCTCCTCCAAACTCTTGACCATGGCCATCTCTTCATTACGGAAATGTTCTTTTGTTCCTTGAAAATTCTAATAATGAGAAAACAATAACATAGACAGAGAGACAGCTATTGTTGTATGACAGAGAGTGTGAATGAATAAGCAAGTGTGTTTCCTTGGGACTATTTTGTGAGAGGAAAAGCTCAAACTCTGTTCTCCATGCACTAGTCTTGATCTTTCTCTCATGCAGAGAGAGAGGGGGACTGAGATATGGATTGCTATTTATGGCTGAAAAGAACTCATGTCTGCTGCATCAAACTACCTGCTCATCATAATGTGCAATTTGGCCTTTGCGTGCAGCACTCGCGGTATAAGAATCCATTGCATCTGTGGCCTGCTGTGCTCTTTTGTCCAACAATCATATCCCTACATGCCCGAACGACTCACAAGTATTTTTCAATGCCTTCAAATTTACTACAAAAAGTCAACACACTGATTTCTAAGGTGCAGAAACAGAATGCATGAGTCGCGACCTTGTGAACTTCATTTCTTCCTGATTTTCATTTCACCCTTTCCCTTCTATACAAGTTCATCAGTATTCAGGTCTCATGACTTGTAATTCTTCTGCCATCATGTCTCTGAGACTTTGAATGGTTATTATTTGGGAGGCAGGTCTCCTGAAACTTTTTTTCTCTATGAACAATTCCGCATTTCAAGTGCCATGTTGAAGAACAATATCCAGTGTTTGATATTTTCAGGAAAATTCAGAGGAAAGAATCTGGAATTCAGCTGCTCATGTTCATAGATCTAAGTCCCCACCTACATTGCCATATAATGTAGTTCAAAACTACATTATATGGGCAGTGAAGACTCGTATAATGCAGTTCAGTGCAGGTTAAATTGCGTTATGAGTCCACATTGACCATATAATGCAGTTTCAAACTGTGTTATATGCCAGTGTAGATGGAGCCTAAGACAGAGGTTGCTATTTGTTGCAAAGAATTTAATAGGTATTCAACTGACTAAATAATACTAAGTTGATTAAGTGTCTGACTTTACTAATTAACCAAATTATTAAATTGATACTGGTTTTTAGTGGTGCAGACAAATTTTTAAAACTAATGCTGAGAGTTGTTTGTTTTTGTTGTTGCTGCTATTAATAAGTTTTTTGGGAAACTAGTTTGTTACTGCAATTGAGAATATAACTGAAAATGCAACATCTGCATAAAATCTTGACTTCCCTTGCAATTAATTGCAAGAATTCATCCTTTTCCATAGAACATTCTGATCAAGCAAAGACACCCCACAGAAAGAAAGAAGGAAGTACTTCTTGTCTTTTCCCTCTTCAGCATCAGTGTCATCTCTTGCTTAGTTTTGAAGGACCCACTGAACTTCTAAAACAGATTTTCAAGTGAGCCTAAGGGGAAGTTGGAAGACACGGGAAACCTAGGGATGGAACTCTTTACAAAGTTTATACTTGGAGATGATAAATAATTTCAGCAGTTCTGTTTTCTGCTGTGAGAAAATCTTCAAAAGCCACCCAGTACTCAAAGATTATTTGCAATTCAAGATTTAGTCTATATAAAATTCATGTATAGTTTTAATACAGAAAACATCATTTCCTGTACATGAAACAATATTGACTGTATAAGTCTCCCCCCCCTTTTTTTCCAGTTCTTGGAATCCTGTCACTCACCTGCCTTTCCCCCATTTAATTATTTTTTTGGATTGGGAACTTGGGTTTCGTAGTTATCTGCTATGTGGACCTGTGACTGTGTTGCTTCGACTCATAGACTTTGTGATAAGCATAGAATGACTGTATCAGACTTGATAGAGACAGCCAGAGACAGTTGTAAAACAAAAAAGTGGAAGTTTATTAAGATACAGAAGACAACAAATAACACTTAAACATTCTATTGATTCACAACTCCCTCAAACCAGAGTCTTTTCTCCCTTGGCTGACTATGCTATCTCTGTTAAAGCCCTTGAGATCACTCTTGGGTCCATAGTCATACATCCATGCAAAAAGAAACCATGGGTCCTTAAGTTCTGTCTACATTTGTCAACTTTTAAAATGAACACAAATATTGCTAACCTCAAGAGCCAAAGAAAGTGATTGTGTGGGCCACAATAAATATTTTTTTTCCTGAAACTTTGACATGCAACGTGGGAAAGTTGTACAATCTTGCAAAGCAGACTAAAGGTGACAAGATGCCTTCTGTCCTGCTGTAGAGGGGATTCCTTTCGTTGTCCCTCTACTGCCTTTCATATCTCAAAAATGCATGGATCCTCAAAGTCCTTGCATTTCTAAATTAAATTGCTACCAAGAGCAGTGACATGGTTCATGACCAATACCTTGTTCTTTGAGGCAGGCAATTTAATGTAGCCCCTAGAATGTCTAGCTACACAGCCTAATAAATCTGTATTGCTGAGAAAGGTTGTTGCCAGCTCCAATGTATATTTTACCAAAGGATTATACCATTATAGTTCTCCAAGAATTCCAGCCAGACCCCTAAATCCTTCTTCCCTCCTCTAATAAATTAAACATGGTGATATAGGTTCTGAACATCCATCGTAGCTTCAGCCAAGTGGATACAGATCCTTAAGTCATTCCTGGAGGTATCAACTGCTGTACAAAGTTAAAATGACCTAGAATTACCTGCATCTCTCTGAACAAAGTTTTAGTTTGATGACCAAATGCATTCATGCAGCATAGTTAGCTCATCATGCTACGTCAAAAAGAATGCTAAAGTTGATTTAGGACTTCATCCCACACAGTCTTCTCTCTATCTTCTCTCCGTTTCTCTGTGCTGCTGAAACACAGTCCCACAGAGGCCATCACATGACCCAAGGCCACTTCCAGGTGTTGCTTGTTAGACTCCATTGTAGTAGCACAGGGAAACAGAAGGAAGACTCTGTTTTCAGAAGTGAGGTATTACCTGACTCCCAATGACAGAAGAGAAGCCAGATGGAAGTAGGGGAAGGACTTGGAATGGCTACCATCCTTGAAGATGGAAAGGCATGGTAAGGAATAGGAAAACACTGTTCCCTTCATTTGAAGGTGGTTAGTATTTGCACCCTTTCTTCTTCACTTGGGCAGTCACTGCTGACTGTGGACCTCCTATACTAATGGGGATCCAGGATTGTCTATGCTGTTTCACACCCTACCCTGTCATTTGAACATTTCTACCTTTTCCATTAACCTTTCAAGCACTAGGGATAAATCCTGGAAGACTGAGGTGCTGCTTACCTTGGTTTCATTCATTTTCTTCTTGGTTTCTTTAGGTAGATTCCTTTGTTTTCTGTCATTTCATAGTTTTTTAGGGTCTTTTCTGAAGCTCTTGCAAATAGGGCTTTTCTGAAGCCCCAGGAAAAAGAAACCTGCCACACTAAGAGAAAATGACACCCAAGCAGCTTTGCTCTTACGCAATCTGCAGAAGTGTCTCATGGTAATTCTGGAGTGCCATTTACTCAGTTTTCCCTAATCTTTTTTATTGTAAGATGGAAAATAGTGTCTTCTTTTTATGGCTCTTTGAGCTGCTGAAGGAGGTGATGGCTAGGGATATAAATGCTATAAATAAATAAGTTTCCCCTTTCCCATCAAATCTATCTGTATCTATGTGTAACACTAAAAGTTTCACTAAAGAACTGTGAAGGAGTAAAACTACATTTCACTAGGGAGCTACTGCAGAGGGGTAAAGGGTTCCTTTCCTAAAGTAAGGACACCTGTAATAAGTATAATACTTTTTATAAAACTATGCAAGAAACAATTATATTACAAAATAAATATGCCTGGTCTTCTGCAAAAAAAAAAATATCAAAGTGCCACCTGCTGTGAAGATGAGGCATTTATTGCAACAGCAGGAAATAAAGAGGAGTGAGGAAAAAATACAAAAGCACAGACATTAAAGAAGTAATTAAAACACTTATCTCCATCAACATACGTAACAAGCCCACAAAACAAAAACACCACCCCCGCCCCCAACACTAAAAATGGAGCAGGGAGAAAATGTCCGATTCTATTGAACTTCTCAATGGGAGGTTGCCAAACTGCCAAGACAGAAAAGCATCCTTAGCTGCAAAGGATTTTAAAATGCAGAGCTCCAAAACAGTTTACTAGTATGCTAATTGCTGTCAGCCTGACCTTGAGAGTGACTGGTCACCTGCTATTCCCTATGAAGTCTTCAGCTTGCTTCATCTTCTAAAATCAAATCTTAATAACTGTACACCAAATATCTACTTAATGGATGTCACTTGCTCTCTCCGTTTTCATTTTGTTCTAATTGACATGAATTGTAATAGCTGGGGGCTAGTGGTTTTTGTTTTGTTTCATGGAAGTAAGCTCCTTTCCATGAAATTCTTCCAGTAACAGGCAATGAGAACTCTTCCCTATGAAATATTCCCATTTGCAAAAGAACGGCATAAATATTAATTTTTTCGGCACTTAAAGCAAACTTTACCTGTAATTCTTTTTCATGCACTTCCCATCAGAGGCCGTCCTGCAGGCATGAGCTGTCACATCCAGTGGACCACGCTATCTGTCACTGACATCAGGCTTCCATCGCTTGCCGAGTGGTGACATTGCTAGTCCTAGGGCTTTTCCTTACAAAGTATTCAATCAAAAAGATTTGTTCTCAAATAAATATATTTAATGAATGAGTAAGATGAGGCTGTGTCTTCCAGCATGAATAAATATTTTATGTTTAAATTGCAAAATGTCTGTGGTGTACTGTGAAGACTGCACATCCCCTCTGGAAGAAAAGTCCCTTTCGCCCGCAGGGATGTGGTGGTGGAGGGACAATTAGATTAGCATATTGGCAAGGTGAGTAATGGATATTTGATATATTTAAAAAAACATGTTTTGATAGTATATTGTTATTGCAATAGCACAATGCAGTGTATTTTAGTTCCCTTTGAAATTAAATTATCATTTTATTTGGAGTGGCTGAAAACAGACTTGTTTGTAAGATTGGTATCCATGAAACAATGCAATATAATTTAGTCCCATTTGAAACTGCATCCATGGATTCAACCATCCAGAGCTTGAAAATACCCTCCCTGTCTTAAAAAAAAAAAGAAAATCCAAAACTCATATCTTTATTTTGCCATCTCATATAAGGGATGCTGTTCTCTATAATGGAATGTGAGCTCCCATGGATTTTGGTATCCATGGGAAGATCAGTTAGAACCAAACTGCAATGGATACCAAGGATCAACTGTATTATAAGTCATAAATTCTATCCAACAAATCACTTTGTAGTTCTGTATGTTGATACGTCAGGAAATATTGTGAAATCTAAAAGGCATTGGTCTACTTTCTCTAGACCAGGCATGGGCAAACTAGGTGTTTGGACTTCAACTCCCATAATTCCCAACAACCAATAGGCTGTTAAGAATTGTGGGAGTTGAAGTGCAAAACAGCTGGAGGGTTTCCCATCCCTTCTCTAGACCCACCTTCGGTAACTCTTTTTCCATGCTTCTCGATGAGGAGGCTAGTATATTAAAACACATGTAGTGAAACCTAATATTGAAAATGATCCTTTCTCTAATTTAAAGCAATGCCAACCTTTTAAGTCTTCTCCATAAATTCTTTCTCAATTGTTTCCAATCCTTTCAGTGAACAAGATGTTTTCTTTTTTTAAAAAAATCCAATACGCCCTTTGTTAAAAATGAAACAGGTTCTTGTACGTACATTAGTTCTCCAGCACTGCTAAACAGACTTGTTGAAATGATCAGACCATACAAGAACGTTATGTGACACTGGCAATCTGAATGTAATGTATGTGTTTTTGTGCATGTTTGATTAATGTTCTTGTTATCTCTGAAATGGAAATCATAGTTGTTTATGTGAAAGAACTTCATATGCAATGGTGTAACTTCAAAAGATTCTTTTACTGAAGATAAAAATAAGTATTTCTTACATTGGTACTTGCAAGGGAGACTGAATTATTCTGTTCCCTTTCATACTGTGTTTCTGGGCTCTAATGATGTGTAACTTAGCTTGTGACCTAGGCACTATTCTAAAAATGACAAAAATATGAGCGCATAAGAGGAAGTGACCCTGGCCTCCAGTTGTTTGTGGTCACTGTGCTTATATAGATTCACCCCTTGAATGCAAGAAACCAACTAGGTTTGAGATGGTTCTTTCTTTTCCAACAGACAGGATTATTTATTTGAGTGCTAGTGATAAAGAACACAATTTCCAATACCTCTTCAAAATATTGTCTTGTGTGGATAGTGTATCCAAATGATGTATCTATTCAGATAGCATTTCCCCTCCTTAGACGTTATTTCTCTCAATGGTAATTTTTAAAAATACAGATTGTGTCTTTCTGTGTGGTTGTTCTCTTATGTTCTTCCCATCTATTGGTTGTTTTACTTCATAATGTTTCTGTCCTTGGTATCTGTGGGGTGATAATATCAATATTATTGTTTGAATTGTTCATTACTAAATGAAGTCTTTCTAGCATGACTACTGGCTCTCTTTCAGGTTTTGATCTCTCACTCTCCAATATGCCTCATGACTACATTTTTGTTTAAGAAAGTTACCAATATCTTTTTACATGTCAAGTCTCATTCAAAAGCATTTTAAATATTAAAATTCATAGTGGGCTTAGAGAAAGTCACCTCTAATATAGCTTTCAATTTCAAGACCATAAAGATATTTGGTGACATTCTTTATTGCCCCAGCACATTTGTAACTAGAGTTACAGATCTGTAACTGCCATGCATTAAGTAACAATATATGGTCACAACCATAAATGCCCCCAATCTTAACAGTCAGGACCTGCCTCAAATGAAGGAAATCTATTCAGCTTCTGATTGGGGTGCAAAGAAAAAACAGTATGATATTTCCAGGCCCAATTCACCAGCCAAAAACAGGTATTCTGTCACAAATCTTCTACTGCCTTGTTTGCTGGTGGCAGGCTGACTAGCAATTGAACAAACCTTCTTTTCTTAATACAGCTGCTTGCTCTTAAAGTGTGTGTAGGGGGTCTGAATATGTAACTAAGGACCTTATTGGACAGTGTTTTTTCCCCATCCTTGGATGCTGCTGAGATGCAGCCAGGAGGGAGCCCACCAGAGCCCATAAAATCACACAGGGGTACTTCTGCCAGGACTCCATCCCAGCTGTGTCTTATTGGGACACAGGTGACTGCCCTGAGAACAAGGATGACTACTCACGTTCTCATTGACCTAGCCAGGGACAGCATGGCACGAAGCCGGGAGCAGACGGGAAATGGTGTGGGATGATAAGGGGGCAATGCAGGGTGCTGCCTGATAGTTTTCCCTCTGCCCCATATATCACATCGCTGCCCTACAGATTCCCCTGGTGTCCTGGGCTTATGGAACTCCATCTGATGAGGTCCCGAAATGTCAAGAACCCATTTTGTGAGGATTGGCATTCACATAGATGTAGATGAATTATGATTAATGGCATTTATTGTTAGGATATTAAGGTGTCTAAACAAAGTGTGGGCAAACTTCAGCCCCCCGAGTGTTTGGACTTCAACTCCCAGAAATCCCAGCTATCTTACTGACTGTTAGGGATTGTGGGAGTTGGAGTCTAAAACACCTGGAGGACTGAAGTTTGCCCATGCCTAGTCTATACCTTCATGAAAAGAGGAGGCACCATTACTCGTTCATATCTTCCTTCATCATTTCTGTTCAGCTGCAGCTTGGTGAATATCTCTGTGGTCTTACAGAGATGGGCCACCACAGGCACACTACTCATCTTGTTTTGGGGATCTAAATTGAGGTGGCATTTCAGCAATCATATTTTCAAGTATTTGTTTTCTCACACATTTACTTATTCACATCCCGCAATTTAACCATTGTTGAAATGCTCGAGTTGTTTTTAAATGTAGTGTTTAACATTGTACTTGTTTTATTATTGATTCAATGTTGACAAATGTAAAAGTTAACAGGTTCTATAGATATGTATACATGTGCTCTCATATATAATGGCAATAATCTGGCTCCTTCCTGGATTTGTAATTATCAGGATAGACACAAACCAGAAAATGGAATGTTGGCTAGCTGTCAGGCTTGTTTCCATCCACAGGCTTCAACTGGCTTGTCTAACTTGGCATACACTATTTATTGTAATCACTAATGCATATATATGTCTATCCATTCATTTCTCAACCTTTTAAAAATTAAAATGAAAGCCAACATCACTCTGTGAGTGTGTTGGAGAGAGAGAGGTCAGGAAAGATGTCTCCTATTGCTACTAGCAATCTGGCTATGGTTCAATGGCATTGGCTATATTTTCGGATAAATGCTTAGTAACCCGCCTCTCTTCACGTTTAACACTTAACCCTTTCTGCAAGATCATCCATTTTCTATTATTGTGCAATTTTCATCTTTTATTTAAATATTTCTTTGCTATTCTCTTTTTCTCTCCATAACAATAACATTAATTAAGTGCTGTTTCAAAATAGAAGTTTGATGTAGAACAGGCCCTTAATATCGACTAGGGTTAGAATAATAGAATCATAGAGTTGGAAGAGACCTCGTGGGCCATCCAGTCCAACCCCCTGCAAGAAGCAGGAAAATCACACTCAAAGCACCCCTGACAGATGGCCATCCAGCCTCTGCTTAAAAGCCTCCAAAGAAGGAGCATCCACCACACTCCGGGGCAGAGAGTTCGACTGCCGAACAGCTCTCACAGTGAGGAAGTTCTTCCTAATGTTCAGGTGGAATCTCCTTTCCTGTAGTTTGAAGCCATTGTTCCGTGTCCTAGTTTCCAGTGTGGCGGAAAACAAGCTTACTCCCTTCTCCCTGGAACCTAACCCCAGCAATAAGTGAGGGAACACTGTAAAGGAAGAATCGACGAGGAACAAGAAGAAAGAAGATTATAACCTGGAAGTCAACCTTATCCCTCCCTATTGCCCACCCCTATCTACCCTCCCCCCCCCCCAACTACTTCACCATCCTGGTTGCCCACTTCCCCCCTCCCTTGTTCAGACTGACTGGGATTTTTTCCTTAAAAGCTGGACACCCTTCCCCTACCCCTCACCCCTCCTCCCCAGAACCTCCTCCTACCTTTCCCAATGTTTCATATACCCTCCCCAGTTGCTTGTTTGTAATTAAAACCCCTAACAAAATATTTTTAAAAATAAATAATTTTTTCTTAATTTTAAAGGCTTGGGGGGACTTTAGGGGGTGCCCTCTCACTTCTCCAGACTCATGGAGCCCCCCACCCAAAAAATCAAACAAACAAGAGGCCTGTGGGGACTGATCCCTGGGTAGTCCCAGGACTACCTGGGAGTCAGTCCCCACAGGCCCAAAAATCCCATTGTACCCAGGCCTTTCATGAAGGTCTGGATCTAATGGGGGTATTTAATTAATTCAGGACAAAACAAGGTTTGCCTGCTTTTTCCTGAATAAATTTGCTAATTTGGACACCTCTGGTAAAAGTCCGACAGGCCCTGCATTTTGGGGCATTTCTGGATGGGCCCTAAAATAATCCAGTTCAAATCAGATAATGTGGATTTTCTGCTTTGATAACCTGGATTATCTGGCAGTGTAAAGGGGGTCCACTTCCTTTGAAACAAACATGACTTCAAGTGTTTTATGTCCAAAACTGAGCAATAATGCTAATGTCACTCATTGCATGAGTGTCAGTGAAAGGTTTAGCAATTTGAGAGGCTAGTTCTCAGTTGACAGTAATGTTTGGAAATTAGGAGAAGGTAAAAAAAAATCTTCATTTACCAACCAGCTGTGTGATAAAGTACAAGACACCTCTACAGCTCCTCCCAGAAGCTGTGCTGAAGAACCCTTAACTGCAACTCAGGATCTGGTCCATTACTTTCTTAATTGTACACAGTTACATCTGCTTATTTTTCCTTGTTAAAAACTGATTTAAAAGAACTGCTTAATGGCTTTGCCATTTAAAAACCATCCTTTTTATTTTCTTCTTAATTTATTAATAAGTCTTTCCCCCTCTAGAATTGCTTTCCTCCAGGGCTTACTAATACCCTGTGTTAACAAGTCTTTAGTCGGATCCACCTCTGCTTTCTACAAGCACACACATACTGATGATGCTGAGAAACCACATTTTCCTAGAAATAAGACTGAATTACTACAATTTCCTCTTTCCTGGAAAATAAGCAGCTGATCTGAGGACATGGAGTGTAGCTTATCCCTCTCCTCAGATTAATGCTGAGTAGAATGAGAGTGCATCTCTTGTATTTTTTGGAATCTCCTGTGGGTTTTTTAAAAAATGATGTGTATTAAAGGGTACAAAACAATTCACAAGGAGATTGAAGATTGGAAGAGGAGCATGGCCAATAGCTTATTCACCATGTTAACACAGGAACAATCCTCCAGAAAGCAAGAAAGAAGAACATCTCTACCAACTTGCCTATAATGAAAAGTTGCACTGTACATAAAATGGGTTTCTTGTGATTTGAAACCCAAGTTGCACAATGTTTCATAAGTGGAGCTATGCCTACACTTTACTATGTTGTGTCACACCAGAGATTTAAAGCAGTCAACCTCACATATCTGCCACATGCAGAATTCTGGGAAATATAGTTTAGGAAAGCGAGCACTTCTGTAGCTGAGAATTCAAAAAGCCCCACCCTAAACATTTTCCAGAATTCTACAGGTGACAGAAATGCGGGACTACATGCTTTAAAGCCCTGGTGTGATGACATGGATAGACAGTAGGCACCCTTATGCCTGTTGTCATGGACAATTTTGGTGAAAATATTTGATCACTGCTGATTAGTACCAAATATTAGAAATTCAAAGCATTTGCTCCTGAAGTTTCCAAAATAAATCATGCTCACCTCCTTTTACTATACTTATTCCCTCCCCAAAACTTATCTGAGGGGCCTGCCAGATATGCAGGCCCCTCTGGAGAGCTCTGTAGTTACGTCAGAAGTATGCTTCAGGAGGTGAGGAGGAAGGAATTTTCTCCACACACCCCCCCCCCCCAAGTATTATTCTAAGACTACAAAGCTCTCCAGAGGGGTCTGCATGGAGGGAATAGGGGGCTGAGCGGGGACTGGACACCATCCCGCTCCTCTGGACTTTTGGGAGTTGGATGGCTTTGTTTACTGACTTCAGGTCCCTCTCCTTTAAAAAAATCTGAACCTTAACTTAATGTTCAGATCTTTATAAGTGTTTTTAAAATCTGGATCAAACCAAATAAATTATTTTTAATCCAGGTTGAAACGGATTAGCCTGAAACGTCATCTGGACACCTTTTTTTAGTCCCAAGTTTAAGGGTTGTGTAGAAGGGCCTTAAGGCATGATTGGACAAAGAATCCTAATCAAACATGAAATCAAAAATGGAATAAACTTTATTTTTTCCTTCTCTGTTCCCCATGTTCAAGGCCAGCCAAGTTATTTTGACAAATATTTGTTTTTCTAGTTTGCTGGAGTTTACATCTTCTGCCTTGCTAGTGTGATTGAATGGATTGCTTTTGGCAATAAATGTGGCAGGCATCCAAGAATGTGTACCCAGCTGGCTTGAGATCCAAATATCTTCCAGGTTCCTTCATTATTGCGAAACATTTCTTGTCTTAACTCTACCAGATAAGAACTCTGGTTCAATTAAAATGGTCCTTGGTGTACATCTCTATGTAGTAAAGTGATAGAAGAGGCTTTTATTTTACAAAAAGACTATTGTGTGGACATGGGGATTGGTAAATAACAGTTGACCACCTGTGGGTGAAATGATAGCAATTCTCCAGTATTTATCACAAAAAGAAGAAGAAACTGCCAGAATAATTAACAGATAGATTTCCTACTGCCAGCTCTTTTTCTATCTCACTTAAAATCTCACCTTGTAGATATTTTTAAATACCCACAAAACCGTTAACAACTAAAGATGGGCCCAATTTTGTAAGGTTATATTTGTGCTGAAATGTGCGTGATCAGAAGAAGAGGTCCTTTTGCAAATCACTTATGAAAAGCATATAAATTCCAAAATAATTTACTTTTTTGACAATCTATGCATACAGAATTTCTCAGCTGAAATCTTCCATCTGGTATAAAGTCATTGTTTTTCTCATTCGTAGTTCATCATCTTCTTCAACCATTAGTCTGCTCAGATAACAACAATAGCAACAAATTTCCTTTACAGGATTGTTAGGAATATACATGGCATACTTTGAACACTCTGAAGTACTATACATATATTTATTCTTACATATGAAAATTGCCAAAACTCTATCAAAATACATTGATACTTTGCTGTTCTACTTGCTTGCTAAACGCATAAAAACTCCAAAATGTTATAGATTCTTCTGCTCTAAAAATAATAAGTAAATTCAAATGCGACAGGATTAAGGTATCTTCCTTTCTGGTTTGCTTACTATACTTGATATCCACAGAAAACTCACTCACCATTTCAATTTTTTTTTGTTAGGTCTTCCAGAACCAAAGAGAGAACCTGTATTTCAAGGTCTGGGAATGGATGAAGGATTTTACACATCTAAAGATTTCCTGCCCATGGTGGCTATGGCAAGCAAACCAGGTAGTCCCCTGCTTCCTTTGTATTAATTTGAATTTATCTTTAAAAAAAAGATATGTGAAGTATTTGTATCCTAAATGATCATGTTCATAAAGTATCATACAAAACAGTACACTAGAACAATGATGTCATTTTAAAAAAACATAAGCAATATGATATAATTTTTTCAAAAACTAGAAGAATGAATATTTAGAATCAACATCTGCCACATTACAAAAGTTGATAGGTAAAGCATACTTTGAAATAACCTATTCAAAAAAGGATATTTTCGTTTCTTCTGAAGCTAGAAGGGAGACATATAATGTACATCCTAAGAGAGATCATTCCATAAGATTTCCCTACCGATGTTATAACTATGTACAGGAACAACAGAGGGGAAAAAGAAAACCATAACCCTTCTAGAATATGCATATTCCCATTCATGGATTTATAAAAATGGTTTCATATTCAGTGATACATTATATTCTTTTTATGCTTGATGATCTAGATAGCTCCACTTTAAATGACATTGGATACCTGAAATCCTTTTAGATGGTAGCAGACCATTAATGGTGATCATTCTGCACTGCAGAAGAACGAAAGGGGCATTTGTTTGTTTCCTACACTGTGATTCTTATGAAATAGCCATAGGAGAAAAACATCTCTTTCTGTAAGGTTGCATCCTCTGCTCTGGAAGGACATGGTAGGGAAAATGATACCCTAATGTCAAGAAATCTTTTTGGATCACACCCTACCCCCAATCCTAATGTAACCAGCACAAATCTAAAGCTGTGTCTCATTGTGTTTTTATTTCTGATTGGATTAAAGCCCCTTCCACACAGCTGAATAAAATCCCACATTTTCTGCTTTGAACTTGAATATATGGCAGTGTGGACTCAGATAACCCAGTTCATAGCAGATACTATGGGATTTCCTGCCTTGATATTCTATGATATAGACCTGTGTGGAAGGGCCCCAGGTAGTAGGGGTTCTGCATATAACATAGTTACATCACCCCGAATGAAGGACACTGAAACAACAACTATTCAAGGAAACTATAGCAATAAACAGCTTCAGATAAACAAAAAGGATTCCTTCTACATGTAGCCAGATTTAGGAAATATATCCTCCCACCTCCAACAAAATTAATGAACATTTTGATCAACCTTAAAAAAATAAACCCCATGCAGTATCTATGTGGAGAAATAATTGGCTATATACTGTGTTGTATTGAGGAAAGATTTCTTTTATACTATACAGGCATGTGTGTAACAGTAATTTTTCTCCAAACAAATAATATTCACAGACTTGTGTTTAAAGTTTTTTGTTCTTCAAAGGAATTGATACTTGTGGTTCTATGCCCTTGCTGTGAAAATTCAGGACTGGCACAGCAAAAAGTTAAGAATTATAGACCATTGATGATATGGTTGAAAAGCATACACTTCTGTGTGAAACGATGACAAACCCTACAGATTATAGGTTTATGCTATTTATAGTATCATTTTAAAAATTACAGTGATTTGTTTAATCCATGGTTAGTTATATTCTACCTGTTGTTAAACTGCATCACATTGTATGGATTATGTACTTTTTGAACATTTGTTTGGTTTTTCTTGATACTGGATACTCATTTGTTGGTGTTGTATCAAGTCAACTATCATATTTCTCATTTTAGAATTTTTTTAAAAATGGGGAAAGTGCAAAATTAATATGGAAACATTTCTTTTTCACTATGCTGAGAACAAAGTGGCCTCAGAACTACTCAAGTGATTATGATACTAACATATTCATGTGCCTATAATGGAGTCACACCCATATATTTCAATGTAATGCCTACAAATCATTGTCCGTGGTTCTGTATACATGACCCTGATTTGCATTCTGTACTATCGGTGAGGTTTGCTAGTGTGAGCCTCTTTATCAATGGAATTCTTGATCGTTGGTCTAATTGTGGGAGTCTCTTTCATACCCAGAATCACAACCATTCTTTCTGATCCAACAATCATCTCCCAATCAGCAACCACTGCCATTACATGGGTGTACTGAAGCTTACTCTTTGAACTATTTACTCAACACTACACTATTACAGCTTAGATAGTTATATTTTTAAAGTAATTTATTTATTATTATCTTGAAGTAATTTACATACAGTTGTGTTTTTAAAAATCTAGTGCATCTTTTGTTGTAATACATTTAAAAAAAAACCACTCCTTGCTTTTCCAGTTCTCAAAAGTAGTTAAATAATTTTAGCTAATTTTTTTTAAAAAAAAAGAAAACTTGCATTTGAATTCAGCAATGTCTCGCCAATAGAACAAAACATGTTTTCTTGTCAGCTGTCTTTTGTCAACCCATGTCCAAAGCAAAGCACAAAGTTGAAGCACCTGGACTCATGATATTTCACCATTTAATGAGGTCACATCCATCCTAGTAACAATAAAATGAAAATGCCCCTCACTAAATGACAGTCGTGTAAGGTACATTTGTTAACTAGGACGTTTCATTACAAGTATCTGGCGCTTTGCAGGTTCTTATTTTTAAGAGAGATTCCAAGAGCCAGTGGTGTAATTATGCCTATGACTCTGGTGGCCAGAGTATGGATCCCCAGTCAGCCATGGAAAGCCACTTGGTAACCTCAGTACCTTCACACAGTACCTTTATCACAGGAGCTCCCGATTCAAAATGGAGGGTGACTAGACGACCTCAGTTGAAAATGTGGGAGAAATCCCTACAAAGCTGAAAAATCGTGAGATAAAAAAGTGCAGGTTCTTGCAGTGAGAAAGTATGAGTTTTTTTATGTTGGTTTGTTCCCAGGTTATAAATGTCGGTTCCTCATTGCTTCTATTGTAAAAACATGAGGAAAGTTGATTACAGGGCAAAAACTTTGTGTGTCAAACCTTTGATAAATGGGTGGATGTCGATGTCCCACTTGCCACAGCAAAATTTTTGCCCTTTAATCAACTTTCACCAGGTTTTTATGATAGAACAAATGAGGAACAGACATTTATAACCCAGGAACAAAGCTCATACAAATCATGTGCATATTTGCATCAGCGCATTAAAAAAAATTAAAGCCACCAAAATTTCTAGTGGAAGTCTTGCGGTGCCCATCTTACAGGCTTCTAAATCCCAAAACAAAGCAGCAAGTCCGGACATCACAGGCACAAATCCCAGGAGCAAAAGGTCTTTGTGTGGACCTACTCTCAAGTCCTTTTTTTTTTAATCCTACCTATTAAACCCACAATTTGGTGCTGTCTGGAAGCACCTTCAGTCAAACCACATCTCTTATCATCAAGAAAGATAAAGACACACTCTCTCTGAACATAACTTGCCATGTACCATAACACAACAACAGACCTTTAGATAGCACTGAATGGAAGCAATGCTCCAGAAACTCACTAGTGTCTTCTGTAACCATCTGTGTTTTTCGGTTCTGATATTTAAGCTTATTTAACTAGAGATAGCTGGAATTGGACCAGGATTCACTTGTCCATGCAGTCTGTCACTGAGACACATAAATAGTTTTTGCACCACCAATGCCTAGTGGCCTGTGGCAGAAACCATGTTTCTGAGCACATAATGACACCACATCCAAGTCTCAGGCATGACAGAATTGGACTCAATTGAGGAAGAGCCTCTTTCTGAACAGATAGGGGTTTTTTTCTCAACTCTCACACCTTTACCATCTCTACCATTAAATAGAAGGATACAACTTCCTTACACAGCAGGTGTCAAATGGTAGAAAGTGGCGGGGGAACTGCTGGAAGTTATGGTGGTTTATGCCACATGGACTGCCCCAGCCCCTAAACATTATTATATCTATCACTAAGATTCAACCGCTGGTCCATGAGCATTTGCAAATGGAATAAGGAGAGGATCTTGTACTACCTCAGACAGCACAGAGATCCATGATTTGTGTATGTGGCACTGATGTGGGATGGGAGTAGTTACAGTCTTAGTCCTAGACACCGCTTCTGCTGTGTGTCTTGGATCTGAGTGTAGTTGTCTTTCTTGGGAAAATGGCAGGATATGAATAAACTAATTAAATAAAAGTTGATTGGATAAATGAGAGAGAGATGTGAAGACATTTTAAAACCAAGTTCCAAATAGGAATTAGATTATAAATATACAGTGGTACACAGATTTTCAAGAAACATGGCTTTTCTCACCTGTCCTTCTCTTTCTCAAAAAATATTTAAGTGTACAAAAAGGAGTCAAAGGTTTAATTTTTTGAATGCTAGGAACTTAAAGTAGTTGCACTCAATCTGACAAGGCCCTACAATTTCTCTCTCTCTCGGTGCATTGTACTTTATTTCCTTCCAAGACATGAAGGCAATGCTGCTAAAGGTACTGACTATGAAATTACATGTATGAGCATATCTTAAAAGTGGGGATAAAACTGTCTTTCAATGAAGCAGAATAATTTGATAGTGACTCTCCATGCTCGGAAACTGCAAGATGCAATTTTACACTGCTTCGAGTACAAGTGTCGTTTGAGCTGTCATGCAGAAATAGTTTTTTTCCCCTTCTCCTTGAAAATTGGGGTTTTTTTATCATTCAGGAATGTGTGCCTGTCGCTCTCCACTGCCATCGATACAGGGAACAGTGATTGTTCTTGGAGCAGGTGACACTGCTTTCGACTGTGCAACGTCAGCTTTGCGATGTGGTGCTCGCCGAGTTTTTGTGGTCTTCCGAAAGGGATTTACTAATATACGAGCTGTCCCTGAAGAGGTAAATTTCAAGTAACTGAAACACTGGAGGTACCAATCATAAATACTTTCAAGTGTGAAATACTGATTTATGGCTATTGCTCAGGGTCAAACTACACATTGCACACAGCCATGTGTGGCAAGCCTTGAATCCGAGTAACAAAACAAAGAGTAGCCTTGAGAGTTTGCAATTTGGGGTAGGTGGCTGAGTGGAAGAAGTAGCAACTTAAACTTTATCCCCCAGACCACTTGTTTCACTTGGAGCTTGCATCTCCCACCACAATACTCCTTCTAAAAAGGAGAGACACTTGGCCAGGAACTGTAGGCATGCACTCTGTTACAGAGGCTAGATCTACACTGCCATATAATCCAGTTCAAAGCAAATAATCTGGGATCAGATACTGGATTACATGGCAATGTAGAAGGGGCCTGAGATACATAAGATATTTGCTGAAAATAGCAGTTGTAAAGTATCTAAGTGGTCTGTCTGGTAGAACCTCCTTTCCTAACACATGGCCTTTCAATAACTGAGGAAAGAGTTTCAGATACCAGATAAGGTGACTGTGTGTGAAAGACCGTGTTTTCTGAGCCTAAAATCATACTGGTGGAAAGGAACTTTTTTTCCACCTCCACAGTGATAATTTTGTGTTAGATTGTTTCAACCTTAGTTTGTGTGAATCTGATGAGTTTTGATGGGAAGTGACAAGTGAATTAATCTTCTCCAATACCATTGGTGCGTTTTTCTTTTGTCTTTTGGCTGATGAATTTGCACCTGACATTTTAAAAATGTAGGAGTACATATGGACTTCAAAGAGAACTTCAGAAAAGGTATTGCATCATCATCATCATCATCATCATCATCATCATCATCATCATCATCATTATTATTATTATTTAAACATCTCTAAAAATGGAGTACATTTTAGAACCACAAATGTATTTTATGTATTTTTGTTGATGGTTGTGGTACTGAAATTAAGGTTCATCTTATAATCTATACCATCTTATAATTGAATAAATATGGTAAATATAAAACTAAGTAACATCAAACTAAAATCCCAAAAGCTTTGGGAAATAAAAAAAAGTTTCAATTCACCCTTCCATGACCACTTCTCTTTAAAAAAAACCCCTAGTGAATAAGAATCAGAGGAAGGCTACCTTCAGCTGTAGGTAATGTGTAGTTTTGTCCTAATATGTTGCATTACATCAGAGGAAGGACCCTAATGCAAAACACCTTTAGTTGCTTTCTTTAGTGCAGTGTCACTCCTCATGGTCCTTCTTGGTTTTTCTTTGCGTATTGCGTGCACAATAGGACTGATAGCACTTTTAGCATGATGGGTTCTTTGCATTCTTTCAGCCATGGGAAACACTTAATTTAATCTATTTTGGAATTGGCCCTGAAACACTAAAACTAATGAGTGTCTGGCATTTTTATTTAATTCACACTGTGTTCTTGTCATTGATGGGGAGAGTTTTCTGTTGCCAGAAAACTTTCATGCAGCTTAAAATTATACAGCAGTGAAAATATTTTCCCTCAGGAAGACATTGGAAAATAATAAAACTGTTTTACCCTTAATTGGTTTAACCTTGTCATTGCTCATAATTCTATACTGGACACTTGAAATGAAACATTGCTACAAGTTGTTTAGGTGGTCTTGAAAATATGCGACTTTACCTTTATTTTGACTTAGGCTAGTGAAACTGAATATGGGATAACTTTCATGGCCTTGGCCAAGATCCCAGTTCTCATATTTGAGATCTTTTAGCTATATCATCATCATCTCACAGATTGGACTATGGGCTTTCTTAACAGGATGCATAGGCTCTCCCAGGGATTCAAACACCTTTCACTGTGTTGCTTTGTTTGTTGTTTGTTTGAGTTATCATTTGGAAATACACTGTAGCTGCATTTAGAAATTAGATTAATAAGAGCTGTGATTATATGTAGTCTGACCTTTTATTTTAGTTTTCCCCTAGCTATGGATTAACTACCCAGTAGCAATGTATGTGTCATTCTACTCGAAATGCTTTTTTATTCAACCCACACTTCAAAGGGATCCAGTATGATCTGTGTTTCTTGAAGTAATGCATAGTCATTTGAATTTTATGACATAATTCTTGAATTGAAAATAAATGTACCCAAATGTATATGTATTTTATTATGAAAGCTTTAATTTATGGATGGTGGTGGGCTTGCTTTGTTGTAATTATAGGTTATGTCTCATGAATTATTGTATAATTTACATCAACGGCACCCTGACTATGTTCCAGCTAAAATTGATACAGGCAGTCCCCAAGTTACAAACAAGATAGGTTCCATAAGTTTGTTCTTAAGTTGAATTTGTTTGTAAGTCAGAACAAGTTATTTTATAGTGTAATTCCATCCATACACACACCCGCACGCGCGTGCGCGCACACACACACACACACACATATAAGCTTTGGATAGCTTAGGGAAAGGTTCACATCCCTGTGGTGATTGTTTTGCTATCTGTGCCCCTATTCAGATGATTTCACCTCACTCCTATTCCTATGGTAATTGAAGTTTGAAACATTTGGCTTGTTGTGGAAACAAGGATTGGTGATAATAAATCTTTCAGGAATGAATTTCCCTTCCCAGTGGTAGATTTTTCTCACTTCCTGTTGTCACCCCATTCTTAACCATGAGTTGTTTGTAAGTCAAACTGGCTTCAGAGCAGGATACGGAGATGAGACTCCTATGGTTGTCTTAGTAGATGATTTCCGTCTCAACACCAACAATGTCAGACCAGGTAGATGCAACAGTTATGAGTACTTACTACCCACTCTGGCTGATATGCCAGCTGTACTCCTTCCTAGATTTGGAGAACCCGGGGATTATAGTGCACGCACTGGTAACCTCAAGGTTGGACTTCTACAATGTGCTTTACATTGCGCTACCTTCGTACTAAGCGTAGAGGCATACGTTTCAACCAAGTATCTGGCTTGCACATGCTTTTGATTGGTGGCCTCCAAGTCATTTTTAACTCAAGGCAAACCACCATGGGATTTTTGGGCCGAATTTGTAGACCACAAACCCATGAATTATCCACCCATTCATACAGTTCATTAAAATTGTAAGTAGTTTTTGTATTATTTTTATTTTTAAAATTCTTACACATATTTATACATTATTATTTATAAATGACAAATATCTTGGAAATGTGATTATCTTACAAATCATACATTTTAAAATATATAAATGAATGGTTTTCATGAGATACATTGTTGCTCCATACCTTTTGTTATTGCAAGTTATTTATGCGTCTGTTTCTCTTATGTGGGCTTGATTTAACCCCCAGTTTGCTAGTAAAACTGAATTACTGTGTCATGAAATCATGCATGTCTAAAAGGTGTTCACCAACATGAAATGTTTGGAAGGCTCTGCTTTAAAGAATGGATTTCCCCAGCAGAAATATGTTACATTTTTTGTGTATGTGAACATTAGAAAGAGTATATATACATATACCCAGATATCAACACTATTGAGCTGAGGCTATGAGTGCCTGTAGTCCCAAATTTACTAGTATGCCACAGTGCCAAAATAGTTGCTAGTATACACAAGACAATTATATAACAGCCACTACATTTTCCTCTAGATTATTTTCAGTTTTTTAAAAAGTATTTCTCTCACTGTTTTTGTTTTCTTGGGTAGAACTGCAGTTGTTTCTACTCCCAGGGCAGCTGTAAAGCTAGACTCTGTGCTCAACTGAGAGTAATGCACACACCTCTCTATGCCTTGTTCCTCCAAAGAGATAAAACAAATGTATAAATTCCCTATTGCCTCCTCCTTGCATGAGTGGCTCCATAGATAATACAAATACTACTTTCTCCTTCATGGAAATGCCATTTATAGCTTTAATCTTTTCTTCCACCAGTTCCATGGCAGGGCTCAGTTGTCATCTGAGAAATCCTAGAGGAGAAGGAGACTTCAGCTGATGTTCCATTGGTTTTGCTCTCACCTACTATATTTGCAAGATATTGGGGAGCTCATCGACTGCTAACAATTATAAATTTCAAAGAGGCAGCCTATTATAAGCTTTTGACAAAGACAAACCAGTTGAGGCTTAAAATCCAGAAGCTTCTAGTTAAACTTATTGCCATTCAAGTGGTTCAAGAAGAGTTTGGTAGCAGAAAGGATGGTAAAATGACAATGGGAATGCAATTCTTCAGTAATTTTATTCTCAAAGGAAGCAATTAATAATTTTAGTAGTTTTCTCATCACTGTAAAATGTTTTTGAAAAGCATGCAGTTTGCAAAGACTATTTTCTGCTCAGCACTTATTCTGTGCAAATTTCACATGTGGTATTTTTGCACAAAGAACAGCACATTATGAACAATAAATATTTTATCCACATACATAATCATGACCATAATACAGTAATTTCATAGTAAATATATGCTCTCTTGTACAACAAGTGACATCATTAGAGACTTATTCAGTAGGAAAAAAATCACATGTGAAATGTTTTTATACCAGAAAACAACGCTTTTTGCACGGAAAACACTGGGTCCTACACAGATAATGCTGTTTATACACAAAAATACCATGTGCACGCTTTGCACAGGATATGGCTCGAACTACAAAGGTTTACTTTGTTCCAGGATCCCCCTTGTTTGGTTTCCAGTACAGGGAGTCCCCAAGTTATGAAGAAGATAGGTTCTGATGGTTTGTTCTTAAGTTGAATTTATATGTACATCGGAACAGGTGCATTATTTAAGTGTAACTCCAGCCAAACATATTTTTAGTTTTGGATAGCATAGAGAAGTGTTAACATTCCCGTGGTGATTGTTTTGCTCTATGTGTCCCTGTTCAGAAATTTTCACCCCACTTTCTGTCCCTGTGATCATTGGGTTTTGAGAAATGTGACTTGTGTAATAAAGCCACAATGGAGACACCTTTTTTCCCATGATAACTAGTTAAGAAGTGAATTTCCCTTCCTAGGGGTAGATTTCTCTCACTTTGTGTTTTCTCACCACTGTTCTTAAGTATGAGTCAGTTGTAAGTTGGATTATTTGTAACTCAGGGACTGTCTGCACTGAAGAAACACATTTCAACAATTTCCTCAATATTTTCAAATATTCTTTCCATCCCTGAAATATATGGTTTGATCCAATCTTTTATTGTTTTTATGTTTTTAAACATTACTGCAACTTTGTTCTAATACATACAGTAGAGTCTCACTTATCCAAGCTAAACGGGCCGGCAGAAGCTTGGATAAGCAAATATCTTGGATAATAAGGAGGGACTAAGGAAAAGCCTATTAAACATCAAATTAGGTTATGATTTTACAAATTAAATACCAAAATTTCATGTTATACAACAAATTTGACAGAAAAAGTAGTTCAATACGCAGTAATGTTATGTTGTAATTACTGTATTTACAAATTTATCACCAAAATATCGCGATATATTGGAAACATTGACTACAAAAATGGCTTGGATTATCCAGAGGCTTGGATAAGCGAGGCTTGGATAAGTGAGACTCTACTGTACCTTGTTTGCTAATACTGGGTTCTCATGCTGCAATAACAGTGGTATGGACCTCCAGATGATGCTGAAATGTAATTTCCATGATTCTTCACCATAAACCAGGCTGCTTAAGGTCTTAGAATTTGCATCTCTCAGCATCTATATGGTTTCGATGCTGATATGGAGTACGCTACAAATCAGTTGACAGCCAATGATCATCAATTGAAGTCTTTTAACAAGATATTTTCCCCCTCTTCCAGATGGACCTTGCAAAGGAAGAAAAGTGTGAATTCCTCCCTTTCCTTTCTCCTTGGAAGGTTATTGTGAAAGGAGGGAAGATTGCTGCTATGGAATTTGTTCGGACTGAGCAAGGTGAAGATGGAAACTGGAAAGAAGATCAGGATCAAGTGGTCCGTTTGAAAGCAAATGTGGTGATCAGTGCCTTTGGTTCCATTCTGAATGACCCGAAAGGTACCTTTCATTCATAAGAAATGTGATCTGGAAAAATAGAAACACTTCTATGTGGAACGAAAAGTTGATTCTTCAAAGTCCACACTGCCATATATCCCAGTTCAAAGCAGATAATGTGGGATTTTATTCAGCTGTGTGGAAGGGGCCTGCATCTGTAATAGTTTCAAGATTACTTGTACATTGCATTATGACTTTGATTTATTTGTTAGGGTGGCTTTAAAGAAAAAAAGGAAAACATTGGAACTAGTAAGGAAGACCTGATTGCTGAAGTTAACTTTAATTAGAGCTTATAAGAGCATATTTGAGCAGCCTGGCTAATATATAGCAGGCTGAATATAGATTTACGAGATCACACCAGCAGCATCCATAGTCTCACCTGACAGTAATGCAATATCAATCCATTTAGCGGTCTTATTCTGTTTATCCTCTTTTATTGTAGCCCTGGGGAGAACAAAAACTGTGCTGAACCCAGCAGTGTGATTAAATTTAAGGTTTCATTAGTTGACTTTTTATTTGTTTGCTTTTAAGAGTACAAGTTTGCTTTTTGTTTCAAGTTTGTTGGGAAGTATTCACCTGACATTTTGGCTACCACTAATAAGTAGAAATATGTTAGTAGGAAAAGACTAGGAAGTAGTGATGTCAGAATAGTCAGGCTACATATTTGAGCCTTCTGATCAGAATTGGGCTTCTGGGGGCCCTTCCACACAGCCCTATATCCCAGAATATCAAGGCAGAAAATCCCACAATATCTGCTTTGAACTGGTTTATTGAGTCCACACTCAGATAATGTGGGCTTTTCTGCTTTGATATTCTGGGATATAGGGCTGTGTGGAAGGGCCCTGAGGCTCAATTAAATCCGGATCGTGAAATCTGCTAAATCGATACCCATTCTGGGGGCTCCTCAAACTATCTGAGCCTGTCTGGTTCTGACATTAGACAGAGTGAATCAGCTGCTTAAAATACCAATTGAGGAGAGTGCTGTTGGTAGGGCGAAGGACAGTGCATTTGGTGCCATGTGGACTGTGGCTCCTAAGTTCCCCTTTCCTTAGATATGGTAGAGGGTGTTGTCTTATCACAATTCCAGTTGGTTCCTCTACATGGAATGTGATGAGGAAGGGAACCATTTTATCATTCATGTCAGCCAGCAATGTGTAGGGTCAATAATATCAGAGGATGTTGTATGGAACCTTATCTTCTCTTCTATTTTCTTGCTGGTAATTTGACTTTAGATGTTCGATTTGTACTTTTTATGGCAGTTAATGTTGCAGTTTTACTTTGAGAAGCTGTCTGGGGTACCATTTTTAATTTCAGTACTGTGGAAGAGACATTTACAGCAGGGTTCAAAGATCTGCTTTTGAATTTATTCAAGGTTAAACTACAGCAACTGCACCAACTAGCATGTATTTCAAGAGAATTTATTGTGGTTCTCTTTACATAAGATGTATAGGTCCTTCTGAAGGATAATCATACTTGTCTATAGCATCCTAAAATGGTTTCATCTCCCCTACATGCCCTCATTCCTCTCAAATTGGTACCTCTGGACACATTTTGCACCTCACAGGTTTCTTATGAGATTTATCTGTTCACTTTTTCACTGCACTGAATTGCTTTTCAGTCCTAACAAGCAATGTATTCATAGTAGATGGTGATGCTACGTTATGTATTTCTTAGTAGCTTTTTCAAAAAGAATTAAACTGGCTTTAAAAATGGAGAGCCAATGACAGCAACACTTTAATACAAACATTTTTATAATACAAGAAGCTGCATTCTACAGAGTGAGAGCATCTAGTTTATGATTATTTACAGTGACAGAAAGTGATGACACCAAAGCCTTTCCTGGCCCTGCAGAGAGACTTCCAAGCACAAACCTGTAGCCCAGTGGTTCTCAACCTGTGGGTCCCCAGGTGTTTACCAACAGTTGGGTTTACCAACTGTTAGGATTTCTGGGAGTTGAAGGCCAAAACATCTGGGCACCCACAGCTGAGAGCCACTGCTGTAGCCTTTTACTTTCAAAGAATGTGTCTGACTCCTGAACTATGGCTACATCCCAAAGACTGAATGAATTGAAGTACAGCAGTGACTAACATTAGTGAATTTGGGGGGTCTTTTTTCATAGAGTGGTGCCTATATTTCTCCTCCACATGAGCAGCTCCACATGAATTGTGAGCTGCATCTACCCCATTTTCCAACAACCCTGGACTTAGGTAGGCTGTGCCCATCATTTTTATAAGAGCTCTTCCTATTGTTTTCCATGACATCACTTTGGGTCCCAAAATATTTGTATAGAACAGGGGTCCCCAAACTTTTAAAGCAGAGGGCCGGTCCACAATCCTTGAGACTGTGGAGGGGCCGAATTATCATTTTAAAAAAAAACCGAATAAATTCCTATGCACATTGCACGTGTCTTATTTGTAGTGCAAAACAGCAACAATGAAAGAACAATACAATATTAAAAAAATAAAAACAATTGTAACCAACACAAACCTATCAGGATTTCAATGGGAAGTGTGGGCCTGCTTCTGGCCAATGAGATAGTCAAGTTAATTAGGATTGTTATTGTTGTGTTCCTTCAAGTCATTTCAGACTTTGGGCGAGCTTAAGTCTAAAATTATTTATTTATTCATTTACTACATTTATTTACTACATTTATATCCCGCCCTTCTCACCCCGAAGGGGACTCAGAGCAGCTGTATGTACATATAAGATATTATATTATTAGCATAGCACAATATTAGCATTAAATATTACTATATTGAACTATACCACTATACTGTAATATATGTAATATATAACATATAATTAATATTATTATATGGTATTATTATTAGTATTATATTGTATAGCATAATATTATTATCAATATTATATGTATATACAATATATTATACTATTTAAAATGATATAAAAATATTATATTATAAAACTGAGGGCGGGGGCCAGGTAAATGACCTTGGAGGGCCACATCCGGCCCCCGGGCCTTAGTTTGGGGACCCCTGGTATAGAATAACATTAAATGAAAGAATCATACCCCCAGAAGACTTTTGAGTTGTAATATTTGAACCATTTATTTCAGTGCTAGGTGTACCAAAGTACTTGTGAGATTAATGCAGCCTGTAGATAATATAATTCCTAATGTTGCTTTATATACCAAGCTATGTAATCCCTTCTCTTTATCTGTTACCTATACATAAGAAAATGGAATCTGCAGTAGGAGAAAAGTTGCCCATCTCTCCTCATATCTTATTATTTAGCTCTTCAGCAAGGAGTGTCATTTTGATCTCTTCTACCTAGTCTTTGCCAGCTAAGCAAGGTAGTCTCAGAATAATTTCATATGTACAGGACAGACCACATCCATTTCTTTTGAAAGTTATTCTTAAAGTATTCAGAACAGAAAGAACTTGAAAGTAAAACAAATGTGAGAATCCAAATGTGAAAAAACCCAAACCCACCCATTATTTCAAGCCTTTGAATTCACTCTTAAAATTATGAGCTTGAATCTATGTTAATGATGGACATATGGCTTTTTCCACAGATAGAATAATTATACTTGACTGCAGTCAAGTATACATGGGTCAACATTCTATTTTGGTTTGTTTTGGAAGACTTTTCGAAAATAATGAATACTGAAGAACTTGAGACTAAAAATCTGAACTTCAATGGTGTCAAGCCATTTTTTTAGGGGGGGGGGGATTTCCTGCTTGCAATCCTCTTTAGATTGAATATTTTCAGCCTAAGTAACTATGCCAATCTGCAGCTACTACTACTACCCAAAGCCAAAGCAGCAGTGCATCTCGGGGTTTGTGTGGATAGTTGGGCCAGTACTTTACCCAGTCTGTGGATAAGGAGGCTGAATCCCGAGGTCTAAGCTCAGCTGGTGCCAGCAAATGCCAGATAACAGTGTTCAGCTGTGTTCCTTCATGTTTCAGGAGTGAAACATCTATTGATATGTGTACGCAGTGACTTAACTTTAAATAAGTTTAGCTGTTGAAATAAGGTTAGCTATTGGCTGTTGATAATGCTATTTATATGTTATTGTCTTGTTGTAATTTCATTGATTTTATTGAGATACATTTTAATATATGTTTGGTTTTAATCTTTGTTGGATCTGGCTTGTCCCCATGTAAGCCATCATGAGTCCCTTTGGGGAGATGGAGGCGGGATATAAAAATAAAGTTATTATTATATTATTAGGAGGCTCCGGTGGCCAAGGGGATAAAAGCCTCGTGACTTGAAGGTTGGGTTGCTGACCTGAAAGCTGCCAGGTTCAAATCGCACCCGGGGAGAGCGTGGATGAGCTCCCTCTATCAGCTCCAGCTCCATGCGGGGACATGAGAGAAGCCTCCCACAAGGATGGTAAAAACATAAAAAAAAAACCCAACAACATCCAGGCGTCCCCTGGTCAACGTCCTTGCAGACGGCCAATTCTCTCACTCCAGAAGCAACTCTGGTTGCTCCTGACACACTATATATACATATATATATATATATATAACCCAGAGGTACCTGAAGGAGAAAAACGCCAATGACCCTATCTTCTGAACTTGCTGACGGGAAGGTTGGCAGTTCATATCTATGGGATGAGGTGAGCTCCCGCTGTTAGCCCCAGCTTCTGCCAGCCTAGCAGTTCAAAAACATGCAAATGTGAGTAGATCAATAGGTACAGGCTTGGCAGAAAGGTAAAATGGAGCACCATGCAGTCATGCCAGCCACATGACCCTCGAGGTGTCTACGGACAACACAGGCTCTTCGGCTTAGAAATGGAGATGAACACCACCCCTCAGAGGCAGAAGGGAAGCCTTTACCTTATCTATGTTGCATTGTTTCTAGGCGTTGAATGTTTGCCTTTGGGTTTGTGTATGCTGGAATCCACCCTGAGTCCCTTTGGGAAGATAGGGTGGAATACAAATAAATTATTATTATTATTATTATTATTATTATTATTATTATTATTATTACTATTTATCTCCAGGAAGTTTACACATGTGTACACACACATGTCCTCTACAGGGGTTCAGCTTGCAGAGAAGTGACCTGGTGCTTTCTCCAGGCCAGATCAGGCCTGCAAGCCAAACTTTTCTCCTTGTTCTCTGCTTCCCATCTTGATGCTTTGCTTTCATTTTCTAAAAACCAAACTAAACCAAAAACACTTCACTGCAAGCAACAATTCAGCGTTATACCATCCAAGTTATCAGCCCTACTTTATGTTGCAGTTTACATGTGCTTTCCTTCCTTTGTAATGACTCAAATGACAAGAAGTAAAAGGATATGATAATAAGCAATGCCATTTTGTATATAGAATGTTTAAGATATCATTAGAAATTGTGGAAGATGTACATTTTGTTAGAATTAATTTTAAAATGGCTGAAACAGAGAGGTTGTGCTTCACAGGGCTATTTTAAGACCAGACTCACATTGCTGAGTTTTGCCATAGACAGTTGCTATGAAGCACAACATGATCACTCTATAATTATTTTTTCCTTTCCCCAATAGCTGCACAAGAATAGTTTTCCTCCCTTGTGAATAGCTGCACTCAGATTTTCTGCTTATCATTATTTTCCAGGTTTCACTAGGAGTTGATACCACATATGGTCTGACTAAAAGACCAATGATAAGTCTTTTGTGGATAAATCTGCAGTTTGGCACCAGAATTGAGCTCAGGATGCTATGTTTGATTTTTGCCCCCTGGTATGGAGAAAGGGAAAGAGATTACCAAAACTTCCTCTTAGGATATGGAAATACATATCTTGAGGTACTGTAGTATTGCTAAGTAAGCAAACAGGCATAAATATCACGGCCTGCGCTGCCAATGAGTGGTCCATAATAAGAAAAACAGCATCATTTTTTTTCTTTAAAGAAATAAAGAAAAATACATCTTTTAAAGGTTTAGAGAGCCAGGGTACAATTCTCTATTTGGCCATAGTGAACTCAGACAAGGCACACACCCTTTGAAGCAATGGCAAACATCCATGGCAAACCTATGAAAAGTTCACCTTAGGTTGCTATGAGTCTGAAATGACCTGTAGACACACAATAACAATAGCAATACAGACGGAAATGCTATGAAGCAGAGCAATACCAGTGTAGAGTTGCTATAAAGGATTGAGCTGAGCGGGGAGCGGAGGAGAGGCTACTCCATCAGGCAGGGGGAAATCTTTTTAAAATATCCCAGCTCTGCCACCAATATAACGAAAGGAGCTGACACCAAATATAACGTACCCACTCTCCACTCTACTCACACTCACACACACGCACACATATGTGAGAGGCAAGGTTATACCGTTTGATTTTAGATTTTCTTTTAAAATGGTAGCTGCCACCAACCTAAAATGTCTTTAGGATCTTTGTTGTTAATTGTGTCTGAGGCAAGCTTCTCCCATTTCCTGCCCACGCTGTTTCCGCCCCTGGCTCCCAAACTGATGTTCACTATGAGGCTTTTCTGTGGTATTTTATTGTTATATTACTGGAACTTTTATTAAGGCTTCTTGATGGAAAATATACACTGTGGAGGCTCTTGAAAGTTGAAAATAGAATAAAAAATTATTTTCTTAAAAACAGGCAAATAATTACTTCAGAGAGGTTCATAAGCATAAACGGTTACAGATGTTCTTCAACTTAACTTAGTTGTATGTTTCAGATTACTTCACTTAGTTTCAAACAGTTCCAACCAACCAATCTATCTATTGGTCACAAAAAAACCTCGCTCTATTTGCTGACAATAGACACGAATTCCCCTGGGTTGTTAATTAACTCTAACCTAGAGTCCTTCTATTAACCAGCCCAGTAGTGAGACTCAATCCCTTGAGTTATCTCCTCCTCAAGAGATTCAACTGCCTGACCTACCCTGTCAGTTTCCACAGCTTTTAGTTCTCTCTCACACACACACCCCAAACTCCAAAACCGAACTGCTCTCTTCAAACCCTAAAACAGAACTCCCTGGAGCTCTTTTTTTCCCTCTGCTTTCTAAGGCTTGGCTCCTCCCCTCTGCTCTGGTTGGTCAATCCTAGGAGTCTCTCTCTAAGCTCCTCCCCCTTTCTAACCACACTCAAGATGGCTGCCTGGCATTCCTCAACAAAATGGAGGCTTGCCTCACTCACTGTTACCAAGACTTCATTCCAGGCCTAATAGGTAAGGTTCACTACAGTTGCCACTGAGATATAAGCAAATTTGGCAGTGAGATTTCTTCTCTGTAAAAGTCAGATCTTTTTAGGTAAGATGAAACTAATTTGATACATGTAGTGAAATTTCTCAGTCTTAAATGAAAGAACGATTTGCAGTGAAGGGCATTATGATGAATTTTCAGAATAGCAGAGTCTTGGCAGTGTCAAGTGGGAGAGAGATGAGCTGCATGGGAAAGACTTCACTTTGCATCCTAGCAGACCAGAGACATCAATATAGACATACTACTGGGGATTTCTTCCCCCATTCTTGCAAACAAGCTACTTAACCTTGCAAAACTAAAGCAGTGACTAAATTAAACAGATATCAACAGATATCAAGTGGAAAACTTATCATGCACAAAACTTATTTTTCCCAGACTTTGCAGGTGTATTCCTTCCATAAGAGACATGTAAGTCTAGTCTGATTTTGAATAATGAAAAAGTGTCATAGCTGATTTTCAATAATAGTCAATACAATATAAGGGCTTCCAATTTATAATTCAGAACTGAGTAGAATTAGGAAGTCTACAGCTTAGTCCAAATTCATTCAAGATGTTATCTGAATTGCCAAATTGGGTTCAAAGTCCAATCTGGAGGTCAGTGTAGCTCTTTAATTTAAATAGTAGACATAACATCTCACTGCATACAAAAGAAAATGTGATGAAAATCTGCATGAGAAAGTCTTATTCTCTTTCTAGAGATGCAGTTCTTCTCTTTTACTGCTGTATAATAAGACATCTTAAGCTTCAAACATGTAGTTAAGTTGGTTGAATTCATTCTTAAAAATCTAGCTAACGAATCCATACCCTCTTACAAGCAAGAATGGGAGGTTTCCAGAGCTTTTGCGGGAAAGGGGTCTTAGAGGGCCATTCGGGATGGGGAAAGTGCCAGGTCTCAACATGGACTTCAAGACATCAACAGAAGTGTACTACACCTTCATGCTATGAGACATGCATGGAGAGGATGCTAAAGTAGAACAGATTTTGAATTGATTTAGGGATATTTCATATTACTATTGTTCTGATAGATTCAGTCACTAAATAAAGCAAACCAGTCAATTTGGGCTCCACATTATGTACAATATGCCCTTTGTACCCATTGGGGTTTGGTTCCAGGAACACATACACTATAGACACCAAAAATCTGTGGATCCCGAAATACTTTTATATACAATGACATAGCAAAATATATTTTGGGAATATTTTTAAACCAGTGGATGGTTGCATCTACAGATTCAGAATCTATGGATATTGCGGTGGGGGTTGGTGGTGGTGGTATTGTATCTGTCAGTATATTTGGTTCCTTTGTTTCTGGTGAATTTCTGTGAATTTTTATCTCCTATCAAACTGACTCAGTCTATTGGGTTGATGTTATTACTTAACCTGTACAAAAGTCTAAGCAGAAATCACTATATTTTCCATAACTGCACACAAGGATATACTGCCAGCTTTCACTGAAACAAGCCTGTTAGATGCATATCAAAAATAACATTAATGAGCTGCGAATGCCAAAATTACAGGAACTTATGAAATTGGTTAAACATAAAATACCATTAAACTGTTTACTGAGGCTTCACAGATATACTGCAGCTAATGAGCATTTCTGCTATTTAAATAAGCCTAAATTGAACACACATTACATGGATACATAATTAGTCATGGCAGTCAAGCACACACTGTGTCACTTTTAAAGCTTTATTTGAGGAATCTTTTCCATTTGATTTGTTTTGTTAATTAAAATATTTTCTGGTTTTCCAATATATCTTAATATTGCTGGGAGGAGGGGTATTTTCCCCAAAGGGATCTAAAATTAGTTGATGCTTTCTCATTTGTGTATCATTGACAGAAATAGACAGTTTGAACTCTAGTGTCATCTTATGTAGTTTCTCCATTTCTTCTTGGTTATTTGGTAGTATTTGTGTGCTGTCATCCATTCTGAGTGATTTGCTCTGATTGCATTGCTGTTGTCTATATGCTGTGTTGGCATCCTTTCACATCCTATTTTTATCTACATTGCCATTGCAATGGAGTACAGGATGCCTATATGTTTAGCATCAAAGCCCGTTCTTCCATTCCTTCCCAGAATACTCTGATAGCACAGGACATGTGAGACTAAGCAAGAAAAACCATATGGACCCACCAGAACCTGTATTTAGGGTGGTTCACTGTAGTTCAATATACTTTAATTTTTTAAAAAATAAGATATGCTGCTAATCGTTCACAAAATCATACTATCATATACATTATTAGAATGTATATAAATTAGTATAAATTATATCTCATCTTTCTTCCCCAACTTTCACTTAATTCAATTAATAAGATTCTTTCAAATTTGTGAAACACTATTGAATTATATTAAAATAATGAAACTGAATTAAAAGCTTTTAAAATGCATTTCAAAATGTTAAACACCCATCAATTATAAGTTCTTTCTTCAACCTTTACTTATATAAAATGCTTTTTTCTTTCCCTTAATTATACAAAATAACATCTCCCCCCCCCCAAAAAAAAAAACCCCACACACCTCCCATTTATGATCTGAAAAATAGCAGTGGCCATTCATGTTCTTGTCAAAGCACAGACCTTCACCCTTTTTATTGTTTCAACTATTTTGCATTTATCTCTCCAGAAAGGTTATTTCTGGAACTAGTATGAAATAAAATCCAGCTCTGATTGGTCTTAATATGTGAAGTCTTTCAAATCTTTCAAGTCAGAGCATCATAGATATTTTTCTTGCAACAATCCTGAAATGAAAATATAGTAGATTTTTTAAAAAAAAACTGTCCCAAGCTTACCTACTCAGATAATGGATTTGAACTGCAGTCTTTTTGGCATAAATGTATATATGACATCTAGCATGGTGTACCGGTTTGAGCATTGGTCTGTGACTCCCTGCTCAGCCATGGAAACCTAAAAAACCCTGTGATAACTTTGCCTTAGGGTGGTTCCAGGCAGCCCTTTAACCAGGGGACAATCACATTTTAAAAAGCAGGGGACCAGAACACAAAAAACAACTCCTTAAAAGCCTTTTTAAAAAGGAAAATCTCATGCGGGAGCCATTTCCCCTAATCCAGAGTTCTCCTCGCTTGTACCAATGGCACGCCAAGAGAGTGAGGTGAGGTGCGATTTTCCTCCCTCCCTTCTCTTGGCGCATCATTGGTATAAGCCAGAACAACTCTGGAGAAGGAGAAATGCCGACCTGGTAACTTACTTTATTTTTAAAGGCTTGGGGGGGGGGGGTGAGGAGGGGGTTGGTGCCCTTGAGGTTTTTCAGCCTGGAAAACATGAGAGGGCTGTCTGGACTGCCCCCTTAGAAGTCCAGGACTTCTGAGGGGGCAGTCCAGACAGTGGCCATAGTGGGTTCGAACCACGCCTTTCAAGAAGGCATGGATCTAACCTGCTATCAAATTACCTTGGCACAAAGCAGTGTTTCCTGCTTTGTGCCGAATGCAGTCATGTTTGCCCGAGGCATCATCTGGACACCCCAGGTAATTATGTGGGAAGGCGTGTCTGGATGGGCCCTTAGTGTCACCATTAATGGCAAACAACACAAGTTTGAAGGTACATAACAATAACAGCTATAGAAAGCTTATTGTAAAGGGGGAATCTAGTGTGTGTGATTTTGGGGGTGAGGGGAATCTAGTGTGTTCTTCTCCCTCTTACGATAAAATGTAATATGCCTTGTATGGGCCCTTCCAGACAAGCCATATATCCCAGAATCTGATACCAGGTTTTCCATTTATCCCAGATTATCTGGCAGTGCGGACTCATATAATCAAGTTTAAAGCAAAAAACCTGGGACCAGATCCTGGTATATGGGGCCTGTCTGGAAGTGCCCTAAGTCACATTTGAAAGAAAGGCAAAAAAACAAAAACAAAAACAAAAAAAACAAACAAATTGTGAATAGTAAACTGACTAGACTTTTCCTGTTTAGTCATCCCATGAAGTGCTCATGCAGAAATCTGGAAAATGATCTGAATTCTTGGTATTTTAGCCTTAGAAATATTAAACTAATTCAGCAGCCTTGGACCTAGATCCAACTAGAAGATAAATCTAGTCTTAACACTTGGAAAATTGTTTCAGTGGACTTACTCAAATTCATGCTTTGTCTGTTTTATATGAGCCTCGGTAACGTTAACTCAAGAGTAACTTTAAGGGAGACTAATCGCTTCTGATCCTGAAACTGACACGGTACTTCCATGCTTAAAACTAGCTGCTAAAACATGCAAAACCGTGTCTTTTGCTGATATTTTTGTCTAAGTCATCAGTGTCTTATCTTAGTATCCAGGATTTCAAAATATTTTGTTCTTGGCATTATCAGTGCCAGCAGCTCTATGTGATATTCATATTAATTTAGCAAAATAGTGCTTTGTTGTCTGTATCAAAAATGAGATACAGAGCCTAATTATTACTTTTTGCAAATGTATTTTGAGATTACAAGAATCTAAATTATGTCTGTTCTTTCCTCACTTACTGTTACCCCTCACAATGAGTTCTTTTCCTGGGGTTTTCAATCACACCAGTAGCTATGATCTAAGGAAGTTATGCAAACACATAGTAAAACTCTACTCAAACATTGTTTGCTTGGAAGAAACGTGTATTTAATTGCCCCATTTTGCCGTAATATATCTAAACTGTGCTTGTCAACACTGGCCAGAAACCCCAAATCAGAACAGAAGTTGCTCCTGGACATCTAGATAATATTCAGGGTCTTTCAGCCCATAATCTGGGGTAAAGCTTGTTGACCTTGTTTAACCCCATGTTAGCAGAAGTTTGGGGATGTATCCCAGGTTTTTGGTGGATATCTGGGCCAGTTTTCATTAGAATTGGTCCACTGTCTACACAGGCCAGTGCAGTCATCCACTTTTCCCTGCACTTTGTGATGCAGGGAAAAGGGATGGAACTTACCCAGGCTGTTCTTTGCCACCATGGCAGCGGACCACAGAGCTCTGAAAAGCTCCTGGATATTGCTGGGAAACTTTGCTGCCATAAGAAAAGGTACCCACATGACCTGGGAAAAGGAAGAGGAATGGTGCAGTGACAAAGTATCTTATTGGACCCTCAGCTCACAATGGAGGCCCAGGTCTCTGCTGTGAGCAGATCTGCGTTTTTCCATCTACGTCAGGCTAGGCGACTGGCTCCCTACCTATCTAGGAATGACCTGGCTATGGTGATCCAGGCAATGGTCATCTCGAGACTCGACTACTGTAACGCCCTCTACATTGGCCTTTCTCTGTCAGTGATCCGGAAACTGAAGCTGGTGCAAAATGCGGCAGCTCGTCTTCTCGCCGGGGTGCCAGCAAGGTGGTGTAACACCCCAATTCTACAACAGCTGCACTGGCTACCGATTGAGTACTGGATTACTTTCAAGATACTGGTACTAACCTTTAAGGCCTTACATGGTTTGGGGCTGGCGTACCTGAGGGCCCGCTTATCCCCCTACCAACCCCAGAGATTACTTCGGTCCGAAGACCAAAATTTGCTTGAAGTCCCTAACATATGGACTTATCATTTGTCTTCTACTAGGCAGAGAGCCTTCTCGATTGTAGCCCCTCATTTATGGAATGCCTTGCCAGTTGAAACTCAAACTATCCGAGACCTACTTGCCTTTCGGAAAGCCTGCAAAACCTTGCTCTTCCGACAAGCTTTCGATGGGTGAAAAACTCGGGGCTATGTCTGTTTTTATTGTTGTTTTTATTGTTTTTATTGTTATTTTAAAGCTAAGTGTATTGTTTTAATCTATTTCTGTAAACCGCTCCGAGCCAAACTGGGAGTAGCGGTATACAAGTCTAATAAATAAATAAATACACAAATAAAAGGATTTCCCAATAAGGGTGACTGTCCATTGGAGCTGAACTGGGTCTTGACTGGGCAGTCTGGACTCCTGCTGCCATATTGGGGGGGGGGGGGGCATGTAAACAGCTCCTAGAATCTTGTACTGTTTAGGAGTAGAATTGCTCCAGTCTGGCCTCGGATTTTGGAGCTCATATAGATGAGCCCTTAAAGAGCCTTTTGTTTTTCTCTGCAGAATCAGTTGCTAGAAATACATCAACAAAACCCCATGGCTGTGTATATTGTTATGAATTAGTACTGTGACTAGAATAGGCTTGCTTACTTTTCCTGTTTCACATTCCTCCTAAAAGTTCATTTTGCATTGACTTGTTACATGAAACTCCCTCACATCACTTTCCTGACCCTCTGCTGCTAGAAAAATGAAAATAAAAACTAATTCAATTCTTTAACCCATTGATGTGAAAATAGATATTGGGAAATTATGAAAATCCAATTCCTTCCTATAATTATAGTTTTGCCTTTGCAGAGGGTTTCCCAAGGCAAAACACAGCTGCCTGTGCTCATCTCTTTAAAAAAAAAAAAAAAACATGCAGAACTCATCTTTGACACTGTTCTGTGACAACTGAGAAATACACTAGCAGGTTTCTCTTTTACATATATGACAGCACAGCTACATCAGTTTAATTGACCTTAGCAATCTGCATCTGTGTGTTCTATGTCCCCAAGCGATGTTACAAAAAAAAAAAACTTAGCAAGAGGGTGAGAACCTGGGTGCTATGATGCAGTAATACCTATAGACATCATTCATTTTGATATAAGGTACCAAGATGTGTGAAAGCAACCCCCCCCTCCGCCATTGCTTTCATCATAACGAAAAAATGCAAAGGACCTGGGATTTGAAAGACAAATATGTTATTCTGAATGTATAGCCATAAGAAAGCAAATGATATTATTTTGACATTAAGGTTATTATTTCCATAGGGAACAAATAAGTCTCATTGCCTATCTTTATATTTGAGTCTTATTGTTTACTGATTCTATTTCTTAGTTTTTAGTTTTTGGTCATTACAAATGAGCCACCCTTTCTCTAAGGAGGTGTGGGCGACATGGTTTTTCTCTCTACCCATCTCCACCTCTTTATCATTACTACTCCCTCTGAAATAAGTTGCCTTGAGAAATAATGGCTAGCCAACAAAAGTAGGGATATAAGAAAGATTGAAGATCTGAAGCCAGCCTCTCAGTCAGATCTAGCTCCCCCCCCCCCCCCCCCTATTAGTTAGACTGGTTATGTGAAACTCAATCAGCTTTGTTTCCATTGCATTTATTAGAAAGCCATCAGTATTCTTATCCTGTCTAAGATCTTGTCACATTACAAGATCTTCCCTTCAGGCATAGATATAAATTTTGGTACACACTGTTCTTAATGTACACATTTTGCACAGATTTAATCAAGGTAGGTTTTTATGTATTTTTTAGGAATGCTTTTGTACAGAACAGCATTCCATCATGTTATCCCCTTACCTGCAGTTTGAACTGCAACAGTCTGAATATAGGTTTAGCACCTCTTCTGTTATTTGTGAGAACTAAGGCGCAGTCTACATGATGTGTTGAAGAGAGTGATTGTTATGACAATTCACTTCATGCTAAAGTTGCTATAAAAAGATATAAATATTTTGGGGGTTTAAAGAGATGCACATTCTTCCCTACAAGTTTTATAATGGGTCATCTCAAATCCTGGGAGAAAGGCGAGACCTAATACAGAGGTTTCAAAGAACAAGTGTGCTGTTTTGTGTTCTCTATGCTTTTGAAAGAATTATGTCTCATTTCGGATATACAATATCCGTCATGTGTGTATTGAACTCAAAGCAATGTAATATTTTGCCACAACCTAATTGAGATCAAAGAGTGTCTTCCCAACCTTGATTTTGGGAAATTACTTTTTAAAATTAATTTATTTCACCCATTTTCCACAAGTTCATTTTTAACTCTTTGCTCTTAAAAGCAACCAGGATAATTAATTGTAGGTGTTAAAAAACCGACGCTAGCTTGTGATACAAAACACACTGTCCCTATGTTCACCTCAGTGTGACATCCACAACTGACCAAGAGGTAGCAAAATGGGGCTCAGCAGAAACCAACACTAGAAACTGTGATATCCCTTTTACAGCATTACTTCCAGGTTCTGACTCTGGGTCATTGTCCCAAATGTCATCACCATAAACTGGAAGCTGGAACCAGAACTGCAGGACTATTTTTTCCATGAGTCCTATTTTGATATTCAAAATATTATATTCCTAGTGCCAACTGTAGCAATACTATAAGTCTCAAACAGTTTCTCCCAACCCCCATGGTATCCAAATCCTGATTCACCCTTCATTTCTTGATAATTAGAATTTTGTACAGGATGGCTTTATGACACCTTTTCCCAAGCAACTGCAGTACTGATTTTGCAGTAGATTGGAAGCTTGGGAAATGTCATCTGGGCCATTGAATGTGTTATGATTTTTGCTCCTCTAGTAAACTATTTTTTTGTGCTTCCAATGCCTTCATGCTCCTAAATTAGTGATCAAGGCAGCAAAGAAGAAGGAAAGGGTTGCATAATGCCTGTGACCATTGTTGTAGTGGTTAACAAGTAAGATCTGAGGGATGAAAATGATATTATTTTTGATGAAACATTATAAGGAAGGATCAAACTCAATTTGACTTCACAGGTCAAGAAAATGCTTATTATTCTCACCTCTCTTTCCTCTTTTAAACAAGACTCAGGTCCATTTAGTACTGTCACTAAATAGAATCCATTTATGTTTCAAAGTGGAGGGACACGGCTTCCTTCCTAGGATTTAAACTCATGAAGATCAGTCCAGTAGTTTCATGGAAGCCAGCGTTACTCTTTCTCCCCTCAGTTACCTGAAGGTGCAATCTTAGGATGCATTTACACTATAGCAGTGCCTCACCAAACTCCAAATCCCACATCCCACAACTCTCATAGCATTGACCCATGGTAGTTATAGTGGTGCCAAATTGCATTAATTCTACAATGTATACACCCTAAGTGGTAATTGCCCCCTTATTAATTTACCTGGGACACAGGATGACTCACAGTATGAAATTCAAACAAAATACAATTAAAAGAATATATAGTACAAAAGTATTTTAAAAATAAATACACCATCTTAGAAAAATACTTAATTATCTAAAACTCTGGAAATGCAGCTCAGTCCTGCTGCAAGTGCCTAGCAATACACATTGCTTCAAGTGCTGTTTCAGTAACCAGCTGCTACTCTGTCTTCTGCTTTATCCTAATTTTCACCCACCACATGCTTCTTGTTTTTCAATACAGTAAAAGAAGCTCTGTCTCCTCTCAAGTTTAACAAATGGGGTCTTCCTGAAGTTGATCTGGAGACCATGCAAACAAGCGAGCCGTGGATTTTTGCAGGAGGTGACATTAGTGGACTTGCCAACACAACAGTAGAATCAGTGAATGATGGAAAACAAGCTTCCTGGTACATGCACAAATACATACAGGTTAGTTTTTCAAAATACTTTCTTCTCACTTCACCTTGATTTACTTCACTTGCCTGGATAATACTCCTTTCTATGCTCAATTTGAATAACCTGTCTATAATCAAAGAATAGTGCAAATGCAAAGGGACCCTTTGTTCAGAAAATTGAGGAAGCCCTTACAGCAGAGTATTTAGGGTTTTAAGGGCCAGAGAAAGACAATTTAAAACTACAGGGGGATGAACTTATTGCTCGGTTACAGGTAAGTGCTGTGTGTCTGTATATTTGGTGGTTTGAATATGGGTTTTTTTCTGTAGACCAATAAAAACAACTTTTACTCATAAATTCTAATTTCTACCCAAAGGGGACACAACTTAATGCATAATGCACTGCATAATACACCTCGGATAGGTAATTGGAAGAAAATACCTAATAAATATTAAAAACAGAGGACAGCACTGAACAGCATGGAATGTTTGTTATTTTTTTAAAAAGAATACTTTTAACATTTGTCACCGGAGGCAGTATTTTGTGGGGGCTGTGACCATACCAGCCCTTTCTAAAATATAAATGGGAAAACAAGGGCACCAGAGCAAAGAAAACATGCTATCTGTAGATAAAAGAAGCAGTCAGACAAGTGACCCCAGGAATAACACAAGAGGGTTCTTCCAGATGGACCCTCTTGTATAAATGTAATACAAATAAAAAATGTATAAGGAACATGCTCATGTAGGTGAAGGAACAATTCCTTGGCTGGCGCTGAGAGGCTTGTATGACTTGCTCTGTGCATGTTTTGCTACCTTGAATAATACATCCTGTGGTGATGAACAAGTCATAAGTCTGTCTGTGAAAGGTTATCATAAAAAGAAGGTCATTGATACGAAAAGAAGGAAGGAAGGTTGGGTAATCTTATTTTCTCTACTATCTGAGTGGAAAAGGCACAAGACAGACAAGGATATTAGGGTATTGTGAGCATGATATTAATGATTGGAAGAGAAAAGCATGCTTTCATTTTCCTCCACTTGGTACAGGTTTGAAAAGTGGTATTAAAATCATATTAACTGTTTTAAATGAAAAACAATGATATTTAACCCCAGAAATGACTCAACCATAGCTCTACCTGTAGCAAATGGTTTATGAAAAACTGGCAAGAAGAAAACCTGGAAAAGATCCATATTAAACCCCATTTGAAGTTTGCAAAAGGTGCTTTTGGAGGCACAGCAATCTTGTAGCAAAAGGTTCTTTGGTCTGATATAGCCAAAAACCTAATTCTTGGTTCTGTCATAAGATGTTATATATGGTACAAAGCCAGGCACACTCATTCACTGAGAACATCATTCCCATGGCAAAGCATGTTGATAAGTAGCAGCATCATGTGGAACTGCTTTTCACTGGCAGAACTGGGAAATTGGTCAGGACTGAAGGCAAGATGGATCTGACCTATTTCAGACTACAAGGGACCAAGGAATGAGGCAGAAATTAACCTTTAGGATTTTGAGATCCTAAAACAGTGGTTCTCAACCTGTGGGCCGTGAGAACAAAAACCTGGTCCATGAACCTTCTTCCTCGTTATTTATTGATTTTATTGATTTATTTTATTTCCACTCCTTTCCACAGAGCTGACCATTACATTGGATAGACCACATCAGCTCTAGATTATTAAATATGGTTTTCTATGGGCGAGCGGATGACAACTACTGGAAAGCATATGTTCTGTTTCAGAAACTAGAGCTGATGTGGTCTACCTAATGCAATTTTCTGAAGCAGCACCCCAAATAACCAAACCGAATCTAAAGTTGACCAAAAACTGATTTGTAACCCTTTTGGTACTAATGTTGGAGAGTGGTCCCTGATCAAAGTGGGCCCTGTTCAAAAAAAGGTTGGGAACCACTGTCCTAAAAGCACACTCAGAATAATGGCGGAATATTATTTTAAAAAGGAATCTGCATTGTAGAATGTCTCTTTCAAAGCTCAGGCATCAATCCAGTTGGGAATTTGTTCAAGTTCTGAAAATGGTTGTTCAGCAACAGTCTCCATCTAACCTGATAAACCAGGAATGATTTTCTCAACAAAAATGAGCCAAAAATATGTGATCAAAATGTGTAAAGCTTCTAGAGTTTTCCTAAGAAGATTCACAGTTGTGATGACTGGCAATGGTATTTGTACCCAGTAATGGTTTGGGGGTCAATACATTGAGCCAAATCACTACCCAGATTAGCACATATGTAAAGAATAGGTAGTAATGCCTATGAAGGGTTTGTATTGTCACTTACTTTGGAAACATATGGCCTTTTTCTCCTTATCCCCAGCAAGCTTTTGTCATAGAGGGAATGGTAATTTATTCCACTCTCAATGTTAGGAAATGTTGGTCTCCCAATGTTAAAGAAAAAGTTGTGATTTATTGTAATGGAACAATTATTTTTCAAATATTGACTTATTTGGCATCAAAATATAGCCATGTTGCTTACTTCTCCTACATCATTAAAAACAGGTGGTGAGAAATCCCATTTGTATTTGGTCAAGGTACAAAGAAGGAACTGAATCTGAGGTTACAGTGCCAAGAAGCTGGCAATTCAGTTTTGTTTAAATGTTCTGGATGCTGCTGCCTTGGTTATAACTCTTAGGATAACTTACAGGGTGGAGATCATGAGCATAGATAAGACCAGATAATTGATAAAATGAAGACAGCAGCATATTCTTGTGGAACCTGGGCACTGGGCATTTGTGACTAGGAACTAGGCGTTGTTGAAAAAAAACTGAAACAACCAAATTTTCAGGTCCCTACGAAAGGTGGATAACATTAGGGCTTTTCTAATTTACCATGGGAGGGATTTTCAAAGTTGGGAGGCCACCACTGAGAAGGCCTCCTCTGTCATCCCCACAACCGCGCTTGTGATGGTGGCAAGAGGAGAGCCTCCCTGACAGATCTTAGAGCCTGTGCTGGTTCATAAGAGGAGATGTGGTTTTGAAGATAAGCAGGACCCAAACCATTTAAGGCTTTATAGGTCATAACCTGCACTTTGAATTGAGACCGGAAACTTATTGGCAGCCAATGCAGCTGCTTTAATAGGGGTGTTGTGTGCTCCCTATAATTAGCTCCAGTTAGAAGTCTGGCTGCCGATCTTTTTACCAGTTGCAATTTCCAGGCCATCTTCAAAGGCAGACCCACATAGAGTGCATTACAGTAATATAATCTGGATGTAACTAAGGCATGGGCCACCGTGGCCAAGTCAGTCTCTCTAGGTATCACAGCTGATGCACAGGTTTTAACTGTGCGAAAGCCTCCCAGCCACTTCCGACACCTGAGCATCAAGCATCAGCGCTGGATCCAGGAGGATCCTAAGACTACCAACCTGTGTCCTCAGATAGAGTGTATCCTCATCAAGCACAGGTTGCCACCATATACCCCAATTGGCCTCGTGACAGGAGGACCCCTGTCTTGTTTGGTTTAAGCTTCAGTTTGTTAGTCCTCATCCAGTCACAGCTGTCAGGTGCTGATTCAGGATCCAGGAAGCTTCTTTTGAATTTTCGGACCATCTTCAAAGGCAGCCCCACATAGAGTGCATTACAGTGATCCAATCTGGATATAACTAAGGCATACTGTTATGTTCATAGAAGAATATGCTTTGACATTTAGGGGTTCTTTTCAGTGTGTGAGGGGTAGAAGGGTCAAAGATTATTCGAAATTATAAAAAATAAAATGCCAATTTAACAAAGCATATTTCAATTGGTTTTCAACTGATTTTTTTTAAACTATTAAACACAAACACACACATAACCACAAGCAATTGTTTATAGTATAAAACCATATAAGGATTACTGCCAATAAACCACAAACTAGTTTACCTGTCTTGCATAATAAAATTACAAGACTAACAGCAACACACGTGGAGCTAAACAAGGCTTGGCTTCCAAATTCCCACCTGAAGGTATTGTTTGCTTTTTCTAGTGCAAAATGTTTTTTATTTGACAACCTATATAACATGTGTAAACTTCTACTTAGCATGATTTTTACTGTTCTTTAAACATAATGAGTTTTTACTAAAATTAAGCAAGGCCCTTTCTATGCTGCCATATGAAATCCACATTATCTGCTTCGAATTGCATTATATGGCAGTGTAAACTCAGATAGTCCGGTTCAAAGCAGATAATGTGGATTTTCTGCCATGATCATCTGGATTATATGGCAGTGTAGAAGAAACCTATGTTAAATAAATGTTTTGGTAGAAGCATCAGCATTGAAGCTGTGGCGTACTGCTTGATATTTCTTTACAGATATTGTGGAGGAGGGGAAATAAACCTTCCATATTATTTGTAGTATTGCAGTCTCTCCTGACATAAAAAAAACCCCTGAAAAAACAGGTGGGATGGGAACCATCACAGTTTCCCATTCTGTTTCATTGCCCAACCATCAGATATGGTTTTAACCTGGATCACTGGCTCTTGTTGTATCCTTTGGGGTTTGGGGCAGAACAATTTTATCCCATTGAAAAAAGTGGTCTTAAAGGGATGTCAGTCTTTTTTAATGTAAAGGGCTTTGGGCGAGGCAAGGGACCTCTTGGTTTTCTCATATTATTGTTTCTCCTAATTAAAAAAGAAAGGTAATACTGATCTTGTGATGAATGTATTGCCTGCCCTTAAATTTCCATGTGTGAGTGTGAGGGCCCTTCCACACAGCCATATAACCCAGAATATCAAGGCAGATAATCCACAATATCTCTTTGAATTAGATTATCTGAATCCACACTGCCATATAATCCAGTTCAATGTGGATTTTATACAGCTGCATAGAAGGGGCTTTAGTGTGGTGGTGAGGCAGAACCCAAAAGGGGATTGCTGACAATATAAGAGGGGCGATTCTCTATTCTTAAAGGGACGGTCACCAATGCTTTCCCCTGTCAATGTGATGCAGTTGTACGTCTTTAGTTGTAAATAGGCATTGAAAAATGCAGTTTGCTTGCAGTGGGAAGAAAATTGTGAAAATTACTTATTCACTTCCTTTGAGAAGAAAATTAATGAAAAATCACAGCCCTGCCATCTTCCTTCTCTCTTCTATTTGATGGTGCCAAGGAAATGTTACAATGGCTGCTGCCATAATCTAGCAGCAAGCTTCATGACTTCTTTAAAAAGCACTCCTGAGCAAATAATATTGCAATACTTCATTGAAAAGATACCAGTGGCCAATCTATTGTAAGGCTGCAGTTGGCAGGCCTAATGAAGCTGACCACAGGCAGTCACAGACATGACATCCAGCTAGCCTGCAGAGACAGAATTGGACAGACGATTTTCATGCCATGCACCTGCTTGTTGAGGATGTATACAATTCCCAAATGGGTAGATCAGTGGTTCTCAACCTGTGGGTCCCCAGATGTTTTGGCCTTCAACACTCAGACATCCTAACAGCTGGTAAACTAGCTGGGATTTCTGGGAGTTGTAGGCCAAAATACCTGAAGACCCACAGGTTGAGAACCACTGTGGTAGATTGTTTAACTAAATTCCTGAACACAAGTAGCCCCCAGTCTACAGAACGTGTGGACTGGCTACGTTCAGCTTTGGTTTACTTGCCTTCATCAGCTAATAATAACATCTAGGCATCGCCTGCAACTCCAAATGTCATCACCTACAATTGAAACATTTCATTCAGCTTAGTAGTTATGGGATAGCAATAACTCTTCAGTGTTACTCTCTGAGACTGGCACAATAGTGTTGCATTTGAACTGAATGTATCATATATCTTTAAAAATATATCCTAATACAAGATTCTGACCAATATCTCCCTAACTTCATCCCACTGATTTTGTAGGAGGGACTGTTTCAAAACATAGTCAGTCAGCCCTCTGAAGCTGGAATTAAGCCCAGGAAGCCTAGTTCAGTGGAATGCTAAATAGTTCCCCACACATTGTGATAATAGTGAAGTCTGGAGTCAGTCATCGTAGCCGCAAAGACTGAACCTACTCAAGCAAACCTTACTTCTGTGTTGAATATTTCATTCACTTACCCAAATCTTTCTCTGAGGAGCTTAGTTTTTCCATGTACTGCAGTCTCTTTTTGAAGTACTTTGCAGGACCAGTGACAAAATTGCATAACTGACTTATAGAACATGCTTGGGATGTGTCTTCTTCACATTTGATGGTGGCTACTCTGACAAACATACAGCATATGCCTCTGCTAAGTGTGGGATGAATCAGCCACTTGATTCTAAGTATACCACTTTTTCTTTGATAAATGCTTTGCTGGACCTGGATCCGCACAATAAAGCACATGGTCCCACTGAAATTGGAATATACTAGAAGCACTGGAGGAAATCCGACAATTCATAGCTTGTCACTTGGAATTTTAGATCAAGCAGGCTTAATATTAGAGTGTTTCTGTTACCCTTTGCAGGCTTTGAGGGAGCTTATTCGACCTTACCATCTCACCATGAAGCTAATGGGAAAAGCCTTGCAGCAATCTTCACAGGAAAGTTTCCAAATGTCAAGTGTCATCTTTCCAGCTGCTAGATGAATGGGTAGCCACGAGGCATTTATTTGGGTGTGCAATCTCAGTAAAATCTGGTTGCTGTGGTGGCAATTACTATAATTTGGCTATTGCTTCACCAGTATTTGGACCACTTACAATTTGAGCCATTGGAAGCAGCATTATTTGGGGACAATTGTAATTTAGAGGCAGGTCAAGGCTTCAAAGTGTTTTCTTCCTGTAATTCTCTTAATCTTTTTTTATCTACATGTGTAACTTTCCTCTATATTGCTCTGACTATTGAAGCCTCTGTGATATAAGATATTATAGGCATGCACAAACACATACATATATACACATATAAAAAACTAAGTGTAACACTCTTGAGTCTGCAGAATGATTGACTGTTCATCTTGCCATCTTCAAGTTTTCACATTATTATTTTAGTTTATGATGTGCTGTTAGAATATATTTGCTGTACAGCAGTATGAAAACCACAGGTTATTTCTGGAAAATATTACCAATGACCACCAGTTGAATATCCCACTGCAAAATAGCATTGATATTTGAGAAAGGGCTAGATAGTTTATTCCCTTAACAAATGCCCACATATGTCTCATCTGATAAAAACTAGTCCTTAATAAAAATGCCTTTTAGCTTAGGTTTTGGATTTTTCTGCTGGCTCTGGAATCCCTTTAACCATTTTAATTTTTACATTTTAAAAAGAAAATAGTCTGAAATAAGTTACTTTCTTTCCAGAAAATTTACCTTCTTTTTTCCAGCACAAAATGTGCTTACCTGGAGCACTAGTGATTTGGGACATCACCCTTTCCTCATATCCTAAGGCAGGGTATTTTTGTTTTCTGAAGGCTTGATGTGAACACATCTGTATTGCTGCCCTTAAGCTTCCTGCCATGATCTGTGAAGGGTCTGGGGAAGTACTGATATGTCAGATACACTATAATGAACTCTTGCCCTTAGAACATTGCTTGTATTCAGAATCTGGGAACCCAGACAATATGGTTGATATCAAGTAGCATCTTTGGAGGAAGGCTATTGACTTCAGCTACAAAATGAAATTGTTGAGCAGACATGGCCAGGTAACATATGACTGATTTTTGTTGAATTTCCTGAACTATTCTTCATATAGAAGTAAAAGAGAACCATATGTTTGTTGTCTTCATTCCAATTCCAGTATGTCTCTTCCATATGTATGCATGGATAAATGCATTTTAGCATCTCTCCTTTGCCTTACTACTGTGACTCAAAGAGATCTTTGAACTGTGGATAGTAAGTGAAAAAAATAATTTTTAATAAAAAGAAGGAAAACAACATGGTATTTCATCTCCACTGTATATAACAATTGAGAAGCTTTAATTAACACCCCCTCCCCAAAAAAAAACCATGGCCAGTCTCTTTGACCACAAACTAAAGAACAGTTTTCTTATAAAGCAAAGTGTACCTTAAAACATGATTTTATTTCTAGACCAATCATACAGTCTCTCAGATCAATATTTATTTATTTATCGTGTCAGAAGCAAATTGATATAAATGTAGTTATAAGGAATTTAAAAAACACACAAAATTAAAAACTTGACAGTATACAGGATTTCCTTTGACCATAAGCTGGCCACTTGAAGTGCCTCTGATGTTGCAGTGAGAAGGTCCTCCACTGTGCATGTGGCAGGGCTCAGGCTGCATTGAGTAAATGGTCTGTGGTTTGCTCTTCTCCACACTCTCATGCCATGGGCTTCACTTTCTAGCCCCATTTCTTAAGATTGGCTCTGCATCTTGTGGTACCAGAGTGCAGTCTGTTCAGCACCTTCCATATTACCAGTCTTCTGTGTGCCCAGAGTTTCTTGTCCGGTATCAGCCATGGATTAAGATTCCGGGTTTTAACCTGCCACTTTTGAACTCTCACTTGCTGAGGTGTTCCTGTGAGCATCTCTGTAGATCTTAGGAAGTTGTTTCTTGATTTGAGGCATTGGCTTGCTGGCTGATACGATGGGCCAGAGATATCAATGCTTTGGTCCTTTCATTACAGGCTGCTACTTCCCGACGGATGTCAGATGGTGCAATACCGGCTAAGCGGTATAGTTTCCTCAGCAGTGTAGGACGTAGACAACCTGTGATGATGCGGCATGTTTCTTAAAGAGCCAGATCCACTGTTTTACATTGTAAGATGTATTCCACACTGGGCATGCGTTTTCAGCAGCTGAGTAGCAAACGCAGGGGCAGATGTCTTCACTGTATCTGGTTGTGATCCGCAGGTTGTGCCAGTCAGCTTTTTATGATATTATTTATAGCACCCACTTTTTGCTTGATAGTCAAGCAGTGTTTCTTGTAAGTCAGAGCACAGTCCAGAGTGACTCCCAGGTATTTGGTATGTTGCAATGCTCCAGTGAGATTCCTTCCCAGGTAATCCTCAGGGCTTGAGATGCTTGTCTGTTCTTAAGATGAAAAGAACATGTCTGTGTTTTAAATGGATTAGGAATCAGCTGGTTTTCTTTGTAATAAGCAGTAAGAGCACCTAAATCTTTGGAATGCTTCCGTTCAACCATTTCAAAGCTCTCTGCTTGAGCGGTGATGGCACCATTGTCAGCATAGATGAAACTCTCTGTCCCTTCCAGCAGTGGCTAGTCATTTGTGTAAATGTTAAACATTGATGGAAGCCTCCCAGCAGGATCATAACACATCCGGGCATCCCCTGGGTAATGTCTTTGTGAACAGCTGATTCTCTCACACCAGAAGCAACTTGCACTATCCCAGATCAGTTATTCTGTTTAAAGGATGAGCAGTTTAATAAAAATTGGCAATAAGGGACATGGTTTTTTGTTTTTGTTTTGTTTTTTGCAGATTTGGTGGGGGGGATGTTTCCTGAACTGTGGAAGTTGCCAACCCTCCTTTGGACACAGACACTTCCTTCTCAAAGGGTTTGGGACTTGGTTTATACAAAAGAACCAATGCAGTTCAGTGATGTAGGCATTGTCCTACAACAATGGAGATGAGAGTTCAAAACACTATTCAGCTATGGAAACCCAGACTCAGAGAAAGTAAAGGCCAACCCCTTCTGAACAAATATTGACAAAAAAGCCCCATGAAAAGTTTTCCTTAAGGTTATCATAAGCCAGAAGCAGTACAAAGACTCAAAGTAACAACAATATATTACAAACAGACAGACTCTTTTGGAAATTGTGAACACAGATGTCATCTTCCGCTGACCTAGGACATTCCTCTGAATACCTTGACATTTATTTTGGAAGTGAAGCAGTTATTTCACATCAGCAGGACATTCACATATGACTTTGGACAGAATTCAGCAGCCCCTCTAATACTATATGCCCTGCATTCTGTTACATTTTGGAATGGAAATCATAAAAAAACTATCACAAAACATAGATAAATAGTATTAAAGAATATAATTACAAAATGAAGATAGTGTTGGTAGTTATTATGGAAACATATATGGAATGGTGCTGAAAGTAGTATTACAGATACAGCACAACCATAAAAATACCAAAATTACATCAGAAAAAGAACATGGCAACATTACAAATAATGTATATATAGAGTAAACAAAGTTTATAACAATATGTAAACAAGCAAAGTCACATTTAAGCATTTTTTTCTTACTGTCTGTAAATTGTGACATTCTATTTAGTTTTGCATATATTCCTATTCATTTCTTATTTGCATTGATCTCTGACTGATAACTGTTGCTCATCAGAGTAGGAGCATATGGACAAATGGTCTGATTCTCCTCTTTCATCTATTCCCCAGCTGTGACTTTTTCACTCCCTTTCTTTTGTTCTCTCCATAGCCATCACACTGTTTTGGTGTCCCTGCTTGGACTCTCACTAACTTCTTTGAAGTAATATGAACTAATATGCTGTTGATCCCATTTCCATTTCTACCTCAAACATTAGCCTTATGCTGGTGAGCTGTGATAACAAATAACTATTTCTTCCATATGCCAGCTTTCAGCATTTTCTTTCTTAAAGTATTTACAAACAGGAAGTTAATAAATTAACTTTGGAAATGTTTCTTTCCAGTTCTGAGATTCTGCATATTTTATTTATCTGTTTTAAAACAGTGAGATATTTGGACCCTTAACAAATAATTCTGGGGTCAGCTACGCAGCTGGTACATATAAGCTCCAGTTGAGAATTCACCTTTGTATAGTTTTTGGAGCACTTGCTTAGCTTTACATTACATAAAAATGTTCTTTCTTGTTGTCACTCAGTAAATAAATAATGTAAAAGCCTTTATATCTGGCTTGCCAGAAGTTTTCTTCTCCTCCTCCTTATATGCAGTGCCACCTCTTTCAAATATTTCAGAGATAATATGAACATAAGTTATTGAAGGGGGAAATGATATTAATTCCTATCAAAAATGTACCAGTTTGCTTATTGTGCTTCCATAAGGTGAATAAGTGCATTTCTTAGAAAACATTCTTCTGCCACTTGAAAAATCTGGAGCCAGAGCATAATGTACTGCAATACAATACAATTTTAATTTGAATAGCAGCTTTCACAGAAAATGTATTCCTGACTGACTGTAAATAATGCAATTATGGAATTATATAATAAATAATAGATGAGGGAGAGCAATGCAAGTACAAGTAGGAAAGAATAGAAATCTTTCAGGGTGGGACTCAAAAAGGAAGTGGGTCGATGAGGTATAGATAAGTAGGGGAAATTGTGTTGCTGATATCAGAAGCTATTGAAGAAAGAAGAATACTAAAGGAATGTTCAAGTTTTTTTAAAAAAAGAATGTAAGAGGCAAATTTACCCAGAAAATCATTTAGTTTATTAGTAAGAACAATACGTAAAAAGTTGAGAGAAGTCGTTACAACTGCAGTGCAAACTTGTTCTATCTTAACTATCATAAGGTCAAGGGAAGAACAGTGAAATGGTAGAATAGGTTGTGGACTTTACTGTATGAAGGTGACAAACCACTACTGAAGTACAGGAGATTCTTGCTTATCCAACCTTCACTTATCTGGCCTTCCATCTTATCCAATGCCCCCACCCCCTTTTCCTCCAGCATTTCCCTTTTAGAAGTCATGTTTTTAGTTTATTTCTTTCTTGCCCATTTTGGCCAGTACCACTGTATGGACTCCGAAGGAGGAGCCAGAGCATAACGATTCTGCCTCTCCTTCCCCTCCCCTCCACGCACAGCAATGGTTCAGTCCAAGTTGGAAGGAAGGGCCGTGGCTACACGGAAGTTTGTAGGAAATATGGGAAGAGAAAAGAATGAATGTGGGCAGTTGTCTTGAGGATTTGTGTAAGTGTACTATCTACTTTTCATTACAATTCTTTATTTGTTGCTCTTTTTCAATCAGTGGTGAGTGAGTTCTCTCCTTGTGTCTGGAAAACCAAACAGAAGGAGAACTCACTCACCACTGATCTCTGCCAGGATAGAGATATGGACTTCAACTCCCAGAAGCCTCCATATTATCTGACATTTTCATTTATCCAATGTTCTGCCAGCCCATTTATGTCGGATATGTGAGACTCTACTGTACGTGATCTTTGGTGATGGTCCTTATCACACAATGCCATGTGAATCTCATTGCTGGTCTACCTCCTCCCTGCAGTAAACCGCCTCCTGCTATCGATGGGAAAACTTGTTGATAACTGCAAATCTGAATGTGTTCCCATCTCCTACCTGATGAAGCCATTCTACATGCCAGCACATAAGTTACATCAAGGGGTGGGATCCTACTTGTCTCTGTTCTCCCTTGCTATTCCCAAAGCAGTAATAGTTTTTAATTTTAAGTTTTATTTGATTTTTTAAAAAAATAACCATAGTTGGAATTGCAATATTTTTACATTATTTTTTAAAACCATGGTGCATCATTAGGGCAGTGTTGTGATGTAGGAGTGTGGGACCATAGATCAGTGAATTGGTGCAGTTGTGTGAATGCAGAGACGTTCAACAGTGCCAGGCAGTATATTGCTTCTATCAGTCATTATGTGACTTCATATGAGAAACTCCTGTATCACTTTAAACTTCTCAGAAGTTGGAAACAGTTGTACCTGTGTTGAGCAACAAAAAAGTATATAGGCAAGCAACCCTTAGGAGAAGTAACTCCTCTCTGAAGTAACCAAGTAAACTCTGAGCTTTTCTAGTACTCATTTCCTAAGTGGGTAACAAGCCAGGCTGGAATGGAATGAAACGAGATGGCGGAAATCCTAAACAATTATATTTATATTTCTACTGTTTTGATAAAGTATTTATGACAGTATTGAAAAGAGGAAGGAGAATGCTTGTAGTGATATGTTGTTGCAGGCATCACTTAAAAAACAATACCAACTTGCAATTTCTTTGCATGGTTAAACATAGCAGAGAGAAGTATACACAGCAGGTGACAAGAAATTCATTGGCCAACATCCCCCACATGAATGAATGGTAGGGTGGAATACATTCATTGAGAAAACAATAGAACTAATACTGAAGTAGAAGCTTGTAGATCTCCAAATATTTGAGTGAAATAATCAATGGTCTGATGACAATAGCTGTGGTTGTTCTACTGGTTACAGGAGTTGCAGTCCAACATTTGGTGGTCCAGTAGCTTCATACTCCAGAATTAGGAAGATGTGATTATCTTATTATTGTTCAATTGTTCTTTTAATGGTTGTGTGTCAGCCTGCATTCATTAATGTATAAAGAAAAACAGTGCAATATAGTAGTTTGACTGTTAGAGTGGAAGACCATAGTTCAAATCCATGGTCAAGCAAGTCATGAGAGCAATAATACAATAATGTACAATAATTAGTCTAACTTTTGCTGTATTTCTCTGACTTTCAGCTACATACTCATTTGATCTTGAGTTGTATATCAGACTTTGCTTTTTCTTTTCATCTCACTACTCATATTTTTGCATATTGTTGAATCCATCCCACATGGTCTGAGGCACATTTTTGCCAATTCTTCAACACTGCTTTTTTAACCATTCACATTTTCAAAATATGAACGAGTTTGGTGCATATTCTATTTCTCTGAAATACACGGTGAACCATGTGTGTGAATTTCTAGGGCAAAGTGTATTTTGACTTTTGGTGTGTCTTGGGACCTGTGAAATTGATTTTTTTCATTGGAAATCTCAGCTAGGATTAAAATTGTTTCCGTCACTGCATCTTTTAGACTTCTAACAAGCTTCTCAAGAAATCAGCCAATAAGGAATATGAATAGTTTGAGGTGCCTAAGTGTTCACAGGCCCACACGCGCTGGGCCTGTGACTGATTGTCTGTTATATAGGACGTACGCTTTACGCCCAGCGGGAAGCCAGGGTGCCTAAAGAAAGGGTGTTGAGGAATTCCTTGAAAAGATGGCCTTGAAGTCTTTTAAAGAAATAACAAAGTCTTTATTGACGAACAAATAATAAATCTTCAAGGAGTCTTGTCCCACAGGACAGGCGATTGGCTTTGAATAACTGTGGAAACCCTCTTATAACCCCTCCCAGGCTATCTCTTATCTGGGCCTAGCTAGTCTGGGACCCACTGCCAACTCCAAGTGCATCCGGTTGTTGAGTGGACCTACCAGCCAATGGCTTGCAGATGTTTCTGTGCTGTTGTTCTGTATCCCCGGACGGTCTTTATCCCTGGTATTCTTTAACCCTGGTGCCTTTTATCCCCGGTGGTCTTTAACCCTGGTGCTCTTTAACCCTGGTGTTCTGTATCCCCAGACGGTCTTGAAATATGAAGCTTTTTACGGGACGAGCTGGTCTACGTCCTATAGATGAGCTTCCTAAGTAAGACTAACTTAAAAATGGCTCCTTCCCTCCCAGAGCCCTGAACAAGGGGCGGAACCAAATTTAATGGTGATTGACAGGTGGCCTGTCCTATGAATGCAAACATTTGCAGCAATAAAGTAAAGTAGAAGGTTCTGGTACAGCTGTACCAGCACACTAAGCGTGGCTGCTTTTCTTCAAGGCAGCTTCAAGTATATTGAGACTGTTGTTGGGGGTAATGCCATAATTCTCTTTTTGGAACTCCAGGATTGTGGTATATCAGTTGCTGTTCCCTCACCTGGTTTTCTGGTCTGGTGAAGGAGACTGTCAGAGATCTTGGTATCTTCCTTTGAAACCCTGCAAGTTTCAATACATGCCTAGGGGAGTTAAATCTTAATTCTAATTATGACAAATTATCATAGGTCAGTAATGTTTTCAAGGAATAAGAAATCCTTATTATAATAATGATACATCTAATTTGGAAAAAACTGTTTTGAAGTGACTGCCTGGGGCAGGGGTCCCCAAGCTTTTTAAATGGGGCCAGTTCATGATCCCTCAGACCATTGGAGGGCCAGACTATAGTTTTTTTTAAACAACTGTGCACACTGCACATATCTTATTTTGAAGTAAAATGGGAAAAATACAGCCTCAATATTAATAATAATAATCATCATCATCATCATAAAAATAATAAAGAGGGTTGGAAGAGACCCCTTGGGTCATTTAGTCCAACCCCCTTCTGCATTTGTGCACCAAAAGCACAAGAAAGCACCCCTTAATAATTAATAATAAATTAAATAATAAGTAAAATACCTTTGTAAACACAAGCAAAGCTCCAACTCCAGGCAGGCACAGGGCGAGGAAGGAGGTGGGAAAGGCTTGTGCAGGGAGTGGGAGGAACCAGGAAAGGCTGCTAAGGCTTGTACAGGGAAAGGACGGAGGTGGGAAAGGTGGCGGTGGCATGCACCTTCCCCAGAGGAGAAGGAGGAAGCCACTGCTGTGGGCAGGGCTGTAGCTGGGGGGGGGGGGGTTAGGGGTTCAACCCCCCCCCCCCCAAATTTTCAGGTTAAAAAAAACCTGGTTTACTCATGAATTTTAACTGGTTAACCAACTCCCCATGCTAAGTCTATGAGATGCAAAAAAAATTAAGAGTCCCTCCAGAACTACAAGCACTATCTCAAGCAAATATTGACAGGTCTGTAGCCGGGGGGGGGGGGGGTGTAGGGGTTCTACCCCCTGAATATTTTTTTTTAAAAAACCCACTTTTTTTCTGGCTACGGCCCTGGCTGTGGGGGCTGAATAAATGCCTTCGAGGGGCCTCATGTGGCCTGTGGGCTGTAGTTTGGAGACCCCTGGCCTAGGGCGATAAAGACATTAGGCTGGAGGAAATAAAATACCTTTAGAAATGAAAAAAAAACAGAGTAGGAAAGTCTACATGCAGATTGCATGAAGCAACACAACTGTGTCAGAAAGCATAAAACAGATTACCTTGCCCTATTTGCTGGTTAAGTATTTTCCTGTGGGGCAAGAACCTAGGACAAAAAAAGGATATGTGTTCCTTCCTTTGGCCTGTATATCTTTATAAATTAATTGGAGAAATTGCTGAATGCAAATTCTTATGCACAAGTGTTAGATTTATACTTTTACACACTATTTCATTTCCTATTCATTTTTTGCTCTTGTTTGTTTTGTGTTATTAAGAATCTAGGAATCTGGCCAGGCTTTCATCATACAGATTAATTCTTATAGGAGCCTCTGATGGAATTTAATTTTATTGGAAATATTCTGTTGTAGAAGGAAGTAAAACTGGATTTTTTAAAACTTTGAGTGTAAGTGTAAAAAAAAAAGAACATTAAATAAGAAATTTAAGAGAATAAAATATTTTTAAAAGGGACAAAATCTATTTACAGCAGATTATGAGGGTAAAAGGCTGATGTGACATTTATCCAGCCTTGGTGGGTGACGCTGATCTTGATAGTCACTGAGTCTTTTTGAACCCTAGCTCTTACTATTCTGCGCTAATCCAATACTCATTCCCTCCAAAGCTTAATGCTGTGGAAATGTGTTCAGAAATTGGATACTGCTTTAGAGGTCCAGTTGCCATTGAGGAACTTATGTGTATGATATGGGGAGTCCTGCCTTCCTATAATGGTCAGGGAAGAAAAGTAGGTTATGAAACTAGAGAAAAGAAGGAGAAGCCCATTTCTGGTATAATATAGTTTGCTATAACATCCAAAAAGTCAAATAGGTTTTGTTTCACTAACTGCTTCACAGCCTTTCATATATGGTAGGTATGGGCAAACTCCACCCTGCAGGCCAAATCTGGCCTATTGGGCTTTTTTCTCTGGCCCACAGAGGGCTATGCATCACTCATAGAACACATACGCTGCTCTCTCTGGCTCTCCCAGTGTCAGCAGCAGCAAGGCAGGGCAGGGAGTGAAGGCAGGCAGCAGAGCAGCCAAAGGAGGGGAAGGGAAGAGGAAGAAGAAGAGGCCAGGGAGGTAGCAAGCACTGCCACCACTCCTGGACATTCCTTCTCTCTCCCCTCCCTTCTTCCCCTTCCTTATGCGCTTTCTCCCCATCCCTCCCGCCTCACACACTCTCTCTTCCTTGCTTCTCTTCTGCCTCATGCTCTTTCACCCTCCCTCCTGCCTTGTGCACACTCACTTGTTCTCTTTTGCCTCATGCCCTCTTACAAGGGCGCCATCAAAGCCCTCCCAACAAGTGGCCATCCAGCCTCTGCTTAAAGATCTGAGAATTGTAGTTTGGTGAGGCACTTGCACTCTTTGGCCTTGAAAAACTACAACTCCGAAGATTTGATTGCCTTGAGTAGTGGCAGTTAAAGTGGGGGCCAAACCCATAAATTCTCTCTCCCCCCCCCATACCAACCGCCACTATCCAACCCCCTCATCCCCACCCAGTGCTTGCTCCCTTCCCTCCCGGCCTGTCCTGTCCGTCAATTTTTTAAGCACAATGCGGCTCCAATGTGAATTTGTATTAATTGTATAAAATAAATCAATCCTCATATTATGTAGTTTTTTGGAGGAAGTAGGCTATGAATGACACCATAATTTGTTGTTGTTTATTTCTACAGTCTTTATATGATGTTGTGGTTCCTGATGTTCCTCAGCTGCCTCTTTTCTACACACCCATCGATTTAGTGGACATCAGTGTAGAAATGGCTGGACTCAAGTTTCCAAACCCTTTTGGCCTGGCTAGTGCCACCCCAACAACAAGTTCGCCCATGATCCGCAGAGCATTTGAAGCTGGATGGGGATTTGCACTAACCAAAACATTTTCCCTGGATAAGGTAATGTTTTCCTTACTTCTTTACCCTAGTGGTATGATTAAAATGACTTCTCAGTGTTGCCTTGCCTTTTCATAGCAGATTAATAGACTACAACACTGTTAGACCCCTCAAAGTCTTATAGTAAGAGTCCATTTTCCAATTCACAGCATTCATGTCAAATATAATGCTTCTGAATACAATAGGCCTTCAGGACCCACAGGGGTTTGGTTCCAGGATCTCCTGTGGATACCAAAATCTGTGGATGCTTGTGTCTCGTATTATCTAATGGTGTAATAAAATGGTCTTCTTTATATAAAATGGTAAAAAACTCAAACAAATGCTAGAGAGGGGCTGCAGATCTGTGAAATGGTGGGAGACTGCAGTAGGTTATATATATGCACACGAGTGTAATGCTTTGCACATGGAAAAATCAAGCTTTACTTTTTGGATTTCCCCCTGAAAAGATTTTGAACCATGGTGTTAATCCGTTCTTTCTAGCATTACAGGAATACATTGTGTGCTATCTAAGTGCAATATGCCCAGTTTATAAAATTGAACACTGATGTCAGCGGTACATATCTTTATCACACTTATGCAGATATATGTTTTTTCTTGATTGGCTTGAAGCTTCTTTGGTGGTTCATCTCAGTATGAACTGCCAACGTTGCTTTAAAATTTCACCGTGGGTAAGGCAGCTTATGCAACTTCTTTTTAGATTTTCCTCTTGTGTGGAGAATGACTTCACCAGCTTCAAATTCCTAATAAAACACATGATACTTGTGGAAAGTAAATGAGCACAAAGATAGATTATCTTACAGAGAGCATTAAACTGAAGTCAAAAGAAGGGATATATTCCAAGCCAGAACTGTTGAGAATGGGTGTTATTTGGTGGTGATGCTGGCCAAAGGATGCAAATACAAGAGACAAACTAGCTTCACATTAACCTTGTTTGGGGGGAAATGTTGTAATCCCCACCCTCAATAATTATATCGACATTTTACTGCAAAGTATTGTGCAGGGCATACCTAAACATAGTTTAGTATACCATGACAATGCAGTCATTCACTACCTTACTGAATTACTCCATATTGGTTTTTTTCACATCACTTGTACATTTGAGGAACTTATAACATTAGGAAATATTCTGTTTCTGAGACTGTTTGAGAACGATTTTAAATGGTTCTATCACATGGCATTTACCCCATCCCATCAATATTCTGTTGGAATCCATCTGTGAAGAATCACAGAAACTGATTATTTGCAGACAGGATTCTAATCATGTTTTCTGAAATACTATAGTTTCTTCTATTGCTGAAGCATTGTTTTTATGTGTGATCAGAAAATCAGTATGCAATAATATGACTTGCCATTTGGGGGGAGGGGCGTCTGGGGGCGGTGTCTCCTGATCACAGACTGTTTGTGATGGAAGCAGCCACAATTTCTATTTTGGACATTGAAGGGGAAAGATCTCTGGGATTACTGAAATCAGTAATTGCCACTTTACCTCATTATTCTTTTAAAATTTTCAACCATAATCTATGCAATTTCTTCTCTCTGTTGTATTTTAGTTGTCTTTTGATATCACAGAAAAACGGACAATGTAATTTTTTGATAGATTTCATTGCTTCCTTTCCTTAATTCCTTATAGTCCTACAAAAACCTCGTAAATTCATTCCTCTTTTAACATCACTTTGGCTCTGGGGTGGCTCCTTCCCATGTAAGGGCACCGTCCACATTAGCAATACAATCAGCAAAGATTTTAAAGTAATATCTGTCATGCCTTCTCAAAAGGAGCAGTAGTGCTGACAGGAGGCTTATTTGCTTCTGCATTGCTTTGAGTTCGGATTCATAAAACTGAATATTACTAACTGGTTAGCAACATCAGCAATAATTCCAGAAGTGGAGCCATGTCTACTGTAATAACTAACTTTGAAAAGTTAATTTGCAGATTTAATGCAAACAAGAAACCACAGGATTTTTTGTTTTGCATCAAGAGGTAGCGATGCTGGCAAACGTATTACTGCGCAGATGCAAAACATTTTTCAAATATTGCGAGAGTGCTAATTCAGGACTTGAAGCTATGTCGTGCACACTCTTAGAAAAAATTTAAAAGGTTGCAGAGTGATGTAGAGAGTCTTTTGAACAGATTGGGAGGAACCAGTCTTCATGGTGTGATGAGTCAAATCGCAGTATTTTCTAAGTGTAAGAATTGTAGTAATCAGATGTGATGGGAACAATATGCATCTCATCTTAATACAGTATGTATTCAGTCATAAAGAAATACAGGATGCATGCTGATTTAAACAAAGTATTTCCTAAAGCGATAAGTTCCCAGTCTAGTGCAGTCTAAACTCAGCAAAGATATATGTTATATACAGGACTGAACAGAAAGAAGAGAAAGCCTTTTTCTTCGAGTTAGTTTTTATTCTAAAGTGAGCAATTCCAATTTTGGGGGGAGTTGTTCTTTATTTTATTTTTCGTGTTCAGCTGGCCCAGTCTGAGTGTCTTTACGTCAGCTCTCAATATGTGTCTTCCCAAGCATGGAGTTACCCAGAAGGTTGTGTTATAATTGTTATCCAGCCAAAATTAATTCTGGATCACTGGAGCAGTCACTTCTTTAATTAAAGTGTTGTAACAGAAGCTAGTGCTGTCATGTTGCCAGTTATAAACCATATTTGCTAAGCCACTGACCTACAGTTCATATGTTCTGAACTCTCACACCACTGCACCTACCTCTGTTCTGCTTCATTCTCATTGCTTTGTCCAAAATGTGCCTTGTGCCATTTAGAGCTCTCTTTGCCTTTCACTCACATACATTTACAAGCCATTTTCCACAAGGCTCACCAGTATTGTGAACTGCAGAATTACAAATAGTAACATTTTGGTGGGGTGTTTCTGTGATTCCCTGTAACAACCAAAATATTAGGCACAGTTTTAGCATTAAGGTGTTTCCCTGTTTCCTTCCTTTATTTCCTCTCAGTAATTCCAACATTACTGAGAAATGACAGAAAGGCAGGATTATAGGCTTACAACATTGAAGAACTGGATCTGTGTGCATATGAAGTTCTCTTCCACTGTGCCGTCGCGCCTGGGGCTGTAAACTCTTAGTGAAAGAGGCATGGACATCTTTCCCCAGGGGATTGTTTCTTGCCCTCCTTTAGGGAAACTGGAACTCCCAAGGACCAAAACACTGTAGTTAACTCAAAAACTGGGTTTATTGTTCACAAAGGGGGTAAAAGAAAATATACATTACAGTCTTTGATTGTTTAAGTCCGTGGAGCCTTCTAGATCCCTCTTTCTCTGGCTGTGAATGCCGGAGCAAACTCAGCCTCAGTCCAATGACCTATATCTGAAGACAAGAGTCTTCCTCTGTTGCCAAAGGACTGATGTGAAGGCGCTTGAGACTCCTCAACGTTGTTCAGGTTGGCCCTGAACATGAAGTGTGAGTCCCAAGGGTAAGAACCTCAGAATTGGTGCTGAGAGGTAACTTTTAAAGGGCTTTTAGTGCCAAGTCTCTCTTTCACGTCCATCCGATAGAGAGCTTGCTGGTGGAATGAAAAGGAGGAAACACAGTCCTACTCCAGGAAGAGGTGGAGCCAAACAGTTTTGCTGAGTGAGCAATATAACAGGTACAAACAACATTGATTGACAGATATAAATAACCAATCCAACTACATTTACAGGGTAAGGGCAAAATCAGGCATGATACAACAATTCAAATCTTGAAACTTATAGTTTGACATATAGATGGCGCCACTCGCGCCGTCACATCCACCATGGAACAATGTAATAGATTTGGGACTGAGATTATACCAAAGGGAAACAGTCTTCTTCCCAAAATTAAGCTCACCAGAAAGATGATTACAGGACTTTGAATTATGCCAGAAAGGTCTGGCAGCCAGTGGGGCCTTTTGCTACAAAGGAGTTGTGTGCTCCTCCCAATTTAGAATCTGGCCACAGATATTTAGGCCAAATGATGTTACTTTTAAAAGGGAGCCCCACATAGGAAGCCTTACAGCAATCCAAATGGGACATTTCCAAGGCCTACAATATCACAGCCAGTTCCAACATCTCCAGATCAGCAAAGTTGTCACAGTAGTTTTAACTATGCAAATGCACTCCTAGTCACTGCTGAAACATGGGTCTCCAGGATCATGGCTCATTCCATTAATACCCACAATGTGCACATATGCATTTTCAGGGAGAGCTTAACCCACCTAATACAGGCTGAATCCCTATTCCCAGATCCTTTTTTCATCTGACAAAGAGCATCTTTGTCTTTTCTAAATTAAACTTCATATTATTCGCTCTCATCCTTAATCCATTATAGATGCATAGAAAATGCTTCCTTGCAATGAGATGGAAAAGGAATAATAGGGTTGGATGTCTTCATACAGTGGCGACACCTGGCCTCCAAACTCTCCAAGTGGGGACAACCTCTCCCAGGGATTTCATGTATATGCAAAACAGCATAGAAAACAAAACAGGACCTGAGCAATTCCATAAGCCAGTATCCAAGGAGACAATCAGGAATCCTCCAGGATTACCCTCTGTGTATATCCTTCCAGAAGGAACAGATCCACTATACAATTGCATCTCCAGGACCCATTCCAAAGAGCCAAATAAGAAAGATACAATGGCTGATGGTATCAAAAGCATGAAAGGCACCCAACAGAACCGACAAAGACAACTCTATCTGTATATTTCCTATTGTAGATCATTTTCCATGATGACCAATAGTGTTTCCATTCCATAATTAGGGCTGATACCAGACTGAAATGGATCTAGATATTCTGTTTAATTCAGGAACCCAAGGAACTGAGTAGTCAACATGCACTCTAGTAACTTGTCCAAAAATGGAACGCTGGAGATTGTTCTATCGTTATCTAGTATAGTATGTTCAACGAAAGATTTTCCTCAAAAAATGTTTTACAACACCCTTCTTGAGACGTGTTGGCATCCTGCCTTGTAAAGAGCCATTAATTACTTCCTTTATTCAACCAGTCCTGCTCTGGTCTGTTTTAAACAATATAGCAGGAGGCTGAAGAAATCAGCATTAGGCTTGGAGTAGGGAATAGGAAGTATTTGCTTATAACAACGAATTGTTGCTGCTATTGCAAATAACTCAGGGATTTCCCAGTACATTCAGGACTTTGTGAGAGTCTGCTACCATCATTTCTCTCACACACCATGTATTATGATAATGGATAGATCACAAATTCATAGATAATTAGCAACTCTCCAAATTAATATCAGATTGTTCTAAGAAATCATTTGTGTTAGGCCAAAGGTGACATATGAAAAATCAATAACGCAAATATAATCTATATATATAAAAGAGTGATGGCATCACGGCGACCGACAAAACAACAAAACTACAGGCCCCTCAACCTCGAAATTTGACAACAACACCCATCATCCACGCCTCTAGGTTGATACAACAAAAAGAAAAGAAAAATAAAGTCCTAATTAGAGGGAGAGGAATAATTGCTTTTATCCAATTGCTGCCAGTTAGAAGGCTAAGCTCCTCCAACTTGGTCTCCTAGCAACCCAATAAAAAATAATAAAAAACACTAAAAATAATTTAAAACACTAAAAGATTAATACAATAAAATACTATAATAACAGAAAATAACTAAAAATAATACAAGAAAATAATAAAATATAATAAATAAAAAGATAACTTACAATAAAATAAATTAAAAAATACAAATAACGTCAAATAAAAATTACACAACAATTTTTAACCAATACCACCACCACTTTGCCACAGCAACGCGTGGCCGGGCACAGCTAGTGTATATTATAGAAATGTGTGTGTATAGAAAAGGCAGTGTGACTTGTGGTTTGTGTGCTGGACCCTTGAAAATTGTGTTTTTAATCCTTATTCAGCCATGGAAACCAATCACCTTGGGCAAGTTTTATTCGTTCAGCCCTAGAGGCAGCCAGTGGCAAACTCTCTCAGAATTAATATTGCCAAGAAAATCCTATAATGTTGCCATAAGTTAAAAGTGACTTGAAATACAGGGTGTTTCAAGAAGATGGGAAATATACTACTTTGAAATTGGATCCATCATTTTAAAACATCTTCATATATATGCTTAATAATGCTATCTTTATTTCCATCTTCCTGTCTCTAGAATTAATAGCTAATATTTTGATATCTGAATCATATTTTGCCACACAAAGGTACAATTTTGAATACATAAAGGAGAAAATTAATATATGAAATAAAATTGACTTTAATTGAGTGAGTTTAAAGCTGTTTGTTCTGCATAACTCTTTAGTTTAGCTCTGTGTCTGAGAAAATATCTGGGGAAAATTGAATTCAGTATGTAATTGCACCTGTAAAATGGGCATACTGCTATTTATGAGTAATATTTCAGTGCATACTGTGCTATGAGTTAAAATGTAGACTGTCTTAAATTAACATCTGAAAACAAACTTTATGAAAGTGTATGTACATTGTATATTCTTTACCTCTGTGTATGTCTTATTTTAATAGAGGCAATGAGAATTATTAAATTATCCAACATTTTGTTTCACCCATGGATAGTTTTCTGTTCAAAATCTAAGCACAAAATATGCATATTATGGAAAGTTGTGTTTATTAGAGGAGATAATAATGCAAAAATCTCTAGATTTGGCAGATAGCTTCAATGAATGGGCAAGAAAGAGCTTATTCTAAATACAACATGACATAGAAGCACATTTCAACAAATTGGAATAGTTATGTCAACTAGGTTTGAAAGTTGAACTTTTGGACCTTGAAAAGGTTGGGGGGGGGGGCAGAAATAGCATATCAAAAGTTCCTGAAAATTGTGGGAACCTTTTGTTGTTATTTTTCAGAGCACAACATGAACTGCAACAGTTTGCAATAAAAACCTAGTTTCCAGTGTGCAGAGAAAATGGCAGAACTATTTTGTTGTGCAGCACTCCTGTCTACACATTCAGCTGGCTGGAAAAATATTTTTCTGCAGACTCCACAATTTGAATGTTGCTCACTTTTTCTTTCTTACCTTTTCTTCAGGCAAGGCTGCACAGTTCTCAGAAGAAAACTTTGCAGTTGTCAGGGCAAAATATGCAACTTTTGGGATACTCAGCACAGTTTCCCAACACAACAGGGAAAAATTCCCAAGTATCTCTAAGCTACAAGATAAAAACCTGTTTCATTGTTCCCAACGTCTGTTGTGATATGGAAAAAATGAAAGCTACCATCCCTACCCCATTTGAAATCTAGCTGGCAGAGGTGTGAGATTTCAAAGAGAATGTCTAATCATTTTAAGTCTTTTTTCTTTTTTTCTCTGCATAGCATAAGATTAATAAAAAGTGGGAAATGGTTTCATATTTTTATAGTTTTACACTACAAATTAATTTGTTATTTTGTTCAGTATCATAGGAGTTTGAGCACAAGAATAAACATAGAAAATATGGCAGAAATATTTGCTTTGATTTCAGCTGTTCCTTTCATCAGTAAAATTTAATTTTGATTAATCAGCGACATCTGTCTTTACTCTGCTGGTGACATGGATTGATTTGTGATGCTGTCGCTTTCAATAACTTACAGATACTGTTGTCTTTATTAAACATCACCAGCAGATATAAACACGTGGAGCAATTTCTTATTATAAATGGCTGAATCCAATTACTAATCCAAAATAGAGTAGCCCTCTTGCATCCACTGCTGATAGGAAAATTAATACTTCTGTAAATCTATTGATTCATTCAGTCTACTCTTTTTGAGACTAGCATTTGGAAAACTAGATTGTCAGATTTATTTTAAAAAATACAGTTGTTCAAGTATAATTCTAAAATACAGTTTGGTTTTTAAAAGTGTGTTACAATAAAGGTTTATCTTGTTCTCTTCCTCCAGTCTCAATGTTGGGATGAAAAAATATTGGAAAATAGCCACATACATGTTTACTATGTGTTTAGATACCTAGACTATCAAGAATTATAATACCTCAGGACATATTCTATGCAAACCTTGTATATGTCACTTTGTGTATAAAACAGCCTTTTCTGCAAAGAAAATATTATTTCTGATACGTTGTATTCAGAATAAGCTGTTTCTTGCACAGAAAATGCTCTAACCAGGAACATATGCAAAATTCTTGCTTGGTTGCTTTGTACAGAATGCAGCATCTTTTAAAATGCTGTATACAAAGAGAAAAGACTGTTTTCTGCACAAAACAACCACATGTTACTTTTCACAAACGGTACCTTGAATTCCTAATAGACTCTGAAAATTATGTATTTTTAAAAGACTTTCTTGTAGTAAGAGGAAAATTTATAAAATCATATGTTGTTTCCTTCCAGAATAAACTTTGTGAATATCACATCCCTAGCTAAGTACAAATAGAGATATACAGATATTTATTTCTCTTTTACATTAACTGGAGATTGTCTTGTTTGATCTGAACAAAATAGATGAAGCTGGTTTTTATCAACTATTATAATTGAGATTAACTAGAGTTCAAAGTTCAGATGACCCATTAAATTCCTGTTAATCTGGGAAACAAGGAAACAAACAAAAACTTCCTGTTTCCCTGTAGCTGAACTGGATTTGAGAATGGAAGAAAAATGCTTAAGCCTGAGGTTCTCTGGAGCTGACTGGCATAAAGATGAATTAGAATTTAATGTTATATCTGCATACAACCTCTGCCTACTGCAATGTTTTGTCATAGATTTAAATAAGAGTAAATCATGACTAAAATCCAGTTTCATTTAAAGTCATGAGTAATCTTCAAGCTTGGTGTATATATGTGTGTTCATGTAGCTAACATGACAGAGATGATAGTGTGGTGTATCTGCAGAAGTTGCTTGCCAATTAGAGCTTTCATTTGTGTGAATTAACGGATTGTGCTAAGAAATGACATTTCTCCATAATATTAGACACCCTGATTCATTCTACTACCAGTGGTGTTTCCATAGGGACCAATATGGGAGGCACATGCCTCTCTTCATAATTATACGTGCCAGAACTGAAGCACAATGCCTTGTATTGTCCCCTGTAATGTCAGTATTTTTACTGAATTGAACTTGCAGTGTAAAAGGCATATTTTTCTTTCTCTGATATCACAGCACGGTAATTTGCAATATACGAGTCACATTTTCCCTCCCTGTAAATGACTTGAAACAATATTAAAATGCAGAATATTTGATGCCTTTTCATACAGTGAAGTTTGTTCTGTAGAGTTTTGTTAGAGTATGAAATATTAATACTTTACAATTCACTTGTGATGATGAAGTACAATTTGCCTAGCTTGCATATAATAGAGTAAGTATATGCTTACCAAGGGAGTTGCATGAGAATTACAGCCCTAGCTTGAACATCTGCTTGAAATTTTATTATCCTGTCCTACTGACAGTGTTTCCCTTGTTGTTTTTCTAGACTGACAGGTGAATATTGCACAGATTATTTATTTATTTCCCATAAATACATTTAAGCAAATGTTGCTTCATTCTTTTGTTTTCTTTTTTAGGAAAAAAGAAATGTGAACTTAGAAATTGCTTTTGATTTTGCCCTGTTTCCTTTTATATACTCTTGACATTTGTAGATGCCAGATTGAAGCCTAGTTTGCCATAGCCAAAGCAGACCATTGACTTGCAGTGAAATGCCAGTTGATATCTCAGTAAACAGAAATATTCTGTGCTTTATTGTGTCAACCATATGAAAGCTACATAGGCTTCCACTGGCGAGACAAATGATCAGATTGTTAATGTCAAATGAAAAAGAGGACTGTTTGCCCTTCTACTAAATAGCATCAAGGACAATTTTTATTAACCCCAAGCCTAGTACAGTGGGGAGACAAATCCCACACATTTTACAAGATATCTAGCACATTGAGCTTTTACCCAGTGATTTGAATTATTTATTATTTAACAAATCAATTCTTCACTGTTCCCCTTAATAAAGGATAAATCAAGAAGGGAGCAATATGTTTTCATTTGTAAAGCTTCTTCTTTGTAAAATGAAATTATGCTTGGTTTTGTAAAAACAACAACAATGTTGGTCAGTTGTTTATTGACTGCAAATTCTTCACATTATTGTATCTAGGATTGTCAAACCATGTGTTGTTCAGTACTTCTATCCACTTCAAAATATTGATTCCTCTTTTTTTGGTAAATAACTTTTTATTGTGTAAAGGAGGTATACAAAATGTAAAAGAAAAAGAGGAAAAAAATCAAATATGCATAATACAAATAAATCTGTCTACCAAACCCACCCACCCCCACCCATGAACACCCACAACTTCTGACACCACTCTATGTAAAACTAATATATCATAAAAACTTACCCTTATCTTCATATTAATAATTTCTCCTTGCAGCCATTTTCAAGTCTACTTCCTTTCTAAATATTCAAAGGCAAGCATCAATTTTCTAACAAAATCGTCATTATTTCCTCTCCATTAGACTATATTCAAACAGCTAAGCTATCCAATGGCATTAGGGGAGAAAATATTTTGTTTCCTTTTATATCAGTTGTAAAAAAAAAGCACAATTTTTTTTCTGAGTGGACATTTTGGCAGGGCTTTTTAATTTTTTCAACTTGTGACCTCTTTTTGCTCGTTAAATGTTTATGTGACCCTGGATATTTAGGTATATAGAATAGGTATACAAATCACTGGAGCTCCTGGTGGTGCAGTGGGTTAAACCACTGAGCTGCTGAAGTTGCTGACCAAAAGATCGGCAATTGAAATCAGGGGAGTGGGGCTGTTTGAAAATATGCAAATGTGAGTAGATCAATTGATACCACTCCGATGGGAAGCTAACAGTGCTCCATGCAGTCATGCTGGCCACATGACCTTGGAGGTGTCTATGGACAACTTCGGCTCTTCGGCTTAGAAATGGAGATGAGCACCAACCCCTAGAGTCGACATGACTAGACTTAATGTCAGGGAAGAACCTTTACCTATACAAATCAAACTTTTGAAAAAATATCAAATGGTTAAATCCATGACTATGGAGGACCACAGCAATCACAATTTGTGAATGCCTAAGTCCAAAATATATAAAAACCAAACCTTCAATATTCATTGGTGTTTGGTTCCAGTAACCTCTGTGGAAAACAAAATCCGTGGATGCTCAAGTCCCCTAATAAAATGATCCTCTTATGTAAAATGCCAAAGTCAAGGTTTGCTTACACTTGATATGAAATGTAATATGTAATCTTATCCATATATAATTTGATTTTTCAATAATTTTTGTAATCAAGCTACTGAAAGTCTCCCCCCCCCCCCAAAGATAAGCGAGACAGTGGTTTGAGCTCAGGACCTCAGCTCTGGAGACCAGGGTTAAACCCACTTAATGACTTTGGGTGAATCACACACTCTTGGCTCCAGAAAATCTATCACGCCTTAGGATCACCATAAGTCATAAATGACTTGCAGGCACAACAAAGGACTCTGCTTGTTTTCACACATAATTGGGTGTGTGTTTATAAGAGGGGAAAGAGAGGAATGGATAGTTTATTAGCACTTTGTTAAGTTTTCCCAATTGCTATAATTAGTGAGAGGACATTTTGTTAAAGTTGTGTGACATCTTTATTATCCGATCCTGTGGCATCTGTGCCGTCGCGCCTGGGGCTGTACTCTTAGTGAAAGAGGCATGGACGTGACATCTTTCCCCAGGGGATTGCTTCTTGCCCTCCTTTAGGGAAACTGGAACTCCCAAGGACCAAAACACTGTAGTTAACTCAAAAACTGGGTTTATTCTTCACAAAGGGGGTAAAAGAAAATATACATTACAGTCTTTGGTTGTTTAAGTCCATGAAGCTTGTCCAGATCCCTCTTTCTCTGGCTGTGAATGCCGGAGCAAAACTCAGCCTCAGTCCAATGACCTATATCTGAAGACAAGAGTCTTCCTCTGTTGCCAAAGGACTGATGTGAAGGCGCTTGAGACTCCTCAACGTTGTTCAGGTTGGCCCTGAACATGAAGTGTGAGTCCCAAGGGTAAGAACCTCAGAATTGGTGCTGAGAGGTAACTTTTGAAGGGCCTTTAGTGCCAAGTCTCTCTCTCACGTCCATCCGATATAGATTTTGCTGGTGGAATAAAAGGGAGGAAACACAGTCCTACTCCAGGAAGAGGTGGAGCCAACAGTTTTGCTGAGTGAGCAATGTAACAGGTACAAACAACATTGATTGACAGATATAAATAACCAATCCAACTACATTTACAGGGTAAGGGCAAAATCAGGCATGATACAACAATTCAAATCTTGAAACTTATAGTTTGACATATAAATGGCGCCACTCGCGCCGTCACACTCCCGGCCTAGATTTCCGGACTTTCGGAAATCTAAACAAAATGGAGTTAAATACCTTTAACTCTAATAACTTTAAGACTGTATGTCTTCTGAAAATAACACAACCATGTTGCTGATAGGCCTGTCAAATAAAGAAACCTTTTCGTTAGAGACGACCTTAACCTGGGCCTTGCCCACTCTATTGTCAGAGCTAGGATATAATTTTGACACAATACCCTTAGCCCATTGGTATATAGGAGCATCTTTTGTTTAAGGAACACCAAATCCCCAACCTTTACGAGCATTAACAAACCAAAACCCATAGTTTTTTAGGGCAGACTCAGTAAATGACCTTCCTTGGTGTTTGACCTTTGTGTGGAAATGCTGTGTCAACAGCAGAGCTATGTGGCTATGGTGTGGCAAAATAAAAGAATTTTTAACACAGGATCTAATCTTTGCTCTTTTTAGTCTACCTCCAACCCTAAGGAGACCCTCATTGTCCAGGAAGGGGTTCAAGTCCTTTAAACAACTATTTTTGGGCAAGGAAGCCTTTCTTTCTAGACAAGCTATTTCTTCTAAAAAACACTGTCTTTGAGTGGATCTCAGGATGACTGTTGAGGCTTTTGAAAGATCTTGGGGCTGAATTGCACCACTGTTTTTTGTAGTGATGTAATGTATGAGCCTGGCAATGGCTGCCTGAAGTCTAGTCCATTTTGAAAATCTTTCAAACTTGGCTGGATTTAAACCTTGCCTTGATAAGTCTTGGCCATCGATGGTAGATTTGCAGGACTGAATTTCTGGCAACTCAGTGTCTTTGGGCACGAAGATGCTTTCTGGAAAGGAAGGATTTTGAAGGCATTTGGGTCCAGTGATCCAGGATGACTTGGACAACTTTGCGGCCGATGTTCCTTGGGATGCCACATCTGCTGGATTTTCTGAAGTGGATATGTAATGCCACTGCTCTTCTCCCTCCGCACACATGCTGGCTGGTTCAGCGTAGTTGTTTCTGAAGAGGTCTTCCACAAACTGGGTGATCTGGGTCTTTACCTTCGGATCTTTTAGCATCCTTCTTCTTAGGGACAGGAGACGATGAAGGGCAACATCTCTGTTGTTGGGTAGAGATGGTCTTTCCGGCTTGAAAAGTAAAGGTGCTATCCAATTACCTTCAGGGTCTTGAGTGACTTGGTTGTTCATCATCTCAAGAAACTTCTGATCATTTTTAGAGAAGGCTGTTTGCTCATCTCTCTCTGTGACTTCGATGATGGGAGAGTAATCTGGCATTAATCCCTGGCAGCAAACTGAGATGTGGCTGGCACATCCTTGCATTAGTGAAGGCCTTTTAGTGACAGGCTGGAACATCTTGTTCAGGCAGACTGGGCCTAACACCGTCCATCCTAAAGGCAACTGCTGGGCCATGGGTGAACCCTTAGGACCTTCAATCTGGTTGCTAACACGGAACAGTGTGGGACAATCTGCACCGATAAGCATGACGATGTCTGTTTCTAAGTCCAAAGCTGGAATTAGATCTTGGATACCTTTGAGATGAGGATGGGCTTGTACCACCTCCTTCGTGGCTATCTGTTCTTTGTTCCTGGGAATCAGGCTGCATTCTATAAGGTCAGGAAGATCGTACCTGACCTTTTGTCCGACAGGTGAGATTTTGAACTTTGTTGCAACTCTGCCATTCATCTTATTCTTTCCAGAACAAGTGGATATGGTGTAATCTATTGTCTCTGTATGAAGGTTGAACATGTTGAAGAACTCTGGGGTTGCAAGAGATGCGTCACTTTGGGCATCCAAGGCGACGTAGACCCTTTTCTTATTCCACGGCTGCTTGTCTGGATACACCTCTGCCAGGCAGATTGGGTGGCAAATCCTGGGCTTGTGGCTATTTTGACAAAGCTTGGCGCAGGCAACCGCAGGAGCCTTGAGGGCTACCTGAGGTTCTGTAGGCTTTTGGTCTTTTTTGGTTTCTTCTTTGGTAGGAGAATTTGACTTTGCTTTGAATTGAGGGGAATCGAAGTTGTGCATTGCAGAGCAATGCTTGATGCTGTTGCAGTGTTGGCATTGAACCTTTTCTTTGCAGTCTTTGGAGAAGTGAATAGTGGCGCCGCAGCATCTAAAGCACACCTTGGCCTTTTGAATTATTTGGAGTCGTTCTTTGTAAGGCTTCTTTGCGAACTCTCTGCATTCAGCTAGGCTGTGTGGCCTTTGATGAATGGGACAGGATATGGTGTTGTTGCTGACTGGTTGAGCAGAAGTTGCATCTGTCATCTTGACACTCAAGTTCCTTCTAAGATCTTTGCCCTGGGTTTTGTCTTCTTTGGAGGTCTTTTCAGGCTTTAGGTCTTGGTACAAAGCGAGAAGACCTGTTTGAGGGTCATTCCTCTCACGGGCTGCTCTAGTGACGAAATCCACCAAAAAGGTGAAGGGTGGGTATACATTTGCATTCTCCTCTTTGTACTTGAACACCTGTTTCCCCCAAGCTTCTCGAAGAGGAAAGGGAAGTTTGCAGAGAATGGCACTCTGTGACGTGTGCTGGTCCAGACATGCTAAACCTGGCAGCTCTGGATTTCCTTTGGCTGAAGCTAGCTCTAGTAAAAGATCACTAAAGTCCCAAAGCTGTTTGCAATCTTTCATCTTCAGTGATGGGAACCTGTTGAGTCGATCCATGAGGGACGCTTCTATCTCAGTGCTCGCACCGAAGCGCTGGTCCAAGCGAGACCACGCTGTGGACAATGCTCTTTGGGGGTCTGCTACATGAGCAGCGTAAAGTCTTTTTACTTGCTCGGCTGAGCTAGGTCCAAGCCACGCCATAAGAAGGGACAGTTCTTCATCCGCTTCTAGCTTGAAATCTCGAATGGCCCTCATGAAGGTGATTTTCCACAGAAGGTAGTCATCCGGTCGGTCAGTGAATTTCTGGACGCCTTTGTCTCTGATGTCTCTTCTTGGATTTCTCAAGAGGGAACCCAATTGAGACTCCAGTGTGTAAGGGTACATCTGAGGAGTGTGATGTGGCCCGACGAAGTCAATGTTCTTCGGTTGAACACATCTTGTCTCGATGGTAGGCGATGCTGGGTTCAGCAGATTGCTGGCAGGCAGCACCTCTGAAGCCTTCATCTTCAGCGATGGGAGAATTGACTTGGTATGCAGGGATGAATGTGGTGGTTCACTCCCGGCCATGCCTTGCCAATGTGGATGGACATCTGGATGTTGTTGAAAGACGTCATCCATTCGTTCCCAAGTAGACAGGTGGTATCTCTGAGGCCTAAGTGCAGGGATGGACTCTGACAGAGATGATGGCACTCTCCCGGCCGTGCTTTGCTGTACTTCTGAGGAATGGGCAGGCCTTGAAGTCGCGAACACTGGAACAGATGAGCGATCTTCAAGGTGGCAAAAGGAGATATGACTCTGCACTACAGGTGGTGCCAGTTGCAGGTGTGCTGAAACCTTTGCTGTAGGCTGTTGTGTTGGCAGGAAACTAAGGTTTTCTTGGGTTAGTTCCTGTGATAGGGCTTTGGCTAGAATGTTAGCTCTGACTATCTTTTGTGCTGTGTCTCTTTTTACTTGAAGCAGATCTAGATCCCGTTGCAGTTCATCTTGCTTGGCTTCAGCCATTGCAAGCTCTATTTCTCTCTGGGCCCTGGCCTGTGCTAGAAGCAGTTTCTGCTTGGCTTTAGCCTGTTGAAGGAGGAGTTCCTCTTCATTGAAGGCAAAGTCTTGCCTAGCCATTTCTGCAGACGCCTCTGCTTCTAAAACCTCTTTTCTAATTTTCAAACGGACAGCCTCTCTGTTGTAGTGGGCTGCTTTGGAAGAAGTACTGATGAATGAGTGTGTGGATTGGGAGGAACTGCTATGCCTAGATGAATGCTTGGATTTAAGGCTAGCATTAGATGGAATCTTGAGCAGACTGGATCTAAGGCTTACACATGGGGAGCCTTGAACCCTTTCTTCTGCACCTTCTACAAGGGGGGATTTGACCCTTGTCTGCAAAATCTCATTGCTATGACTTGACATTCTGTAATTCAAAAGGAAACTTATCCCAAGTTTCAAACAGTACAAAATGCAATACTATATAACTATACAATTAAAGGCACACAAAAGGGCTATGCAATACTTTAAACAAGACAATTAAAACAGCTGCTTAACTGAGAAGTTAAGCCTGGGCTTTCATAAACTTGCAGCAGGCTTTGAAGAAAATGGCAGGAACTGCAGAAGGTTGGAATTTATTGCTTTGCAAACTGGTTTCTGGAAGAGGCTTGGTTGCTGTAAAGGCTGGCTTCTGGAGAAATGTATCTACTTTGCAGAAACCTGGATTTTGCTGCAGTTGAAGAGCTGAATGTAGCAATTAGCTGGCTAGCTTGGGAAACAGAAAAGGCGGGAAACCTAGCCAATGTTTCAATTTTGCAAAGGCTTGGCTTCTAGCAAAATGTATCCACTTTGCAGAAAGCTTGATCTTGCTGCAAATGTCTCAATTTGCAAAGGCTTGCTTCAGATGCAAAAAGGGCGGGAAAACTAGCAAAATGTATCAACTTTGCAGAAGGCTTGAACTTGCTGCAGCTGCAAGAGCTGAATGTAGCAATTTGCTGGTGGCTTGAGATGCAAAAAGAGCGGGAAAGCTTGCAAATGTCTCAATTTTGTGAAGGCTGGGCTTCCCTCTGAAGGCAAAGGCAGGCTTCTTTTGACTTCTTTATCTTTAGGAGACTATGGGCTTGGCAAATTCAAGGCCCTTCCACTCCTTCTTTCCCCTTCTTAGCACTTCTGGAAGGCTTCTTTCAGCAGTTCTGGAAAAGAAGGCTCCTCTCTCAGTACTCCTGGAAAAGAAGGCTTCTCTCAGCACTGCTGGAAAAGAAGGGTCCTCTCAGCACTGTGCCGTCGCGCCTGGGGCTGTACTCTTAGTGAAAGAGGCATGGACGTGACATCTTTCCCCAGGGGATTGCTTCTTGCCCTCCTTTAGGGAAACTGGAACTCCCAAGGACCAAAACACTGTAGTTAACTCAAAAACTGGGTTTATTCTTCACAAAGGGGGTAAAAGAAAATATACATTACAGTCTTTGGTTGTTTAAGTCCATGAAGCTTGTCCAGATCCCTCTTTCTCTGGCTGTGAATGCCGGAGCAAAACTCAGCCTCAGTCCAATGACCTATATCTGAAGACAAGAGTCTTCCTCTGTTGCCAAAGGACTGATGTGAAGGCGCTTGAGACTCCTCAACGTTGTTCAGGTTGGCCCTGAACATGAAGTGTGAGTCCCAAGGGTAAGAACCTCAGAATTGGTGCTGAGAGGTAACTTTTGAAGGGCCTTTAGTGCCAAGTCTCTCTCTCACGTCCATCCGATATAGATTTTGCTGGTGGAATAAAAGGGAGGAAACACAGTCCTACTCCAGGAAGAGGTGGAGCCAACAGTTTTGCTGAGTGAGCAATGTAACAGGTACAAACAACATTGATTGACAGATATAAATAACCAATCCAACTACATTTACAGGGTAAGGGCAAAATCAGGCATGATACAACAATTCAAATCTTGAAACTTATAGTTTGACATATAAATGGCGCCACTCGCGCCGTCACAGCATCTGTCTAAATGTTAGCTAATTGCACATATCTATTCAATGCAAAATGGTAAATGTAATTCTGAAAAGAAGGATTCTATAGCCCCAACAGAAGCTTCAAGAGATTGCATAGAATCAGTTACTGGACTGTATCTTATTGATCTAACTCTCTTTAAAAACAGAATAAGGAACTAAGGCAAGAAACAAGTGTCATCATTTAGGTATACGATTGCAACAAAATCAGTAAGTATTGATTTAGCTGATGTATTTCTGCCATTACCATTCGAATTTGCCTTTACTTCACACACATATGCCTTTCCCAATTATTCCTCAGCATCCAAATAGAAATAAACATGACCACAATAAATTCAAACTTGAAATGGAGTTACATGAAGTAATGGATAAAATAACCTGGGATATTTTAGTTATTGGGGTAACTTCAGATGTTCAAGGATCTTTTTATTTTAATTAATTTACTATGTCTGAGAATGGTAGATTTGATTAATCTACTTTAGAAAAGAAAGTAGAGTTGTAGCCTTACAAAAACATATCTACACAGATTCCATTAGTAACATTTACTTTTTGAAGCTTGTTTTCTCATTAATCTTCATTCCAGGTTTTCAACAACTTATATGAGAATGCAGACTCAAACTGCATTAGTTAAAAAAAAGGATTTTTGTTTGTAAATCTAGCTATATTAGCGTTAGCAATGGCATTCCTTTCCTTTTTTACCACAAAAAAGCTCATTTGTAGCATTTTACAATATTTAAAATATATAATTGAGAAAGAAGATAATTCCACAGTGAAGATAATTCCCAAACCCTGGTGTACTGTCGGTGTGGTTTGATACTGCAACTTCATTATTACTTCCAATGTGTAAATGATATTTCTTTCTTTATTAATAGCTACTTTTATGGGCTATGTTCATTGATTCTGAATTACCTTTAGCACGGACAGGATGGTATTTATCACAGCAGGTTTAGAAAACACACTTTTCTGTAAATGAAAATTAGAAAAAACCCATATTTCCCTCTCATATTGTTTTTCTTTTTGTTTGTTTTCATGCTTTCATTTTCCTAATGAAATAGGTTTTTGTTCTCCATACGCATGAACTTTACAAAATATCTAACAACATGTCTTCCAAATACAGAATATTTGATGGCAGGAGGAAATGTAAGCAAATGAGTTAAAATTGGGGAAGATTGATATTATCAGGCTTTGTGAATGACAATATAAACTGACCTAATCTACCTCTCCCGGACTTCCTCATGTGGACTGAAAATTGGCTATACATCAGTTTCCATATTTCCTCAATGTGCTAACAGTCTTTCCTTTTAAAAGCATGTCAGACTAATGCACATTTGAAAGCACTCATGTTTTGAAATGTGTGTGTGTGTGTGTGTTTTTTTTAAAAAAAACCTTTTGAAACTTACATTTAAATACATTTTTGAATGCATTATCCTTGCTTTTAAAATTTTCAGGTTAATTTAGAAGTATGATGGCAATGTACCATCATCTAATATTAGTACACGAACAAAAGGTACACATGCTAGAGAAAACTTCTTTCTGAAGCCCTGGAAAACTAGTGATAATCTACAGGGCTGAGTAATTTGATGTTTTCCAGTTCCTGTCAGCATAACCAATTATCGGTGATGATGGGAACTATTGCCCACCTATCCCTCATGTTGTTAATAGATGAAACAACATCTTATGCTGTGACTATTTTTTAAAAACTAGAACATTTTTTGAGACTATGACTTTATTTTAGGAGGTTTTGATGGGAGTGCAAAATGTGCAAAATTGATGGAGCAAAAAAGATTTTGGTAGTGTCTTTCAGCAAATAGCACCAAAAGGTGTTGTCTGGCCAAACATTCAGCATACAAGCAGAAGACACATTGATTCCCCTGTCCCTATTTGTTATATAATATCACTGGTTGCTTTCCCCCAGAATTGTGTAGTACAGGGAATTTGAGAGTGCTGGAGATTTAGTCGTGGTTGTGTATTGGAATGTTCAGAGTAGAGAAGGCTGTCACAGCAGTCAATAAGATCTGAGAGGTGTTGACTAATTGCCTGCTAATTACACAGTAAATTGTCTAATTAAGCTGATGGTTAATTAGGGTGCGCTTGCACAGCAGTCTTGTGGAATTTTTGTCTGATGTCTAGGAAGCAGCTTGTGTAATTGGCAAACTGGTAAAGACTGGCAGAAAACATGGCTGGATAGCACACTGCCAGTAGATGATAGAATAAGGATGCATTTAAAATAAGGTCTGTCATGTGAACATTGCTGGATTTTTTAGGATCCCAGAGCTCTGTTCCAGAGGCAGTTGGAAATGTAGCTTAAAGAGCATGGAATAAGTCTTATCTTCCTTTGATTTTATATATTTTATTTTTAAAGGGGGAGGCCTTTTTCCTAAAAGTTGTGGAGAACTGGTATTTTTTCTTCAAAAGATCAATTTGACACAAAACTGGGAGGGATAGCTAACACTCCAGAAGACAGGAGCAGAATTCAAAACGATCTTGACAGACTAGAGAGATGGGCCAAAACTAACAAAATGAAGTTCAACAGGGACAAATGCAAGATACTTCACTTTGGCAGAAAAAATGGAAATCAAAGATACAGAATGGGGGACGCCTGGCTTGACAGCAGTGTGTGCGAAAAAGACCTTGGAGTCCTCGTGGACAACAAGTTAAACATGAGCCAACAATGTGATGCGGCTGCTAAAAAAGCCAATGAGATTCTGGCCTGCATCAATAGGGGAATAGCGTCTAGATCCAGGGAAGTTATGCTCCCCCTCTATTCTGCCTTGGTCAGACCACACCTGGAATACTGTGTCCAATTCTGGGCACCACAGTTGAAGGGAGATGTTGACAAGCTGGAAAGCGTCCAGAGGAGGGCGACTAAAATGATTAAGGGTCTGGAGAACAAGCCCTATGAGGAGCGGCTTAAAGAGCTGGGCATGTTTAGCCTGCAGAAGAGAAGGCTGAGAGGAGACATGATAGCCATGTACAAATATGTGAAGGGAAGTCATAGGGAAGAGGGAGCAAGCTTGTTTTCTGCTGCCCTGCAGACTAGGACACGGAACAATGGCTTCAAACTACAGGAAAGGAGATTCCACCTGAACATCAGGAAGAACTTCCTCACTGTGAGAGCTGTTCGACAGTGGAACTCTCTCCCCGGGGCCGTGGTGGAGGCTCCTTCCTTGGAGGCTTTTAAGCAGAGGCTGGATGGCCATCTGTCGGGGGTGCTTTGAATGCGATTTCCTGCTTCTTAGCAGGGGGTTGGACTAGATGGCCCATGTGGTCTCTTCCAACTCTACTATTCTATGATTCTATGATTCTATGTGTGTAAAAGTTATTTTTTAACAGTCCACCAGCTTCACTGAAAATAGAACCTGAGATAGGGCTATGTAATAAAAAATCTGGTGTACTTCATAGAAGTGTGTGTTCAGTCTAAAGACGATTTTATTGTTTGAAACAGATGAACTGGTATCGCAGTCAGTGATACATGTGATGGGGACCATCACCAAAAGTAACTTTTGACATAATACTGTGTGCATCCCTCTGTCTGTTTATCTCTCTCTCCCTGTGATTTTCTCATCACTAGTTATTAATAGGGGGAAAAACTGTCAACATCACTCAGAACTTCAAAATAATGTTCCCATCACCAATAATAATAATAATAATAATAATAATAATAATAATAATAATAATAATAATAATAATAATAATAATAATATCAGAACATGAAAACTGCACTACAAACTAGAGCTGACAGCTGGCACAACAAAACATTGCATGGAAAGTTCCTTGACAAAATTGAAGGAAAAGCTGATAAGGAGAAGACCTGGCTATGGCTCACAAATGGGACCCTGAAGAAGGAGACAGAAGGCATGATCCTTGCAGCCCAGGAGCAAGCCATCAGAATAAATGCAATTAAGGCCAAGATCGAAAAATCAGCTTATGACCCAAAATGCAGGTTGTGCAAGGAAGTGAAACTTTTGATAATATCCTCAGCTGCTGTAAGAAAATTGCACAGACAGACTACAGAGGCACAACTATGTGGCCCAAATGATTCATTGGAACTTATGCCACAAGTACCACCTCTCAGCAGTAAAGAACTGGTGGGATCACAAACCTGCAAAGGTATTGGGAAATGAACATGCAAAGATACTGTGGGACTTTTGAATCCAGACTGACAAAGTTCTGGAACATAACACACCAGACCTCACAGTCGTGGGGAAAAAAAAGGTTTGGATTATTGATGTTGCCATCCCAGGTGACAGTCGCATTGACGAAAAACAACAGGAAAAACTCAGCCCCTATCAGGACCTCAAGACTGAACTTCAAGGATTCTGGCAGAAACCAGTGCAGGTGGTCCCGGTGGTGATGGGCACACTGGGTGCCGTGCCAAAAGATCTCAGCCGGCATTTGGAAACAATAGACATTGACAAAATTACGATCTGTCAGCTGCAAAAGGCCACCCTACAGGGATCTGCACGCATCATCCGAAAATACATCACACAGTCCTAGACACTTGGGAAGTGTTTGACTCGTGATTTTGTGAAATGAAATCCAGCATATCTATCTTGTTTGCTGTGTCATACAACAACAACAACAACAACAACAACAACAACAATAGCTTTATTTTTGTACCCCGCCTCCATCGCCCTGAAGGGACTCTGGGCAACTTACATATGGCACAAGGTTCCTAAAACAATGCATTAAACAAACACACAGTATAATACAAAATAAAACCACTAGTATATAAAACAACAATTTGAACTCAGAACAGCCTACCTTGATGTGACTCAAAAAACTGTGGCCTTGGACCCACATTAGACCTGCAGATCACATTTTCCTCACACCTGCCTGAATCTTTCAGCTTCAGTTATAATTAGCTGAATAATGACTGTTTTGACAATCATCTGTCTAAACAAAAGAGTTGAATTTTTCTGTAGCACCATTCTTCAGATTTGTTTTATAGATAAAAGTAGCTGGCAACATTCAAGGTCCTAAGATCAGGATAAAATGCCTCCCCTTCCCCTCAAGCAGGATTTTGTTTATTAATCCACAAAATTTATGCCAATTCTTAAAAGTACTATATTCTGCTTCAGGCATTACGCTATTGACATTCAAAACTATGTCTGAAGAATACAACTTATTAATACAACTTTAAAATGTGCATTCTGTATTCATGTTTACTACAAATGTCTTTTTCTATTTGACTTCTTGTAAAGAAGATACTTTTAAGTTTAGCAAAATGAGACATTATTTAGAAATGCTAATATGAGAAATGTAAATTATGTAAATTTCTTATTGTCATAGGTGTGGCACAATTCAAAATTCAGGGTGGACTAATATTGAGAGTCAGCCAGGCTAGGGAATCTATGCAGTTTGGGGCAAGATCAAACCAGCCTGTCTAGTTTTTGCATCTCTTCTGGCTATGTCTTTCTCTGTTTGTGCCGTTAGCATTTTCATTTCTAAACATGTCACTTTTAACTGGAAGCAGTAAAAAATTTCAAGCAATGATGTTAAATGAATGATTATTTTAAAAAATTCAAGCTGTCGTTCAAGTGGATTTTCTTGGTGATTTCTGAGGGATGTAACAGTTTACAAGTAAAATTATATTGAAAATGTTGTATATTTGATGGAATCCTAATTTATTTTAATTCATCTGTGCATTTGTCTACACCATTGGTTCCCAACATTTTTTTGGCCATGCCCCATCTAAGCATCTCTAAAATCCTGATGTCCCCTCCCCTCCCATGACATATAATTCTTATTATTCAAAAAGTGAACTCCTATTCAAATGTAGGAAGACAAAAGGCCATTAACATGGTCCAAACAAGCTTCAAAAGAACATGATCTTCATGAAAGAGAAAAATAAAATAATGAATTGATTAGAGTAATCTGCATCAAATTTGGGGTAACTTAAATTTATTTATTATTTACTGTATATAGTCGAGTATAAGCCTAGTTTTTCAGCCCTTTTTTAGGCTTATACTCGGGTGAGGGCCCTGGCTGGCTTATACTCGAGAATATATGGTACATTTATTATTTTTCTCTACTATTATTGGTATTATTACATTTATTATTTTTCTCTATTATTGTTGCTACTATTATATTTATTTTACTCTATTATTATTATTAGATTTATTATTTCACTCTGATCTTATTATTATTAGTACATTTATTATTCTACTCTATTTATTATTACATGTATTATTTTCCTGTATTTATTATTATTATTACATGTATTATTTTACTCTATTATTATTAAAAGGATACATAAGGGCATTTATTCTGCCAACCTATCAGTTCAAAAACATGCCAATGTGAGTAGATCAATAGGTACCGCTCTGGCGGGAAGGTAACAGCGCTCCATGCAGTCATGCCGGCCGCATGACCTTGGAGGTGTCTGCGGACAATGCTGGCTCTTCGGCTTAGAAATGGAGATGAGCACCAACACCCAGAGTCAGACATGACTGAACTTAACATCAGGGGAAACCTTTACCTTTAAGGGCATTTACATTGAAGAAGATGAGAATAATGATTTAATCAGACTTGGACAGTCTTAATTTAAATTAGAGTTTTATGTAAATACAGTAGAGTCTCACTTATCCAACATTTGCTTGTCCAACGTTCTGGATTATCCAACGCAATCTGCTTTTTAGTAGTCAATGTTTTTGTAGTCAATCTTTTCAATACATTGTGATGTTTTGGTGCTAAATTCGTAAATACAGTAATTACTACATAACATTGCTGTGTATTGAACTGCTTTTTCTGTCGATTTGTTGTAAAACATGATGTTTTGGTGCTTAATTTGTAAAATCAATGTTTTCTTAATCCCTTCTTATTATCCAACATATTCACTTATAATAATAATAATAAAACTTTATTTATATCCCGCCACCATCTCCCCACGGGGACTCGGGGCGGCTTACATGGGGCAGTGGCCCAAACAACATAAGAACAAAATATAAGCAACACAATACAATCACAATATAAAAAGATGAAACAATAATACAATATATCAATATAAACAACAATACAAGATAAAAATTTCATTTAAAACACATAAATGGTAAGACCATAAAAAAAACAGGATAAATTATTAAAAACCCTCTGGGGCTGATTAATTAATGACTATCTCCGAAGGCCTGCCGAAACATCCAAGTCTTCAGTTGCTTCCTGAAGTAAGGTAGAGAGGGAGCCAACCTAATCTCCCTGGGGAGGGAGTTCCAGAGTCGGGGAGCCATGGCCGAGAAGGCCCTCTCTCTTGTCCCCACCAAACGCAGTTGTGAGGAGGGTGGAAGTGAGAGGAGGGCCTCCCCGGAGGATCTCGGTGATCGGGTGTGTTCATAGGGGACGACGCGGTCACAAAGATAGGCAGGTCCTGAACTATTTAGAGCTTTATAGGTAATAACCTGCACCTTGAATTGGGCCCGGAATATCCAGCGTTCTGCCAGCCTGTTTATGTTGGATAAGCAGGACTCTGCTGTATTCAAAAACATTTAACTTACCGATGCCTCAATTAATGTAATTTTATTGGTATCTATTTTGATCTCTGAAATTTACCACCCTCGGCTTATACTGGAGTCAATGTTTTCCCAGTTTTCTTGTGATAAAATTAGGTGCCTCAGCTTATATTCGGGTTGGCTTATACCCGAGTATATACGGTATTTACTATCTGTCTGTCTATCTATCTATCTATCTATCTATCTATCCACTGCTTTGTGTTGTCGAAGGCTTTCATGGCCGGGATCACAGGGTTGTTGTATGTCTTTCGGGCTGTGTGGCCATGTTCCAGAAGTATTCTCTCCTGACATTTCGCCCACATCTATGGCAGGCATAGAGGTTGTATATATGTACATGGGCACCAAATCTACATAAGAAATCCATTTATGTTTCAAACAATATTTTTATAATGTTGTAGCCCTTCTGTCTCGCTACAGTATGTTGTAGACGGAGAGTAGATGGCAAGCAAAGACACTTGACAGCATAGCATCTTATCTATCAAATAAAATAAGAGCATCAAAGAGGCAGATAAATGGAGACAGGTTATTTTCAATTTGGTATGCATTTATTATGATTACAGATCTTGTAATTTGAGCCTCTGAAATGTCATTCAAGCTTTTGGACTAACCCCTTTTTAACTATTAACGACTGAAGAATGGACATACAAATACTGGTAATATGTTTGGACCTGTTTATATTGAACTGACATATAAGTCTTGCCATAGAGTTGAATTCTTTCCCTATAACTGCACTTAATCTGTTTATTCCTAAAAGTTGAAGTAGTAATACTAATAATTCCATAGCATTTTTCCTCTTTCATGGCAGTGCTCCTGAACTTAGATTCCTCTCTTCATGATAAAGCCTGAGGGAAAGGAACACTACAAAATCCTAATAAGGGAAGCCATAGGTCTGGATGCTCATAGTTGTTCTTGCTCAGTGAAGCTTAGGAAACTGCTTAGTACTGTAAATTGATAACTCACTATTGACACCAGGTTGAGATGAACACAGCCAGAGACATAAATAGGCTGGAAGAATATGGATCCCAATACACCGTGACTAGTAAAGCCTGTTCCAAAAGTAAAAAACAAAGACAAGAAAAAATCAGATTGAAATGGAAGAATGCAGATTCACACCAAGGGAAATGCCTTTGTAAGTGACACTTAGATGGATTACCATCTGGAAAACCAGTGTTTACAGGGCTGACATCAGCAGTTGCAGAGGCCTATCCGTCAGCCAAAAGACTATGTGGATTAACATTTAATGTACCCAGAGGCCGATGCCAGGCCAAGGCTATGTTTTTGAAGTTCTTTCAATTGGCTGCTCACTCTTTGGTGGTTGTATGGAACAATTAAAGTTTTATGTATGTAGTTCTGGAATTACATAGTAATGGAGAGAAAAGAGGGCAAATGAGCATTCATGTTTGAAACTGCCCATTTGGTCACAGTCACCATAGTTTCTCATTGAGTTGCCAGATTTTTCAGGAAGTGGCCCCTCTGAGTTTAATCTTTAACCGATCTTGAATCATAAAGTCCCAAGCAGGACAAACGTATCTTCCTCACCTTCCAAACCTCAACTTTCACCTACAGCTATTTCTTCCCAAGATGACTATTGTCTCTTAAGTGAAGAATGGGAGCTGTCACACTGCACTGATGTAATTGATGTACATTCCACTGCAAGAACAGAGCTAGATGCTCCTCCACACCTATCCCCTGCTCTCCATTAGAGGTGACAATTGTCTTTGGATGGAGTAACTGTGACTGAAAGTTGTGGTTTGGAAGTTGAAGGGAACCAAGTATATTTGTCTGGCTTGATGTAGCTTTACAGGACCTTGTCCTTTTCAGGATTAAAGGTACAGGCACATTATTCCAGAACCAAGTTCTTTACCACTGGTTCCTCTGTCAGAATCTGATGCTATTTGAAGGGACTACATCTTGCTTTACATATCTCCCCTAAGTTGTACTTTCTCTCTCAATACCAGCCCCTTCTTGTCTCAATTTTCATGCCTACCTACCTCTTGTCTAAAATCTAGGTTTAGATTTTGCATTTCTTAGAGACCTGTCCTTTGCGTACTTTTTTCTGCAGATTGATTGTCTATTGTAAGCGACAATTAATGCAAACAGAAGAAGCTTTACTTTGTTGTGCTCCCTTTGCTGCTGCTGCCTCTTTCTGTCACTCAAGGTCACCCTCAAATCCTCTTCAGGAAGCTTAAATGGGTTTTGCCTTGACTTGGGAAGGCTATTTGTGAATAACAGAAGAATCCTTGAGGCAGTTCAAGGTGGTATCTAATATAGAAAAACTGTAGAATTGTAAGGATTGGTTGAATGAGTAAGAAGGTTGTTTGTTACTGTTTAAGAAAAAAACATAATGTATATGCTCATAAACATATTGTGCTCTGCTGTTGTGGAGTCAGAATAGCAAATGAAAGAGAGCCAGTTGTCTTAAAGTATCTTGCCACAGCCAGCACTCTATTTACACTGGGAAATATTTTGACAAGAAGCACGGTGTTGGCTGAACATCTAGTGTGCAAATAGTTTGCTATTCTCAGCATGCAACTACTTGAGGAAAGGAGCTACTTAAGGAGAAATTGCATTGCCACACAAGGGGGCTTGCAATCACTTCGTGGCTGAAATGTGCGTGGAAGATAATTGGAGTTTGAAATGCAGGGTGCATGAAGATGTGAAGAAATGTCACCGTGCAACTTTCATACACCAATTGTTCTTCCCATAATATGGTACAAAATGAAGAAAAGCTCAGGAAGAAGCTTGTCTCATTTCTATACCTCTTCTACATCTCTTTGTTCCAGTCATGTGTCTGGAGAGTAGGGCATTTTTAAATGGTTTTTAATGGTTTTATATTTTGATTGCTTGTTTCTGTAGATGAAGCGTGTCGTTTACCAATGTGAGTCTGTCAGTGGTCCTTCAGCATAAGAAAGTAGTGTTTAGGTATCTCTTCAAAGTAGGAGTCTCCACATGGTGCATTTCCTAGTGTAGATGGTATTTTACTAGTTCGATTTGAATAAATTGTTCACTGCTCCTTGCTTTTGAATAGTATATCCTGTTTAAATGTTAGGGATTGAAAAGACATTCCAATTAAATATTTTTTGTTGTTTTATGGAGAGTTTTTGTTTTGTTTTGTTTTTTTGAAATGAGTATATAGAATTTATAGTCCACAGACTGTTAAGGAAATGTGTGGATATCTTGGAGTTTCTTTCACTGTAAAGAAAAAAATGAGCACTTTTATCACTTTGAAGTGTAGGCGGATAGATGGGAACAGCAAGGGAAGCATGCTTTAATGCAGCGCTTCTTAAACTTTTCCGCTCTTTCTACCCGAGAAAATTTTATGTGACCTCTTATATATATAATAGGTATGAAAAACAATCATTTGCTGCTAACAAATAAGCATTTCCAAGGCTTCCTAGTATATCATGCATGCCTGCAACTACATCTTAAAAAAAAATCTGCTGGTGTTCCAAGTAGAAACCTACTAAAGTCAGGACTCTGTGTTGCAAGACTTGGGGTGAGTCTACACTGGCTGATAAATCCTGGGCCAATCTGGAGCAGAAATCCTCTGGAGAGGCAGCTACATGCATACTGTCAAACATGCTGTGGCTAGCATGTTTGCATTCATATGATTCAGCCAGATTGAGACCACAGCAGCCTCTATGGATTTTACTTTTCAAGTCAAAAACATTTGAGATCATGTTCTCACATCAACAGAGGGGCATTGCTGAGCAGGAGGAAGGAGGGAACCAACCTTCCCACATTTTTTGACCACAGGTTGTTCTCAAAATGGTGTGTCCATAGCAAGAAGGAGCTCACACATAGCGCTGTGACCAGCTAGGACTGGCAATGATTATGATGCTGGCACAGAAAAGCACAGTGGAAAGGTGATGGTGGTAATATTTCATGTGAACAACAGACCGATCCAAATCCGAGCACCCCCTAACTTTGCCTGATGCAAGATAAAGCCAGACTCACTCTATATAACCCACAATACTTACTGAAAGTGAGAAACACTGTGGGGGAAGACAAGAACCAACTAAGGGAAAGTCTTGAGTTTTCACAAGCTTTGGAAAAGTTCTACTCCACTTTGTGCACAGTGTGGGTGGTTGTCATACTCCACTACTAGAGAACTGCAATATTCCTCTGATGTGAGAGTTATTTTGTTTGAAATGAATGCATTTTTTTTCAAAAAAAGCAAAAGTAAGTGAGTGAGTCATGCTGAGAGCAATTATACCATTCAAGCAGTATGTGCTAATGGAAGTGTTTAGATGTGTACTAGAAGAACTACTTATTAATAGTTATACAGGTTTTCTCTGGGGTAAATCTTTCCTTACGAATTTTGAGGTGCAGATATTGAGTTCCAGTTTTGTATTTATTTATTTCATTGTCTACATGTTCAGAACTGGAGTCTGTGAGAGAGGGGATCTCAAACAGTTTATGAACAGGAGTGTTTTTATTCTGCCATTCCTATCACTATTACTAGTGCTTAAGGGACAACATTTGGATTGTTTCATGGATTTTCAAGTAGATAAAGCCTCAAGCCAAGATCCAAATCAATAATAAAGATTCTAGTAAAGGCAAGTATTGACACAAACTGGTTTGAATCTCTGCTAGGTTGCAGAAGTGCTAGATTAGCATCAGTGATTGAATTAGGGGAAATTGGCATTTCCATGTTTTATTTCCTGAACAATGTTGACAAATATTGAGATATGTGTGTATATGCATATAAGGTTAGGTAAAGGTTTTCCCCTGATATTAAGTCTAGTTGTGTCCGACTCTAGGAGTTGGTGCTCATCTCTATTTCTAAGTCAAAGAGCCAGCGTTGACTGCAGACACCTCCAAGGTCATGTAGCCTGCATGACTGCATGGAGCACCATTACCTTCCCGCCAGAGCGGTACCTATTAATCTACTCACATTTGCATGTTTTCAAACTGCTAAGTTCGCAGAAGCTGGGGCTAATAGTGGGAGCTCACCTTGCTCCCCATATTCGAACCACCAACCTTTTGGTCAGCAGGTTCAGCGATTTAATCCACTGTGCCACTGGGGGTCTCCTGAATATGCACACACACACACACATAAATGCAAACAAACAGTGTAAAGCTGCCAGGCTATTTAGTAATTCAGGAAGAAAACCCCATACTAGATGCTTAATAAGAGTGCTTTCTTAAACTAGATCTACACTGCTCTATATCACAGGATCTGATCCTAGGGTCCTTCCGCACAACCATATAACCCAGAATATCAAGACAGATAATCCATATATCTGCTTTGAACTGGGTTATCTGAGTCCACACTGCCATATAAACCAGATTAATGTGGATTTTATACAGCTATGTGGAAGGGGACCCAGATTACCTTCTTATCCCAGATTATCTGGGCTGTAAAAATATATAATCCAGTTCAAAGCAGATAATCTGGGATCAGATACTGGGATAAAGAACAGGGCAAATCCATCCTAAATGACTAGAGTTACATCTACACTGTAGAAATAATGCAGTCTGACATCTCTTTAACTCGCATGGCTCAAGGCTCATATTCATAAAATCAATTCTGAAATCCATTTTATGGGAATACTATCCTGTTCTTAGGCCAGTCAAAAAGGCATGCAACCTTCCTTCCCTCCCTCCCTCCCTTCCTTCCTTCCTTCCGTCCTTCCTTCCTTCCTTCCTTCCTTCCTTCCTTCCTTCCTTCCTTCCTTCCTTCCTTCCTTCCTTCCTTCCTTCGTTTATGTGGCAACTTGAAATTCCCTGGTACTCTGGTTTTTAGTCCAAATTTTAAAATACCCCTTTTAGCTGGTGTTTTCAAATCCCTGGATACCTTCTTTAAAGTTCAAACAAAACCCAAGATGGAATCAGCCAGCCACAACTGCTAGGAACATAATTTGAATAAATTGTTTTGTGTTGAGTTGGGAATCCTGCACACATTTATGGATTGATTTGAAGAATGGCTACATCTGCCTTAACAAGTATAAGATTTAACTGTAAACCTTTCTTTTTAAAAGTAACGTATTGTGCAGCCTTATTTAGCCAATTTTCTATATATTAAATGTTGAGCACTTGAAGGATAAATCTGTGAGAACTGCAATATTAACTATATTGGATTTCCATAGTGTGCTCTGTTTTGGTTGCAGCCCCACAACCAGCATCTAAGTTTTCACTTTCTGTAAATAGAAACTGGATTCTTTTAATTTTCCACTTTCTCCTAAGAGAGCTTAATGGGGCTGATTTCCTAACAGCAATCCAGAGGAAAATATTGTAATGATGGATCACAATTTGAATTACAAAATAGCCTCTAGGAACAGCTCTAAATACATTGATTATGTGGCTATCCTAAGAGACAACAGTAATTAAAATTATGCCACAGATTGGATCAAGACATGTTAATATTTAATTAGGCAATAAGTGAGTCTTGAACAGGTGTCCAATGTTGTTAAGGGCTTTAGTAGTGTGTGAATAAGTTTTGCCTTAAGCAAATAGTTGCCTCTTTGATTGTGTATGAGTGTGAATCTGATGTTTAATTAGCGAACATTATAGCCCTGATCTTTAAATGTATGTACAGAGAGTTGAGGCTTTTTATTTTATTTTTAAATGTTCTTAAATTTATTGCAGCAGCTCGTGTACTTTCTTCAGATACTTCTCCTTTGAAAATCTCTGTAGTGTAGTTTTAAGAGTATTATGTGGAAAGTTCACAGTCTATTGAATTTAAATAGCAACACTGTGGCAATGCATTTAGAAGGTATTTATTTGATTTACCTATGGAATTAATAATCTATTATACAACAGAAGTTCTTGGTGCATTTAAAAAAACAAAAACACACACACACAATTTGAAATCATCCCAGTTACTAAAAAGCAATAAGAGAATGGAACAAACAGCATACAATTCTGGGGTTTTTTTTATTGTAGACGTGAACATGTTACGGTTATGAGGGATTATGTCTTCTGAAGTGTCTTGAAATCATGTCAAAACATGTTACTGAGATTTCCGTCACATCTTATACTGAGTGAGGTTTCAAAAGACCTCAGGCAATTTGCTAAAGCCTAATGTGACAACATTCTAAGGATACAATGGGGTGAACAAAAACATGTTTCCTGACCATTGTCTCTAGTGTTTTCTCCATAAATGTTTCTTCTGTTCAGTGTGACATATGAATATTTTGCTACTGAAGTATCAACCCCACCCCACCCCTCCCCACCACATCTGTAGATACGTTCCTGGACTTACCATGGAAATGCAAAACTGCAGATAATAGACTGCAGGCTGGATGAGGAAAAACAAATTCAAACTGAATCCTACCATCAAGAGTCCCAATCTGGGGATGGAAGTATGTCAGCTACTCCTGGATGGGGTTACACTCCCCCGAAAGACTGTGTTCACAGTTTGGGAGTACTCCTGGCTCCATTTCTCCAAATGTCAGCCCACGGAGATGCAACAGTCAGGAGTGCTTACTCTAAGCTTTGACTGATATGCCAACAGCACCCCTTCCTAGATTTGGAGGAACTAAAGATGGTAGTGTTCACGCTGGTAACCTCAAGACTGGACTTCTGTAATGCGCTTTACATTGGGCTACCTTTGTACCAAGTTCAGAAACTCCAGTTGTTTCAAAATATGGCAGCCTGATTGGTTATAGGAACATCCAAGAGTGAACAAATTACACCCATACCAAAGTCATTGCACTGGCTGCCAATTAGTTTCCAGGCAAAGTACAAAGTGTTGGTTTTAACCTTTGGTTTAAAACATTTTGAATAAAAACTGATTACATCGATTCAGCTGAATTCTTTTCTTGATACCAAAAGTGTTTTAGTACAATCAACATTTCATGGTAGTAGTAGTAAGGCCAGACAAGCTTGAGGAATTGTTAGAGAATATCAACAGTAACTATTCGTCTTTTATCACTTAATTTTAATGTGAATATACAACACTCTAAAGGTATCAGATTGTGTACTAAAGATCTTCCCCTCTTTTCTTACATTTATCAATATCAACACCACCAATAACAATAATAATATAAATATCTTCTTTCTAAGTTATTTTCCCTATGGAAGGGTTAGCAATGTGACTGTCGTTTCCACAGGGCTTTGTTTTAGGCATCCTCAGGTCTCAGGTTGGCAGCACGCATGTCTTTGTTGATGGTGTCCATCCATCTTTTCTTTGGCCTTGTCGTCCACGTGGTCATCATTCTGCAATCTCCAGATGTAGTACTTTTTGTGCTACTTATTTTAGTTCTCTTCTCATGACATGGCCATACCACTGTAGTCTTGCTTCCTGTATTTTCTTTCTGATTGATTGTATTCCTAGTCTTCAACAGATGTCATCATTTGGAACATGGCCAGGAAGTGTCAAACCAAGTGTCCATCTCAGCATTTTCATTTCCGTTGTGTTAAGGACTTGTTCATATTTCTTTGTTGCTGGTCAGCACTCTGCCCCATAGAGGGCTACTGGGCAAACAACTGTAGTAGTCAACCAGGCTGCATTTATTTGTGACCGTACATCTGGCATTGTGTTGCCATCTATGGAGACCAGTGACCCTAGGTATTTAAATTGGGTGGCATTCTTTAGTACTTGTCCGTTAACTTGTAATGTTTCTCTAGTTTGAAGGCCACATTCCAGATACTCCGTTTTAGGTATGTTCAGTTGAAGTCCATTTTCACTGAATTTATCACTCAATGTGTGCTGCTGTTCTTAGAGGCCTGCACGTTTTTGGTGGCCAAATACTGTGTCATTTGCATATAGGAGTGTCCAACTATTATATTGACTAATAATAATAATAATGCATTATGAAAGCTGCCATTTGTCTGTCTCTGTCTCAGGAAATAAGGGGCATTTTAGTTAGCATCTATGTTTTCACTTTTGTTTTGTTTTTTGTCAAGTCAAACTTTCAATGGGAAGGATTTAACCCCTGCTGAGTCAGTCAGATCCATTTTCTGCTTATTGTAAGTCAAAGCTATAATGAATTCCCAGTAATTAGTTCTTCCTACCTTGTTGTATATAAATGGACACCCAAGCAATTATATGCTGCCTCAAAAACTGCAAGATAACTTAGCTGAGCTTGTATAAGTCTCATGGATTTCCTGTGCATTTAATTAGATGCAGATTTAATTTATGTCATCATACATACTAAACATATTTGTGTGTGTTTTCCAGTTATTTGCTTAATGATTTGTGTGGAATTTCATTTATCTGAAGCTTCAGGCATTATTTCTTGTTTCTGTTTCCATTTGTAGAAGTAACCTAGGAGATTCTCTTTCTGGCCTCATCACAATGTTGATCTTGGTTTGTAGTAATCCCCAAAGTCTATAACCACAGGGTTTATGACCCCAGGGTAAAGCAAGTCCAGATTCAGATGCAGATATAGGATTTTATCCTATGTGAGTGGGTAGTGTCATGAAATTGTGGCATTTAGTCAATTAGCACTATAAATGAAGGTAAAGGTAAAGGTTTTCCCCTGGCATTAAGCTTAGTTGTGTCTGACTCTAGGGGTTGGTGCTCATCTCCATTTCTAAGCTGAAGAGCCGATGTTGTCCATAGACACCTCCAAGGTCATGTGACCTGCATGACTGCGTGGAGCACTGTTACCAATCTACTAGGTTGTTCCCTGGATTCGAAATGCCGACCTTTCGATCAGCAACTTCAGCAGCTCAGCAGTTTAATCCACTGTGCCACCAAGGGCTCCATGCTATAAATGAAAGTGTGCTATTATTTATCATTTATCACTTTTTTTAGAATTTGCTGGTTTCTCTGTTGCTAAAAATTTTCACCCATATCCATGAGCAAATGGACTGTCCACCCTCTCCCCTCCCCCTTTTTTTTTAAAAAAAAGCAGTAAACATCAAAATGCAAAAGATTATATTAAAGGAACAGAAGTTTAGCGATCTAACAAAGTTAGAATATTGCTTATTTAATTATTATTTTTTGAATTAACTAAATAGATCGAGTGGCCCATTATAGCAGAGCACCTGGGACTTGCTGCTGGTTAGGAGACCACCCACAGGATAGCCCATTTGCCAACATCATCATATTCAAATCAATATTCAAATCAATGCAGGCAGTTCTGACGTCTCCCATCCCACACGTTTTTTGCAGTTTATAAATAGAATGTCACACATCCTTGGCTACTGAGACAATTTCTGAACATCTTCTCCCACCTCCTTTTTTTGACACTGTTTTCAACTATTACATGATGAATCCTTATGTCTGCAGACAGAAAGTCCCCTTGTATTGTGGGATGGGATCTATTGCTTTCCATTCAAGAAATGGATTAAAACTGTTTAAAAAAACTGGGGGGGGGGGGGGGGGCGGAGTGTCTCATGGGGTAAAATCTCTAGTAACACAAGAGGAAATAGAAAAGTACAGTCACCAGTCCAGAAGGGCTTAAGTGACCTAGAGCGAGAAGGATTTCAACCGGTTCAATAAAGCTACTAACCTTAGCAGGTTTGTCTAGTCATTCAAAATCCCTCTGAAGTCTTCCAGAACTCAGAAAAAGAAGCTCAAATTCAGGAAGCCAGGATAATAACCAAACCTCTTACTTAATACAGTGAGTTATCTGCTACTTTATTCGGATGGGTGGAACTAAGCCCTATGTGAACAAGGAAATATTAACTGGGGGCATATACTAATGTCACTCCTGTGCTTCATATATAACAAATGGCCACAAAGAAATGCAGTGCCTCTGTCCAGTTGGTCATTTGGTTGCTACTTTGCTTCAAGGAACACTTTTTGTATAAGAAATTGGAGCATTTACAATAAGGGATTTTTCTGCAAATAGTGCAGAATATTGTGGGAAAAGTATCTATTGGTATTTGATCGAGATATAACTGAAGTTGAAAGAGACTAATGTATGAATTCTTTTTCTGCAACAAAAGCGGGAGGAGAGTGCCATCATTGAGGTGATGGAATGTCTGTTTTTCCTCTTATTATTCAGGACCTTAAATCAGAGGTTGAGAACCACATAGTCTTTTAGATTTTGTTGTGACTATTGTGCCCAGCAGCCCTGGCTTGCATAGCCAATGGTACGGAATGATTAGAGTTGCAACCTAGCAATGTCATGAGTCCCAGCCATTGCTTAAACTGTTTATGAGAGCCAGGCTTACCATTAGGCATGGCAAGACAGCTGCTTCAGGTGCCAGATGTTAGGGCTAGCATCAGCTTCTTGGTCATTCAATATTATCTCTTTCTCCTCTCCAGTCATTTCCTTCTTTTATCGAATTGTATGTATTATGTTGGCTTGTCTTGTATCCCCTGAGATTCAAGCCCCAGTGGCTAAGGACTGCTTTTACTGCCAATGTTGTTGTAAAATTCAATGGCCAGTTTAGTAGGCATATGCACATGGTACAAGGATTATAGTTTCATTTTGTCCGTTAACTAACAGTACAAAAATCTTTGTTGCAGATATACTATTAGCTAAGACTAATAGGTTTGATTGCTATAATAGTGTATTATTAAACTACATCTATCTAATATTCATCGGAGAATCAGAATTTGAATATTCTCCTGTCTTTTTACCTTCCAAGCTGTTACGAGTCAGACGCCAGCCAATATAAATAACTCAGTTTATTGCAAAAAAACAAAAACAAAAAAACAACGCAAAAGAGCCTAAGAAGCAACCAAAAAAGGGCTCAAAACACTTTCTGTTCAGTGTGAAGTAACAATGTCCAAAAAGAACTCGAAAAACCCAAACTCAAGATATAATCTGGATTATCCTGGGAAATAATCCAGATTAAAACAAACTTAGTTGAAAAGGCTGGGAACCCGCTCCACCTGCTGGTTGGAGCTAAACAAACACAGGAAAGCTACCAGCAATTACTCACAGTGACCAACGGCCACACAATGCCCCAAAACGTAGTTAAAGCTAAACCGCGTCGTAAAGGAGAAGTCACAGCTGCCACATCCGGTCAGCGTCATTAGGAAGAAGTCACGGTCATTGAGTTCCAGTCCAAGTCGTCAGGGAGAAGTCACAGTCACTGAATTCCAGTCCAAGTCTTCAGGGAGAAGTCACAGTCACTGGATTCCAGTCCAAGGTAAACACAAAGAGCCAAACCGACGGAGGCAAGCCGGAAGCTAATGCATAAAACCAACACAGGACAATCCAGCGCAAACCCTCTACGATCTCTCCAGCCAGTCCACCTTCTGTCCAAACCCATAACTCCCCAGGATCAATCTGTATCTTCTCTGTGCCATCAAGAATCTCCCGGATCTCCTGAACCTTAGTCCACTCCATCCCTTCACTCCCAGAGTCTGGCATCCCATCCTCCTGACTCCCAGCCCCATAATCCCCTTCAAAGCCCTCAAAGGTATCATCATCAGTGGGCTCCATAAGTATTTCCCGGATTCTCTTCCTTTGTTGCTCCTCATCAGAGTCTTGCTCATGAGCAGTTTTCCTGCCTCTTCTAATACAACTAGTAGGATCTCTACTTGAAGACTCCATCACAACACAAGCAGTCTCTCTCCCCCTCTTTCCCCATCCCAGATTTGTACAGACTATCTATATTGATGGTGAGCCAGCATGGTGTTGTGGTTTTGAGCATTGAACTACAGCTCTGGAAACCTGGGTTCAATTACCCATGCAACAATGGTAACCCACTGAGTGACCCTGAATGAGTCACAGCCACCCAAGAAATCCCCTTAGGGTTGCCTGAAGGCACACCACAACAGCAATCCATATTGGTTCATCAAGTTGAATATTGTCAGCTGGAACTGGCAGTGACTCTGAGATTTCAGACATAACTTTCTATGGCCTCTTCTACACAGTGTTGTAAAATCCAGATTATGTTATTTGAACTGGATTTTGTGGCAGTGTAGATTCATATAATCTAGATCAGGGGTCCCCAAACTAAGGCCTGGGGGCCACATGTGGTCCATCGAAGCCATTTATTTGGCCCCCGTGGTGGCAGCTCCCTCTTCCTCCACTGAGGAAAGCGCATGCAGCATGAGGGAGGAGGGAAAAGTGCGCGCCTTTCCCACCTCCTCCCTCGCCTGGTGCGCACCTTCCAAAGCTTTGCTTGTTTATAATGGTATTTTTATTATTATTTAATTAATTGTTAATTATTAAGGCGTGCTTTGCTAGTGCTTTTGGTGTACAAAGGCAGAAGGAGGTTGGACTAAATGGCCCAAGGGGTCTCTTCCAACCCTCTTTACTATTATTATTATTATTATTATTATTATTGACAGAAGGACACAGTATAACACAGCAAGCGAGATATATAGGCTGGATTTCGTATCACAAAATCACAAGTTGAACACTTCCCAAGCATTTAGGACTGTGTGATTTATTATTATTATTTTATAGCAAAAAATACACAGCAAACAAGATAGATATGCTGCATTTCGTATTACAAAATCACAAGTCGTACACTGTGTGATGTATTTTCGGATGATGCGCGCAGATCCCAGTAATGTGGCCTTTTGCAGTTGGCAGATCGTAATTTTGTCAATGTCTATTGTTTCCAAATGCCGGCTGAGATCTTTTGGCACAGCATGCAATGTGCCCATCATCACCGGGACCACCTGCACTGGTTTCTGCCAGAGTCTTTGAAGTTCAATCTTGAGGTCCTGATAGTGGCTGAGTTTTTCCTGTTGTTTTTCGTCAATGCGACTGTCACCTGGGATGGCAACATCAATGATCCAAACCTTTTTCTTTTCCACAACTGTGATGTCTGGTGTGTTGTGTTCCAGAACTTTGTCAGTCTGGATTCGGAAGTCCCACAGTATCTTTGCGCGCTCATTTCCCAATACTTTTGCAGGTTTGTGATCCCACCAGTTCTTTACTGCTGGGAGATGGTATTTGAGGCATAAGTTCCAATGAATCATTTGGGCCACATAGTTGTGACTCTGTAGTCTGTCTGTGCGATTTTCTTACAGCAGCTGATGATATGATCAATGGTTTCGTCGGTTTCCTTGCACAGTCTGCATTTTGGACTCATAAGCTGATTTTTCGATCTTGGCCTTAATTGCATTTGTTCTGATGGCTTGCTCCTGGGCTGCAAGGATCAGGCCTTCTGTCTCCTTCTTCAGGGTCCCATTTGTGAGCCATAGCCAGGTCTTCTCATCAGTTTTTTCTTCAATTTTGTCAAGGAACTTTCCATGCAATGTTTTGTTGTGCCAGCTGTCAGCTCTAGTTTGTAGTGCGGTTTTCTTGTACTGGTTTTTTGTCTGCTGTGCTTTGAGGAATTTCTGATTTTTGACTTCAAGCAAAGCAGGTTCTTCACTTTGCTTTACATATTCTGCCAGGGCATGTTCTTCTTCTTTGACTGCTTGTTTTACTTGTAAGAGTCCTCTGCCCCCTGATCTTCTAGGCACATATAGCCGGTCAACATCACTGCAGGGGTGCAGTGAATGATGAATGGTCATGAGTTTTCTTGTTGTTCTGTCCAAATTGTCCAGTTCCACCTGTGTCCAGTTTATGATTCCAGCAGTATATCTTATGACAGGTAGGGCCCAAGTGTGTATGGCCTTGATGGTGTTGCCTCCATTGAGCTTGCTTTTGAGAATTTTTCTCTGACCCTTTGTGTGTATTCTTTGCTGACCACAGTTTTCACATGTTCATGCTTGATGTTGTCCAGCTTTAATATGCCCAGATATTTATAGGCCTCTGGCTAGTGACACTTTATTGTTTGGCCATTAGGCATATTTATGCCCTCACTCTCAATGATTTTTCCCTTCTTCAATGCCACTGTCGAACATTTGTCCAAACCGAATTCAATGCTGATATCAGTGTTAAAAATTCAGACAGTGTTAATCAGAGACTGGATTTCAGTTTCCGTTTTCCCATACAGCTTTAATTATTATTATTATTATTATTATTATTATTATTATTATTATTATTATTATTATTATTATCATCATCATCATCATCATCATCATCATCATCATCATTGAGGCTTGGTGGCAATCTGTCATTGGTGCTTTGCTTGTGCTTTTGGTGCACAAAGGTAGAGGGGTTTGGACTAAATGGCCCAAGCGGTCTCTTCCAACCCTCTTTATTGTTTTTATTATGATCATGATTATTATTAACATCGAGGCTGTATTTGTTCCTTTTTTTTAACTTCAAAATTTCTTCATAGTTTTTAAAAAAACTATAGTCCGGCCCTCCAACGGTCTGAGGGACTGTGAACTGGCCCCCTACTTAAAAAGTTTGAAGACCTCTGGTCTAGATTATATGGCAGTGTAGAAGAGGCCTATGTCTTATCTGGACAACCCTGGTATTCTTTGGTGGTCTGCCATCCTAGTATTAACCAGAATCAATTCTGCTTTCAAAATCTCATAAAAGTAGGTGTACTCAGATAATATTTAATTTGTTTATGTTAGGAATCTGCTCTATCCAGAATATATATAAGTAATAAAGAACTTTACTAAAGCATTATGTTGCATGATTATATTATAGAATAACAAAGGGTTCCTTTTTTAGTCACACCACTTTTATCATTAAGATATTTCTCATCCATTTGAAATCTATCTGTAACTTAGACCCATTAAACCTTGTCTCCATCTCTAAATAAGGCTGAGAATTCTGTCAACTATTTCTAGTCTGGGTGTTATTCAAACAAGGCCAGGGTGCAAACATCTGGAATCAAGAATACCTTGTGAATTTGCTTTTGCTTTGTGCTCAGCATTGGTTTAGCAACCAAGATTTCATCATAAATATACAGTTCAGAAGTCTGAACAAAATGTGTGATTATATAAAAACCAAAACGTTTTAGAAATGTCCTTCACTTCTCATTCTTCTTCGCATATTTCCCCCACCTTCATTTTACATTTATGTAAAATTTCATAAAATAGCAGAGAGTTTGGAATTGCTCTGCAAACACCTATTGTTCAAAGTATAATCTTAACCTTGTCATGCAGACTACTTTTTGTGTTCTGCTAAGTGTGAGATGTAGTAATTGTTTGTCAAGGCTAAGTGCTGTAAGGACATAACACCTCCTTAAAATAATGTTTTTCTAATTGCAGGCAAAGCATTCTAAAGGTCTAGCAAAATGCAGCTGACTACAGATGTCAAAAATTCAACACAATTTTAATTTTCATTGGACTTTCCTTTTAATTTCAATTTTTAATCCTGTTAAGTGTTCCTATGCAGCTACCAGGATTATGTATGAGAACTTTTGGAACAAATTGGCCAAACAAAATGGGCAACACTTGAAGCTGCAAGAAAAGCAGATTGTCATCTTGAATTATGATTTACTTTAAATTGGTATACTTTGAGTGTTATTTGCTTGCTATGTTTTATTGGACCAATCATATTTGAAGCCAACAACTGCTCTATCTAATAGCTCTGTCTAATATTGTGTATTTCGACTGGCACAGATGTTTTTGGAGGCAAAAATCCTGCTAAGCCTTGTCACCTGACTACCTAACTAAATGTGAATTTGACTCTATGAACACATTTACTTTCTTCCTTCACTTAAAAAACAACAATTATGTGGGCATCCAAATAGGGTCAAAGGTAGAGCACATGTGGAAGGGAATTATCTGCCTCCACCACCTGGAACCTTCTATTCCCCATGAGAAGAAGAGCAGTTATAAGTATTGAACCAAAGGCAGATCCGATCCCATTCTTCTTCTGGAAGGAGCAAGACCTTTGGGGCAGGGAAGAGAACAAGGAATTTTTATTGGGAATTTTTATTGTTTTTAAAGAAAAGGAAATAATTGAAAGGAAATATTTTCATATGCAATTTTATGTATGAAAGATTATATACATTTAAAATGAGGGATAAATAGAGAAAGGAGGGTAAAAGAGATCTAAATATTTTGTATTTTATGCAACCACACATTTTGTTCACAAAGAATTCTCTCAGCTTGAGATACCAGACTCTATGGTCTAGTAAAATGAAAAAGGTTAGAGGACAAAAATATTGTATAGCCACATTTTCATTTGCAATAGTTACTACTTTGGAAAAAGAAATATAAAATATTAAGAAATTATGAAAGCATGGAAAGGAACACATTTCTCCTGGGGGAGATAAAGTAAATGGGTGGGCAGAGAGGGGAGTGGAAAATATATACTATTTTAATATCAACACTACATTTTGATTTACTTTACTAACAACTTCTTTTTGCTCAACATGTAATTCCAAAATGACATGGTGCTACTTGGGATATTTATGATATTTAAATATAAAAGCTCAATGTTGTACAAACAAACAAAAAATAGCAAACATGCCCCATACCAAAGAAAGGATTGTTAGCTGCTGCATTCTATGCAACCTAAATGTGTGTATCTTAGTTTTTGCATTCTGAGAAGTGGTGGAAATGAAAATGGAAAACATCATCAGCTTTTTGTTTTATTTGCATAGTAACAGACTCATAAAATCACAAAGGCTGATCTAGCTATTTATTTAGATATGAAGTTTAATTCAGCAATGAAAATGTTGAACTTTTCAATACTGTATTATCATCATACACATTATATGGCATTTTAATTTTGAACAGCAGATAAAGGATCCTGTCCACTAGACCAAAACAAAGGTCAGCAGCAGAAGGAAAGCAGTAATCCACAATCAATGAGGACTCCCTTGTTTGCTTCTCCCATAAATTAGGTGGCTGACAGTTAATGCATCTTGGATATGAGTGTTGTGTATTTGTAAGGCGTGTGCAGAAGAGATCATATTTTCAAATTCTATAGATTGTTTTAAATACCATCTTTGTATGACAGGTTACGTATTCCTTATCTGAAATGCTTGAGACTAGAAGTGTTTTAGAGGGTCCCCCCCCCCATATTTTGCAATACTTGTATTTGCATATATGTACAAAATGAGAAATCTTGGAAATAGAACCCAAGTCTGAATACAAACTGTGTTGGTGTTTCATATATACTTTAAACCAGTGGTTCCCAATTTTTTTTTTTTATCAGAGACCACTTTGACCAGGGACCACTCTCCAACATTAGTACCAAAAGGGTCACGAATCAGTTTTTGGCCAACTTTAGATTCGGTTTGGTTATTTAGGGTGTCTGATTCAGAAAATTGCATTGGAGAGACCACCTCAGCTCTAGTTTCTGATACAGAACATGTGCCATCCAGTAGTCACCATCTGCTCACCCACAGAAAACCTCATTCAATAATCTAGAGCTGATGTGGTCTATCCAATGCAATGATCAGCTCTGTGGAAAGGAGCAGAAATAGAATAAATAAATAAATAAATAAATAGGAAGGAGGTTCACAGACCAAATTTTTGTTCTCGGGCCGCAGCCCACAGGTTGAGAACCACTGCTTTAAACAAATAGCTTGAAGGTAATTTTATACCATGTTTTAAGCATTTTGTGCACTAAACTAAGTTTGTATACATTCAACCATGGGAAAGCAAAAGTGTTACTATGTCACCCACCCACCTGGGCAATTTCTGGATTTTGAAGTAGTTTGTATTTCAGAATTCTGAATAAGGGATGGTCAAGTTGTATATAGTTTCATCATTTTGTGTAAAATTGTGTTTTAGAAAGCATTTCACTCACTTTACAACAGAATATTTCGCTCTAGAGAGCGTTTTCCCTCCTACATTCTTCCGAGTTTCCATTGGCAAAAATAAAGAGATATATCTCAAGGTACTCAATAGTATGGTACCCTGCCATAGTCTGTGCAGATATGTCTGAAATTTAACTTTAAAAAATTTGACTCCAGAATTTTCTGAAGCTAAATTTCAAAGAGATATAATTCACAGGCACTATACAAATGAAATAATTATACACTTCAGAAAATTATGGAGGCCACATACAGATTGAGACATGATTGGCCTTTTATTAATATACCATTCTTCTATTGAGCACCTTGAGATATGTCACCCATTCCCTGATTATTATATTAAGTACCCCTCATTTTTATTTGCTTCATTTTTTTCTTCAGAAAAGTTGAAAATTGTATTTTAAAGAAAATCACTTCCTCATTTTCCCCCTAAGCTTTTAAATTACTATTGAAGAGTCATGGCTGGTTTAGTTTCAAAAGTAACTGTGTGGCAACAGGAACTGCTAAAGTAAAAACTAAAAGGTTTACACTCTTTTTATACACAAATGCAAGCACAGTGACTGAGGTTATGATGGAAGAAACAAACTGTGATAGAAACAAACAGAAAAGAAAGATTTGAAACAAAAAGGCTGATCTTCCACAACTCCTCAGTTCTCTTTGTTGCTTGCTTGCTTTCCTCCATGGATCACTCCTTCTGTTGATTTTGATGTTTCTCCTGTCACTTCCCTGCTAGTCTGTTTCCCTGTTCCCTGACACATCCTTCTACGTGAATCTCACTGTTTCTTGTCTACTATGCTTCTCTGTTTCCTAATGTTTCCATTGCTTGTGTTTTTCTCCCAATTTCTTCTCTTGCTACATATAACAATATTATCCATGCTGGCTTTTGGAAGTCTGTCCAAACCCTGGTATGACAATAGATGTGAATGAAATAGGCTTGCCGTACTGCACACAAGTACAGTTGTCCATCAGCAGGTTGAGAAGGCACAGGAAAATATTACCTAGAGCTCTAGGTGTCTCCATTCCCACCTCTACTTTTGCATATCTTGAAGACTTATAATGCATGTAGAGCAGCGGTTCTTAACTTTTTTGAGTTGTGACCCAATTTTAGAGAGGCAAAGTGACCCTTGACCCCAATACATTAAAATACATTCAATCCTGATACATTAAAAATTAGAGCTGTTGGCATTGCTATAGTATCGGTACCTTACACCGCTATTTGGTTCATGGTTGATTGGCCAAAGAAGGGAAATGTGCTGGATGTCGATTCCTGATAGTGGGATAATTCAATTTGTGATGCACACAAATCTTTGTGCTGAACATGATGATGATGTGATTTTTTTTCTTTTACCTTTTTAAAATTTCCATAGCTTACCACTGCTTGGCGACCCCACAAAAAATCCTTTGTAACCCCATTTGGGTTGGGAACCACTGATGTAGAAGATTAACTCTTCTTCATGCTTATTTCCATTTCAGCTACTTAATAATTCACACTCAGCCTGAAGCATTGCTATTACATTGCTATTATTTAGTGCCAGAGGTAGAAATGACATGGAAAGTTATACTTCTTTTCATATTTTCATGTAACTTTAAAACATGCTGTATACCTTTAAATATATAACACGTTGTTTGTCTTTTAAAATATAGCTTGCAAAGTCATCCTAGGCCTGCTGTGTGTGATAAAAGCAACTCTGGGTCTTCTAACAACAAAAAGAATAACCTTTTTTGAAAGTGTAATTAATAAGCATTTACCTGAGGAAAAACAGAACAAAAATATTACAATTAATATCAGATGAATAGGATACAAACATTGCTTTCATTTAAGATGAAAGAAGAGAAAATACTGTGAAATAAGTTTTGTTTCAGCATGGGCTTTCATAGATCACAACCTACTTTATCGCTTATGTGAAGTATAGGTTGAGCATCCATTATCTGGTATTCTGAAGATTTAAATACTGCAAAATCCAAAGTTGCCCAGGTGGGTGGCTGAGGTACCTGTTTCCCCAGAAAAAAGACTTATCCTGAAAATAAGCCCTAGCATAATTTTTCAGAATTTTTGAGAATGCTCAAAATATAAGTCCTACTTCAAAATTAAGCTCCAGTTACAGTTCATTAAAAAGTTGATTTAGAAAAATAAGACATCCCCTGGAAATAAGCCCTAACATATTTTTGAGCACAAATTAATATGAGACCCTGCCTTATTTTCAGTGAAACAGGGTAGTGGCTTTCTGGTGGTTCAATATAAGGAAACTTGTTTCCATGAACAACAATATTTAAAATATTGGGAGCTGTGGTAGTGCAATGGGTTAAACCTTTGTGCCGGCTGAACTGTTGACATGAAGGTTGGGTTGCTGATCTGAAGGTTGCCAGTTTGAATCTGTGAGACGGGGTGAGCTTCCATCTGTCAGCTCTAGCTTGCAGGGACATGAAAGAAGCCTCCCAGCTATCACATCTGGGCATCCCCTGGGCAATATCTCTGTAGATGGCCAATTCTCTTACACCAGAAGTGACTTGCAGTATGTTCTCAAATCGCTTCTGACATGATAAAAATTGAAATATTGTGTATACAATTATCTTCTGACTATATGCATAAGGTGTATAATATGAAACATCTCCAAGACATGGCATAATCTATGTTTATGCAAATACAGGTATTCCAAAAAAATTAATAATCAAAAATCTAAAACACTTGTGACCTACAGCATTTCAGATAAACAATACTTAAACTGTACTTTCTCTGTTGACAGATTATTATAAAAATATTTGGAGAGGCATGAGACTGTGATCAGTGGAAATCAAGGGAATTAGAATTCTGTATGCAGTTTGTACAAATCATAAGCCATTGATCTCATTCTTTCAGGACTAGGACTAGCTATAGTTATAAGTTAATACATTCAGAAGCCAGCTCCACCTTACTTGTTTGATTAAAGAGTATGGAAATGTTCAGACATCCACAGTTGAAAATCCCAAAGCATCCTCTCTTATGCATGCAAATGTCAATGTAGGTATCATAGGTGGTAGGGCTATTTGCAACCTTTGTTTTTGAAACCATCTGCACTGCACAGTTATAACAATCTGACATCACTTTAACTCTCCTGTTGCATCTGAGCTATCTGACACAGAGTGGTAAATATTTTACAAAACTACAGAACCCAGAATTCTGTAGCATTGAGTCATACCAGTTAATGTGGTGTCAAACTGCAATAATTCTGTAATGTGGGCATAGCCTTTGTTATTAGCAAGGGCCATCTATGTTTATGATCACTATTCCTTTCATAACATTGTCTTCAAAATGGTGCCTCTGCCACTAGGCAGTATGTTTCAATATACAGTAGTTGCTAACACACATGGAGAGGAGAGATAAAACAAATTAGCTAGCACTTTTGTTTTGTAAGTATTTGTTATATTAGATCAAGCATCTTTTATATGTTCTGAGCTGAAAAGCCACACTTCCATTAAAATTTCTTTTTTAATATAAAACAACAATGACTAAAAATTTAAAATTCTTTTATTCAGACACTGGGACTTCCTTTTTAATTATGACACGAGCTCTAGGGAAGCCCACTAAAGAAATGAACAAATTATCAAAGCTACATAAACAGTTGTAGTGTTCCCCGCAGGGGTAGATTTAGTTTCTCTCACAACTATATGTAAGCTATCCAAGAAAGATACTAAAATATTGATTAAAGTTTTTTTTAACTTACTTCCCTCTGGAAAGGCACAAGTTGCCCATCAACTGTAAATCCCTTCATCTCCTTTTCCAAACCCTTACCCAACTTTTAGTACAGGCAAGCATTAGGTTTTATTGATTAGCTTGTCTGCCATATTAAAACATTTAACAGATTTAGCACATACAACATACAACCCACATTACAACTAAAGTTAAAATAAATAACTTGTTAATAAGGGGTCAAGATCCTGAACTAAATCAAATATCTGCATTACCCGTATCATTTACACCATTCGACGCCAAATATGCAGTTCTCAGCAGAGTTGCTTTAAATAGGAAAAGGGTCCTTTTGTATGTTATTGTAGCTTTCTGGCCGGCCAATAAAAATGTAGTTGTAATATAAGGATCCCTGTGTGTCTTTTGTATAATGTATGGCCCGAGGTATTCGTTTCTCTCTTTCTTATACAAGTTACAACTAAACAGTACACGTGTGGTATCTTCTACCTTGGACACTCCACAGATACAAAATCATTCATTATAGGCAAGCATTGCATTCAAAAACCCTTCAATTCATGAAGATTTTGCATGCCTCTTCCTTAACATGTTGGTTATTTGATGCCGCCACTCAAAGACTTGCTACTACTACAGCAAGTTAGATTTATGGATACTCCAGGTTTTCTCCATAACTGCAACACTTGGGCAATACTGAAAAGATCTAGTGCCGAGACAAATTTTAAGTGGATCAATCACATTGCACATGACAAAACTTCAGAATTATGTTTTGCTTCTGAACTTTTATATTTTTGTAGCAAAACTTTTTCCTTTTCTCAAAACTTTGCAGATATATAGGGTGTCCCAAAATGCTAACTACTAGTCTCTTAGTCCTCTCAGAAATATCAGGTTGTAGAAATTAGTAAACACTGAGTGGATATGTGTCAATTTGATCAAATAAAGCACATCAGTCAAATTCTCAGTACCATTGCTGCCAGAAAATGAATATTTCTCACCAGATTCTGTACCATAACCAGTTTTGAATCTTCATATCCTTGTTTCCTATATGTGTTGCCAACCAGAATAGAAGCGGAGTTGATAAATTCACCATAAGATTGCTATTTTAAGCAGCACCTAAAATTCCATGTTCTGATAGTTTCTGTGGATTGCATTTTGGGCTACTGTTATCCATTGTTATCGGACAGAACGATCCAGGGTTAAATCAAGTTAGCAGTCCAAACCTAACAGGCTGTAGTTGTGTCCCTTGAAGTCATTTGTGACTTATGGTGACTCTAAGATGAATCTATCACAGGTTTTCTTGGCAAGCTTTGCTCAAAGGGAGTTTGCTTTTTCCTCTCTAAACCTAGAGAATATGGCTTGCCCAAGGTCATCAGTAGGCTTCAGTGGCTGAGCAGGGATTCAGACTCTGGTTTCCAGAGTCATAATCCAATGTTCAAACTGCTACATCACTCTGGCTCTTATTAGTGGAATAGTAGTCCTACACAATTTCCAATTTTTCCAGTCTCGAAATGGTTTGGATTTAGCACAGCTTCAGCTGACCTTGTGTTAACTTTATTGGTCATATTATTGTTTTCCAAAAGGTTACAGCTGTCTTGTTTTTCACTGTGGGTGATACATTTTGAATTTACTCAAATCTTATTGATTTCAGTGGGAACTAAATGTACATAAATCTAGATCCATCCCATTGAAACCCTTTGGGAAATTTTTAGTCTGGTCTGAAGTAAGTGATATGTAAATTGCAGGCTTGGGGAATAAATGTGGAAATGTGGCAATGTATTATGTTTGAAAATTAATTTTATTACTACACTCTACAACTGGGTGCCTGTTCAGACTCTACCTACAATTACTCTGTACTAAGATGAGCCACCCCTCCCACTCACCCCCTACACATTCACTGTCTGGAACAGTTTTATAAGACATCCCTGTAGAATTGTTCACAAGGCCATTGTGACTATCTTTATTCCAACACTGACATTTAGTAGTAGTAACCACAGTTACATTCTGAAAGTTACTTCACTTAATGAACATAGCACCCAAGCACCAAAGCACTCTGGATGAGGAAAGGTCATATAAATTAACTCCTGAAAAAAGAAGTAATGTGATCATTTTATTTAAACCTTTACATCATTTATAATGAAGGGAAACTGACAAAGGTCACACGGTTCACTAAACACAACTATTCCATATGCTAGTGTTTTAAAAAGCTCTGGTTAAAACATTTAATTCTGTCTCATTAAAGCTCTCTCCTACTATAGCTTCAGACATTTCATGTGAAATCTGTGACAATCCCAAAGTTACAATAGTAGATTTCTGTGCCTAATATCCTTTCTCCATTTCGACTAGGGAGAGCCTCAGCTTCTATATCTACTTCTATTTGTCTGTTTGTATGGACAATGAAAACTGATAACCTTTATTAGAATCGTAATTATTGCTTGTTCTATTCTGGGACTCGTTTTTATCCGGGTTGGGCCACTTCCATTTAGCGTTTCAACAACAATGCACTTTCCAAATATCTACAGTATGAAATAAAAAACTTGTCAGAGTGCTTAACAAAACTGAATTTGACACAACTGATGAAACTGGCTTGATTCAGTAAATTGGATATACAAAATTGACTGGAACCAGATCTAGGTAGAGAGGGACCATTAAAAGTTATAGCTGTCAGGATGGATGTATTTAAAGGGGCTAGAGAAATTCATAGAAATTGGACTATCCATAGTCATGAGTCATGGGGACAAAATATTACATTCAGTCTCAACAACATATATATCCATTGTTATGAAGGAAGATGAGGTGGAGAGTGTCTTTGCACTTAAATCCCTTGTATCTGTGAGGGATACATTCCTGGCTATATTGTGGTTGCCTGAAAGTGTGGATATGGTTGAATTCCATTAGGGACCTCAACACATTGAAGCCAAGAAGCCGAGGGACAGTGGTAGAAACCGTAAGGCAGCGTCACTCTTTGGTTTCTTTTATGAAAAATCAGGTGTACACCCAACTCGCCTGAACTCTGCTTTTCTGTGCTGTCAGCATGCTGCCGGCACAGAGCCCAACAGAACCCCATTGGAAGTAGCCCCATGTCATATGATCGGCTCTGAGGGTCTCTGTGTCAGCAGTGCAAAGAAGCGAGGAGAAGACGCTTCTCAGCCTCAGTGGGATGAAGTCCTACATTAGCTTACTTACAGTCCCAGTATAACATACATTTGTGTTGGAGGACCTAGAGAATTTGTTGTGTCCTATAGTACCATTCTTTGTTAACCTCCATGGAAAGAATCATCCTGGAAATTGGTGAAATATGGTTACAGGGACCTCATATCCTGCAGGTAGTCATCTCATAAATATCTGATTCCATGCAGATGGAATGTAGGACTAGATATCTGGTTATGTTTTAAAACCAATATTATACAAGATTTTCATTTCCTCTCCTCTCCTCTTGATTCAGAGAGTTTTCCAGCCCTTCAGAGGGTTTGCCAGCCCATTTTGTATTGTTAGGGCGATTGCCCCTTTCCTGTTTGCACTGATAGAGACAGGTCTATTAACAGAATGATAGTGTGTGATACCATCCTGTTATTTTTTACAAATGTTAATATTGTGCATTTGACACATGTCTTTTGGCTATGTGTTATGACTTTGCTGTGCACCGTTACCCCTGATTTGGATATACGGAATCATATGCATTATGGATCTAGAATTATTATCAACTGAACATTAACATCTTCCAAAGTTGTGATAGGATAAATGAAGAAGATTAGTAACATTTCTACATATCTAGACAAATAAATAGTTTATAGTATTTTAGCATTAAAAAACTAGTGCAAATATAGATTAATTTTCCTTACATTCTTAATTGTTGCTGCTGTTCTAAACAAATAGGACCATGTACAGTCAGGTGTGGTATACCAAATAAGGTGTTATTGCTTTAAAATATGATCCACTAATGTCATTGAACCTCAGGAAATAATGTCCTCTAATTGGTAAAGCATACACCATGTCACCACAATATATACTTGTCTGTTTGTCTAAGTTTCTATTAATCATCTATCAAATCTATTATTTAGCTTGTACTTTAAAATCCTCCAAACAAGGATGGGAGTGTGAAGCAAAAATCAAATACAGTGCAAATGATTTTAGCTCAGCCCTTACTTGGCCCAATAAAGATATTTTTGTGCTTCAGTTTACACGATTTTATTTTTTCTGTATTCAGTGCAAGGGGAAAAATAATGTGTAAAGAGGCCCTTGGGAGCAGACAAAATATATAACGTTAGGAAAGTTGTAATAAAATTACAATTCATTATAAAATTATCCTCGTCCAAAACCTTCATTTGTCTATAGGCACTTGTAATGCAAACATCTGTTTTACAGTATTTGAATGAGTACATTGTACATTTTAAAAAACTAAATTAGATTTATATAAGGATGCATCAAATGTTTACCTCTTTTGTTATCAAATCTTGAGTGTTTATTATTGTGTACCTGAAGCATGCACCTGTTTTTTAAATATCTCATAATGCTTTCATTTATGTATAATTTCAAAAGAAAATAAAGGACCTATAAACTATGTGTTTTGACAACAGTTTTCCTAGATATTTCTATTCATAGGAGTCCAAGCATTATAGACTTCCAGTCTTTATGTGGTGAAAGCACTCAATTGCTGAATGAAATTTGCCCAATACAGAAGAAAAGAATGTCTCTAGATGTAGCTCAGATGCAGAACACAATTGAAGAAGATCAGAGAAAAACTTCTGGTTTACATGTAAGATCCATTATCTAAGGAGTGAAGGAGATCAGACCTGTGTCATAATCCCTGATGAGCCTCTTTGGCATCCCTATTTGGCCTTTCCATGCTTCCAGTCTGACCTACTGAACATGCCCCATGGTGTATTCCTAGCTTTTCATAGTGTTCTGGGTATAGGTGAACTATAACTCCTCTAAATTCCCCAGTAGGAGTCACAGTGGTCTGACTTGGTGCAGGGTGAACTACAACTTCCACCATGTGGTGTCAATCCCCCAAACTCATCCAGTAAATGTAGTTGCAGCTCAGTTCTGCTGTGTTTGTTATGCAGACAGATTTGAAAGGAAAGGGCAGTAATAATAATAATAATAATAATAATAATAATAATAATAATAATAATAATAATAATAATAATAATTTTATTCTTATATCTTATATCGGGGCGGCTCACATGGGGTTATGCCCAGACACAACAACACAAGTCAAATAAAACATTAACAACCGAGCAATAAAACTACAACATGATTAAGAACAATCGTAAAAGTCAATATATAAAATAATATTAAAATCCCAATTTGAGTCAAAAGATCCAGGCCAAGGTACAAGCAATGTCAAATTATCAGGGAGGGATAATTACACAGCAGGTGTAATAATTAAAGTGCTGAGTGAATCCTAAAACAATCCAGAGGATCTACTGCTTAACAGGTAAATAACATGATCCCACAAGGATCAGTCAATGAAGGCCTTCTGGAATAGCCAAGTTTTCAGGCTCTTCCTGAAAGAAAGTAAGGTGGGGGCCAGCCAGTAGGCGGGGTCATGGAAACTCCGGAGAAATGGAGAATCCTGGGATGCCTGCCTGTGGTGCAAGGGCAGTAGGCGGGGTCATGCAAATTTCACAGTAATGGAGAACCCTGGGATGCCTGCCTGTGGTGGAAGAAAAAGCAAAATGTAGGATGAAATGCTCCCCAAATGAAAGCATTCTTTGGGTGGTGAGCCGTAGTGCTTTGGGAGGACATTGGCAGGGTTTGGGCTACATGTTCATGGTGCTTGCTGTAATCACAATGTCAGTGCAAAGGAGTGACTTGCTGGTTTCTCCGGAGTGGGAAGTGTAGCCTGTTTGTGGAAGCCAGAGGCTGTCTGTGTGAGTGGACACCCATGCCACATACACACATACGGGTTTTCACTTTTATTATGGATTTAGATTAGATGTGTCAATTTTTAGGTTTTAATTGTATTGTACTTGGTCTTATTGTGAGCTGCTTTTGAGTCTCTTTTTAGAGAGAAAAAGTGGAATAAAAATAAAATAATACTTATTTATTTATTTATTTCAAATATTTCTATCCTGCCCTTCTCACCCGGAGGGACTCAGGGCGGCGTACAATTGGCAACAATTCGATGCCGATACATCATTAAAAACAACAACATATAAAAAATACAACCAATTAAATACAGTATAAAATATAAAACATAAAACGTGTTTAAAATCCGTTCGTCCAATATCCTCCAACTTTATCCATATAACAATCTGGGTCGTCTTTATCATTTATTCATTAAAAGCCTGGGCACAAAGCCATGTTTTTAAGGCTTTTCTGAAACTCAAAAGGGTTGCGGCTTGCTGTATATCTCTGGGGAGGGTGTTCCATAGCCGGGGAGCCACCACCGAGAAGGCCCTGTCCCTCATTCCCACCAGCCGCGCCTGTGAGGCACGCGGGACTGAGAGCAGGGCCTCTCCAGATGACCTCAGGGATCTTCCTGGCTCATAGGAGGAGATACGTTCGGACAAGTAGATTGGGCCAGAACCGTTTAGGGCTTTATAGGTCAAAACCAGCACTTTGAATTGGGCTCGGTAGCATATCGGCAGCCAGTGGAGCTGGCTTAACAAGGGGGTGGTTCGCTCCCTGTAAGCCGCCCCAGTTATTAGTCTGACTGCCGCCCGTTGTACTAGTTGGAGCTTCCGGGCCGTCTTCAGAGGCAACCCCACGTAGAGAGCGTTGCAGTAGTCCAAACGAGCTGTAACCAGAGCTCAGAAACCCACTTTCTCTTCTGTGGCGGCTGCTCCTCCTCCTCCTCCTCCTCCTCCTCCTCCTCCTCCTTCTTATTCTTGCAATTTCACAGTTATAGCAGTGGTTAATTTAAAAAACCTAATATTAAAAAATAACCAGCTCTTTAGAAACCAATTGGGAGTGAAGGTAGGATATGACGTTCAATCTGAATTTGCTTTGTGATGTCATTACTTACTCAGAGGGAGGAATGGGAGTTTACATTTCTCCAGACTACTGTAGTTTTAAAATATCAAATAAAAACAATGTTTGTAACTATTGTTAAAATCAAAATACTCCACAATCCACTAGTATGAATACTAAAAATAGAATAAGGGTGCTGGAACCAACCCCCAGTGGATACCAAGGACCCACTCTATATCAAGATATTAAAGATTCATCCTTTTCGGCATCAGCAACAACAGCAATATTTCAGGCATTTGGGTCTTCCGTAGGCAGGAACTAGCTTTTTCACTGAGCTCTGACTGGCAGATGAACTACAAATCCTACACTTGGAGGAAGCTGGACCCGGAGAGCGGTGACTGCAAGGCACTGGTGAAGGAGTACTACCTGTGGGAAGGGGAGTACAAGCATGTGGGCAAGCCTGTCAACCAGGGCAATATCTTCAAGTGATTCCACTCCTGGGGGTAGCCCCAGACACTCCCCCAAACATGGACCTCAATGCAGGGACATTTTCCATGTCCTCTGCCAGTAGTAGAAACCCCGACAGGAGGAGAAAGATAGTGACAGTCGTCAGGCATGAATCAAAAACATGAGTGGCAAAAAAGAAAAGAAAAAAAGATTCAGATTGGAATAAGGAAACATTGAAAACATTTCCTCTAACACATAGTAATCCAAAGTTCAAGATATATTATAAATTTTGATTTAATAAAATAATTATCAATATAGGAAGAAAACAGAAATTACAATTTGATATGTGTCAGTTGGACTTGCACAGAATTGTAGTTTTTGAATAGTATAACCGTGGGACAAAATGTGGATAAAATGCAAATACTTATAAACCATTAATTAAAAAATAAATATGGAAAGAGATCTACATTTCTCTGTGAATCATAATGCCTACATCTTCAAAGAGTGCCAGGAACCTAACTGAAAAGTGTATTGGCATGCAGTATCGGGGTGGGGGGGTGTAAGTGGAAAATATTATAGGAAAGACACTATCATTTTCTCACATTATTCAAATGTCAGCAGTGTTGATTATCCACCTTAATTGCTCTGGTTTCTTTACATGTGCATGTACATATTTGTACTTTTTCTGTCCATTTATTTTATAATAGATAGTCCAAATAGGAAAACAAATAAAAATTACTCCACATCTACATATAGTATGAACGAATTTCCTTTATCCTCTGTGATGGTAAGCACTTGGCAGATTCACGAATAAATAATCATTTGTGGTGAGGGTATGCCTTATCAAACATATGCAGATCAGCACTAATTAATGCTAATTAAGGTTTCCTGTCTATCTAGTTGGAAAAACGTCCAAATGTTATGAAATCAGTTAGTATGCCGATTACCCTAATTGTTTTATATGGGATGGCTCTTAATTAAAATATGTAAATTGACCTTAATTGCTATATACTAATGGGGGTTCATGTTATCTCTCTAAGAGTGACAAGATGGTGAGTAGGGGTACTTAACCATATAATTCTATGAAAGCTTTAACTTAATGTCCTTTACTCAAAATCAATTTTTATTATAAATTGTCAAAAGAGCATATTCCCATGCAGCTTGAGTTTTCTTGTTTGTTTAAGTGTTGTTTCAATATTACAGTTCTAATTTTGAAATATAATTTTAATATATGATTAAAATGTAAGTATATTTAAAACATTTGGATGGATGCTGAATTTTGCTTTCATATTAAAATGTACAATTTCTCACTAACTATAATACCTTTGTATGCAGTTTGAAATGTTTATTTAAAATATTTTTATTAAATATTTTTGAAATACGTTAATAAGAAACGAAGTTTTTTAAAAAGAAAACCAAGATGCAGTAAAATGAAAATTAAGAAATACACATCAAAAATAAAGAAAAGGAAAACAAAAAAGTGACTTCCAATTTTTGTTTTGGTGGGATAGCTATCGTACCTCTTTCTGAAATATATTGGTATATTTGTACCATAAAATGTTTTAACCTTAGAAGTAACAATACCTACATGATTTCATTTCAGTGCCTAATAGCAGTTGTGCTTCCTGATTTAAGGGAAGATTTGTTAGAATAAATACAGTTCTCCATTTCTACAGATTCTGTATCCACTTGATTCTATCATCCACAGCTTGAAAATATTCCCTTCCCCTAAAAGAAAAATTCCAAATAGCAGAGCTTGATTTTGCCATTTCATATAAGGCAGGTGTTGTATCCCAGAGCTAGAATCCCTCAGACCTTAAAACACCACACCAGTTGGGTATTATCAGCGAGCAGTTTATTGAAGAATATATAAAAGCCAAGCCAAAAAAAGAGAGAGAAAAGTATAGTCCAAAAAGGTATCTACAAAATGTAACCATTAGTCTATAACTTCCAAGGTATAAGGATAAAACACAAGATACATGGTTGTAAAATCTAGAAGCAGAAGGCAGTGTAACATCCCAATATTCAAAACATGAACTTAGCAAAACTGGAACCATGAACTAGAAAACCACTTGAAATCACAGAACAGGAACTTGGCAAGACACTAGGCACCATGAAATTAGAAATCCACTTAGAATCACAGAGCAGGAATTTGATGAGACTGGCATGGATAATCAATGTTGACCATTCTGAGGTCAAAAGCTTTGTTTTGTCTCTTTTAAACCATTCCCACCTCATTCAGTGAGAAGAACACATTGCATTTCACTTTCCCACCAGTTAACACTTTGCCTTCCCAAAGATGGACTGACCTTCGAAGGACCTGTGAACTCTCTCTTTCTTTACAAAACTCTTGTTGTCCACTTTCAAGCTCATTAACATCTGCATCTGACAAATCCTCCTCAGAAAACTGATTTTCAGAGAAATCCTTCAGTAGGCCTGTCTCATTAATGTGGCCTTGAGCATCCTCCCTCTGTTCTGCAGAAGCCTCAGGCTCGAAGGCAGGCCTGTCAATAACCCCATCATCCCCATTGCAATCAGACACAGGCCCAGAAATCTCATTGATATCAGACAAATCATACACTATCACAGGCTGGACTACACCAGCAGCTGACTATTATGGGAAATCATTTGGCCAGGTGGGGGGACCGCATGGTCCCGACATGAAAGGACAAGATGGCCACTCTTGTGGCAAGTGTGTCCCTTTCATCCCCAAGCTGAGGAGCCTCTCACTCCATCTATCAGGGAGTTGCGTCTATATCTGAGGTGATCCTCTCACATGCTTCATTATATATAATGCTACTTCAGCATTCATAGATTTTGATATCCACGCAGGGTCATGGAACCAAATGCAAAGAAAAATCATAAAGTTCAAATTTGCCTGGAGACCATGCCTATAAGCATTCCAACTACAATTTCAGCATTGGATGCCTTTGATTAATGAATGGCAGATGTATTTTCTATTAGCATATGCATTGTGTTGCAATGTTTTGAGCTGAAGTACAAAATCTAAAATCTGAAGGAAAGCTAAATTCTGTCATAAATGGGATTTCCCCCCCAAAATTAACAAAATGTGAATATTGGGGAAAAACCAACTGATATTTGTTGCTCATATCTTGCACACTGGTGCGAGCTTGATTTCACTTTGTTTGGAATACAAATAGAGAAGAACATGGAATTGGTGGATTTGCACATGTCAGTTTCTGATGTGCATAATAATAATAATAATAATAATAATAATAATAATAATAATAAACTTTATACCCCGCCACCATCTCCCCGCGGGGACTCGGGGCGGCTCACATTGTTACAAAAGTAACAACACAAATAAATTAGCACAATATACACAGGTTAAAACACAATAAGGTAATAAAACAAAAGTTAAAACAAAAATTAATACAACAGTAATAATATCAAACAACCACCAATACAATTCAGTCAAACTTTATAGGTGGGGGGATTGCAGCAGCAATATAAAGATAGAATCATTAGATTAAAATACCCAGATAAGAGGGATCTAGTAGAATTCAGAATAGAACTATCCAAGGAGTAGAGATCAAATTGGTTTCCTTTTAAATGCGAACCGAACAAAATGCAGCATTCTTCTTCAGTGATAGTTCACAGTCCATCATTTATCACTCATTATGTTAATATTCAGTGGTTTTTCAGGCCCCTTCTACACTAGCCATGTGCAATCCAGATTGCCTGCTTTGAACCAGAAAATATGGCAGCATAGACTCATATAATCCAATTCAAAGCAGATAATGGGAATTATCTTCTTTGATAATCTGGATTATATGGCAGTGTAGAGGGGCCTTAGTTAAATGACCCTAGCATGCAGTATTATACTATAAATTTGAAATACATTCACAGTACTATAAAAAGAGAAAAGTAGGAGAGAGAGGGGAAAGGAATCTAGCAGCACTTTTTAGACTGATTTATATTTTAACACGAGCTTTTGTGTATATCAATCCACTTCCTCCAGTGGGGTCATATTAAAGTATCACGTTATTAAACACATCATGAATCTCGTTGTGGAGAGAAAAAGCCTAATATAAATAAACATAATCATAATCATTATCATCTTCATACAATTGTGGGAATGGGATAGAATGAGATCCAAAAAAAAAGCCAAACTTGACCCTCACTTCAATCTTCAAAAAACTGGGAGAGGTGATGTAGGTCTTTCAGATTTTGGAAAATGGTCAGTATTGAAATGTAAAAGTCTGCATCTCAAAAGTCAGTTTCTTTGGGATCAAAACATTATTTGAAGATATTCTTTTTTGCCATATATGTAGTTGTTAAGATTGATATATTAATACATGTAGTGTACCAATCAATTACATTTATTTATACCTCTACAAATGGATTGGAATTTGTTAATATAATACAGTTGTTTCTCTGCCTAGTGTACTTTAGAATTTTCTTAGTTGGAGACTTATTACTTTAAAATCCCACATTGTAGGTCAAGGATTAAAATGTGCTGCAAACAATTTATGGGTTTTGTTATTTCTAATGAGTGATTCTTGTGTATAGACTATCCTATTGGTGCAAAATAGAGTTCAGTGGGATTTAGCTGAAATAGGATTATATGCATAGCATTGAAGAATGAAAAAGTAAATGCAACTCTGATATTGTTGGTGATGTTAGTGGCCCTTGTAATGTTTTATCCAGTGTAGATGTGGGGACACAGATGGTATTTGGGTTTGTAGCACAGTCTTTTCCCTGCTCAAATGTGGTATCTTCTTGTAGGTGAGTAGCTACTTAAGGTTGGGAGGTTGCCTGTAGGCCACTAAACTCCTGCCTCTCTATCACCTTCTATACTGCCATATAAAATCCAGATTATTTGCTTTGAACTTGATTATATGGCAGTGTAGACTCATATAATCCAGTTCAAAGCAGATAATGTGGATTATCTGATTTCATAATCTGGAAGTAGAAGGGGCCAGAGTCTCGGAGCAGTGATATTCTCCAGAACTGTGTGTAGCTCATTGGGGATGTGTTTGAATAGTTTCAGCTGGAGGCTGTAGATGGCAACTGATTATGCGTTTCCATTTTCTGGGTTTTCTTTTTACTGCAGGTAGATTTTTCTGAGCACAAATTCATTCAATAGTTTGGAGTGTCTGTCTTCTGGGTAGTGTGAAAGATTCTTCCAGGTGAAAGATTTCAGCATATAACTATATGTAGCGTTCAGGTGTTTTAAATATAGTGTGGGGCTTAGACATCTATTTTTCAATTGCATAGTGGTGTCAACAAAGTGAATTTGGAAAACATGACTTGAGTGGAAACCAGACCAGTATTTAATGCAGCATTAAAATTGAGCTTCTGTTGTTTCCATATTATAAAAGATAAATACATTCCCAGACAAACCCATCATCCAGACAGTTGCCTATCATCATCCAAGAGCAGTACTGCTATTCTTGATCAAGGCCTGGAACTACCCATAAGATAGATAGTTTATTCACTCACATTTGTATCTTGTTCCTCAGCCTCCAAGCCAATGGATCTTTTCTTTACAACAGCCTTTAGAGTTATGTATGCTCAGAAAGAGTCATCCAAGATTTCCCAGTGAGATTCTAAGTTAGGTTGAGATTTGAACTTGGTTTTCAATTGTCCAAGCTCTGCATTCAATCTAACCACACTAGTCTTTGTTAGCTCTCTTGGCATGGTATAATTAAATTAACAGCATGTAGATCTCATTGTCATTTTCTTCACCTCAGACCTATAAAAGGCAGAGGGTATTATCTATTAAAGAATCTACTGTCAGAGAGCTGATAAATTCTCTTTTTCTTCATCTTTTTTCCTGAAACATCAGGCTAAGATAGACACTTATTTCTCACTGTGCCATGCACTGTTAAGATGGCATTTTGTTGTTGTTGTTGCAATTACTACTACTACTACTGGCATTTTAAATAAAAATAAGTGATTTTGTGTATATCTAAATAGGTATATCCTGTTTTTCATTTAAAAATATATACAGTAAAATTATATTTAAAAGAAGAAAGTGGCAAAGCAATAAAATTTTAGAATAAAATCATTCATTAAAAATTAGAGGTAATTGATCGAGAGAACACTTAGAAAAATAAACAAGGAAATGCATGGACAAATGAAGTTGTCCTTAGCAAATGGCAGAAATAGACAATATTGGGAGCTTGGTAATAAACATCTCACATTATAGGAACCAGAGCAGAGAAAGAGCTCCTTTAAACTCCAGCCAAATGGGCTTCACTAGCTATTGTATATGTCCTAAATGCCCTAATGGTACCAGATTGCATCTGATCTTAGAAGATGAGCAGGATCAGCCCTTGTTATCACTTGGGTGAGAGACCACCAACAAATACCAAATGCTGTAGGCTATAGCTCAGGGGAAGGAACTGGCAAAGCCACCTCAAATTATTCCTTGGCTGAGAAACCCTATGGAATCAATGGGGTTGCCATAATTCAACAATCAACTTAAAGGCACACTCATACCTAGAAACCACAGTATAATAAACAGAGTCCTCTCTGAGAAGTGAAGGAGCAGGGCTGCCTATAGAGGAGAAAGAGTATAACTGGAGCAAGATAGTATATATTTCTCTGTAACATATAGATCAGGGAATAGGGACTTAGCCTGTGCTGGTTGGGGTCACATGCCCCCTGAAGACACAGGTTCACAGTTTGGGGGGTCCTTCTGGTCTCGGCAGTGAACCTGGAGGCCCAAGTGTCAGAGGTGGCCAGGAGGGCCTTTTAACAATTAGACATTAAACAATTGAGAAGCCAGATCTAGCCACAGTGGTACATGCCTTAGTTACATCCCACCTGGATTTCTGTAACATGCTGTATGTGGGGCTGCCTTTGAAAAGTGCTCAGAAACTTTCAGCTGATTCAAAGAGCTACAGCCAGGTTGCTAACTGAGGCTGGTTAGAGGGAGCGGACAACCCCCCTACTGCAGCAGCTCCACTGGCTGCCAGTCTGTTTCCGGGCACAATTCAAAGTGCTGGTTATGACCTTTAAAGCCCTAGATGGTTCAGGTCCAGGCTATTTTGGCCGACCACATCCCCTTATACAAACCTGTCCAGGCCCTAAGATCTTCAGGAGAGGCCCTTCTCTTGGTCCCACCTCCATCTCAAGCTTGGTTGGTGGGAACGAGAGAGTGGATCTTCCTCCTTGGTGGCTGCCTCTCGACTCTGGAACTCCCTTCTGCCTGGGGAAGCCAGAATGGCCCCCCTCCCTGCTGTCCTTCCGGCAGTAGACTAAAACCTTTTTATTCAAACTCTTTTAAAGATGAAGGTGTTTGAGATCTGGTCGGGGGGTGCTGTACTTTTTAACTTTGAATATGTTTGATGGATTTTTACTGAACGTTTTAATACTGGTTGTGTTTAATTTTGTTTATTTGTATATTTTATATTGGGTACCAATGCTCTCATGTCAAGTCACTTTGGGTAACCTTTGGGGAGATAAAGCGGGATATAAATAAACAACAACAACATTCGATAGCAGCCATTCAGATGACTGGGGCAGACTCCCCCCCTTTTAAAATAGGAGATTATCATATGAGTCTGTATACTGCATTGGAGGCTCCATAGACATGAATAAAACACTTACTACCACATTACAGCATCCTAAACCCATCCCAAACCAACCTTCAGCTTGTGTTAAACTTGCATGAAATGAAAACTGTTTCTGTCCCATCGTTCCCCTGATTTCAGCTTCTGAATTCACATTCAAAGAGTTTAGAAAGTGGGTTCAGCAATGCAAAAAGTTGACTCCAGATCTGGAATAGGTTTTGGAGACAGTGACATCGATTTCTGGGCATGTTGTGGGTTGTCTTTCTTGGCTGCAAAGCAACATGTTAACTTTTTCTCCCTTAATCATCTTGATCACTTCATTCAAATTAATTAATTAATAATCCCTGGCTACACCATGCTTCTCATATGAATTTCCCATGTTAATTAAATGTTTCCTTTTCTTGCAAGAGAACAACATTTTGCAGAATTTCCCACTCACGCATGATTTTTTCTCTTTACAAAAGCTATAAAAGTTCAAATTTCACCTCCCACTTACCAAATAAATACTATCCAAAAAGTATTTAAATTGCACAGTGTTTCTTCTTTTTAATCTTTGAAGTATATGTATGCCCTGTGCTTCAGTGCTGTGAAACCTCAGAAATTCATAGGTACATAGCTTTGAACCTCTGAACACTTGATGGGGACTGCACAGATCAGTAACTGAAATAAGGTCAATGTGCTTTGAGCCTTCTCAAAGAGCATTCAAAAATGCTTTGTGCGGTACAAAGAGGGGTTAGGTAGGCATGCTCCAATCGCAGGCAAGATGTGTTTACAATGGCAAAACCTATTTTAGGAGACTCGGGTGATAATACCTTTACTTCTGCTGCAACATATCTCTATTTTACACATAGCTAATTTTCATAATATATATTTTTTAACTTGATACATTATTTTGTTGTTTTTACAGGACATTGTAACAAATGTTTCCCCAAGAATAATACGTGGAACTACCTCGGGGCCCATCTATGGTCCAGGCCAAGGTTCTTTCCTGAACATCGAACTTATCAGTGAGAAAACAGCTGCTTACTGGTGTAAAAGCGTCACTGAATTGAAGACTGACTTCCCTGACAAGGTAAACTAGATCTTTATGGAAAGAAAGCCACTCATATGAAGGCTGGAAAGGAAAAGTGCGTTACTCAGAAAACTGGAAGTAGTTTGAAAGAGGTTGGTGCTCCTTGGGTACATTCTCTGCGTCTATGCGGAGTCAATGGGTTTTTCAGGATTCTGTTCTTGGGACACCTGCAGAATGTGTGTGTCTAGAAGTGAACACAGGACATTCTGTTTACACTGAAATAAGCAAAGCCTCTCTCAAACTACTTTCAACTTTCTTGAAACCTATTTTTCTCCTCCAGTTGTATTTTACGAAGTATACTGTTTATCAAGTAGTAAATATTAATGTATGCAACACAGTTAAATGTGTCTGTGAATTCAACTCAAGCTATCATCATTATAACAGTAAATTTATAGTTAAATGAGGACCGATTTTTGCTGCCTGAGTAGAAATCTCTTGGTGTTTATTACAAAATGCTTTGCCCAATTAATGCTTACAGAAATCGTTTTTGTTTAGATTCTCATGCCTTCTCCTGAAAAGCATGTAATATTAAATACAATATGCATTGTTTAGAAAAAAACCAAAGAAAAACCTTTTCGAGATTTGACTTAGCAAACTTAATGAGCAGAGAATGACATTCTCTACTCAAATAATAATATAAAAAAACAAAGGTGGGCACACAAAAGAATACCAACTAGTGATTACAGTACAGTAAATTATTGCATTTTGCTATATATTAAAAACAGAAGAAAATTGATATATAATTACTTTTGTATTGTAATAGATATATTTTCAATAGTGGGTTCAAAAATCAACTTGCTAGAAATTAAAGCCTTTTGTTACTATCAGAGCAGCTGACACTGCTTCAGATTGATTTTAATACAAAAGGACTTGCTCTAAAACTGTCTTTAAAATCCAGGGTTTAGGTATACTAAGTGTAAGTTGCGAAGGATAATGCTGGGATCTGAGCTGAACAACAAAATTAAAAGGAATATTTACAAACATTTCTTCATCCAACCTCTGCCTCACCCTCAGCCTAAGGCCCTCTTCACGTAGCCCATGGGGGCCATGCCATTGCGCCCGCAGTCGCCGACAAAAGGGAAGGTGCGTGGGATGCTTCATGGAGCTCCACACACCCTCTCTCTTTCCCCCATCACATGGTGGGGATGGGACAGGGCGCATTGACAACCTGTCTCCATCAGATGAGATAAAGAGTAGCAACACACCGCAACATGCGTTACCCCACCGCCTTTCCCCCCATCATATGGAGAAAAGGGGAGGAAAGTGCAAGTAGTTCCATCGGAGCTACCCAAAAAATACTTAACTCCCCATGGTGGAGGAGGAAGTGCTTTCTGGAGCTTACCCTCCACTTCAGGAGGAATGTGGGTAGGGCCTGCCATGCATCGTCTGATGGTGCTTGGCAGGCCCCGTCCGAACCGTGGATAAAAGCAGCAAATGGGGCTATTTTGGCCTGTGTGAAATCCAAATTTCTGATTTTATACTACCTTGGTTCTAAAATATATCTGCTGTGTTATAAATTCTTTTACCAAGCTTGTCTATGCCTCCTCCCTCCCCCCACTTTCCTATAAATTTAAAATAACAGCATATACATTCATTAGGGATGTGTGACAAATCTAATTTCAATATGGAGTAGACTGATTTAACTCAGTCCTCAGTTTCCAGGCTGATCACAGGGCAAATGTATTGTATATGCTCATGTCCTCACTTTGAAAGTTAGCTTTCAAATGCACATAAAGCATGAATCAATCATTTATTACTTCAACACTGAGCATAAAAAAGAAGACAGAAAACATTATTTTAACACACTTTAGTAAACTAGGGTGGGAATGAGGAAATGCATTCAAACACTGCTTACAATTTATAAAATGCACACATTTCAAGGAAGGTAAACACATCTTGTGTCAAGTCATGTCTGACTTATGGTGACTCCAAGTTTTCTAATGCTATGAGTATATGACTTGCCTAAGACCGCCCAGTGGGTTTTCATGGCCAAGTGAGGATTCAAACCCTGTTCTTCAAAGTCATAATCCATTAATGAATCTGTGTATCCTGATAAAACACCACATAAAATCAAATTTTACAAAATTTTACAAAATATCTGGTCCTTCAGAAGTGCATTGCCCTTGTTAGCTAGGGTGATAACCCAAACACCTGACGGGTCAAATATCCCACATCCCATCACCAGATGTAGTTACATTATTTCATTGATTGAACAGAAAGATCCAGTGAACTGCAGGGAGATACATATTTTAACAGCCATGAAACACAAATAACGGTTCTCTCCACCCTCCACACCATCATCTGAAACTTCAAAATCACATTCTACAATTCCTGAAATATTTCAACACAAGCAAAACCAAAGAAAATTATTTTCCTCCCCCTGGTGAGGGAGATTTTGAGAGAGAAAGAAAGACACACAGAGAGATTCTCAACCTGTGAAATATTGCATTTTAACTCCACTTGGATCAAACTACTGCTGTGATTGCAGACATAAAATGGAGCTTCTTTTATCTGTCCAGTTTCTAAAAATATAGACCTGGTGTTAAGTAGCATTTTGTTAGATTGAAATGATAAGCTAACTAATAAGGTAAAAATGAGCATTTTAAAGTAACAATATTGATACGAGCATTTTCATTTCAAGTGCATTTGCCCTCACATGTTTTAAGCCGAGGGTCAAACTTGCAGTTTTTCAAGTCGCTCCTGACATACACAAAAATCCACATTATCTACTTTGAACTTGATTTTCTGAGTCTACACTGCCATATAATCCACTTCAAAGCAGATAATGTGGATTTTATACAGCTGTGTAGGTGGAGGCTATCCACCTTATCACACTGAAAATTTTTCCAGGCGTAGAACACTTCAGCCTTTTTTCAATCATGGAGTAGCTCATCACATGTTTCGGGGTTGAAAAGAGGCAGAAGTGTTCTGAAAGGAGGGAACACTCTGAATACAGATCAGCAACTGTGTTCAGAGCTCCTACTTCTTATCACACTTTACTCATATGTTTACAACCGAAAACAGGTGGGATGGGAACCATCAAAGTTTCATTGCCCAACCGTCAGCAGTCTCTTATATCCTCTGGGGTTCAATGCAGATCAATAGGATCCCATTGAAAGGAATGGTTTTAACCTGGATCACTGTCTCTTGTATCTACTGGGGTTCAATGCAGATGGATAGGACCCCATTGAAAGGAATGGTTTGGGGCAGAACAATTGTTCCCATGGGAAGATGAGATTTTAAACTTGTGTCAGTCTCCTTTAATTTAAGGGATCTCATGGTTTTTGGATAGTTTTGTTTCTACTGATTAAAAAAGTAATATTGACCTTGTGATGAATGTAAGTTTAATGTATTGCCAGCTCTTAAGTTTCCACGTGTTAGTGTGATGAGGAGGCAGAACTCGAAATTGGACTGCTGACTGCTGAAAATATTCTTCATCTCCCACCCCTCTAGGAAAATCAATTGCCTTCTATTTAATGGGCATCTCTTTGAGTCATTATGTACAAAGAAAGGAAAATGAACATCTAAGTCATGTAAGGATAGCTAGAACTCTGTCACCAATTGCATTCAAGCTCAGACACATAACAAGAGATCCTTTGGGATTAGAAATGATTGTGAGAGCACAAAAGATAGTGAGCATGATGGGAAACCCTTGACTGTTGTCTTGCCTCCTTTTGGCACTAACTGCCTATAGAGACAAAAGAAGGTGGATGTTCTTCTTTGTTGTCATTCTTTTACAGAATTAGTTACAGTGTCATGAGTTATGGTAATGAAAAAAAAAACTTTTCCAAAACCATAGATGTAGTGATGGGCCTTTTTCCCTCAGAAATGTGCTGTTGACCTTCTGTTCACAGGGATCCTGTATTCATGGATCTCCCCCCTCCCAAAAAAAATAAAATCTTGATTTTGCCATCTTATATAAAGGGCACCACTGTACTACCCCATTGTATATAGTGGAACTTGAGTATCCACAGATCTTGGTATACACAAGAGGATGCGTAGGATCTTGGATCCAAACATCAGCAGATACCAAGAACCTACTGTAACTGTCAAAACGTTTTTGGTGATCTAGGAAGAGAAGATCTATGGCAGTTATTACTGCTTTTGGCTAATGCTTAGTTTCTCTTATTTTCTACTGTTTTATCCTACTCACTGAAATAGTGGTAGGGAAAGCTATCAATTTTAATTTCTTACACCCAAAGAAATATGAAGAAATGTGTGTTTTTCTGTGCAAGACTTCATTGAATCAAAGGTATCTCCCTTCTCAACTCTGGGAGACATGGTTGGGTAAATACATCAAGTATGTGCCATATCATATACAGAACAGGACAGTGTATATAACCTGAATAAGATACAGATGTGCATCTCCACAGTTTGTTGATACCAAGCATGGTCAGAGTTTTCTGAAAACCAGGTAGACATTGAATAAAGCATGATGGCAGGGAGAATCTGCAGCCAAAGCAAATTGTCAAGACATTTGGCAGGTGTAGTGCAATCTCTCTCTCTCTCTTTCTCTCTCTCTCTCTCTCTCTCTCTCTCTCTCTCTCTCTCTCTCTCTCTCTTTCTCCCCCCTCCCCCCCGTTATATAGTCCTGTCACCTTCAGTGGGATTGTATAAATGTATGCGGTCACTGAATTGTCTCATAATGTCAGTCAATCAGTTTTTATTTGTGGCCTTCCATCAGGCAGTTTTCATAATGTATGGAGCACAAGAAAGGGCTTCTAGAGATTGACTATTAATAAAGACATCCACAATGAGCACAGGCTTTAAAAACATCATTGAAAGTGAGTGACACGTTTCCTTGGGTGTACATAAGCACTTAGTGACCCTCATTCAGTATTTGACAGTGCACGCTGTGGCATTTTAATGCAACATTTGATAAATTAAACTGTCCTGGAAACAGGGATTTCCTTAGCCAAACACAACTCAGAGTGAAGTATATTAGTGATGTTTGACTGACAATTAAATCCTTTCACCATTGGTTCAGGAAATATATTTATTGTCAGTAAATAATGTCTTAAGTAATCTTGCCCAGAGTAAACTGAAAACCAAAAGAGGTAAGCATTTTGGAGAAATATGGGCTGGTGCTTAGTAGCAAACAGGTACTTTGAGACAGTCCACTTCTGAGCATTCTGGGATGATCTATACTTCTTAGACCAGGGGTCCCCAAACTAAGGCCCGGGGGCCAGATGCGGCCCTCCAAGGTCATTTACCTGGCCCCCGCCCTCAGTTTTATAATATAATATTTTTATATCAGGTTTAATAATATAATATATTGTATATACATATAATATTGATAATAATATTATGTTATACAATATAATACTAATAATAATACCATATAATAATATTAATTATATGTTATATATTACATATTATATAATAGTATAGTGGTATAGTTCAATATACAGTACTCACTTATCCAACATAAACGGGCCAGCAGAACGTTGGATAAGCAAAAATGTTGGATAATAAGGAGGGATTAAGGAAAAGCCTATTAAACATCAAATTACATTACGATTTTACAAATTAAGCACAAAAATAGGTTTTACAACAGAAAAAGCAGTTCAATACATGATAATGTTATGTAATAATTACTGTATTTACGAATTTAGCACCAAAACTTCACAATGTATTGAAAATTTGACTACAAAAACATTGGCTACTAAAAGGCAAATTGCGTTGGATAATACAGAATGTTGGATAAGCGAGGGTTGGATAAGCGAGACTTTACTTTAGTAATATATAATGCTAATATTGTGCTATGCTAATAATATAATATATTGTATGTACATACAACAGCTCTGAGTCCCCTTCGGGGTGAGAAGGGTGGGATATAAATGTAGTAAATAAATGCAGTAAATAAATAATTAATTTTAGACTTAGGCTTGGCCAAAGTCTGACATGACTTGAAGGCACACAACAACAACAGTCCTAATTCACTTGACAATCTCATTGGCCAGTAGCAGGCCCACACTTTTCATTGAAATCCTGATAGGTTTATGTTGGTTAAAATTGTTTTCATTTTTAAATATTGTATTGTTCTTTCGTTGTTGTTGTTGTTGCACTACAAATAAGACATGTGCCGTATGCATAGGAATTTGTTTGTATTTTTTTTCAAATGATAATTCAGCCCCTCAACAGTCTGAAGGATAGTGGACCGGCCCTCTGCTTCAAAAGTTTGAGGACCCCTGTCTTAGACTAATATCTGCATTGGACTGCTATTATATTTATTTCACAGTTCTTCAAAGATTACAGTGAAATACATTTAGAAATGAGCATTAATGAAGCTATGGAGCAGGTCATGTTGTTGAATGAGTACATGTAAAATTCAAAGATACAGCCATGTTAGTCTGGATCTGGATCTTATAGCGCTTTTGAGACTGAGAGAAAGACATTGATAGCATAAGTTTTTGTAGACTTCGGTCTACTTCACCAGATGCATACTTCTATATTTGTGAAATTGTAAGAGATCAGAAGGAGACTAGTTACAACTGGAGCTTTGCAAAAGATCTTTACAAATTTAAATTGAGAAGGAATATCAGTGTTGTGTTTGGGCCCTGAGATTGTGGGAGAATACAGGGAATAGTTCAATTTAATTTTAAATAAAAGGGATACTATGTGTGGAACCAGCATAAGGTTAATTTTATTTGTAATATAATAATCATTACTGTTCTTTATTTCTACGTCTCGTGTCTGGATGTTTATTTTAATGATTAATAAAGATAATTGGTTCTTCTTATTAATTAAAGTAGACTGTCTTGCCACACTGAACCCACTGATCAACACAGCCACTTGCCCAGCATAGTGATTATCTTGAGAGCCAAATATCAGGATCCAGGGAGGAATTTTGAGTGAAAAAGGGCCCAATTTAAAGAGCCCAAGTGTTGGAAGTATAGGGTCAACTTGGATAGTGGATCTGTCATATATATAAACAGGATTTATCTGTTAGGAACCTTCTGTAGACTACCTTTATACAGATTATGACAGTTGCCATCTTCTCGGTTGTGGCTACCATGTAATCCAGACACATTTAAAGTAGAACTTAATCTAAACATATTGTCTAAATAAGCATCATAATTCAAAATGGATTTAAACAGAAGTGGAGTTAAGGGTTTTTTTTTTTTGTTTAATTGCATGGTTTTTGTCTACACAACAGGCTTTGTTTAGTACATCACAAGTATTCAAAAATGACATAAAACAGTATAAATAATAATGGGGATATGTCTCTTGTTATATGAAGGCTCCTCTAATAAGTAAGAAGTTTTGCTCATGACAGTTTCATAATGCATGGCCAAGAAATGTGTGGGCTGACATATAGAAAGTAAGAGATATAAGACTGCATCATCTGTGATTATAGTGGAGATTTGAAAACATCACATAAATGGTTTACATTTTTTCATGCCTGGACACCTATAATTAATGGTTTATCAAACTTTTATCAGTAGTTCCATAGACAATAATAAAGTGATTTCATTCGTGATGTGGTCATAGGTTCTGATTTTGAGGCACAACTTCAATGTGTGGGCCTTGAGCATTAAACGTTTCAAGTTGGAAACAATATTGCAAATCTCAAAACTACAATCATGCTTAAGCAAATGTGTTTTTGAATTTTTGGACTTAGGTTGCTTTGTCTTAGAGAGATAATTACAAACTCGAACATGTATTATGTCAATTTTCATCCCTAAACAAGGCATTATGTATTTAGAGCAGGTTTGGAAACTGTAGCCATCTAGATGTTGTTGCATGGCAAAACTCTAGCCAGCATAGCTAACAGTGAAGAATGCTGGATGTTGCAATCCAATAGTGTCAGAGGGAGTGATTCTTTGATTTACCAGGAAGAGATACATTTTCTTCCTCTACTATACAAACAAAAGCTGTCCAGGATGGAGATGCCAAAAAAGTGGTGTGTGTCCCCCCCCACCCCCCACCCCCCAAACATCCCTGCGGATCTGAGAAAGAGGAGTTAATTCACAGGCCATTGTACAAGATTTCTGTAGCTGTATTTGAAATGGTTCAGAACTGCAATCATTTTTTCCTTCAATTTTTATTAAATTTTCAAAAAGATACAATTTTTAAAATAAGTCAGCCAAAACAATACTAGAACTATCCTCAAGTCCTCCCCCTCATTGTTCCGCCAACCCCTTTATCCCCTTTAAAAAAAAAATACAAATAAAATAACAGTAAAAATACTGCAATTTTGTTTGTACTGTATTCTTTTTGTATTGTTCCAATAACTTTTGTGTGTGAAAAGTGATAGGCAGTGACAACAAATGGTAAGACACATTGGAGATTTGTATCCACGGGAAAAGCTATTGTTTGCTTAGAGCACGAGACATTGGTCTTATTAGAAAGGAACACATTTCACAATTTTATGAGGACTATAAGCACATCTTGAAAATGTTGCCTGGAGGTGTAAAGTAGGAGAAAATTAAAGCTGTTGCTGAATACTTTGCCAGACATCTTCCAGAAAATGAGTTGAGAGCTCCTCTTGATTATTGGAAAAAACAAATCCTTAATGTCTAGAGATAGCTTTAGTGCTCACATCCCCTGATCTGAACAATTCAGCTAATGCCAACTGAAAATTCCTATCTGAAGGAATGCAAGCTTATACAAAAGGGGAGATATGTGCCACAGTAGAGTTTGGTGCTTTTTTTTCTCCTGAAATGCAATTTACCCTTGCCTTGTCTATATGTAAGAGGCTCGAGGGTGTCTTCATATCTGAATGCATTTTCATCATATTGTTTATTGTGAGATTTTATTTTACTTAGATTCTATATTAGTGTGGGTTTTTTTTTCCTATCGAACATTGGCACTATAACCCTGCACATTCATAAGTAATTCCTACCAGGTTCTATGGGAATTTTCCCCATTAAGTGGATACAGAATAGGGATTTAAGAAAAGATTTTGAAAATGTTGCCACTTTGAATCCCACTCTTGGAGGAAAGCAGGATAGAAATAAACAAATAAACAAATAAATAATGTCCAGATAACTCTTTTGGTTATGGCTATAATAGCTGGTAACTTCCATGTTCAAGTGGTATTCGTTCTGGTTGGGATTTTTTCTGAGACAGCGAAGGTGCTGAAACCATTTGGTAATTTGGGTTTAGCATCACATATTGATATGCTAATATTCAGAAAAAAATGTAAAACAGATTTACCACTTTGCTGACTTGAAAATCATTTGCCACCACTGCATCCCTATAGATTATTTCTGTGTTGAAGGCTCTGTTTTCTTCAATCCTTTTTCTTTTCCATTTTTTTGTAAACAATTTTCTGTGAATGACAGCAGGGTCATTACTTACACCAGTTTCATAGAGCTTTAGAACTTATGGATTCAAAGTTACTAACACTACCCTTATAGGTTTCACTTCCATTCCCCTGTTCTGCCTCTCACAGTTCCCAACAGAGGCGGTCCATCGGCGAGGTAAATTAGGCGGTCGCCTGTGGCGCAACGCAATGGGGGGTGCAGTTGAGGCGCCCCCGCATGCCCACGGTACCGCCAGGCCAAAGGAAGGCCGCCAGGTCCATCGTCGATGATCGCCCATGCTTTTTTTTCGGCCGATGGTCCTGTGCTGGAGTGCCTTCTCCATGTCCGCGCGGGCGAGTGGGGAAGCCCTGCACATGCACACAGGACCATCGGCCAAAATGGCTGATGGTCCTGTGCGCGTGCGCAGGACTTACCCACTCACCCACATGGACACAGAGAAGGCACTCCAGCCACCCATCAGCGCAGGCGAGTGGGGAAGACCTGTGCATGCGCACAGGACCATTGGCCAAAATGGCCGATGGTCCTGTGCGTGTGCACAGGACTTCCCCACTCACCTGCGTGGACATGGAGAAGGCACTCCAGCACAGGACCATCAGCCAAAAAAAAAAGCATGGGCAATCATCGGCGTGGACCCGCTCACCCTGCCTGCCAGTATGCACCCGCCCGCCCGCCCTACGTGCTGCCGTGCACCACCACCTCTGCAGCCGCTGCCACAGCCACCGCCGCAGCCACGGCCTCTGGTATGTGGGGGATGGGCACCAAAATTCGGGGGGGAGGCGCCAGAATTAGGTTTGCATACTACTTAAAATTACCTCAGGCCGGTTCTGGTTCCCAATGACCACTTTAGCTGATATGACCTTAACATTTCTCAGAGATCTTCTAATGTTCCTCACATGGGGGAAGCGGGACCTTTCGCCCACATCCTTGCTGAGGGGGAAAGAGGATTCTTCAACCTAATTTCCTTGTGGGTGAGAGAAGGAGGATCTTTCCTATGCCCGTGGGAGAGAAGAATCCTTCACCCTATACTCCATGTGGTTCTCTCTCCCCTGTCTCCATTTGTTTTACACGATTTCTGTGAAACATAAAAATGGGCACAAAACCCATCTCCCCACACTCTTGCTTTATAGTGTGTCCCTCAGAAGGAGAAAGTAGGGTTCTTTGACCTATGTGCCTGTGATACTCTAGGCTGCGAGAGCACTGGAAACCAAACACCAGGCCAATAAACAATCTAATATCTTTATTAAAAAATTGAAGAAATAGAACAAAAATAAGCAGAATATATAGTTCATCAATAGACCTTCTGGGAAAGGTCAAATATAGTCCAGTATTATAAAGTTCAATGTCCAATATTAGAGTTTAAAGGTGAAAATCCAGTTAACCGAAACACACTCAAACTTCCAAGCAGTTTGAGTGGGGAATAATCCGGATCTTTAGCAAGAGTTCCAAGGCAAGGGATTCAAGGCAAGGCAAGGCAAGGCTGGAAACAGAGGATCCAAATGCGATCTGACTTGACTCGAAGGCGAGGCATCGCGCCCAATCTACACACGAGTAGAACACCACAAGGACTAGAGGCGAAGTTAACACTCCAACAGACACGTTGACACCACACTGGCTGGCCAGCATGCAGAACTTTTAAGGGACTTCAAATCTCCCTTGCAAATAGGTGTCCAACACATTTCCCAGGGGAAAAACTGACTGGAGACAACATCTTCAGCAGATGCAAGCCTCCCTGAAAACTCCCAAGGGAAACTGGTTTAATTAACATTCTCTCTGGCAGCTAATCTAGCGCTTCGTCTCAGACTGGCCTTCTCAGAGCGACTCGATTCCCAACATAACCGTCTTTGGAAAGGAGGGGAACCGCTGGGAACAGACTCGGCTTCAAGGCCTCTTTTAATGAGCTCTGGGCTTGAATTGTCAACAGGGAACATCTGGAAAACGGGCTTTTGTTGAGCCGGCGAAATTCCCAAATCCTCATCGCTCTGGTCCGCAACGAGTACCGGATCAGGACCCAAAGGTCTCTGTGACATCACAGTGCCTCTGTTTAGAACTGCAGCTATTGTATGATCCTGACTATTTCAGGCCAAGGCTTAATGTGCAAGTAGTGTTCAGTAATAAAAATGCATAAATGAAAATGCTCAATTCGCATAAAGCATTAATGAATTTGTACATTTTATGCAAATTAGGCTATTTGGATTATAGCAGCTGGAGTACAGGAGGTCTAAATTAAAACTAAGTAAATGTCCAAAGTGCCCAAAAGCACCAAATCCCATTGGATCATAGGAATTAAGCAGGGGTTTGTCTTGGTTAGTCCTTTCATGGGAGACTGTCAATGAATACCAGGAACTTTCAGAGCAAGGAAATGGCAAAAACAGCTCTCAGTATTCCTTGTGTAAGACCACCCATTGAAATTCATGAAGTAAGCATAATATGACTCAAAAAGATCTTGTCGTGGGCATCTACTACAGACCTCTGAGTTAGTATGAAGGACTTGATGAAGCCTTCTGTCAACAGCTGACCAAACAGGCACAAAGAAGAGATATAGTAGTCATGGGCGATTTCAACTATCCCGATATCTGCTGGAAAACAAACTTGGCCAAGAGTACAAAGTCCAACAAATTCCTCACTTGCCTTGCAGACAATTTTATGGTCCATAAGGTAGAAGAGGCAACAAGGGGACCAGCTACTCTTGATCTAATCTTAACAAATGTGGAAGACCTGATCAATACAGTCGAAGTGGTCGGATCCTTAGGGGCAAGTGACCATGTGCTCCTGCAGTTTGCCATACAAAGGAAGGCTGAAACTAAGACAAGTCAAACACGCATTCTGGACTTTAAGAGAGCTGACTTCCAAAAAATGAAGGAATTACTGAGTGGCATTCCATGGACGCCAATATTAAAAGACAAGGGAGTTAAGGATGGATGGGAGTTTTTAAAAAGTGAAATACTCAAGGCGCAAATGCAAACAGTGCCAACAAAGAAAAAAAAGACAAGTGCGAAGAAGCCAGAATGGATGTCCAAAGAACTTCTAACCAAGCTAAAACTCAAAAGTGACATGCACAAGAAGTGGAAAAGGGGAGAAATCACCAAAGATGAATTCAAACATATAGCCAACTTCTGTAGGGAAAAGGTTCGCAAGGCTAAAGCGCAAAATGAGCTCAGGCTTGCCAGGGACATAAAAAACAACAAAAAAGGCTTTTTTGCTTACGTTGGTAGAAAAAGGAAGAACAAGGAGGCGATAGGGCCACTGTGAGGAGAAGATGGGGTGATGGTGACAAGGGACAGGGAAAAGGCAGAACTACTTAATGCCTTCTTGGCCTCGGTCTTCTCACAAAAAGAAAGCCATCTTCAACCTCAGCAACATGAAATGGATGAAGGATTGGGGGAAATCCAACCCCAAATAGGGAAACAAGTTGTCCAGGAACACCTGGCCTCTCTAAATGAATTCAAGTCCCCTAGGCCAGATCAGCTACATCCAAGAGTATTGAAGGAACTAGCGGAAGTTATTTCAGAACCACTGGCAATTATCTTTGAGAGTTCTTGGAGAACGGGAGAAGTCCCAGCAGATCGGAGGAGGGCGAATGTGGTCCCTATCTTCAAGAAGGGAAAGAAGAACGACCCAAACAATTACCGTCCGGTCAGCCTCACGTCGATACCAGGCAAGATTCTGGAAAAGATCATTAAGGAAGTGGTCTGCGAACACTTAGAAACAAATGTGGTCATTGCTAATAGTCAACACGGATTTACAAAAACAAGTCATGCCAGACTAATCTGATCTCTTTTTTCGATAGAGTTACGAGTTGGGTCAATACAGGGAATGCTGTGGATGTAGCATACCTGGATTTTAGTAAGGCCTTCGACAAAGTCCCCCACGACCTTCTGGCAAACAAACTAGTAAAATGTGGGCTAGACAAAACTACGGTTAGGTGGATCTGTAATTGGCTAAGCGAACGAACCCAAAGGGTGCTCACCAATGTGTTGTCTTCATCTTGGAAAGAAGTCACAAGTGGAGTGCCGCAGGGTTCTGTCCTGGGCCCGGTTCTGTTTAACATCTTTATTAACGACTTAGACAAAGGGTTAGAAGGCACGATCATCAAGTTTGCAGATGACACCAAACTGGGAGGGATAGCCAATACTCCAGAAGAAAGGAGCAGAATTCAAAACGATCTTGACAGACTAGAGAGATGGGCCGAAACTAACAAAATGAAGTTCAACAGGGACAAATGCAAGATACTTCACTTCGGCAGAAAAAATGGAATGCAAAGATACAGAATGGGGGACACCTGGCTAGACAGCAGTACATGTGAAAAAGATCTTGGAGTCCTTGTGGACAACAAGTTAAACATGAGCCAACAATGTGATGCGGCAGCTAAAAAAGCCAATGGGATTCTGGCCTGCATCAATAGGGGTATAGTGACTAGATCCAAGGAAGTCATGCTCCCCCTCTATTCTGCCTTGCTCAGACCACACCTGGAATATTGTGTCCAATTTTGGGCACTGCAGTTGAAGGGAGATGTTGACAAGCTGGAAAGCGTCCAGAGGAGGGCAACTAAAATGATTAAGGGTCTGGAGAACAAGCCCTATGAGGAGTGGCTAAAAGAGCTGGGCATGTTTAGCCTGCAAAAGAGAAGGCTGAGAGGAGACATGATAGCCATGTACAAATATGTGATGGGAGGTCATAGCGAGGAGGGACCAAGCTTGTTTTCTGCTGCCCTGCAGACTAGGACACGGAACAATGGCTTCAAACTACAGGAAAGGAGATTCCACCTGAACATCAGGAAGAACTTCCCCACTGTGAGGGCTGTTTGGCAGTGGAACTCTCTCCCCCAGACTGTGGTGGAGGCTCCTCCTTTGGAGGCTTTTAAGCAGAGGCTGGATGGCCATCTGTCGGGGTGCTTTGAATGCGATTTCCTGCTTCTTAGCGGGGGGTTGGACTAGATGGCCCATGAGGTCTCTTCCAACTTTACTATTCTATGATTCTATGACTTGACACACATGCACAAATAGACTGTTCCTCTGCCATTAGAAAGCCCCAGATCACCTTAAAGGGATGTAGAGGGGCAAAACTAATTCTTGCAAAGATATTGTCTCTTCAGAAAAATCAAAAATGTCTTCTAGAACAGTCATGCATAACCTGTGTTTCTCCAGGTGCTTTGGACTTCTGCTCCCAGAATTCCTGACGATTGGACAAGGCATAATTTTTGTGTCATTGGAGAAGCTGAGGAAAGCCATCTTTGTACTATTCTAAACCCCATGCCCATCTGCACAATTTCATTTTCCAAGCAAAAGTTAAATAGCTTAATGAACATGTTGCAGCTTGTCAGATGCCATACCACTGAGTCCAAGTAGGCAATTTTTGAAAGCAAAAACACATGCTTCTCCGTGGTCTAGAGAAATGCCAGTCCCATTTCTTCTCCAGAGAGTGTAATAAAGATTGAAATAATAATTTAGCAGCTGATTGACATTTGCTGGGGGGGGGGGGGAGCAAAGCAGGAGAAATTAGTTGTTGGAGACACCTTTTCCCCATTATAAGTCTTCCAGGAGTGAATTTCCCTTCCTATGGGTAGATTTCTCTCACTTCCTGTTATCTCACTCTCGTTCTTAACTATGAGTCATTCATAAGTCAGATATTTGTAACTCGACTGCCTATATTCTTAATGATTTTATCTATTTTATTATGAGCTATGCAACTTCCAATGAGAGTTGCAATTCAGCTCATAATATATCCAGGAATTTCTAACCAGAGATCCATTTTCATCCCCTCATTCCAACATTTGAAATTCTAGCATTTCTGAGTAGGGCTCATTTCCAAGACCAAGTCCCTGTACACTTATTACTGAATATTGTGCCATTCTTACCTAATTCTTATCTAAAATAAAAGTGTGCAGCAAGGCACACACATTCACTCAGTTGTAGTTTTCTGTTTCTTTATTTTCTACAATTCTTTACACTCTCATAAAAATCATATTGAAAGAACTCCTATTCTCATCTGGCCATTTTGAGTGTGGGCTGCAGGATCCCATTAATCTAGTAACTGTCCATTTTAGCTTTAAAATGGCAATACTAGTTTCTTGAGGCCAAAAATCAATGCTGATACGCACTGTAGCTTATAGTATATTTTAAAATGCTTCAGTGACAGGACCATATTCTGGCTATTTGATAAACAGTATTAGTATTGGGCTGGCAAGGCTCATGAGATAATGGCACAAGGGATATCCTAAGATAATAGAGACAGAATGTAACATGAAAAATAAAACACCAGTATTGTATTGTAACTGGAAGTCTTTGGAAGCTGATTGGCAGAAGTGATGGGATGACATGAAATATTCATTCTTTTTTTTTTCATTTCACAGTGCAAGGGTAGTTGCTGGAATGCTTGGAGTTCACTTTCTGATTTATCCGCCAGAATTTAATCCAACATAGTGCACTAGAGGAAGCTGTAGCTTTGGGACTAGCCACCTCTTCACACAGGGCATTTTTGCACCTTTTTGCTACTTTGCTCCCTAGCAAGGATGGGGCCTGCCATGTGCCATAATCTGATGTATAGCAGGATTCACCCATTTTCCTCCAAGTCTAGAGGAAGTGCCAAAAGGTGCTTCCTCCACGATTGTGGGGAGAAAAGTGTATTTTGGCTGGCTCCAATGGAGCTACCCACACTTTCCTTCCCATTTCCCCGAGTGATATAAAGCGCAGTGGGACAATGCGTGTTGCTGCCCTTTCTGCCATCTGATGGGGGGAGGGAAAGTGTGCTAAAGCACCTTGTACCATCCCATCCATGTGATGAGGGGAGGCAGGAGGGTGAAGATATCCTTAGAGATACTATGTGTATTTATGTATAAGTCTTAAAATTTTAATCTAAAAAATTGACCCCAAAAATTTTGATTTATTCATGCATCAATGTAAATACTGTACATTAACACTTAACAAAAAAAGGAACCATCCCCATCCCTTGATTAGTGTGGCAAAAAGAGAAAACTTAGTCTGTTCTCAGACAACCTAAAAGAAGCACCGACCCACTCTGCTGTCTCTGCCATAGTGATGATTCTGTCCTTTATGAATGCCTGGGTTGGAAAATGGTGGTAGTGGTAGCTCTTTGATTTGACAGCTTCCGTCAAATAAATGCCGAGGGAGTAAAGGGGTGGTCAGTTCATTGAAGCTACTCAAAATACACTTTCCTCCCTGTGGTCGTGGAGGAAGCACCTTTTGGCGCTTCCCCTCAACCTTTGGGGGATAGTGGGTGGTGCCTGCTATATGTCAGATTATGGAGCATGGCAGGCCCCGTCCTTGCCAGGAAGCAAAGTGGCAAAACAGGGCGAAAATATGTTTTGGCCATCTAAAAACAAAACTCAGCTATTTACAATCATTTCTTTTACGTACCCATTGGTCTGAGTGAACAGAATAAGTTGTTTTTAACACTGAAAATCTGCCTGTGCCAATTTCCCCATACTTTCCCCATATGCTGTAGTAGCAAATAAGCTAATCAGTCCTTTCAAGTTGCCTCAGGGTAACAAATTGCCAAACTATCAATTTTCTTGCCCCACCTTTGCAGAAATTATAATTAAAACACCTATTTTTTTACCACATGAAAAAATATTTGACTTTTATTCAAATAAGTACCTAGATTTTGAAAGTTATTTTAAAACTTATTTCAGCAGGCATACTATGGAAAGGCTTGTGGAATTGATAATTTTTGTGGTGGCATTTGCAAGATAGCTGTCAAGTTCCTTTGTTCTTGATATAGCACCCCCCTCCCCCCCTTCTGACTCAGCACATTTTCCTTCTGAGCTGTTTTATTTCTGCTGTGAGCTGCTTACCAGTGCAAGGCTTCACAACTATTTCTCCCTATCCATTTTCTTCACACTTTTTATATTTTTAGTTGCTTTTGTCATGTCTCTAGGGCAAGATGAACACATGTTGAGGACCTAAAGCTGTATCAAATATAAGAGGTCACATAGCATTATTTATTTAAAACATGTGTTATTTTAATGCTTCTACATCTGTCTCTGAGATTCGGAGAGCCTCAATAGCTAGAGGCCTCAAGATATGGCATCTACAGGCATGTACAGTTAACAAAGTCTTTGAAATAGAGGATACTTTTTTACAAAGTTCTTTTTAACCTTTGACTATCTAGAGTTTTTTTTAACAGCATTGGCATTAGCTGGGTGGTGATGGACAACTTTAGAAACTCATTCTTTTCACCATATCTTCTGTAAACAATGCCAGTATTTAGTAATGGCTTGAGTGTTGGATTTCAATGCTATCGACTAAGGTTTGATCCCCTGCTTGAATATGGAAACCACTTGGGTGAATCACATGCTTCTGGCTCCAGAAAATCCCATATTAGGTTCACCTTAGTGTCACCATAAGTTGGAAATACTTGGAAGCACAACAGTATCAACACAAATAATGCAATGAAGTTTCAGTTAGTAGAGAGTGGAATTCCACTTTAGTTGCTCCTTACAGTAGCTACATAGCCCTACCTACAAGAGGCAAGGAAAGCAGCAGGTACATCCAGAATCTCTTATTGAAGTTGCATAGATAGAAAATCAGACAGAAATTGGGCAGGTGGGAGCAGATAAGCTTGCCTCACCAGCTCCTACGATCATGTTAAGAAAGGCACAGATCTGTAAGTCTGACCAAGTCTTGTTGAAATAAGTAAAGGGATCTCTTTAAGGGGGGGGGGATCCTTGAGACATGTTGGACAAAGTCTGCAAGTGGTCTCTAGAAGGTTCAACATGCTTTTGTTTACTTATGCAAGATTTGCCTGACCTTGTGCTTCCATTCTCATGGCCATTTTGCTAGTTTTGAATAAACTTTTGCTGAAACACATTGGACTGCTGTTCTTTTTTGTGATGTAACATATCCATATTCTTTCCATATTATTCCTATTTCTGGTAACAAATTTTCTGTTAAAGAAGAAATGCCAAGGATCATGTCTACTTATTTTAAGCACCTATCCTTTCAAGCAAAAAGGAGACAAAACTGTAATCTTATAACCTCAGAGTTCCTCACACCCATTAATTGTTTTGCTTTTCCCTAGTCTGGCACCTTCTTCAACTATGTAACAACTTTTTTAATGAAGAAAATAATTCCCCCAGCCTCTTAATATCAGAATCTATAAAGAGCATTCTGGGTTGATAGAGGGCAGGATGTCTTCAAACAGCATGCCATTAAAGTATGGGATATCTACCACAAGATGTATTTATGGCTGCTAGGCTTGTGCATTTCAACTGAACCTCGATCAGTTTCTGCTGGCCGAATACCAGTAGACTCCCATATTAGTTTTTACACACCTCCCAAAAACAGGCCTGCAGTCAAATGGCCGTTTTCTGACCATAACCCAAAATTATGGCTAGATCTGGCCCATTGGCGCCAATGGGTGAGCTTCCCAGGCTCCCCTTCCTGTCATTTTTAGGGCTATCAGGATGAAAGTGACCACACTTGGAAGACACATTACCACTGTTAGCCCAACAAGTTTCATAACGTTGGGGTCATCCCCTGATTTTTAGGAATTTCTTTTCTTTTTAGAGCACAGAGAGAAATATAAATAGAGAGAACTTGTTTTCAAAGGAATAAAATTATAGGTAGGTAGGTAACAAGATAGTAGTTGTCTGAGAATGAGGTTTTTCTGTTTGTTTGCTGGGATTATTATTATTATTATTATTATTATTATTATTATTATCTTTTAGAAGTATTTTCTGAAGGAGGGGAGGGAAGGCTATGGATTCTGGCCAAGTTTCTCCACAGATTTTTTCTTCGTGTCAGGAGCGACTTGCTCCACAGATTGAAGCCCAACTAAGTGTTGTAGTTGTTCTTTGTACTACTGACAAGTCAGCCAATATCATCATCATCATCTTCTACTTCTTCTTCTTCTTCTTCTTCTTCTTCTTCTTCCTATTATTATTACTACTACTACTACTACTACTACTATATTTTTAGTAGAAAATTCAGAAGGCAGAAAAAAGCAGCAAAGAGATCTATAAAGAGAGAACTAGTTTGCAAAGGAAGGTGGTAGTTACTAGGTAGTTGTTTTCTGAGAATAAGGGTTTTCTTTTTGTTTTAATTATTATTTTTATTGTCTTTTAGAAGTATTTTCTGAAGGAGAGGAGGGGAGAAAAAAAGAAGCTTCAGGGTGACTCAAGGTTCTCAGAAAAAGAAAGGCACACCACAAAAGCAAAGAGAAAGAGATGCTCTTTCTTTCTCCCAAGTCCCCAAACATGCACCCCACCCACCCATCCTGCATGTTCCCAATTCCCAGTCAGTTCCACTAAATTAAAAGAATCAAGAAAATAAAGAAAAATCAAAAAGATTCCAGTGCAAGGCCAAGCCAAGCCAAGCCAAATAATCAAGCGGAGCGGCGGCAAGGCAATAGGACTGAAACACAAAGATACAACTGAGTTCAATGGAGGCGGTCAACCCATTAAATAGACCCAACTTGGGTAAGACACATCACAGCGTTCTTCTACTCCCATTTGGCCCAACAGCCAGGGCTCACAGGAAAGCCCTGTGCAAGGAGAAGCATGCAGCTGCAGCCTCTTTGCATGCTGTGTACTCTCAAAAAAGGGAGGAGGAACTATGACCGGCTGCCATGTGTTCCCGTTACGGACAGGAAACTGTGATGGCTGGGCCCTTGCTGTTACAGCCATCCGACCAAGCCGAAGAAGCCAGATTGGCTAAAGGAAAATGGCTAAAATGGATCTGCACACAAACCTAATGTCCACCAACATGGTGGATGGCTCTCAAAGCAGATTAGATGGATTTGTGAAGGATTAAACTATCAGTGGCTACTAATAAGAATACTTATAGGCCACAGTCTATAGAGGCATTAGTTCTGTCTTAGTAACAGCTAGTGGGGAACATGAACAGGAGGATACTGCCTTGTTTCGGGTTTTGCATAAAAAATATTTTATCTACTATAGGAAAAGAATGCTGGACTATGTACACCTTTGATGTGATGTCACCTGCTAAGTTAAAATGGCAAAAGAGGAATGTTTTTTTCCTTTTCATTTTTGTGTATGGATCAGTGGGCCAGGATGCTTATGCCTTGTTTTGCAATGAAAATGCTGAAAACATCAGTAGTGGAGGGGAAAAGCCCTAGGGTTTTGTTTCCCCATTTCCCTACTTTGTTTTTCAACTTGTGGTCTTAAGAATCAATAAGGTGTCAGCACCCTGTTGTTAGGTTTTTGCTGCAGGTTATAGTCTATGTGTTTGAAATATTGTAAAACTAGATATAAGCACTTTCCATTAGCTTTGTTGATTGTGCCTTGGCCTCTCTTGCTCCCCTGATACTAAAGCAATATCTTAAAAGTATGATCCTTCTCCTGCTCTGGTTGGCATCATGGGGCGGGCAGCCAGTAGATGGACTCAGGAAACCATTTTAATCTCCCCATGAATGGAGATGACTAAACTGCAAGTGGTTTAAAACTAACTTTCAGCAATTCATTCAGTGCAAATGCCTTCTGTTTTTCACAGTTTGCCCTCTTGGCCCTCTTCCGCTGATGCCCTCATTCAATGAGTCCCATCCATTGCAATTTTGGCTCACAATAGAAATAGATGAGCTGCTAGTATGGATATACAGTCCCACAGAGAACCTATTATAGTAGTCTTATTGGGAGGTTATCTACTATCTGAACTACTGTGGCTAGTTTATCTTCTTCAAAAGGTGCACCCACCTGTAGAATGAATGCAGTTTGACACCACTTTAACTGTCATACCTTAATGCTACAGAATCATGGGAGTTGTAGTTTTGCGAGAGTTTAAAACTTTCTTTGCCAAAGAGTGTCAGTACCTTACCAAACTACCCATGATTTCCTGTTGAGCCATAGCAGTTAAAGTGGTGTCAATCTGCATCAATACTACAGTATAGCTGCACTTCAAGAAAGCCATGGTGCACCAAATGGACTGGTCACCAAGCATTCCAAGCTACAGAATCCACTTGGATCTCCATTGACATAGATGCCTCTAAGAGCACGCCTAAGATACAAAGCTAAAGCAATTCCAAACAGACTGTGTTTACCCAGTTCCTGGACTTGAGAACACCCAGTTCACAGAATCTTCACCTCATTGGCTTTCAACTTTAGTATATTGGTCCCTAATCCAGCCCATCACAGCATCCAGACACTGATCCAGCATTTCCACAGCCCCTTCTGACTTTGACGACAAGGAGGAAAGGAGGGCATTGCTCCCCCCATTATAGTACTGCTTCCACAAATGAATTTTTCCTTCAATTTTTCTAGCATCACAGAGAGTGACACGTTGAAAATTGTTTACACCTAGTAGTCTTTGTATTTGCTGTGTTAGCATTCCATTGATCACATTGCCTGTCTCTTTTCTTTGGGAGCCTAAACTGTATTTCTAAAGGTTCAACTGATATTTTAAGTTACTTGAATGCTAGATATGTACTAGCTAAAAGAAAATTGTATAAGGAGGAAAGTTCTTATGGTGGAATAATGTGTTCCCCTCCATGTAGCTATACTCCGAGACACATTACAGATAAGCTGTGAGTAAATTGCAGGAAATAAAGGGGAAGTGTCAAAGGATCTGACAAAAGTAGTGGAGATGAGGCAGAGGAAAATTTCAGCAGTGGAGGAAACAAGTAGAAGCTAGGAAATTAAAGGGTAAAGAGAGACTTGAGAGAAAAATAGGCTGACATACAGCAATACTGTCACAGTAGAGGTCCGTGCAGATCCCGGTCATGTAATTTTAAACTGATGTCATCAATTAAGGGCTCATAGTTGGGGACCAAAATACACAGGATATGACAGATGGGCAATATCTGGTGCTGTGGAGCTTCACACTGCCTTCCCTGGAGCTCAGAGCTTCCACCTCTGATTCCCCTCCAGGTTTTTGTTTTTGAAAAAAGGAATGGCCATGAGAAGCCCATAGCTTTCTCTAGTAAGGCTTTTCATCATATTTTCACATCCTCTTAACTAATCTATGTCTGTGAAGCCCCTGCATCAGAATTGTCCAAATATTCATTTCCAGTTAGAACCTCCTTGAAACAAGTATGGCATAAAATGACGCATCATGCCCCATAGATGCCACTGTTTGCCATTCTAAGTCAAAAACAGCAATCTGAAAGATAGGGACCTCATGGGCCCACTGGAAGTGTTTGGGCAGAACCACATACAGTCAATGGGCTGCTCTGGACCCCTTCTTCACTCGTACCACTGCTGGGTTGATTAATTGCCTCACTGAACTGAGTAATCAGGGTAGATGTTCCCTATGCTAACCAGTAGAAGCATACCATAGAATCATCTGAAAGACCTGCAAAATTCCTAGGGCAACATCATTTGTCTGATGGACTGTAGTATCAGTCAACCTGAAGACACAGGTTCGCAGCTTGGATGTGATCCTAGACTCATTGTTGAGCCTGGAACTCCAGGTCTTGGCAGTGGCTAGGGGAGCTTTTGCACAACTAAGACTGGTGCGACAGTTGCACCCATGCCTTGGGAAGTCTGACTTGGCCATGGCGGTCTATACTCTGGTTACATTCCAAATAGATTACTGCAATGTGCTCTACATGGGGTTGCTTTTGAAGACTGTTCAGAAGCTGCAAAAGATCCAACAGGCAGCAGGCAGGTTGCTCACAGAAGCATTATACAGGAAGCATACCATCCCCCTGTTGTGTCAACTCCACTGGCTGCCAATCTGCTACCAAACACAATTCAAAGTGCTGACTTTAGCCTACATAGCCCTAAATGGTTCTGTCCCAGCTTACCTGTCTAAATGTATCTCCCTCTATGACCCACCTTGAAAGTTAAGATTGTCAGGGGAGGCCCTGCTCTCGGTCTCACCATCCTCACAAGCACGATTGGTAGGGACAAGAGACAGGGCCTTCTCAGTGGTGGCCCCTCGTCTGTGAAACTCCCTCCCCAATGAAATTAGATCCGCCCCTTCCATTCTGTCTTTCAGAAAAAAAGCTTAAGACGTGGTTATGGAACAAAGGATTTGATCAGCAAGCATAACAGTGCAATGATTAAAAACCTTTAAAGGGACTGACTAATGGACTGATCCTGAACTATGATTATGAATTCATGTGATTTTAATCCTGTTTTTATAAGTTAGTTTTAAGTGTAACTGTTATTTTGAAATTATATATGGACATTGAATCATTGCCAGTTTGTGAGGCCGCTCTGAGTCCCCCTTTGAGGGTGAGAAGGGAGGGGTATAAGTATGGGAAATAAATAAATAATTAGGTCTTATTGTTTGATGCAAGAATATGTATTAGAAGTGAGATTTAGTGGCCATGCATTTGATATCGGGATTTGATCTGTAAAATCGTGTATCAGAAATATCCATTACCTATCCGTTCTGTTCCATTACTACACAGAAGAGGTGGGGAAGATCAATTTGGATGTTTGTTACCTCTGGCTATCAATCCATATGGCCAGGTGACATGTTTATGAGATGTCTCCTTTGATGGGTCTTTCCATTCCAATGAAAGCAGATAAAATTTTATATTTAATAAAGTGAGGCAGGGAGGATTTTATAGATATTGATATCTAGTTGCCTTCACAGTTTCTAATACTTTTGATTCCCTGGATCCTTAACAGTGGTGTGGGTGGTGGGGGTTGTTCTGTTTTTTTTAAGCAGCCTAGTGCTAACTTTGTAGCTAGATCTCAATTGGCATTACTTGACTTCTTCCATTCAGCATACCTGAGATGCTACTTGGGGGATGCCACTGTCCTCCGGCAGGGTTGCAGTTTCCACATTTCCAAATCTCAAGAGAAACATCTCTCTTCAGCCTTTGTCATTTGCCAGTCTTCTTTTGTGTTTGCTGCCCCGCTGTGAACAAACATAGACATACATTCAGAGCTGCCATCTTTTTGAGATGATTTCCCTGCCGGGGGATATTTACATTATTAAAAATAAAAACAAAGATATGCTACTTTTCAATCTGGCCAGACAGCAGGCAGTGCCACAGTGTGAGAGGCGCATAAGCAGCAAAACCAAACATAAAAACGAAAAGACTTATGGGCATAAACACATAAATAAGAGTTATCAATAACAGCATACCTTTTGTATTCATGTCCAATTAATAAAAGTTTGCTTATGTACAATTTCCCTATTGAGGAATCAAAATTTAAATGGATTTTTTGAAGAAAACAAAAGGAGGTTAGATAGAGCTTAGTGTCCTCCGATTTTTTTAATTTCCTTTGCAGAAAGTGAAGAGGATTATAAGTCAGTAATGTCTTGACATCCTGCATTACTTGTCTTTATCACTATGCAGAATCTTTTTTAGTGAGACAGCATGGAAAGAATAGATTTATGGACTGCAGGTACATTGTTTAATATGTCCATATCCATCTAGATTGACAGTTTCCACAGACTTGAATTTCCCAAGGGAGCGCGGTGTTACTGGTGTCAGTGGATGGCATCATTTACTTCAATACTCCATTATTAAATTGATAACAAGATAATTCCTCTGCTTCTCACAGACATGACAGGGTTTACAACTGTTAACTCTCTTATTGCATGGGATTTGATGCTGTAAGAGGTTTTTAATAAGAAGCTTATTTTTATTTCAATCCGGTGACAAATCAAACCTTCAAGGGAATAAACATAATACATTTTTAAAGGTCCATAAGGCAACAATATTAAGGGATCTGGGAATGAGGGACCATGTATAGCATCTGTTTTTGATCCCACACCACCTGCCCACATCTCTGAAAGGATATGTCCTTTTCTGTGGACTGTTGAAAGCATGGTTGATCTGTGCTTAAGGGTGCATCTATACTCTAGAATTAGTTCTGTTCGATACCACTAACTGCCATGACTCAATGCTATGACAGCATGGGAACTGTAGTTTTTCAAGGTTTTTAGCCATCTCTGCCAAAGTGTGCAGGTGCTCCACCAAGCTATAATTTCCAGGGTTCCATAACATTGAGCCATGTCAGTTAAAGTGGTGTTAAACTACATTCTAAGTTTAGATACATCCTAAAATAAGCCACAACAGCAATAACAATAGCAATAAGTACTTCAACAACTTGCAACTTGTCCATGCTGCCAGGACACTTTCTCGACGGACCCCCACCAGGTGCCATCACACAACATAAAGCAACTTCTGGTGGGACTTAGTGGAGGAAGTGTCATGGCAGCATGAATAGGATACTTCTCTGAGAACACAGGAGGCTTCCCTTGTTCTCATAAGGAAGAATGGGAGGAGGGGGGAAGCTGGGCAATGACGTTTTCCTTCATGGGATAAGGTAAGGGGCATAGTGGGCGATGCAGGGCATGAAGCAACTGTTTCCTCCCGCTGCCAGCCAGATTTGCCATGCACCATAGTGAATCCCCCCTCTGCCAGTGTGATGAGGTCATGGATCTGCTTTGCAGCCAATAGAAACTCATGAGCCACCTTTACTGCAGCAGGAAATCTCTGCTCAGCCATGCCAAAATAATTTGGCACAATTGGGTAGGAGTGAAGACTTCCAAAGATAAAATACAGAGTCATGTCATGGTGGGAGGTAGGGAACAGCCATCCCACATCTCTGGGTTACCTGAGTCCAAGTGGCATGAGATGGCTGTCAAGACAGCTGTTTAAGAACCAGCTGCAGCTGTTTGACTGATCCCTTACTCAGGAGACAATCCAGTTCCTGCTTTAGGAGAAATTTTTCCCTTGAGTTAGATTAACCCAGAGTAAAGTCGCATTGTTCTGGCTTAGTTTGGAGGCTTTTGTATTTAGCCTACACAAGGCTGTTTTCTTTCCACAGCAATCTAAGTTGCCAATGTAGATGTGGCTTATATCACTCTAATAACTGCAGTGTGGAACTACTTTCACATGGACAACCAGGAAGTTACCTGGTATCTATCCATTTAAATTAAATCAGAATGGCTGAAGAATATCAATTCAGATCTCTTCTAATGTTCTAGTTTATTTAAAACATATACTGTTATTTCACACATTTCCTTTATTTCAGAAGTACTACAGAATAAGTCCTTCCTGGGAGACTGATTGTATATCATTACAAAATATCATTGCTTCTGTATATTTATTCTTGGGAACATAGTCTTGTAGTGTGGCAAGCCTCAGAGGATTTTTCTGAATGTTCAGTGGATGAGTGGGATGATGGGTTCAAAAATGAGGAGTCTATGAATATCTGGAGGGAATTGCAAGCAGTTGAGGCTGATGTTTTGGATTCTTCAGCTTGTTCCCAGGCAACAGGGGAAAATGAGAAAAGGTCTTGGGAAGATGAGGAGTTTTCAAGGGAGAATATATTAGACTTGAGAACGCAGGGCATGAAAAGCCAACAAATTATATATTCTCAGAGGATTTGAGATCAGAGGCGGTCCACCGGCGAGGCCAATTAGGTGCTCGCCTGTGGTGCAAAACTACGAGGGGGTGCAGTTGAGGCGCCCCCGCGTGCTCACAGTGCTGCTGCTGTTGCCACGGTGTCCATTGGCCAGGCCAGGCCAAAGGAAGGCCGGAAGGTGGGTGGCGGGCCCAGGCCCATCACCCAAAATGGCCAATGATCCTGTGCGCACATGCAGGGATTCCATTTGCTCGTGCAGAAGCTTAAATTAAGTGGCTTGCTCCAGGCCTTTCAGAGGAGACAACGTTGTCAATGGAGATCAGTCTCCTGTTCTTGGTTTATGTATTGTCAAAGCTCCTGTTTCATATTCCTGCTTCATGATCCTGTTTATGCCTATTTATCTTGGAGAAATTACCTTGGAGAAGTTCCTGTCCTCATATTCCTGGATATACCTTTGGATTAATGTTATGCTTTTGGATTCCTTGGTTTTGGGTTCTAACCTGGCATTTTTGGATTACTGTTACTGTTGACAAGTGCATTTTATATCTTTTGTGACTTTTTGTATTTTGCCTTTTTCCTTTTTATATTCTTTTTTTAGTAAACATTCTTTTTTTGGAGTACTGGGCTCTGGTGTGGTGTTGGGCGAAAGGGTGTTCCAGTGCTGGAGTGCATCACGTACAGTAACTTGTTGTTGTGTGCCTTCATATTGATTCTGACTTATGGCAACCCTAATGCAAACCCATGATAGGGTTTTATTGACAATAATTATTCAGAGAAGGTGTGTTGCTACCTCCCTCTAAGGCTTAGGCTATACAGTACAGCCCCTTCCTCCAGTGCTTTCTATGGTATGCTTCCAACTCAAGAATAGTGAAAATATAGGAACCACTATTATCTATGGTTGCAGGTATTTACCACAAATGCGGCAGCCATACTGTGTTAGATACTGATGCATCAATGAGTTGTTTGATGTGGGTATAGTTAAATTGTGTGATTAATTAATTACTCAATTTGAGGTTGGTGGGTGGGGAAAAACATGCAGTAGGCACATACACATATCCTCTTCTTTAAATATTACCTATTCACTGAAGTTTGGGAAGTTTCTGGAAGGGCAGATTTGCCTGGCCTGTGGAAACTCTGCTTAGGGAGAAGTTAATGGAGAGTATTGTCTGAATGGGGCTAGAAATGAACCTTTAAAATAATAGTTTCTGCTCCATTAGAAATCCAAGAAAATGCATTTCTTACAAAGAGAGAAAAATAATAAACTAGTCAGAATGTATTGTCTGAATTTCTAGCAAAACTTTGTGTGTTTAGATTAATTTAGATTAAATAATGATTTTTATGGAAGCCTCTTAAAGGGGGAGGAATGGCTTCAAATTTCATTACAGTCTTAAATCTATATATATAAAAGGGTAATGGAATCACGGCACCGGACAAAACAACTAAACTAAATGCCCCACAACCTTGAAAACCGACAGCACAACCTCTCATCCACGCCTCTACGTTCATACAACAAAAAGAAAAGAAAAACTAAGTCCTAGCCACAGCAACGCGTGGCCGGGCACAGCTAGTGGCTAATAGAAAGAAATGTTACTAAAAGTTTCCACCCAACACAATCACTGATGTCACAAGAACTTGAAATTAAATGCCATTTTTTTTTAAAAAAAAGGGTTTTTTACTAAAATCTGCATGCAAAAAGAAAGCACTTTATCCAGTGCAAAGTATTTTATGTCCATCAGAAAGTGCTATTATATTATATATGCATAATGCATTTGAAAAGTTGAGATCAGGTGTATATTTTCTTAGTTACAATCATGTGTGTATTTTCTTTGATTTTTTGAAATACTGAATATTGCTGATCCCTTTCCTCTTGTTTTTTCCATAATCATTTTTCAGATTTTATAGATACGTTTAGGGTATTAAAAACCATTTATAAGGTTTTGCCATTGTTTGCCTTTCTGCTTTTTCCATTTTCCCCATGGCAAAATATAATTAGATTCACACCATAACTGCCTCAATTTCACAACCTAATATTACAGTGTATTGTATTGTCACTGGTGGAGCTTTGATCTCAAGAACTTTGAATGGGAGGAGGAGACAACGTAATTTTCAAGTTCATGTACACAGAAATGTAAGGGTCTCCAAGCATATATGATGTTGGGATAGTTCGTATTGCTTCCCCCCCCCCCCCCCAAAGGACCCTTGCAGGATGGAGGCATCTTGTGACCAATGACTCAGGGTCAGATGGGGCCAACAGTTTATGTGAAAGCTGATGTAGGAAGGGCTTGCCCCAGTTGTCCCTTCTCTGAATCTTTCTACTTGAGCCATCTGAGGACATAAGTTGACAGAAGTTGCCATGTGACACTTCTTTGGACTCACTTTGCTTTGAAGATTGACACATGTTCTACAACTGATGTTTCGGACAGATTAAGAACTACGCCAATGAATGCACGCCTTGAACAAAGTGAACAATCACAAAATATACACACACCTTAATGGGATTGGGAAAATAAATGAAGACCTACATTGTGAAAAATGTGTAAAAATGAATATGAATTCCTAAATGAAAAACAATATAAAATCTTATCCCCCAATACAAAACAAGAATGGGAAGAAAATACAGATGAGATTTTTAGAGAAACACAATGAAAGAGAGACAGAGATTTTTGCACCCCTGGTTATATCATGTAAACAAAGATAAAGGCTGCTACTAAATAATGTTGAAGAAATGCATGAGTAGAGTTATGTACAAAAGTTTGTACAAACAACAGAATTTACTTAGTTCACTGTTGTCATGCAGTTTACCCAATGGAAGAATCCCATATTTTAGAGTTTCTAGAAAATGGAATAGAATGCCAAAATGATGGGATTCTATAGTAGCCATTCCTCAAGAATTTGTAAAATTCTGGGCAACCTGGCATTGCTGCACTTGGTTCTGTGTTGGCATTTTAAGATGGTGGACATATTTCCACCCCAAAGTTCATACGATAGCTAAAAAGTATTTTTTATATAATACTGGCAGTGAAATTATAACATTTTATGATATCAGTATGGAAAGAATAAATAAGTTTGGGATTTTGGCGAGGTGTGTGAAACTGGGAATCTAATTTTGGGCATGAAAATATTGTTTTTTTAAAGGGTGGAAATACTCACAATAATAATGAGGTGTATGGCAGCTATTTTTCACCTTAGAATCCTAAAATTATAGAGTTGGAACAGGCCACATGGACCGTCCAGTCTAACCCCCTGCCCTGCAGGAATAAACAATCATAGCTCCCCCTTCCAATAGCCATCCCATTTACCATCAGGGTATCTCTCTTCCTTTAATTTGAACCTTCTCTTTCCTCCCTTTCTCCCTTTCTCCACTGTTGATATGAAGAGATATTTTGTACCATTGCTGATGGCAACTGAAAGACATGGCTTTTAAGATAAATTGTTCCACTCTTCCATTCCAAATTCTCAGAGTAGGGGCATTCTCAGACCAAACGAAAGCAGCTGAAAGCAGCTTCTCTTCTGCTCTTGCCAGTTCTGGCCGCAGCAAAATTACAGCAAAAACACTCCAGTGAAAGAAAATAGAAAGGGAGCCATTACTTTCCTTTGCTATCCAAGTAAGGCTTCCCTACTAAACTTTATTTATTTGTTTATTTATTTATTTACTATACTTTTACTCCGCCCTTCTCACCCCGGAGGGGACACAGGGCAGCTTACAACATGGCAATAATTCAATGCCATTTAAAACATTCCAACTGAATCCTTGAAAATCCCCTTTCCTCAGTCACAATTGCAACAACCTTAGATGAGCTGACATATTTCAATGCCAGTTTTTGCATCATCCTAATTAAATGTAATTGTTACTTTTGGTAATGGATGCTACAAGGCCAAAGCTTTTGGAAGAATTGTCAACGCACTTCTAAATACTTTTGTAATAACTTTCCATCTGTTCTCCAACTCTAAAAGGCCTTTCACATAAAAATGCAGCTTTCTAAAATTATGTTGTTTGCATAATTGACATTTTATTTCTCTTGTGTGGTTTTCAAGGTTGAATAAAGTGCAACACTCAGCAGTGATTGATTGTGTTTAGCCAAGAAAGGTTAACATGGATAGCAAAAAGAGATTTTAGCAATGTGTTTTGTGTATCAAACATTCTTTCAGAAGAGACTCTCTTTTTTATTATACTGTCTTTATTTTTTTCATATATATTTTCCCCGCACCCTAAATTTTGCACGTTTCACCACAAACCAATTGTAAAGAAAAGAGGAATGGAACAAGCCTTCCTTGAATCTGACAATCTAAAAAAAAAAAGATTTTTGGAAGCTGTTGAGACTTACTGTGACCATATCAGCACCTTGCATCAGGCATTCATACTTTTGCAAGTACTGCAGATTATTTTGAGAAACACAATACACAGGAACCAATATTTGCTAAAATGCTACTCAGGTACACACTTTTAGGTATGTGACAAAAAATGCGCAAATTGGGAAGAATGCTCAGTTAGGAATTAGAGAAGCACAACAAAATTGAGATTGCATCTCTATGCAATGGGTGTTTGGGGTGGAATTGTAAACTTACACCTTAAAATGGAGATGAAGGAAAGATTTCTATTACAATCTGTCTTATTCTTAGATCTGCCATGCAGAGATAGATCATCCTGTTTGTCTGTGGGACAGTAACCATTATGTGACATTTGTGATCCGAGCATGAGATGTATGTGAGCTGAAAACTTGGAAAGGAAGAAGATATTTTGGGTCACTATGTCTGTGAAGATGGAATATACAAATGCTTTTTGTCTTTGTTGGAAACATCTGTAATTTCTGTATAATGCCGAATGACGAAGGCAGTTGCCATAGCAAAATGAAAACAACAATAGCCAACAAAAGAGTAGTGTTATAGTTTTAAAAGAAAGGATAATTTTAAAGAAGGTACTGATAATTCTACTATTTAAAATTGTTTTTGTTATTTTAATTGCATATTTTAAACTGTTTTAATACCTTGAATAGTTAGATTTTAATTTTCCTCTTTTGTGTGGTTGTAGTTTTATAGCCTTTGCTTAAATTTGTAAAGCATTATTAATCTAATTCCAAAGGATAAAAACAAAGAGGATGGAGATGATGTTAATAGAATGAGGATAGGGAGGTTGGTCCATTTTACTTTTGTCCTACATTCAGATTTTCTGAATTTTAGTGATTCTGAGCAAAATTCGAACTGAAATCAGTTTCTCATTCTTTCCTACGATCTCTTCACACAACCTGTTGCGCCATGAAATGGATGGCTTATGGGGTGGCTTGTGGTGCCCCATGCGCCCTCCCTCCTCCCCTCATCGCATGGTGGGGATGGGACAGGGTGTGTTAGCACCCTTTCCCTCCCCCCATCTGATGGTAGAAAATGTGTGTTGGCCTGCTGCCCTTTCTACCATCACACGGCAAAAAGGTGAGGAAAATGCGGGTAGCTCTGCACTTTCCTCCCCGTAGTGGAGGAGAAAGTGCCTTTCGGTGCTTCCCCTCCACTGTAGGAAGAATGTGGATGCGGCCTACCATGCCCTGTCCAAGCCGCACATAAAAGCAGCAAAATGGGACAAAAATGCCCCATGTGAAGATGTCTCTATTAACCAAGAGTGGCCAATGGATTCTGTATCATTAGGGTGGAAAATCTGGCCTTGGATGTAGTAAGAACTTCAAGGCACTATTGAAGATACTGAATGTGTTCTGGAGATGAAACAGGTCCTTTTATCATTCCTTTCAGTTCCAAACAAGTGGAGGGTCTCAACACCAAACTGATATGGAAATCCACTTCCGCCTGTGCTAGTTACAATAAGAAGATATAACACTGCAACCTTTGTGAAACAACTAGAAACTTCTAAAGATAATGACATCCCAGGTTCACTGAAGCAAATGACACCAGTGAGCAATTTCAAAGCATATCTTGTTATAAAATAGTCTGAATAAGCACATAAAAATTATATTCTGAAAATTATGTTGCTACCCAGTTGCTACCCATGCCAGTAAGGTAATGCTCAAGATCCTGCAAGGCAGACTCCAGCAATACATGGAGCAAGAGTTGCCAGATGTCCAAGCTGGGTTCAGAAAAGGCAGAGGAACCAGAGACCAAATTGCCAATATCCGCTGGATAATGGAGGAAGCCAGGGAGTTTCAGAAAAACATCTACTTCTGCTTTATTGACTATTCTAAAGCCTTCAACTGTGTGGATCATAATAAACTATGGCATGTTCTTGGTGGTATGGGGATACCAAGTCACCTTGTCTGTCTCCTGAGAAATCTGTATAAAGATCAAGTAGCCACAGTAAGAACAAATCACAGAACAACAGACTGGTTCAAGATTGGGAAAGGAGTGCAGCAGGGCTGCATACTTTAACCCTCCCTATTCAACTTGTACGCAGAACACATCATGCGACATGCAGGGCTTGAGAAATCCAAGGCCGGAGTTAAAATTGCTGGAAGAAACATTAACAACCTTAGGTATGCAGATGATACCACTCTGATGGCCGAAAGTGAGGAAGAGCTGAGGAGCCTTATCACCAAGGTGAAAGAAGAAAGTGTAAAAGCTGGGTTGCAGTTAAACGTCAAGAAAACCAAGGTCATGGCAACTACACCTATTGATAACTGGCAAATAGAGGGAGAAAACGTGGAGGCAGTGACAGACTTTATATTTCTAGGCGCGAAGATCACTGCAGATGCAGACTGCAGCCAGGAAATCAGAAGATGTTTACTTCTTGGTAGGAGAGCAGTGGCCAACCTTGACAAAATAGTGAAGAGCAGAGACATCACACTGGCAACGAAGGTCCGCATAGTCAAAGCAATGGTATTCCCCATAGTAACCTATGGATGCGAGAGCTGGACCATAAGGAAGGCTGAGCGAAGGAAGATAGACACTTTTGAACTGTGGTCCTGGAGGAAAATCCTGAGAGTGCCTTGGACCGCAAGAAGATCCAACCAGTCCATCCTCCAGGAAATAATGCCCGGCTGCTCACTGGAGGGAAGGATATTAGAGGCAAAGCTGAAGTATTTTGGCCACATCATGAGAAGACAGGAAATCTTGGAAAAGATCACGATGCTGGGGAAAATGGAAGGAAAAAAGAAGAGAGGCCAACCAAGGGCAAGATGGATGGACGCTATCCTTGAAGTGACTGGGTTGACCTTGAAGGAACTGGGGGTGGTGATGGCCGACAGGGAGCTCTGGCGTGGACTGGTCCATGAGGTCACGAAGAGTCGGAGACGACCAAACGACTGAGCAGCACCCAGTTGAATGTTGGTAGGAAAAGGCTGGGGAGATAGATTTATATGCTAGATGTGTTGTGGGCAGGAGGAGAGCTTCTCACTTGGCCTTGTAAGGTGAGCACAGAGGAGGGAAAGAGTGTACCATTCCTTCTCTGCCAGCCTGCTCTCTCTTGGCAGAAGGTAGCTTCTGTTCTATGACTCCTATGCTATTCCTGCAATACCAAGCTTTAATTGTATGCATGTAAAATGCAATCATGTGCACATTCACCTGGGAATAAATCCCATTCCATATCTAGACATCTGTAGAATGGTACTGCATGCTCGAGCACAATTCAAAGTGCTGGCTTTTGCCCATAAAGCCCTAAACGGCCCTGGTACAGTTTACCTGTCCAAACACATATCCCTCTATGAACCACCACAGAGATTCAGATCTTCTGGAGAGGCTTTGCTCTCAGTCCCGACACCGTCACAGGTGCGATTGGTGGGGATGAGAGACAGGGCCTTCTCAGTGATTGCCCCTTGGCTATGGCACTCCCTCCCTGGCGAGATTGATCATCCCCTTCCTTCCTGTCCTTCAGAAAGATGGTAAAGACCCAGCTGTGGAACCAAGTATTTGGGACAGCAATAATGGCAGCAATAGAAAATTTCACTCTGCTGACCGTATCTGGTACGGCTGACTTGATGATTTTAAATAATTGTTTTAATGTGAAGATAACTGATTTTAGTGTTTATGTATATTTATAGTTTATTTTATGTTCAGGCATTGGATGTTTGTCATATATCTGGCCTGAGTCCCCTTCAGGGTGAGAAGGGCAGAATATAAATGTTTTAAATACATAATAATTTTGTAGTAGGTGATTAATAACAGTTCCTCATGTTGTGGTGACCATAACATTATTTTCATTGCTATTTTATAACTGTAATTTTGCTACTGTTATGATTCGTAATGTAAATATCTGAGACACAGGATATATTTTCATCAACTGGACCCAATTTGGCACAAATATGCAATATTCCCAAATTTGAATACTGGTGGAGTTGGGGGGGGGGGTGGTTTTGTCATTTGGGAGTTGTAATTGCTGGGGTCTATAGTTCACCTACAATCACAGAGCATTCCGAACTCCACCAATGATGGAATTGAACCGAACTTGCAAGAGGAGAGCTTTTGTTGGGAGGATTCGCCGTCTGTTTTCAAAAAGGAAGAGGACAGGTGGAGAAATCTTCAGCCTTCTCTGCCAAAGGAGTTCCTAAGACCATCAGAAATATGTGTTTTCTGATGGTCTTTGGTGACCCCTCTGAAATCCCCCTATTAGCCCCCCAGGGGTTCCAACCCCTAGGTTGAGAAACGTTGTAGCAGAGCTTGGAAAAGTCATGTTTTTCAATTACGGCTCCCAGAATTAACAATACTTACTTCTTGGAAGTTTAATTTTTTTAAAAAATCTTTCAGAATCTGCGAAGGAGCTGCAATTTATTAAGTATCCCCATCATACATCTACAATAGCTGTTTCCATATTTTGAGTGAACTGAGCCAAGAAAAAGTACTGGATATCTAAAGGAAAAAAATGCATCCATGCTTCACTTAGAAAAGTAGGCAAATATAATATCACAAGAAAACATACAAAAAGTTGTAAAAAGGTTAAGGTGAGTCATATTTTCATGGATATATAGTGCCAAAAAAGGGAAGGAGGAAGAGCTTTTATGAAAAACTTTTGAGAAGTGAAGCTGTAACGTACTGCCCTAACCTTAATCAAAAGAGGAACCAACTACAGCTACAAGCTAAGTGCAATAATTATAATGTGCAAACCATTTTAAACCACTGACTTTTATTAAGAAGAAGAAGAGGAAGAGGAAGAAGAAGAAGAAGAAGAACCGTATTCATCCCCTATCTCCCCAATGTATTTTCATCCATACCAACATGTATTACAGGCAGAACTGGGTCTAACCACACATTAATGCAGCCATTCTGCTTTATGTGGCATAAATAGTTACTAGAATTGATAAAAAGACAAAAAGATTGGTTAATAAGCAACACATTAAGAATCAACTTGTTTGAAAATTAAGCTACTTTCTTAATTGTACATGTGTCTGTAATCCAATTTAACATTTTCCCTGTTCTTGCTTTCTCTCATTTAAGCAAGGTTTTTAGACAAAAATGCCAATCATGTTTATCCCCATAGGAAAGGTTTAAAACAAATCTTTGAAATAATTCTGCAATAAAAACAAATACACCCCAGCCTTGTTCATAAGGCATGCACTTTATGTGTATAATACACAAGACACTAGCTTTTGTTTTTGAAACATAATAGACAATAATATAATTGCATGAAATCAGACATTATTCTTGCAAATAAATTACAGTAGGTGAACCATTTATTAGTTATTCTGTCTTATTCAATTTGAGACTCTATTTGCGTGCTGTAGCCAATGGTCTCATATAACTGTCCTCATTTGGCAGGGACACTCCCTGACTTTTTTTTTGTCATCTCATTTTTTTCAGATGTTTTTCACGTCAGAGTTTCACTCTCCTCTTCCCAGTTCTCTCCTAGGGAGCCATGGTGGTGCAGTGGGTTAAATCTTTGTGCCGGCTGAACTGCTGACCTGAAGGTTGGGTTGCTGACCTGAAGGTTGCCAGTTTGAATGCGTGAGACGGGGTAAGCTCCTGTCTGTCATCTCTAGCTTGCGGGGACATGAGAGAAGCCTTCCAGATAACACATCCCAGCGTCCTTGGGCAATGTCTTCGTAGACAGCCAATTCTCTCACACCAGAAGCAACTTGCACTATGTTCTCACATTGCTTCTGACATGATAAAAAAGGTTCCCTCCTTTCTCCTCAGATTAGACCAATTGCTGCAAATTGATTTCAGTATGCAAAATTAACTCATCGGGTTGGAAAGAAAAAGACGGGAAAATCTTTTCCTTTTCCTGTAGGCTCAGGCAAAAGTAAAACGCTGCAGCCTCTCTTAGCTTGTGTGTTCTTGCTAATTAATAACTTTTTCCATTTTAACAACATTTTGACACATCTATGTTTTCATCTGTGGAAAGTTAGAGGGAATATGAACAAATGTTCATGGCATTCTTGAGGACTGGGTCTTGCTATGTGATATGCACTACATTGCAATGTTTTTCTGCATAGTTTGGACTGGAAGAAATAAGTCATGAATAGCAGGGTAGCCCTCAAACCATAGATATTCAAAGTGAGGGAACGTCATCATCACATTACAATATGTTTTTTCAGCTTTTCAAGATATTATCTGTAATTCATAGGTGAGTTCATGACTTTACAAGCAAAAGGTATGCTTTACACGAGACAATATATTTGTATACATTGACATATCCAGTCTCTTATGGACATACCACATTATATGTAAAGTTTAAACTACAGTTAATTTTCCCACAAATAATATTATAAAGACCTAACACAGCATATAATTTTGTTTGGCCCATTTGAAATGAAAAGGCATATTTTAATATGAATGTCAGATGTTGATCAGATAGTTCAGTGACAGGAAGGTCCCTTGTACCTTGCACTTAATATGGTTGCCCAGATCACCCTTAAATCTGATCTTTTCTTCTGTTTTAATATACACAAACCATATATACGGTGGTGCAGTGGTTGTAATCTGTGAGACCAGAAGACTACACAATCCTAGAGGGCAGCTGTTAGCCTGTCATTTTTCCAGTGTCAAGAGATGAACAATGTGACCTGTTCACAGCTCCTGGGATTAGTAATAATACTATTTTCTCTGGCGATACTCATTTAACACCTTGAGAGATGCAATTACTTCCTGTGTTTCTGAATTGCTGCCTATTTCCTGTATATCACCCACATGCTAACCTCTGCAAACTACTTTGTCAATGGAAATTGTTCTTTCCTAGGAAAATTGAGTTGTACTTTAAAATAAAAGAGATCGAGCTGAAATTTGTCAAGCAAGTTTGCCTTACTTCTTTGCAAAAGTGCAAATTTATAATCTCTTGAATTCCCCCAGCACTATATCCATCTCCCAATACTCCAATTACATATACTACTCGAATTTCTCGGTTTTGTAAAACTTGGGTGTTAAAAAATACTGAATTTATTATGAGATATGGTTGGGTTACAATTCATTCACACAGCTTGAGATTTAGGGAATTGGGATGTTACATATCTTTCTGTTCTGCCGAGAGATACTTACTTGTCCAAAGCCTCAGGCTCCATTGTTCTTTCAACGTCCTGTGTACTTTACTACAGGCTTCTTTTAAATTCCCTAGACTACTATACAGCTGCTACAACACACAATAGAATTGCTAGAAGTATGAGGAACAAGCCTTTGAAAGCAAACACAAAGCAGTATGTGCCAAAAGAATTATTCAGGAGTGCAGCGTTGTATAAACCTATGCTTATCTTTTCAGATTCTCATTGCCAGCATCATGTGCAGCTATAATAAAGAGGATTGGACTCAACTTTCAAAAATGGCCGAGGTAATGGCTTCTTAATATGCTTTCTCTTCCTGTTTTCTCTCTGCGTTTCCTTTTTTTTTTCATTCTGTGAGAGAGACTATAAAAGGAAAGGAAACACAAATGAAAAAGTAGGGGTTAAACATATCTATTATTGCTTGTTTGTTCCATGTTTTCATTAAAATGATAGAAATGTAATTGAAGTGAATCAGTTCCATAGAAATGGTCCCCTGGACGTTGCATTCTACCTGGAAATCCTTCAGCCTATGAATTGCTACACTTTTTATTTGCATTTTAAGCAACCTGCATATTATGACGGATGCCCTGATAAAATTTAATTCTACCTTTGAGAACCTAACTTGATCTTACCTTGCCTTCAGGCACTCCAGTTTGACAGCAGCAGAAGAAATTTTGAATATAAAACTCTTGAATATTTAAAGTATAAAATACTCATTTAATGCTATTCTGGTTCTAATACAATCTGTGATGGTGGGGGGGAGGGGTAAAAAGGACAGCAGAAAAGACAGCATATAATAGCAGGATGCATGGATGGATGTGTATTTGTGTGTATAGTTTCCTTTTGCAATATAAATACTATTCTGCCCAAATGAAAACATCTCAGTCAAACATGGGAATTGTAGAGGGTTTTTTTCAGTTTTAACACAACCTTTGTCTTGGCTGAGCAAAAATACTTGATTAACACAGTGATATATTGCAGTAAGAAGGCATGTCTGCATCTTTCATATATAAATGAAGCTTCAGTTTTATATGTGATTACCTAGGAACATGTGTTTGAACATTGTAGATTCAATAGTTTGTTTTCCTTGTCTCTGTCATTCCAAGCTACAGGAGGAGCTTGCATGTTTGAATGTTGCCATATAGATACGAGAATATTTCCATGAACAATAAAGATCTTGATCCTTGTGATCTGTTCATTTGCACAAAGTGCTTTTTCTCTGAACATTTAAACATTATTTATTTAGCATCATTGATGCCCCTAAATTCATTGATGTAATAAAAGAGGATTAATATATTATATATTATATGAAATCATATAACATTAAAATATATAGATTTCTTCATACACAATATGAATAGATACAATTTAAAAGACAAATACTATGAGATTTTGTTTAACCTGTTCAGTGGCATACATCAGATTCAATTAATCATTTAAACATTTAAATCCTTAAAAACTGTAAGAATTTTTTTTATTTTGTTTGTCTACTAGATTACCATAGATACAAGAAGATCAGGGGCACATGGCACTTGCCAATCCAAACAGTCATATAGGTCACCACTAACCTGGCAAGGTAGTATTGCCACTATTCCATTGCAATTTTCCAGCCTTACTCTTACTGTTCCTAATAGTCTGAGATCCCAAGAGATAAGTCAGCATGAGCATAAGTAAATATGTAAAAGTAAATATGTATCAAACCATTTGTTGTCAAAGACTTTCATGGCCAGAATCACTGGGTTGTTGTGAGTTTTCTGGGCTGTATGGCCATGTTCCAGAAGCATTCACTTCTGACGTTTCACCCACATCTATGGCAGGCATCCTCAGAGGTTGTGAGGTATATTGGAAAACTAAGTAAGGGAGGTTTATATGTCTGTGGAAGGTCCAGGGTGGGAGAAAGAACTCTTGTCTATTGGAGGCCACTGTGAATGTTGTCATTAATCACCTTGATTGGCATTTAATGTCTGTTTCCTGCCAGGAGCAATCCTTTGTTCCAAGATGTTAGCTGGCTCTGATTTATTCATGTCTGGAATTCCTCTGTTTTCAAAGTGTTGTTCTTTATTGGCTGTCCTGATTTTAGAGTTTTTAATATTGGTAGCCAAATTTTGTTCATTTTCATGGTTTTCCCCTTTCTGTTGAAATTTTCCACATGCTTTTGGATTTCAATGGCTTCTCTGTGTAGTTCACACAATAGTTGTTAGAGTGGTCCAGCATTTCTGTGTTCTCAAATAATATGCTGTGTCCAGGTTGGTTCATCAAGTTCTCTGCTATGGCTGACTTCTCTGGTTGAGTTAGTCTGCAGTGCCTGGGCTCTACAGGCCAATGGAGACTCCACCACAGACATCAGAAGAGCTGCAAGGGCAAGAACAAGCCATGAGAGTAAAGACAAAGATCAACCCAGAGGAAAAGTGTTCTTACCATACATCAGGGGAACTACTGACCACATAAGATAAGCTGATGAAGTAACACAACCTACAAACTTTCTATAAACCCACTAAGAAAATCCAACAAATACTACGTTCAGCAAAGGACAAGAGGAATCCTCTCACCTCTGCAGGAGTCTACTGTATACCATGCAACTGTGGACAAGTGTACATAGGGACCACCAAATGCAGCAATGCCCAAACACAAATCAAGGAACATGAAAGGCACTGCAGACTAATTCAACTAGAGAAGTCAGCCATAGCAGAACACTTGATGAACCAACCAGGACACAGCATATTATTTAAGAACACAGAAATGCTGGACCTCTTTAACAACCACCTTGTCAGACGACACAGATAAGCCACTGAAATCCACAAGCATGTGGACAATTTCAACAGAAAGGAGGAAACGATGAAAATGAACAAAATCTGGCTACCAGTATTTAAAAACTCTAAAATCAGGACAGTAAATAAAGGACAACACTTTGAAAACAGAGGAATTCCAGACATGAATAAATCAGGGCCAGCTAACACCTCCCAACAAAGGATTCCCACAGACAGGAAGCAGCCATTAAATGCAAATCAAAGTGATTCATTACAACATTCACACTAGCCTCCTGTAGACAAGAGTTCTTTCTTCCACCCTGGATCTTTCACAGACATATAAACCTTCCTTGCTTAGTTTTCCAATATACAGTAGAGTCTCGCTTATCCAACATAAACGGGCCAGCAGAACATTGGATAAGCGAATATGTTGGATAATAAGGAGAGATTAAGAAAAAGCCTATTAAACATTAAATTGGGTTATGATTTTACAAATTAAGCACCAAAACATCATGTTATACAACAAATTTGACAGAAAAAGTAGTTCAATACACAGCAATGCTATGTAGTAATTACTGTATTTACGAATTTAGCACCAAAATATCACGATGTATTGAAAACATTGACTACAAAAATGTGTTGGATAATCCAGAACGTTGGATAAGCGAGTGTTGGATAAGTGAGACTCTACTGTACATGACAATCTCTGAGGATGCTTGCCATAGATATAAACCTCACAACAACTCAGTATCAAACCATATCTGGGGGGTAGGGGTCGGAAACCTATACTCATGTCACAGTTATGGACACAAATGTATTTACCAGAGCACCCTTAAGGACTTATAATAAAAGAGAATGAAGTAGGATACCTATGCATACTGGTTTATACTTGGCAAACTATACATACCAGTTGAACTCACCAACAGAATCCCAGGACTATACTAACTAAAAGCACAGTCAGAGTGGAGTACTGCAAACGGTACAAAATTATGTTTTCAAATTTGAATCAATCAGCAAGGCATTTGCCAAAGTAAGCAAGCCAACAAAGTACAAAATCCTTTTATAGCCTAATTCATGGCAACCAAAGGTGTATCTACACTGCAATTTTAACTGCCATGGCTCAATGTTATGGCATCGTGGGAGCTGTAATTTGGTGAGGCACCAGCATTTTTTGTTCAGAAGATTAAAGACCTTGTAAAACTGCTACTCCCATGATGCCACAGCATTGAGCCATGATTGTTAAAGTGGTATCAAACTGAATTAATCCTACAATGTAGCTGCACCCCATGATAGTCCCAGTGAATACACAGAGGCGGTCCACCGGCGAGGCCAATTAGGCGGTCGCCTGTGGCGCATTGTTCCCAGGAGTACCGTCGAGGCGCCCCCGTGGCAGCAGCGGCAGTGGCAGCCCAAAAAGCGATCCCCACACCGCTTTTCTGCTTTGCAGAGTGGAGATCGCCTTCCTGGCCAGAAGGGAGGCAATCCCCACTTCGCCAAGCAGAGAAACCCCGCTTTTCTGCTCCCCAAAGCGGCAAACGCCTTTCTTCTCGCTCCTTCCTCGAGGCCAGGTCTCCGGGCTACCTGGCCATGTTCCAGAAGCATTCTCTCCTGACATTTCACCCACATCTATGGCAGGCATCCTCAGAGGTTGTGAGGTCTGTTGGAAACTTGGTAAGTGGGGTTTATATATCTGTGGAAAGTCCAGAGTGGGAGAAAGAGCTCTTGTCTGTTTGAGGCTAGTGTGAATGCTGCAATTAGTCACCTTGATTAGCATTTAATGGCCTTGCAGATTCAAAACCTGGCTGCTTACTCTCTGGGGGCATCCTTGGTTGGGAAGTGTTAGCTGGCCCTGATTGTTTCCTTTCTGGATTTCCCCTGTTTTCAGAGTGTTATTCTTTATTTAGGCTTTTCCTTAATCCCTCCTTATGATCCAACATTTTCGCTTATCCAACGCTTTTATTTTTCAGTGAATGGTATTGGGGGGACGCCAAAATTCTGTTCGCCTGTACTTGAAAATTACCTTGGGCCAGCTCTGGATATACAGATGCCTTTGTGATAATAAGATGGACTTCTCTGGCTGTCTGGAAACTAGAACTGGGCAGAAGCTCTATGGAAACAAATTTCATGATAGCTAGTACCCAAAGCAGCCATCCTGTTTAAGGAGCCTGTTCATGAAGCATCCATATAATGTTTATATTTCAGTGTATAAAGAGGATACTTTGCAACTTTATGCCATAATACTTTTAACAGGCCATTTCAATCTTCAGAGCCAATATGGTGGATTGGTTTTCACATAAGATTAGTGGTATTTCACTTTAGGGTCACTCTAAGTCGAGAATGAATTGTAGGCACACAGCAACAAAACCTTCATCTAATTTCATTTGGTTTCAGTACTATTATAAGTTAAACCATTGCTCTGTTTGTGTTCTTTCTTCATCCAATTGCTATTATTCTATTCCAGACTTTTAATATTGCCTCCCCCATGTATTAGGCATACAAGCAGAATGTTTTTAAAAAGTTAAACAGCTCACTGCCAAACATTGTGACCTTCCAAGGTGCACAAGCCCTAGAGGAGTGGAGTCTCCACAGGAGGCCAGCCCATGTAGACTAAAGGTCAACTTGTCATTGAAGTAAATACCAAAAATAATAACAGCCCCACATGCATAGGTTGCAGAGCTCAACAGGAAGGGGAAGTCTTGAGTAAAATGATGGATAGCATTTCTTATGATCAGTCTCTTCAGAGTTTCTGAACCATGGCACACAGCAGGCAAAAGTCACTCCTGTCATTCAGAAATAACCAAATGCAACTTTTTAATTTAGCCTCAGGGATAACATGATTTTTTCTTTCAAATAAATGGGTACAGGATGTTCCTGTAATATTCAGGGAAGCTAGTTCCTTTCTTCCACTTATACTAGAACCAGGCATCAATAAGGCTAGAGGTACTACAAAACTATCCAACCAAGTCATAGTCAAATTTGCTGACAATAGATCTTCATGTTCAGTATGTAATGTATCAGATATTTGTTGGGAAGTAGGTCCTTGCATTCCATAACGTAACTTGTGCTGGCTGCTGGGCATTGTAGTCTGACATGCTGCAAATGGCAATCAGATGCAATGTGTTGATTTGAAGATTGTAGTATAATTTGCTTCTGCTTGTCACTCAAAACCCCTCTTCCCTTCTTTTCTTTTTTAATATATAATTTTTGTTTTAAAAAAACCTCCCAAAATTCAAAATATAGTAACCAACAAAAACATATGCAAGAAGAACACATTAAAACAATATCTGCATCGAGAAAGTACATCATAGTACTGAGTTTTCTTAATGTATTAATAAGATCAACAAGTAAAGTCAACAAAGATATAATCATTATATATACTTAATAACATAAAATAATGATAAATGTAATAATAAAGAAGCACCTAATTTAGTTTAAAACTTTCCCCATCTGAAGTATACTGCATTTATAGTTCTAATACAATTTCTTCTAATTATTTGAATATGTTTAGCTTTCCGCCCCCATCCCTTTCCATTTTCTTTGTACCACTTTTACCTGGACCAACTTATCTTATTCTTTATCTTCAGAATTTCATTGTTTCTGTTGCAGGTTTGCCCCCCTGCTATAAATACAAATTCTATTATTATTGTTATTATTATTATTATTATTATTATTATTATTATTATTATTATTATTAACTTCATTTCTATCCTGCTCTTCTCACCCCATAGGGGACTCAGAGCGGCATACAATATGCATTTAGGCAAAAATTCAATGCCTCATTATACAAATCACATTAAAAACATAAGATAATAGAAACAATAAACATATAAATACAATTTAAAACCATTAACATATTAAAACTTAAAACAGCATCTAGATACACCCTACTAGGCCCCCCCTCCCTCCCATCATGATCTTAAGGTCTTCTTTGGCTGTCTTGCATGGTGCTGAGTCTATAAGTTCTATAAGCGTCCCCCAGATTTTCCAAAGGTCTGTTTGATTCCATAATCCTTTTTTAACTTTCATGTCACAAGTCTCACTGAAGGTAAAGAAGCCCCACCTTTGTATATATATTTAATTGATATTCTTCAATAACGTCTAGTCTTGTCTGGGGATGTGCTTTGTGTGACTTAAACAAAATGCAGAAAATAAATTGATTCTTACATTCACATTATAGACTTCTAACTATTCAACTTGCTAATCAAATAGCTGCTTACATCAAACTTACACTCGTGATGAAAAGTGTCATATGGCCTTTGAGTGTGTTGTTTCCAAATTTGTATTCAATTGTTTTTAGTTAATTTGATATTTTGCCCAGTTGGTTAACAGTGCACTAAGCATGACCCTATCATTCTGCCTTTGGCCTCAATTAAATAATTCAATTGCTGTCACATACAGTAATGCATAGAATACTGAGGAATTGTGTATTGGTAGCTTCGGCTGGAAATGTGCAGTAAGGATGAAATGGAGATGTGAAAGTTTTTCATTACAATAGCATTACCAGATAGAAAAGCCAAGGAGTAGTAGGCCCAGAAGTAACTTTCCCGGGATCTTAATTTAGAAATAATAATCAAGCTGATGTTTTGTCTTCTGTACAGAATCTTATTCCAAGTATTATATTACTTATGAAAAGGAGATCATTTCATATGATGAAACACTCATGTATGTCTAGAAAACTTAATTTAAAAAATCAATCCAAAAAACTGGGTCACCTTATTCACAAGTCAATGCAAATATTGTACCTTAATCATATATATAAAGAAGGAGCCATTCCCTACTGGGGCACCAGTTCTGAGTTCTTTCTGACCTGTCTCAGTAGGGAAATGATGGCACTGGCAGCTGTTTGATATTTCCTTTCAAAGGAGCACCAAGACAAAATAAGGGATCGTTGCTTCTTTTAAGTACTCCTGGGCAGAATTAAGTTCTCACTTTTTGCAACTGTATTCGGAGAATAGGATGGTTCCTTTTTAAAATAAGAGTTAATACCATACTTCTACTATTCTCAAAAAAGTGGCGAATCACATCTTTGAATACTTGGGAAGAAAATGTCAGAGGCCAGGGGCGATCGATCCCTGATACAGTGCTAGCATTTTCCCAACTCTACAAAATGACTCTTGTCTTATCCACAGGTTCTAATCAAAATTTATCATTTTGGCTCCCAACTCGTCTCTCAACTTATACATGAGGTTGACTTGTAGGGGTGTATGGAATTCCGGCGGTTGATTTGGAGTTTGGCCAAATTTGGTGACTTGTCGATACAAACCACCAAAACAAAACACTGGAAGTGCCCCTTAGAACCCAAACAGAACAAAACAGCCCCCCCACAATGAAATTCCGGGAAGATTTTGTTATGTTCGTTAATATTCTGATTGTTTCTTTTCATGTTAATGCAAGTATTATCACTCCTTTGGGGGGGATGGAGCTGAACACAGCCATATTTGTTGTGTCTCATGGTCTTTCTCTGTCAATCAAAGGCTGGTTTTCCTTTCCATTCTCCTGGACTTCAAGTTCCAGAATTCCCTGTTTTTTCCCTGCAAGCTGTCTCCGCCTCTCAGTAGGAGAGAGAGAAAATTAAAAAATTTCAAACAAATCAGTGCATGAGCAAAATGTTCTGAAACTTTGCAGGAATGATGCCCTACTCATGTTCTGTCGCGGTGGATAAATTCAAAATCTTTTGTGATTTTTTTAAAAAAAGTTATTTGCAAAAAATTAAAAATGTCCAGAACATCAGTGGATGAGTGAAACATTCTGAAACTTGGCAGACTTACATTTGTAAATGTGTCCTACAAGTGTGCCAAGTTTCATCCCTATAGCCAACAAAATGACAGAGAAACGGACCTCTAAAATTCCCCCATTGCTGCCAATGGATGAAAACAAATAAAACAAAAACAAAACTTCTTAAATTGGGATTCAAAATGAAATGCAACCCCCTCCATTTTAAAAAATATTTTAAAAATGAAACAAAACAAAATTCAAAATATATGTCTGCTCTTTTGCACACCCCTCTTGACTTGTACACAATTATGTATGGTATTGTCATAGTGACTAGTGAGGAAATGTATAACAAAACAATTGATCCTGTTACCAAGGTGGAAACATAGGAATCTGACTTATACCAGATCATACTATCTAGCCAACATATAGTTGGGAATATGCGGAGTCAGAATCAATAAAAGTAACTTTTTCAAGTTTGTCTCCTTTTTGAACTGAGTATGATTTTCAATGCCTTACATCGGTTCTGCCACGTCCCATCCCATCAAGGATGGCATAAATATCCAAAAGACACCTGTTCCCATCTGATCTTGGAAGCTAAGCAGAATCATCTATGGCTAGTATTTGAATGAGAGACTGCCTAGGAACAGCAGATGCTGTGGCTATATTTCAGAAGAAGGAATTGGCAAATCACCCTTGAATACTCCTTGCCAAAGAAAACCCTATGAAAATTTTCATTGGGTTACATGGACAAAATCATTTATAAAGTACATTCCCACCACATGGCACCCCACATAGTTGTGGGAAAATGGGAAAAGATAATTAGTCCGTGCTGTAGTCCTGATAGAGGTAAATGTCAATCTTCAGTAGAAAAAGTCAATTCTTATTACAATTTCCACACCATGTGGGTGCCATACTTGGGAGGTAAGGATGTGTCATGCCCACTCCTTATTTATCCACCCCAATGTTTTTTTTAAGTGCTTAAAATTCTACCTGCAATTTAAATCATATGTATTTGACCCACAGATACGGTATCCTCAGGAGACAAGTAGCCTGGGGTAGCAGATTTATAACATATTCAAAAAGTTTTAAGCCAAGACCTACAAAACTGTGGCATAAATAACTCAAAAAGCTTATGCCTGGTGTGCTCCTGTCTGAGATAAAAAGCCATCTGCTAAAACCATCCTTGAACTGAAGCCTGCTAGTGAATAACCTGAGGCTTTTTAAATTGAGACAAAAAAAGGAGGTGTAAAGTCTTCCTTGCGCCCTTCCCCTTCTTGTGGCGTTATCAGCACCTTAGCAGAAATGCTTATTTGCCTAGACTGGACTTATTTAAATGGTGCCTTCATTCAAAGATAATGGTTTCCATTCCAAGAAAGAGTTTCCTGAAGACTGCATCATAATTCTCTAGAATTCACCAAGTTACTCTTGCTGAGTGTTGAATAAAGATCTTCAGGGCATGGCTCATTTAATCACGCTAGGCCTTCTATTCCTTCATAATTCATAGGGATACGGAAACTTTTGAGATAAAATAAGACCTCTTTCCTGAACTTAATCATATCTTAAAATTAAACCTGACCTTTATAAACCTCTGAAGAAGTTTGGGTAATTTTATCTCTCTTTTTACTTCTTCCATATTCTCATTGTGCTATGGCTTAATTCAAATTGTCAACTATTGCTTGTGCTCTCCTTCCGGTTTTGCACAGCACTTATATGGTTCATAGGAATGTGATTCATTGTTTGTTTCATCCTGGTAGACAGGAACAGTGAAATACACCTTTTTGTCTCTTTGCCTGTGAGGCATCAAGAGCAGTTTGCGTGTTTAGAGTAACAACATTTACACTTGCAAAATCATATTTTGCATGAAAGCTGCCCCCCCCCCCCAATTAACTACTGCCTGATTGTATGGGAGTTAAATGAATAAGTATATTATTTCTGTGTACAAAATGGAAACAACTCATCCAGTTATTTCTTTTTTAAACCCATGCAACAGATTGTTGGGAGCCAATATAGTGTAGTTGTTTAAGTGCTGGACTAAGACGCCGAGCACTTATTTACAATGACTATTTAGGTCGGTTTGGAACTAGTTTGGGAAAAAATAGTTTCTCTGTGCATATGATTAAACTGACACATCTGAAACAGGTTTGAGGCCAGGATGGTGATTACATTAACCATGGAAAGTGGCCTCAAACTGATTTCAGTATCCACAGTATTTTTTTCTGGGTGATATTTGCACCAGTGCGACACAGGTTTTGGGGTTGAAGGAAGAATGATGGAGATAATTACTTGTCCCAGGGGTCAGTTAGCCCCCTGATGGCCATGGCCTTTAGGCATTTTTCAGCACCCCCATTCCAATTTTTAAACACAATTCAGTTAAGGCAGGTCTCTATAATGTGCTTTGCATTCTGCAGACCCCATTTCACAGTGCAATGTAGTTTACATTGGAGACTTGCTGAAGTGCATTAAGGAGTTTAACCTGTACTTTCTCCCCACTTGGCTTGATGTGCTTTAATCCCTTCAATTCATGCCGCAGAGTACTGTGTTGGCATATGTTCTGTATCCACCAGAGTTTGAAGTCAGCTACAAGCTGCATGTCAGAATCCTCGACCCCAAATAGTAGCACAGCATTCATCAACAGTCCAAGGTCAAGCCGATAGTCCAAGAGAGATGCAAACATTAGCAGGAGAACACAAATAGAGAAGCCAAATATCCATTCCAGGGTCATTAACCAATTACTAGAGTGTCCATAGTACAAGGTTGAATCAGAATTTGTAAGCCAAGGTTCAGTGTAAGTCCGAGGTTCAGGAACCATGAGATAGCAAGAATCCAAGGCCGTAGCTTCTAGATCTGACATTGCAGCCGCAACTAGGTACCAGTCTTCTTTAAATCCTAAATTCACAGGAGTTATCAGTTGTTAGTTCTCCTCTCAGATAATCTCAAGGGCCTGCGCAACTGATACCTCACATTTTTCATGTCCACAAAAATGGAACAGTTAACTCTTCCTCAGCCTGCTCAGGGAAACTTGCTTGCACTTGTTCTGCAGGCTTAAAAAGAGTAGCTCCTTCCCTGGGTGTTGCTTCAAAGTTTGGTTGAGGGAGTTGCTGGGCTCGAACTTGACTGCTGCTGAGCCTTCTACCAGCATCTCCTCATCCTCACTATGCTCACTATTTAAGTATTTATGTTTTAAGTTTTGTATACTGGTTTATTAAGTAATGTTTAATCATTTTAAATGTGTTTTGCTTTATTATTATTTTTTGAACTTGTTATTGACATTGAATTTTGCCAGATTTTGTAATCCGCTTTGAGTCCCTTCCGGTGAGAAAAGCAGGGTAAAAATGCTGTAAATAAATTAAATAAATAAATATCCAAGCTATTCACAACACCACATTAAATGGTCAGTGTAGATGTGCTCTAAGAGGTATTTGAATACCTGCTCAGCCATGAGACCCACTGGATAATCTTTTTTTTCTTATTTTTAAAATATTTTTTATTGGTAACACAAGGTTGGTTATACATTTCAAAAATACGGAAGGGGGTGTCAAGGAGACTCAAAAAAGAAGAAGGAAGAAAAAATAAAAGAGAGAAAAATGACTCTAGTGGAAATATTTATATTCTGACTGGTCAGCTGAATGCATACAAAGGAAAAGAAACAAAAAAGACACCAAGAAAAATGTATCTGCACTGGATGTCAAGTAGGAAGAATATGGTATTTTGCATTTGCTCTAGGAAACACTAAATGGAAGAGTTAGCTTGATCATATTTATTCAAAAACCAATACTGGAAATAAGCAATAGTGTACTTTTAAAAAATAAAGGATGTTGGAAGTAGTTTCAAACAAGCTTGACATGAGCATACTTACATGTCTGGTCAGATACATTTTATGACTTCCTGGAACAATCTGATAAACTACATCAGGTATTTACCAGTGGCAATAGTGGTACAACTAATGAACAATGTTAAAAAAACATTGTCTGGAATAAGAGAGCAAACACACAAGTGAGTTAGAAGCAGCACAGCTACAACTTTCAGTCTCCTCTGCCCATAGAACAAGCTTCATGATGTTAGCTACGTCATGAATGCCCATTACTAGGATGTCTACTTACATGTCTCTCACATGCACACACAAATAAGAAAGCAGATATGGAAAATGTACAGATGCTAATTTATATGTATTAGTACAAATATGGAAACAATTATTCTGATAAACTATGGGTCTTATTCTGATAAACCATAGTCTTCCTAGGATGTTCCTTCATTAGAAAAGGCATCTTCTTATTAAGAATATTCTCTGCTTCAGGGAATCTGGAAAATATACACTACTACCCAGAGCAAATAGTGTTGATGGCCACCATGATGCCCAAAAGTACCTGATGCAAGATGTAGTGCATAGATCAGCTGACTATTACTTAAGACCTTAAGGCCCCTCTTCACATGCTCTTTGATTTGAGTTCTGCCTTTTGAATCTACCCTTAAGGTTGACCTAGATGTTTTGCTCTGAGTTTAAATCCTGAGACTTGGGATGGATGTACCTTTTGCCTGCCTTCCGGTAAGCATATGGCCAGTTATTGGATGGCTCCTTTCACATTCAATGTTTTCGATTGAATAAAATGGCCCTTGTTTCAAAACAATTCTCAGTGTCTGGTCTTGTTTATTCCATGTTTCGTCATCAATGCATAGGGTTTGTAAGAGTTCCTGAACAGAAACATGAAAATATTTATTTATTCATTTATGTTGCCAAAAGTCTCTAGCAACAATACAAATGTAAGTCTAATACATTTGCATTGTATAAAACATAAGAGAAAATCAGTAAAAAAAACCCATAACAAACCAGTTTCAATGTATTTACAGTTTATGAGCCAAAGGCCTGCTAGCAGAAGGTAATTGGTAGGGAGGGAAATCAACACATTCTCAGGCATGGAAATGAAAGGAAAATGTCAAAAGCTTTTTTTTCCCTGCTGGGCAAAATTGTGATGGTTTTGTGCATTTATTTGTTTTGCATTTTGGTACTTGCTTGTGATTTTTTTTTTTGTGCTAAACACTTCTTTCTAGACTTCCATTTTTGCTGAAAGCTCAAAACATTGGTGGATGGATATATTTATAGTTGTGCCTTGACACATTGAACCACTCCTGCTCCTGATGGATCAGAAAATCTGTAAATGTCATTTATATTCTTAGTCATCAAAGATGGGATGAGTTGTTCAACTTGCACATCTCCGGCAGGAAATAATATATTGACAGTCCATCAGTAGGGTGGAAAACTTGGGAGTCCCTCAGCCTAGGAATAGCAGGACTTTTATGTGAATTATATTAAAGGGGAGGGAATGGACACTCATTGGAGCTTTGGGGAACACAAGCCCAGAAGAAGTGAATTGTTATCAAACCAGATTAAACTAAACATAATTATAATTTACAAGCCAAAGACACCCGCCCCTCTCATTCCAGGTGTAAGTGTAATAGTACCAGATTTATTCATATCCTCTGTGTAATCTATTCTCTGCTGAACACTAATGTGTTTACTGAATTAAAATAAATTTTCAAGGTTCTTTTTTCTGTTTTTCAAGTAATACATCAACAAATGAATGCAATAGATTTAAAAGTATGAGGAAACCTCCAGCAACAAGCTGTAATTGGAAACAATTAACAAAATTTCCATTGTGAGAAACTGTGTACAAAAGCAGCGTAGTAGAATGAATAGCTAAATATAATCTCCTCTCTTAAGAGCTTGTTTACAACATGCACAAGGTTGTTATACAGGGATAGGTTTAGCAAATGCACACACAAAAAGATAGACACACTTTTCAATCGCCTTCTTCCTGCAGCTCTTACTATCTAAAATGACTTTAATAGAGTTCAGAGTTGATTTGAGGCAGGGTAAGAGTTAACAAAAGCTATTCCTATGGAAAATCATGCTCCCTTTTTAAATGTATCCCTTTAAAGTTTGCTTTGTCTTGTATCACTTTGCTACATTTTGCTTTGAATTAGTCATGAAGTGAAATAAATATTGGTGTGTGTATGCGTATGGTGGGAGAGATATTGCATGCGTCGTGAGTTATCTACACATCAGGTTGTCATTTGGGAAATTACCTTCAGTGAAGTGGTATATCATTTGGCAGTTAATATTTGATATTTCCTTTTCTGTGTGCCATACAGGCTTCTGGAGCTGATGCCCTGGAGTTAAATTTATCTTGTCCGCATGGCATGGGAGAGCGAGGCATGGGCCTCGCCTGTGGGCAGGTAGGTCTTTCATCGGCTATCTCTTTCATGTCTCTTTGGCAATACAGCACCGTTCCATTGATAGTCGTACCTCCGGGGCTGGAGCACATGAAGTCGATCGCTAGCTTGGGATTCTCTGGCCTCCCCTTGTTTAAATATTTAGTGCCAGAAATGTGGGAAATGACAAGAGTCTGAGATTACACACAGCGTTTATTTTTATGGAAGACAAAATTGCATTATGCGCTTGACAGGAAGCAATATCATAACAAATAGTTGCCAAAATGCTCAGACAGAATTGTACTTTATACATTCTTAATGTTGACCAGTCTCCCTGGGGAAATGCAGTACAAGCAACTTTCAGCTCATAGGCATTTTGCAGAAGGTTCGCTGCAGCAGGAGCATTTCATCGTTCTTAGAAAGTAAGCAAAACAACAGAAGCTGGTGCTATAGCATCAGTAGGTCAGTCCACTGTTTTTTGATCTGAACTTTTAAAAAGATGTATCAAGTGCTGAATCTATTTTGCATTTACAAGGGATATTCAGAAAGTAAGCTTACAATATTTCTTTTAAATGCAAAGAATGTATACATTTTAATAAAAATTACATAGCATAGGTATTACATTATTTTTCCACATAATCACCATTCAGTTCAATATATGTTGTCATCCGTTGGAGCTCCAGATCACACACGTGTTTTAACTTCAGTCTAATTGCCATCTCACTCCTTTCATTGTTGCTAGCTCCATAGGGATCCGAAGGCTGGTTTAGTTGCATTGCCTGAGAGAGGACACTCAGGAGGAATCATGCCCACCAACTTCGCATTTTAGAGATCAGCTAGGCATTTCACATAATCACCAGTCTAGTGACCTCATCACACTAGAGCATGGATCCACTTGAAATCCGGTTGCTGCCTCCTGCAGAATTCTGGGGCCTGTAGTTTAGAGAGAGGCCTTTAAACTGCTCAGCCAGACAGGTCTTGGGCCTCACTAAACTACAAACCTCAGAACCGGATTAAAAGTGGATCCATGTTCTGGTGTGATAAGGCTGTAGGAAAATCCTGTGAGATACATAATCATCTGAATCCTTTAGCCTCCTGGTGTAGATTGTCTTAACTATTTCTCTGCAGAAGCTTTAGCCCAGGGGTACACAAACTAAGGCCTATGGGCCAGATGCAGCCCTCCAAGATCATTTATCTGGCCCCCATCCTCAGTTTTAGACTTAGGCTCACCCTAAGTCTGAAATGAGTTGAAGGCATACAACAACAACAACAACAACAACCCTAATTAATGTAACTATCTCATCAGCAAGAACACTTCCCATTGAAATCCTGGTAGGTTTATGTTGGTTAAAATTGTTCTTATTTTTAAATATTGTATTGTTCTTTATTTTGGTTTTTTGCACTGCAAATAAGACATATACAGTGTACATAGGAATTTGCTCTTTTTTTCCAAACTATAGTCCAGCCTCCCAACACTCTGAGGGACCGTGGACCAGCCCTATGCTTTAAAAGTTTGAGGACCCCTACACTAACCCCACCAGCTAGTGATCTGCACAAGACAGTGGAAATAGAGAAAGCTTTTCCAGCACAAAAAATGATGGCTAAGAACAAGCATAGAGAGATGGAGCATATATGGAGGAGGAAGGAAAGGGACAATGGAGGGAAGTGTCTGACAATGTCCTTACAGCTTGATTTTCAGCAATGACATAATTATCTGAGATCTTCCTTATTTGTCCAGCTCCAGCACCCTTAAACTCCACTGGCCACTAAATGGCCATATTGAGAGTCACAGTTAATAGGTGAGTTTTACGTGGGTTGAAATGACTGCAGATTGGATTCCTCTCCACAATGGCAAAATATATATGCTGTAATCAAGCTCATTTTTCTGTATTGCTACTGTATTCTCTCGAACCATTTTCCTATAGCCCATATTCTCTACTACAAGAAAACATACATTGGGAGAAAAGAATGAAGATATACTGTTTATATCTATTTATTTATTTATTTATTTATTTATTTATTTACAACATTTATACCCCGCCCTTCTCACCCGAGGGGACTCAGGGCGGCTTACAAAAATGGGCAAAATTTAATGCCCAAATTGCAATAATAAAAACAAAATAATATAAACAGATCTGTTAATAACATTGTTAAAACACATTATAAAAACCTTAAAAACGTATATATAATTAATTCCATTCATCCGAGATCCTCATGCTTCATCCTTAAATCAGGCCATGTCAACTTTGTCATTTACTCATCAAAAGCTTGGGCACATAACCATGTTTTCATGGCCCTTCTGAATCCCAGCAGGGTAGGAGCCTGTCGGATATCTCCAAGGAGGGCGTTCCACAGTTGGGGAGCCACCACCGAGAAGGTCCTGTCCCTCGTTCCCACCAGCCGCACCTGTGAGGCAGGTGGGACCGAGAGCAGGGCCTCTCCAGATGATCTTAGTGATCTTACTGGTTCATAGGAGGAGATACGTTCGGACAAGTAGATTGGGCCAGAACCGTTTAGGGCTTTATAGGTCAAAACCAGCACTTTGAATTGGGCTCGGTAGCATATCAGCAGCCAGTGGAACTGGCTTAGCAGGGGGATGGTACGCTCCCTGTATGCTGCCCCAGTTATTAATCTGGCTGCCGCCCGTTGTACTAGTTGGAGCTTCCGGGCCGTCTTCAGAGGCAACCCCATGTAGAGAGTGTTGCAGTAGTCCAAACGGGATGTAACCAGAGCATGGACCACCGTAGCCAAGTCAGACCTCCCAAGGAACGGGCGCAGCTGGCGCACAAGTCTGAGTTGTGCGAAGGTTCCCCTGGCCACCGCTGAGACCTGGGGCTCCAGGCACAGCGATGAGTCCAGGAGAACCCCCAGACTACTTTCACCACTTTCTAGAGCAGGGTTCTTCCTAGCTTTTAAAAATGTCTATATCACTAAATATTTTGTATGTGATGAACTTAATCAGTCAACATTTTGTTGCTAAATGCTTTGAAGCCACTTGTCAAAGATGAGATACCAATGATACAGATAAAAAGTACAGTGCAAGCCCCTTATCCATGGATTTAATACCCACAGTTTCACTTACCCATGCTCCAAAGATATTCCACCTTAGGAGTGTTTGTGAACCCCTCTAGACCCTCCAGTGAGATTCTACAGTATATTTCTGGTCAGTTTATCAGATTCGCTATTGTCCAAATGTCAGCTATCCATATGTGTGTGAAAGTGTCTGTGTAGAACCAATTCCCTGTGGATACAGGGGTCATACTGTAAGCAGAAACCTGAACTGAATTCACAGGAAAATGTTCAGTACTCAGCTGTCATTATTTAAATTCCTCTAGGCAGATTAGCATAGTGTATGGAGTTTATTTATATGAGAGATGCATATAAAATACCTTCTAGATGTTTTTGAACAACAACTCCCAGCAGTCTTTGCCATCATAGTAATAGACTTTGGGAGGTAGAGTTCAAATACTTCTGAAGAGCTTCAGATTTTCTACTGTAATGGAAATAAAGAAGCACTAATAAATCAACTTAGCAAATATTGCAGAGGTATGTATATTATTTATCTGTTAACTTGTTTGTTTGCTTGCTTGCTTATTTATTGTATTTATATCCTTTCTTTCTCCCAGGATGAGAAATAGATAGAAGTTCATTTGGCCAAAGTCCTTTTTTCTCCCTGTTCCAAATTTATTTATGAAAGAGCTAGGAACAGAGAAAAAGGGAGAGGAAGAGTGATGCAAGTGTATTTCACTCGGAAACAGGGAATTTGATCTAAGTTGTACTAAGCCTATGGGATATGCTGGGTTTTGAATTCAAATAAAAAACAATCAGAAAGTGTTCTGGGGTGCACAGCATTCTTCAGAATGAGAATTATCAGTTAACACCAGCCCGATTTCCATAATGTAATGCTCTGAGCCAGTGAAATAACATTCTAAATGAAGAATTTATTTTAAAGATAATAGAAGCATATAAAATATTAAAAGAAAAAATCCACATTAGGTGGAGAGCAAAATTGGCTACTGTTATATATGTACATGTTTGTATAATAATAAGTTTGGCACATTATTGGCTCGTGTATCCAAGCTCCTTCAAGGGGTCTTATAAATCCACAGGATAGCCTTGGGCACTAAAATTCTGCAGTTGGCGCTTTGATTCTCTGGTAGCTGGAAGATATGTAAAAATGCATGTAGCTAGTCTGTTCCCCACTGACTGCACATCCAAGAGGCTTCCAATGCTTGCATACATTATTCCTGCTGGCACAGGTTGAAAACGGCTTATTAAAAAAAAGACAGACAGACAGGAGGGTTGGGGGAAGGTAAAATGCTTGCATTTCTATCTTGATATGGGCAGAAGACCCTTCGCGATTTACCTTCGCCAGGAACACAGAATTGTGAGGGGAGCCTTTTCCATCCTGTATCTATCTGGCCATCTGTATCCTTCCCCCTGCACCTTCCAGATGCTGCAACATTAGCTATTTGTTTTAAATCTGAAGGTCGAAAGCTTCTCGGTCTCCAGCAATGAGCTACAGATCTTACGATGAAATTTGCATGACAAAATAATCCCAAATAGCTGTTGTTTCTGTTCCTCATTTTCCCCAGAAAAAAAGCGTGCATACAAGGCTCATTTTTATTTTAGTTTGTTCTTAGACTTCCTGCTGCCCTTTTCTATAAATGTTATGCACACATTGATTTTATTGTTACAGGAAATCACAATTGTTGGTAAATTCTGCTGAAATAATGATCCCTTTCTAATAGAGGATCAGACTCTTCCTGTATCCCAGCTTGGATGGATCTGTAATTATATCCTAGCTAGGGCTGAAGATTGATGGTTCCAGTCAAGAATTTGGTATGGTTAGATGAGGTCAAGGGTTAAAAATAAAATTGACCAGCTGACTTCAAGCTTATCAGCTGCAAGGCAAAGCTAAATACCTGTGCTGTCTTCATGACCTTTGTCTAGGGTCCAATCATTAATAAAGGACTTCACTCAGCTATCTCTCTTGGGAGATTTCACAACAAAATCACCACAGAAATAAGGAGATCATTTCAGAGAGATGTAAAGCTGGGCATTAAATAGGGGCTGTGAGGCGCTCTGAACAGCAGCAGCAGCAGAACAATTAAACAAAACAGCACAAAGAAATGCATGGCAAATGTGGCACAAAACAGAAAGGAAGAGATTTCCATTACACATGAAATCACTGATCCTTGAGAGATGGCTTATTACATTAGCTTCACATTTATATCAGGTTGTCGTCTTCCTACTAGGTTCCCATCAATGTCTGTTGATGTAGCTGGTCATGCTGAGAAAAGTGTCGCTGTGGTTTCTTGTCTCCATAATTGGCCTTTCACATAATTAAACCTATCTTTTTTTTAAAAAAAATCTGCTGATAATTGGGACCGAATAAAAAGGAATACTCACTGGCTTCTTCACACAACAACTATGTACTCATCACTGAATTTATCTAACCTTTGAAGAATAGTTACAAAAATTAAAAATGGAGAAGCTTGTGTTTAGAATGGGGGGGGGGGGGTTACAATCCCAATCCCTCTTTATAAAATGCTTACAGAAAAGTTCCATAATATTTTTTAAATCATATGACATTAGAAGGAGTTTGATCCAAAGCATTGTATTTTCTACAAAGCATCGGACTTTGCACAAGAATTCCTCTTAACAAAGATTTTGCAAAAAAAAAAAAAAAAAAAAACCAGTTTTATACTGTTTTTTAAATCAACAAAATGTGCAAAATCTTAGAAAATGTTCATAATATTTTTTTTTCCGAACAGGAATGAAATAATGCATGAATTACATTATATGACATTAAAAAACAGGATTCCTTAGCATGGAGCCTTAACAGTTGAAGTGGTATCAAGCTGATACAGCAAGACTGGCAAAATAGTGCTAAATTTATACTGATCATGTGTCACTTAAATTATTCACATGATCAAAAGAAGAACAAAGTAATGCGAGTTTGTTGTATGTCTTTCGGGCTGTGTGGCCATGTTCCAGAAGCATTCTCTCCTGACGTTTTGCCCACATCTATGGCAGGCATCCTCAGAGGTTGTGAGGTAATGCGAGTTTCTTTATTTCACAAAATCAATTCATACAATGCTTTAGGAAATGTAGTTTGCTTGTTTTGTTGCCCTATATAATTTGATCTTGTTATTACATGGTCAAAAGATTAAATATTTAGGCTGCTTGATTTTTGATTGCGCGAATGTATTCACACATTCACAGCTAATTCAGGATGGATTGACAAAAGGAAATATTAACCCAGCTAGAATTAATGGCAAAGAATTGTGCAAATCTCAGTTTTTCCTTTACCATTTCAACAGTCTTGTTAGAGATTTCCCCCTTCTTTTTTAGTAGTATGTATGTATGTGTATATACACACACACACATATACATACACACATACACACACACAAATATAGCTAATTTTTATTTTTGGATGCTTTAAGTGTTTTTCTTTCCTTTTGCCTCCTGGATATCTATTTTCTATTTTTCCCTGTTGCTTTCTTTAATCTTCTCTCCTGCTGTTGATTTCTAGCAAGGACAAAATTACTACTGTTACTGGAATATGCCAGTAACTCATTTAGTTCAATGTCTTCTTTTTGGTTCTGGCTTCTTTCCAAATCAGTTTTGTTTTCTAAAAAATATTTTGTTCTTTCTATAGATTCATTCTCTTAAATTAGTTTCCAAGAACTAAGAATGATTTCCTGAAAAATTCCAGTTCAGTACTACTACTGTTCTTTTGTTTTCTTTTTTAAAATAACCTATGAAATCATATGTGTTTAAAGAGAGGGGATTCATGGAAAGAAAAAAATGGTTATGTTGTATTACAGCAATATCTCCTGTCATACACTATAAAAATCTGAAAGGAAGATAAGGCCAGTATATGATAACCCATATTTCTCTAACCATAGTCAATACCATTTCATGTCCAAGAGAAACATGTGATTTGGCTGTAATGTGCACCAAAACAATTTTTTAGAAGTTGAATAATTCCTGGGTCCTTTTTTTGTACAGTGTCATTGTTGAATCCAGGTGAAATGTTTAAGAAGGAGTCATTACATTTAATTGTTAAATCAAGATTATTCAGGGCCCCCAGTTATTTTGCTATGTCCCTGAACAGTGACTTCATCTCAAAAGTAGAAGGGCCATAGTCCATTGGTGGATCACACATGTTACATTCAAAAGATGCTATGTTCAATCCCTAGACTTACCATATAGGGCTGCCGAAAACCCTGGAGAACCAATGCCAATCAGTATAGTCTGCTGGATGGACCAATTATCAACTTGGGATGAAATATCTGCTTATGTTCCTCTGAACATAGATGACCCTGGTCAAAGACAGCATTGTCTGATGTGGTATTTCATGCTACATACCATATGTGTGATCCATGGATATATATACCAAGTACTACACAGTACGGAGCATAAATATCCACCAGCAGAGTTACAATAAGCTAGCACTATGCCATTCAGATACTGAATATCAACCTATAAGAAATGGTAAATGGCACAATGTACAGAGGCAATACGTTGACATTAGTGCACTACTTTAGGTGCATGATTGTGCATCTGCAACAGATTTGATGTGAAATTCTGTTCCTGTTATCATTAGATGGATACGGCTTTTCTCAGTTATCCAGAAATTTCACTCTACAACTTATGTCACTATATTGACACCAACAAGCTTTTAGCCATAGTCTCAATGGACTGCTGCCACTAACTGGTCTGAATATGTCACTTCCTTTAATGAAATTTGTTGCACCTCATGAATTCCTTACACATACTGTATCAGAGGCCATTATTAGATTCAGAAAGCCTGCTTAGATAGACTATTGAAGAGCCCCAATAGAGCAGTTTCAAGGATTTAAAATCATTTTCCATTTTATCTCTATCTATATGGAGACTAGTTATATACTGCCAACTATTTATATTTCTCTAAAACCAAATAAAAATGAAATATCTAATGCATAATCCTTATACTCTTCAATGCACCCCTTGATCATTTGCAGGACTGATGTTTTTTCTGCAATGCTTTTTCTTTTCTTCTACCTTATAATAGCAAAGGGACTAAACTAAAGACTTGCCATACCTGGTCACAAGAAAAAAATCATTTGTAGTTGTTGTGTTCATATATTAGAAAAGGTGTGTGGTTCTCCTTTGAAATTTCTCATGTCCGACGTACACCTAATCAAACCTTTATGCCCTCTAGCAAGTAACCTCTATATGAACTAAAGAGCTGAAATATTGTTTAATCATACTGCATACCACCTTTTTTGTTCAGTGATAGAAATACCATTGAGTTCATACAGAAATGACAGGGATACAATGTTCTTGCCCTATATGAATTGGGAAAATGTTCCCCCTTTTTTGGTGCTGTCATTGGCAATCATTTTAAAATGGCATTCTACTGTTGTTAATTTGTTTGCATTTGTCAGTGGCATAACTGAGGTCATAATAATTTGATTTTATGATGGATCTATAAATCAACTCTGCGGGATATATAAAAATATACAGTGAAATCTTAGAAGGACATTCTGGATGTGTGTTTGTGTGTACATGTCTTCAAGTCACATGTTGATTTATGGCAACTTGAGGAATTTCATAGGGTTTTCTTAGGCAAGGAATATGCAGAGGTGGTTTTACAAGTTTTTCCCCCTTTGAATTAGAATGTATAGTACCTGATATGCATTGTCCCATTCAGTATAACCAGGATCAGTTCTGGTTATACTGAATGGGACAGATAAGATGGGATCTGGTGTCCTTAAGATATTGTGGCCTTCTAATTCAATGATAGGAACTGGATTTCATCTAACCGCTTTTTGGGTCCCCTCTGCATTAGACAGATCTGAGAGAAAGGTCTCTTTGTGCCCATGTCTTCAGATCCATCTCAATCTCACGACATTTTGGGCATTCTACTTTTGACAGAGGAGTGAATAAGAATACTACAGTGTTTCCCCGAAAATAAGACAGTGTCTTATATTAATTTTTGCTCCCAAAGATGCTCTAGGTCTTATTTTCAGGGGCTGTCTTATTTTTCCATTGTTGAACAAAAAAATGAACATTTATTATACACTGTACAGTAGTTGTCATCACAAACCAGCATAACCAGACAAACTGTGAATCCTATTAAGAATTTCTTGTTACTACCATTATTTCTATGTACAACACTCTATGGTAGGTACATTTACTGATCCTGCATGCTCTGGTGTTGTGTTCGGCGGGCATGCTTCCAAACAAAAACTTTGCTAGGTCTTACTTTCGGGGGAGGCCTTATATTTAGCAATTCAGCAAAATCTCTACTAGGTCTTATTTTCTGGGGATGTCTTATTTTAGGGGAAACAGGGTATAATAGATATTGATCAAGGATTGCCACATAGTGAATATGACTCTTGAATTCTGGTGTGCATGCACAGTTGTGACCAATAGATGCTAAAAGTAGCATAAACAGCCTTCTGGGTTGCTTTGAGTTTTCTGGGCTGTATGGCCATGTTTCATAAGCATTGTCTCTTGACGTTTTGCCTGCATCTATGGCAGGCATCCACAGAGGTGGAACATGGCCATATACCCTGGAAATCTCATAGCAACCCAATCAGTCCAGCCATGAAAGCCTTTGAGAGAATGCTTATGGAACATGGCCATACAGCCCGGAAAACTCACAACAACCCAGTGATTCCAGCCATGAAAGCCTTCAAGAGACTGCTTATGGAACATGGCCATATAGCCCGGAAAACTCATAGCAACCCAGTCAGTCCAGCCATGAAAGCCTTTGAGAGAATGCTTATGGAACATGGCCATACAGCCCAGAAACCTCACAGCAACCCAGTAATTCCTGCCATGAAAGCCTTCGACAACACATTAAATAGCCTTCTACCTGACATCTTTTATATGAAGAGTAAGAGGAACTAAATCTGGGGAATAAGAACAATTGCTTTATTCCACTAAAGAGATCTTCTATGTGGAAACAATACAGTAATTAATTTTTTTGATAGTAGAATCACTAAATGGAAGTGATAGTTATCCAGCAGTAGAGTTAGATTGTGTATATTATGCAAAATTGTGGACCACTTTAAAATAAATGGGTGTGCTACATTTTGATTGTCCTCAGGTATAATTATACTCTGGACAAGAAGCCAATGTTAGAACAGAACATGGAGAAACCGAATGGCTTCCAATTATCAAGAAGGCCAAGGAAGTGGGATTAACATTATTGGAAGGAGGTGTAAAGTTTAGGGCAGAGAATATCAACAGTTTAAGATGTGCAGATGACACAATATTACTGGCAGAAAAGAGCAAAGACTTGAAATGACAATTGATTAAAGGGATAACAGTGCAAAAGCCAGGTTACATTTGAATATTAAAAAAAACAAAATAATGACCACAGATGACGACATAACTCTATGTTCTCAAAAACTAGAGCCGATAGGGGGAAACTGGTGCAGTGCCATTTTTTGAATCAGCAGGTCAGATGTACCCAGAAACTGTACTTACATTTGATACACCAAAATGTGTATAGGCCGTGTAATTAAATTTTTTGTGTACCTTGGCTTAATAATGATCAAAATGAAGTGTTTGGTCAAAAAATCACAGCTTCTACACAGCTAAATAAAATCCCACATTTTGTGCTTTGAGCTGGAATATATGGCAGTGTGGACTCAGATAACCCAGTTCGGATATTGTGGGATTTTCTGCCTTGATATTCTGGGTTATATGGGTGTGGAAGGGCCCTATAAGGTTGCCATAAGTTGAACCTGGCTTGAAAGCAATTAACAACCAGAATCAGTGATATAATATTTGATGGACTAGAACAAAGATGAACAATTAATGGGGCACTTAAAGAATTAAAAGACATGACACAGGCACTCAGTTCCTTTCTTTTGCCCTCCTCACATTCTGAAGAACACCACTAAAATGATGACACACACATATATTTGTTTGCCATGGGTTGCCTTTGTTTCAGGAAGAAACAATTTACGGTTTTCCTCTGGCAATGCTTGTCTCTCTCCCTTGGACCAAATTTCAACTATTATTAACCTTTGACAACTGAAGAGAATAGTGATTGAATTTGGCCCTTTAATGTCACGCTAAAATCAATAGTTTAAATGCCAGTTGCTACCATTTAAACTGGTCTGTCATGGTCTTAAGAGCACCATTTACATGTAACGTCTTAAGTTTTTGTTTATAGATTTAGAATTCCATGTAACATTTCTGAATGTCAAAAAATTACAAAATATAGGAACATATACAATGTAAGATTCAGCCATCAAACAGACAAAATCCTCCTCCTCTATAGCAGTTGGAACAGGGAATAATTGAAAGGACTACTAAAGAAACACATCACCGAAACTTTCAATCCAAGGCTATACTTTCTGCTGACAACCCACTCATCACTGTTTACTGCTCTTAGCAAAGATCTGTATTTTAAATTTGCGCTTACTGTTCAGTATAAAACTTTTCTCTCTCATTCTTAACTTTGTACTTAAACTCCAAGGTTGAATGGAAGGGTTACTCACTTGGATTCCCCTCCTCCGCAGATTTGCTTAGTGTCTGATGTACTATTTTATAGTGTGTTATTTTACAATACTAGTTATAAACTGGCAGGCAAACTATGCTAACTAAAAGGTAAAAACTTGCACAGTAGTTTCAATTTCCAGATAGGAGACAGATGATAGGCAACCTCCATCCATCGATTAGTCTTTTTGTTTCCAGCCTATGTCCCAAACCAAGACTCAGGATGGTTTACAAAATAAAGAAAATTACAAAAATATGCATACATATACAAAAGGTGGTAATTTACATAGTATTAAACTATCAACAAAATTAAAGCCATTTAAAGCTCTAATAGAAAATAAAAGCAGTGAAGTGCACTAAAAAGGCCTTTTTCTTATAAGTCTAATGTATGCTGGAATAAAAAAGTCATCGCCTGCTGATTAAAAAACAAACATAAAGAGCCCCAAAACTTCAATGGAAGGAAGAGCTAGAATAGCCCCATAGCAGGGTTTCTTCTGTATTTCAACCAAATGGGCCTATGAGAGTGGTGGGATCACAAGAAGCACTTTCCTGGGCTTGAACTGACGCATATGGGAAGATATAATCTTTCAATCAAGCCATGTAGAACCCAAGCCGTTTATACAATTTATATGCTTTTGATCAAATAAGAATTCAGTTTCATACGTTCGTCCTGTATTTCTGTTTCACTCTTCTTGAAGAATTGCTCCACCACTGGTTTGTCAATGGCCTATATACATTATTCAGGCATAAAAACACACCAGACCAGTAAAGAGTAGTGTTGTGCATTTGTATGGCATTGCTGTTTGTTTTGTGTAGTTTCATTCGTTTTGTCTCATTTTTGTATTTGTTTCCACTAACGAAAATGGGGTGCCTATACAAATAGAATTTTCATCTTGCTAACAAAAAAATGAAAATTTTCCTGCTATTGGCGGTAATGGGAGGGCTTCAGAGACTCGCCCCCTGATCAGATTTAGGGCTAGAGGAGTGAAAATCACCACACACGGAGGGGATATCAATCCCTTTTAGCCCACCAACTTTTAAAATGTTTGCATCTTCCCCCAATTTCTAGAGAAAGAGCAGCAGTGAGCTAAACGGACAAGGAAGCCCAACAAGAAGTATTTGCTTTTGAATTTATTTATTTTTAAACAAATAAATAACCAATAGGAAGGAGGGAGGGAAGGGAGGGAGGAAGGAAGAAGGGGTATACAATTAAGAATAAAGAACACACACACTCTCCCCAGCCAAATCCACTTGAAAAATCCCAGCCCCTTTCCTGATATTGTTTATTTTTTAATTATTATTAAGTTTTAGAATTTTTAGAATAAGGGAAGAGTGAGCTCTCTGCAGCCAGCCAGGCAGAATCACTGTGTCCCAGCAAGGCAAAGCAGAGCATAGTGCACTCAAGCATTGGGGATTACAAACCCCAAAAATGTATTTGCTTTCCAAAATGTAAAATAAAACACCAAAGGAAATGGAGGACCAAGGCAAAGGCAGCAGGCAGGCAATTGAGCCAGTGAGATAAACAGAGAAGGGAAAGGAAACCCAACAAGTAAAGGAAAAAAATTAAATGAGATAAGCAGCAGCCAGTCCAAATCCACCCCAAAACCCCAAATCTCCCAGTAGCCCCAGAAATGTCCTAACCAGAGGCAAGGCACAAAAAAAGGCAAGTCAAGGGAAGGGAAAGCAAGCCCAATCGACACAGCAACAACACAGCAGCAGTCCAACCCAACCAGCCCCAGTGTCCAGCAGCAGCAGACCTCCCCTTATATACACTCCCTGCCCTCCCTGCCCAGCTCACTTCAGTGATTCCTTGGCCTCTGATTGGTCAAGGATCACCTCCTCCCCGCCTCCTTCTCTGATGCATGAGGAAGTGAATTGCAGGCATGGAAGCCATGTGGCTGAAAATGAAAGCTAGCACAATGACTGTGCAGCTTTCAATATCGTGTCGCCTGTAGTTTCATATGATAATGATGTCTATCATTTCATGTAGACGAACAGTTGACACAAAACAATAACACAAAGGAAACGAAGGAAAAAATTTTGCACACATCTTTAGTAAATAGTTGTTTGCAAACCAGCTGCAGATTAGCTTCATTCATTCCCTATCTTTGTTCAGTGTGGCAGCAAGGAAGAGATCAGAAATATCTACTTCTGTTTTGCTTATTGGCTGGGTTTGTCTTTCTGCCTGAACTGGGGGAAACTACAGTTAAACAAGTTGTATGGTTCTTATGCTATTTTTGAAATAATATAGTTTCATTCTGACTTTGTTAGAAAAACAGAGGGAAAAATACATTCCACATATCTGCATCTCTTATAATTTGTCATTTTGAAACATTGCCTTTTGACCAACTTAATCAAAGGACAGGGAAAAGCAAAAGTCGGTTTGTGTTACTGTAATGGAGAAAAGCTTTAAGGGACATAGAAGAGTGAATAACTGAGACATCTCTTTCCTGAAAAAGCAAGTGTAATTCCTTCCTTCCCCATCTGGGTGCAAAGGATAATAATGGGTGCTCCATGGATGTCCACCTCTTCAGGCTAAGTTTTTCCCTAAGAAATGAGGGGAAGGAAAGGTGCAGAGTAGGTGATTTTGCTATCTGATGAGAAGGAGATGACCTCTCTGAACAAAGTGTCATATCCACTCCCCATGACTCCAACATATATCCAAAAATCTTCTTTAGACCACATTTCCAATCGAGACCATCACTTACAGCATCCTGATTGCATCTATGAGTAGTGCCCCTATGTCACAGGTTAATTTGGTAACTTTGGTGCATATAGAAAGGAAATGTGTAGATGTAAAATACTTGAAGGGGGGAATGGAAGGTTCCAATTGCAACTCTGCTGTAGCATTTCATGTGACCTCTTTCTCTAAGGCTTAAGCTCAGAACCTCTGAGGGCTGCACCAAATCCTTGTGAGGGCTGTATCCAGCCCTGGGGCCGCATTTTGTGCAGGCCTGATATAGAAGATGAAAGAACCAGCAATATGGGGCCAAGGCTACTGCACTTCCTGCACTCTCATATTTAATCTGCTTTCATAATGCTAAATAGGGTATTTTGTCTGTCCAATTATTGATCTGCCTTTTGATCAATAGATAGGGAAACAGACAGAATATTTGTTCTTGTTTTTTATTCATTCAGTCGCTTCCAACTCTTCATGACCTCATGGACCAGCCCATGCCAGAGCTTCCTGTTGGCCGTTGTTGCCCTCAGTTCCTTCAAGGTCAAGCCAGTCCCTTCAAGGATAACATCCATCTTGCCCTTGGTCGGCTTCTCTTCCTTTTTTCTTCCATTTTCCACAGCATCATGATCTTTTCCAAGCTTTCCTGTCTTCTCATTATGTGGCCAAAGTACTTCATCTTTGCTGACAGAATATTTAGTTCACTCTTTTCAGAACATGCTTGCTATACACTTGCTTTGTGCAACAACACTAGATTTCAAACCTTTGTTCTCAGCTCAGAATTGTTTACAAAGCTCCCAGTTGTGGGCAAAACTACTCAGAGGCTTGGCAACACCCCTTGGGTCACAGTCCAATGCTTGGCATTTTCTCTGTTAGGTGCCACTGTTTTGAGACAACAGTTTGAGCTCTGACATCTCAGTTCAGCCTTGACAGAAAGCACATACCCACCTAATTCAGAACAACCTGATTCTGTCCAGAAAGAGCTGTAGTCATTGGAAAAGGGCAGAATCTGTCTCCTTTGAGGCATCACAGAATAGAACGTAGAGTGAGTGATCTTGGAGAATACCTGTACTAGTCATGACACTCTGCTTACAGCTTTACTTAAGTGCCATAAAGGCCCTTTCAAATCACACTGGGGATGGGATTTGTACTTTTAAGCTGTAATATGTTGTCAGAAAGTAATTGGGCCTTCAGTTTTTATGGATCCTTCATTGAGACAAAGGGGGGAAAGCTTCTAAAAGACCAATTGTGTTCATTCCATGACCGATCAGAAAAAGCTGGCCCACCAATTCCAAATCATGGCAGCATAGCTCACCATACTATATAGCTATAGTATAGCTCATCATCTGATCCCACTTCACCTGTGGCAGTACCAATTACAGTGGAAATTAATGAGAAATCTTCCATTTCATAAGTCTGACTCCTTTATTTCCCTTTCAACTTGCAAGTGGTTGGCAGTAGGCAAATGTGCCTCGACTCAATCAAAGTAATTTCACATTGTATACACTGGGCACACAAAATAGCTAAAGCAAATCTGTCTTCCTCTTGACTTGCTCTCTGTGCCCAATTTTGACAAGTTTTGTACACAATATGTTATTTCTTTATTGGCTTGCAACCTAAACTATTTATAATTGGCAGCCAATGCTGAATTGAATCACAGTTGTTCTTGTGATTGCTACTGTTATTATTGTTCACTGTTATCCTATGTCAACTACTTAGTTGCAAATGTGTAGCTAATTAGTTGATGCAGGGTATCAGTGAACAATAACAGTAGCAATAATAAATGTGTAACTAAGTAACTTCTCCTAGACCACTCCACTCCCCGGCTCACCATAACAGGCAGTAGCTGCATCTGGTGAAGGAGATCAGGTAGGTGCTGATCAGAGCAAAAGGAGGCCAGTGAGTGAGCCTGTGACAGTCAGAAGCAGGATCTTTCTTTCAAATTCTCATTGCAGTCTTTCTTATTCATGGGAGGGAACTAGAAATGTCATCCTCCTTAAATCCTGATTGGCAGCAGAACAGATCTTTCACTTGATGTCACTACTGGTTTTGGGAAACATTTGCAATCATAACAATAGCACCACAATTATGACTGCATAGTGTTACTAAATACAAAGCAGCAGTTTTAGGTTATAAACCTGTAAATGCAATATAGAATGTCTCCAAAATTGGAATTCAAGTTAGCATATGAATTTAAATTATTACAATATAGTTTAAAACATACATAAACTGAATAATAACATGTTATTAAATATTTATCTGTTTTTGTGAACGTGAGGAACTTCAGTACTTCAGTAACAGGACATGTGTCCTGCATAGAGAAAGACCTTGTTTTAGTCCTCACCATTTCCAAATGACTGCATTTATGGAAAAATGCTTGAAATTACACTTTCTGAATTTGTGAACAGTTAGCATAGACATTACTGGGCTATATAGATTTCCAAGTTGCTGTCCTCAGCAGATATCAAGGAACACTGCAAGAAATCTGACATGCTACAGATAATTTGGGATTGTGATCTTGAGTGTGCCCTTTAATCTGTAGCATTTATCAATCCCAAGTAGGACTCTGTTGACACTCTTTTACAGTATCCAAAATAATTAAGTTTTGGAGACCCACAATAGACTTGTGGATGTAAAAGAAAGGCCTAGGAGGTTCAGTAGTTCAGTTATAACACCACTCTGTTGCATATTGTTCTTTTAAATCTCTTAGAAATTAAGGTGGGGTCCTCAAAAGGTTAAAAAAAATAACATCTTGAGGTGTCAGTTTTAATCTAAGACAAAGAACTGTGTGTGTTTTAGCACAATGACAAAGAGTAGAGAGAGGACAGGTATTCTGATGTAATTTTAATGTACAGAACTGGAGTGAGAGGTGGGAAGAGAGAACAAAAAAGTTTGGATAGAGAACACTTGCAACACATTCTCAAGCATTGTGGATAGGGCCCAGGATTTCTGTATGGGGGGAAAAGCTTCTTACCATACTGCACCCCCATCAAAATTCAAAACTGAGTGGAAGGGACACTAAAAATCACCCTTCTCAATCAGACTAATAAGAACATAGCCCTCTTCCCACAAATCTAAATCTTGAATTGAGATGTGTGTATATGGCCATGTTAGAACATCTTTATTTTGGATGCATCCAACCAGAAATACATTGTTGGATTATTACAGTGATGGTGCAGCATTCCCACCCTGATTAAACTCAATGGAAATAACAGAAGTTGTTGTCATGACGTCTAGAAGATACCAATTGTGGGAGGTCTTATCCTCCAGAAATGTTCTTACATTCTCTGAAAAGTGCCCTTTTTAGGCGCTTTTAGGTAATTGCAGAAGAAAGAGCCAGATGGTATAAAAAGGAAGATAAGCCAACAAAACAATAGGAGTGGGTTTTTAGTGTCTCCATGAACAGTCTTGTTCAAGTGCCTGCAGAGTTAAGTATGGAAATTATTACTCTGCCATTAGGAGTTCTCCTTTTCTGTCTCTTCTGACAGCTGTCAGTGGTAGAAGATGCTGGCTGAGTTCTTACTGTCAGGTTTTCTAAGGAGTAAGGAAATACATTCTGCAGAACCTAAGCCAAGAGTTATTTTCTCCATACCCTGGGAAATTTTTCCCCGTAATTTGACAGGCTTTAAGCAAATTGTTAGCTTTAATTAAGTTTGAAATGGGACAAGCACATAGACTAAAAAGCCCCTTGCTAGGATATGAGGCGGCAATAAGATTAGCTGTGAAATTCACAAATGGTGTCTCTTTTGCTTTAATGATTGATTGCAATTCTGTAATTAGGTACTGTGAAATTTCAGGTAGGATTAAGGAAGATTCAATTTTCTGAAGGTAATTTTGGACATCCCACAGGAGGAGTAGGAAGTGATTATGTTCTTGGTGTACCATCATGAACTAGACAAAGAATAATCTAAGAGGTAGCATTCAGATAGAGGAAAGGCACTTAGAAGGCATTGATCTGCAATAATTGAAAATGAATCTGTTAGCATTTTGCATTGCTTGCAGTCGGATGGAAACAAATAGCAGAGTACTTATCACATGTCTGATTATGCTCCATTGGAGGAGAAAGGTCCATATTATCTAAACTGGTTAGTTTAGGGGTTGTTTAAAATTGGGTTCTATTATATATTATTTGATGTTACTTTTAGAAATATGCTGTCAGCTGCATCTTGCACTTACATTGGTTATTTTATATATTGTAAGCTTCCTACCCCAGAACTGGGCATAATTTGGCTAGCTCTTACCCCCATGTTCCCTTAGTGTAATGTAAAGGTGGCAATTAATCACTTCACCCAGTATTTGTGTAAAGATCTGTGCCTTCATCCAATTGGAGTGCAAACTCTACAATGTTTTTCTGACTTTTCGGTCTTTTCAAAAGTACAGTGGTTCTATTATTTTCTCTGATTTGACAATACACTAGCAACACTTGCCCTTCCCAATTCTTTCCATACAGGATATCTGTATTCACTTTCAAAATAGCTTAACCTTTCTACAAAATGCAAAATAAAAAATAAATAAATTACTGTTCTTGAAATGATAAAAATGGATTTTTGTAAAAACATTTCAGTAAACAATTAACCTGTAATGTTCACCAACTACATAATGTTCTCCTAATACCTTTCATTATTTTTACATTATTTTCAGAAGAACATAGTATTCTTCAATTGGTTTTGTTAAAACCTAAGATAAATGATTCGGTGCAAATTATTTTGCAAATATAGAATTATAGAATCATGAGTGACAGAGTTGGAAGAGACCACAAGGATTACAACCCCTGCCACATGAGAAAATATAATCAGAGCACCCCTAACAGATGGCCAACCAGCTTGTGCTTTAAAACCTCCAGAAAAGGAAACTCTACCACCCTTCGAGGCAGCAGATTCCACTGCTGAACAGCTCTCACTGTCAGGAAGTTCTTCTTAATGTTTAGGTGGACTCTCTTTTCCTGCAATTTGAACCCATTGCTACATGTCCTATTCTCTAGAGCAGGAGAATACAAGCTTTCCCCCTCCTCAGTATGACATATGTGTTACTGAAGAACTGAACTATGGTGTGCTCTGAGCCTTTGTTCTCCTGATACAAACTTGGATGTCCTATTTAACTTGTTCTTGTTTTTACCTTAATTGTTATAGCTGCATCCTATGGAATCATGGGATTGGCAATTTAGTTAGAGTCGTTTCAAATTCTTGGCCAGGATACTCCAGTGTCTCATCAAAATACAGATCACAAAATTTCATGAGACAACGCTATAGCAATGACAGTGGAATCACAGTGCTATAAGTATGTAGTGTAAAAGGGCATAAAGATATAGAGTGGAGAAATTTGTCATATTGAAGATGGAGCTTTCTTGTTTTCTGCTGCTCCAGAAACTAGGACATGGAGCCTTGGATTCCATCTACAGGAAAAGAGATGCTGCCTAATTGTTAGGAAGACTAATGTTTAGGAGTGTGATGGAGTCTCTTTCTTTGAAGGTTTGTAAACAGTGGCTGGGTGACTATCTGTCAGAAGTGCTTTGTTTGCTTATTCCTGCATGTCATTCATGGGTGATCACTCATGACCGAGTACTACTATCTTCTAGAGATAGAGTCTTAGCAGTGGGTCCGCAAATGACTTTAGAGACCTATTCTGGATCCAAGTGGTCTTTCACATTGAAGACATATATTTGCAGGTAGAAGGCAGTTACAACAAGGGTTTGTTTGACATTCCTTCTTCTTGGAATGTTTTTTCCTTTCATCCTCTATTCATGCCTCTTCAAAATCTGTAGTACCATTGGTAACAAGTGACCACCAGTTACAACACTTGACTGCCAGGGCTTACCAATTCATGGTATTTATACCACACTTTTTAGCTTAAATTTAAGCTCATATTTCAGTCTCTTTTGTTGTCCACCAACATTCTGTTTTCTGTTCTTAAGTTGAGAATAAAGTAACTGTTTTGGGAGATGGTGATTAGACAGTCAAAACAACGTGGCCAGTCCAGTGAAGATGATGGCAGAGAATCACTGTTTCAATGCTCATGGTCTTTGCTTCTTATAGAACACTGACATTTATCCTGCTTGTAAAGGGGGTTGTACTGGAAAGCCCTTGTGGTGTCTTCCATCTTTATTATTCTATCTGCCGTAACATAGTTTTGTTATAGTGAAAGTAGCTGTGTGAGAGAGAAAATGAGAGATACATAGCTTGTGTTTTCTGTATATACTCACACACAATAGTGAATTTTATAATGCCTTTAGGTGTTGTATTCTATCCAAGCGTGGGCTGTCAGAATAAGGTAAACATTCTTCCACACGGTGTTCTGTTGCTCTGTAATAAGGAACATTCATTTTAACTAGGAAGGATTAGGTCATTCTCTAGATCTCAAGATGTAGAAGGTGAGATTGAAAATGGGAGCAGAATTCCTGCTCTGAGCATCGTGTAGCCCAATTCTACAGTGGTTCTACTCCTGCCAATTGCTGCTGAACTGATTGGCAAAACATACAGCATTCATAAGCTGGATTCATTTTGGTACAGGATAGCTAAACTAATAGGGATACTAAAAGCCAAATTAGCAGATTTCTGCACTGTAGTAAATCTCTCCTAACCCTCGGGGTCATACACTTATTTCCCTGGATAAAAACTATGTTACAAATTTAAAATTATGATTACAATAAACAGTCATTAGTAAAAAAAAAAAAAGCGATAAGCAAACAGAGATACATTTTCAGGGTAGCAAAACATAAATTATGGTGCAATTATTATAGCGTTGTTTGTTTGTTGTTTAGCCTCAGACATTAAGATTCTTTAACCTGATTAAGGAAAGCCATTTTTGAGCGATTTAGATTTGTTGGTTTTGCAAATGTGAATGTCCATCTGTTTTTGGAGCTAATAAGTTTTGCATATCAAACAGTCAAAAAAATGTTCCCCATATACGCTTCACCGACTGTTTTTTATCAGCAGTGCAGGCCTAAGGCTCTCTCATAAAGCTGAGTTTTAGATAAAGAAAAGATTTGTATTACACTACCAGTCACGCAGGTATTTTGAGCAGAAAGGAGATCATTGTTTAATTTAATTTGAGTTCCCTCAAGGTACAGTCTTTTGTGGGCTCCATTCCCATCTTCAGTGCTTCGTAATTCTAGTCTTTGCATGTTAAAGCCTTGGCTTCATGGAGATTTACATTAAGGAATATAAACCAAGTTAGGTAACTCAGTAAAATTCCAGATGTGCAGCCCTTTAATGTAAAAAGTGTAACCTTTTTCAATTGCTAGGCTTTCAGAGCCTTGGAGCTACTTCTGAGTGGCATATCCCAGAATTCAGCAGTGTGCATGTGAAAAATAATATATGACCACAAGTACAAGGGTGAATATAGAGGTCTTTTCTACAAAATTAGTAGTGCCCTGGTGGCTAAAACCCAGTCCAGATTGTTTAACAATAGCCCTGCTTATATGAAAACATTCATGCTCTTAGCTGTTTTTGATCTGCTCATGGTGACATACATTGACATACATTCAACTGTATCCCCACAAAACATTATGAAGTTAGTTAGGCTGATGTATAATAGTTGGTTCAGGGTCATGTGGTCAGCTTTGTGACCAAATGGAGATTTAAATCATTGCTTTATAGTCCTAGTCCAGCATTCTATTTACTACACGATTCTCTCAATACATCTGTACATACAAAACATCTGAAAGCGTAACTACAGTGCAGTCACGATATACAGCAATGAAACAGTGAAGTTGTCTTAAGTATGAAGATATTTATGTACTATCTAACAGAAATTAAAAAGTTATTAGTGAGGAAGAATAGACAAGCTAGGAGAGACTGTAGCAGTTTGTTTTTGCCTGAGATTACTGGGAAGGACAAGATTTTATCTCTGCTCTCCTCTCTGCTGAGTTTATTGCGGGCAAATATTTTTGCAGTTTGTTTCAATTTAAGTAAGCTGAGGAAAATGGGATGCAGTGGGAGGAGGAAGATAAACTGTGAGGGTTTATAAATAGCTCAAAAAAGGGAGATGACAGAGGATAAATTGGAATTTTTAGTAACTGATGGAAGGTATGAAATAAATTGCTGCTGTCCACAACTTCTTTAAGGGTCCTTCCACACAGGCGTGTAATGCAGCTCAATACTGGCATGAAAAATACTAGTTCCGAGTTGCATTGAGTCCACAGTGGTAGTCATCTCCCCTTACCAGTGTTTCCTTCTCTGTCTTTCCTGTTTTTTCATCATAAAGCAAGCAAAGCAGCTTTGGAAGAATGCGTTCTTTCCCCTCCTCCAAAGCTAATGGGTTCATTTAATGATGAAGAAAATGGAAGGACAGAGCAGGCAATGCCAGTAAGAGAAGATTGCCTTGCTTTTTGTGGAGAGGGGAATTGGGATGCTGGGGGCATTAAGGGATTGCCACTCCCTTCCCTGGGCTTTCAGGGCCTGAGGAACACAGGATGACTGTGGGGATATGATCCTGGATCCCACTACTGAGAAATTCGGACATTTCCTTGAGGGTATTTTTAAACTCAGGGTCCACTCACATTAAGAGGTTTAACCTACATTAAATTACATTAGCCTTCATGTGTTGCATGGATGCACCAAGCGAATACGATGCTTACACTGCATTACAATGCACCAATTTGAACCTAACCAATTTGAACAAATAATACAAAATGGAAGGGATATAGAAGATTATAAAAAATTGAAAGGTGTAACTGGTAGAATCTATAGAATATTGGGTGGAATAAAAGGAGAGAGAAAAAATACCACTCTTAAGGAAATATGGGAGGAGGAGTTAGAGATGAAAATAAATGAAATGGAATGGTCGCAATTGTGGAAACAAAGGCACTTGAAAAATTTATCAGTAAGACTTAAAGAAAATTATTATAAGATAATTTGGAAATGGTATTTAACGCCATTAAAATGTCAAATATTAATAAAAACCATCCAAAAAATTGTTGGAGAGGCTGTCAGGAAGTGGGAACATATATACATATGTGGTGGCATTGTAAATATGTAAGGAAATTTTGGTATAAAATATTTAAAGAGATAGAGGATATAATGAACATCAAATTTGAAAGAAGCCCTGGTATTGCATTATTATCAATTTATAATAACAATAAGATGGATAAAAAAGAAAAAGAAGCAATAACAAATTTATTGACAATAGCAAGACTGCTTATAGCAAGGAACTGGAGAAAAGTAATAGATGTTCAGATTGAAGAATGGTATAAGGAAGTATGGAAATCTAAATCTAATCTAAATCCATAATAAAAGTGAAAACCCGTATGTGTGTATGTGGCACAGGTGTCTGCTCACATAGACAGCCTCCGGCCTCCACAACCAGGCTACACTTCCCACTCCTGAGAAACCAGCAAGTCACTCCTTTGCACTGACATTGCGATTACAGCGAGCACCATGAACATGTAGGCAAAACCCTGCCAATGTCCTTCCCAAACACTACGGCCCACCACCCAAGGAATGCTTTCATTTGGGGACCGTTTCATCCTAAATTTTGCTTTTTCTTCCACCATAGGCAGGCACCCCAGGGTTCTCCATTGCTGTGAAATTTGCATGACCCCGCCTACTGCCCTTGCACCACAGGCAGGCATCCCAGAGTTCTCCATTTCTGTGGAGTTTGAATGACCCCGCCTACTGCCCTTTCCTTTCAAATTTGTCTGCATAACAGACAGAGCAGAACTGAGCTGCAACTACATTTACTGGAGGAGTTTGGGGGATTGACACCACATGGTGGAAGTTGTAGTTCAGCCCGCACCAAGTCAGAGCACTGTGACTCCTATTGGGGAATTTAGAGGAGTTATAGTTCACCTACACCCAGAACACTATGAACCCAAACAATGATGGGTCTGGACCAAACTTACCATGCATACCTGATATGCCCACATTTCAATACTGGGGGGTTTGGAGGGCAATTGGCCTGGACATTTGGAAGTCGTAGGTACTGGGATTATAGTTCACCTGCAATGAATGAGCACTCTGAACCCCACCGACGATGGACCAGGACCAAACTTGGCACACAGAGCCCCCATAACCAATAGAACATATTAGACAAATTTGGAGAAAAGGGAGTTATAGTTCACCTGCATCCAGAGAAACAGTGACCCCCACCGACAATGGACCAGGACCACACTTTGCACAGAGAATCCTCCTGACCAACTGTGATGTCTCATGGGCCATGTAGTCCCGTTCCTAGTACTATTGTGGCAGATGAAGAGGAAAACTTGGGATTCCCACCGATTCAGCCAGAATCGGAGCCCCTGCACCTGCAGGATGTTTGCCCTCAAGAAGTCAGCCAAACAAGCCTTGGGCAGAATTCTCCCCCGTTTTCTCGTAAGGACAATTATAATAGAGATAGAGGCGCTAGGGAGGCGAATCGCCGAAGCGCCAGAATCGCTGCCAGACAATTAGCTGATTAAGTTGCTTCCCTTGGGAAATTCTAAGGAGTCATGCATCTGGACACAGCTTGGGTTTCACTTTTAGTTCTCCAGGGAAAGTGTTCTTCTGGCGGGAAAACGAGACCCTATTTAGGTGTTTTGCCGCAAAGGAAACCTTGCGGAGTCAATTCGTCAGCTCGAGGAGTGAGATCGTGTGTGGACTCCAGTTCCTTGTTTCCCGGATCAAGTTCAAGTCTGCCTTGTTTCGCGTTTGCCACGGACCTTGTTTTTGCTCTTGTTGCCTTGCTTCAAGTCTTGTTCTAGCCAAGTATCAAGTTTGCTTCCAGCCTAATTGCCAAGTTTCTATGGACTAAAGGACCTTGTCTTCTCCCCACACTTTGCTTGGCAAAGTGTGTGTTTCGGTTATTGGATTATAACTTTGGACTCTAATATCACATATTGGACATTATTTTCCTGGACTATATTTGACCTTTCCTGAAAGGTCTACTTCCGAACTATATTCTTCACCTGTTTTTATTGACTTTATATATTCCCTTAATAAAGATATTAGATAGAATCTGGCCTCTGCGCATGGTTATTGGTGCTCTGTAGCCTGGGTCCTGACAGTTTGACTCCGCCAACCCTAAGCACCAATTAACCTTAGGCCAGGATGTCTACAGGAACCGGGGCGGAAGCCCAACCACTCAGCTACACCATTTCCAAGGATGAATTCGACAGAATCCGTGATACACTCCGTACGCAGGAGGGAGAAATACGGGGCTTGAAGGAACGAGGTATCCGGCTCCCTGCCCTAGCGCTCCCAACCAAGTTTTCTGGAGAAGCCTCCAAGGTTCATGTTTTCTGTCGCCAGTGCCAGGCGTACATTGAAGCCCGCCAAGCCGAGTTTCCCCAAGAAGAAGTCAAGGTGGCATGGATTTACAGCCTCCTAGAAGGGCCTGCGGCCAATTGGGCGACAGCACTATTTGATGCGAATTCCATGCACCTAAGTTCCGCGCAAAACTTCCTGAATCACCTTAAAGCGACATGGGGGATCGAGGACAACGAGGAGGCGGCCGGCCATAAACTCCGGCGTCTTTTCCAAGGGGACAGGCCGTTGTCCCAGTACATAGCCGAGTTCCGGGTGTTGGCTCAGAACACCGGCTGGAACGATATAGCCCTCAGAGGACAGTTTCGTGAGGGTCTCAACATCGAGATGCAGGAGGAAATCTCTAAGGTGGACCCTCCAAATTCTCTTGAGAGACTTATCAGTCATTGTCTACGGGCCGAAGTTCTGCTTGCCAACAAAAAACAGTGGCTCCGTGGCCAGAGTGGAAGAGCCGGAGTGAAACCTCCCGCTTCCGCCAGTATTCAGCCACGTCCAGTGTGGAGACCCCCACCTCCAACCCCAAACCCTAAGGGAAGCGAGGAGGAGCCGATGCAGTTGGGCAATGTGCGCCCCAGACTAGATGTTGCCGAAAAGGCCCGCCGCCAACGTTTAAACCTCTGTTGGTACTGCGGGAACGGGGGGCACTTCGCCAAAGGATGCCCAGCCAAGGGAAAGCCCACCACCCGCCTGGCGGCGGCGTCATCCGCAGAGGCGGAAGCGGCCGCGGCGACTAAAACCAAGCCGGCGGGGGAAGCCAGCGACCGGGCGTAGAGAGGCTCGACAACCCGGTCAAAAACCCCGCTCAAGAGCCGCAAACCGGGGTCCTATTTCTCCTGGTGATTACGCTGTGGTCGGTGAAAAAGGGACCCGTCATGATCCATGCCATGATAGACTCAGGGGCAACAAACAATTTCATCGATAGAGAGTATGCCGACTCTCTGGGATTACAATATCACGATTTCAAGAATGCCCGGGTGGTGCAAGCCATAGATGGTCGTCCATTAAAGACGGGCCCAGTAAGCCAATGGACTGAACCCATCAGGATGTGGATAAGGGAACACATGGAAGAAATTTCCTTCTTCGTCACCGAGGTTCCCCATTTCCCTGTGATTCTGGGGATTCCATGGCTGACGCTCCACGACCCAAACATCTCCTGGTCCAACAGAGAACTACAGTTTGCCTCCAAATATTGCCAAAACCACTGTCTAGTAGCCAAGGTCTGCCATGCCACAGACGCTGAACCCATCATCACCTTGCCCAAGAAATATTCGGACTTTTGGGACGTTTTCAATGAAAAGGAAGCCGAGAAACTACCCCCACATAGACCCTACGACTGTGCCATTGACTTGGTGGAGGGGGCCCCGATTCCGCGAGGACACCTCTACTCCCTGACTGAACCAGAGCAAGAAGCTCTCAGGGAGTTCATAGAGTCAAACCTTCGCAAGGGATTCATCAGACCCTCTCAATCCCCAGCTGCTTCCCCAGTAATGTTTGTGAAGAAGAAGTCAGGGGACCTACGCTTGGTTGTGGACTATAGAGCCTTGAACAATATCACGAAGCGGAACCGCTACCCCCTGCCTTTGATCTCGGACCTATTAGACCGGCTCCGAGGGGCCAAGGTTTACACCAAGCTGGATCTCCGGGGGGCTTACAATCTAGTTCGCATCAGAGAAGGGGATGAATGGAAAACCGCCTTCCAGACCAAATTCGGATTATTCGAGTCCCTAGTCATGAATTACGGATTATCCGGAGCTCCCGCAACGTTCCAGCATTTTGTCAACGATATCTTCCAGGATTATCTGGATCGGTTCTTGATCATCTACTTGGACGATTTTTTGGTGTTTTCTAGATCACAATCGGAATGTCAGAATGGTGCTACAACGATTGCGGGATCATGGACTATATGCCAAGTTAGAAAAATGCGCCTTTGATTTGCAAGAAGTAGACTTCCTGGGGTACCGCGTCTCGCCTCTAGGGCTCTCCATGGACCCAGCAAAGGTCTCAGCAGTATTGGAATGGCGGGCGCCAACCAACAAGAAGGAAGTGCAGCGCTTCTTGGGGTTCGCAAACTATTACCGCAAATTCATCCCAGACTTCGCTCGCTGGTCTGACCCAATCACCAGCTGCATCCGTGGAAAACAGCCTTTCCGCTGGACGGAGCAAGCAGAGAAAGGGTTCCAGCAGTTAAAGAAGTTATTCACGACCCAGCCAATTCTTCAGCACCCTGATTCTAAAACCCCTTTTGTTGTACAGGCTGACGCCTCTGATGTGGCAATTGGGGCTATACTCATGCAACCAGTGGGAGAGCATCTCCACCCTTGTGCCTATTACTCCCGTCAACTAACAGCCCCAGAGAGAAATTACACTATTTGGGAGAAAGAACTTTTGGCCATAAAGGCAGCTTTTGAAAATTGGAGACATTGGTTGGAAGGGGCCAAATTTCCCATTGAGGTTCATACTGACCATCATAATTTGGAACATCTAAGAACTGCATGCAAGCTAAATCAGAGGCAGCAGCGCTGGGCTTTATTCTTTGAGCATTTTGACTTCCAGATCCATTATGTTACCCCAGCTCAGACCAAGGAAGCAGATGCTCTATCACGGAAACCAGAGTATGCTGCAGGACGCAGAGAGACCTTCGAATCCCGATTGCTGCAGCCCGAAAACTTTGCCACGCTCACAGTGGGAAACACCAAATCCACTTCAGTTGAACCGACTCCCTCTACTCCAGGACCCCTTTGTGCTCAAGAAATTAGAGCCAGTCAACAGGCGGATGCCTGGGCTCAAGATCAAATTCGCCAAGGACTACGTTTCCCTTTCTCACTTAAGGATGGGCTATTATGCTACAGAAATCATGTCTACATCCCTCCAGGACCAGGCAGAGAAAAGGCACTTCATCTGTGTCATGACTGCAAGCCAGCAGGACATTTTGGGCTTTTCAAAACCATGCATTTGATCTTACGGGATTTCTGGTGGCCCAAGATCCGCAAGGATGTGGAGAAATATGTCAATACCTGCCCGGTATGCCAGCGTTCCAAGACAAGAAGGGAGAAGCCCTCAGGGCTACTGCATCCCCTTCCTACTCCATCTCGTCCATGGGAGATAATTTCTGCGGATTTTATCACTGACCTACCACCCTCCCTTGGATATACCACGATCCTAGTGGTGGTGGACCTTTTTACCAAATTGGCCCATTTCGTTCCTTGTGATGGCCTTCCCACGGCCAAAGAGACTGCAGATTTATTCCTCCAACATGTTTTCCGGCTACATGGATTGCCCAAGAGTTTGGTCACTGACCGTGGATCTCAATTCACCTCTCGATTCTGGAAGGCACTGCAACAACTACTGGGCATAGACTCTCGTTTATCTTCAGCTCACCATCCCCAAACAGATGGGCAAACGGAGCGCACCAATGCCACTTTGGAACAATACCTTCGCTGTTATGTAAACTATCAACAGGACAATTGGGCGTCCCTATTACCTCTGTCAGAGTTTGCCTACAACAACGGTGTCCAGGCTTCAACCAAAGAAACCCCGTTCTTTGCAAACTACGGATTCCATCCACGTTTCTTTCCTTCTGTCATTGAAACCTCAGAAGTCCCCGCAGCGGAGGACTGGCTGCAAGAACTCACAGCGGTGCAACAACTATTGCTCCAGCAACTGGACCAAGCCAAGGAGGACTACAAACGCCACACTGACAGTCATCGCCAGCCGGGCCCCGAAATCAAGGTAGGAGATCGGGTTCTGTTGTCCACTCGCTTTTTGCCCTCCCACCGTCCCTGCCGGAAGCTAGATGCCCATTTCATTGGTCCCTATCCAGTGGTGGCGCAACTTAACCCCGTGACTTTCAAACTCCAACTTCCGCGCTCTATGCGCATTCATCCAGTGTTTCATCGCTCCCTGCTCCTTCCGGCGGATGGTGTGCGCCCTGATGCAGACCGGCCGGCCCCCACCCCTGTTTTGGTGGACGGGGAGGAAGAATTCGAGGTTCAGGACATTTTGAATTCTCGCTTCCACCGCCGCCGCCTTCAGTATCTCATTGACTGGGTTGACAGAAGGTTGACAGAAGGTTGGGTTGACATTCAAGGTTGACAGAAGCTGGGGCTTGAAGTGGGAGCTCACCCTGCTCTGAGGAGCCTCCAGTGGCAAGGGGATAAAAGCCTCATGACTTGATGGTTGGGTTGCTGACCTGAAAGCTGCCTGGTTTGAATCCCACCCAGGGAGAGTGCGGATGAGCTCCCTCTATCAGCTCCAGTTCCATGCGGCGACATGAGAGAAGCCTCCTACAAGGATGGTAAAACATCAAAACATCCGGGTGTCCCCTGGGCAACGTCCTTGCAGACAGCCAATTCTCTCACTCCAGAAGCAACTCTGGTTGCTCCTGACATGAAAAAAAACCAAGAAAACCCTGCTCCCTGGATTCAGTCAGCAAGTTCAGCAGCTCAGCGGTTTAACCCGCTGTGCCACCTGGGGCTCCCCTGTAACCATTAATATAACCCAAATACCATCATTCATTGAGAAGCGTATTGCCAATTTCAACACTTAAAATGGCTACCACACAACCCAACCCAAACAGTTCTGTATGTTCTCTTAAGAAACTGTACTTTCCCGCCAAAACTCTCCAACAAATAAATAGCAGCAAATTCTTTACTATGTACCCATAGTTCTGGGTAAATCTGTGCAGGTGCATTTTTTGAACTGTCATTCACCACATATTCACGCTCTTCTGCAGAAACCAATATACTCAAATCTCCACAAAGTCGTAGCTACATGAAACAGAAGTCAGTACATTAGAGAAGTACCATAAATCAGGTTTGATACAAGGGAATAAATTGTCATCTGTTTTCCATCATCATTGGCATTTTTGCAAAAGAATTGAATGCTGTTGTCTAAGGTATGAGAGCTGCTTCATGACACTTGATAAGGAGCTGAATATGATTGAGAAGAAATCAGTGCAGTATTATTGCTCAGTCCTGAGCAACAGTGGTAGACATTTCCTTTTTTTCAGTCTCCATGTACAGACTGTTATCCCAGATGAAGACCTACTTCATCACTTCGGCCATCATAAAAGAAAACATAGGAGGATCCAAAAAGCTTCTTCAGATCCTTCTTAAGACTAGAATGACCCCTTCCAGGGCTGTAGCCAAAGGGTGGGGGAGATTAGCAGTTCAAACCCCCCCCCCCCTATTTTTCAGTTTTAAAAAAAAACCCTGGCTTACTCATGAATTTTAACTGATTAACGAAATCCCCATGAGTGTCCACTGAAGTTTATCTGCCTTGAGTGTCCACTGAAGTTTATCGATAGAGCCTGATTTCCAAATTATTTTGTGTTATGGAACTACTCTTCATGATTCGCTAAAAAAAGTTTCAAACTCCCCCCCCCCCTCCATTTTTCTGGGAATGGCCCTGGCTCCTTCCCTTCCATGTTCAGGCTAGGCCCCATGTAAGCCGCCCCGAGTCCCTTCGGGGAGATGGGGCGGGGTATAAAAATAAAGTTATTATTATTATTATTATTATTATTATTATTATTATTATTATTATTATTCAGCCTTTTCCCTGGCATTTTCTGCAAGATGAATTAAAAAGAGTCTATTATGAATGACAGGACATCTTCAGACTTCTATTACACACAGTGGGAGTTTTCAACTGATTTTTAATATAACTGCTTATTTTTTTCAACATTAGTATTATTCATTGTTTTAATTGTATTTTTTGTTAATTCAACTTGTGAACAACCTTGGAACTCATATTAGAAGAAATGTCAGAGATAAAATATATGCATACATACAGTGGGCCCTTGTTATCCCCATAGATAGGGGATAGAAGACTCCCCATAGATAGCAAAATCTGTTGATGCTCAAGTTTTGTTATATGGCACAGTAAAATAGCATCCCTTCTATGAAATGGCAAAATCAAGATTTGCCTTTTGGGGGTTTTTTTGTTCATTTGCTTGGAAAATTTTCAAGCTATGGATGTTGCATCCTTGGATGCGGAATCCATGGATATGGAGGACTGACTGTATTTACACTTCTAAGAACCTTTTTTGTTTTGGCCGTTTTGCACTACCATTGGGTGTGCTGCTTGACTTATAATACAGATTATTCTCCACATTAGTGTTAAAATGCTTAAACTGAACAAATTGTCACACAGCTGTATGATTTGTACCTTCTCAAGGTTCTTTCCCTGCTAAAGTGGGTCCCATCAGGATAAGTCTGAAGTGAGCAATGAAAGTCACAGGGATGCAGCTGCTTTTGGAATGCCAGTGGAGCTCTCATGAATATTGCATGAGAGCCGCATGTATAGAGGAGATCTCCATTTTTATGAGTTGGAAATTTGCAGACTTAAGTTACTGGGGGTTTATTATTCATGTAAATACACTGTATGCCCTATAGAGGCACACCGTATGTCTTTGAATGTTTATTATTAATTATTAAAGCATTGGAAATAAACCAGGAGAAATTATATGAAATGGAAGAATAAAATAAAAAGCACTTCAAAAGGCATTCTTGTGTTAAATACAGCGCAGAACTGCAATTATTTCTAAATAGATGTCACATATTTCCTTTGGCATTATGCAAACATTTTGGCATGGAGTGTTAATATGGGTGATAATTGCATGGGCAGCAATGCTTCTGCATCACCTGAGCATTGATATTCTTATTCTTGTTGTTTATATTAACAATAGCAATAGTTTTAATCGAAACATGGTCTTCATTAATGCAAACTTTGTATCCTTCTATTTCTTCAAGAAGTTTAGAAAGTTATACTTGAGGATTGCCCAATATGATATCAGCATGGATAATAGAAAAAGTACAGTTACCCCTCCACATTTCCTGTTTTGATTCTTGTGGACTTCTTTATTTGCATATTTGATTAAAATGATCTCTAGGAATACCTAGGTCCTTCAGTATGACCCCGTAGTCAGCTTCCTCTAGTCATGCTGGAGGATCTAGATCAGTGGTTCCCAACCTGTGGGCAATGACCCATCAGTGGGCCATGAGAATGAAAATCCTGTCTGCAAACCTCCTTCCTCTTTATTTTATTTTATTTTATTTTATTAATTTTATTTCCGCTTCCTTCCACAGAACTGACAATTACATTGGCTAGAGCACATCAGCTCTAGATTATTAAATATGTTTTTTTGTGGGTGAGCAAATTACGACTACTGGATGGCATATGTTCTGTATCAGAAACCAGATCTGAAGTGGTCTATTCAATGAAATTTTCTGAATCCGCATCCTAAATAACCAAACCAAATCTATAGTTGCCCAAAAACTGATTCGTAACCCTTTTGGTACTAATATTGGAAAGTGGTCCCTGGTCAAGTGGTCCCTGCTCAAGTGGGAATTGATCAAAGTTATCCCTGGTCAAGTGGGCCCTGGTCAAAGTGGTCCTTGTACAAGGGGACCCTGGCCAAAAATGTTGGGAACCACTGATCTAGAAATTTCTAAAGAGAAAACGTCTCTAGGAAGGTCTGAGTCCTCCAATGTGATTTCATGGTCAGTGTCCAGAGGGAGTCAACTATAGAGAAAATCTAGAAATCCCTTTAAAATAGCAATTTATTTATTTGTGGTCTTCCCCTATCACAGGGGCCTTGTGTACCTAACCACAGTGAATATGGAGGGCTGTATGTCAATCTATTCATTTCTTAACTGGATAGTTTAAAATCCAGGACTGATGGTCATCCCACTGCATTTGCTTCACTAACTTCCAATGCTCCTCTTCACATCGTGTTCACAACAACTAAAGAAAACCACAGGGTTTAAAGGAGACTTCACAGAAGCACAGAGCTGGAAACACCATCTAGTCCAAGCCCCAGCCATGTAATACCCCTAAGCGGTGGGTAATCAAACCTTGTTAAAGATTTCCAATGAAGGACAGTCTGTGATCTTCCAAGGCAGACTGTTTCACTCTTGTTAAAAAGTGGCATTTGAATTCCAGGCTAAGGCTACTAACATGGCATTCTAAACATTGTAGAAGCAGGGGCAGTTGTGTACATTCTAATTAAAATGTTGTAATTGCCCTCAAAAATTGAGATTTATTTGACCAAGGTCATGATGTCTGAACCGGATTTTTGACTGTTGTAGTGCTGTGACACATTTCTTCACTGGGGTTCCAAAGCAAGTCTTATTTTTATAATATATATAATCTTGGTGGGAGGGATATTACATTAAGACTGTATTTATTAATTTAATAATAATATAGGTATTTCCGTTTTTGTTAACTTATGGAAAGGCATTGTCAGTAGCTGTCACAAGAAATGGGGCAGCTTATTACAGAGTGATAAACTGAAAGAATCAAAGAACATTACTGCTACAGAGCCATTACCAGTAGAATAGATAGCTGATTGTCCTCTAAAGGATGTGGCCTCATGAGGGAAATAAAGTGCTTGAAGATGTCTGTTTCTGTCTTTATAGAGTGAGTTGTGAGGTTTTTTCCTTCTCCATTTAGCTGTCTATCTTTCTGAACTGTTCCTCAAAAAGATATGTGTTCAAGTGGAAAAATACTTTTGACCTTTCCCAAATAAGTATATTTTTGAGTTATTTTGAGAGTTTGAATGGATGGCTTAATGAACACAAGGAAGACTTCTGCAAAGTTTTTGGGGCTGCTTGTGCCTCCTGCCAGATTTTTGTGGGCCCTGGAGAGGTGTGCTCCACAAAAATTAACCAAAATGGTCCTTCGTGTCCACTAGTAATCTAGTGATGGAAAGAGGATTCACCATTATTCATTTCATGGTTGAAACATGGCATTCCTAAAACCTGAGAAATGCAATCATGAAGGAAAACACTGATGTGAGAATTTTGTGCAGTTTTCATCCATACATCCAGAAGTGGTTAGGAAAATCATTGTGTACAGAGCAACACATTGCTTTTGCACCAAAAACACGTTTTCTCCCCATTAACTCATTTTGGATCAGATTATTATATACACCAGTTCCTCCTATGAATACCTGAGATAACTAACACTGTCATTTTTCCGAGATGTTGTCATCTGCAGATAATGCGTCTAGAAACATGTGTATTTTTCACAGACAAACTGACCCATTAGTAACTTCATATTCCATAATAACTAGAAACTTTCGATACTTGAAAGAGGATTTTGAAAAAGACCAATTATGAGACCTCTTCTTATGTTAGTAGGGTTCACCTGTTGTGGATATCAGTTTTCAGTTATTTTGTTCTTGAATGCAAAAGTGGAGATGTTCTCTGCCTCGGAGTGTGGTGGAAGCTTCTTCCTAGGAGGATTTAAAACAGAGGTTGGATTGCCATCAGTTGAGGGTGCTTTGTGCTTCTTTTTGTATGGCAGGGGATTGGACTAGATGGCTCATGTGGTCTTTTCCAACTATATTCTTCTATGATTCTATTATTTCCTTGCTTCTAGAATATAAGAAATTTTGCACATATGAATATGTTAGTTGTATAGAAAAAGCAAAAGAAAGCAAGCATTGCCCCACCACCCCTTCTGTCATTACACGGCAAAAAGGGGAGGGATGTGCAGGTAGCTCTGTCAGAACTACCCAAACAGCACTTTCCTCCCCATAGTAGTAGAGGAAGTACCTCTCGGCACTTCCACCCCACTTTTGGAGGAATGTGGGTGGGGCCAGCCATGTGTCATGTAATGGTGCACAGCTGGCCCCATCCAAGCCACACACAAAAGCGGCAAAACAGGGCAAAAATGGCCCTTGTGAAGAGGTCCTAAAGCAATGCTTCCATAAACCTAATGAATTCAATGACTCTATTTTAATCAAAAGTAAAAATAGGATTTGGGTCCCACTACATATTGTGTCAACAGAATTTTCTGTGCAAAATTACATGTGAATAAAATTTAAAAAAAATACTGAAATGCATAAGAAACTTGTGGCAGTTGACTATTTTTTATCCATGAAGTATCTTGATAAATTGAAGGGAGTTTAAGATGGCAACTTATCACCACCCATCACCCATTGATGGGCAGGAAATGAAGCATTGAGTTTAGTGGTTGATGGGTATTTGGGGCTGTTGGCCCTTGCCAGGGTACAGGATCACCCTCAGAAGAAGGTGCTCCCTGTTGCAAAGCATTTGAACTCAGGAAATTAGTTCCCTACACAGAGAAAAAATGTGCATATTGCCTGTCAGTTGTGACAAAGTTAACCAAAAAAAGTGCAATTATAAAAACGATGAATTTTATGAAATCTAAATGACTTTTTCCTTACTTTTGCCACAGCTGGATTTTTAAAATGTTAATATATTCCTCATGGGGCACAGGGCTGGTTCCTTCTCAGATTTTCACAGTTCATTATAGAATAATCCTAAAATATGCATCCAAGAGAGGTGAAATAGTTTTCCTTATTTTTAGGGCAAAGAAATGCTTGACCAAAGCGCAAATTTTAATTTTACATCTTAACAGTTTTGCATGTTGTATCTGGTTCTACCATGTGTGGAAGTCCATTTTCACCCTTGGGTATATCTCAGATATGAAACTTGTTCACACCTTCGTACGAGTCTTTGTGTTGTCTGTTGCACAAAACATCACATTAACTGTACTAGGATAGATGTTGCCTGGAATAACTGCTTTTGTTCCACTAGCAATTGCACATAACCACCCATGGAACTGCTTTAACATGTTGCATATTTTCCGTCAGCCTAACAGTGGATGCAATCCCACTTTTGCTTGGAAATATGCGTTGTTATGCTGTTTAGAAAAATATATGGATATCCATAGCTCCATTCATACTGTTCTCATACTTTCTGAATGAGAAAAACAGAAGCTTGTTGATTAATGCCTTCAAGTCATTTATGTCGCAAGGTAAACCTATCACGATTTCTTAACAAGCTTTGTTCAAAGGGGCTTTGCCCTTTCTCTTGTGAAGCTGACAGAGTGTGATTTGCCCAAGGTCACCCAATGGATTACCATTACCAAGTAGGGATGAACCCTAGTCCAAGTCTCTAAGTTGGAAGACACCAATAGCAGTCCATAGTACAGCCTAAGTAATTGTTTTTATTTGTAAGTAGCAAATATGTTGCAGATCTTCTTTTCCCCACTGCTTTTGAAATGCAGACATGGCTTAAGATAATGAGGCAAAGCAAAGCGTTGAAGTGTAATTTCAGCAAACCGCAGCGGAGCAGATTGTTGGAAAGTTTTGATCACATTACTTTTAATTATGCACTGTATTTATCTGACCTATTTGAACAGGATCCAGAGCTGGTGCGCAACATCTGTCGCTGGGTAAGGCAAGCTGTTCAGATTCCGTTCTTTGCCAAGCTGACCCCAAATGTCACAGATATTGTGAGCATTGCAAGGGCTTCCCAAGAAGGTAACAAATTCAGATGTATTCCCTTTTCACTGTTGTATAAGCTCAAAGCATGATTAAAAATGTGCATGGTTAATACTGTACCAAGGCTAGTAAGATACTATCATGCCAATACTACTTTGGCTATGTTTACATCAGAGTATTAATTTTAGCACAAAACTACCTATGTAACTTTTTAAAAGGCTTGCCATTTTTCTTCAGCTTTTTTTTAAATTCTGAAATACTCACAAGAAAGAATGCCATCAAATATTAATACTTGGTTTATATCATACAACCCCGGCATCCTCTGCATTTTAATTATTTATATTCAGCAAAATTTGTCCTCTCTTGGCATTTTCTAGATTGTCCAGTGCAACTGTATGGTGTTCTTGGGTTAGAAGTCATTCATTTCAATACAATTTGCTATTTTCACAGTCTCAGGTAGCCACACAAAGTCCAAGAACATAATTGTGCCTTCTGTTGTAATAATCTCACATATTTTTTCAACCCCACTCCAGATCAACATCACTGTTTGTGGCATGTGTAGATGGCCCCAATGTTGCTCTCAGTACATTCATATGTCTTTCCCTTGCTCCATCTTCCTTTGCTTCAGCTAGTAAGACCCTTGATCCAAGCATGCAATTTATTTCCAAGATGAAATCCAGAGGTTATAATCTCAGACATTTTAAATTTTATGCATCAGATTCTATACACACAGACCTCAGTCAGATGTGAGACCAGCTCAAAGAATTGTCTGAAAGCATGGTATCTGAGGGAGCAGGAAGGGTGTTTTAATTGAAAGTTATTTCAGAATTTGATTTAGTTGAAACACTTCCATCAAAATTACCTCTTGATGTTTCATTTGAGCAAGTTATCTGAAAGTGGACATGTGAATGTCAAAGTCAAAGTGGAGCTTTGCAATAAAGACTGCGAACACACATCCTCCCAAAACGATTCTGCAAAATTTACCCATATATTCCTCCTAGAGTAAAAATGTTACATTGGAACTCATGATCAGCTTGTCTTGAGTTAAAAAAAAAAAGAGTATACGAAATGGCTTTTAAAATTATTTTTAAAAATTTGAAGAAAGAATGTGTTTTATCTATTTTAGCTACATTAGAGGAAGTACTGTGCTTAAATATCCCAAAGGCACTAGATTTCATCTGATCCTGGAAGCCATGTATGAGGATCCAGTGGTTACTACTTGCATCAGAGACTGCCTATGAATACCAAGTACTGTAGGCTATATTTCAAAGGAAGGAACTGGCAAAACCACCTCTGAGTATTTCTTGCATAAGAAAAGTGATTAAATTCATGGGGTCACATTAGTTGGTAGGTGACATGAAGTCACATGCACATGAAAACACACAGAGATGAAATATTAAATTAAAAATCACTCTGGAAGCAACAGAACCAGTTCAGAAAAGCTGCAAATACATTTACTAAATAAATTCACATATTGCTTTTTCCTTCATAGATTTGGCCCTTCGGTTTCCTTCAGCCATCTCCACATGTTTGGGGTGCTAAGTCCTAAAAAATCAACTGAGTATGTCCAGTAGTATGGGAACTGAGGTTCAAAACATCTCAAGTACTAAATGTTCCACACTCCTTATATCAAACCCTGTGTATCTTTTTCATCTAATCTGCATTTAAGAGAGAGTGTTACAGAAACAACAACCTCCTGTTAGGATTTCCAAATGTGAAGTGCTTGAAATGTGGAATTTTTGCTACAAATATTCAGTATGCTAATACTAAAATATGATACTGTGACTGCTGCTGCTGTTTATGCACAAAGCTAGACTTACCTTTTGCTACCGCTGTGGAATAATGTCCAATGTCTCTTGCTGTGTGAACATGCTTATTAAGGCTATTGCTGTCTTTGTTCTCAGGTGGTGCAGATGGTGTTACCGCCACCAACACTGTGTCAGGGCTGATGGGACTGAGAGCAGATGGCATACCATGGCCTGCGGTTGGACGGGGGGACAAGACCACATATGGCGGAGTATCAGGTAAGTGTTGCCCTTTCCTGTGAATAAAATGCTACCTCTGAGGCCAGCAAACTATCAGGAGTGTACTTGTAGAATATTGTGTCTGCGATGTTTTAAACCTTGTTGCTGGTCAGTGTTTTCTAATAGTCATGACAGATGGAACAGATTGAGTGTGAACACTCTTGGGTTGCCCTTTCCTTAATGGTGAAACACTGCAGCAGAGTGTAGTGATAGGGTCACTCCAGTGGAAGGGGAAAAATCTCTTTCCTCTCATGACTCACAGTTTTCCTGGAATTCTTCATTCTGTCACAGTTGTCAGGCCACATGTTAGACAGAGGCTAATCAAAGGGCACTGCAAGAAGAAAAAACAAACAGTCCCAATGCAACCTATGAGGAATCCCCCCTCCGAGGCTGAACTTGGCATCTCCTGCCTTCCTATAATCCACCTTCCTGCCATATTTCCATAAGTACTTCCTTTGGGGACCTGAAACCCACACACATCAATGTCATATTTCTGTATCTTATCCCTTTATGATATAATATATCTGCATACTTTATGTGATAGATTCCAACACAGAGCATTATTCTAAACCCTCTATGAAAGCAAGTGGGGAAGTGTTTTGGTACATGAGTGCAGTTTTAAAAAGGAAAAGATTTTGCTGATGGATTAATCTGTTTGACCCCATGCCCTCAGTTGCTGTGACAACATGAACCTGGTCCTGCAGAGACAATGCTGTAAGCTTCTGGACTGTAGTGGTATGGAGATTAGTCTCCTTGGAGATATAAACAGTGGTAAATATTCATAGCATAATGGTGTCCCACTGTTCCAGCAAAATGCAGCTGAATCAGGCCAAATATATTGAGAGAAGGCTGGACAGACAAAAGGAAACAGACTTCTTTCATGTAGTTCTATTGTGTGCAGGGGGAAAAAAACAGGAGGGCTGTCCAATAGTGATTAGCTTGCTGGTATGTGTATTTTATTTATTTAATTGACTTATGAATGTATAGAAACCATTGACAGCAGCAAATTGGTCCATGGCCTGACAAGATAAACACACAGTGTTAAATAAGGTGTATTTAAAGTTAAATATAAAAATGTAAAGAATGACATGGGTTTACTGCAAAAGTAAGCCTATTCAGCTTAATCCGTTTGAGATGTCGGGTGCGGAAGGGGGTAGCAGAGAGGTAAAGGAACAGACAGACTGACAGGAGAGGATGAGGGATAGCAGTTGCGTACTCTTGGGGTTTCTATGTTACTTCCTACGCTTTATTATCCCATTTCAATTTTTCCAAGCTGCCATGTTGACTGTGATAGGGAGGAAAAAAGAGGTCGCAGAGGGTTCTGTGCATTAAAAATTAATAAAAGAACTATTGCAGTAGTATTTTATATAAGCAACACCATTGGGTGATATGGGTTAGGCTTTTTTTTCAATCTTTTCATTCATTTTAAGCTGCCATTTCAGAATATTCCTTCATGGCATGTCAGTCCAGTAAAACTATAAAATTGCTACATTATGAAAAGCGTGTCCTCTATGTCACAAATCTAAAGCATGTGTATAGCAGGGATTATAGCAGCACCTGAACTCTTTGCCCTTTTCCATGCCTGTCCCCATTTCCATATTAAAGCTCAGTTTTTCATGGTTGATAATTCAGCTCTTTTCAGCGGTGGGTGGGGGCATATCACTTGCAGCAGAAATATCCTAGTCTGCAAAAAGTGTGGGAAATTTCTCCTCTGAAGCATAACTTCACAGTGTCAAAAGCAAGCAGCATTAGATAGCGTGTTTCCAGTGCGGCTTTCAACTTTTCTCATTTACAGCTCAGGGAAATAGATGTGTGTAGAGAGCAAGATTCAAGAGGCTATAATCATGCCAAAGCATTTTAAGTGGAATGTGGAAAAATTATCCTTTGGACTGTGTTTTCTAGATATTGGGAGTTACTGTCCAAGAAAATGACATTCTCAAGCTCTAATTTTAAGTCACCATTGATTGCAGTACAGCTGAAATCCCATTGATTCCTGGACAGCTGAGCAGATGATGACTTCGTCCATTCAGCTTTTAAGAGCATTTGAAACAGCTAGATTTCAGAAATGTATGACAGTGGTAAATCAATTCCAGAGAGAGTCAAATGTATTAGGTATATTTCTAATTGTTTGTGTAAGGACAGTTGCATACTAGGCTTAGGCTGGAGACATTCTTCAAGGTTTCACAACTCCTTGAATTTGTCAGTGTCTAGGACAGGGGTCCTCAAACTAAGGCCCGGGGGCCGGATGCGGCCCTCCGAGGTCATTTACCTGGCCCCCGCCCTCAGTTTTATAATATAATATATTGTATATACATATAATATTGATAATAATATTATAATGTAATACAATATAACACTAATAATAATACCATATAATAATATTGATTATGTATTCTATATTACATATAATATTACTAATAATATTACAGTATAGTGGTATAGTTCAATATAGTAATATATAATGCTAATATTGTGCTATGCTAATAATATAATATATTGCATGTACATATAATTTGTAAGCCACTCTGAGTCCCCTTTGGGGTGAGAAGGGTGTGATACAAATGTAGTAAATAAATGCAGTAAATAAATAAATAATAAATAAATAAATTTTAGACTTAGGCTCGCCCAAAGTCTGAAATGACTTGAAGGCACACAACAACAACAACAACAACAACCCTAATTAACTTGACTATCTCATTGGCCAGAAGCAGGACCACACTTCCCATTGAAATCCTGATAAATGTATGTTGGTTAAAATTGTTTTTATTTTTAAATATTGCATTGTTCTTTCGTTGTTGTTGTTGTTGTTGTTTTTGCACTACAAATAAGACATATGAGGTGCATCGGAATTTGTTTGTATTTTTTTTCAAATGATAATCCGGCCCCTCAACAGTCAGAAGGATTGTGGACCGGCCCTCGGCTTAAAAAGTTTGAGGACCCCTGGTCTAGGAGAATATGCCATTTCTCCAGTACTGGAAACCAAAAATAACTTTTATATTGATCAACCAGAATTTGTAATGGTTTTAATGTTGGAAAGATGCCAGAGCTCTTTAGCTATGGAAACTCAGTGCATGATCTTGAGCAAAATACACTCAGTCTTAGAGGCAGTATCTACAAAAGATGAAATACTCTGGAACAATCTACCCCAAAGCTACCATGAACGCACCTGAAACAGGCTTACCCATGGTCCCATAAATCAGCCATCCCAGTCACAGTCAGACTCTTTCTTATTTAATGTAGTTGCCTGGTTCATGACCAATGCCACAGCTTTCTAGGGCTGGAAAATTTCCCTGCTCTGATATGAGTATTTGAACATATAGCATTTCAGAAGCTTTCCACCAAAACAGTCAAACAACACAAAGGTTGCATTTTTGATGGAGCAGATCAATGTCTTAAAAGTACATTGTAAAAAAGTATGTTTTATACTTTTTTATAAATGTAATTTATAATTTAAAGTATAAATCTAATTAATGTTATGATATTTGACTAGTTTAGGAGTATAGGTGCTGGAAAAGGTCCCTTTTGTCCCTGTTTTGGATCCAAAAATATCCAGAACTCTTATCAGATACTCAAAATGAGCCAAGATCTCAAGATTCTCAGTTTGTGCACATAGACTCCTTTGTTAATGTCCCATTTATTCAGGATCTGTGCAGTCATTTGAGAGAGTGGTCTACCACAAGAATTGTCTAGTCAGGGCCTCTCTGTTGGCTGGGTGATCTCAGAAAATTGACGTATAGTTCTTTACTTCTCTGAACCACTTACTCAAACCTTTTTCTTAAAATTTCGTAGAACCTTTAAGAAAAAAAGCAAGGAGCCTCCCTAAGATCTGGCCATTTGTGAACATGTATCAGACATGTTTATTTTAAAATCAAATATATGTTCCCTAGACAGTGTCCTAAGAGTACAAAGCAGAACACAGGGACTTTTGTATTTGGAAGCCTTCCATTTTAAAGGATTTATAATCAATTTGTCTTACAGTGGTTATTTCCATGCTATGCAATTGTAGCTAGCTACAATTGATTCTATAGGTGGGTAGCCTGTTATCTGCTTTCTGCTATGCTATTTTTGTATTACTGAAATAAATTATTCTAATAGGATTAACTCCAAATTATAGATTTGTAAGTGTAATGTAGTTCGCATTGGGGGGGGGTGTGTGCCTCTGTGTGTGTGTGTGTGTGTTTTCAAGGGAAAAAAATACAAAAAGTCTATTTCAGAATGAATGACAGCAAAATGGCATCTATAAGTATTTCAAATTACTTATTTATTATGAATTAAAGACAAGAAACTGTATTATATATTAGGAAAATATATCCATATCCTCAAAGTATATATAGTAAGGTCCACATTTTTTTTGGTAAATTGCAAATAAAGACAAGTGCCTTGTTTAGATACTCAAAATGAGTTAATATCTCATTGGAGGACAAAGTAAATAAAAACATGGGTCAGTGGTCTTGTTGGACCTAACAATAAACAATAAATTTTACCTTTCATTGATATGTATTCCTTTTAGGAAAATATCAGGCAGTTTTATTAGGCATACATTCAATATCCCACCTTTCTCCCAGTGTGGGACCCAAATACAGTTACATGTAAGGTATGAACCAATCCTAAATGAATAACTTATTCTGGACTAGTTATGAAAAGAGGGAGAATTTCATCCTGAAACAGTAGAATCAGAATCCTTCCCATTCAGACTAGAAGGCATAGGACTGAGTGTGCTGGTATGCACACACATATGTTGCAAGCTCACATACAAACACACAGCTCTTCCCCTGATAAGTTTCCAGAGATTGCTCTTGACTTTTCAACAAATTGTTTGCCAATAGAATGTCCATCTCATGTAATTATATTTCCAAAACCCATAACTATCACAGCCATATCTTTGCAGAGCAAATATGTTTAGCTGTGATGACAGATGAGTGGAAAAGTATTTTATTGGACACCTGGCTGTTTACTTGGAACTCATTTTAGAAAATATTATGCCTTTGAAAGATCCATTGACCAGGAGTGAAAAAGCATGGAGTATCAGGAGCCAAGTCTGAAATTTAAGTGTTAGTCACTAGAGATATAGATTTTTCTTAGTTCTGATTCTTTTACTCAGAATTGATCATGACTGCTTGGAATCTGAAATATTTTAAAATTCTTACATTCTTTGCTTTGTAGATAAAACTATTAGGAACTTACAATGAAAGTACAACAGAAACGGCAGTCTTTCTAAGCAGTTCTGGTTTATACGACATTTAGGGTGCCTCCACACTGTAAAGTTTATGTGGTTTTGGCGCCATATTAACTGCCCTGGTTTAATGCTATGGAATCCTGAAATTTGTGGTTTGGTGTGGTACCATATTCTTTGGCAGAGAAGACTAGAGACATTGTCAAATTGCAGTTTCCGTGATTCCATTGCCTTCAGCAATGGGAATTAAAATGTTTTCAAACTGTATTGACTCTACAGCATAGGTGCACCATTACTGAAGTAGTGAGGGAAGACATTTCATAATCAGAAGGACACTGAGGGCCCATCCAGATAAACCTTTAACCTGAGACCTGTTTCATTTTTACTGGAGGGATCCAAATGATGCCTCCGGTAAAACCAAATAAATTCGGAACAAAGTGGGGTTTGTTTCCCTGCTTTGTTCTGAATTTATTAGATACCTGGTAAGACCTGGATCTTACATAAGATCCGGACCTTATCAGTTGTGGGCCCTTTGCAGATTGGGCCCAGGAACCACAAAACGTGGTCCCTGGACCCAAACTGCACAGCCAGTTGCTTAATACTGCTTTACATAATTTTTTCCTTACATAGTTTCTTCCATGGCAACCATAAAAAAGTAGCTACCAATAGATGGAAAGAATAGAACATCATGGGAACAAATAAGAATCTACCACAATAAAAAGAGTGTCCAGATTCCTGCATCAACTTGTACTTAACTTAATAGTTTCTCCCAGCTCAACTCTTCCGAACATGATGATAATAATAATAATAATAATAATAATAATAACTTTATTTATACCCCGCCACCATCTCCCCGCGGGGACTCGGGGCAGCTTACATGGGGCAATGGCCCATACAACATAAGGACAAAATATAAGCAACCTAGTACAAATCACAATATAAAAAAGATAAAACAGTAATATAATATATCAATTAAAACAACAATACAGGATAAAACAATACAGGATGGAATCATCATTCATCCTTGTTCTGATCTTGAGCAGAATGCCCTTCACTCTACCCATGCATCTGATGCCCAGTAAAGTAAGTTGCGAAGAATGAGTTACAATTATGACAGTAGAGTGCAAATCATAACTAAAGACCTCTTCACATGGGGCATTTTTGCCCCATTTTGTTGCTTTTATGCACAGCTTGGATGGGGCTTGCCATTCATATGGCAGGCCCTGACTACATTCCTCCCAAAGTGAAGGTGAAGTGCCAAAAAGTGATTTCTCCTCCACTGCGTGGAGGAAAGTGTTGTTTGGATAGCTCTAATTGAGCTACCCGCACTTTACTCCTTTTTTTGCCATATGATGGCAGAAAGGGTGGTGGGGCATCACGCATTTCTGTGCATTGCCACCCTTTCTGCCATCTAGTAGGGGGAGGGTAAGGGTGTCAAAGAACTCCCTCCCATCCCCACAATGTGATGGGGGGAGAAGGGAGAGTGTGGGGCACCACGAGCCACCCTGCATGCCTTCCCTTTTGCCGACGCAATGGCATGGCCTAAAAGGGCCATGTGAAGAGGTCCTAAGTAGTGATTGTGAATGCAAAACAGTTACTTTTTTATTCTGCCAATAATCAAAGCATAGTTGAATGATGTTTCCATTAGGTTTGAGATGATATCACATTAAAGTTCTAACATGCAGGTCTGTGTTTCCCTAGCGCTTGATTTGCTCCTGCAGAATTCTGGGAAATGTAGTTTAGGTAAGCTGAGGATCTCTCTGGCTGAGAATTCCAAAGGTTCCACCATAAACTATATTTCCCAAAATTCTGCAGGAATAAACTTGGCAGTTGGGAAACGGGTACCTGCACTTTAGAGCTCTAATGGAAGGATTTGGCTGGGAAAAGATAGTTAGCTAAGTAGTTAGTTGAATATAAGTTATATATAAGTTATATAGGATTCCGGCCAATGTTTGAAAATAGCATGATCACAAACACAAATGATCTAAATAGTTGCCTGATACTGAGAAGATGGTATGAGGAGAGCATTCCAGAGATAAGGAGCCACCACGAGAAAGGCGTTCTCCAACGTACCTACTCATGCTATATTTCTTATTATGGATTGATGAAAGCATTTTAAATGCACATTTCATCTTTAAAGATAACAGTGCAGCATACAGATATAATTTAAACCATCAAAATATAATCCAAACAATAAAATGTCTATAAACACATCATAATTACTAGTATTGTCATGAATAGAAGTACTGATGGTAAAGGTGGTAGTAGCAGCAAGTAGAAGAAAGAATATCCCCCACCTCCCAAAATTACCGGAATTATTTTAGTTTTTGAATAGTTAGCAATTCACTGTTTTTTTACAACTGAGTCTTTAGTACTGGTAGCATTAATCCAATTAATTGACATGATATTAGAAACACATTGTCTGTGTATAAGAAGACAAAGAGATCATTTTGTCTGCAGTAGAGATGGGGAAAAACGACTACCACAGAGTTTGGTGCCTGTGTTTTTGATAGATAATAAACATCAAAAAAAGTAGGGGGCTTCCAATTGAGGGGGAATGTAAAATTAATAAAGAAATTACATTTTACATCAACTTTTCAAAAGGCTAATTATTTTAAGTGTCAAAAATGTTCTTGTATAACAAAAATGAAAATCCATACCATTGTAGAGCAGCTAGATACCATGCTATAGGAGTCCCTAACAAAAAGATGCAAATTATTCACCGTGAATGCAACAGAATGTACTGGATGGTATATCAGTTATGATTCATTATTATCTAGTCACTCTTTTAACAACCAGTGTGCATGCCTTTCGCTGTTTTATTTCTTTGATCATCCTTAAAAAGCAGATCTTGCATTAATATTAGGTTTGGCTTTTAATAGCCTATTAATCAAGGATTTATAATTTTCACTCTTTGTAAAAATTTATGATTCAGTTAACCAAGCAACAGCAATATTTTAAAGGTTAATCAGATGCCAACAGTTTCATTTTTAAAAGCTGCTTTGTTCTCCAAAGGCAATAATATTTAGCATTTGTACAGTGCTTTACCATTTTTGTTCCACTTACAGCCTCATCAGACAGGGTGATTTTAGTGACCTAGGAGGCCTCGCCCCCAACTGAGGTGAAAGCATCACAAGATGCTACCCCAAGAAGGGAGGCTTCCTGTGTCAGCACATAGCCTCCCTGCAGTGTCGACGCTTTCTCCATGTGATGCAGGACACTTTGCCAGAGCTTTCTGATGAGGTTCTACAGTAGGGGGAAACATCGCCCCACACCCTGCATCGCTGCTTTCCCCATTGCATGTGGGAAAGCGTCACTACCTGGCTTCCCCCCACACAGACTCCATTCTAAGCAATAAGAACACAGGAAGCCTTCTGTGTTCTCTGGTCTCTGTCCCAGGATGCTTCCAGGGTGGAGCCAGGATAAAACCCCGCCAGACGTCACCCTGCATCATGTGATGGGCTCTGGCAGTTTCCATCCTGGAAGCATCATAGGATAGAGCAAGAAGTTAATTTGATGTGGTCTTAAGTCAATCTAGTCAATCTAGTTAAACTCCCTTAGAGGGGAAAAACAATGAAAGCTCCCCCCCCCACCCCAACACAATATCAATACAGTGGGACTGGGAGTTGGCTCCTGAAACCCCCATAGATACCAAAATCTATAGATGCTCAAGTCCCATTATAGACAATGACATAGTAAAATGGTGTCCCATATATAAAATGATGAAAGTGAGGAATGTTGTATCATTTTTAAAAAAATAATTTAAAACCTTGTATGGTTGAATCTATGGATGCAGTATCCATAGATGAATAAGGCTGACTGTACCTTCATTAATATCTGAAGGGTTCAATTCCCTGTGTAAAATAAGCAACTCTTTTTTGAAAGCCAAAAATAATTTTATGGTTTATACAGTATATATTCTTGTGTATGCAATTATTTATTTTTTTAAAAAGAATGTTTAAGATATTATCATATCACTTACACTGTTCCTGTGATATCTTCAGAGGTTATCTATGAGTCTAGGCTTTGGTTGTGAAATCTCAAGCCAGAGATCTTCCTGACCTGGCATCTGTAATTGAAAGCGTGAATAACCCACACTCATCCAGTGAACTCTATGGCCAAATGGATAATTTCTTTAATGTGGGTTTCCTCAACTTAAGTCCATAGAACCATAGAATCATAGATTTGGAAGAGACCTCATGGGCCATCCAGTCCAACTCCCTCCCCAGAAGCAAAACTCAAACTGCTATAGAGTAATGCAGGCATGGGCAAACTAAGGGCCCGGGGCCAGATGCAGCCCCCTGGGCACTTACCTCAGGCCCTTCTCATTTTCCCTGTCCTCTTCACATAAAGCTACGGCGGCTCACCACATCCTTATGCAGAAAGGATGGGGAGGGAAGGCACGCAGCAGCTGAGAACCCTCTGAAGTGCTCTCAGCCACTGCATGTCTTGCCCTTCTCCCGGTATAAGGACGATGTGAGCAGCTTGAGGACGGCTTGAGGAAGGCACGCAAGCAGTTGAGAGTCCTCCGGGGTACTCTTTGATGTTGTGCGCCTCACTTTCCTCCCGGCTGAGAGGACAGCCCGAATATTGAGGGAGATGTATTGGGGAGGAGTATTGGGGCAGTCACAAACATGTCCCATTTTCCTCCTGGCATAAGGATGGGGTGAGCATAAGGAGGACAACCTGAGAATGACCCGCCCCTCCTGGCCCCACCCTCTCCCAGGCCCTCCCCGTCCTGGGTCCATCCCACCCAGCGTGTGCCTGGCTACTCTCTTTCCTGGCCTGGCCCAGCCTCCCAGCCAGGCCCACAATGTGGCCCCAAGGCAAAAAAGCTTGCACATGCCTGGAGTAGTGGCTTTCTAGATCCAAATTCTGCATCATGGCACAAAAACATTGTGTGTTGAAGAAATCACTTGATCACAATAAAAGTAAGATGATGATGATTATGATGATGATGATTATGATGATGATGATTTATAATCTGTTTATCTTCCCAAAGGGGACTCAGAGTGGCTTGACACAAAAGCATTAGTGTATACAATTTAAAATACACAAATATCCAAACATTAAAACATAATTAAACACAAAGAGACTCAGTGGGAGTTTTCTCAGGCAAGTTTGTTGTGTGAAATTGAAGCTCATGCTGTACATCATTCTTGTAGCTGGATAATGTTCAATGCCAATGTTTAGACAGTGAGATTTCACATACATCAAGTTACATATAACCTTGTCTCTCTGCTTAATTACAAGATCGCAGAGGAATTGTCTATGCACTGTATAATTAATGCAGTTTGACACAACTTTAACTCCCAGGGCTCAATGCTGTGGAATTCTAGAAATTGTAGTTTATTGAGACACTGGCACCCTTTGACAGAAAATGTTCATAAAACTACATTATAAAACTACAGCTTCCATGATTCCACATCATTGAACCATTGCGGTAAAACTAGTATCAAACAGCATCAATTCAATATTTCAATATAGATGCACCCTTTGTTTAAGAAGGAATTGATCTCTGTGTTTAGCTTTATTTCACTGATATAGCCTGGCTAAACTGTCTTTGAAACCATCTAAAAATGCAAGATGGTACTAATGAGGTGTTCTCCTACACTGAAAACACACACAGCTAATAACAAGAACTGCATATGTTAAGGTCCTGAAAATTGATACATTCTATTGATGGGAGAAGAGGTTGGAGGAATTGTTTTGATTCTCTGACACATCACTTGGTGAAGGCTTGATGGGGTGAAGGGAGGAGAAGGAAACGAAGGAGCGTTCTGTTTTCCAACTCACAAGTTGTTTATTGATTACATGATGTCAGCTCTAGTCATTAGACATGAATCGAAATCTCACCATCGTGAGACAGGAAATGTATGTGATATGCATGCATGTGAGAGCAGAGGGTGCAATTCAGCTCTGTTAAAATCAATGGGACTCTTACCATTTATTTTAGTGGGTGGTAAATTGCACCTGGAGAGAAAATCAGACAGAACAGAAGAGGCTGCATTAAAGCCTCCTTTAGATCGCAGGGTAACAAAAAGCCTACTCGGAGAGCAGGACTGCAACACAAATCTGATATGGCTCTAATTTGGGGCTTTTATTTCAGTTAAGTGTAGCTCACCCATTAGAACGGCTCATTTACATGCATTATATACACACAGACATGTGAAGGATTCTTCTTATTCCCATTATGTCAGTATGGTCCGCTGCTTCATTTCCCCTTCTGTGCTGCCATCCCTGGTCTGTGCAGAAAGAGATCAGAGTCCTAATAATAGATTTTTGACAGTGAGCTTGCCTGCTACCTGCCCTACACTAATCCTCACTGTTCATGTTTGCTTCATGGCAACAAAGCAGACAGAAGGAAAATGCCAAGTGCCGAGTTTGAGGTACAGCCCTGCCATAGCTTGACATTTCAGCAGAATAGCAGTTTATGAGATGCATAATTTTTCATCGGGGACTCAGCTGCCATTTCCATAGAAGCTTGCAGCTCATCGACTAACTCAGAACCAGGGCAAAGGTTTACAGAGCATATCAAGAGCTCCATCCCTCCCACGGCTGAAATATGTGTGTGTGTATATATATAAACTGTATACTTATACATATTTATTCTGCACCTTTAGACAGTTTGCCATAAGCATACGTAATGGATATAAATCTATTACTGAACCATGCTATGTCCTCCTGGTATTTTTCATAGAACCTTTCTTTTGTCAATGTTAACAACAACAACAACAACAACAACAACAACAACAACAACTTTATTTTTGTATCTCGTCTCCATCTCCCTGAAGGGACTCGGGATGGCTCACATGGGGACAAGCCCAAACAACATAGATTAAAACATAGATCAGTAAAATTAAAACATTATAGCCACATCAAACAACATAAAACAACATCAACGGCGATTTAGATCCTGAATAGTGATAATTATTGGAAATTCAGAGGGTAGGAATTTGTACATAGAACTCTGGGTAGGGCTTGTTGGATAGTGGAAGGGCAATCATAAATAGGGGTGGGAATTAAAAAAAGATCATTAATGAGTACAACAATATTTTGTTTATTTGTTTTATTCTTTGTCTTGCATTCTCCTGTTTTTGTAAGCTTGGAGAGACTTATAGAATCATAGGGTTGGAAGAGGCCATCCAGTCCAACCCCCTGCCAAGAAGCAGGAGAATCGCATTCAAATCAAGCAACAGTTGCCTTGGGTTGGAAAGAGCAAACAAAGTGGGAAGTTAAAAAATGGTATGAATACCTAGCTGATTTTATGCTTCAGGATTGTATCCTTGAAAGGAGAACTAAATATAGAGTAGAGTCTCACTTATCCAAGCTAGATGGGCCGGCAGAAACTTGGATAAGCGAATATCTTGGACAATAAGGAGGGATTAAGGAAAAGCCTATTAAACATCAAATTAGGTTATGATTTTACAAATTAAGCACCAAAACATCATGTTATACAACAAATTTGACAGAAAAAGTAGTTCAATACGCAGTAATGTTATGTTGTAATTACTGTATTTACAAATTTAGCACCAAAATATCACGATATATAGAAAACACTGACTACGAAAATAGCTTGGATAATCCAGAGGCTTGGATAAGTGAGACTCTATTGTATATCAGGCCGAATCAAAAAGAATTGGGATCTGAAATGGGGAAGATTGATAGATAAAGTCAAAGGACAAAGAAAATATAAAGAATTGAATCATTCTCTATTTACGATTGATCAATTAAAATAATATCTGAATGAAAGAAAGTACTGTTCCCAGAGGGTGGGGGGAGGGGGAAGGGGTGGAAAAATAATTGACATAAATGGGAGATAAAAGTGGAATTAGTAAGTGTAATGTTACCGAGAATATGTGATTGGATGTGTATGTTGATGGATTTTGTTGTTGTTCCTCTGGTATTTACAATAAAAACATATTTTTAAAAAACTATTGCAGATTACCTGATAATAGCCCTTTATAATATTGCAAGCTGGCTGTTGATATCGCCTAAAGGCAAGCAACTTCATGAATTTATGGCTGAAGCTTTAATTTGAACTGGGAACTTTCTGACTCATGTTCATAGGTGATCTGATATTGCGTTTTTCCAGACTTTAAAGAAACAACCAAATTTGGGCTCCTTCTCACTTTCCCCTTATCACTTCTTGGGAGTGAATTTCAATGTACATTCACCGCCGCTCTGTTGAGGAAAGGTGGAGGGAACCACTTTAGGTTATAGGTATTGCGAGGGTCTGTTTAATTTAGTGCTGAATTTTCTTTCTGCATCGTGATTGTAGTTCACTGTGACACACTATTACATAGAACAATGCCAGAGTACATTGGATTAATTAAAGAATCTTTGCAGAGAACTGAGTTCTGAGTATGTCAAGATTTCAGTTTTATGTTAAATATTTTCTAAAAGGCCAGAACCTTAAATCTCAGGGGCTGTACCAAGCAGTGAGCTGTGAATTTAACCATAGGCTAACTGCTAATGATAAGGAAAAGAGTCCAACTTGAGGCAGCTGTAATACAGTCATTGGATTAGGCTATCAATCATGTAGTTCCCCAAGGAAAAGGCAAAGAAGACAAAACAGTGAAAGGGGAAATTAGGAAAGGAAGGCATGACTAGAATGAGATTCTTCACACACAAAATATATCTCTGAGGTTGGCTTGTATCACCCGAGAATCAGACAGAAGTGCCCAGCTTTGCTTTCAGCCTAACAGAGTAAGTATTTTTGTTCCAAAGTCCTGGAGTCGGTAGAAATCAGCACTTTTGAACCTTTCGTCCTTGTAGAACTGCTTTAAAGGGGAGGTGGTGAATGCGCTGTGCACCTGACGGATGGTTTTTAGTTACTGGGGTCACACTTAGGGATGGATCGGGCTGTTTCCAGTCTGGGTCAATTTCATATGTGATCATTCACAAGTCTATTCAGCCATCATTCATTGGAATGGCCAGGAGAGGCCAGCCGATTGAAAAACAAAATGCACGAAACACTGAGAACACATTTTGATCTTAAAATATGCATCTTATAGTAAAACAAGTGAAAAGTTATAATTTTAAGGCAAGAAATGGCACCCTGAAATTCTGAGAAGTTCAGAATTAAATAGCAATAATTTATTCTATCCTGGAGATATTTTTTTGTCTAAAGCTGTGAATTTTAGGGATGGAAAACTGCATGGTACAAGAATGCATTGTACACTCTAGGCCATCAGCTGATTGCATTCATATTTGCGTTTTGCTTTAAAAAAAAAAAGGAACACAAAAGAAACTTTTTCAGTAACTACTTTAATTCCTTTTGACAAATGGAATGTGAAGAGTTTCTTTTTATAAATTGCAAGTACAGTGGCAGGAGCTAGTGTGCATAGTGTGGAGCGACATCATGCAATTTCACACTACTTTAACAGTCATGGATCAATGCTATAAAATTTTGGGAGCTGTAGTTTGGTGAGGCACCAGCCCTCTTTCAAAGAGAAGGCTAAAGATATTGTAAACTATAGTTCCCATAAAGCTATAGCATTAAGCCATGGCAGTTAAATGATGTGGAGCCCTCAGTGGTGCAGTGAGTTAAACCCTTGTGCTGACAAGACTGTTGACCTGAAGGTTGCCAGTTGAAATCCGGGGAAAGTGCGGATGAGCTCCCTCTGTCAACTCCAGCTCCATGCAGGGACATGAGGGAAGTCTCCCACAAGGATGGTAACAAATCAGAACATCTGGGCATCCCCTGAGCAATGTCCTTGCAGATGGCCAATTCTATCACACCAGAAGCAACTTGCAGTTTCTCAAGTCGTTCCTGACATGACAAAAAAAATTTAATGGTACCAAACTGCATTAAATCCACATTGTAGGTGCACGTGGAGTTATTAAGTCTTGGGCTACAACTCTGGAAAACGTGCTCAGACATGAAAATCCACATGGTATCATTGGACAAGTCACACTGTTTTAGCCTCAGGGGAAGACAGACTCAAGACCCTCCCTGAACACAGCTTGCCAAGAAAACATCATAATAGGTTTGCCTTATAGCCTCCATAAGCTGGAAACAACTTGAAGGTGCACAGCAACAGCAAAGTACTATGGCAGAACTATAATGAATTATTTTTAAAGGGTAATCTTTCATACTCCCTATAGGCCAAATACCTGTTCAGGTTTTTTTTAAAAGGTAGTGATGATGTGGTGGAAATCTATCAAGAAGGATGTTAGAAAATTTTGTCCTGAGTGTTGGTGTTTTAAAGATAATAATCAGCATCTCCATAGGCTTGGAAGCCAGTATAATTAATATAACAAATAAGAGAGTGATTGAGTGATGGCCAATGCATGGTTATGTTCAATGTGAGAATAATTGTTAATCTTTCATCAATATGCATTTATAAACACACTTTATGTGCAGAATTAAAAAGCATTTTAAAAAAACCATGTCTAATGCATACAACTTTAATAATTAGGTCTTGCTTCATTTCATTGAGCTGAGGTGGCTTAATGGGTTAAACTCTTGTGCCAGCTGACTTGAAGGTTGGCAGTTTGAATCCACAGGATGGGGTGAGCTCCCATCTGTCAGCTCTAGCTTCTCATGTGGGGAAATGAGAGAAGCCCCCCACAGGATGGTAACACTTCTGGGCGTCCCCTGGGCAACATCTTTGAAGACGGCTGATTCTCTCACACCAGAACCAACTTGCTTCAATTTGCTTCTGACACGATAAAAAAATATAGATTCTCTCCTTCAGAAAGAGCTGCAGTTTGAAATGTTGACCAATTAATTTCCCTATAAATAGTGATAATACTCATAGGGTCATTACCTTAAGCCCCAGCCCAATGATTCCCTGCGGTTGATAAAATATTGAACATTGGAAAATATTTTAAATGATCCAAAAGCATGTTCTTTAGGTTTCAGAAAACACTGACAACTGGGACTTATTTGGCATAAAATTTGCACATGATATTTTGCAAAAGCAAAAATGTAAAAATAATGAAATAGTCAAAATAAAAGTATAATTATAAGTTTAAAAGCTAATGAATGAAAAATTACAAATTAAAGTGCATTTTAAAAGAATAACCCCCTATCCAGACACTTAAACACCAACACACAGCATTAAAAGCCCATCCTCAAGGTCTGGTGGCATAAATATGTTTTGACCTAAAGGAAAGCAAAGATGAGAGCATGTTGACCTCTTCCAGTCCCAAAGTCTGGGAGCCCCCACGGAGAAGGCCTTTTCCCTTGTTCTCACCAAATGAACATGCAAAGGCAGTAGGACAGAGAAAAGGACATCTTCCAACAATCTTAGAGCTATTCTGGACTCATATAAGGAGCATCTTATTATAACTTTACTCCATTTTTAATATCACAGTCAAAAGACTGTAAAGTATGGAAGAATCTAAATCACTACTTCTGTGCTTCATGCAGGAAAAAACAGGATTGATATAAAATGCTGCATATTTTAAAAGAACATAATATCCAACTCCTTAATTCTCTTTATCACTGGTTGCAAATGGTACAAGGGAGGGAAACAAGCATACGCACAATATTACGTGCACATCCCTCCTCTAAAAAGAAAACAAATTTCAGCAGGTTAATCTCAGTGTTAGAAAAAGGATCACAGCAGCCGCTCTGGTGTTTTGTCTATAAGTGAGTTTTTGTAAAGACTCCTGACATGCTCCCTGGGTGCTAAATATTGACAAGCATGCTCTGGCGACCAGGATCAAGCTTGGTGAATTAACACAGCTCAAGTTTCTGCACTGACATAGTAACCTGAGTTTGCAGTTTGTTATTCTACACCATTTGTTTTGACATTACATGCCATGTTCTTCAGTTGAGTTTGTTGATTTTGCTGCACTTCATATGCTGTAACTTGTAGATGATCGGATTAGAAAATTCTCTCTGTGCCCCCACCATAGTTGTGTGCATTTTGCAAAGACAAAGGTGTGTTTATTGTTTTTAATTAACAATCTATTTTAAAGTGTAAGATTTCCTTAATTTTTCAATCTCACATATTAATAAAGTGGTTTGCGTGTTTGCACATAAGCACACCATAGCATTAAGAACTCTAAACACTTGAAATCCCACCTACATATTAAAATGACCCCAGTAATGTTCAGAGTTGATTTTAAATATAGTTTGATGATTCATTATTAATTACTTACACAGTTGTTCTTTTAACTCTGTCTGTAGTGTGCACTGCCATCTTCAGTTCCTAGGTGGCACAATTACCTTACCAGTTGAGAGGAAGCTACAGTCAGACATGGTATATTTTTAGATTCAGAAGGCCTCTAAGCTGATCCATTTGGGCCCAAAGTGCTGTTTGTGCAGGTGAAAATAATTTGCTTTCTTTGCTGCAGCATTAAACTGCTGGCTCATATTCAATTTATGATCAACAATAATCTCAAAGTCTTTTTGCAAGCAATACCTCTTGAAATAAGAAATTATCTGCAAGGAACATCATTAATTTGTTGGAGAGCCTATGCTTAGCAGAGCTAGTATTCCATCAGATCTCAGGATAATTGGTGTCCCATGGAACTACTAATTCTGTCATCTTTGATAAGTTTGAGAATTGTTTCTGAAAACCATCACACATCACATCTTCTTAATTGGATGCCATGTAGTAAATTCTTACCATATTATTGCATTTATTTATGTTTTCCCAAATATTCTCAACTGGTCCACTCTGACTACTCATTAATTTCTGTAAAACTGAATTTGACATATAATACTACTCCCTCTCTTTTTCTTTCACTTCTTTTGTTTTGATAAGTCATATTTTTCAACTTTACTATTTCAAGAGTGAATCATTCCACCAGGTTTCTGTTAGACCTATAAAATTATATTTACCTTCTATTAGAATGACTTCAAGTTAATCTTATTTCTTTTCCAAATGTTGATGTATTGACATTTGAAACTTTGTTCATTTTCATCTATTAATTTACTGTCAGTTTTTTCTGTTGGTCTCATTCTTCCCATCCATTTGTCCTTTAGAATTTGCATTCTTCTGTTTAGAGCTTGCCTTAGACTGATGTTTCAGGTATCATTTCCAACTCCCAAGAATTTAATTTAAAGCTGTCTTGATAAGATTTGTCATGCTACTACCAAACACATTATTACCAACGTGTTGGGTACAGACCACCTTTAACCAATAGTCTTCTGTCTGAGAAGTGGAAATTGTGATCTCAGAAGCCAAACCTCTTCCATCTACATCATCTATGTAATTCACATTTATTATCTTTATGTCCCTGTGCAGTCCACTCATGGAACTGATAACATTATCACGTCTGCTTCAAATTTCCTTCAGCCCAAATCTTCATGGTCAGAGGTGATGTCTTCCAAGATAGCTTGGCAATTTTATTGATGCCCACATAAAGAGTGAAAGGCGTCCTTATCTGTGTTCTTGATTAGTTTTGGTAAGCTATCAGTGACATCCCAAAAGACAATCCCAAGAAGACAGTACACTTCTTGATTCCTCTTTCAGGCTGATCAATAGATATAAAACTACCAACACCTTTCTTTTCTTCTTGTTGCAATAGGTGGTTATCTCAACTCTATATTTGGTATGCAATATCTTGTTGGATTTCTGTTTGAGGACCTTCTCTACTGCTAAGATGTAGGAAGTGATGGTGTCAGATAGGAGACTTGGAATATCAAATTCCAAGAAAAGAGAGGAATGTAAAGCATTTACAGGCTGTATATTCTGTGTACAGCTGAGCCTCTAGAACAGACATGGGCAAACTTCTTTGCTTTCGGGCCGCATTGCAGGCCCTACCAGAAGAGCTGGGCCAGGAGGGAGGACAGCCAGGCACAAGCTGGGTGTGGCAGTCCTGGGAGGGGGAGGACCTAGGAGAGGACGGAACCAGGAGGGGGCGGGGCAGGGCCTGGGTCATCCTCAGATTGCTTGTCCCATCCTTATAAATAATAATAATATTATTATAATAATAAAACTGTATTTATATACCGCTCTACCTCCCGGAAGGGACTCAGGGCAGTTTCCAAAGAGTACAAATACAATACAAGTACAAAACATATAATAAAATATAACAAAAATACATCATAGATAAAACACTGCAATTTCAGTTAAAAAAACAATCGCAGTGACAGCCTTCGATCAAGGGGCGGGAAACATTATGCCGACAGGAAGGCAAAACATGCGGCAACTGCCCCGATCCTCCTCCCCTGATCGTTGGGTTGTCCTCTTGGCATTATACTGGGAGGAGGATGAGACAGGCGGTGGCTGAGAGTGCTCTGTAGGGCTCTCAGCCTCTTTGTGCCTTCCTCCAGCCATGCTTGAGCCGTCCTCCCAGCATAAGGACAGGGCTGCTTGTACCATCCTTATGCCAGGAGGAGAGTAAGACATGCAGTGGTATGACCACTGTGTCGTTATGCCAAGAAGACAGGGAAAATTAGGAGGGCCTCAGGTAAGCACCCAAAGGGCTGTATTCGGCCCCCGGGCCTTAGTTTGCCCATGCCTGCTCTAGAACATAGATTCTTGTTCTGATAGCTAGACATGGGGTGGAGTGTAACAGATAGAAGTTTCTGCTGTGGATTTCATAAACAACAGTCTTACTTTGTTGGGAATGTAGCCAGAGAAATAAAACTGAAATTATGTTTTGAATGCCTGATATAATAAAATTCTAATGAGAAATGTGTTGCATGTATTTAATTCCTATTGTATAAATATAATATTAAAATATTTACTTATAAAATGTCTACACATAAAATTGATGGCATGAATTGATGTTATGTTGTGCATGCCTTCTAAACCATAAAACCTACATACACACACATACCTATTTATATAGCTTGAAAAGTTGTTTTGGGGCTACAGTTTCTGCCATCCCACAGCAAGCATGGCTTTTTAGGGTTTAGGGGTGTTGCAGTTCAAAACTAATATGTTTTACAAAGCATTTGATTCTCTCACACACATGCAAGTGAGCAAAACAATCAGCTTTACACGGATTAGAAAGTTCTTCATCCTTTATTCTTTCTAGTTCTCTTCCCTTCTCACTTCCCTGGAGCTCTTTGTATTGCTTTCCTTTTTCAACAATCCTACTGCTGTTGCGCATCCATCAAGTTAACTTGTCCTTCTTTTTCTTTGCCTGCCCAGGTAATCTTTTTTTTCCCCCTTGCATACCCAGATAAGTGTGTGTGTGTGTGTGTGTGTGTGTGTGTGTGTGTGTATATGTGTGTGTGTGTGTGTGTGTGTGTGTATATATATATATATATATATATATATATATATATATATATATACACACACACACACACACACACACACTTGAAGACAGTGAGGGGATATTTAGCAACTGCGTACTGGTACATGGGGTGGGGGGAGACACACTGGAGTAACTATGCAACAATGCCGTTATAATGATTCGTAGTGTGCAATGGTTGTAAAGGATTATGGCACATATTTTGCAGAAATTACACTGCATTCTGTTTGAAATATTTTTGTGAAAACAAGTTGTTTTTTTTACAAATAAGTCCTGAAGTGTGAAAAATGATTGGAAAATGTGCAAAACCTCATATAATCTCACACAGCAGGGAGAAAACCTTGAAATTAGTTTTTCTTATATTTGAGGATGAAATAAGTAAAGATTTCTGTCTCTTGCTGTGCTCATTTCCTGCTCTTGCTGCTTTTAGAAAGGGTGTAAAGTTAGATTTTTTAAAAATCTGGGTTTTTAAATAGTTTTGATTACCGGTAATACAATGATTTTAATCACATTAACATTCTAAATTGTTTTAATGATTTTGCTAGTGGTCTGAAGCATTATTTCTTTGAGCGGAAGGATAGGAGAAAAAATGCAAGCTATAAAAAATACAATTTGCTGCTTTACTACCTTGCTGTATGGGAGCAGTGTTTGTTTAATAGATTATAGTTGCTTTTCTGTAAAGAAGTTATCACCTGTGCAGGTGAACATTTATAGGGAGGACATGCAGAGATCTTTTCTCTCCACTTGTGTTGGGCATTGATTCCTCTTCATGTTTCCCCCGTGAGATGTAAATTTGTACTCTCTTTTTAAAAAAAAAAATGCTTTGATACCTTCTGATGAAAGGTGCTTGTTACTTGCAAAGATTTGTTGGGTGCGATGCTAAATGTTTTCAGATCAAACAGGGAAGTTCTTTGTGGGTGCATGACACACTGTTAATTCAACGATGTTTTGATCAGCGAACATTACTCCACAGAATAAATCCACTGAGCACAGTTAGGCAGACTTTTGTATGATTAACCATCCTCCCTTTCATGCAGACCAAGGGATTCACTGTGTACAAAAATGGAGGACCCTCATCACCCTCTGAGATGCTTTTGTTAGATAACAATTAAAATGATCAGATGGAGCAGTACATTAGAATTCTCTTGCATCTCTTTGTGTTGCTACTGAATAAATCAGACACTTCCGCTAATCCTGTTTAACTTTTATCAGTGCAAAACTCTGCACCTAAAGGCAATGCTGCAAAACCCAAAGCTAGCCTATCAGGTGAATTAAAGTCATTGATTAAAAGAAGGCTTCAACCTGCCCCTATAAGAATGAGAATGTAAATAACGGCACCCCGCATACTAGGACAGTGCAATAAACCATAGCATGCCTCCTTACTCATAGATCACTAGTCAAATAACAATATTTGTTTTTGCATGAATGTTTCTCTGATGTGTCTAAATGTCAGAAATACTCTGGATGGTATCCAATCACTGTGAAAAAATGTAGGTGAAATTTTTAAAAAATCGCAGATTTATGTTCATAGATATATGCAAGTGGCTTATATACCATGAATTGACACACTGCAAAAGGCATGGGAAAATTGCCACTCATTCTACCACTCAACTGCATAAAACAGATATTAGCTAGAGAGAGAAAAATCTGTGACCTTGCACTCTATAAATCAGGATCATATTCAGGCTGGGGTGTTTAGATAGCAATAATCCAGTTAGTAAACCATGCTGAAAACAATGTGGATAATATAGCACTTCAGTTATAGCACCGGGACTTTGACTTTACAAAAACTGTCCAGACCCGCCTAGAAAACCGCAGCTTCTATGTGGAGTTTCAGGGCCGGAAAAGCAGATGGAGGAGGCAAAAGAATGGTTTACCCCAAGGCAGCGTTCTTGCACCGACCTTATTTAACATCTTCACGAACGATCAGCCACTACCACCACTCACAAAGAGCTTTATATATGCTGATGACCTTGGCCTTACAACACAAGCGAAAGATTTTGATACAGTTGAAAACCAACTCACTAATGCCTTAAAAGACCTCTCCAGCTACTACAAAGAGAACCACCTGAAGCCTAACCCTTCCAAGACACAAGTGTGTGCTTTCTACCTACGTAACCGTGAAGCCAACAGGAAACTGAAAGTTACTTGGGAAGGCCAAGAGCTCGAACACTGTTTCCATCCTAAATACCTTGGTGTCACCTTAGATCGAACACTAACATATAGGAAACACTGCATGAACACCAAGCACAAAGTAGCTGCATGCAACAACATCCTGCGGAAACTGCCTGACAGTGCATGGGGTGCAGACCCACAAGTAATAAGAACATCAGCCCTGGCCTTGTCTTTCTCAATTGCTGAGTACGCCTGTCCCATCTGGCAAAAGTCTGCCCATGCGAAGCAAGTGGACATAGCACTAAACGAAACATGCAGAATAATCACAGGATGCCTTAAACCTACACCTGTTGATAAACTCTACAAGTTAGCTGGCATTGCCCCTCCTGACGTGCGACGGGAAGTTGCTGCTAATGGTGAGAGAAATAAGGTCGAACATTGTGAAAGCCACCCACTGCATGACTATCAGCCTCCTCCCACCAGACTCAAATCAAGGAAGGGCTTCATGAGAACCACCACTCCTCTTGATGTTCCTCCAGCAGCAGCAAGGGTGTCCCTCTGGGCAGCTAAACCTGGCAATTCCAACTGGATGGCCCCCCACGAGGGTCTTCCTCCAGGGGCAAACCAAGAATGGGCAACTTGGAAGTCCCTGAACAGACTCAGAAGTGGAGTGGGCAGATCTAAAGACAACTTGGCGAGGTGGCACTACCTGGAGAAATCCTCTACCTTGTGTGACTGTGGAGCAGAACAAACAACTCCGCATATGTATGCTTGCCCACAATGTCCTGCCTCATGTACAGAGGAGGAGTTGCTTAAAGCTACAATGTGGTTGCTGTTGCCCGCTTTTGGTCTAAAACTATTTAGTTGTTTGTGATTTCCTCTATTATTATTTTTTTATCATTTTTAAAATGTATTTGTTATGCAATGCTTTTTTAATACTGGTGATCATATTTTGTTCATTTCATCGTTTCCTCCTTTCTGTTGAAATTGTTCATGTACTTGTGAATTTGAATGACTTCTCTGTGTAGTCTGACACAATGGTTGCCAGAGTGGTTCAGAATTTCTATGTTCTCAAATAATATTCTGTCTCCTGGTTGGTTTATCATGTGGTCTGCTCTAACTGCTGTGACTTCTCTGATTGAATTAGTCTGCAGTGCCTTTCATGTTCCTTGATTCACATTTGGGCACTGTGTTTGGTGATTCTTATGTAGATTTTGGTATAGACTTCTGCAGTGGTTGGAGGATCCCTCTTATCCTTTGCTGAATGTAGCATTTGATGAATTTTCATAGTGGGTGTGTAGATTGTTTGTAGGTTATATTTCTTCATCAGCTTCCTTATGCAGTCGGTGGTTCCCTTTATGTATGGTAAGAATACTTTTCCTCTTGGTGGATCTTTGTCTTCACTCTAGTGGCTTGTTCTTGGTCTTGCAACTCTTCTGGCGTCTGTCATAGAATACCTATTGGCCTGTAGAGCCCAGTTTAGGTGGTTCAGTTCACCTTGGAGGAGGTGGGGTTCACGGATCCTGTTTGCATGGTCTGCCAGGGCTTTAATTGTGTGGGTTTTTCTAACTTGGATGATGGTTGGAGTTTCATGTAGATATCTGTGATGACTCATGGGCCTTGTAGTCCTGCTCATGACATTGTAATGCCTGATGAAGAAGAAAACTTGGGTTTTTTACCTTCCCAGTCAGAACTGGAATCTTCTCAGCCAGATCTTTCCCAGGCAGATCTGGGAACCTTGCACCTGCAAGAAAGTTGTGTCCCAGAAGTATGTCAAACAAACCCTGAGCCTACATCTCCCGTGTTCTCTCGCCATGAGTTTTGTAAACAACAGAGGGGTTTGGAAGCAGCTTCGCGCAGGAGTGCTAGAATAGCAGCTAAGAATGTACCCAATTAAGCCTGCTTTTCGTGAGAATCTTTAAGGAGTCAAACATCTGGTCTCAGAGTTTAGCTTTCGTTTCTGGTTCCCAGAGAACTGCTTCGGCGGGAAAGTTAGACTCGATATAGGTGTTTTACCCGCGTAGTAACTTCGCGGAGTCAATTCGTCAGCCTCCGGAGCGAGTTGTGTCTGGACAGCGCGCTCCGTTTCAAGCCTCGTTCCTGCTCAAGCCTTGTCCTTGTTTCCAGCCTTCGCTCCTGTTTCCCAGCCTTTGTTTACCTACGGACCTTGCCTTGTTTCCCAGGACTAAACCTTGCCTTGTTTCACGGATTTTACCAAGTTATTCCACGGACCTTGTTCTTGTTCCTCGTTACCTTGTTCCACGATTCAAGCCTTGTTTCAAGTATCAAGTTATTTCCTAGCCTTGCTCAAGTTCATGGACTAAAGGACCTTGTCATCTCCCCTCACTTTGCCTGGCAAAGTGAGTGTTTCGGTTATTGGATTACAACTTTGGACCTTAATATTTCATATTGGACATTGTTTCTTTGGACTAATTTTGACCTTTCCTGAAAGGTCTGCTTCTGGACTAACTTTTACATTTGCTTTTACTAACTTTATATATTTCCTTAATAAAGATATTAGATAGAATCTGGCCTCTGCGTATGGTTATTGGTGCTCTGTAGCCTGGGTCGTGACAATATCTATCAGTGTGTGTAGGTTTTCTGTAAACTGTGTGGCCTAGTAGTTGATTTGGTTTGTGAGCATAATTGCTTTCATGAAACATTCATGAAGGACTTTATGCCACCATTTTGAAAAACTGTTTGATCATCATTGAAAGCAAAAGCGGACCATTTTGGGGCAGAGGAGATTGGAATACTTGCATCTGATGACCACAGTTATGAAATCAAAAACTCAGTTGTAATCTGTGAAGTTTGAATGTTTTCAGCCATATTTTTAAGCAAACTTCCTGGGAAGGGTAAAGGGGGGATCTGTGGCTTATCAGTCCCAGACACACATTCTGGATAGAAACTTAGAAATGTCAATTTTATGGACAACAACACCTCCAAACAGCTAATACTGAAGTTTAATCCTCAAAGTGACTTTCCTAAACTGTTCATTAAATATTTTATAACAATCAAATGCAGTCTGGGGCACAGAAATGGCATGAATTGTTTCTGTATCTCATTGATTTTTGGTTGCTTCCATATACTTATTTTTTTTCATGCAACAAAGTTTTTCTTTTTTAAAAAAAATCTGCAAATTAAAATACAATCAAATAAAATAGCAACGACATTACCCATGCTTCATTGACTTCTGTGAATATTTTTAAATAATAATAATAATAAAGTGTAGAGCTTCACTTAAAAAATACAGAAACATTAGCAAAGAAATGTTTAGAAATCAGTATAAAGCCATAATTACAAGAAAGTGTTCTTGTTACACAAGAACACTTCACATCTGTCATCCAGTGTTTTAATGCTTCTGGTAGTTATTAGCTGAATATTCTTGTTATTACCATTCTGCAAGCAAGCACCATTCTTGAAACTGATTGATGTTTAGGAATAAAGCACATTTCTTATACGTTGCTAGCTCCTATGGACCAATCTTCTACATCAGGATTCCTCCACAGAAATGATGATACCTCATCTTTTTGGAACTAATCAATGCAGAAGAAAGTTAAAAGGATGAAAACATGATATCTTCCCGTTTCCCCTCCCTGAACAACTTTCATTGCATTGTATCACTACTCAGCTACAAAATGACAATGGTATTTCATCTGCCAAAGGTGACATTGCTAGAAAATGTCTTTATTCAGCCGGAGATATACAGGCAAAGAAAATAGTTTGTTCTCTCCTGCATAAGGAGTTTATACTGTGTGAGGAATTGACCTGGAAAAATAATACATGTAGGATATAAAGAACCCCTTACACCAAGTCAGATGAATGACCTAGCGTGGTTTGTTTTCTGCATTCCTTGTTATTTGAAATGTAGAGTTCTAATATCCCTTTTGCTTCTGGAATCATATTTATGCTGCCTTTCTATGACTTATTCTGTACAGTGAGAAACTTACCATATTTCTTTTATTCTATGCTATTGATTGTAAGCTGCACACTATTTTCAGTATCATTAAAGAAAAAAAGTTTTATTTGTATATGTACTATATAAAAGCACCCATGATTCTAAGATGTATCATGTTTTTATAGATGGTGATAGAGAATGTCTTCAAATCGAAGAAATGCAATGTTTCAGTTAGCAGAGGCAAGGCAAGTTTGAAGAATAATGTCAAGGTGTCCATGAGCAGAATTGTGTGGGCCATGCAATCTGCGCTATGACCCATAAGCTACCCTCCTGTTCTCAGGTGTAATTTGAGATAATGGTTGTGTCAACATTGGTAAAAATAAGATATGAATGCCAGTACAGGATTTTGTGCATGGAAATGGGAAGGAAGAGTACTATATCCATTGCTTCTGACATCAAAATATCTTCTTGGTCCAGCCCTGTTACACTATATGCCTTGCTCATTAACTATTTTCAGGTTTTAATTGTTATATTATAATTCTCCATTTGCATACTACCTTGTAAAACTTTAAAATGAAGAGTCAGATGATGGAGGAAGAAGAAGAGGAAGGGCGGGAATTGGATTACTACTGTCATCTATATGTACACCAAAATCTGGGACTGGTCCATAGCAGAAATGCGCTGTATTGACCATGGATTCCACATAGCAGTTCAAATACTTAACCTGTAACACGCAAGAGGCAGGAGCAGAGTCCAGTCCATCTTGTTTGAGCACAGAGAAAAATGGATAGTGGAGCTGACACATGCGGACAGCAGATGAGTTTGGATAGGAGCTGATCCTGCTTTCCACACTAACCCCAAAGTGAGTATCTTATCCAGTGTTTAGTCAAAATTCAGGAGCATTCCTGACTTCATATAACATAGGATTAAACATCTACACTGCCATATCATGCAGTTGGAACTGCATAATTCCCAGTCCCAGTTCAAAATCCAGGTTATGACTTACAAAGCCCTAAACGGTTTAGGTCCTGCTTATTTTCGTGACTGTATCTCCCCCTACGAACCGCAGCAAGCTCTAAGATCTGCCGGGAAGGCCCTTCTCTCATTCCCGCCACCATCACAAGCACAGTTGGTGGGGATGAGGGAGAGGGCCTTCTCGGTGGTGGCCCCCTGGCTCTGGAACCCTCTCCCCAAGGAGATCAGATTAGCCCCCACACTGGCCGCATTCCATCAAAACTTGAAAACATGGATGTTCAATATCCCTTTGAATAACAGATCAGCTTGCAACCATCACTGCCCAGTCCTAATTTATTCATTGTTCCAGTTTCCTGGACTTTATTCCACTCTTGGTCTTATTGTGCTGCGTTTTGCACAAGCCCTGCCTTTCCCTTGCAATTTTAATAGTCCCACTTCGAGTTCTGTGATGATGATGTTTTGTGATGTATTTTAAGATTATTATTATTTTTGGTTTTTGGTTAATGGTTTTAACTATATTGTCCTTTCATGTATTTTAATTTTGTATTGTGTTTTAATTTTTGTATTTTGAATTCCTTGTTTTTTGGGCTTGGTCCCCATGTAAGCCTCCCCAAGTCCCTTTGGGGAGATGGAGGTGTGTTATAAGAATAAAGTTGTTGTTGTTGTTGTTGTTGTTGTTGTTGCCAGTGTAGACTCATATAATGCAGATTGAACTGCATTGACCTGAATTATGGGAATCTACAGTCCCATATAATCAAATTCAATGCAGTTAAAATGCATTCTGAAACTGCATTATATGGTAATATAGACGGGGCTGAATTAACCTGTTTTATTCTATGTGACAGACCAAATATCCCTGGATGTTGTCTGCACATCCAGGTTCAACTTGAAATTCAATGCCGTATTTGGGGCAGTGGTGACTAGTCTAGGGATGCTATGGATTCCTAACCCTTGACATTTAGTGTTTCTATGAGTTGTGATTCTGTGAATGATGGAAATCATATACATTGGGAGTTAAACCTAGTTAATTCAATATAATGTCCTTAATAAAAATGCCATGTTCTGACAATCTCTCCTTCCCTCCCCTTCTCATTTTCCTGTCTGAGGGAATATGCATTCTCTCACACTCCAGTGCCCCTGAAGCAACAGCATGACAGAATAGTGAGACAGAATTAGGATGGTACTGAAAACCAACCAAGGAGACTATCTGTGAGACAGGACGTTTGTTCTTGTCTGAGTTCATGGTTTGATCAGTGAGGTTTTTGGAAAATGGAAAGAAGTTTCTGACTCATGTCATGTTTAAATAAACACTTCTTTCAACACACTGTAATGTGCTGACCTATTTATTTTAACACTTTTTTCTTCAAGTGTTGAAATAGCAACAGGTTTTATAAAGAAATGTCTTGACCTCTGTATTTTAAGCTACTCTAAGCATGGAAATAAAACTCTTGTGCCCTATCTTATCAAGTGTAGTTCAGGCAAATATTTATTGCATTTTAATAGGACAATAGCATAGCATTGCAGTCTTGCTGGTTATTTGAAATAAAAACAGTCATCCATTTCCTAATAACTTATTTAAGGTGGTCCTATACTACAAACTGAGTATAACTTATCCTGAAATCCTCCAAAATCCAAAATGTTCCACATGGATAGCTACGATAGTAACAACTTGGCTCTCATTTCTTCAAGATATCATGTTATGTATGAAAATATTCCAAAATGGCTGTCCCCCAAATGATGTTATTTATATTATTATTACCCTACGTTTTCACAGCATTGAGATCCAAAACAGCTCACACTTAAAAAGCCATGCAAATAAAAACATTTTAAAAATTTAAAATGCACAAAATGTGCAATTCATATTATGGATATTCAATCTGTAATTTAAAAAATCATTTATGGTAGTGAATGCCACCATTTGAGTGACCACATACCAGTAACTGTGAGCTGAGTTTTCATATCTCAGGTCATGCACAAGATAACAAAGGCTGTTACAAGAAAAACAAATGCTTTTCTTTCTTTTTTTTCTTTTTTTTAAACATGCTTTTTGTATGCTGAATGCTAAGCTTGTTCTGTTATTTATTTAGTTTGGTTCCAAATGTGTTCCATGATTCAACTCACATTGGTATTGGACCTGGCAGATGTAATACCTGGTTATGTGAGACTAAGTCCCATTGAACTCTGTACTCTGAGCAAACAGTCTGAGGATGACACTGCTTCACTGTTGATTAGTAATACAGGACCCATTTGAATCAATGATAAGAAAATCTGAACAGTAAAAATGGATCAGACCAGGTGCCCAGCATGGTGCCTATAGGCACTTCAGTGATACAACTGCACTCTTGCCATCTACCTGGCTATGTGAGTTTCCTGTATTTAAAAATATTTTTAAAAGTGGCATGCATTACCCTACACCAGCAGTTCTCAAATAACTGGATGGGTGTATAATAGTGGTGTGCATTTGCATGGAATCACTGTTCATTTTGTTTAGTTACATTTGTTTTGTATCAGTTTTGCATTTGTCTCCATTTCCGAAAATGGAGCATCTATACAAATAGAATGTTCATCTGACTTGCCAAAAAATTTGAAAATTTTCGGACCATTGGCTGCAATGAGAGGACTTCCGAGGCTCCTCCCCCCCCCCCCCCCCCGCGCTCAGTTTTTGGGCTAGAGGGGTGAAAATCGCCACACACAGAGGGCATTTTGACCCCTTTTAGCCCAACAACTTTTGAAATGTTTGGGTCTTCCCCAGAGTACTATTGCTATTGATATTATTATTATTTTTAACACCCATTGGCACACATCAGCTGACATGGGGAAGCAGCCCTCTCTCAGACTCAGTTTAGGTCCCAGAATAACTATTGTTATTAATATTAATATTAGAAGCACTCCTCTCTCAGGCTTATCTTAGGGTCCCAGAGTAACTATTATTAATTTTAATATTATTATAAGCAGCCATTGGTATACATCAGCTATAGTGGGAAAGCAGCTCTCTGTCAGTACCTACTTATTGTTACGGGGCAAAATGAAAGGAAAATGAAAGCAAGCACGATGACTGTGCAGCTTTCATTTTCGTGTCACCTCATGTTTCCTATGAAAATATCATCATTCATTTTGTGTGGACGAACAGTTGAAATGAAACAATAGCACGAAGGAAATGAAGCAAAATTTTCATGCACATCTCTAGTTTATAGAAAACATGCAAAGACAAACAGAGAGCTAGGTTTGTATATATTTCCCCTGTGCTTTGTTGCGAGTTTTTGTCCTCATGTTTATGGACCATTAGTGCATGTATGTACACTCATGCTAGCTAGTTGGTTGTTTTGATGTTTTGAATGTTTTGTCTGTGTGTGGTGCACTTTCTCCACAATTTCCATACATGTTTTTATCTAGGGGGTGGTTGGTTGTATATGAAGTATGCATTTTCCCTAAAAATCCTTTTGGAGGGTGTTGCTGTGTGGCATTAGTGGGTATTTTGTCATGTTAATTTCCTTGGTAGTCATCATTCTGGGGAATATACTTTGCTATGTAAGAGCAAGTATGCAATTTGGGTGTCAGATTTGGGTGGTGGTGTATTCAACTTCTTGGGTGCGTTACTACAATACTCACCAATTTTCCTTCTGTGACATAGGTGTTGGAGCAAAAGATGTTCGATTCCATTTTTTGAACTCAGATATCATCCCTGCTTCTGTTTAGATTCCTGAACAACATGTATATACTTTTTCATACTCAGAAAATTTACTTTGTGGGAGTTAGATGCGACTAGCTGTACCTATCATGGAAGCCATTAACTCATAGGCAGCAATACCTCCTTCCCCTGCAACTGTTGGGACTCTTGCAAATTTCCAAATGATTAGTCCCACTGCTTTATTATGTAGCTCTGTCATACTTCCTTTAATATGCCTACAAGACACCTATATTGAGGCACTGATTGTTAGCCCAGTTTAATCAATGAATTAGTTGAAAAGGCAATCAATTAAAATCCCTTCTCATCATTTTTCAGCCTTAATAAATATACACTCATTTCATATTAGTCTCCCAGCATCTCCATAAGGAATATTAAGTACCATGATAGTCTGGCTTCCACAAGTCAGCTAGACAATGACTGTAAAGATAACAGTTGTTAGACTTTTCATGAATGCAAATGAATGTTTCTATTTATGTGTCCTGAGGTAGTACACTAAGCATGCAATGTGCTAATTTAGCTGGATTTTTCCCCAGAATTTTCAAAATTATTCCCTTTTGCAAAGACCTAGATTAAAATAAATAAAAATGAATGCAGGAGAAATTTATATCCTAATAGTCTATAAAAGCTAATGTAAGTGTTTGACGAAATAGCCCCAGGAGACAATGGTGTAAATATACAGCGGCTAGGCTCTAGATATGAAAAAAAAAACATTTCAAATGGGAGAATTAAGATTTCTCATATTCAGATAAATTGTGAATGACAAAATACTGACAAAAAGCATTTGCATCCAATTATAGCTGTAAAAATTAAATAAAATAAAACTTGAGTTTTGTTCAATAGAAGATGAATTTCTCCAAGACAATCCTTTTTGCTTTTGAGGACAAAACCATGTTTCTTCCTCACCTCCCTTTCAAAGTGGTTGGCATTTATCTGTGGAGCTTATATTCAAATAAATGTAGTAACAATACATATAAATAATTTTACAATAAATATCATATATAAATCAGGAATTAATTCAGTAATCTGAGCCTATGCATTGGGTTGTGGGTTTTTTCATGTATATCCTCATGTGTGGATACTATCTGACAGAATCAGGGTCAGGAGAAGAATGCTGAGGACACCAAGAAAAAACAGACTTTAAACTCCACTTAGGCAGAAAAAATTAAATGCAAAGATACAGAATGAGGGATGCCTGGCTTGACAGCAGTACGTGTGAAAAAGAACTTGGAGTCCTTGTGGACAACAAGTTAAACATGAGCCAGCAATGTGATGCGGCAACTGAAATAGCCAATGGTATTTTGGCCTGCATAAATAGGAGCCTAGTGTCTACATCCAGGGAAATCATGCTACCCCTGTATTCTGCTAGGTCAGGCCACACCTGGAATTCTGGTCACCACAGTTGAAGGGAGATGTTGACAGGCTGGAATGTGTCCAGAGGAAGGAAACTAAAATGATCAAGGGTCTGGAGAACAAGCCCTATGAGGAGCAGCTTAAAGAGCTGAACATGTTTAGCCTGCAGAAGAGAAGGCTGAGAGGAGACATGATGGCCATGTATAAATAAATATGTGAGGGGAAGTCACAGGGTGGAGGGAGCAAGCTTGTTTTCTGCTGTCCTGGAGACAATGGCATGGAACAACAGCTTCAGATTACAGGAAAGGAGATTCCACCTGAACATTAGGAAGAACTTCCTAACTGTGAGAAATTTGGAGACTGAAAGAACATTTCAGTAGATAAGAGAAGATTTCTTATTTGAAGGGGACAATACCTTCATTTTAACACAACACACACATTTATTTTATTTATTTATTTTTATTACAATATTTATATCTCGCCCTTCTCACCCAACAGGGGACTCAGGGCGGCTTACAATAAAACACACATATAAAAACTGTACAATACACTATAAATCAGTTAAAAAATTAACTTACATAAGACATAGCTGCCTTCTTGATGCATTTTGCAATTAAAAAAGGAAACATGTATACAATGCTATTTCAGAGGATAATCTAAAGTGTGTCACTGTCATGTATTCATCTTCTCGGGATGTGTCTTTACCTGTAAAACTACCTATAAATGCCTGTCCATCCACAGATAAAAAAGTGTATACATTCCACCTACAGATTTTGGAATGTAATAGTGATACAGAGAGGGATGCATGTATTGTTTATTGCTGGCCCTAGGTAATTTTCAAGTGTAAGCAAACAGAATTTTGGCACACCCCCCCCCCCCCAACCAATCACTGAAAAATAAAAGCATTGGATAAGCGAAAATGTTGGATAATAAGGAGGGATTAAGGAAAAGCCTATTAAACATCCCATTACATTATGATTTTACAAATTAAGCACCAAAACATCATGTTTTACAACAAACTAGCTGTGCCCGGCCACGCGTTGCTGTGGCATATGTAGAGGGTGGATGGCCATCTGTCAAGAGTACTTGGATTGTGTCCTGCATGGTAGAAGGGTTGGACTGGATGGCCCTCTGGGGTCTCTCCAAACACTTGGATTGTATGGTTGTATTATGATTATTATTGTTTTTATTATCTTTATGATTATTATCATTATTATGTAGAGGTTGGATGGCCATGTGTTAGGAGTGTTTGGATTGGTAGAAGGAAGTTGAACTGGATGATCCTTAGGGGTCTCTCCTAACCTTAGGATTCCATGATATTGTTATTATTATTTTATTATTTACAGGCTGGATGGCCATCTGTTGGGTGTGCTTGGATTGTGTCCTCTATTGCAGAAATGATTTGGGCTGGATGGGGTATAGGGGTCTGTCCTAACTGTATGATTGTCTGATGGGATTATTGTTATTATTGTGGAGGTATTGGATGGCCATCTGCGAGGAGTGTTTGGATTGTGTCCTCCATGGGAGAAATGGGTTGGACTAGATGGTCTTTAGGGGTCTGTCGTAACTGTTTGATTCTGGAATGCGATGTTGATTATTATTATTATTATTATTATTATTATTATTATTATTATTATTATTATGGAGAGTCTGGATGGACATCTGTCAGGAGTGTTTGGATTGTGTCCTCTTGTATGGTTGAAGGAAGTTGAAATGGATGCTTCTGAGGGGTGTCTCCAAACCTTAGGATGTTATGATATTACAGAGGTTGGATGGCCATTTGTGAGGAGTGTTTGGATTGTGTCCTGTTTTATGGTAGAAGGAAGTTGAAGTGGTTGTTGCTGAGGGGTCTCTGTGGACCCTTGGATTTTAAGATATTAGAGTGGTTGGATGGCTATCTGTGTTGAGTGTTTGGATTGTGTCCTGTTATGGCAGATGGAAGTTGAAGTGGTTGTTTCTGAGTGGTGTTAGAGAACCCTCAGATTTTATGATAGTACAGCGGTTGGATGGCCATCTGTCTAGACTGTTTGAATTATGTCCTGTTTTATGGTAGGAAGAACTTGAGTGGGAAAGGAAGCGGGTGGGTGTTCTGGTGGTGGCGGCGCGGCGTTTTAAAATCTCTGGCATTCCCCTTTGGGAGCGAGCTCCGCTGCCACCGTTAGGCCGTTTTTCCCCCCTCCCCCCTCCAGGGTCGATAGGTGTCCAAAATCAAGGAGGGAAAAAAGCGGCGGTTTCACCGTCCTCCTTCTCTCCTTCCTGATACCTCCTCAGATGGGAAACCCACCTAGCTCTTGGCTGTTTGTGTGAAGAAAAGGAGAGAAGAAACTGCCGCTTTTGTCTTCCTCCTTCCCTCCTTGTCAGTAGCCTCGCAGGTGGGGAAGGCACCTCGCTCACACCTGTTTGCCGGATCCGTAGGATAGTGAAAACCGCCAATTTTGCCGTTCTCTTTCCCTGCCACTTAGGAGAGTGCAGGGAAGTTGTGAGACGGCAAGCGGCAGTGTGCAGGGGCTGGTGGCCAAGATGGCGGTGGTTACGGTAGCCGGCGAGTGAGGGCTCGAGGGAGCGTGGAGGAGGGGGGTGGGTGGGTGAGTTTCGCACGCTGGGCCTGTTCTGCGCAAGCGCACATGGTTTTTATGGGTTTTTGGGTTTGTGTTGCCCACGGATGTTGATGTGAATTGTGGCTTAGTCATCTAAACACAGCCACAAGGGCGTTATGTTGTGTTGTTAAGTTTCATGGTTCTAAGTGTTGTAGTTTCTTTGTTTAGATTAAGATAAAAATGGACAGACCACTTATATATATATAGATCAACCAACAGAAAAAGCAGTTCAATACATGGTAATGTTTTGTAGGAATTTCTATCCCATTGAACTGGGATATAGGGCAGTGTGGACTGAGATAACCCAGTTCAAAGAAGATATTGTGGGTTATTCTGCCTTGATATTCTGGGTGATATGGCTGTGTGGAAGAGCATTGAGGGTCCTTCCACACAGCCATATAACCCAGAATATAAAGGCAGATAATCCACATTATCTGCTTTGAACTGGATTATATAGAAGTGTGGACTCAGATAACCCGGATCAAGGCAGATATTGTGGGTTATTCTGCTTTGATATTCTGCTTTGATATTCTGGGTTATATGGCTGTATGGAAGAGCCCTGACGGTCCTTAGGAATCCATAGGAATTAAAAGGCCACTGAAAGGGAATCTGGCCCCTGGTATTAAAAAAAACCTCTAAAATCAGGACAGTAAATAAAGAACAACACTCTGAAAACAGGGGAAATCCAGACAGGAAACAATCAGGGCCAACTAACACCTCCCAACCAAGGAAGCCCCCAGGGAGGAAACAGCCAGGCTTTGAAGCTGCAAGGCCATTAAATGCTAATCAAGCTGGCCAATTGCAACATTCACACTAGCCTCAGACAGACAAGAGCTCTTTCTCCCACCCTGGACTTTCTACAGATATATAAACCCCACTTAACTAGCTTCCAACAGACCTCACAACCTCTGAGGTCAGGAGAGAAAGCTTCTGGAACACGGCCAGGCAGCCCGGAGACCTGGCCTCGAGGGCGAATGCCAGGCCAGGCTGCGGAGGCAGGCCATGGATCCCGGAAAACTTACAGCAACCCAGTGATCCCAATGTGACACCACGTTAACTGCCATGGCCCAGTGTTCAATTGAATCCTGGGAGTTGTAGTTTGTTGAGACGTCAGCATTCTTTGGCAGAGAAGACGAGATCTTGCAAAGCTACAGTTCCATGATTCCATACCATTGAGTCTTTGAAGTGGTATCAAACTATTAATTCTACAGTACAGATGCATCCACAGACTAGGAATCATTTTGTGAAGGCAATGATGGCATGTTTCACAACAACGTAAGGTAAAGTGTATATTGGGGTGTATATTGGACTGCAACTCCCATAATCCAAAATAGACAGTGAAGATGGATGATGGGATGCACAGTTCAGGAAACATCTGGAGGGCTCCAAGTTATCTCCATCCTTGACTCTGTAATAAAGTAAAGGTGTGGATAGGTTTCATGTTCTAGGCTATGGAATCATGGGATTCATAGTTCGGTGAGGCACCAGTCTAGAGAAGGCTGAAGGACCTTGTAAAACTACAACTCCCAGGAACACAAAGCATTGAGCCATGGCAGTTGAAGCTGTGTTGAGCTGCATTATATATACAGTGTAGAGGCCTGGGCAGACTCTGGCCCTCCAGGTGTTTTGGACTCTAACTCCCACAACTCCTAACAGCCTACCGACTGTTGGGAATTGTGGAAGTTAAAGTCCAAAACACCTGGAGGGCCAGAGATGCCACCTTCCATTTCCTGCTACAGCACACAAAAGGCACTGCAGACTGATTCAGGCAGAGAAGTCAGCCATAGCAGGGCAACTCATGAACCAACCTGGACACAGAATATTATTTGAGAAGACAGAAATGCTGGACCAAACTTAACCACCATGTCAGACTACACAGAGGAGCCACTGAAATCCACAAGCATGTGGACAATTTCAACAGAAAGGAGGAAACAATCAAAATGAACACAATCTGGCTACCAATATTTTTTTAAAAACTCAAAAATCCGAACAGTAAATAAGGAACAACGCTCTGAAAACAGAGGAATTCCAGACATGAGTCAATCAGGGGCAACGTATGCCTCCAAACAAAGCATTCCCCCAGTCAGGAAAAAGCCAGGACATGAGTCTAGATTCTGGTCCTGCAGGCTGGAAAACACACAGCAACCCTCAATCAGAGAAGAGTCAGTAAGAATCTAACCCAGAGTCAGGTTGTCCTAAAGGTGGCTTGGATGTTTGCTTCTAGTTGCTCTGCAAGGCTAGGGCTGCCTGCTTTGAACCACAGTGTTCCCACAGTCGCAGATGCAACAGTGTTTGAGTAGCACATCTCACAGGTGTGGGTAGGTCTCCTGTGATTGTGTCTGAGGGTGTGTTCTCTGGAGTCTGGCTGAAATGGAGGGGAATTCAGCTGTGTCTCCTGGCAAAGGGCCAGAGAAGGGCTCTGGGCAAGTCTTCTGCTCCTTCCGGGGAGCCCATGCTCTGCAGGGTGGGCAGCGGAGTATCGAATGCATGAGAAGCTGAAGGTCAGTAGTAGGCACTTGAAATGCAGAGTCATGACTCGTGGAAAGTAGTTATGCAAACATACCAACAAAGAGAGAACCTATTATCCTGGTTGGAAAGGAAGTGGTTTTGGCAAATTGGCAAAACTCTTGATTTAATTCAATGTACTGGCAAAGTGCAGCAAGGTGCACGGCTAACCGGGGGATTCATTGCGTGAGCAAGGTTGCAGCTACACTTTAGAAGTAATACAGTTTGGCCCCGTTTGTAACTGGTATGGATTCATGGGAGTTGCAGTCTTGCAAGGTCTGTAGCCTTCTCTGCCCAAAAAAGGTGCTGGTGCAGCATCGAACTGCAGTTGCCATGATTCCATAGGATTGAAGCATGGCAGTTACAGTGGGATAGTCTGCCATCCAAGTACTAAGGAGAGCTGACCCTGCCTAGGGGGCTTGTAGGGTATTTGGAAGTAATTCCTAAACAAACAGAGAACTTTCTTTGGGGAACCTAGCCAGCGGGGAGACCCTGACACATGTGCATGGCTACTAAAGAATATGTAGCTTTCATTCCCAGATAGATGTGTGCCAACAGAGACAGGAGTATAACTATAGCAAAAATGTTGGATAATAAGGAGGGATTAAGGAGAGGCCTATTAAACATCAAATTACATTATGATTTTACAAATTAAGCACCAAAACATCATGTTTTACAGTAAATCAACAGAAAAAGCAGTTCAATACATGGTAATGTTATGGAGGAATTACTATATTTGCAATTTTAGCACCAAACATTGAACTGGGATATAGGGCAGTGTGGACTCAGATAACCCAGTTCAAAGCAGATATTGTGGGTTATTCAGCTTTGATATTCTGGGTGATATGGTTGTGTGGAAGAGCCCTGAGGGTCCTTCCACACAGCCATATAACCCAGAATATCAAGGCAGATAATCCACATTATCTGCTTTGAACTGGATTATATGGCAGTGTGGACTCAGATAACCCAGGTCAAAGCAGATATTGTGGGTTATTCTGCCTTGATATTCTGGGTTATATTGCTGTGTGGAAGAGTCCTGAGGGTCCTTAGGAATCCATAGGAATTAAAAGGCCACCGAAAGGGAATCTGGCCCCTGGTATTTAAAAAAAAACCTCTAAAATCAGGACAGTAAATAAAGAACAACACTCTGAAAACGGGAAATCCAGACAGGAAACAATCAGGGCCAGCTCCCAACCAAGAATGCCCCCAGGAAGGAAGCAGCCAGGCTTTGAAGCTGCAAGGCCATTAAATGCTAATCAAACTAGCCTATTGCAACATTCACACTAGCCTCAGACAGACAAGAGCTCTTTCTCCCACCCTGGACTTTCCACAGATATATAAACCCCACTTACCTAGCTTCCAACAGATCTCACAACCTCTGAGGATGCCTGCCATAGGTGTGGGTTTACCATCAGGAGAGAAAGCTTCTGGAACATGGCCAGACCACGGCTGCAGAGGCAGGCCAGGCTGCGGAGGCAGGAAGGCCATGCCTGGATGGAGGTGCCTCAATGGTGCCTCCTAGGCGCCCCCTAGAGGATGGTGCCTTCAGCAACCACTTTCTTTGCCTAATGGTTGAACCGCCCCTGGCAGTAAGTAATATTTGCTTTGTGATGAGTATTCACCATGACTCCATTCTCTGATTTTTCTAATCAGTTGTGTTTCACAAATGTTGTATCACATACAAATGGTCAATTCTCGATGCAGATGTAGCTTACCTGTGGTAAATTCATCATATTCTCAGTTGTATCTGTCAGCCTATAGAATGGTGTTTTTTACTGTAGAAAAAAAAAATCAGTGCTATAACATTAAATTTTATTATATGTGATCGCAATTGCATCTCTTCATACACACTCACAAACACTCACACATGTCTCTGCACTGGTTTTCTTCTGCATATAAATGAATTCATTGGCCATTTTGAAAGATGTGCTTGCTGCACTGTTTCATTAAGCTACTGCGCTATTGAGTAATTGTTTAAACATAAAGCCATAGCACTATCAAAAGGAAAGGTGAACTAATGGCATTTGCAAATGTCAGGGATTATCTTAACACTTTTATTATAGTTTATAAAAAGAAGGTTCAGGGCATTCCATGGCAATTATTTGCAAAGAAATTGGTTATTTAAATAAATTGCTAATTATCTAGATATGACAGTATTGAAAACCCTGCTAATGAGTTATGTGATAAGTGTAGCTTTTGAAGGCCACCTACAGGTGGAAAGGAGCAAAAGCAATATTGAATTATTATCCCAAATGAGGAGGTGGATGCCGATATCTTGTTTATAATATTTACAAAAGTCCATGCGAACATTTCCCAAATGTCATGCTGTTGACTGCAAGTTTATGAAGATTGTCTCTGTTAAGGAAGGTTAGACTTCTCAGTTTGCTGCATTTGCTTGTTTGCCCTAATCCAAAAAATGTCTAGTTTAATTAGTATTTACAGTAACATGTTTACAATGAGTGAATAGCAAATGTTTCTAAATTAATTCCCATTCTGCTATTTTGAGTGCTGACATTTAGTTTATTTAACCAAAAATCTTCTATTATTCTATTAGGCGGTTTTATTAACTTTAGTAGAATGAAGACAGCTGTTCATTTGATGTCCAACCTACCTGGATGGAAAAATAATATGCATTTAAAAATTCTTATTTGGAAGGTTATTTTCAGTTAATTGTGTTTCTTAACTTATCTCTGGATGAGGATTTGGGAAAAATGCTTCGTTTATTTTGAATTAAAGGGTACTCACCCCTCCCCATGAATCTCAGTCACAGGTACCAATTTGAAAATATTCTTCCCTTTTTAGTTTGTTCATACCCAAGAAGGTCCCAAGAATTCTGGATCTCTATATAAACACCAACAAAGCAATTACTAAAAATGTAGTCACATTTTTTGGCTGTCTTTAAACAAGGTTATGAATATTGAGTAAAGTCAGAGTGTTTTGAATGTGTTCTATAATAGTGCTTGTTATTTTATGAATCCTGTTACATCTACATATATGGTGTGCCCTAAATGGACACAGTTTTATTCAGACTGAATGTTATGGTTTGTTTGTCTTCGTTTGGTCTAAGGACAATAATAATGTAATTTTTATTTAAAGATTTCCACATTCAGTTGAAATCCTGGGATTTCCTAACCCTAGACTCACCACTGCTAATGTACATGTCAAGGACAGAACGCCACAAGATTCAAAGTAACAGAGTTTATTAGATTACAGAACTCAAAAATGCCCGTAAAAACACAAGGGCCAGGCAGTTTTTGCCTTTAAGCGCAAAAAGGGACAAAAGTAAATGTTCAAAAGATAAACCGGATTAAACCGGAGTTTAATCCGGGTAAAAACAAACTGCTTGCTTCAGCCTAGGTATTAACAGAACGAAAGCCAAGGAACAAAAGATACAAAGAATGCAACTAATTGGCAGCAGATTCCTCTCTGCTGCCAGCACTGTGCTTAGAGTAACTTGCGTCGCTCCCACACACACACAGTAGACAGGATCTCCAACACGAGCAATTCAGCCGAGGATTGTAGAAGTAGAGTAGACCAGTTCCGTTCCGTAGATCAAAGCCAGAAGCAGACGTTTGTAGTTTTTCCAAGTCCAAGAAGGGGGGGAAGACAAGCCGTGGTCAGTTCAGTCCGGGTTCTCAAAGCAGGAGATGGCGTCCGTCAGAAAGACGACGGAAGGTCAAGCTAATAAGAGTAAACACAGGTTTGCACAAACAAATGCCCACACAATCCCTCCCGCCGTCTGACCTTGGATTCCAATCAACTTACGTCTCAGCACAGGAAAGCACACAAGTCTTCAGGGAAGCGTCCCACACACACACGGATCCCAAGCGTTTGCCCAGATTACCTTGCCCGACGCAATTTGCAATTGCTCCCAAGCCCCATTTTATGCCAGTTACAAATCTTCATCACTGTCAGCTGTCCTCCTTAACCCGGGCGTTTCCTCATCACTTTCCTCGTCAGAGCTGGAACACCTCTGACTACGCCCAACAGCATCTCCAGCTGTGGATCCCGTCCCATCCCTCCAGCTAAGCCATGGGTCTAATCCTGAAGGTCCCCATTCATCTTCTGCCCCATCATGGCCAGTGGCCCCCAATTCCTCCCTTACCCGAGTCCAATCCATCTCATCCTCCTCTGAGCTAACCAGCCCCTCCTCCATTCTCTCCGTAAACCCTTCGAAAGATTCTTCGTCAGATGGTGCTGCAAATATGTCTCGCAGTCTTTTTCTCTCTCGCTCCTCGAGAGTATCTGACTCTCGAGGAGTCTTACGCCCACGTCTGTCAGTAACAGAGCCATGAGGCTCAATCATAACACTATCCCCTCTCACAAAGGCCTCCTCCCCCGATGGCGGAGAAGTGGCAGTGATACCCTCCGCTATAGCACCACGACGACTAGAGGTATCAAGTTTCAACAGCGAACGATGAAAGACTGGATGGACCTTTAAACTAGACGGTAAACGCAAACGAAACGCAACGGAAGAAATCTTTTTAACGATAGGAAAGGGACCCAAATACCGAGGCGCAAACTTTCCCCCAGCCTGTTTAATATGTTTGGAAGATAACCACACCAAATCCCCTTCTTCCAACTCCTCCCCTGCCTGCCTGTGGCGGTCAGCCTGAGTCTTCTGCGTTGCCTTAGCTTCCAACAGTAAGCGACGGGCAACATCATGCAATGCAGCCATTTCCGTAGAGCGGTACACAGGGTCCGAAGAGACCACATTGGTCGACGGCGCCACACCTCCCCGTGGGTGAAAACCATAAGTTAGCTCAAACGGCGTATGCTGACTAGATGTGTGCACCGCATTGTTGTAAGCAAATTCCGCCACCGGTAGCCACTTCACCCAAGCCGTGGGTTGATCTAAACAAAAACAACGCAGGTATTGCTCTAAGAGCCCATTAACCCGTTCCGACTGTCCATCCGTTTGCGGATGAAAGGCTGAAGAAACGTTTAACTTAGTCCCCAAGCACTCATGGAAATGTTTCCAAAAGCGTGACACAAATTGCGGAGCCCTATCTGAAATAATCACCTCGGGTGCTCCGTGCAAACGATAGATGTGCTTAGTAAATAGTAAGGCCAACGTAGGGGCCGCCGGAATGGTTGAACAAGGAATAAAATGAGCCAGTTTACTAAATAAATCCACCACCACCCAAATACAAGTATAACCCCCAGACTTAGGCAAATCTGAAATGAAATCCATGGAAATGATTTGCCATGGCCTGTCCGGAACAGGTAAAGACGACAACAACCCTCTAGGGCGCCCAACAGGCGTCTTACTCTGCTGGCAAACGGCGCAGCTGTCACAAAAGCGCAGAATGTCTTGCCGCATCTTTGGCCACCAATAGCTCCTGGTAATGAGCTGCACGGTCTTGAATCTGCCAAAGTGCCCAGCCATGGGTTCGTCATGGTGGGCTCTAATCACCTCCAACCTGAGGGCCCCCACTGGTACGTAGACCTGCCCCCTGCGTACCAATACTCCGTCTTGATCTTGTAGATGCGGCAGTATGGTACGGTTACCTGCTGAGAGCAGCATCAGTTGCTCCTGTGTCCACACATCATCCCTCTGAGCCGCAAGGATCTGGTCATGTAACCCGAGCTCATTATCTACAACACACAGAGAGGCAGTAGGCAAGATGGTCTGACATACAACCTGCTCATTGGTCTTAAACTCCGGCTTGCGGGATAAAGCATCGGCCCGCAAGTTTGCCTTCCCCTCTACGAACTGCACCTTGAAGTTAAACCTGGAGAAAAACAAAGCCCATCGGATTTGACGCTGGTTTAACTTCTTTGCTGTTTGCAAGTGCTCTAAGTTCTTGTGATCAGATCTGACCACGATCTGGTGCCGTGCCCCTTCAAGCCAGTGCCGCCACACCTCAAACGCCACCTTAATCGCCAACAACTCCTTCTCCCATATGGTATAGTTCTGCTCGAAGGGTGTTAGTTGCCGCGAGTAAAATCCACAGGGACGCAAGGTCCCTGAGGAGTCCTTCTGAGACAATACAGCCCCCAACGCGTAGCTAGAAGCGTCCGCTTCTACCACGAACGGTTTGTCAACATCAGGATGGGTTAGTATGTTGTCCGATTGAAAACTAGACTTAAGTTGTAGAAACGCCTCGTGAGCTTCCCGCCCCCACACAAATGGCTGTTTCTTGCGCAGAAGCTGCGTCAAAGGTACCGTGAGCTTTGCAAAATTCGGAATAAACTCCCGGTAGTAATTAGCAAAACCTAAGAACCTTTGTACATCCTTCTTAGTTTTCAGCTCCTGCCATGAGTTGACGGCGTCAACCTTATGTGGGTCCATTTTAAGTTCCCTACCTGACACTACATGACCTAGGAACTCCACTTCAGGCACATGAAAGACGCATTTGGAAGCCTTGGCGAAAAGCCCATTAGCCCGCAGTCGGTGCAGAACCTGCTTGACATGTTGACGATGTTCTTTCTCGTCCTTAGAAAAAATCAAGATATCATCCAAATAAATCACTAAAAATTGGTCAATTAGGTCCCTGAACACATCGTTCATGAACCTCTGGAAGACCGCAGGAGCATTACAAAGCCCAAAAGGCATGACTCGGAACTCGTGGCATCCGAAACACGTGTTAAATGCCGTCTTCCATTCATCCCCTTCCCGTATACGGATTAAGTTATAGGCCCCCCGCAGGTCAAGCTTGGTAAAGACCTTAGCCCCTTGCACCCTTGATAACAGTTCCGAGATTAAAGGGAGCGGGTACCTATCCCGAATGGTGTATTTGTTTAGGATCCGATAGTCGCAGACCAACCTAAGTTCCCCAGTCTTTTTGGCTACAAAGAATACTGGTGCCGCAGTTGGAGAACTAGATGGGCGAATAAACCCCTTGGCTAAATTTTCATCTAAAAACTCCCGCAAAGCTTGCCTTTCCGGTACAGTCAAGGCATACAGCCTCCCTGCTGGCAGTTTCGCACCTTCTGCCAGCTTGATGGCGCAATCATATGGCCTGTGCGGTGGTAATTTGTCCGCTTCTCTTTTACAAAATACATCAGAGAACTCCCCATACTCAGCAGGCACTCCCTCCATATCAGCATGAGTAACGTTTAGAGTGCAACAATCCTGCCTCTTTAAGATCACTTTACGTGTTGCCCAATCCACTTGTGGGTTTACTACAGCTAGCCAATCCATCCCCAGGATCACATCATATCGAGGCAAGCTCGTAATATCCCACACAAACGTTCCCGTTACTCCCTGCACCTCCCACGTTACTGCTGAGGTTTCCTGGTTAACCACCCCAGTCTCCAGCAGTCTCCCATCTGCTCCCTCCACCCACACGTCGCATGCCTTGCGCACTCTAGGAATGCCATGCTTCTTAGCAAACTCAATATCTACATAGGAGACCGTAGCTCCTGAGTCCAGCAGTGCCAGAGTAGAAACAAGTTCCCTTCCCCCAACAGATAATGTAATGGGTACGAAAACATGCTTCCTCCCCTCAGTTGACTGCTTGAGGAGCCCTAGTGCGTTGGACTCACGTCGCACTAGGGCTGGCCTTTTCCCGAAAACTGGGAAGGTTTCACATTACAATTTTTGGCAAAATGCCCAGCATTCCCACAGTACAAACACAAGCCCAGCTGCCTCCTACGGCTCTTTTCCTCTGTAGACAGTTTTTTAAAGACCCCAAGCTCCATGGGCTCTTCCCCCATCACCACAGGTGCCCTGGTTACATGCATGGGTGGCGCACACATTGCTTTTGAGTGTTTACGAGCCTCGAACCTTGCGTCTAAACGCAGCACCTTAGCTACTAAGGCGTCCCAGCTTTCAGCCGGCTCCAAGCGTGCTAATTCATCCTGGAGCATATCACTTAACCCGGCAGTAAATAAAAGCATGAATGCATTTTCCCCCCAATCCAGCTGGTGGCGATACAGGTTAAACTTATTTAAGTAATCCAAAACAGTCCCCTTTCCCTGTTTCAACCGATACAGGGCCCACCCAGCGTTCTCCGTGCGGAGAGGATCCCCAAAAGTATCAGTTAACAACTTTTTGAAATTATTCAAATTGTCCTTGACTGGGTCATTTCCCAAAATTAAATTAGTGGCCCATTGTCCTGCGGAACCGGTCAACAAACTCAAAATAAAAGCCACCTTACTAGTGTCAGTAGGAAAAGCATGAGCACTGAGCTGAGAAAAATAAAGCTCCACTTGTGCCAAAAAGGTTGGCAACTTGCACCTGGTTCCGTCAAAGCGTTCAGGAGTCAAAACATGTCCTTTCACAGCAAAAGCTGTTTGGCTTACGGTAAAGGCCGTTTGCAATTGGTCTACTTTGGCTCTTAACTCATCCATCGTCTTCCTGACGGGTTTATTGCTGCAATAAACTTTTTATGGCGTCGGGCAATCTGTCAAGGACAGAACGCCACAAGATTCAAAGTAACAGAGTTTATTAGATTACAGAACTCAAAAATGCCCGTAAAAACACAAGGGCCAGGCAGTTTTTGCCTTTAAGCGCAAAAAGGGACAAAAGTAAATGTTCAAAAGATAAACCGGATTAAACCGGAGTTTAATCCGGGTAAAAACAAACTGCTTGCTTCAGCCTAGGTATTAACAGAACGAAAGCCAAGGAACAAAAGATACAAAGAATGCAACTAATTGGCAGCAGATTCCTCTCTGCTGCCAGCACTGTGCTTAGAGTAACTTGCGTCGCTCCCACACACACACAGTAGACAGGATCTCCAACACGAGCAATTCAGCCGAGGATTGTAGAAGTAGAGTAGACCAGTTCCGTTCCGTAGATCAAAGCCAGAAGCAGACGTTTGTAGTTTTTCCAAGTCCAAGAAGGGGGGGAAGACAAGCCGTGGTCAGTTCAGTCCGGGTTCTCAAAGCAGGAGATGGCGTCCGTCAGAAAGACGACGGAAGGTCAAGCTAATAAGAGTAAACACAGGTTTGCACAAACAAATGCCCACACAATCCCTCCCGCCGTCTGACCTTGGATTCCAATCAACTTACGTCTCAGCACAGGAAAGCACACAAGTCTTCAGGGAAGCGTCCCACACACACACGGATCCCAAGCGTTTGCCCAGATTACCTTGCCCGACGCAATTTGCAATTGCTCCCAAGCCCCATTTTATGCCAGTTACAAATCTTCATCACTGTCAGCTGTCCTCCTTAACCCGGGCGTTTCCTCATCACTTTCCTCGTCAGAGCTGGAACACCTCTGACTACGCCCAACAGCATCTCCAGCTGTGGATCCCGTCCCATCCCTCCAGCTAAGCCATGGGTCTAATCCTGAAGGTCCCCATTCATCTTCTGCCCCATCATGGCCAGTGGCCCCCAATTCCTCCCTTACCCGAGTCCAATCCATCTCATCCTCCTCTGAGCTAACCAGCCCCTCCTCCATTCTCTCCGTAAACCCTTCGAAAGATTCTTCGTCAGATGGTGCTGCAAATATGTCTCGCAGTCTTTTTCTCTCTCGCTCCTCGAGAGTATCTGACTCTCGAGGAGTCTTACGCCCACGTCTGTCAGTAACAGAGCCATGAGGCTCAATCATAACAGTACATGTTAAGTCCTAAGAAGCTAAGCAGAATGGCTTTCTTTGACATTGTAAAAAGAGAGAAGATTGGTCAAAAATGGTATTTTGTAGCCCATACACTTGAAACCAGCATATAGATGGTTCCATCTTTGAATGGTATCACAGATATTATACAGGTGGCTTGCATAGTAGGGACTAGAACGGGCATGGCAAACTAAGGCCTGGGGGCCGCAAACAGCCCCCTGGGTGCTTACCTCAGGCTCTCCCCATTTTCCCTGTTCTTTCAGCATAAGTATATGGCGGCCTGCCACAGCCTTATGAAGAAAGGATAGGGGAGGAAGGCACGCAGCAGCCGAGAGCCCTATGGAGCACTCTCAGCCACCTCGTGTCTTGCCCTCCTCGCGGCATAATGCCGATAGGTCAGCCTTGCGGATTGGGAGAGGAGGATTGGGGCAGTCACCACATGTACCATTTTCCTCCTGGCATAAGGAGGGGGCAAGCAGCTCTATCCTTATGCCAGGAGGACAACCTGTGGGATACACGGGCCCTGCCCCACCCCTCCCAGCCTCACCCTCCTCCTTCCGGGCCCGTCCCACTCAGCGTGTGCCTGGCTGCCCTCCTGGCCCAGCCCACAATATGGCCCCAAGGCAAAAAGTTTGCCCGTGCCTGGGCTAGAAATTAAAGACTCTTTGCATTCCACTCCAGAACTTGAAAGGCATGGGAAAGAACCCCTTATAGGGCCACCCTGAGTCCTCATATCAGGAGAAAGGTGAGATAAAATAAAATAACAACAATAGCATCTATGGCAATGAGAGTTGCAAGAAGGTTATTTCACACCAAGGTAGAACTCAACCAAACTAGCAGGGAATCCCAAGGTACTAAAGGACTAAGCCATTTAGATCTTGATTGAAATGTAATTAGCACCTTACATTGTGCCTGGAAGACAATAAGAGATACATTCAAATGTTAAAACAGTGATTTAATATAGGCATAAAATCTTGCTCAGCATGCCTGTGCTCACATACCTGCATACTCACAGATACACATAGAGAAAAGCAATACATATAGACACAAGACATACTAGTGGTACCATCACTTGTTTTGCTTTTAATAACAGCAGTTCACTAAAAATAAATTGTATGTTTAATATTCTGTTAACTTCATAGTTTATTCTTAGTTCATGTTTAATATAATGTTGAATGAATCTTAAATTTAATTTTGCAAGGAAGATCCATGCTGTAATTACTGTAACATAAATAAATTAGAGCTAAATTTTGCTTTGCTGCATGCAATACACTACTGAGAATTATGATCCAATTTCATTGTTATGCCAGGAACTCTATACAATAGATATTGCAGAAGGGGCTGTCTCTCCCCTCCAATATATGTCTGGCTTCTCTTCATAGTGTAGAGAACCAAAGAGACTTGTAAACTCCAGAATCTATGGTGAAGAGAATATAATGAAAGAGAAGTAGCTTTGTGTGAGCGCGCACACGTAAGGACTATTTATCATTCTTTAGCGAAAATCATTATCTAGACATGCCACAATGAATAGTAAGCACCAGAAATGATAATCATACTATTTTCTAATTCATGTCACAGCCTTCACCTTGTAAGCAATATCACATTTGCTCTAGTGAACTGTAATATCACTGGGGCCTCTGGCCAATGGTCCTGACGTCGGCTTATTTATCCATGTTATTTGCCATTTATGTACTAGGAACCCAAAGATTATTGGTGGTTCAGTGACATACAGTTATTTCTCATTTTGTTTAATAATAATCTTACTATGAAAGTCATTGCTATCTAGCATGTTCTTAGTATTGATTAATAAAAAGAAAAACAAGTGCTTTGTGTTTGCATGTCCCAACTTTTTTGCTCATTTTTCATACCAGACATTGTGGTAACCAAAGGCTAGATGAACACTCTCTAATCCAGGCCATATAATTTTCACTGTTGTTATGGTGATCTGTCATGAGATTGTTAGCAGGTATTTAGTGGCAGAATTACCGATGGCTGTGAATTTTCCAATAACTAAAGAATCAAGAAGTTAGTTGTTGACACTGTCATTTGATTGGTTATAAAAAAAATTAAAATAGCTAAACTGGAAAACAGTAGCACATGTGAGATGATAGATAAAGCATTGTTTATTAATGTCATTTAAACGAAGGATATAAAAATACTCACTCTAGACTAGATGTAGATGTCTTGTCTTCTCCAATTTGGACTTCTCCGCCCCAGGTGTTTGTATCTCCTCTCTTCCATGATCATGGCACCTTGAGATTATAAAAACTATGGGCCAAAGAATCTGGAACGACCCATCTTGGAGAAGACTCATCTAGGAATCATATTTTTTCATCACTAGATTGCAAACCCATAAGCAAGAAAAGTAAGAAGGCTTTTTTGTTTCTAGCACTTGTTATTCAAAGGACTACCTAAAAGCATTCCTTAGAACAATAGTTCTCAACCTTCTTAATGTTGCAACCTCTTAATATAGTTCCTCATGTTGTGGTGACCCCCAGCCACAAAATTATTTTCATTGCTACTTCAGAACTGTAATTTTGCTACTGTTATGAATCGTAATGTAAATATCTGGTATGCAGAATGTATTTTCATTAACTGGACCAAATTTGGCACAAATACCCTATACACTCAAATTTGAATGCTGGTGGGGTTGGGGGGAATTGATTTTGTCATTTGGGCATTGTAGTTGCTGAGATTTAAAGTTCGCTTATAATCAAAGAGCATTCTGAACTCTACCAATGATAGAATTGAACCAAACTTGGCACACAAATCTCCATGACAAACATAAAATACTGGAAGCATTTGGTGAACATTGAGGTTGAGTTTTGGAGTTGTAGTTTACCTACATCCAGAGAGCACTATGGACTCACACAATGATAGATCTGGACCAAACTTGGCATGATACTCAACATGTCCAAATGTGAACACTGGTGGCATTTGGGGAAAATAGACCTTGACATTTGGGAGTTGTAGATGCTAGGATTTATAGTTCACCTACAATCAAAGAACCCCTTGAACCCCACCAACAATAGAATTGGGCAAATTGGGCTTTTGGTGGGAGGATTCGCTTTCTGTTTCCAAAAAGGAAGAAAAAGACAGGTATAGAGATATTCATCCTTCTCTGCTCAAGTGGTTTCCAAGACAATCATAAATATGTCTTTTCTGATGGTCTTTGTCAACCCCTCTGACACCCCCGCTCGATCCCCAGGGATCCTGACCCCCAGGTTTAGAAATGCTGCCTTAGAATAAGAAGTACCAGAATATTTAGAAACACTTAAATCATCAGCCGCATATGTTCTTTGTCCTTTCTTCTGTTGTCCTGACACTTTTTCTTTCTTCCTCAAGAATCTTTCCATCTATCTCAGTCTTCATTCAAACTTCTGTTTGGTGCATTCTCTTTGATAAAAAGCAGTATTATCTCTATACTATTTGAAGAGTTTGAGAATCTTCAGAGAAAAGCAATATGAAAAACTATTTGTGTCTATATTCAGATTTATTTCTTCTGATTGAGGGCAATTCAGCACCTAGTGGCTGAAAATACAACACAGCCTATAGGCAATTTTAGAGAACGTTAATCAATTAAAATATATCTGGTCTGTACCAAGATCCCTGTAGAATCCGTACTAAATTTCATGTGTTTACTTGTCACAGTCTTTGGTGTGTGCTTGGAAACAAAAATATATGCACTTTTATTGTTATGGATGACAATACATTTATACTATACTTGTTTTCTGTTTTGTACTACTTTTTCAATTGTTATATTATTCTTTTTCAATTTAAAAGAAGAATAACAATCAGACAATAAGAAAAAATATACAAGGTACAGGTACCTTCTGTGTTATATTGTGACTAAAATAACACTATCACCATTGAAGTTTTTAAAACCTTTTAAAGACACATGAAAGTATGCTACAGCTTTTAGCCACCAGAAGGTTTTAGTATGTGATGTATTATTTTCTGAACTGTGGCAATCCTTGTGGCTCATTGCTCCACATTTATGATACTTGCTATCTCATTTATAAACTGATGGTCCATAGAAGCCACTGGAGTCTTTCTGCATGGTTGCTAAGTATGTTGGCCCCGTTCTGAAAAGAATTGTTTCTTCATATGACAACCTCTTCAACTGTTGTCTGGGCATCCTGGGATGATGGTCTTTAGATTTTTTTAAAAAAAGTGAAATTGCTACAGTTCAGTTAAGATACATACTTAGAGGTCAAACGTTCCTTCAGTGTTGTATTAATTTATAAATTCATTATCCACTTATGGAACTCAACCCTACAATTTCACTGCTCCTGAAAGCAACTGCCCAAGATCTGCTCAGGCCTTACTTACATGAACAAACAAAATGAACACATGGGAATGGAATGACTGCACATTTACCTCCAAACCAGTATCTGATTTATATGTAGAACTATAAATCAGTATCTGATTTATAACCCTGGGTTATGCGTAATTGTATTTATCCATAGATATAAGTGATTCCCTAATACATATGCTTTTCCAAAAGGGAACAGTGGATTTAAGTAGTTGCCAGACCACAGGGAGAGCCTATAAGTTTTTGAAATTGCCTTGCTCCTTAATATAAGTAATACCTGAACTACAGTAGAGAACACAAGGCATCTAGTTAGGCTTAGTTCAATTAGTCCTAACTCAAGTGTGCTTGTTGAATAGATGCAACATGTTGCATAAGCATCAGCCTGCCAAATTACTATAAATGTACGGCTTCTTGTATTTGCAGTTTTACATATTTCCCCTTGTACACTATTCAGTTGCAACTGCAGAAGAAGGTGGGTGTGTATGTTGGGGGGGGGGGGGGTAGGACCAGTCTTAAACCAGCATATTCTGAATCTGATTTAGTCATTTGTCCACTGCTGGAGTGTAATCTGGGCAAAACTCCAATGCTTTATAGTCTGAAAGAGCAAGGGTGAAAAAGCAGCATGACTTTAGGAGAACTCTTTGTATTCTTACCAGTCTCATTAAGATTGATTTTGTTAAGCTAACTGCAAATATCAAGCCATCTATTAATGCCCAGTGGGACCTTTTTTGTCCTCTCTCTTTTCCTTTTGTGACCTTCTATTTTGCCATGGTCTTTACTTTTTGTTCTTCATGGTCTTTTTGCAAAACAATCCCCACCTTTGGTCAAATGTTGGTCAGTGCTGCTAAAGAATTATATATTGGTAATAATTTCTACTATTTTGTGTAGAGTTCAGTCCCTAATGCAACTTCTTCTCCATCACCAACTCTACACAAAATACATTTTGGATTCAAGAACTATTTTACACTTTTCTTCTCAGTCTTACTTGTGCAGAGCAAATAGTCTCAATATTCTTTGTTCCTAATGGATATCAGTTCCTTGAAGACATGTGTTGTCATGACATACTACCAGGCAGCGTGCATATTGGTTCTGGAGCAGATGTTGATGGGGTGCAAGTTCAGTTTTGAAAATGGAGGAAATACTGGAGCAGGTGAATAATGAGGAGAAATCTCTGCTGAAGCAGCTGAAGGTGGCATAACCCTAGTGGATAATTCACATGCTGAATCAGGAGCAGATGTCAATAGAGACAGCTTGTCTTAGTGTCTGGATGCTGATTCAGTAGCAACTTGCATTGATGGGAGAGGCTTGTCAGACACACTATTTGTAAAGACCGACATTGACTGGAAAAATTGGTGGGCTCTTAAGAGGGAGGTGACATGTTGCTGGAGGCAACAGGCACTAAAGAAACATCTTTCAAAAATGACAACACAACAGTTTTCTTTCAATATACTTTTGAAAAACCATATCAACAAATAAATTATTATTTGTTTTCAAATGCAGTGGTACAGTGAAATTTTCATAAAGGACAGTAAAGGTGGGGTCTAGTTTAAAAAAAGTCGCACCCTCTGAGTGAACGTAGCATGTTTTGCATTGCAATGTAACATCTGGCTGAACTCTGGAAGTTTGCAAGTGGAATCAAGAATGTATACAAGGAAAAACAGAAAATAAGTCAATAGTATAGCCACCACAATTCACAAAACCAATAAAAATCATTTAGGCCAACCCCACCAATTACAGGCTGCCTTTGCTTCACCCTACCTTCAAGTTCCTTTATCATTACCATGATATTTTATTGAGAGCTTAGTTGCATTTAATCACAAATGTCTGATTATGTACTATAAATTCTTTTCCCTAAGCATGGAGTTATTACTAAATTGCATTGTTATTGTTATATGAGTTCAAATTGACTCCAATTTATAACAATCCTTAAATAAGTTTTTTGGGGGCAATCTTTATTCAGAAGAGATTTGCTGTTGCCTTACTGGGAGAATGTAGTTTGCCCAAGATCACTTTGTGACTTCCCATGACTCGCAAGTAAGCTATAAAACATGCCTGATTTCCTTACCCCATGTCCCATTTCTGGCACCCATGAGTGAGCACTCTTGTATCTCTGTATTTGGACTTCGACCAAACTGGATGATACTTTCCTGCCTCTGTCTTCAACCAAAGCTGTGCCCACCTTGGAGGATTGGGAGGTATCATAACAATACAGCACTCAATTATTATAACACTCTTGCTGTGATAAATTACAAAATGGTTTTATTGTATGACGATAACTTCTGAATTATTGTCCAGATTGTGACTAGAATAGTGATGAAGAAGTATTATACTGTGTTCGGGCTCTAGTTTGAGGTTTACGTCTTGCTCCTGCCTCAGGCCTTCTAGTGAGTACTAAGGTGATGACAAGGTGAACAGGAGCAAAGTGGAGTTTTCTGGTACCAAAAGCAAAAAAGCTTCACCAGCAATAAAGAGATGCAAAGAAAGATGAAGCAAAACTTGTCTCAGGTTTGCTGGTAACATGTGATGTGGCTTTACAGCATTGGAAAATAAGTAACAGAGGCATTTCCACATTTTCTTTGCTGTAGGACACTATGAGATGGTAACATAGGGATTATACATGGGCACAAGCAGTTGTGTGGTTCTGTTGCCACCTGGGAGTAAGGTCTGACAACCCTTCAGATGGGTATAACCATGGGGATATCACCACAATACAGTGGGCCCTTGGTACCCAATGGTGTTCAGTTTCAGGACCCTCTGTGAATATAATCTGTGGATGCTTGAGTCCTATTTCATATAATAGCATAGTAAAATGGTACTCCTTATATAAAATAACAAAATCAAGGTTCTGGATTTGTGTGTGTGTGTGTGTGTGTATCTAGATAAATAGATAGTGATATATAGATATAGATATATAGAGATATATACATACACAATTTGTGAATGGTGGAATCCATAGATGCAGGCTGCCTAGATACAGAGGACTGAGTATATTCCTTAAAGCAGAAGTGGAAGGAATGGTGTCCATGGATTACACTCGGCTCCCAGGATCCACAAATGTTTAAAGACTAGCATGAGTGGAATTTGGTATGTTTGGTGTGGGGGTGAGTTTGGGACCACAATAGCCCTTTTTGCAACAGAAATCATCCTCTAGTCACTCCCCACTAAAATAAAAGGCAGATGCAGTGGGGTGAAACAAGAAGAGAAAACTGCTAGCATTATATGAATCCGTGTCTGCCACATTCCAATAATGCATTTTCCTAATTTTTTTGCAGGAAATGCCATCAGACCAATAGCTCTTCGAGCTGTTTCTGCAATTGCTCATGCTCTTCCAGGATTCCCTGTCCTGGCTACAGGAGGCATTGACTCTGCTGAAAGTGGCTTGCAGTTTCTTCATTGTGGTGCTTCTGTTTTACAGGTATCTATTTTACTTGTACTTTTAAAATAAAGCTGTCAAAATCTGTTTTTAATTCCGTATTTAAACAGGAAAAAAACAAATTAACTAAAAGGTGAGGAAGAGTGATATGCCAGGAGTAGATATGCATGCATCCCTTATTCTCTTCGTTGTTTCTAGGACATAACTGGTATGAAAATAAATGCAAGAACAGTACATTTAGGCGGGGGGGGGGGGGAGATAAATTCTATGCTGGAAGTTCTAGTTGGATCTGGCCTGTTGATCCCTAGACAACATGAACAACACTTTTTAAAAAAGATCACCAGGTTAAGGTTCTGTTTGTTTTAAAAGTAAAAAAGCAGTTCCAAAATATTTTGAATAAAACTACAAATGACACAACCAAACTCCATATCCGTGGATTCCTTGTCCACAGATTTAATCATGCAGAGCATGCAAATATTTTTTTTCAAAAATAAAAAAAACCTTGATTTTTGTCATATATATATAAAGGACACCATTTTGTGTAATGGGATGTGAGCATCCATGGATTTTGGTATCCACAATAGTTCCTAGAAACAAACCCCAACAAATATCGAGAGCTCACTATAAATGGCAATGAATTACAACTGACTGAGCTGTGAAAAAGTAATTGGGTTCTGCAAACTGGATAATATAAACTAGGGTGAAATACCCTGGGTCTCCAGGCCACAGGCTCTCTCATATGTTTTTGCAGCTGGTACACACTCACACCCCATATATGACTTCCCTTCCAACTGTCAGAAAGATAAGAAGGTTAATCCTCCTGGAAGCCTTCAATAAAAATGGTTCTCCTTTAAACAAGCTAAGCTACCCCTGTGAGACTTGAAGTAAAAATTGCATTTTTCCAAACTAGTTTCATCTAGGAAAAGACACTGAAAAAGCAATCGGGAAGTCATCATCCACACCGTAAGATTTTTCACATAATGCTGTAGCATATTAATGTGCAGTGTGTCCAAAGTGTAGGGATAAATCAATGGGTTTAAATTTCAAAAGAAAAAAAATTCAAGCCAAAATTAGCAATACCATCCTGTTGAAACAAGCTGCATCAAAAGGAGATGGACAGTCCCTTAGTAAAATTATTTAAATAAAGGATAAAAAGACCATCTCTCATCAGTGGCATCACTAGGATTCATTCTAACCCATACTGCAATATTATTGCTAAAGTAGCAGAAAAATTGACAGAATCAGTGACAATTTAAAAAATTAACTGCAACAAAAGCATGTAGTACATGCAGACAAAACCACATAATTGAAAACATCATTGTAAAAGAAGAAGAATAACCACTTTGACTAGAGCGCATGCACATTAGAAGTTTCAAAAAGTAAATCAGCACAGAGTTTTAGCTTTGTGGGTATATTGATGCAGTATGTATAAGCTGGGTTTTCAAAAATGTTTTTGTGGTGATATCGAATTAAAGGGATATTTTAATATAAAAATATTGCATTTCTTATGAAACACTGTCATTTTACAGACAGTCATTTTGCTATCACCAGCTCTGATGGTGTCATCCAACGCAGTTCACACCCACCGCAGCCTACTAGTGATGCCACTGCCTATCAAAATGCTGCAGAAATCAATTTCTTTCACCAGTGGGGTTGCATCAAATAGTAGTTGAGATCTGTTCTTTGATTCTTTGGTTATTAGAAAGCTATGGAAGAGTTATGATTTGCTGAATACTAGGGCGTATCAGGGACTCTATAATAATAATTAAGCAAAGTGATGATGTTTGTCAAGTATGTTCCACAATAGCTTAATTCTTCAGCTTCTGTTTATTGAAATGGTATTAATACAAGAGAGCTTGTTGATAAGATATAGACAGATATGTGCTGGTACCATACATGACTATTATTCCTCCATAATTCAATACGTGGGTTAAGTTAATAATAATTGACTAATAGGGATATGATTTTCCCTGTTCTAATGTTCTTGTTAAAAGAAATAATGAGAAATTTTAGTGAGTTTCTTCCCACTGCAAGAAGGTTTTCAAAAACCAGATACTTTCAAAACCAGTTTGCAAACAAAGCATTCTCTCTGCAGGAAACAGGGTTGTCTGGACAGAAAATAACATTGCTGTGTAGAAATATTATTTTCTGTGCAGAATCTGCTGTTTCTTCTCCAGAAATTTTTCTGTGCCAAATTAAGAAGTGCAAATTTTATTCAGAATATGTCTCAAACTATGAAGGCTCTTCTTAGTCCAAGATTCTTCTTATCAGACTTTCTCAATACTTAAATATCGTGCTTTTGAGCCAATTTTCAAATACTTTGGTAAAGGATGAGAAAGGGAGTTGAAATTAGAGACTGAATTGTGTTGGTTAATCTCCATTAGAGCAACTCTTTGAATCAATGATTAAATCATGAGTCAATGGATTGGTAAATCCCATTGATTATTATTCATTAATTTATTACAATATATTTATCCCACCCATCTCTATTGAGGTCTCATGACAAACCCAAAAGAAAACCAAAACAAATTTAGACAATTGCAGATTATAATAAAAAATATTTTTAACAAAATAAAATGTATTATACAATTCAGATAACCTAAAAAAAATCAAAAGACAACTTGGCAAGATGGCACTACCTGGGGGTATCCTCCACCTTGTGTGACTGTGGAACAGAACAAACAACTCTGCATATGTATGCTTGCCCACAATGCCCTGCCTCATGTACGGAGGAGGAGTTGTTTAGAGCTATGGACAATGCGGTTGCTGTTGCCCGCTTTTGGTCTAAAACTATTTAGCTGCCTGTGATTTCTTTATTTCATCACTTTTAAACTTAGTTATTATGCAATGCTTTTGACACAAAATAAATAAATAAAACCCAAAAACATAAAACAGCATAAGACTTGTAGTAGAATTTAATCCTTAAGTCTCTCTTTTGCATGTGTGATGCTCTTTTCCACTCCCAGGTCACTCTATAAGGCATCAATTAGTATTGTTTTACAGTCACTGAGAAATTTGCATTATATGATACAAACCTCACATCTAAGAAAAATGGTAATGTAAATTTTCTTTCTTTCATTCTCATGCAAAAAGACAAGACACTACACGTGTTTTGTCTCACATGCAAAACTATGAACCTCATTCGATGACCCTTTATAAAGCAAGAGAAATCATGGGGCAGTATAGAGAACCCATCTGGCTGTGTTCCCAGCTGTCAGGGTCCATTTTCTGCCTTCTCACTGCATTTCTGTGCTGTCCTCGCTCTCTCTTTGGCTGCTCTGCCTTTTTTGGATGTTTTGGATGTACACCCGATTTCCCTGGGCTACGCTGCTAGCATGGAGCTCCACTGGAAGTAGCCCTGCATCATGTGATGGGCTCCTCTGATGAGGTCACATGAGATATTTTCTAGAGGTATTAATAAGGAATGTTATTTTGTGGAATATTTTTGGTGCAATTAGCACCAAAATATGATAATTGCTTTCTTGTTACATGGACTTTTACAAATCAGAAACATTGTATGGGTTGTTTTCCACCACCACCCCATTATGTTGTTACTGTATGACTTATGGTGACCCTAAGGCAAATTTGCCAAAGGGTTTTTCAGCATTATCATTGTTTTCCTCTGAAGCTGAAAGAATATGACTTGCTCATGGTCACATTGTGTGGCTTCCATGATCAAGTAGCTATTTGAAGCCTGGTCTTTCAGAGTCCTGGGCACACAAAATACTTCTCCTCACTGGCTTTCCTTCCAGCTTCCCATTACTTAAGCACTTATTCTGTGCTTGTTGTGTGTGTCTGCTTTGCTTCACAAAGGGAAACTACATTTTACATGGAGACTTTTTTATTATAGAAACTTCAGAGCAGGAAAGTGGACTGTCTTGCTCTCCAACTGGGGGCAAAACTATCTGGTGAGGCTGGCAATTTCTTGAAATACTCTCTTGTTGAGAATGGGGAAAAAGTTCCAAATCGTCTCCACTTCTCTGCCTGTCACTTGCGTCTTGATTTTATTGTAAACAATGCTTTTCTTTCTTGCATTGCCTTCCTGAATCTGGAAGAGTATTTATTTCCACAAAAAAGCATAAAAGAAAAGAAGCATGATCAACAGGGGAATGTTCCACTGATTTCATTTATGACTGCTAATTAGAACCGAACTTCAACTGAAGGAATATATAACTTCCCACAATTTGTCACTGAGCCTCTGAAGATTTCCATTAAAGTGATGTATTAGCTTAAAATATATTGCAATGTTCTTTCTAACTTACTTAAGGACTTTGATATGACTTCAAAAATTGAGGTCTTGATTACTTTATTAAGACATAGTTAAAATGATTAGAAAGGCAGATAGGTCTATTGTTATTCCTTTTGGGAGAAACCTGTGTTTAATTATATTTGTGTGTGTATGTGCGTGTGTGGCAGACGGAAGAGCTGAAAGGACCTATATAGTGTACAGGTGATTTTACCATGTTTCGTGTAACCCAAACTAGCTTCTGTAAATCTGTTTTGTTTTTGTTGGGTTTTTTTCAAATTGTTGTGTATCTACCAATTTCATCTGCTTATCAGCCCCTTTGTACAATCAGGAGATCGGGATGGCTGTTTCGACAATCCCATGAAACAATGAGATAGCAATCCCATTGAACAAAGGCACTGGCAAATAGTTGCACACCATTCAAGAACATTCAACTGCATGAGTGGAATCCTGTTGCTAACCCCAATGAGCATAGATCTGCCCAATCAAATATTGTATGGTGAGAGAACACCTAAGTAAGCCCAGCAGACATCATGGGGTTTAGCCACATGTGAAATGGTTACATTTGTGGACCTCTGCATATGCAACCATGAACTGAATGGTTGCTAAATTTCCAGAACGGTACAAGCCCTCATATAGGGAAACATGTAGATGACATCAACAGGATTCCAACTATATAATTTTTCTTGATGGAGCAAGCCTTTTTTTTACCACTGCTGTATACACGAGAGCATGGAGCAATACGTCAAATTGCAAAAGAAAAGAAAGAAAGAAAGAAAAAGAAAGAAAGAAAGAAATCCCACCTAAACATTAGAAAAAACCTCGTGATGGTACTAGCTGTTCAGTAGTGGAATTCAGTTTGACACATGTGGTCTAATTAAAATCAAGCTTTTTTCCAGATAGTATTCAACAGGAAAGAATGGAAAGGACACTTAGTCCTTGATACCACTTGATACAAATGGGCTATAAAAAACACTTCATTTTGGCTAGAATTCCTTATCAAATATTTCGCCTGTTCTAACATTCAGAAGAAGAATATACAATCCTTTGATGTTTTCTTCCCCTCAACTCTGAATAGTAGCAATTAATTTTGGGGATTGGGTTTCCTATTTTATTATTTTCCTTGTCATTCAGAAAGTTATTGTTGCATTGTTATTTTTATTTTGCATGCCTCCTTAAGGTTTTCTTATCCTGAAGTATGGTTCAAGAAATTTTAAGTAGCTAAAATAAAATGCCTGTACCCTAATAAAATTCACCTAATAAAGGAGGAAATAAGCATAATGAATAAATAAACATGAATACACCTTTTAAAAAACCCTTAAGACAAAGTAAGGTAGCATGATTAGTTATAATTTGTCTTATGGAAAAGAGCTGCGGTTTTACTGAGATGGAACTTCTATAGACCTATTTCACCTCCATAATTTAGCTATGGCCTTCTCTGAGGGTTTTATAAAAATAAAGAAATAAAATGGTCTTAGCTTCCCCCCCCCCCTTGCTTATGTAACCAGGGTCTGAATAAATGTAAATACCATTAATTTTAAATGTATTCAATAGCCAATTTGAACATTTTAATTAAACAAGAGTGTTCCGTGCTGATGTGGGTGGAAAAATGAAACCAAAGCTAACCTCTGACTCGTTCTGAACATAGCTGATTCTTACTTTTTCTAATTAGTGGGATGAGATGAGGTTTTGGGTGGATAGTAGTTGTTTAAAAAAACTTTGAAACATATTAGTGTTAGACATACAACAACTGGCAGAAGCATTATTCCAAATTCACGACACTTCTTTGATGAAAGTCAAATTAACTGTTAGTTACACTTGTTGTACAATTGTAGCATTCCACTGCAACATATGTCTTCTTTATTTTTAATTGAGCCTGTTTTCATTATTTGGTTGGCAAATAAGATTTTCCATCTTTTCACAGGTCTCTTCTTTCACATATGCCATCTACCATGTCACATCTTTCCCGTTGTTGTGTGTGTATATTTGTGTGACTTTTGAGGCAAACACATGCATTTTTAGAAGTCATCTCACTGTAGAAAATTAAAAATGGAGACAATTATAGAAAACTCCAGTTGAAAGAGAAAATGCATTATGGAATATGCCATAAAGCACAAAAATATTAAAGTAAAAATCACTTCACAGCAGCCCGTATGATTCAATTGTAGATCAATAGTGTGTAGTTAATGCATTAGCAGTAGAGCATTAATTTGCAATTACCGTGGGTGATCTGATCCTCTATGTGCTGTCCATTGACATAAATGACCTTTTGTTGAAAAGGATTCTGCAATCATTATTTCTAGCAGCTGTAACCAGGAAAAGAATGCACGAGTTGCTTTCAACAATGTGGACCATATATGTGTGTTTTTGTCTCTGTCTGTCTGTCTGTCTCTCTCTCTCTCTCTCTCTCTCTCTCAATTTCCTTTTCTCTGTGTATCTATAGCCACAGTTTTTGAATGTGGAATCTAGCTCATTTTAGCTTTAGAATAGTTTGGGAATTTATTTTCTGAGTTGAATAATGCATTTGTCTTTTCTGATAACGCATTACGAAATGTCTTATAAATATGAAGTCCTAACGACATGCTTCTCTTTTGCATCAATGGTAGGTTTCTTCTGTGGAAAGCTTTGATGATTTTACCATGAATATTGTTTTTCAACTATCAAAGCAGGAGGAGGTATTGTGGTGGTGGTGGAGAAAAAGAGTATTCGGTCTTTAAGGCTGGATTTCCTTCAGACTCTTTATAAAATAATATTAGAAATACCATCTTTGAAGCTACATTTGCAAAAGGAGTAAGAGATTGTAAAGATCTAAGAACGACTGAGGTTCTTTCAGGCAGGGGGGAATACTTTTTAATTCCACCTCTGACACCAATTTGCGGAGATGTGGAGATGGAGGTTGTTTTAATTATATATTATATTATTATTGTTATATCCACTGCCGCCAGTTATTAAAGATGTTTATTTACCCTGCCACCAGAGGTAAAGATGTTTATAATGCGGCCACCAGATGTCAAGGGGATTATCAACTCTTGCCACCACTATAGAAGATGTAGCCACTGGCTACTTAGAGAGGAGACTTTTAAATCTTTATTTTTCTTCTTTTTCTTGTTTATTCTTAATGAGTGTGTATATGACAGAGACTGAGATGTTAAAAATAACAATAATACGTTTATTCAGGCACAAGCTTAATGGTTACAATAACTTTTCTTCTTGTTTGAGGCACTTAGATTAACAGTTGCAATGCTATATTGAGGTGTTTCAAACTTTAAAATGCCACTTCTTTCTCTCTTCTGCTTTAACCTGCAGTCACCCTGTGAATTACAATCACAGCCTATCTGTTCCTTATCTGGAAACAGGTTACCTTAAAATAAGTCACCAAACTTATTTTTAAAATGACTCAAATAAACTCTTGAGTCTCCCTGATCCCCTCAACTGAGAATCAGATTTCCCTGTACCTTATCAGGGCACAGACTACATAAAATAAGTCACCAAACTTGTTTTAAAATTGACTCAAAATCAAACATTTGAGCCTCCCTGATCCCTTCACTGAGAATCAGTCTTCTCTGTGTCTCATAAGAACACAGGCTCTAAAATCAACCTTCCCTGTGGTTCTTTGACCACAGACTGAGTTTCCCTCCAAATTCGGCTCTCTCTTCAGCTAAACGCAGTTGGCTCCGCCCCCTTCTCCATGGCAACCACTCATGAGTGCAGAGTAACTGAAATACTGACTCTTTTAAAACACAGTTAAACATGACTTTTAAAACACAATTAAACATGACATCTGTAAACTAAAATTCATATTTCTTTACAGAGATACAAAGAAAAAAATCTTAGTTGGGTAGGGTGGAGTCTATTGTTAAGAATGCTTCAATTTTATAACTTCATAAAGTAATGCTTATTTCACTAGTTGTGGATCAATTTTCACTGTATGGCTAAAGGCTGACTCTGTACCATTGAGGTGTTTTCTACGAAAGAGGAATTAATGATTTATATTGCAAGATAACCAAAATTGGCATGACCCACAATGTGAACTGCATGGTTAAAAAAGTATTTTTTGGAAGCAATGGAAGAAATATTAGACACTACATTGTTTTCCAGAAATGACCCAACAATCTACATGTGGCACATCCTGCTTGAAAGTTATTATATGGAGAAGACAAGAAGTAGCGGTCTCTTAGGGTATTGTGGAAGTGGGTTTTCTGCATTATTCCTGGAGTACTCTAGGGGTCAGAGAACTTTCTCCTTTCATAGATCACAAATAAGTTTCTCTCGTGGACACAAAATTGAGTTCACAAATTCTTATAGCCAAGCTGATGGAACCCGAAAGCAATTTTAACGGAAAGAAAATATAGCAGTATTGAAGGAAGAAGCTCAAAAGGATGAGAGGTTAATCACTCCAGGACTAAATTGAGGTCCCAAGACAGAAAAATTGTTTTGCTGGCTGGTTTTGATAGACTTGCAGCTTACAAAAGTATGGCCCCATGGGAATGCGCCTCAAGGGAACAACCGACTCCAGCTTTAATGATATTGTTCATTACAGTTCTCTGTCTGCTCGGAGTGTGGTCTCTATGGACCACAGAAAGTCTGTCCTGAATGATGCCAAAAAGAAAGAAAATCCTTGCTTCCTAGCTTCTTTCCTCCCCATCTCCCTAGTGTTTTTGGCGTAAATGTTTAGTTTTCAGATAGATGGGTCTCTAGGCATTCCAGTTGTCTTCTTCACTTTGGACATCAATTTTAGACTTTTGGCCACTTGGTATGTTTGGCAGAATCAGGAAGAAAAGCTTTTCTGGACAGTATTTCGAAGGGCCATACATTCACCAATCAAATGCTTTGCTTTACAGTCCTTTGCCACATTTTAGTTGTTTAAGAACGTTTTGAGAAAAACAAACAAACAAATGTGTTGCAGTGTGTATCACTGAGTGTGAATACTGTATAGAGCTTGAAGCATTTCCCTAAATTTTAATAGTGTGTTGCAATAAATTGAAAAAAAATATATTGTGGAATAAGCTAAACTAAACTTTCTGTCCAAACTTTAATTATTTGTTTTTCAAATGTGTTTATACATATTAGACACAAATGAAGACTTTGTATCTAGTAGAAGGCATTGTATGAGCTCCATGAAGTATGTTCATCTGGTTTTCTATATTGCCAAAAATACAACAAAAGCTATTTTCAAAATGTAATCAAGGGATTTTGTTTTCTAATGCTGAAAGAAGAGGTTAATTTATGTTGTGTTTATCACTGCCAAAATGAAATAAGAAAAGTATAATGCAATGAAGAATCAAAGGGGCTGCATATGTAATGTTTTGTACACCTGTGGTGCTTTACTACTGAAGAATGTTTCAAAGAAAAGTCAGCCAAATTAAAAGCAGAAATGCAAAACAGCCTGTCTGTCACTGGAACTTTCAAAGACACCAACCACTTCATTTTCATTGCTTATCCCATTGATATGATCAGAAAATTAGAAGCTTGAGGTCAAAGGCTGCTTGCCTAATAGGATGGCATTTGGAAAGCATTTTTTACTTAGCAATCTCTTGCCGTTCAGTAATAACATAACTAAGTCCCTATCTTTTGGGTAAAGAAGATGGCATTCTGGTAAATGCTGGAATTGTATGACTTCGACAAAGAAAGAGAAAAAAAGATAGAAGAATGAAACATTTGTGATCTCCAAAGAGTGTGCTGCCACTGTAACAGCACAGATGAAAGCGGCTGCTGTCTGATTGCCTGGAAACTACTTTGAAACTCACTTTGATCTCCTCTGATTGTCTGTTCACGTTATTACTAAATGCAGTACATAGAAATATCACTGTTTTGGTGTTAGATAGATGCAACATATGGGGGCGAGTATGATAGAATAGTCAGTCTTTGCTGGTTATTTATATCCTGATACACCTGGTGACTGGTGAATCTGCAAAATTGTTGGCCCTCAAAAAGGGGCCAGTAAAGCAGAAATAAAGAGAGCAGACAAGAGAGTTCATCTTCTCTACACTTTTGAGTATTTAATAAAAGAGGCATAATCTTGAGGTTTAAGTGGCAGGTTCATCTGTAAAGAAGCAATGGTATAGTCGTAATATAATTCAGCACCAAGATCCCACTAATACACTACCTTTAATCACAATATCTCAGCATAACCTTTGTCATCCTGATAGCTACCTAGCTATCAGGATAAAAATGGAGCAGAGGACCACATGCACAATATTTAGCTCCTGAAGGAAAGACAAACTGTAACTGTGCTTAAGGAAGAAACAAGACCTGTATCTTCCCAGGATTTTCATATCTTCAGATGAGATGTTCAAACATCTCTGGGAGAAGGGCAGCTGGTACCAGCTGCCATTTCTAAAGGTTGCAAAATAGGCCTTTTAGTTGAAGAATCATATCAAATCAAGAAACAGCCTTGAAGAAATCAGGGAATTCAAACAGAGATCATTCAGAAGTGCCATCAGTGGCAGCCAGTAGTTTCTATGGCATGATTGAAGTGTTAGGTTAGTTTAGACTTGGAGGAACTATCCAAAGTACTGAAACCCAGCCCCCAAATAGGTTCAGCAACTTGCACAACTCCTTTAAAAGAGACATAGTTAGAATGGATTAATTTCTCCACTGGCATAGGAAACTCTCAACCTCCCCATCATAGTGTATAGCTTCAAGCCTGGTGGCCCCTTTGATGAGTATATTGCAAATGCTGAAATGAAAGACTTTGGCACGAAGCAATACTATCTCAGCATATAATTATGCTTCAAATTTGATTGCATCAACTCCTGCTGTCCTATACAACTGACTCAGGTTTTTCAGTACACCACTTGACACACCCACCCACATTACTTAGTACAAGTATGGCTTAGTACAAGTATTTTGCTGTGCTCCATTGCTTGACTTCTTGCTCCAGTGCAGGGTTTTGACTAAAGCTCACCATGGTACTCTGGGGATATGTTTGATGTACAACGGAGAATTAGACTGGATTGTGTTTCTTTTTTAATACATAAATTGGTTGCATTCTGATATCATGCTGCCAAGATAAGGTGACACACATTAATAGATAGATTATTTATACGATTAAACATAATGTTCTTGCATAGCTCAACTGCACACATTATCAAAACAGTGCAAGGTTTCAGCAATGAAATGTGGTTTATTTGGATTATATAAACCAGCATATTTGTAACCTGAATTTTCAATGCCTCCTTTCATTTTCTGACTAACTAGGAAAAGTGTTACTCATATGTTTAAAAATTAGAAGCCCTTAGTGAACAAAGAAATTTAAATAAAGCATTGCTTGAGTTTTACAGTTAAATAACCTGTGGAGGAAATTATAATGATGTTCTCTATAATTGTTCTGGAGGAAAAGAGAGAGTGAAAGAGCTTAAATCTATGGAAGACATAACAGACCTAATTAATGCTCACACTATTCCTCCAGAGAAACAGATTTTATGTAATGTAAATGGGCTGCATAGGAAATGTTCTTGGGCATATTTTATACGAATTCCTTGTTTCTTCTTGTGCAGCTGCAGTGTACAGTATTTCAAAAGGTAACGTGTGCTTTCTTCCTCCCGAACAACTGCTTGTAATACAGTATGTGACAACAAGAATAAAAGTCTGATAATGTTATGTGGGGTTTTATCACATGCAACCTCACAAACTGAGTGAATTAATTTTGGAAGTTCATATGGGAACATCTGTGTGAGACTTCCTTTTTTTCTTGGTAGTTGACAATTTTCTATTTTCAAACAGAGCTTAACTTGCCTTTGAAAAATGTGAAATGGGAGATTGTTACTAATAAACACAGAAGGCAAATCAAAGTTTTTAATATTGTGGTTAAATAGTAATATGTTACTGTTCATCTTTACTCAAACTCATTCCTTGAGATGTAGGCTGGAATCATCCGACGCATCAACAAATGTGCAATCTAGAAATACCAAATTTTAATTTTTTTTTCTCATGTCAGGAGCGGCTTGAGAAACTGCAAGTCACTTCTGATGTGAGAGAATTGGCCGTCTGCAAGGACATTGCTCAGGGGATGCCCAGATGTTTTGATGTTTTTACCATCCTTGTGGGAGGCTTCTCTCATGTCTCCACATGGAGCTGGAGCTGATAGCGGGAGCTCATCCGCGCTCTCCCTGTGTTGGGGAGCAACCCAACCTTCAAGTCAGCAGTCCTGCCATCACAAGGGTTTAACTCACTGTGCCATTGGGAGCTCCAATTTTTGTATTCCCAATTCCTGTGAATTCCCTTGTTTAGGGACACATAGGAACTCCAATGTTGCCCAATCCCTACTTATTGGGCTGCAATTTCTGCAGGCAAAAGGGGTCTGTTCTCCAGTCCATTAGGAAGTGGCAGATTGATGTTCCTGCCCACCCACTAACTTTCACATTGCAGTGATAACCCTGGTTCTTACTATTGCACAAGAGATTGTCCACATGAACAAACTCTTGTCACCCCCCCCCCCCCCAAAATTATGTGAGGACTAGGAAGGGGTGGGCCTGGAGACATTGTTTCAATGTGTAACCAAGGTGGTTATGTAGTGAAATAATAGGGGTTCAAATCAGCATTAACTTCCCTGTTGTATAGCGGAGATGCTTCACTCCTGTTAGGGAGCCAAATACCTTCTTGCAGTGAAGTGAACAGGAACAAAAACAACACGCATTAATAGTACAAATACTAACAAAATATTTACAGCATATACAAACTAATTTTTCTCTCTCCTATCTTCCTCCTCCAACCCTCATCAAACCTCATAGGTTACTTACTACAAACTTATATGCAACAGTTTCCGCTCTCTGCTATCAAACCCCAATTACAGTGACACCTGTGGTTAATCTTGAAACATTGATTCTATTAGCATTTAAAGAAATGCTGAGTAATTTACACATTCTGACATGAAGTAGGTGATGCAAAACCATAGCAATAATCTGGTAATACATAGTAGCAGAAAATAATGATGTATAAAAGTGGCTGTATAAAATGATACAATGATGTATAAAAGTATAAAAATGTATAAAAATACATTTTAAAAATATTCTAAACAGATAACATTTGGGAATAAATCAGTGAGTATTATCATTGCAATCAAACATCAAAACCTATATTGACATTATAAAATTAACATTGCGGAGATGCAGTGTTAAACCAGTGTTAAACCATACACAAACACTTATGTATGCAGGACTACTGACTTGAAGGTTGGGTTGCTGACCTGAAGGTTGCCTGTTCGAATCCGCAAGGCAGGGTGAACTCCCATCTGTCAGCTCTAGCTTGCAGGAACATAAGAGAAACCTCCCAACAGGATGGCAGCACATCTGGTCGTCCCCTGGGAAACATATCTGTGGATGGCCAATTTTCTCACACTAGAAGTGACTTGCAGTATGTTCTCAAATTGCATCTGACAAGATAAAAAAACATATTTTATGCTCTTATTATTCCCTCATCCCATTCCATGGCAACATCATCCGCTTCTATAATACATTCCCTCAGATCCAGATGCATTATACAGTTATTTTCCCAGTTTCAAGGGCTTAATCTAATTTTTCATTTCCCATTTAAGATCTGAATAGGCTGCAGGACAGTAACTGGAAATAGTAAGTGGCAGGAGTCTCTAATGTTATAGCTGGGGCTGACCTTCAAGTTTTCTATTCAAGAAAGGTACAATTATGTCATGCCCCAATTCAAAAAATGTTTGTAATATCTGTCCTCTGGAACGTAAATATAAGGGACTAAGTGCATGCATTATTGTGCAGCTGTACAGGAATAAAACTGATAAAAAATCAGGACATTTAAATGCTTGACCTTGAACCTATGGAATCTTGATGACTGGACTGGCTGTCATATTAGTAATATGCCTCTCTTTTCAAAATGTATAGAATGACACAATCCTCTGGTTTGTTTTGATTTCCTTACCAATACTGATTGATTTCCCGGGAGAATAGTATTTGATGACTACATTATGATCCTTCTAGTGGGATCTTCCCCCCTCCCCCTTTTCCCCAGAGTTTTTAGTATTTTGTCTCTTTGTATCTATGCTTTATAGTCCTAAATTCTGTTGATGGTTTTATTTTGTAGCGGGGGTTTGTGGGTTTTTTAAAAAAGAGTTTGACAGTCTATTGCAGTGGTTATCAATCAGTGGGTCCCGAGATGTTTTGGCCTTCAACTCCCAGAAATCCTAACAGCTAGTAAACTGGCTGGGAGTTCTGGGAGTTATAGGCCAAAACACCTGAGGACCCACAGGTTGAGAACCACTGGTCTATGGCTACATGATTTGAGTTGTACTTTGTGGGTGACCCAGAAAGTCTAAAAATATAACAAATTAATAGATAAGTTAACTGAAAGTTTACAACAGTTAAACCATTGTGAGGGGAGATTGAAAAACCAGTGTTCTGAGCAACTGTCATCTTTGATCACCCTTCTGCCTCTCATTTTATAATAATTCACTAGCTGTGCCTGGCCACGCATTGCTGTGGCATTGTCTGGTGGTGTTGGTGAGAAATTGTTGAGGTAGTGGTGGTATTGAATGTCTGTTGTATGGTTGTCTTTATGTTTAGTATGCATTTGGTTGTTTGTGTACTGTAGTGGTGAGGGTAGAGGGGCTCTATGTCCCTGTGTAGTATTGTATAGTATTTATACGTTATCCATAACCCTAACCCTAACTGGAGCCCCCAGATGGCGTAGTGGACTAAGTGACTTGAAGGTTGGGTTGCTGACCTGAAAGCTGCCAGGTTCGAATCCCACCTGGGGAGAGTGTGGATGAGCTCCCTCTATCAGCTCCAGCTCCATGCGGGGACATGAGAGAAGCTTCCCACAAGGATGGTAAAAACATCAAAAAACATCCGGGCGTCCCCTGGGCAACGTCCTTGCAGACGGCCAATTCTCTCACTCCAGAAGCAACTCCGGTTGCTCCTGACATGAAAAAAAAAAGTGTTGTGAATGCTTGGATTGTGTCCTGCTGCATAGTAGAAAGGGTTGGGCCAGATGGCCCTTAGGGGTCTCTCCAAACTCTTGGATTCTATGCTTCTATTATTATTATTATTATTATTATTATTATTATTATTATTATTATTATCTTCATCATCATTATTATGTAGAGGCTGGATGGCCATCTGTCAGGAGTGCTTGGATTGTGTCCTCTTGCATGGTAGAAGGAAGTTGAGCTGGATGATCCTTAGGGGTCACTCTAAATCTTAGGACTGTATGTTGTTGTTGTTGTTGTTATTATTATTATTAGTACTAGTATTGAGAGGCTGGGTGGCCATCTGCTTGGATTGTGTCCTGCATGGCAGAATTGGGTTGGACTGGATGGCTTTTAGGGGTGTCTCCTAACTGTCTGGTGCTATGATTCGATGTGTATTATTATTGTGCAGATATTGGATGGCCATCTGTCAGGAGTGGTTGGATTGTGTCCTCCTGCATGATATAAGGAAGTTGAACTGGATGATCCTTAGGGGTATCTGCTAACCTTAGGATTGTATGATATTTTTATTCTTATTCTTATTGAGAGGCTGGCTGCCCATCTGTTGGGAGTGCTTGGATTGTATCGTCCAATGGCAGAGTTGGGTTGGACTGGATGGCCTTTAGGGGTGTCTTTAACTGTCTGTCTGTATTTACGAATTTAGCACCAAAATATCATGATATATTGAAAACATTGACTACAAAAATGCGTTGGATAATCCAGAACATTGGATAAGTGAGTGTTGGATAAGTGAGACTCTACTGTATTATTATTGAGAGGCTGGGTGGCCATCTGTTGGGCGTGAATCCCTGGCAGAATTGGGTTGGACTGGATTACCACAGTAATTATTTCATATTACAGTAGAATCTCACTTATCCAACATTCGCTTATACAGTGTTCTGGATTATCCAACGCAGTCTGCCTTTTAGTAGTCAATGTTTTTGTAGTCAATGTTTTAAATTCATTGTGATATTTTGGTGCTAAATTTGTAAATACAGTAATTACAACATAGCATTACTGAGCATTGAACTACTTTTACTGTCAAATTTGTTGTATAACATGATGTTTGGTGCTTAATTTGTATAATCATTACCTAATTTGATGTTTAATCGGCTTTTCCTGAATCCCTTCTTATAATCCAACTTATCCAACATTCTGCCGGCCTGTTTATGTTGGATAAGTGAGACTCTACTGTATATTTATAATCTTATATTATCTGCTTAGAACTGGATTATATGAGGGGCCTTCTACACAGCTGTATAAAATGTACACTGAAGTGAATTATTTGGCAGTGTGAACTCAAGATAATCCCGTTCAAAGCAGATAATATAAGATTATAAGTGGGTAATATAGCTGTGTGGAAGTGCCTTGAGTCTACACTGCCATATAATCCAGTTCAAATAAGATAATCTGTATTTTATAGGCAGTGGGGAAGAGGCTAAAACAATTATTCCTCTCCCTCTAATTAGGACTTTATTTTTCTTTTCTTTTTGTTGTATGAACGTAGAGGCATGGATGAGGGGTTGTGTTGCCAAGTTTATTGTTTCTGGGATGTGTAGTTTTGTTGTTTTGTCCTAGGCCGAAATGTTTTTATCCTTTTATATATAGAGATTGTATGTCTTATATAGGTATGCAGTGCAATACAGAATCAAGACTTTACTGTGATCGAAGACTACTGCACTGGGCTGAAGGCTTTGCTTTATCTGAAGAGCATAGAAGAACTTCAAGACTGGGATGGACAGAGTCCACCGACTATAAGACACCAGAAAGGAAAACCTGTGCCCTCAGTTGCTGACTTAGTGGGGAAGGTATGTTACAGAAACATCTTTTTCTTACTGGACCATGCAGAAAGAGGGAGAGAGAGAGTAAATCATTTAAAAGAACTTGCAAAAATTCACACCTCTGCAGAAGAAAGAGGCAAAGATTTACTAGCAATTTCTAAGTCCTCCAGTGTAACGTCATGGTCAAGTTCTGTTGTTCTGGAGAATCTAGAAATTCCTAGTAAGAACACATTGATCAAATCTACAAAAGTGAAACTTTTGTAGAGGGCTTTTTATTTTGTTATTATTTACTTACTTACTTACTTACTTACAGAGTTTTATACCAGATTTCAGCATACACATTCACAGCAGGATATAAAAGAACACTGCTACTGTACTACTATTAAGCAAATGTGTCAAATTTTATTATTTATTCATTTATTTACAGTATTTATATTCCGCCCTTCTCACCCCGAAGGGGACTTGGGGCAGATCACATTGTACACATATAAGGCAAACATTCAATGCCATATAACATAGAACAGAGACAGACGCAGAGGCAATTTAAACTGTCTCCAGCTTCCAGCTTCCTGAGGGTATACTTGATTCCGGCCACAGGGGGAGCAGCTGCTTCATCATCTACTGCGACGGCACTTCCTCATTCCAACGGCGGCTGGATGATTTTTATGGTGTCGTAAATTAGCCTCCCACATATAAGTGGTACCTAAATTTCCTACTTGATAGATGCAACTATCTTTCGGGTTGCATAGGTCAACAACGATCAGGGGCTATATTTTATTTTTAATTGTCAGGAGCTCACCCCGACATGGACTGGCCTCGAACTCATGACCTCTTGGTCAGAGTGATTTATTGCAGCAGGCTGCTAACCAGCCTGCACCACCGTCCGGCCCACAGCCCGGCCTAATCTCACAACCTGAACTATGTCAGATTCCTAACTTTTCCCTTTGCCAGATTAATAACAGGACTTCTCCTATGCTGAAAAACTCCTCTTGAGTTGGCTCATCATATGGTGTGCTGATATGGTAAGACAATGCTGTGATGTCATTTCAGAAACTCATAGTTTGCTGATCAATCAAATAATTTATTACTGCAAAATAATGCATTTTGATTACACCCAGTAATAGTCCATTATAGATTCTTATTATTTATTTGGTTTTAATTTCTGCCTTATTTTAAATCAGGACTAAAGTTTTATTGTTGCAATATTTATGCTTAATTTTTATATGCACCTAGATGTCTGGGAAGCCATTTGAAAGTACCAGAGAGTGTTTTTTGCATGAAATTTCTGCCAGTATGATAGCCATGCCACTGTTAGAATATAATCTGCGATGCTTTGCTTCTTATAGAGGAGATCTGCCAGCATTTTAGCATCTCCTTAAGTCTTTCTAGCTGAGGAAACATGTGGTGGGTTAAAGATGTTGTTTTACCTAGAAACTATTTATTTGTTACTGAAAGAAAACATACGTAAAATAGTCTTTAAGATCTAACATTACAATTATTGCACATTTCCAGTGATAAGCATATTTTCCCTTCCAGCAACAGGACTTCCTTGTAGGCCTCATCTACACTGCCATATAAAATCTAGATTATCTGTGTTGAACTGGATTATATGTCAGTGTAGACTCATAATCCAGTTCAATGCAGATAATGTGGATGATCTGTTTTGAGAATCTGGATTACCGTATATGGCAATGTAGAAAGGGCCAGAGTTTCATGCCTCAGAAGTCAGACTTGCAAATTAAACCCAGGTTTATCTTTTAACAGTTAATCACAATACAGAACATATTGAACTGCAAGATATAGAGCAAAAGAAAGTACATGTTAAGAAAAACAAACACATTTCACTATTTAAAGAAGCCTCACTTCTTATTACATGCTAAGCACATTGTCTAGTTTAACCCTCTGGCTACTCTAGGGCTATAACATGATGGTTGGCATTATCTAGACTTTCTGAAAGCTGTCATTCTAGATGTATGTCTGACTTCAGGAAAGCTGAATTCAATCAACTTAAGATTAGTTGTGATCTTGTAGTCAGGAATACACAAAGAGAAGGAAGTTCGAGATATATGAGAGCTTCTTGCAAGGAAAATATTGAAGGCATAATTTCAAACAGTTCAAATTAGAAGGAAAAGTGGAAGGTGTTTAAAGAAACTAGGATGGATGTCTAAAGAACTTGCAACTGAAAAATCATTTACAAGGGAAATGTGGAAGAAATGGAAAATGTGAAAATTACCCAAGAAGAATTCAAATGATTAGCCAGTGTATGTAGATAGAATGTCAGAAAAGCTTAACTAAGGCTTGCTGGGTAGTTCAAAAATAATAAAAATGTTTTTTGGTGATGCTTGTGGCACAAGAAAGAACAAGGGAAGGTTAGGGCCACCAGAAGATGGCAAAGTGCTAAAAGGGAACACAACTGCTCAACGCCTACTTTCTCCCAAAAAGAAACCTGTGTTCGGCCTGTGGAAAATGGAACAGATGATGCATTTGGGGAAATGCAGCACAGTACAGATAAAGAGGCACTACAGCAATACCTGTCTATTCTAAATGAATTCAAGTCTCCTGGGCCAGATGAATTACATCCAAGTGTATTAAAAGAACTGGTAGAAGTAATTTCAGAACCAATGACAATCATCTTTGAGAATTCCTGGAAAACAGGAGGATTCCCAGTAGTTTGGAGAAGGGCAAATGTTGTCCCTATCTTCAAAAAAGTGGGGGAAGAGAGGACCCAAACAATTACTGCCCAATAGACGTGTGCACAAAATTCATTCTTACCATTTCTTCTGTGTCTTTTGTGTCTTCCGTTTATTCAGAAGCACAAAACAGGAAGCCCCCTCCTCACATGAAACTCAGCTCAACACAAAAGCCTCCTTTCATGCGCACACTTCTCTTTGTTCTCCCTCCCTCCCTTGTGCCCACAATGCCCCACATGGGAGTCACGGTCGTGCAGCCCCACATCCGGATGTCAGCATCAGGGCGGAAGGAACCACCTCTCTTTCCTCCTTTCCAGGCATGTGTGTGGGGGTGTGTGACTGTGCTGGCACTCGGCTGCAGGCAGGCACTGAATGGCGTGTGTGTGTTTTCCAGGCCTGTCTGCACCCAGCCACATACACACTCTCTTTCCAAGGAGAGTGTGTGTGTGTGTTTGGTGTCGGGTGTGCAGACAGGCCTGGAAAGCTTGTGTGTGCCTCTTAGTGCCTACCTGCAGATGAGCATCTGCACAGTCACACACATCACAAACACACACACACCCCACTGCCCACCACACTCCCCGTGAGTGAATGCAGGGCATTGCAGGCATGAGGTAAGGAAGAAGGAAGAGAAGAAGCGCAGTGCCTGCCAGACAGCTGAGCGCCTCCGGAAGGGGAGCCAGTGGGTGGGAAGCCCCCCCCCCCCAAATAATGGGCTAATTTTCAGTCCCCAAAACTAAACAATCGAAAACACACACCCCTCAATTTCAGGCGGCTTTCTGGAAAGGGATCAAGCCCCACAACGAAAGCCGGAAATGAAACGGAACAAGCTTCTACCTGAATGCATGCCATTATTGCCCAATCAGCCTGATTTCAATCCCAGGAAAGATATTGAAGCCGCTCATTAAATAGATTGTAAGCACTTGCATAGAAATTGTGAATGTTGTGATCACTAAAAGGCAACATGGGTTTCTCAAAAACAAGTCATGCCAAGATAATTGTATCTTTTTTATACAGGTACTGTAGTTATAGCATATCTTGATTTCAGTAAACCCTATGACAGGTTTCCCCATGATATTCTTGCAAACAAGAGTCCACAAGAAGCAGGAGTGTACAAAACCAATAATGTTGGAACTGAAAACTGAGGCTTTTTTGGGCTGTATTTATCCCTACAGGAATTCTGAGGTTTATGGAGTTCCAAAATTTAGAGTAACTGCCTGCAAACTTAACCAAAAATATTAAAGCAAACCTGAGAGAAGGAGGAATTGCAGAAGACTTGGGTGGGGTTCTGATTTAAAGCTTTCCCCCACCCCCAGAGTTCAGGAAAGCTTAAAGCCTTTTTATTACACAAATTTAGGAGCGTGACAAAATACAGTCCATTTTAGAAGGTATTTGTGATAAGGTTTGAATGACATGCAGCATGGACAAGAAGGGACAGAATCCCAGCTATGCTAGAGCCAAGCCTTCCAGCATTCCATGGGAAATCTCCAGCTCAGACAAGGGTTTGACTTTGCACAAGGCAGATCCTTGTTTCCTCACAGCTTCCCTATTAGCAAGTTTATTAATGTCTTTGAAAATGTCATACCAATTAAACAGATTTAGAGTTTGGGTCATAGCCTTATGATCTGAATGTTGAGTCTTATCCTCTGGAGGATCCGCACCTCACTTCTCACTAATCCGGTGGTGCCAAGAACCCAGAATGCCTCCCACTCTGTAACCATGTAGGAATTCTCTCCACGTAGCTTCCATGCTTAAGCATTCCCAATTTGCAACAGGATTCCTCGGGGACCATCGCCAGCTGGAATAAGTTACAGCAGGCTCAGGGTGACTTTTGCTTTCAGCAAAGAGAGCCATGGTCAGAACGGGCTTTTTTAATTTGCTCCCTGGCGGCTCTTGCCTTCCCCACCCTAACAGTTCAGAGTAGATTTCTAGCAACAAAACCTGAGCTTTTGTTTCTGGCTTGTGGAAGAGATTTGCTTTGAACAGTGCTTTCAGTTATACATCATGCCTATTGATTATCCTTCGAGAAATCTAATATAACATGGTTGAAAATGTTGTATAAAGCCAAGATTTACAAAAGAATAGGATTTGGCATGTCAGATACCTCCAAATCTCTGCTTATCATTGCTGAAGACTGGAGTTCTTTTCAGTAAGAGGTTAGAGGAGGTTTCTTTGTTCTCTGTGAAGCTCTGAAAATTGTAACATTACCTTTCCGCTGTAAAGACAATCCTATCGCTAAGCTCTAGAGAATACAGTATTTCTGAGTTTAAAAAAATTAATAGTTTTTGTTTCAAGTACTAATGCAGTGTGGTTAAACTTGTGTTCAAGAGGTTAGTTTTGATTTTCATCTCCCTTTCCCTATCCCCTCCTTTTATGAGTATTTTCATAAACATGTACACCTCATTTACATTTTCCTAATGCAATATTCTAAAGAAACTTCAGGGCCTTATGCAATACATGTGCACATAGTCATTGTCATAAGGTTTTTGTTATAACTGTGTTTATTTGAATGAAAAGGAGAAATTGAAATTCATTATTTTCTTAGCATGTTGCTCTATCAACAGTTAACTGTATATGAAAATATTATGTGCAAAGCTGTTGAAAATAAATATTTCAGAACACAGAAATATCTTAATTAACCTCACACACACGAAATAAAAGAATAAAGCAGAGTGAAGTGGGGTAGAATGGGAATCCCATCATCTTGGCTCTCAGTAACTCCCACTAATTGAAATTAAGATACTTTGTGTTAATCTGGTGGGAGACTATGGCTATCCTAGTTTGTGGTCATTTCCCCAGTTACAGCCTAATCATATGAGCTGCTAGTATCACTACACATCCTAGTGGTGCTTGTCGGAGGTGAGGGGAACCTGTCACCCCACACTCTGCATTGCCTGACTTACACATTGCCCCATCCTATTGGAGGGGAGGGGGGAGAGAAGTGTTGAACTGGTACATGCCACCAAAAAGGTGATTGTGTCTGTTGTAGCCTGGTCAGATTCTGAGTGTTCAGAAGATGAGGAAGGGATGCTGGGATAGATTTAGATGGCTCAAAGAAGGATAGAAGTGGCCTAGTGAGAGTTGTTTTGGAAGCTCCTGGCAGTTCCCATGAGACTGGAGAAAGCAATATCAGTTCTCATGAGAACCTGCCAGAAGTGCAGGCTGAGAGAAATGTGGGAGATGAATGCTTGTCTAGGTCAAGGCACTTGGAATTGCGGAGACAGAGCATGCAACAAAGACAGACCACTTTTCCAGAGGCTTAGAGATAAGGAAATGAAAAGCAGGTGTGTGAGAAATGATGTTATGGGAGGGATTGAGGCCTTTTAAAGTGGTTCCTGCTGGTGCAATCGTTTGTGAGAGTACTGTTGTATTCAGGTGAACATCTCTCCGTTTTTGGTCCAATGTTCTTGGAATTCATGCATTCAGCTTTCTAAGTTTGTTTTTGCTTCTAGTTCATGTGTGGCATAGGTTGCCTGCCTTCGATTCATGCTATCTTGTTTATGGATATTTTTGTGGATTGACTCTGGAGACTGTATATGAAAAGATTTTGGACTCTCAGCTATCTTGAAAATAATCTTTTGAACTTTCTCTCTTTTGAATTTGCTTATCTTTATATAATTTTTAAATATCTGGACAGAGTGTGGTTTGTGGTGAAAGGGTGTTTCGGGGCTCTAATGCAACAGTGTCTAGTAGGTCAGTTTTGGGTTTTTTTCCTGGCTCCTTGCATAAAGAGCTGTTAACCATAACAAGTGTAAGCTGGCCTGGTTTTTGGAATACCACTCTATATCATAATAGTGTTGAGTAAAATGCCTTGCTAGATTTTAATCTGTGCTGTCAAACCTCTGACATAAGGTAGGACCAGGGCCGGCCGGACATATTTTTTTATATAAAGCGGGGAGGGGAAATTGCGCCCCCCCGCCTCCTGCGCCCCGCCGGCGGGCCCCGCCTCCCGCGCCCTGGCCCCGCCTCTCACGCAGCGTGAGAGGCGGGGCCAGGGTGAGCTGCGTGGGAGGCAGGGCCAGGGTTGCGGCCTGCAAGGACCTTTGCTGCAGTCTGGCCCCCTGGAAAAGGCCAGACTGGCAAGCTGAGCTGCGCGGGAGGCGAGGCCAACCCTGGCCCCGCCCCCCACGCAACTCATCCTGGCCCCGCCTCTCACGCAGCGTGAGAGGCGGGGCCAGGGCGCTCAGGCCGGGAGGCGAGGCTCCGCCCAGACGGGGCCTTGCCTCCCTTCCAGCGCGCTCTGGCCTTTTCCAGGCGGCCAGACTGCAGCAAAGGTCCTTTCAGGCCGCGATCGCGGCCTGCAAGGACCTTTGCTGCAGTCTGGCCCCCTGGAAAAGGCCAGGCCGGCGAGGCTGAGCTGCGCGGGAGCCTCCCGTGCAGCTCACCCTGACCCCGCCCCTCACGCAGCGTGGGAGGCGGGGCCAGGGCGCCTGACGGCGCCCCCCCCCGGGCCTGCGCCCGAGGCGGCAGCCTCACGTGGCCTCCGTGTTGGGCCGGCCGTGGGTAGGACTTGTAACAAAAGACTATTGCTAGCTTCCCTAACTGTTTAATCATCGTACCTAAGTATTACACAATCTAAAATAAAGAAGACAGGATAAGTAAGTAGGTAGCAAAATCCATATGTGAGTGTTACCTTGAAATATACTGAAAAGCAGAATCAGGAAGTAATATAGCCCAAGCAAGAGTGTGTTGTCCTAGAATCTCAAAAATTCTGGGACCCTTTCACACTATGCAACTATAGCACTATGACTCCATTTTAACTGCTATGATATTCACATCTGGAATCCTGGGATTTTCAGTTTGGCGGTGTCTGGAAACCTCTGGTGACTCACCAAATCACAGTCCCAAAATTCTACTGGATGAAATCCTGGCAAGTGGAATCATAACCTTGTAATTTATTAAAATGCCAGCCCTACTAAGTATAGAAGGCATGTCTAATATTGCAGGCTAACTCATAAATCCAACCAATCTCCTCATCAAATACAAGCATTTATGAAATGTAATTCTAAACATTACAGAAATCTAAACATTAATTCCCATTTATACATCTATATACCAGGAACTGGAGACAGTGAGCAGGGGATGCTAGTGCACTTATATGCTTGCATGTTTCCCATTTGCACCTGACCATGAGAACAGGATGATGAACCAGATAGACTTTTCATCTGATCCTTTTGAGTTCTTATTATGTTCATATGTTGTAGCAATCATGGAATGTAAGGGCATAATTAGGTGCCAGTGACTTGTTTAACTTTGTCTGGAAAGTACCCAATAAATCTGGAATGTTTTGCATGCCTCTAGCCACAAGTAAACATTTGACAGATGTTATCCAAATTTCCCTTCCATGTTAATTTGACCTCGCAACGTAGGTCATTTGCTAGGAGAAGATGAACAAAAACATTGACAGAATTTTCAAGCTCACAGCTGTGATTTAAAAACCTGTCAGATTAGTTATACCTAGCCATAAAACAGAATTATCTGATTCCGTTTTATCTTCCATAAATTGGTTACTCTTTCCACTCAAAGGTTCTGATCATTAATAACTGCTGTGATTGATTTGAAAACTTCTTCGAACACTGGATGGTTTTCATGATTTTCTCATTTTTAAAGAATGAGAAAACTGATAAAATGATATTATTTTATTTTCTTTCTTTCTTTGGTGATGTTTGTACAACTGAACAATTCTGATAGAAACCTTTTCTTTCATTTCCTCCTTGCAGACAAACTATCATATAGTGTATCAAGCTAATTATATAGATTAGATTATTTTTTGTTATGGATAACATTTAGATGGGTCTTTGAACATTGCTGTCCAGAAGAGCTATTCGCTGTTTTATACATTTTGGTAGTGCTGGAAGGGAGACGCTAGCTATCAGAGTCTGGTGAACTTTAAATATATTACTAACAAAACATGTCTTAATCCAAGCTGCATTACTTTGTCTCTGTTGTCTTTTCTTTTAATCTAGGCTTAAGGTAGCAACCCTAACTCTCCCCATTATTTCGGTCTCCATACACAGTTGTGGTTTTTGCATATTGAATTTGCTTCTTTATTCTCACTGCCTTTAAAGGCTTATTATTTAAACACCAATGACCAACCTGCTTGCCTGTGTTTCAAGGAAAGTATTATATTCATTGTGTGGTCCTTCTCTGCCTGCTACAACTTACTTGTTGTTGGAACACATATATCATGCAAGGGAGAAACCAGCAATAGTGGATGGGAAAGTAGAAGGCATCCTCTCATTCTGTCTATCAGTTTTTTCAGTTCTTTGTTCTCCTTGCACATGTGCTGTTCCATGCATCAATGCAGAGAATGAGACAAACAGAGCATAGTTGCTTTATATATTTTATTAGCTGCCAGTCTATATTTCAGTTACAGATCTGAAAATTCCTCAATATTCATCTATGCTATGTATTCACAATAATAGCATGATTGTCACTATTATAAATACCTCCCAGAGTCCACCTTAAACCTAAGGGGACCACACTGAATTTTTCTGTGTGTCCAGTTTCCTATACACAATGCAGGATTTCCCACACAGAAAATAATATTTCTGGGCAAACAATAAGCCAGCATTTTCTGTACATAGAATATATGTATTTTTAATGCAAAATAATGTCTGAATTGTGAAAATATTCATCCATATAGAATTCCATACATTGGTATTCCCCAAAACTTGAAAAGCTATTTTTCAATCATTAATTTTTTTAAAAAAAATTGTTCCTAAGCTTTTAAAAAGTTTGTACCACAAAAACAAGCAAACAATCTGTTCACATTAATTGTACTCAAAAAGTAAATTGTCACAAGTATTTTGATCTTATTAGCTGTTTAGTTTTTTTTTTGTTTTTTTTTGGAAGGAAGCTATTTTGAGCCTTCAATGTGAATGTTTCATCCATGTAATTTAAGATCTTTTGGAGAAGGCCTAATCTTGAAACCTTTATCTGAATGGAGACAACTAGCTATGAGAAACAAGATATTCCTTCTGGGAATCTTCCTTGTGGAAATCTTTCACAATGATATAGGTTTTTCACATTAAATCCTAAAAAAGGAAATAAATTATACAATTAAAAGAAACCACATTCTTTTGTAAAAAAAAAAATGAAATGGCCAAACAAAGACAGTTGTATTAAAAAGGTGTTTGTTCACAATATATTGCAGAAATGTCTTCAAAATATATTGCAAAAAATGTCAGATTCCCCCGGTACAGTTTAATTGGCATGTAGTCACTCTCTGGTGCTTTCTTTTTCTTCCAAGCACCTATCATTGATGGCTTACTTCATCTTTCTCCAGAGGCTTCGAGTATTTATGTCCCAGTAATACACTTAGGTCATTTGAGGGTAAGAGAAATGTTCTAATGTCTATGCTTTAAAAGTTAATGTCATGTAAGACAAATTCTATATCTTACACAGAGGCCAGAATACAAAAAATATGTCAATAAAGCCTGTCTCTCACTTATCACTTGCACCCCCACTGGCAAGCATTTCTTGTTAAACCGGTAAATTAAGGCACAACATCAATTTGAACTCACCATGCAGAAATTTTTAATTAATTGCATGATGCACCAAAATATTTCAGAGTGTTGGAAGTGTTACTCCAGATAGAGAATCCAAAAGAAAGGGAAAAGAAAAATGAAAGAAAAATAAAAGATAGAGAAGTTCAGTGTTAAATGAAACAATTAGGTCAGCTTAACCTTGCATAAGCAAACATTTTTAACTTTCTAGAAACCACTTATGGGGTTATTCCAAAATACATCAAAGGGTTTTTTTTCTTTTACCAACTTCCACTTTTCTTGTGATGTCTATTTTGGGTGCCAAACTCATTGTTCTGTGCTTTCTTTTAAAAACATGCCTCCTTTTAACATTTTGCAGGTATTTGGTGAAGCAGGCTGATTTCCTCTCCCTCTTTCTCTCTATTTTGATGTTCCTGAATGCTCAGTAGGGATGTCATCCCTCACTAAGCTTCTTCTTGATGAGTGATGAGTAATTTCAAAAATGTTCTTTCTGCTGCAAGAAAGTCCTCAAAGCCCACACAGTTTTTGAAAACTGTTCGCAGTTTGGAACTTACTCTACACAAAATTTACAGTATTATTATTATATGTATTATATTTATTATTATTATATTTATTATTTTATTGTATGACACAGCAAACAAGATAGATATGCTGGATTTCATATCACAAAATCACAAGTCAAACACTTCCCAAGTGTCTAGGACTGTGTGATGTATTTTTGGATGATGCGTGCAGATCCCAGTAGGGTGGCCTTTTGCAGTTGACAGATCGTCATTTTGTCAATGCCTATTGTTTCCAAATGCCGGTTGAGATCTTTTGGCACGGCACCCAGTGTGCCCATCACCACTGGGACCACCTGCACTGGTTTCTGCCAGAGTCTTTGAAGTTCAATCTTGAGGTCCTGATAGCGGCTGAGTTTTTCCTGTTATTTTTTGTCAATGCGACTGTCACCTGGGATAGCAACATTAATGATCCAAACCTTTTTCTTTTCCACAGTTGTGATGTCTGTTCTGCTGTGATCCAGAACTTTGTCAGTCTGGATTCAGAAGTCCCACAGTATCTTTGTGTGCTCATTTTCCAATACTTTTGCAGTTTTGTGATCCCACCAGTTTTTTAATGCTGGCAGGTAGTACTTGAGGCATGCCGCATAAGTTCCAATGAATCATTTGGGCCACATAGTTGTGCCTCTGTTTGTAGTCTGTCTATGCAATATTCTTACAGCAGCTGATCAATGGGCTCGTCGGTTTATATTTATTATTATTATTATTATTATTATTATTATTATTATTATTATTATTATTATTATATTTTATGACACAGCAAACAAGATATATATGCTGGATTTCGTATCACAAAATCACAAGTCGAACACTTCCCAAGTGTCTAGGACTGTGTGATGTATTTTCGGATGATGCGCGCAGATCCCAGTAGGGTGGCCTTTTGCAGTTGACAGATCATAATTTTGTCAATGCCTATTGTTTCCAAACGCCGGCTGAGATCTTTTGGCACGGCACCCAGTATGCCAATCACCACCGGGACCACCTACACTGGTTTCTGCCAGATTCTTTGAAGTTCAACCTTGAGGTCCTGATACCGGCTGAGTTTTTTATATTATTATTATTATTATTATATTGAGTCTCACCTAAAACGGGTGGGACTCAAAGAGGCATATAGTGGATTAAAAACAGAATTTACATAAAATATACATTCAACAAGACATAATACTATAACTAACACAAATACCTAATTACCTAGATCATAAGCAATAAATTAATAACTTACAACATATACCATTGAAAAATTCCTGAGGCCACTGAGGTTATTCATAAAATAGATTATCCAAGATCCTAAAAGACTCCATTTTCATTAGGCCATGTAACATTGCCAGGACCAATATAGTAATTAAGAGGTAAACATTACTGGGTCACTAATTGGAAGTTACCTATTATAATTCATCTGGGAAGGCCTGGCTCCACAAGAATGTCTTGATTTGAGATCGAAAGGCCAGCAAGGAGGGGGCCGATAGTATCTTTCTAGGAAGGGAGTTCCAGAGCCTTCAGGGCCATCACTGAGAAGGCTCTCTCTCTCTCTCTCTCTCTCTCTCTCTCTCTCTCTCTCTCTCTCTCTCTCTCTCGTTCCCACCAATTGTACTTGTGACAGTGGTGGGACCAAGAGAAGGGCCTTTCCTGATGATCTCAGGGCATGAGTGGGCTGGTAGGAGATACAGTCCCTCAAGTAGGCTAGGCCTGAACATGCAATTTATATCACTGAAAACAGCATTTTTAGCATATAATAATCCAATGTTTTCAGTGAAAATCAGTCAGGTGCAAATTGTATGCAAAGTAAATCTCCTATTACACTATTTTCTGTTCAATAATTAATATTTTTGGATTGAAATATTGTTTTCTGTGCTGAAAATGCTGATTCTTGCATAGAAAATGATATTTTCCACACAAAAGAACAATGTCAAACTTTGTCCAGAATATGTCCCAAATGGCCAAGATTCCCACCAGTCCGGAATATTTCTCATCAAGCTCAACACTTAAAAGATGTGAGGTTTTGACCATTATTTGAATATTTTCATTTTTATTTTCATTCGTAATGCTTAGCAAGACATTCTGGAAGCAATTGCTACAACAGGCTATATCTGGTTATTATAGTATTAGTCTTATTGCACTATTTATTGCAGAAGCACTACACTGCTTCTTCGTTGTTCTTTCACTAGTACTTCTAAATAATTTCCAGCTAGGTAGAGATCAAGGGGAAACCCAATACCTTTGGCCACCTAAAACTGAAATTGCAGTAGATATTTAAAAATCTTGTTGTTGTTGTTGTTGTTGTTTTTAGAATTAGAATGATTAGAATTGATTATTTGCAAAAAAAATGATAACAGTTGATTCAAGTGCAAGAGAAAAATGTTGTCATGATTGTGGTAAATAGTTTAATTCACTTATTTACCTTTAAAGCAGAAACCGAAATTACTATGTAAATCTATTAAAGGAAATATAATTCAAAACATACAAAGGACCACGGTTTCTCTGCCCTGAAACCTGTACCTGAAACCTGTGTGTGGGTTCTGTATCAAAAAATATTGCACACTGTTCTTGACTAGGCTCCTTTCATAAAACTGTGTTTATCTACAGAAATTTGTGAAGCATGTTTCAGTCAAACTTATTTCAACAAAGGATTCTAAGATGATGGTGAAAGATGTTTAAAACGAATTAATCTCTGAACTTTTTTAATGTGTTGGATGTTAACATGTGTTGTATGCACAAATTTAAGGGTTTGTCCTTTTTCCTCAGCTAGTAAACATAGCAATTTTAATATTTTTTAAAGTTGAACAGCAATATATTCCAGTTAACTCTTTAGCTTTGGCAGTTTCAGCATGTTCGCTTCTGGCATTGGATACTCTGCCAAAAAAAAAATCCCGCTCCTAATGCAAAAGGATTTAAAAATAAGTCAAGCGCTGCCAAAAATACATAATTCTTTTTTGTACTCTCCAGTTTGTTTTACTTACAACAACGCCCTGGTCATACCCTGCAGCATGCATTCATTACAGTGATCTTTGACTGGCAGATGCAAAGTAATAGGGTGCATATTTTAGTGCTTATTATAATACCCTGTCCAAAAACAACTTGACAAATTTGTGATTTCGACAGTGTCTCATTTTGCTGGCTGCAGCGCTCTGTGATTGCCTAGTCCACGTGGCTCCCAGATTATGCATACCACCAATACTTCTCATTAAAATGGCCACAGTTCACCAGTTTCGGTAGCTTGGAACGAACTTGGAATGAATTATTATACAACAAAGAAGCCGCTGTCATGCAGAACAAAAGACAAGCAAAAGAGAGCTTTGGCTTAATGAGGCTAAGTGAGTGGCTCCCCTGCATCACCAGCTACTTGACGGCCTTTGAGCGTGGATCCCCCCTCCTCTCTGCCACATGCCAAAACCTTTGGCCCATTATTGTGTGTTTATGCACCTTGAGGCTAATATACATTTTAATATGCTGCACATGGGGTGGGGGGTGGAATGAGCCATTAGATTACAACATGTGCATTCCCTGTTAAATTAATGACAGCCGAACACAGAGATAAATTTAGGTTTTCATATTTAATTATAGCGCACCGCAGTACGTTTAGCAAGGATAAATTGCACTATTATTATGTTTCAATTTTTTTGACATCTTTTCCTATTAACGACCAACCCTTTCCCCTCTCCTTCATGCCAAACATTACATCTCTGTATGTTCCATCAACCCCTTCACATTATTGTGGCTTCATTCAATCCATTTTCCTCCTGCCTTGTTGGGTTATGTGTATATATGTTTTCACATGAGACTTAAGGTTAGACTTCAGAGAACTTTGTAAGTCACACTGTCAGGAAGAGTAGTCATGATGCAAATGCAGGGAAACAGATGACTGATGTAGTCAAGCCTTCTGCCACTAGTTTTCATGAATGCATTTACTGTGAGACTTCATTACTGGATTTCTGTGGGTAATCACAAACCCAGTATCCTTCCGTTGCCTAGCTATTTCTTTTAATCCAGTAGCTCTGTCCATGGAATAGTGGGTCACCATGTGTATGGCCACATGGAAAAAATATCAGTGGAGCAAATCAATCACTTATTGGACCTTTTTGTTGGCCACTCATGAAGTTCATAGGTAGTGGGCCTGTAATAATTTTCTTGAACATAATACCTACTCATTTTAATTGGTGTGTGTGTGAGAGAGTGAGTGATTTAAGTCCCAAAGCTCTTAACTATGCACTAGTCAGCAGAGGATGCTGGAAATGGATACCCATTCACTTGCATGGTCAGCCTGCATTAAATAAGTATGACTGCTTTTTTTAGAGCATCCCAGAACATGACTGCTTGTCCTTATTACTTACAATCCATCAACTCTGTTGGGACCATCTGCCATTTGACTCATGCCCTCCCTGCCTCAAATGAATTAGCAGCCACCTGATCCAATCGCTAGCTCCTGGTGTAAACATGGCGGCTACTGGGCTTATGCCAAGGGGGAGGTAGTGCAGTAGGCCTACTCCTTCGGCATGGATAATCCAAATGCCATTTGATTCCTCTTCTCTTGGCAGTGTCATTCTCAGGGGCTGTTCCGCTTGCTCATTAAAAGCATACATATATTTATGAAGAATTTGTGTCTGAAATTGCTTGGTTACTCATTTCTCTCCATCTTTTTTCTTTCACAAATATTAAATTGTTATCCTTTGTGCAGAAAGGGCTATTTTTTACTTCTTAGTCATTGTATAATTTCCAAAATGTACTAGCTAAGCTGTACCAGCACTGCCTAAGTCCATAGTTAATACCTAGAATCATAGAATCATAGAATAGTAGAGTTGGAAGAGACCACATGGGCCATCCAGTCCAACCCCCTGCTAAGAAGCAGGAAATCGCATTCAAAGCACCCCCGACAGATGGCCATCCAGCCTCTGCTTAAAAGCCTCCAAAGAAGGAGCCTCCACCATGGCCCCGGGGAGAGAGTTCCACTGTCGAACAGCTCTCAAAAGGCTTCTATGATGGCTCCTGTTTTCCAACACCCTACTTTCCTCAATCTTGCCAGTATTACCTCAGCAATCCCCCTCCTATTTTCAATCCTTTTTAAACCTTAGAAATACTGACATTTTAACATATTGCACCCAATTTCCTCCCTCAAGAATTTCAGCAGCAGTACGACAAAGAACCCTCTCCTACTTTCTAGACCTCTAAAATATTTCCAGGCAGGTTATGACAGCCTTCATTTTTTTGATTCTAAAAAACTCCCCATTTGTAAGTTTAACTTGCAGGTGCCCACTGAAACTTAGATGACAAGCAAAAGCATTTTGAAGCAATCATCATGATGCCTCAATGACTCCCCTTTGTATTTTTAGGATTGGTTAATTGAAACTGGCTAGAGGAATTCTGATGGCAAGCTTGAACATTTTGTCAAATTTTGAGATATCTTTGACGATTTCCCGATGAATTATGTCTGTTCCCCATGTTACTTCTAGTAAGCCCCCTTTTATGAGGGCTTCATAAGGTAATACATTTCTTTCCGATCTTGACAGTGGTCAGTCATTGTTGGTTTGTGAAAGCAATGTCTGTTCACATGTTTTCCCTTTAAAAATATATTTGAATTTCCACATGAGAGAAAAGGAACAATGTAGCCTAATGAGGAACTAATGAAAAACCTAGCAAGAGTGGACTGACTGCTTTCCATATCCTAGGCTTAAGACACTTGTAGCTGTCTTAGTAACTTTCAGAGCTTGGAACTGTTACCTTTTATATTATAACAATATTTCCCAGAATCCTTCAGCTAGCATAACCAATGACAATTCTAGAAGCTGTAATTGGAGTTTGATAATGTCATAGTAGAGGAAGTTTCAAGGTGAAAGTCTGAAAATGCATAGCTAGAGATGATTCCCTTGGGCTGTAGCTACTTCACTTCGGCAATCCCTTGTTGTCTAAGTATGATGGCCTTCCAAGTTCTTAGAAGATGCCTTTTGCGTGAGTTTTTTAATGTGTGGAGGCCAGAGCACAGCCAATCAACACAGTCTTCACAAAATGAGGGTTCCAGCCAGTGGTGTGGTTAATACGACAACGGTGGCTTCTCAATCTGTTGCATCCTTTTTCCGCCTTCACAGCCATTAAAACATGTACAATATTACCTTCTGCCTGATCTGCCTTTGAGGTCTTCAGTTTGTGCTTGTTCTGGAACCTCCCCTGCGGCCCTGCCTGGGAGTGCTTGACTCCGGTGGTTACGCCTGCAGGTTCATTGGAACACGCAAGCCCCATCACCACGACAAGGTGACAATCCATTGAGGGGGGCTATAGCTACACTATAGAATTGATGCAGATTGACACCACTAAGTGTCATGCCTCAATGCTGTGAAATCACAAGAGTTGGAGTTTGATGAACCACCAGCACTCTTTGGCAAAGAAAGCTTTGGCAGAGAAACCTTGTAAAACCACAACTCCCAGAATTCCATCGCATCAAGTTGTGACAGTTAAAATAGTGTTAAACTTCATTAATTCTATGGTGTAGATGCACCTTCAGTTATATGTGGAACAAACAAATAGTAAACTATAAGTTAAGTTGATCAAGGGCTGAAACATGATTAGATGTTCTCTGTAGAACAATAATAGGACCAGCATTGTATCTTTATTAATAAAATTTATGGCAAGTTTTCCAATGCCACTTTACCATTCTTCCTTGAATAGTGCCAATAGAAAACTTGTCATAAATGCTTCTTTTCTTCACTTTTTTGGGGAGAAATTATTTTGCTAAAGCAGCTGCAAGGTGAATACGATTTGAATTTAGAATATGCAGTTGGTCAAAATTGCTCAAAATTCAAATGAGGTTAAAATTCTTCACCTGTCCTACTGTGACAAGCTTACTCAGGAAATCGGCAAAGCGATTACTAGCTGTGTAATTCTTCACCTTTGCTCATCCTGGCATGTAGTTTCAAGTCTTTTTGAAACATATATCCTCTTTCCCAACTGTCCTGAAATTGAAAAGCAGCATTCCTAATGTCACATAATTAAAAGTAACTTCTTATCCGAAAATGGCTTAAGTGTGAAATAACCTTTAGAGGTAGATTTTTCCAACTCCTGCTGTGATTATAAAGAGGTTGGAGATATTACGCTACTGACCATCCTCGAGAGGGTTTCTTATTGGACATTTGTTTCATTATGGAAGACCCCAAAATTTGGTGTTCAAAGAGGTCAGGAGAAGAATGACAATCTCGGCTTTAAATGGAGCCTGGATTTTTGTGATAAAGTTAGAATTTGCTGGTGAAAGAATTTTTATCCATGGTGTAGAAGGCTATTGCCTTAAAATTCAGAACAGGGCTCCTATTTTGCTTCCATTTTTCCTCATTCTTGTCCACACTTAGATTTATAAAGTAATTCAAAAGTTTTTCCACTACATGTGAAACACATTTTCAGGATCTTACTGTGCTAGCATAGTCATTCGTCAATTTTATTAGTCTATGCCAATGTCCTGCCTTACCTGTACAAATGGATACCTGGGGGCACCTCTACACATGTCAACTATCCCAGGGCTGATCTGGAGTGGAGTACTCTGGATCAGCAAAGACAAGTATCCACTATTACAGTAATACAGAAATCATTAAACCTAAATTTAGTTCAATACATCAATATGAAAACAGATACAAAAGGTGTTGCTAAACAATCAAACAAAGGACTGTTACATTCACAGTAAAAATATTTTTCTCTTGAAGCATGAATTTACTTCTCTTCTCATAAACAATAAATGTTCTTTAGTTCTTTAATTGTTCCACATACACAAATTGAGTCCTCTTCTTATATATAATGATTGTTCTTGTTTCTTTATTATAAATAGTAGACTCCAAAACCACAACCAGTTTCAACTCAAAAGAATCTTCATCAGGTGGATTGTAGTCCTTTTTTCAGTTTTTTTTTTTGAGTTTTTAAAATGTGGATCCTATAGGGAACATATATAGTGGCTACCAGTTATTTACAATACATATAGTTACATGAGACATACACTATACACAACAAAGATAATGTAAAAGCCATGCTCACAGAAAGATCTAAGTTTTAAACACGCATACTCTGCAAACGCATTGGAATCAAACTGTTTGCAGAGTATGCATGTTTAAAATATTGTTTTTACTGTGAATGTAACAGTCCTTTGTTTGATTGTTTAGCAACGCCTTTTGTATCTGTTTTCATATTGATGTATTGAACTAAATTTAGGTTTAATGATTTCTGTATTACTGTAATAGTGGATACTTGTCTTTGTAGTTCCAGGGAACCCATTTTCTTTTTTGGTACTCTGGATCAGCCCCAGAGGACTCCACACTGGCCACCTGTATTCTACCATAGTGGTAGGAGTAAATCCACACTGTCCAGCAGGTCTGAACCAGCTTGGCATCTTAGTGCTGGCACCTGGTTGTCACTCGTCACCTTTGCCAATGTTTGCAAACATGCCAGCATGACTAAGGTGGGGGGGGGGGACGATGAGCGGTGACCAAGAGCACTTTGGGCTTCTGTGGCTGCTGCTTCATGGTTGTTGTGACTATAGTGACAAGATGACCATGGTAAGTCTCATCCCCTATTCTCGGGCCATTGAACCTGGGGAAAGCAGGATAGCCACATAAACAGAGGTGAAATCTAGATGGTTCAGAAGGATACATTTCTGCCCTAGGAACATCCAAGACTCTAAAGAATTCCATCGCAAAAAAGCCCTGAAGAATGAAAAGGAAAGTGCCCAAAAATCCACTTCTGATTTTGAAAACCAGGGGATTTAAAATGTTAAAACGTTAAAGTACCTAGTGACCTATTTTAAAAGGAAATTAATGCTCCTGGAAGCTTCTGAAGAGACAATTGACCAGGGTGTTTTTCCCTTATAAACAAAATTATTTGGGAATCCAAAGGAACAGATGACAAAAAAAAAGCATCCCTGAGGTCTGGTTACTGCTTGTGAGGAACACAAGTCAAACCAGATAGAGAAATCTGCAAAAATAGTTAAATCTGTTGAGTATATTTAAAGATGACTTTGTAGTCAACTGCTTATTTTAAAAAATAATTTAGAACAGTAAAAGAAATGGAAGTACTTATTTAGGAAGTTTGCTTTAAAAAAACAGACTTTTCCTATTGTAATCATGAATCATGTAATTGATAAGCTAATCACATTTGCATATAGTTTTTCATAAAATAAAACTAATTCAGGAGTGTACTGTAGTAGGTATCTGTGTTTACATCTTAGCAGAGGCATCCTATCATCCAAGATAACATTTTTTTCTCGTGTTTCTATAGTAATAACTTTGCAATTAATCCATTAAAAGGATTTTAAAGTATTCTAGTAAACTTTTTTTTAAAATGTAGAAGAGATGCACCAGTAGTTGAAATCGATTAATTTAATGTCTGTATCTGTATCTCATTTCTTCAAGATTTCACATACAATCTTCATTTCTTGCAACCATAATTAATAGCTTGAGACATGCATATGTGAGTCCACAAGCATCTTTCTGCAGATTAATTAACCGCATTGACCGTATAGTTCCAGTCACTGAAGATAGTTAACCCAGTACATCATATGCTCCATTTCTTATACAGGGAAGCTGAACAAGAAATTTTGTCTCCTTCTGTGTGGTCAGAGCATACAGTATTTATTATATTCAGGTTGCAAAAGTCTGACAAGTTTATTACATGGACTAAGAAATGGAACACCGTGTGATATAGTGGTTTGAGTTTTGGACTAGGACTCTAGAGAACAGGTTATGAATTCCCAAATAACCATGGAAGCCCACTGGATGATCTTAGCAAGTCACTCTTGTTCATTCTCAAAGGGAGACTCTGAGCAAATGTTGCCAAGTAAACCTCATGCTAGTGCGGCACACACACATACATCATTTTTTGATTCTAAGCAGACAAATGAGAATTTTCGTTTATCAAACTTGGAAACCTATTCAGGATGGAAAGAATGGAACTTTAAAAATGAATGCAGGGGAATCATTTAAACAGGACTTTCCCATTCCTTCAAAGGTACTTGCTTCCAAAAAGGTATACATAGAATGAGAATGTAGTTCTTTACTCATTTTCTTCCCAAATGAGTAATTTAAGCAATTTTTTCCCTGATGTGAAAAAGTCTTTGAAAACCACACAGTTTCTGAAGCCTATTCACAATTCAGTACTCATTCTGAATTGTGAATATGAAATTCACATTTCATTGATTTTAATAGAAAACAGCACTTCAATTGCAATAAATAGCTTTTTTTTGTGCAAAAAATAATCTTTCCGCATAAATTTTGTAGTTCATATCATATTCGTCTGTTATGATGTCATAAGTCAGGACCTCACAACTGCTTCATATTCTCAGTTGTGCTTATGGACCATGAATGATCCTGAAGACCACATTTATAGGCAGCTTCCTGAATCAATTGAGGTCTCCACTGCTTTCAAGCAGGAAGCTGTAGAATTATGTGACTAGACCACTCATGCCAGAGAGTGACACTCTGATAAAGAATTATGATAGGTCTTGCAAGAGTCCCTATTTCTTGTCCTTACAGCATCATTCATTTGTGGGAGGAGACTGGTCCTATCATCCTGCCATGCTTTGCTTGTCAGAAAAACAAACATCACTCTGTGGCTGCAGAGACACCTCAAAACCACACTGGAGCCCCAGATTATAAGCAAAGCAAGTATATTATTGAAGAATATATGTAAGCAATAGCAAATCAAAGTTCAAAGTCAATGAACAAGGTTTTAGTCTACCAAGTACAAGATACTTGAGAGTCTTGAAGCAAGGGTCCAAGAGAATCAAACACAAGAATAAACTTCAAAAAAGTATCAAAATTAGTCCACGGAACAGGAACAAAACTGGAACAGATAACAGGATCTTTGACTGGAACAAGGAATCTAAACTGCAAAACTTCCAGGAACAATGACTTGATAATCCAAAAATCCCCAAGAGCAAGAACAAAGACTGGAACAAAACTCAGGATACAAGGCTACATGAACTTGGCATGGAAATCCACAGGAAGATGAAAACAAGATTTTTGAGTCCATGAACAGGAACCACGCTCGATGAACAAATTACCACCATTGAAAATCTCTCTCAGAAGTAGTTCCTCTTAAAGCTGAAATCAAGGCCTCTTTCCGTGGGAAGTTTGTTCAAAACCTTTTCTCATTAACAGCCTTTTGCTGCATCTCAAAACCTCCCTTTCTTGTCTTTGTTGACCTCATTAGTCTTATCACAACTGAAATGCCCATCTGGGAAGAAAGTTCGACCTTGACTCTCCCAAAGAATATGGTTCAAGTTGCCTGCTTGAAACCATTGTGTGCCTGTTCCCAGAATCTTCAGGAGCAGCAGCTTCCTCTAACTCTGGCTGTCTAGAACCAGCAGACCTATCTGGTAGCATGGGAATGCTAGGCTCCAACCCAGAGTCTTCTGGCAAGTCAGGTGCAGGTACAATCACAGGCTGAACAGGCCCAACCCAAGGCGCACAAGGCTCACCTGACAGCTCAGGTGCAGGCTGGGCTATAACACTATGGATAGTTTCTAAGATGGACTTCAGGGTACAGGTGGGAGGTTAAAACATAGCCACGCATTTAATGTTGACTAAAAATGTCTGTATGTAGAAGTATTAGTTCTTGCACAGAAAGTGCTGCTTCATGCACAGAAATCATCCAAGTGTGAATTTTGTGGAGTGTGAGACCCAAGTTGTGAAGATGTTTGTCAATTCATGATTCTTCTTGTCAGATTCTCCTAACATTCATAAAATTAGAGGGTTTTGGCCTGGGAAATATTGTTCCCTTTCATAGAATCATAGGATCATAGAATAGAGTTGGAAGAGAACTCATGGGCCATCTAGTCCAACCCCCTGCCAAGAAGCAGGAAATCGCATTCAAAGCACTCCCGACAGTTGGCAATTCAGCCTCTGCTTAAAAGCCTCCAAGGAAGGAGCCTCCATCACAGTCCGGGGCAAAGAGTTCCACTGCCGAACAGCCCTCACAGTGAGGAAGTTCTTCCTGTTGTTCAGGTGGAATCTCCTTTCCTGTAGTTTGAAGCCATTGTTCCGCGTCCTAGTCTGCGGGGCAGCAGAAAACAAGCTTGCTCCCTCCTCCCTATGACTTCCCCTCACATATTTGTACATGGCTGTCATGTCTCCTCTTAGCCTTCTCTTCTGCAGGCTAAACATGCCCAGTTCTGTAAGCCGCTCCTCATAGGGCTTGTTCTCCAGACCTTTGATCATTTTAGTTGCCCTCCTCTGGACGCTTTCCAGCTTGTCAACATCTCCCTTCAACTGCGGTGCCCAAAATTGGACACAGTATTCCAGGTGTGGCCTGACCAAGGCAGAATAGAGGGGGAGCATGACTTCCCTGGATCTAGACGCTATATCCCTATTGATGCAGGCCAAAATCCCATTGGCTTTCTTAGCAGCCGCATCACATTGCTGGCTCATGTTTAACTTGTTGCCCACAAGGACTCCAAGATCTTTTTCACATGTACTGCTGTCTTGCCAGGCGTCCCCCATTCTGTATCTTTGTATTCCATTTTTTCTGCCGAAGTGAAGTATCTTGCATTTGTCCCTGTTGAACTTCATTTTGTTAGTTTCGGCCCATCTCTCTAATCTGTTAAGATCGTTTTGAATTCTGCTCCTGTCTTCTGGAGTGTTGGCTATCCCTCCCAGTTTGGTGTCATCTGCAAACTTGATGATCGTGCCTTCTAACCCATCGTCTAAGTCGTTAATAAAGATGTTAAACAGAACCGGGCCCAGGACAGAACCCTGCGGCACTCCACTTGTGACTTCTTTCCAAGATGAAGACGACGCATTAGTGAGCACCCTTTGGGTTCGTTTGCTTACCCAATTACAGATCCACCTAACCGTAGTTTTGTCTACCCCACATTTTACTAGTTTGTTTGCCAGAAGGTTGTGAGGGACTTTGTCAAAAGCCTTACTCCAATCTAGGTACGCTACATCCACGGCGTTCCCTGTATCGACCCAACTTTCCCTACATAGAATTACACTTTTGGTCCAATCTAGTACTCACAATATCATTAAAGCAATACAATAACTGGAAATGTTCTAGCCCATCATGATTGATATCTTAGAATTTTATTTAGTTTTATTGTGCTTGCTTAAAACTGTTGCTTTAAAACGTCTCAATGAACTATTAGCATGCTGGGGTGCTGTTTGGTTTCTGGGCTGTATGGCTGTGTTATAGTAGCATTTTTTTCTGACGTTTCGCCTGCATCTTTGGCTGGCATCTTCAGCACAATGCATTTTAAAGCAGGTTTCACTATGCAGCTGTGTTTGAGTTTGTATTTGTTTTATTCCTTACATGCTCAAGCCAAAAGTTATTTTATGAAGGCCATAAAACTTCAGCTGTGATGTTCAGGATTTGATGGATTCTGTTTAAATAATAATAATGTCCCTAGTACAGTGCCCATAGTACTGAAATCACACAGAGAAAGTAGTTACAATATGTGTAGTCTCTCATGTTCAAAGCTTGTTTCTTTGACAAAGTTAAGAAAATATAGGGCATGTTATTGAGGTGTAGAATAGAATACAGCCTCAAAGTGCAATTCTTTTCTGTGTGGTATGTTTGATAGGAATTGGTTACTATGCCAAAGAAAACTTTAGTGCACAAGCTGATATACTAAATTAAAATTGCAACATTGATTTTCCTTTAAGCTTTGCTTCAGTCTGCATTTATAACAAAGGATTTATTATTTGTCCTATTTAGCACCTTCTGTCAAGACATCAGTGTGAGGTACAGTGGCCAAGTGTTTCAACCAATTAGAATAGGAAGTTTAGACACCATCTAATAAATCCAACACAGATCCCATGTTTAAATCAAAGAAGGTCAAGCAGTTATCTGTGGACCAGGACCATTTTTACACTGCCTGTCAGGGCACGGACCTACAAGGCAGTTTGCAGCATGCATGTTTTTCTGATTACCAATTTCAAGAACAATGAAATATTTTTTGTTCCAAGACTCTTAGGAATTTGTTTTTTCACAATGACAAAAAACTGCACCACTTTTGTATGAAGGTGGCACAGCATTGTCCAGAAATTTGCATAGTTTTTCAGCAACTGCAAAGTTTTTACCACAGAAACTATAAATGCAACTTTTTGTATAGAAAAGAAATTGTTCCACATTCAAGCAAAGGGTGGAGCTCTGGTCATCCTGACTTTCTTTCCTTGCCACAGAACATTTGAGCTGCACAACACCAAAACTATCAAAAACTGCAACTAACTCAGAGTTTCTTTTCTTGACATGTAACGTTTGGTTTCTGCAATGTTCAAAGCACCAAAGTCAAGCCAAGAAGTGTAGGTTTTTCCCACAAATCTGCTCAGTTTCTCTATTTGTTTTGAGCTGTGAGCAGGACTTTGAGTTAAGAACTAGCGTGAAAGGGAGTGCTAGCATGAGAGGGAGCACCAGTGCAAGATTACGGGGCTTTAGGGCTTTAAGGGAGCAACGTCCATGCCTCGTGCTTTTGTCTGTTTTGAGGGATTGCTATCTGTTTTGCTCTTGTCCGCTTTGAGGAACTTTGGGTTAGTTGATTTTGTGCAGTTTTTATTCTTGATCTGTTTGAAGAGAGAGAGGAAAAGAGAGAGAGCAAGAGAGGGAGGCAGGCTGGAATGAGTATAATATGAAGAAAATGATGCTTTTGCATATTCACTTTGTGCTTCCTCGCCACAACTTTGTGCTTCTACCATTTTAAAGTTGATCTTTCTTTTTTTTTATTGTTCCACGTGAATGTGCATTTATATATTACTTGTTATGTATAAAGCATATTTTCTTATTTAAAAACACATAACAAAAATTACTGTGGTTTTCAGGGGGTGGAACAGATTAATTTCATTTCAGTGTGGAAATTTGCTTTGAGATAAGAGCAATTTGAGTTAAGAGCTCAATCACAGAATGAACTAAACTTTTAGCTTAAAGTATCACTGTGTTTTTTTAAAAAAGAGTGCAGCTTATGCAAGCAGGAGGAATGCCCAGCCTCTGAAAAGTCAAAAAGAGGCTCACAAAATACCTCACAACCTCTGAGGATTCTTGCCATATATGTGGGCGAAACATCAGGAGAGAATACTTCTGGAACATGGCCATACTGCCTGGAAAATACATAACAACCCGGCTCACAAAATAGTGGAGCCCTGCACCAAGGCTGGGATGGCATCCCAATGGAAGCAGCCATACACACAATCTTGGGAAGTCCATCATAGAGTAATGGTCAACTATAACCAACCTAAATCGGATAGCATACATAGCTATGAAAAGGGTGTCTTGCCCTATGTTCCATAACAGAACAGCAGGCTGAGACTGAATTGTGACAAGTAATTTGAAGTAATGATCATCTTCTTTTACAAAACACAGGTCTCTAAAGTGCAACCACTCTGAAAGCAGCCACTATTATTAATTGACACATGGATGAAAACACTATAAGAGTTTGTCTGAAGTTATGTAGCTCTATTTTAAGGGCACTGAAATCCAAAACTCAAAATGGCATTTCCTAGTGATTTAATTTATATGTTAAATAGCTTAGGAGACAAAACCAAAGCCCAAGGAACCCTGCAAGCTGTTGGCCAAGGAATCAAACAGGGTTAACTCAGCATCACCTTTTGAGTTTTTCCGCCCAGGAAGAAACCAGTCCACTATCAAACAATGTTCTGTCCTTTTTAATGAGCCAGGAAGGGAATCTAACCCATTGATGCTACCTCTCACTATTTTATTGATTCTTTCCACATTTTTTAGCTGTGCAAACTGAAAGGAAATCATTGCTACTGAACAAGCAAAGACAAATATTACATCCACTGGAATGTGGAAGGGTGGCTAACACATTGAAAGAAAAGTACAGATTGCAAAAAATAGTTAGATAAACTAGAAAATCGGACAAAAATTAAGAAAATGAAATTCATTGGAGACAAATGTAAAATTATTTATTTAGGCCACAAAGCTCAAGTTCACAGGTATAGGATCAGCAATACATAGCTCCATAATCTAGATGTGAAAGGGACCTTGGAATGATTGTAGACCATACATATACCATGAACCAGCAGTATGATGCTTTAGCAACAACAAAAAGCCAAATGCTGTTTTATTTTGCTTTATCAGAATCAGATTTTCCAAGTTCAGGATTTTTGGAAGGTTTAAAATAGAATAGGGACTGAACTTGCCAAATCAGGTTAGGTGGAGGGAATGGGACTGGATCAAGTATGATGGTTATGAATAGAAACAGCGTTTCTATTCCCATTTCCTTTATACATCCCAGATCTATTTTATGAATTTGATTTTCTATGTGCATTCCACCACTGTGAAGCGGACTGAAATCCAGGGCAGGGCCTTAGTGTTTGTTTTTGTAGTTGAAGCATTCCAGTGTTTGGTAAGGTTATTAAAATGTTCCTGCTTAGATAGGGTTCCCAACCCTTGTCCCATTTCCTGACTTCTAATAATAGAGCCCCTACTAGAGATGAACGGTATTACTTAGCATGCATGAAGGTGCATTTGGGAGGGTAAAAGTTTTGTGACAAATGCGAGGATGACCTAGCAACTTCATTTGTTATATAAAACAAATGTATAAAAAGCCAATGTCTGATCAAGGTAGTGACAACAATGTAAAAGAGGCAAAATATAGTACTTTTAGGTGCCTATCACAACTTCAAAAATGTGCATATTAAAAAAGAATGAAGTAAATAAGAAATATTTCATTTTCTGCATGTTCATTGAAAATGTATTGTGACGATGATGCTTTGAATGAGGCATCATATTCCTGAATACACAAGCATTACACAATCTCTCTAATCACTCATCTGAAAAAAAACATATTATTTGGAAGCTATTTGAGTATAGACAAGATGGAGATGAGACTGTCATTTTAAGCAGAGCATCCCGCGTAGCAAAAATTTCATTTTCTATCCAGGTGAATATAGGCAGGTAGGCTAGACTAAATGAATGCAGTTAAGTTCAAAGACACTTTTCTTGGAGTCATTTGTATGAATGCTAAATATATTCAAGATATAGTCCATAATACATATAATGTTCTAAATGTGGGAGTTAAACTCATAGTTTTTACTTACAGGTTTAAAATGTTGCTTAAGGAAAAGTTAGCCCTCCTTATCCAAAGAGTCTACATCCATTGATTCAACTACCCATGGCTTAAAAATATTCCTCTCCTCCCTGCAATTTTTTTTAATCCATGATTTTTTTCCCATTTATATTTTAAAAACACACATGATTTCTTACACCATTGTATATAACAAGATATGAGCATCCAAGAATTTAGTATCCACGTGAGGTCCTTGAATAGAACCCCAGTAGATACCAAGGGTCCATTGTACTTTCAACTGGCAGAATCCTGTGTGATCTGTGTGATTCTAGCCAACTCCCCCCCCTCCCCTGATCTTACTTACTAGGAAGCAGTCAATGAGATCGATAGCTCCCTAATGTTCCCATCCCTCCTGTGAGCAATTTCTAGTGCAACAGGCAGAAAAAAGACCCCAACACTAATCCTCTTTGAAGCAGAAAATGCTTGCATGGTGGGAGAAGCTGCAACTTCAGGCAGCTACTCTTCAATCAACAAAAGAATGAGCCCAGATCAATCCCAGCAGTTGCTTCCCAGTAAATGAAATTTTGGAGGTTTTCACAGATCCTATGTAGCCCTAAACTGGGAGCTATGTAAGTATCGTAAATACTTAGCTTTTATGGATGCGTAAATGTAGGTTATGCATTTGTAACAGAGCTGTGGGATTCTGGCAAATGCTTTTATCAAAAATGGAAATAGATAGATGGTTACGTTAGATCAGTTCGCCAAAAGGAGATGACAAATTCCAAATCAAAGTAAACATAATCATATTATAGCAAACTAAAAATAAGGATGTTGAATTGTATATCAAGGAATTCTCTAAGGCAAAGGGACCATACAAATATTATCTTGGGGAATTAGCTCAGTGGGCTAAACTCCTTAGCTGTAAAAAAAAATCCTGCCCATTGCAAGGTTGGCAGTTCAAGCCTGAGTCAGAGAGAGCAACCACCATCAGACCCAACTCCCTGGCCACCTGGCAGATCAAAAGAAGAAATATGAGTAGATAAAAAGGTACTTAAAAAAAAGTGGGGAGATTATAAAAGGTGCCCATAAAGCAATTTGATCTGGAAGACATCTAAGGATGACAAAGCTCCTTGGCATGGAAGATGGTGCGACAACCCCCCCCCCCCCCCCCCCGGCTGGAGTTGAGCATAGCCTCCAGCTGCCGGAAATGGAAAAGACGGGAAAAACCTTTACCTCTGTCTAGGCAATGTCTATGAATTGTCTGTCCTTGTTAACTGTATAATGACATTAAATGTTTGTCATAGGCCGGGCTGTGGCGCAGGCTGGATAGCAGCCAGCTGCAACAAATCACTCTGACCAAGAGGTCATGAGTTCGAGGCCAGCCCGTGCCTGCGTCTTTTCTCTGTCTCTGTTCTATGTTATGCCATATGCCATATGGCAATGTTATGGCATTGGTCAGCCCCCCCCCCCCCCCCGAATCAAAATCCTGGCTACAGGCCTGCGCAGAGGATCATCACTTCCATGCTGGTGGTCTTTGTTTCTTCCAGAACACTAACATTTGTCCACCTGTCTTCCCAAGAGACATGCAGGATATTTCGGAGGCAAAGCTGATGGAATCATTCCAGAAGCTGGGTGTGACAGTTCAGAGACCAGGATAATCTTGGCCTATTTTCACAATCTATATATATAAATGAGTGATGGCATCACGGCGACGCACAAAACAACAAATCTACAGGCCCCCCAACCTCGAAATTTGACAAGACAACCCATCATCCATGGCTCCAGTAAGATACAACACATTTACATAACAAACACAATCACAGGGTCACAAACGGCCAAAAACCGCAACAGGCGATGTGCACCTGCGTGCACACTCCCCTCTCATCCCTTCCCACGCGCACACACACACCTCGCCTCAGAGCTGGGCCTGGGCTGAAGGAAGGAAGGTAGGAAGGCAGATTCCTTGGTGGGTGCGGGATGCAGGAGGCCGTGCTGGGAGGTGTGCAGGCCTCAAGTCGCTCTCTGCCCTCTCCCCCTCAATCTCCTCCCCCCTCAGGGTCCATGGAGGGCCCCCAGTCGCAATTCAGGCTCCCTCCCCCCTCCCCTCAGCGCAAGGAAGGCCCCCGCCTCACCCTCTCTCCTCCTCCCTTCTCGGTTCTTCTTGGAGGTCTTCAAGCTCTTCAAGGTGAGGGGGGAAGAGGAGGGCACGGCCCTTGAGCAGGCCTGGACCTCCCCTTGAGTTGTTTGGGGCGCCAACTCCTGCCCTTCCCGGCCTCAGGCCCCTTCCTTTTCCCCCTCACCCGGTTAAATGGCTGACGGGGAAAAGGAAAGAGCCTCGGGCCAGGAAGGGTGGAAGTTGGTGCCCAAAACAAGTCAAGGGAAGGCCCAAGTTGGCCCAGGCTGAGCTCCCCCCTTTTTTGTTGTTGTTATTGTTGTTGTTGTTCTCACCCACAAATTACAACCCCTCCAATGCCTCTGAAGCCCCCTTTTTTCCCTCTCAAACCCTATCACCCTCACCTTTCCCTTCCCTGTGAGTAATAATTATTATTAATATAATAATAACTGATTATCAGTTAAGAATGTAATAATAACCAATAATAATACTAATTTATTATTATTATTATAATACTGATAATCATTCGAAAACATAATAATTCATAATAATAGTCAGTTCTTATTATTATAACACTGATAATCATTCAACAATGTAATAATAACTAATAATAATAACTAATTATTATATTAACTATAATAAACATTCAAGGCTGTCATAATAATAATTATTATAACACTGACAATCATTCAACAATGTATTAACAATTCGTAATAATAGAAAATTATTATTATTATTATAGTGAGAATTATTCACAAATTAATAATTATTATAACATTGATAATAATCATTCAACAATATAATAACAACTAATAATAGTACGTTATTATTTTTATAACAATGATAATCATTCAAGACAATAATAATAATAATAATAATAATAATAATAATAATAATAATAATAATAACAACAGAAGGCACCTCATATAATCCACTTCTAAACAAATAATATAACATTATAAATATACACTAGAATCTCACTTATCCAATATAAACAAGCCGGCAGAACGTTGCATAAGTAAATATGTTGGATAATAAGAAGGCATTCAGGAAAACCAATTACACATCGAATTAGGTAATCATTATACAAATTAAACAGCAAAACATCATGTTATACAACAAATTTGACACAAAAAGTAGTTCCATGCGCAGTAATGCTATGTAGTAATTACTGTATTTACAAATTTACCACCAAAATATCACAATAAATTGAAAACACTCACTCCAAAAACATTGACTATTAAAAGGCAGACTCCATTGCATAATCCAGAACACTGCATAAACGAATGTTGGATAAGTGAGATTCTACTGTAATATGAAATAATTACTCTGGTACAATAATACACAACAATATCATCTCAGGACAGTAAATAAAGATCAACACTCTAAAAACACAGCTATTCCATCCAGGAAACAATCAGGGCCATCTAACACCTCCCACCAAACGATTCCCCCCTTCACACAGGAAACCACCCACGCTTTGAACCTACAAGGCTATTCCGTACTCATCACTCTCTCATCTCAGCACAGTAAATAAACAACAACACTCTGAAAACACACAAATTCCATCCAGGAAACCACACCCAGCTAACACCTCCCACCAAATGATTCCCCCCCCCCCCCAGGCACAGAAGCAGCCAGGCTTTGAAGGTACAAGGCCATTCCGTACTCATCACTTTCTCATCTCAGGACAGTAAATAAAAAGCAACACTCTGAAAACACTGGAATTCCATCCAGGAAACAATCAGGTCCACCTAGCACCTCCCAACAAAGCATTCCCACCCCCCCCCCCCAACACACGGAACTACCCAGGCTTTGAAACTGCAAGGCCATTCCATACTCTGGGGCCAATTTGCAATATATTAATATATATAATAATATAATACATTGTATATACATATAATACTGCTAATAATATTATAATTATATATATAATTATATATATACTACAATATAATACTAATAACAATACAATATAATTATATATATATATATATATATATATATATATATATTACTACTAATATTGTGAAATAGTCGTATACTATTATATATTATAGTGTAATATCCTATCATATTTCTTTAAAATAATAAATGAAAAAATAATACTGTATAATGTTTGTTGACAGTCACAACAAAAATAAAACCTAATGTAGATTGACCAACACCACTAAAAAAAAGCCACAGCAACGCGTGGCCGGGCACAGCTAGTGCTTCATAATTTTAAAAAATCAGATGTTTCTCTGTTTCATAGGAGGGTTTAATAAATATTGACTGGAATCCTGTTAGGCAATTGTGGGCATGTATCCTACAGCTATGCATTTGCAAATCCTATGTATTTACAATCCCCATGCAAACCCAGGGTTAGGGGTTGTGTAGGAGCTATGGAGGTCCTCTAAGCCCTACTTACTAGTAAGCAGATTCTGGGATCACTTGAGGTCCATTCTTCTGCTGCTTGGGAAGCAATTGCTTAACATTCCTAACTCTTCTCCCATGAGTGATGTATGGATTTGCAACAGGGGTCTTTTTTCCTGCACACCACACTAGAGATCACTCATGAGAAGAGATAAAAAAATTCAGACAGAAAATTGACAAGAAAATGGACCTCTTTAACTCTCAGTAGTTGCTTATCAGTAAGGGGGCACAACAGTGTTAACATATTGTATTTCACAACACTAGGAGGAAATCATTAAAATCTAATTTCCAAAAGAGAGACTATTACACTACTGTAGTGAAAACAATGAAGAGAAAAAATAATGTAACACCTTGAAGATAAACAGATATTTACAGCATAAACATAAACAGTTTTTAAAATATCACAAGACTGCTTATTAAAATCCAAGAAATTCAGGAAGAATAGTGATATAATTGCATAAGAGATCCACAAAAATATGACAAAGATTTCAACTCTAAAGGAGGCCAAAAATCCATCTGCTCCAATAATGGGCAGGTTGTTTACATTACACTATGATAGCACTATAATTCCACTTTAACTGTCATCATCTATATATATAAAAGAGTGATGGCATCACGGCAATTCACAAAACAACAAAAGTACAGGCCCCCCAACCTCAAAATTTGACAACACAACCCATCATCCATGCCTCAAGGTTGATACAACAAAAAGAAAAGAAAAATAAAGTCCTAATTAGAGGGAGAGCAATAATTTTTTTTATCCAATTGCTGCCAGTTTAGAAGGCTAATCTCTGCCCACTTGGTTGCCTAGCAACCAAGGGACAGCCAGGTTTCAGTTAGGGGACAGGCAGATTTAGGCCTCACTTAGACTTCTTGCACAGATTATCTAATTTGCACTGGATTATATGGCAGTGTAGACTCAAGGCCCTTCAACACAGCTATATAACCCATTTATAATCTTATATTATCTGCTTTGCACTGGATTATCTTGACTCCACACTGCCATATAATCCACTTCAGTGTGCATTTTATACAGCTGTGAAGAAGGGGCCTCATATAATCCAGTTCTAAGCAGATAATTTAAGATTATCTTTTTTTTTTAATTTTTTTATTGTTGTTTTGTCATCTTATCCCACTCCCACCCTCCCACCCTCCCCTCCTTGTACATACACTTTATACAACAAACTACAGAAGTTACATTTGAAATATCAATCTCAATCTTAATTTTTCCACTCCACATCTTAGTACATTCTCTAAATAGTTCTTAACTGGTTCCCACATCCCCTTGATTATTGCAACATTTTCAATTTTATCTATATTATTCCATTTGCAATTTGTGATTTCTACATTTAACATATCAATTATATACTTATACCAATTCGTCAGAGTCCATTTTGTTTTATCTTTCCAACCGCTCACTAAAACAATTTGTGCACATGCTATTAATTTGTCAATCATTTTTTCTTTTTGTATATTCTTCACTTCTGTTATCCTTGCATGTAGTACATTTCTATTAACTATTACTATTTGTAGATTTAGCATTCTATTGATTTCTCCTTCAATCATTCTCCAGTATTCTTGCACCCGATCGCACTCCCATATCATATGATTGAACACCCCTCTTTGTTCACAACCGTGCCAACACCTATCTTTCATCCCTGGTAAAAACCGTGAAAGTTGTGCAGGAGTTCTGTACCATTTTTGTAACATTTTCCTTCTTGCTTCCCTTAATACATTGTACTTTTCTTTTGCTATATTACTTATTTCCCTTTGTATATCTTCCCTCTCAATTTCCATGTCCATTCTCCATGTTTGGAAAATTTCCTCTATTTCTTCTTTTACCGTTATAATTTGTTCATACAGATCTCCTGCCACCTTCTTTTCCTCTCTCAAACATTTCCTAATCACCTTCTCAAATGGACTGTCCTGTTCTCTAATTTTTTCTCTCAATCTAAAAATTTCCTGTCTTATAGCCCAGCTTTGAATCCAATTCCCTGATCCTATCCAATTCTGAATTTCTTTTTGTTCTACAGGGTCTCCATCTATTGTGTACAAATCCTCCACTAACCTTTTCCCTCTACTTTCAATTGATCTCAATGTTCTGCCTATAATTTCGTTGTTATTGTAATTAATTTGCCATATAGTTGCCATCTTATTCTCATTGCCTGGACTTAGCTTCTTCTTTCTTTTTTTCCACACTTTTATTGTTCCTTTAAAAGGTTCCTTAAATTCTGCTTCTTCTCTCCTACTCCATTCCCTAAATATTATTTCTTTTTCTTTAGTATTATTTATTATCTTCTCCATATTTGCCCATTTTTTTTTAGTATACTGTATTTCCAATAATCTTTGGATTTGAAACGCATCGTGATAGACTTCTAAACTTGGAATCCCCCAGCCTCCCTCTTCCTCTTTTGCATTTAACCATTTGTCCCTTATTGTCCACTCTTGTTAATGTTTTTCCTTCCCAATTCTTAAACTGTTTCTCTATTACCTTCCATTTTTGTTTATAATTCCCCTTGACTATACTCTTTGGGTTTTTATATATCCATACTCCTAAGTATTTCAGCTTCTTTAATCCTAATCTTAACCCTGATATTTTCCTAATCTCCAGTTGTTCCCTTGGTGGGGTATTAAGACATAGTATCTCTGACTTTTTAATATTAACGAATAGTCCTGATATATTTTTAAATTCTTCCAGTTTTTTAATAATATCTTTTACCATAATTAACGGTTGACTTGTAATAATCATTGCATCATCGGCAAAGAAATTAAGCCTTATTTCTTCCTTTTGTCCTCCTTCCTTTTCTATTTTGTACCCTGTCCAATTGGTGCTATTCCTGATACTTTCAGCTAGCATTTCTATCGCTATTACAAATAAAGTGGGGGATAATGGACAACCTTGTTTTGTACCATTTAAAATTGGTATCTCTCCTGTCCTTCCATTATTCACCCTTATTTTTGCTTTACAGTTGCTGTACAATTGTTGCAGTGTTTTGCAAAAGTTTTCCCCCATATTCAACTGTTGACATAATCCTAACAGATAATTGTGATTGACTTTATCAAATGCTTTGTAAACATCCAATTTGAGAATTCCCATTTTTTTCTTATTCGAATTTGCATGATTCATTGCAATTACTACATTTTTTATTGGATCCCCAATTTTTCTTCCCTTCACAAATCCATATTGATCCTCTTTGATTATTTTTGGCATTATTGTTTCCAAACTTTTTGCTAAAATTTTTGTAAATATTTTATAATCTTGATTGCATAGACTAATGGGTCTGTATGACCCTGGTTGTGTTAAATCTCTCCCCTTTTTGGGTATAGTTATAATTTCTGATACTTTCCATGTTAGGGGGACTTTTTGCTTAGTGTATATTTCATTGAACAATTCTGTTAGGTGTGGTGCCAACTCTTCCATAAATGCTTTATAATATTCTGCTGGAAATCCATCTGGCCCTGGTGACTTGCCTCCCTTTAACCCTTTAATTGTCCTTATTGTTTCCTCTTGCGTTATTGGTTGGTTTAATAACTCTCTGTCTTCCTCTGCAATTTTTTCTCTGATATTTAAGTTCCCTTGCATTACCCTCTCTTCCTTATATAGATTTTTATAATATTTCGCCATTATCTCCCTCAGAAGATTATCAATATACAGTAGAGTCTCACTTATCCAACGTAAACAGGCCGGCAGGATAAGTGGATATGTTGGATAATAAGAAGGGATTTAGGAAAAGCCAATTAAACATCAAATTAGGTAATCGTTATACAAATTAAGCACCAAAACATCATATTATACAACAAATTTGACAGAAGAAGTAGTTCCATGCGCAGTAATGCTATGTAGTATTTACAGTAGAGTCTCACTTATCCAACACTCGTTTATCCAACGTTCTGGATTATCCAACGCATTTTTGTAGTCAATGCTTTCAATATATCGTGATATTTGGTGCTAAATTCATAAATACAGTAATTACTATATAGCATTACTGTGTACTGAACTACTTTTCTGACAAATTTGTTGTCTAACATGATGTTTTGGTGCTTAATTTGTAAAATCATAACTTAATTTGATGTTTAATAGGGTTATCCTTAATTCCTCATTATCCAACATATGCGCTTATCCAACGTTCTGCCGACCCGTTTATGTTGGATAAGTGAGACTCTACTGTACTGTACTGTATTTACAAATTTACCACTAAAATATCACAATGAATTTAAAACACTGACTACAAAAACATTGATTATGAAAAGGCAGACTGCGTTGGATAATCCAGAACATTGTATAAGCGAATGTTGGATAAGTGAGATTCTTCTTTAATATGAAATAATTACTGGGATAGAATAATGCAGAACAATATAATCTCTAAAACCAGGACAGTAAATAAACAGGGGAATTCCACACAGGAAACAATCGGGGCCAGCTATCACCTCCCAACAAAGTATTCCCATCATCAAAGTCTGGCAAATCCTGTTTTCTCAGGGCCACAGACAGTAGAAGCACATAAAATATCGCAAACAACACCACTCTGAAAACAAGGGAATTCCAGACAGGAAACAATCAGGGCCAGCTAACACCTCCCAACAAAGTATTCCCATCATCAAAGTCTGGAAAATCCTCTGTTTTCTCAGGGCCACAGACAGTAGAAGCACATAAAATATCGCAAACAACACCACTCTGAAAACAAGGGAATTCCAGACAGGAAACAATCAGGGCCAGCTAACACCTCCCAACAAAAAATTCACTCAGGGAGGAAACAGCCAGGCTTTAAAGCTGCAAGGCCATTACATCCGAATCATTTTTCCTAATTGCAGCATTCATACTTGCCTCCAACAAACAAAAAAAAACCAATCAGAAATATTGTATATTCACAACCTTTAGGAAATAATATCCCCTGATGGTGCAGCGTGTTAAAGCGCTGAGCTGCTGAACTTCTGGACCGAAAGGCCACAGGTTTGAATTGGGGGAGCGGAGAGAGCCCCCACTGTTAGCCCCAGCTTCTGCCAACCCAGAAGTTCGAAAACATGCAAATGTGAGTGCATCAATAGGTACTGCTCCGGCGGGAAGGTAACGCCGCTCCATGTAGTCATCCCACATGACCTTGGAGGAGTCTACGGACAACGCCGGCTCTTCGGCTTAGAAATGGAGATGAGCACCAACCTCCAGAATCAGACACGACTGGACTTAATGTCTGGGGAAAACCTTTACCCTTGACCTTAACTACCACCAATTCCTCAATACTTTATTTCCCATACCACCATACTTTGCCACAGCAACGCGTGGCCGGGCACAGCTAGTTGTATTATATTGGAATTTCTCATTCAACCATTTGTAGCCTGATGGGGCATTTTAAATACTGGCAACTCTCCAAAAACAGCCTTGGCAATTATGTAGAATCTTAGTTCTATCCATGTGTAAAGGTATCATGATGTTGTAGGACTACACTCCCATCAACCCTGGCTACCTTAGCTAATAATAAGGCTCAAGTAGGATGCTGTCCAACAACATTGATAGGTCTGAACATTGCCCACTTCTGATAGGTCTGGACATTGCGAGCTGGGCAAACACAGAGCCAGCAAATCACACTCCTCATAATGGTGTGAAGAGTGGGCTATTTGGGAAAAGAGTTAAAAGTGTTAGGACAGTCAGTGAGGGTAATGCTGATTAAGATGGATGTGATGTGAATAGGTTTTTAGGGGGTGGGGGAATGAGGAACAAGTTCCAAGGCTTCATGGCTATCCTAATCTGGGAAGGTTTGGTTCCAGGACCTGCCCTTGCATAGCAAAACCCATGGATGCTCAAATCCTGTTATATACAATGGGATAGTGAAATGGTGTCCCCCATATACAATGACAAAACCAAGCTTTGCTTTTTGGAGTTTTTATTTTAATAAGTTTTCAAGTCATAGAATCATAGAGTTGGAAGAGACCTCATGGGCCATCCAGTCCAACCCCCTGCCAAGAAGCAGGAAAATTGCATTCAAGATGGTTGAATCCATGGATGCGGAATCCACGGATATGGAGGACAACTCTACATCTTAACTGGTTTGGTTTCTACAACTGTTTGACACTGTTTACCTTTAAGAATTAAAAACAGAACTGGTCATGCTTCAGCACACTGAACCTACTTACATTTGACACCAGAAATCCAAAGAGGAAGGTCTGTTTAGTTATCACACCCAGCAAATAGCTTTGATAGGACTGACCTCCAGGAATGCTTTAAAGCCCTGTTTAAAGCCTTCTAAGCTTGAGGCCTTGATCACTTAATGTGACTGTAGACACATACATTTTTTTAAAAAAAAATAGGTGGGGAGATTTCATTTATTCATTTAATTTATACCCTACATGCACACACTCTGTGCATGCTCATGGCTTTGCAGAATGCAAACTACAGACATGAAGACTTCCTTCAGAGTATTCTGGAAGAGGTGTTTTACCTTCACCATGGAATAAAGACCCCCCCCCCTTTTAATTGCTGTTATTATAGCCTGCATTTCTGTGCATGCACACGCACACACACATACAGATAATCATCATGATGAATAAAATCACTATGTAGCCTGTGGGTTTTCTTATTTTATTAAAAAGATTAGGCAAAGACAATGTCAGAATCCTTTGTATTAGCTATAAGAGCTATTGTTTAGACTAGGGCTCCTTTGTCTGCCATGAATATTTTACATTTAAATTAGAAATCTGTAAAGTTGAGGTGGAAGGATTACTGTGTATGAGAGATGAATAAGGAGAAGCATTATAGCCTTTGCAGTAAGGAGGATAAGTACCACAGTTCATCTGACATAAGAGATGGATTACAGTGAAGCTGAAGTGGAAGAAGGTTTATTTAGGAATTATTAGCAACGGTTTGCATTTATGTAATCTATTAGTATAACACAGGAAGAGTTATATGAACCAAGAGAAGGGGGAGTTTACCTCTAGATTTATCAAAGAGATTTGCTATTTATAATGCAGCTCAAAACCTAAAATATGCAGAGCATATACATTTTAAAAACAAGAAAACCATAATCATCCATGGGAGAGCAACAAAGCTTTTTTTGGCATTTCCATAGTACCATATATAATCTGGATGTATATGCAAAAATCTAAACTGAACACAATGGTGTAATGCACCAGTGTCTGCAAGTAGACCACCACACCAGTGAAGTTGAAGATGCAAAATGTGTGTCTCAGAGCATCTAAGCATCCATCATGCATTCTTCCTCTTTAAAAAGGCTGTGTCAAGGACCAAGAACCATGCTCGAGTACACTAATAAATTCAGATGCACGAAAGGAAAAGAAACCATTATGATTAATGTCTACCATTCTCATTTCCAAGAAGGTAGTCATATTATTCTGCTATAGGAGAACAACTGCAAGAGTGCTCTGATCCTTTAAAGACTAAGTAATGTTTTTATTGCATTGTAAGTCAGGAGGGTGCAATCTGTCTTCCTTCAGATGGATTATAATTCTCATTAGCCCTAGTCAGCATATTCATTGGTGAAGGATGCTAGAAATCATAACATAGTCCAACATTTAGAAGACTATACATTGCCTTAACATATTTTAAGTTTTGATAGACCACAGCATGGAGTGCTGTCTAAAAGTCCTTTTGATTGCGGCTTTCTGTGGAAGAAGAAAAATCTATAGTAGACATTATTTTGTAGATCAGGAATGAAGTCCTATTATTGTTGTTATTATTTCAAAGGCTGGATTGGCATCTGTTGGGAGTGGTTTGGCAATGCTTTCCCTGCCTGCCAGAATAGAGGGGGTTGGACACCCCCTCCCTTGCACAATTGCTTAACGAAAAATAGCAAATATCGTTATAGTTACCATACAGACCCCAAACAATATTTTAGAAACAGTTTAGAAATGATTATCTGCACCCGCTAATTTCATAATGAGTATTGAAACATTTTTCATTGATCACACAGGCATGATGATGATGATGATGATGATAATAAATTACCCACCTCTCTCTGCAGCTCGCATTCAATCCACTGCTACATTGAGAGACTTCAGCAGCTCACTTACTGGCCAGAAAAGACAGATCTGCTTATTATCCACATCAGGTTTTTTTGTGTGTCAGGAACGACTTGAGAAACTGCGAGTCACTTCTGGTGTGAGAGAATTGGCCATCTGCGAGGATGTTGCCCAGTGGACACCCGGATGTTTGATGTTTTACCATCCTATGAAAGGCTTCTCTCATGTCCCCACATGGGGGGCTAGAGCTGAGAGACGTGAGCTCACCCCATTCCCTGGATTCGAACTGCTGATGTTTTGGTCAGCAGTCCTGCCAACACAAGGATTTAACCCATTGCACCACTAGGGGCTCCATCCACATAGTGATTTCATGTGAATATCAGATAGCATATGACTTAAAACAGAGCCTTTAACTTTGAGGATCCCACCACTTTTCAAATATTTGGAGAATACATTGTCTTGCATATCAGGAAAACTTGACCTTCGATTGATGAGAATTTTCACAATTCAGAATTTATTATATTCAAAATGTGCAAGCAGTTGTTTTGCCCCCAAAACTCTTATTTTGGGTAGATAATAACAGATATATTACTTTCTGCACAGAAAATACAATATCATCATCATCATCATCATCATTTAATAACTTATTAATCGCCCTCCATCCACGATGCTCTAGGCGATTTACAAGATAAAATTGTAAAGGATAAAAATACATACATAAAAATATTAATAAAATTAACATAGATTAAAAGCTCTAGTAAAGAGCCAGGTCTTGAGTGCGAGGGTAAAAGGCCCTAACTCACGCATGGCTCTCATATAGGGCGGCAAGGCATTCCATAAGGCAGGGGCAGAAATAGAAAAAGCTCTGCGTCTGGTCCTTTCCAAGTGCACTTCTCTAGGACCCGGTACAGAAAGTAAGTCTCGTTGGGACGGTCGTTGCGACCTCCGATGATGGGAGAAGGAGAGACGGTCCCTAAGGTACGATGGGCCCTGGCCATAAAGAGTTTTGAAGGTCAAAACTAGCATCTTATATAGACCACGGTAATCAGTTGGAAGCCAATGCAGATGCTGCAGCACTGGTGTTATGTGGCATTTCATGGGTGTTCTTGTGAGTAGCCTGGCTGCTGCATTCTGAACAATACGGAGCTTTCGGGTCGTGGACATCGGAAGGCCAACATACAGGGCGTTGCAATAGTCCAGCCTAGACGTGACCGTGGCATGGATGACCGTTGCCAGCGCCTCATCAGATAGGGTGTCAGTTGCCTCGCTTGTCGTAGATGGAAAAAGGCCTGTTTGCTAGCAGCAGCGACCTGAACTTCCATTTTCAGCTGCAAATCTAAAACGACACCCAGGCTCTTAACGGTAGGCGAAGGAGATAGGGCAGCACCATCGAAGGTGGGTAGCAAATGGGTCAGACCGGTTGAGCGGCCATGCCAGAGAATCTCGGTCTTTGCCGGGTTCACCTTCAGTCTGCTAGCACGTAGCCAGTTCGACAGAGCCTCCAGACATAAGGTGAAATTGTCTGGTATTGACGTTGCTCCAGGCTCCAGGCGCAGAAGGAGTTGGGTGTCGTCCGCATATTGATAGCAGTCTAGGCCGAAACTCCGAACCAAACTCGCAAGGGGTCTAATGTAGATGTTGAAGAGAAGAGGGGAGAGAATTGCACCTTGGGGTACCCCACATAGGAGGGGAGATCTGTCAGAGACTTGATCCATATACTCCACGCATTGGCTCCGGTTTCGCAGAAATGAGTTGAACCAATCGAGGGCCTGACCGCAAACTCCGGACATGGCGAGACGGTGAATCAGTAGATCATAGTCAACGGTGTCAAACGCTGCGGTAAGGTCGAGAAGTACCAGTAGCGCTGATCCGCCGCTATCAGACTGGCGACTGGCGACATTTGGGTATGTAGTCTGCACAAAACTTACACATAGTTCTGAACAGTATTCCTGAGCCCACGCTGAGTAAGATCCTAGTATACTATGGAAGACCTTATCAAATGCTGTTGAGTGGTTCAGTAAAATGAAGATAGGCACCCCTACTTGTCTAATTCCTCGCATGTGTTATTCAACAAACCAACCAAAGCTGTTTGTATTCCCAAATCAGGCCTAAACAAAGACCAGAAAAGATCTATAAAATTACCTTAATTCAATTAAACCTGTAAATCAGTTGTCCCCCACACACATAGGATTTTCAGGGCAAAAATTGGACATGTAAATATTAATTAATTTGAGTTCCTTGCAAAAAAAATTACACTACAGAGCAATAAAAATGAAGGTGTAGTTGGGGGTTTTTTTGTAATTGTCATTTGGACAGCTGGAACATATATTGCTGGATAAAGTTAATTGTTTTTCATGAACCTGCAGGTTGGACAGCAGTGCCATTCTGTCTTTTCTCCCCTTTTAAATTTAAATCATTGCTATAATATAAAGGGTTTTGTGAGCACTGAGCATGAAGGACACTTTACTAAACTAAATTATTTTCTTTATAACTTGGGATCAGAACCAAAGGGAATGGTAAACCCTTCAATAAATTAACTTGCACGGTATCTGCAACAGGCTTTCCCCTACCAAAGAAATCAGCCTGCTGCAGCTAGAAGGTAGGGTTTTGAATGACTTGTCTGGGTTTCAAAAAACACCCAGCATGGAAAGAGTGGCATTCTTAATGTATCCATCTATATTAACTAGCAGGAGGTCACTCTGAGTGTTTGTAGCTCAGCTAACTATGCAAGACAGCCATGGAGCAAGACTAGGGTTTTTATCATTAGCTGTGTTGAGGTGTTCAGATGACCATGGGGAACATGAACACTATCTTTGCCCTTGACACTCCATGTGATTGTCCCTTCCCACTTTCTATACATTTGGTGCATGAGAGAAGGGACCATCATATGTTTCAAAATACATGTAAAGGTGTCCTTCACACAAAGGGGCATCCCAGATATAGATTTGTACACCAGAATTTGAATAGAAACCTTGCTTATCTGTTCCAGGTATTAGAGGCATCACTGTCAAGCTCAGCAAAAGTGAGCTTGCCTAAGCAACCCAATGCCCTCCTTGTGTATTCTTTGGACCTTATGCCCTCTTTTGATGAAGAGTATTGAAATGTATTGAGAAAGGAATACGTTCTATTTAGCTAATCTATACTGACCATATAATGTGGCTTCAAGACAACTTGAAACTGAGGCAGCCACAAAACACATGTCACCTATTTGTGCTGCAGCACAGATTAAAGGATATACCATGCATTAACGAAAGTCACAGAAAAGTCCAAGTTAAACCTTTTAAAGCACTGCAAGACGTCCCAATATGTTCCCGATCCCAGGGTGAAATAGACTACCCAGAATACAGAACACCATTGCTGATATGCTTTGTAGAATTTGGAACACGGGGCAAGGGGGCTACCAAGAAATACCCCAAGGGTCAGGCCCTCCAAAATTTCAGATTTAAAAAAACCTGGTTTACTCATGAATTTTAACTGGTTAACCAAATCCCCATGCTAAGTCTATGAGATGCAAAAAATTAAGAGTCCCTCCAGGCACTATCTCAAGCAGATATTGACAGGCCTGTAGCTGGGGGGGGGGGGGGGGGTTAGGGGTTCAACACCCCCCCCCAAATTTTCAAAACCCCTCCCAAAATTTTTTTTCTGGCTATGGCCCTGCCAAGGGTATGTCTGGCTAGCAGGAGACTAACTGACCCCCCTGGGAGGCATAATTGATTAACTCCACTCCTAAATGTCACTTTCACTCCCCCTTCCCCACCTCCTCTACCTCTGGAACACTGGTGCACATCTTTCTTAGAAATGGGAAAAATAAAACCTGCAGTGCACTTTGAGACCAGGTTTTGGCCATATGGTTACTACTCTTTAATGTTAGAAGATGCCCTTCTTGTGGTGTAATATTATATTTTAGCACTTTTGTACTAGTTTTTATTTAGAATTCTTGCATTTTATGATGTTTTCCTTTAGGTCCACTCAAGCACTCATTGAGTAGATCAGAAATTCAAAATATATGAAATAAATACAAGGAGTATTAAGTAAGAGTACTTGGTTCCATATCAAAAACCCCTAGCACTGGAGCAGAAAACAGGTGATGTTGTCATTTTGTACTCTAGAACATATTGAAAAAAATAAGGTTACAACGAAACATTACAGTGTGTCCCCACCATTAGAGTATTCCCAGTCAAGTGCTATTCAAGCTTTGAGAAAAAAAGAAGGTAACTTATAATAGCAAAAGAGAAAGACAAATACTTGAGGACCTCTCATTTCTTGATATTATTGAAGCTCCCAGTCATGCTCAAATATCTTTCAGGTATAAAGGCCACCAAGCTGCCACAAAAATATGATATCATTTCTAGTCAATGGTGTAACTCATGGAGGGGTCATGGAGAAGTATTTGCTTCTGTACCTTTCCCAGTTGCCCACATCTATTTATGACAAGAGAGAGATGGAAATTATTATCAAAAATACCTGTCTGCTTGTCTGGTTCAATTCTTTCTATCCACCTAGCTAGACATTTTCAGGTTTGTTCAACAGTCAAGTGCCTTTCTTGTCGAGCAGCACAGATAAGCATTACACACACATACTGTATATGTGCACACAAGTGAGCATGCACCTTGTAGTGGCACAACACAAATCCAAAGGGATCTTATAGTTTTAGTTATAGACTTGTAATTGGCATTGGATTGGGCCTGGGCCTGGGCCTCAGCCAAAGAAGACTTTTTGTCACTGTTTGCTCTGTCCTCGGTATTCACCCTAATTCATCATGTTGGTAAAGTCCATTTCTATATCTTGCCCCTGGAGCCTTCAGGATCTCAGCTATGTCCATGTTCAGTGAACATTTCCAAATTCCTCAGTGGTATTAAAGTTGCATCCATTTACCTTCCAGTTTCTATCAGCCTCAGCCACAATGCCCAAGAGTGAGAAAGGACAAGCAGACTGGAGATGTAAGGGAGATAGAAATTGGACAGACAAATGTGACATAAAAGAGTTTATGCTTGTGTGTCCCCTGCTGAAGCCAAGGTCTGAAGGTCTGAAGAGATGCCCATGAAACAGAAACATGTCTCACTTCTTTGTATCCCAAACTGAATGACAAAGACCAAATGTGGCCTATGGCAAATCAATAAATGACCTTTAAAAATAAATTGCAAAGGTCTTAAAGAAAAATAACTTAGTGAGACTTATTGTGTTCTCCTTCCTTGAATTGTGTTTGATTGCCATACTGGGCTAAAAAAAGCAGATCACCCAATAATAAATCAGATCCAACACCATTATTCCCCTTTCTCGTGAAAGTCACAACAGGATCTCTTTTTTGTACTCTTCCTTACCCCTTCTTGAACTTGGCCAGCCCTAGTACAATATTAGCCATTTCAGTGAGAATGAAGGTTTAAAGGTGGCTTCTAAAAGAAAACACAAGGATGCACTAAAGTCATATATATATATATATATATATATATATATATATATATATATATATTAATGAAGTTGTGTCAAATGTAGGAGATAAAATAGACAGTAGCCATGAAAAAAATGAATGTCTACCGTATTATTTTCCCATTTAGTTTACTGATTTTTTTAAAAAAATGTAAACATCCTTCTTGAATATGCCCCAAGATATAAACTTTTTCTGCATAGAAGCATTTTTCTTTCTATATTTAGTAGAAATGAAAACAGTAGCATGTGTTAGTATGTTAGGTATTTATTAATAGAGATGCTGCTGTCATCTTTGCTACAATTCAGTCTGCTAAACTGTCAGAATTTTGTTTACATAAATGAGTGGGGAATCCTTTCTTGTAGGTGCTCAATAAACTGCACAGCAATATTTAAATTTCTTTTTCATGTTCTCGTTAGAAAATAAATTGTATGCCCCCTCATTCCACAGTGTCATAAACATGGTAATCTATGGAAATCACCCAAAGCAACTACTGTGTGGTGCAACCTTAGGCATGTCTACTTAAATGTAAATCCCCTTAAATTAAGTGGGACTTACACCCTGGTAAATATGCATAGGATTGCAACCTGAATTAAGCAGATTCTGTACTGAAGGAACTCCTGATGAATTCAAGTCTGTCATGTTTATGGAAGACGTTATTGTCTATTAAGTGACAGACTGCCAGATGTTCATGAAGTAGCACAGTTATGTGTTGAAATCTTTATGAGTTGCTCTCTCCATTCTCAATACCTCTCTTACTTTCTATCACTGATGTGTCATACACTTCCATGTTCTGTTAATCACACATTTGATTAACACAAATGTACTTATGTATCCCTTTTGTGATGAACATTTCATAATATGGAGACCATACCAGTTATGAAGAAAAGTGAAGTATCGCTTTGAAACAAAAAAATGCTATTTAACTTCTGCAAAGAATCAATCCATCCAGTCTTTTTCCAAACCAAGTAACCAGACTGAGACTACTGCCATCAGGCTCAAAGAAGAAAGGAGTGTGTTGCTGCTAATAGATCAAAAGAAAAGGAGACGGCTATTGTTGCTGATCAAGTTTCCACAGACTTTTGCCAAAACCAAAATTTAAAGACAAATAGGATGTAAAGTGTCTTTGAAATATTAAGAGCAAGAATTTCACTAATGCAAACAAACTATCTCAGAGAGAGAAAAACCTTGTTCTTTGTTTTTCAGCTATATGGTAATTAGATGTAAATTGGTGTGTATGCACACACAATGACACTCACATACATGTACTTCTCATGTGAACATTGACTTTTACACATTGCTTTTGTTGCCTGGAATTCCCCCCACATTCCTTAGACAAAATACAATACATGAACACCCCCTAGGGGAATTTCACTGATGTTCAATCCAAATTTTTATGGCAGTTAAAATGGAGCAAGACCCTCCAAAGTTGCTTTGAATGGTCATTTATGTACCGCCCAGTGGCAAATACTGTCAGGGAGCCAGTATTTGAACCTTTCAGGTGATGTCTCTCGGAGTCCAAATCCATTTCCTACGTGATGTGGCAGTCTGCTTTCCCAAGGAGCAGCAGGCATTTCTATTTATGATAACTTAGTTTAAAGAACAGACAGATGAAATGGAATGCACATGACAGCAAAAATTAGGTTAGCAGGCAAAGGCCAAAAGGCCTCCATACATGGGGATTCTTTGTAGTATAACAGAGGAAAACAAAAGTGAAGAAATAGACAGTTCAAGACACAAACAGAAATGTTCCAAAAGAGGTTAAGTGAACAGTAAAGCTTGAGGGCGGTACATACGACTCAATTTACATATTGGGAAAAAGGACATTCATTTGCAGTATATGAAGATTCATTGGCTGTGATTACACAAAACAATAAGCAGGTGATCCATGGTTATGAGCAGTATGTTGGGGAATGCTGCCAAATCACTCCTGCTTCCAGTGAGTACTTTGCTTCTTTGGTATCATTTGAATGCCTGGTATCATTTGAATGTATGCTCCCCTCCAAAAGCAAAGAAATCAACAAAGACATCTAAAACAAATCCTGGATTCTTTCTGTCCTTGATGAGGGTTTCTGCGGCTCACAAGGAAAAGACATTGGTGGCTATCCTGCCTTTTTTCTTTAATAGATTTTTTTCTAGTAAGGAAAAAGAAGAATCAAGAATCACTGTGAAACTTGCTATGACTATCACATGTCCTCCTTCTTTGAAACCCTTGCCCTTTCTTCTGAAGTCTACAGTCCTGCATTTCAAGCTGCACATGCTTCTTCTGCTTGCTTTGATATTTCTCCCATCTTTACAAAAGCAGGTACTTCCCAAAGTACTAACTGTGAATGATATTTTACTATGCTAGGTAATCTCTGCAGGTGCATTTATTGTGCCATAGTCTGTTCCAAGAAAGGTGTATTAATTTCCTCCTCCTCTTCCTCGCCCCTTATCTTCTTCCTTTTCTTCCTCCTCATTATCTATTTCACTTGCTAAATCTGTATGACTGTTTCCTTCCTTCATTATGGACAGTATTTCTTGCATTTGGAAAAATTACAGTAATTTGAAAATAAAGACATCAAGCAAGTGTTTCTATTAGGAAGCCAGCCTCCTTTATAGTCCATAATATGCTCAATTGGCTTTAGATTGATCTGTGAATAAATTATAATCAAAACAGGCTTATTCACCTTAAAGCTTTGCTGGCTTAAGGTTTCATTGTTGATTCATTATGTTGTCAGCTCTCTATTGGCAGTCTAATGCTTTTTATATCTAGATAGAAACAGTTCCACTGGTAGATACTGCTATCTTTAAATGAGTAGGATTTAGCTTATCCAGTGAGAACAAATTCATCAATGATGAATCCCTTGAGAAATACCGAAGCAAAAATCCCATGGTTGCTGGAGATTTGTACAGTTCATCACTTACAAGGCTGCTTTGGGAAGCCTAGTGCATGAGATTTGCCTTTGGATAAAAGAGATAAAGTGAGGAAAGAAAGGGAAAACCTACATAATAACATTCAAGATCAAAGTGGTAATGAGTCTGACCACATCTAACACAGGCTGATCCTATATGTTACAAAAAAGTTTTGGTCATCACTAATAAATTGTGTCAACAGCAGCAGCAGATTCCCATTTTTGCAGACACCCCATCTTCAGGCAGAATTAGATTTTCTTAAGAATGCCTATGGAGAAGAAACTTTTCAACAGCTGTTCCCAGAATCTACAAACTAGTATGGTTGGAGAATTCTGAGAGTGGTAGTCCCCCTCTCATTTCTTTCTCTGAAGCTCTCCATTTAAAAGCATTGTTATGGAAACTCATCTTCTACAGATCAGATGGGTTGGGTATATCATTTTCTCAAAGCTGTTATGAAAAACAAATTTTCCAAACTCATGTAGTATAGTTTGGTAGTATATCATTAAGCATATTAAACAATTGAGCTATGAACCAATAGCTCCATGGTTCAATCTTATTTTTTTCCTGAGAAAACAATGGGTGTTATCTTGTTTAGCCTGCCTTCTCTGTCTTCAGTGCAGGGATCCTAATACTGATTGATCTTGTTGTTTTCTGTTTGTTATAAGAACTGCATGCAAAGAACATTTGCAAAGCTTTTGGAGTATTGTAGCTATCAGTGTACTATCTAGGTCACCAGATAGTACATTGTTCTCTGCATCTCATCTATTTCCCCAGCCCTACCATACATTGTTTTGTACTATCCCATGCCAACCCTTTTATAGCCTGGTCACGCCCATTCTTGTTTTTGTTTTTCCTTGGTGTGTTGATATCAAGTACGTCAGTCAATAATAATCTCCAATATTTTGAATAACCATTGATCAATCAAGGGTACTTCTTTGATTCACCAGTTTCTAGCAGAGTTTATCCTTGCAGCTGTTACAAAATAATAGAACAATATCTCTTTGTTTTGTTTTTCTTTTTCGATGTCCAGCATTCTCAGGAGGAACTATTTTGGTTCTATTTTCATTTTTATATCTAACATTTTCTGTGTTTTCTCATGAACTTCTCTCCAATACTTCTTAGCATTTTCACACATCCACCATGCATGGAAGAATGTGCCCGCCTGGTCCCCACATTTCCAACATTTATTTGATATATTTTGTAGCAATTTGCAAGCTTTTGTGGAATAATGTATCATCATGGTCATTGGTTCTTGAACATGGTCTGATGGAGCTTCAATGCTGCTGTTTTTTCTCGTATGTTTATTGTGCTAAAACAGATTGTTGAATTTTATGTTGCTCTTATTTTATTTTAGTGATTATTTTGTTTTAATGGATTGTTTGTTGTTTGCTTTTATGTCTGTTGGACCTTCTGTCCTATATGTAAGCTTCCACGAGTCCCTTCGGGAAGATGGTGGCGGGGTATAAAAATAAAGTTGTTGTTGTTGTTTGTTTGCCTTCAAGTTGTTTCTGACCAATGACAACCATAAATCAGGGCATTCTTGGAAAGATTTGTTCAGATAAGGTTTACCATTATCTCCTTCTGAGGCTAAGAAACTAGCCTCAGAAGTTCACCCAGTAGGATTCCATGGCCAAATAGGGAATTCAGCACTGCTCTCCAGAGTACTATTACACCATTACACCAATGTAGGTTATCCTTTTGGAATATTTATAAATGTTAATAATAATAATATTAATAATAATAGTTATAATCTGGTTGCTACTATATAATCAGCACAATTTTACCTAAGTCACATTTTCTCCAGTAAATCCCACATTCATTTGCTGACATGATGTTTAACTATACCCCTATTGAAGAATTCTAAGCAAGTATTTTACAGTGTGAAACTCAGAATGCTGAAAAATCAGAATTTAGAATTGTGGGATGATACATTCAGGTGGCTTTCCGCTGCTGACTAATATCAGAAGGTACTTGAAAGACAGGAATGAGAAAGCATGTATTTGCTTAGGTGTATATAAGAATTTAACAGGTGATTGCTATTTCAAGCTATCTCCCAGGTTGCTCTACTACAATCTCTTTTGGATCCTGATGCGAAATTGCTACTGGAAGGGTTTTTAGGATCTTTCATCTATTAAGGGTTATTGGGTTTAATCAGGGACTGCAATTCCTGTCAGCCCTGGTAGCATAGCCAATATTGAAGAATGCTTGGTGCTATAGGGCCACACAGTTCCTATCACCAGTTGTAATATAAACAGTCCCCAAGTTATGAACAAGATAGGTCATGTAGGTTTGTTCTTAAGTTGAATTTGTTTGTAAGTTGAAACAGGTATATTGTAAGTTATTTTCTGTCTGTGTCCCTGTTCAGAAGATTTCACCTCACTTTCTTTCCCTGTGATAATTGGAGTTTGAAAAATCTGGCTTGTTGTGGAAACAAGTAGTGGTGATAAAGCTTCAGTGGAGACACCTTTTCCCCATGATAACTCTTTCAGAAGTGAATTTCCCTTCCTGAGAGTAGATTTCTCTCACTTCCTGCTGTCTCAACCCTGTTCCTAGTTGTGAGTCATTTGTAAGTCGGGTGTTTGTAACTGGGGAAGGTAGGGTATTGGATCATTGCAAACCAAACCATGGCTCTCAAATAGCCTTAAATCATTGTTCATGTGCCAGAGCAACAGAATTTCCTTCTCTTTTTTTCCTCTCTCAGGAATACAAGATAAGAGGAAGAACTTTATATAGATTTGTTTTCTGGCACAAGTGTATTGAGTCTATCCTCGGATAGCAACATACTGCTTTGAGCCATGGTGTGGTTCCTATTTAGCATGCCTGGCTCAGTTTAATTAAATGCCTTCAGGGGAGCCAGTTGTCCTTGGGCATGTTCCATTTTCCAGGAAGAGGCCAACCTACCAACCAGGTTTGATTTACAGTGCCACTTGCCAGGTCAGAGATCATGACAACCTTCCTGAGTTGCAGCTGGCTTTATTGGATTGACATACAGACATTGTCTGTGGACTCTGGCATGGTTAGAAATTGGAGCTGGCATTCCTGGATTTTAGCATTTGGAGCTTAGTATTCTTCTCTGTTCCTGTATTATGTGAAAGCAAGCCCAGAGGCTAAAGATTAAGAAGCTCAATGAGGTCAAACAGTGAAATGAATACAATTAGCAGTTTCTCGAGTTTGCTTGCAACTTGCTGCCATTGTATGAACAGATCCAATATCCCTGTAAGTGCCATGTCAGAATAATCTCAGAGCATGTCTTATATAGTTTTGTGGAAAATCCATTAGTTGTGCTGGGAAAATGGTATAAAATATTGAACAAACCAAGCTTCTCCCCCAATATCCGTGACAGCTTAGTGCAACCTGCCCAGAACTAATGCCATCCAAAGGTATTACATTCTCCACCATCCTTGATCATCAATCATGCTAGGTGGCACTGATGGGAGATGCATTCCAAAACATCTGGAGGTGTGGCAAGTTAGGGAAAATATTTGTTTTGTGATCTTTCATGGAATGGAAGTAGATAATAAAATAACTGTCATAATAAATATTTAATTATAACTGGTGAATTTACTCGTAGGAGTGGCATGTATTTAGGACATATGCAGTGATGCAAAACTGATATTCAGATAGATATTCAGTAACTGCGAGCGAGGCCCATTGTCTCATTGAAGTAACACTGGAGAGCTCTGCGTTACTTTATGCTCCTAAATATTCCAGTTTTTGTTGTGGACATCAGAGTATATACATATTGCTATTCCAGGTTCTTTTATGTTATGGCTAGTGAAGTTTCCAAAATGCATATGCATCTATGCTGCAGACTCAGCAAGTTCATGCTACTTTCTCTTCTGACTTCATCTACTTAACATCAAGTTACAGCTTGTATCCACATCTGAAGGAAAAAAAGACCACCAATCCTTTCACTGACCAACCCATGAAATAACAGGAACGTGCATAGAAGTTGGATTGAAAAATAGGTCACTTTATTTAAACTGTCATCTATTAAATTTTCTCCTGTAAAAGGTAAAGATTTCCCCTGGCGTTAAGTCCAGTCATGTCTGACTCTGGGGGTTGGTGTTCATCTCCATTTCTAAGCCGAAGACCCGGCGTTGTCCGTAGACACCTGCAAGGTCGTGTGGTCGGCATGACTGCATGGAGCGCCGTTACCTTCCCACCGGAGCAGTACCTATTGATCTACTCACATTGGCATGTTTTCAAACTGCTAGATTGGCAGGAGCTGGAGCTAACAGCGGCCGCTCCCGCTGCTCCCAGGGTTTGAACCTGGGACCTTTCGGTCTCAAGCTCAGTGCTTTAACGCACTTCACCACCGGGGCTCCTGAGCTATGCAAAAATGTGTGTGAGGGAGGGCAACTTAGTGCAGGAGTAGCTGGATCAGTTGCTCTCTTTCAGTCCTCCCCAGCTTCCCATGGGCAAAAACACCCAAGCCCCAATAGAAACTCCCAAAATTGGGTTGCTCCCAGTCTACCTTGAGGGTTCCTACCCCCAAATCACATGGCCACAAATGATGGTGAAACCCTCAAGCCAGCCCCAAGGACCAAGAATCTCATCACATTGATGAGGTTCAGCGTTACCTTTTGTCCCTGTGGCGAATAGGGGGACAATGAGGCAATCCCAGTGTGGGGAAACATAGTCGAGCTGCTTCTCCCCACTCTATCCTGTTGCTCTAAATCAAACACGGGGACGATCCCATGTTGGTGGTGCAGCATCCCACGATACTGCTGACCCAGTTGATCCACAAAGCCCTGCCAGAAGTGAGGCTACATCATGTGATGAGTGGCATGGGGCTCCAAGGGTTAACTGTAGCAGAAGTGTCTTAGGACGTTGAATTTCCTTCATGTCATGAGGTCCCAAATTAACTCTTCTCTAATCAACAATGTAGGATACACAAAAAAACATGTGGAAAAGCAGGAAATGCCTACCCAGCCTGGAAGTGACTAGCAAACCTACACTGTGTCAGAGGCAGGAGGATGGGTCAAAGAAATGAAAGCAAAAAGGAGGGGCAGAGAGTGGCACAGGCTTTAGTAAACTTTGGCCCTGCCCCTGCCTCTCCTTGTCATGATGTCAGCATCAGAACATAGTTTTATTTTGGCCTCCTTTCATTGGAGATCAATAATACTGACCCACCTACCCCATACACATGCATATGCTATACAACATGAGGTTGCCAGGAGGCGAGAGGCAGATTTTCACCGCATGGTCCCAATACGCATCAATAATGCTATCATTGCCGTAATATGAGGGTTGAATGAAAAGTAATGCCTCCACCTTCGTTACTTGGTTTTAGATGGGAATATTTTAATAAATCAAACGCAGAAATAATCCTTAAAATGTGCTCTTTGACTACCACTATTCACTTTTCCACATAATCACCAGACAATTGGATACATTTCTGCCAACGAAGAAAAAGTTTTTTGAAGCCGTCACGGAAGAAGTTGATACTCTGTTTCTGCAACCAGCGTCTCACAGTGCCCATCGTGCACTGATCTTCTGATGGCCAAACAAAGCAATAACGTGACCCACACATTCTTGTGAAATGCTGATTACGCTTGAAATTTCTCTCTGAGTGATATGATGATCACCCTGAATCAATCTGTCAACCTTTTGCTCGTGAAACTTGGTGGTTGCTGTCACAGGACGTCCAACTCTTTGGACTCTCGGGACACCCGGAGTCCCATTTGGGAGATGGTGGCAGGGTATAAGAATAAAGTTGTTGTTGTTGTTGTTGTTATTTTATCAGTTTTCCCTTTCCTCCTCTCCTTGCAGTTTCTTTAATTGCACACACACAAATACATTCCACAAGCAGCCGTGCAAAATTTCCCACATGTTCCAGAGTAAATTTGGGTTAGGACTGCAATAGAAAGAAGAATTTGATCTAGCAACAATATCTGTTCAAGACACAGACATAACCCGTTAACAATTCTCCCATTGTTTCCCAACCCAGTTTTTCCTCCAAATTATTTGAACATTGAATATTTGTTTTAAAAGCTTGCCAGTGTGGATGAATGTGAGAATGTATGAGAACTGAATGGGTATCAGAATTTAACAAATGTGGCACTTTAACAATAAAGACGATAGGCAGACCCCCTGAAGCAAAAGCGAAGGGCAAGACAAACCGATTCAGGATTTGAATCATAAATACAATAGGGCTGTCTTTTGAATTACAAACATAGGAGGAAGCTGTTCACTCCAATGGGGGAAATGATGCCGCGACTCCTATTTTCACATACATTTTCACACAACCATAATTATTTACTCTCTATTTATTTTAGACCCTTCCCAGTTTTGGCCCCTACCTTGAACAGCGCAAGAAGATAATGGCTGAAAATAAGTTGAAACTGAAGGAAGAGAGTGGCCCATTTTCCCAGGTGGAGACAAAACACTTCATTCCAAAGAAGCCCATCCTAACAGTAAAGGTAAGAAAAAGAAAGACTTGCATTTTAAGATAACTCCTTTGATGGAATGCTTATATGCATTACGATGAGTCAATGGTGTGGCTATAGAATAGGGGATTATTTTTCAATCACTTGTCACCATAGGTTATTGGGCATTGTTCTCTGTATTGTACTGTGAGTTTATTTTATGCATTGTTTTAGGAACTTTGTGTCATGTGTAAGCCATCTCAAGTCCCTTTGGGGAATTGGAGGCAGGGTACAAAAATAAAGTTATTATTAGTATTACTGTTGCCCTTGCTGAGTTAATTGAGTGCCAACTACTTTTGCATTTTGAACTCAAGCTGTAGAATTAATTTAGTTTTACACCATTTTGACAACCATGGTTCAGTGCTATGAAATCATGGAATGTATAGTCTGGTAAGACAATAGGGCTCTTTGGCATAGAAGGGAAAAGTTCTTGTTTAACTACAACTCCAGTTATTCTATAGCATTGAGCCATGAAACTTGCTTAGTTCTACAGTGTATCAGCACCCTTAGTTTGCCACAACCAAAGTAAGGAGAAAAGTAAGAGGAGGAAATAAAAAGTGAGGCATTTTAAAAACTGGTGAAAAACTGGAATGGCAGAAGATTAATCAGAGCAATTTCTGCCAAACCTGTACAGTTGGAGAGAATGAAAGAAGAGACCTAAACTTTACAAGCCTTAAGCAAACTTCTCAGGGGGTGATTTTTTACATAATTGATTTTTTCCACGAGTCAAAATGCCAGCCTTGCAGAAATAAGAAGTACACATCTCTGTATGTTTAGTAGAGACATAAAGAATGCTTACAATTTTGTTCAGTCTTGAGAAGAAAGAGTTGAGAAGTGATGAACCAATGTGAAATTTCTCTCTCTCTCTCTCTCTCTCTCTCTCTCTCTCTCTCTCTCTCTCTCTCTCTTTGGCAAGACTGGCAAAACCAGCAATAAGAAATAACTTTTTCTGTGCAAAAGAAGACCCGCTGACTAGAATCCTTTTGGATCTTGTACATATGTAAAGTCTCATCTGGAAATGATTAGAAATTTTTGTCTATTAGGGAACATCTCCGTTCGGTTCAAGGGTCTAGAAGTGGGGTGACATCAGTCATGCACATGCACATTTGTTTTCATTCAGGTGTGCTTTCAGCTGTGCGGTTTTGCCATGCAACACATGGCACAATAAAAACATATCCATATACAGAGTTTTCTACTATATAGTCCCAATGTAACCTCTAAGCCAATGTATTCTATTGATTGTTGTTTTGTATACCTGTCACAACTATGTAATTTTGCTCTATCAATGGTTGTCATGGAAGCAGCTGGCATGAGTCTGGATCCAGGATCAGACTGGATCAGTGCCGGCTAAGTCCAAGGGTATGGGAGTTATGGGGTCTGCCTAGCTTTGGGGATGGGACCTCTGGCACCCCCAGGGTGGCTGAAGGGAGGGCCACACTGTGTTTCACTCTTGTGATTCTGTCTTACCCCCACCTTTGGTTTTCTGGCACAAGCTACTTTTGGCTCATTGATTCCCAGATTCAGGAGCAATGTAGGGTGCCAGCCCTAAGGCATCTGTAACCAATAAAGTTGTGGGCTATTTCCTCCCAAGCTCAGGCTGTGTGGAATGTTCTATTTGGCTGAGCCAGAGCAGGTCACTTTTGGACACACCCTTGTTATCCCATTCAGATAAAAGTGCTCAGATGCCTTCTTCTGAACCTCATTACCTCTAGGCCAGTGGTTCTCAGCCTGTGGGTCCCCAGGTTTTTTGGCCTACAAATCCCAGAAATCCCAGCCAATTTACCAGCTGTTAGGATTTCTGAGAGTTGAAGGCCAAAACATCTGGGGACCCATAGGTTGAAAACCACTGCTCTAGGCAAACAGCATGAACATGATTGCACTTACACAGAGGTACTTTGAAAGATATGAGATCTAGGGCCTTTTCACAGAGAACCCCTCATGTGTCTCTGATCAAACTGCAAACCCCAGAAATGCATAGGATGCAGCTTGGGCAGATATTGTGGAATTATAAACCAGTTGTTAAAGTGGATCATTGGTACAGAATAATAGGACCTTAGAACTGGAAGGGGCCCCATGGGATCTTCCACCCCATCAGTGCAGGAATCCATTGCTAAAGCACAGAGAAGTATTGATCTAACTTTTTAAAAACGTCCTAACACACTTGTAAAACTAGTTGATTGTAGTTGTTTCTCACACTTCTGTCATTGAAGCTTTGCTGTATCTTCATGTTCTCACAAGTATCTGAACCTATTTAGCATTTCTACAGTGAGTGATATTATTCCTCAGAACAAATATGCCTGTTTCCCCTCTTCTTTGGTAACTTCGTTCTCATCCATCTGCCTTAGAGTTAAGCATTTGTCCTCTCCTTTCCCCCTCTTTTTTCTAATTTGCCTTCCCCCATTTCTCCACTGCTGTTGATTAATAACTGCTTGACATATCTAATCTGCACATCTTTCATTTTCCCAGATATTGTGCTATACACCAAAATATCTCTTTTCATTTTAAAATGAACAATATGACTTTTCAGGCACATATGTGCTCCCTTTGAGTGTGTCTTCTGGGAGACATAATACAAGTATTGTGCTGTAGCCTTGGATAAAAGGATCCCTCTTAATTTATGCCTTGGTCTCTTGAGTTCGCTGTATTTTACAATATTACAAAAGAAGACAATAACCTCAGTAGTAAACCACATCAGAATGATTGAGGAGGACTCTTGTTTGGAAATTGAATTCTAGGTCTACATTTAAAAGTTAATATTTTAGAATTACTCCACACATTACTTTCAATATTTTTCACTTATGTGGCAGTTTTAATTTGGAAACTTGTTTGTGGTGTTTAGTTTCATTTCCCTGTACAAAGTTTATTTCAGATTATTGGTAAACCACCTTCTTTGGGGGACAATGAATTTACAATGTTTCTCCCAGCAACTTTGACTGTATTATATTTAATGTTAGTTTGAAAATACACCCCTTTATTTTACAGCTGTATTCACAGACTAGTAACATATGCAGGAGATACACATTTTAGCAAGTGGAGGGGCATAAACCATTTCAGGGTGACTGCGGCGGAAGGGTCTCTCAGTCATAGAGGGGGAGGAAGGAGGAAGCCTTTCAGTCAGACAGGAAATTTTTATTTTGATATCCCACCTCTGCCAGCAATTGTGTGTGTGTGTAAGATGCAATCAATAAGAGGAGAGGAAGATTCTCACAAACTTTGTAACTTGCAGTTCATGTCTGGAAGAAACATTAACAACCTTAGGTATGCAGATGATACCACTCTGTTGGCTGAAAGTGAGGAGGAGCTGAGGAGCCTTATTACCAAGGTGAAAGAAGAAAGTGCAAAAGCTGGGTTGCAGTTAAATATCAAGAAAACCAAGATTATGGCAACCAGACTGATTGATAACTGGCAAATAGAAGGAGAAAACATGGAGGCAGTGATAATGTGATATTTCTAGGTGCAAAGATGACTGCAGATGCAGACTGCAGCCAGGAAATCAGAAGACATCTACTTCTTGGGAGGAGAGCAATGGCCAAACTCGATAAAATAGTGAAAAGCAGAGACATCATACTGGCAATGAAGGTCCGCATAGTTAAAGCAATGTTAATCCCCATAGTAACCTATGGATGCGAGAGCTGGACCATAAGGAAGGCTGAGTGAAGGAAGACAGATGCTTTTGAATTTTGGTGCTGGAGAAAAATCCTGAGAGTGCCTTGGACCACAAGAAGAACCAACCAGTCCATCCTCCAGAAAATAATGCCCGGCTGCTCACTGGAGGGAAGGATATTAGAGGTAAAGCTGAAGGATTTTGGCCACATCATGAGGAGACAGGAAAGCTTGGAAAATCACGATGCTGGGGAAAATGGAAGGAAAAAGGAAGAGAGGCCGACCAAGGGCGAGATGGATGGACGGTATCCTTGAAGTGACTGGGTTGACCTTGAAGAAACTGGGGGCGGCGACAGCCGACAGGGAGCTCTGGCGTGGACTGGCCCATGAGGTCACAAAGAGTCGGAGACGACTAAACAATTGAGCAGTAGCAGCTCACTGAAGGGAATGATATTAGCGGCAAAGATGAAGTATTTTGGCCACATAATGAGAAGACAGGAAAGCTTGGAAAAGAACACGATGCTGGGGAAAATGGAAAGAAAAAGGAAGAGAGGCCGACCAAGGGCAAGATGGATGGATGGTATCCTTGAAGTGACTGGGTTGACCTTGAAGGAACTGGGGGAGCGACAGCCGATGGGGAACTCTGGCGTGGACTGGTCCATGTGGTTACGAAGAGTCGGAAACGACTGAGTGAATGTAAAAGATGATTTTCATGATGTTGATGGTGGTACCTATGCAGAATCCATGAATACCAAAGCCTGACATAGTGATACTGTGATTCCCTCTGCTGACCCAATCATTTCTCATAGTTTTCCTCACTAACTGAAAATGTGTAACTCTGTCTCTTTCCTCCATATCTCTCTCTCTCTCTCTCTCTCTCTCTCTCTCTCTCTCTCTCTCTCTCTCTCTCTTGCCCCATCTTTTCCCTCTACACACTTTTTCAATGGAAATGTTCCAGAGCATTGGATTCAGGGTTAATCCCATTACATTTTCTTTGGTGGTTGAAGAGGCTAATCCGAGATTGGCAGAATCTGGGACACATTTGTTATATAAAGTTTTTTTTACTCAGTGTCTGATACATTGCCACAATTTGTTTTGAGCATCAACCAAAAACTCTTCCCCAGCTTCTCCTAGAATTATTGTCATTTGTTTTCTGGAAGTACCAAATTATGCAAGTTACAGTGAGCGGGAGATCTGACAATAACCTCCTAAAGTTTTTCCTCATATTTGCAGATAAAAACAATGAGAAGTGAGATTTCATCAAATATTCCCTAGGAGAGACAAGCATTTCCAACATTTAAGAGGAGATGGAAATAACATTCCACAAAGTGTCTCAGAAAATTGTTTTCCAAGGACATTTTACTGAATGAAGTAATATATTACCGTCCTAGATAGCTACAGAGCTGTACTTACAGATTCAATCATATATACCTTTTTAAAGTTTTTTCAAAGAATCCTAACAGCAAACCTTGATTTTGCCATTTTATATAAGGGATATCATTTTGCTACACCATTTGATATAATTGGAGTTGAACTTCCATAATTTTTTTTTGGGGGGGGGGCGGGGGGGGGGGGTCCTGGGCATGTTTAGCCTGCAGAAGAGAAGTCTTAGATGAGACATGATGGCCATGTATAAATATGTGAGGGGAAGTCATAGGGAGGAGGAAGCAAGCTTGTTTTCTGCTGCCCTGGAGACTAGGACACAGAACAGTGGTTTCAAATTATAGGAAAGGAGATTCCACCTAAATATTCGAAAGAACTTCCTCACTGTGAGAGCTGTTCAGCAGTGGAACTCTCTACCCCAGAGTGTGGTGGAGGCTCCTTCTTGGGAGGCTTTTAAGCAGAGGCTGGATGGCCATCTGTTGGGAGTGCTTTGAATGTGATTTTCCTACTTCTTGGCAGGAGGTTGGACTGGATGGCCCATGAGATCTCTTCCAACTCTATGATTCTATGATTTATCCTGAAACTAAAACGTAGCAGATACCAAGAGTGCACTATATTTTGTAATGGATGATGAAGGCTGGATGGAACGAAAGTCAAACCTTATTGCCAAAATTTGTTTTGCTAGTTCTGAAGTTGCACCTGCAACTCTCCACTCTACTCAAGGCAGAACAGTTATGGGATTTGGGATAAGTATCTTTCAAATAAAGCTTTCCAGTGAATAGACTGAAAATTCTTCAACAGAAATGGAAATGTGAAAGTCTCCATACTCTCCACAACCTATCTCTGATTAATCTTCTCTTGTCCCACTTTTCAGCTACATTTTGAATGTCACAGTTTCTCTTTCCTGCTTTGTCCTCAGATAACTTCTACTGCTGAAAACTAATTTCAAAGTACAAAGGACTTTTCTCTCATTTAGCTCAGTAAAGTGGAGGAAGAAGTAGGGAAAGGAAGGAATCTTGTCCTGCCCAGTAGGCTTAGGCAAAAACAAACAGCTCCAACCTCTACTCACTTAAATGTTCTTCCTTATCAATAACGTTTGGCCACACTCTGGTGTTCCTTCCTCCACGTGTCCTCATTTTCATCTGTGAAATGTTAGATGACATGAATCTCCAAGGCTCCATTTAGAAAGTATTTTCTGAGACACGTCAGCCTACCTCTGTCTGGACAGCCTGTCCCAAGTCTTTCTTGTCTCTCTCCTCATAATCTGTAGCAAAGTATAATCAAGCTGCTCTGGCATCAGAGATTTCCTCACCAGCCTGACAAACTCATAAAACCTACTCACTCGGGTTTTAGCATACATTACACTTGGACAATGGGGAAATTTGAACTGCCATTTTCAGCACCAACCTTGCGGTTATCTTAATGTGTACATCCACCTCCCTTTAGTCTCAGCCATAGAGATTGCCAAGCACAACATAATGACTGTGCGGCTGAAGTGAGATTCAAGTCCAGCTTCGCCTGGTCTAAATCTAATTCCTTACCCAACGGATCTGTGGAGCATCAGCAAATTAAAAATCTGTGTAAATTCCTTCCCCCTGCCCCCCGCTTATGTTTTCCCAGCAGCTAATTGTTTTGACTGTAGAGTTAGATCATTAGCAACAGAATCATCAACTGGCTGCAGTTCTGTTCACACACCTGGTAGCCCCACTGACAAGGATGAGCTGCACAGGTGTCACCAAGGGCAGAATTGGGAAGCAACAGGATAGCAGAGGTCTAATTAAGGGCAGGATTTGGCCGATGGAGTCCTCATTACTGAAGCTAATGCACCACTCAGAACGAACACAGCTTGACTATCAGAAGAACTGGCTTGCTCTCATATGGAGCTGGCAGTTAGGAAAAACATCATTATGCTTCTAAATTGAACAAACGCAATCCGAAGAAGCCAAGATAAAGAGGAGATGAAACCCCACAATTGCATTTTGCAGTATAACTCTTTGGGAGCAAATCTGAGATTGAGGAGGGGGCGCCAAATTAATCTTCATGTTCCAAGAACGTTGCTGTTAATCCAAGGGATTTGTTATAAAGTGGGTTCAAGAGCAGAAAACCACTGCACCTGCTAAGCACCTTCTGTACCTCTTACTTTTTACTGAAGCTGCATAGTTTATCTACCTGTTACTTTTCATGTAAGTGATGCTCAATTTTACATTTCACAAAATGGTACTGCTAAACTGGACAATCTTTTACACTACAATTATAGCACTTGTGATGTCACTTTGACTGCCATGACTGTGTTCTATGAAATCCCGGGGGGGGGGGGGTAATTTGACAAGGTAGAAGAGCTCTGTGGGTGAGAATGCTGAATGTCCCTATCCTAAACTGGAATCCAGGCAGTTAAAGTGGAATGATAATGCCACAAATGTATTGTGCAAAACACTGAATTTTTCATTAAAGGCTATTACTGCAGAAAAGGGAATTGAACCTCCCCTCTAGCACAAAACTAGATGCAACCAGGATGAGTTGGGTTCAGAGATGGAACCCTTTATTTTTGTGGTCTCTCTATGCCTCACACAAATGGGTTTTGTCTGTGCAGAGGCTCTATTCACAATGTTCTAGAACTGAGTAGCTTGGCAGAGTATCACTGCTACACTTGTTCTACACTTATTCTTATAGGCCATCATGGTGTTGCCGGTTTTCATCATTTTCTTGTTCAAAGTCACCATCAACATTCTCTTGCCCTTCAAAACAGTCTTCAAAGAAATCTTCATCTTCTTCAAAGTCATGTTTTTTTAATTCCTTTCTTCAGATGACAACTCACCCATTCATAATGCCATCCAGTCACGGTCCTCTTCCAATTTGTGATCCCTAATTATATATCAGTATTCCACCAAATGGAACATCACCACAGATTTCTGGATACTTACCATTATTCAGAATTCTGAAGTATTTCACCATTTTGCCATATTGACATACCCCACATGACTCAAGAAGACTGTAGTGGAGAAGATTCCAGATCATTGCAAAAGAGATGGCTTCTTTTTCAGGTTCCTGTGATTCCCAAAAGGAATAGTGGTTTTCATGGATTTGGACCTTTATGGTAGGTAGGTAAAGGTAAAGGTTTTCCCCCGACATTAAGTCCAGCCATGTCCGCCTCTGGGAGTTGGTGCACATCTCCATTTCTAAGCCAAAGAGCCGCCGTTGTCCGTAGACACCTCCAAGGTCATGTGGCCAGCATGACTGCATGAAGTGCCGATGGACCTTTATGGGGTAAATTTTAAATCAAAGCCTGGAATTCTCAGAATAGTGATACTACACTCCATTTCACGATTCCCTCATAAGGGGGATTGGTTTGCGTCAATATACCTTAAGATGTATACTTGCATGCCGTGTGAAGCCACAACACTTTGCATTCCAAAGGTTTGCAATAAGAACAACCTATCGCAGTACAGTGCCCAACTTTCCCATTTGAGCAAGGTTTTGGAACGTGTGGTGGCCTCCCAACTCCAGAGATTTCTGGATGAAATGGATTATCTAGATTCATTTCTATCTGGTTTCAGGCCTGGCTATGGAACAGAGGCAGCTTTGGTCACTTTGGTGGATGACCTCCTCAGAAAGCTAGACAGGGGGAGTGTGTCCCTATTGGTTCTCATGGACCTCTTGGCGGCTTTCGATACTATCTACCATCATATCCTCTTGGGCTGTTTCACTGGAATTGGACTGGAAGCCAGTGCTTTACAATGGCTCTCTTCCTTCCTGCATGACCATACCCAGAAGGTGGTACTGGGAGACTCCTGTTTGAACCCCTGGTGATTGACCTGTGAGGTTCCTCGGGGTTCTGTTTGGCCCCCAAGCTATTTAACATGATCATGAAACCTCTAAGAGCGGTCATTTGAAGTTTTTGGAGTGCAGTGCCATACACAGATGGCACCCAACTCTACTACTCCTTCCCACCTAAAGCCAAGGAAGCTGTCCTGACCATAAACCAGTGCCTGTCATCAATCATGGAATGGAGGATGGCAAACAATTTGAAACTTAATCCAGACAAGACAGGGGTGCTTCTGTTCAGTCAGAAGGCAGATACACAAACACTCACTGAAGACACTCGTCTGTTGTTTGGGGGTCCTTCTGGACTCAGCATTGAATCTGGAGGCCCAGGTAACTGCTGTGACCAGAAAGGCTTTTGCACAACTAAAACTTCTGCACCAACTCCGGTGAAGCCAGATCTGGCCACAGTGGTACATGCCTTAGTTACATCCTGCCCGAATTACTGTAATGCAGTCTATGTGGGGTTGCCTTTAAAGAGAGCTCAGAAATCTCGGATGGTCCAAAGAGCTGCAGCCAGGTTGTTCACTGGGGCTGGCTACAGGGAGCGGGCAACCCCCTGTTGCAGCAACTTCATTGGCTACCAGTTTGTTTCTGGGGGTACAATTCAAAGTGCTGGTTATGACCTTAAAAGCCCTAAATGGTACGGTCCAGGCTACATGGGTGATCACATCTCCTTGTACGAACCTGCCCAAGCTCTGAGATCTTCAGGAAAGGCCTTTCTCTTACTCCATCACAAGCTTGATTGTTGGGAACAAGAGAAAGAGGACCTTCTCAGTGGCTGCCCCTGGCTGCTGGAACTCCATACCCAAGGAAGTCAGTACAGCTCCCTCCCTGTTGTCCTTCCGGCGGCAGGCTAAAACCTCTTTATTCAGCCAGGCTTTTAAAGAAGAAAGAGGAAGATTTAAAAGATAAAATCAGGGGGTGCTGTGACTCTAGAGCTTTGAATAGACGTTTATGGATTTTAACTGCATTTTAATATGTTTTTAAATAGATTTTAAATTGTATTGAAGTGTTTTTAATGTAAGCCACTTTGAGTCTCATTGTGGAGAAATAAACAGGGTATAAATAAACATTTTGTAATAATAATACATTTACTTCAAGTGTGGTGATTTTCTACCTAATGTTCAAGGGCTGGAGATCTATCCATATCTTGAGAATTAGCTGCTGCGTAAACTTCCCAGATCACACTTTTCAAGGATTTCCACGTGACATTGTGTCTTCAAGATTTGAGCCTGGATGTGAACTTCCAAAAGTCAATTTTGGAAGCAACAAAAATCATTGATTTCACAGAGGCTACACTGGGCTAATGTTCATGTTAAGCTTATTTACCTATTGAAAGAGTGGGAAAATCCTTGAGAAAGTCGAAATTCAATTCTCAATATTCCAACTATAGTGAAGTTACATGTGTAATATACCATGAGACTACCTTAATGCATCATCACAACTGTACACACAAAGTTCCAAAGGCAGATTTCAAAAAGCTAAATTTGTTGCTCATTCTGCATGGATGAACAAATCTCTCGATTCCACTTTTCAACACAATCACTTTAAAAATGAGCCTCAAATGCTTCCCATACAGGTTTTGGAAATTTCTTACCAAAGAATGATATAAATTAGATTCTCATCCATTCCTATTCTTTAAAAAGTTGTCAGCAATTGCTTGTTTCTCAATGTCTCCCACAACTAACTTGATTGGTTATGAGGAGGAATTATCTGACCATACCCATGCTATCCCAAGTTCTTAATTCAGTAGGTTAATGGTTGGCTGATTGACATAATTTATATTCTTCATTCTCATTTCAGAAAATAAAGTAGGAAGAAACAATACAGCTCCAATAAAAATTCATAAAGCAAAGCAAATAACACAATAAAATAAAATAGCAGGCATCCTGTAAAATGAAAGCTGACAACTCATTTCATCTTTTTAAAATAAATAAATAAATAACCTAATTACAAGTATAATCTATTTCCATCAGCTAGTGTCACGACCCAGGCGGCAGAGGCACCAATAACCATACACAGAGGCCAGAATCTAACTAATATCTTTATTGAAGGAATATATAAAGTTAATAAAAACAAGTATAGAAAATAGTCCAGAATTAGACCCTTCAGGAAAGGTCAGAATTAGTCCAAAAAAGCAATGTCCAATAAGAAATATTAAGGTCCAAAGTTGTAATCCAATAACCGAAACACTCACTTTGCCAAGCAAAGTGAGGGGAGATGACAAGGTCCTTAGTCCATAAAACTTGAGCGTGGCTAGGAAATAACTTGATACTTGAAACAAGGCTTGAACGTGGAACAAGGTAACTAAGAACAAGAACAAGGTCCGTGGAATAACTTGGTAAAATCCGTGAAACAAGGCAAGGATTAGTCCTGGGAAACAAGGCAAAGTCCGTAGGTAAACAAAGGCTGGGAAGCAAGGCGAAGGCTGGATAGCAAGGCAAGGCTTGAGCTGAAGCGAGGCTTGAATCGGAGCGCGCTGTCCAGACACAACTCGCTCCGTAGGCTGACGAATTGACTCCGCGAAGTTGCTACGCGGGCAAAACACCTATATAGAGTCCAACTTTCTCACCAAAGCGGTTCTCTGGGAATCAGAAACGAAAGCTAAACTCTGAGACCAGATGTTAAACTCCTTAAAGATTCTCACGAGAACCAATGTTAATTGGCAACATTCTTAGCTGCTATCCTCGCACTCCTGCGCGAAGCTGAATCCAAACTTCTCTGTTGTTTACAAAACTCCCGGCGCAAGAACACGGGAGAAGTAGGCTCTGGGGTTGTTTGACATACTTCTGGGGCACAACTTTCTTGCAGGTGCAAGGTTTCCAGATCTGCCTGGGAAGGATCTGGCTGAGAGGAATCCAGTTCAGACTGGGAAGGTAAAAAACCCAAGTTTTCATCTTCATCAGGGATTACAATGTCCTGAGCAGGACTACAAGGCCCATGGTTCATCACACTATCCCCCTCCTCAGGGCCCCTCCCAAACTGGGGTCCTCTCCCCGAGGCGCGAGGTCGCGGTTTGGTGGGATAGGTCAGATGGAAGCGACGGGTTAGATCAGGAGCATGGACTGTGGAGGCGTCTTCCCAAGAGCGTTCCTCAGGCCCAAAACCCACCCAGTCAATGAGATATTGTAGGCGGCGGCGATGAAAGCGAGAATCCAAAATGTCCTCAACCTCGAACTCCTCCTCCCCATTCATCAAAACAGGAGGGGGGGCCGGTTGGTCTGTATCAGGACGCACACCATCCGCCGGAAGGAGCAGGGAACGGTGAAACACTGGGTGAATGCGCATTGAACGCGGAAGTTGGAGTTTGAAAGTCACGGGGTTTAATTGCGCCACCACTGGATAGGGGCCAATGAAGCGGGCATCTAACTTCCGGCATGGGCGGTGGGAGGGCAGAAAGCGAGTGGACAGAAAAACCCGATCTCCTACCTTGATTTCGGGGCCCGGCTGGCGGTGTTTGTCAGCGTGGCGTTTATAGTCCTCCTTGGCTTGGTCCAGTTGCTGGAGCAAAAGTTGTTGCACCGCTGTGAGTTCCTGCAGCCAATCCTCTGCTGCGGGAACTTCTGAAGTTTCAATGACAGGGGGAAAGAAACGTGGATGGAAACCGTAGTTTGCAAAGAACGGCGTTTCTTTTGTAGAAGCTTGAACTCCATTATTGTAGGCAAACTCAGACAGTGGTAACAGAGAAGCCCAATTGTCCTGTTGGTAGTTTACATAACAGCGAAGATACTGCTCCAAAGTGGCATTGGTGCGCTCCGTTTGCCCATCTGTTTGGGGATGATGAGCTGAAGATAAGCGAGAGTCTATGCCCAGTAGTTTTTGTAGTGCCTTCCAAAAACGAGAGGTGAATTGAGATCCACGGTCTGTGACTAAACTCTTGGGCAATCCATGTAGTCTGAAAACATGCTGAAGAAATAGATCCGCAGTTTCTTTGGCCGTGGGGAGGCCTTCGCAGGGAATGAAATGGGCTAACTTGGTGAATAGGTCCACCACCACTAAGATCGTGGTGAATCCACAGGAAGGTGGTAGGTCAGTGATGAAATCCGCGGAAATTATTTCCCATGGGCGAGATGGGGTAGGAAGGGGGTGCAAAAGCCCTGAGGGCTTCTCCCTTCGTATCTTGGAGCGCTGGCATACTGGGCAGGTGTTGACATATTTTTCCACATCCTTGCGGATCTTGGGCCACCAAAATCTCTTAGGATCAAATGCATGGTTTTAAATAGTCCGAAGTGTCCTGCTGGTTTGCAGTCATGACACAGACGAAGCGCTTTTTCCCTGCCCGGTCCGGGTGGGATATAAACATGATTTCTATAGCAGAGCAGCCCATCTTTAAGCGAAAAGGGAAAATGCAGACCTTGGCGAAGTTGGTCCTGCGCCCAGGCATCTGCTTGCTGACTAGCCCTGATTTCTTGAGCACAGATGGGTCCTGGAGTAGGGAAAGTTGAACCAATGGGACTGGATTTGGTGTTCCCCACTGTGAGCGTGGCAAAGTTCTCAGGTTGTAGCAGTTGGGATTCAAAGGTCTCCTTGCGTCCTGCAGCGTATTCCGGTTTACGTGACAGGGCGTCTGCTTGCTTGGTTTGAGCTGGGGTCACATAATGGATCTGGAAGTTGAAACGTTCAAAGAATAAAGCCCAACGTTGCTGCCTCTGATTTAGTTTGCGGGCAGTTCTTAGATGTTCTAGATTACGATGATCAGTGTGGACTTCAATGGGGAATTTGGCCCCTTCTAGCCAATGTCTCCAAGTTTCAAAGGCTGCCTTTATGGCCAGTAGTTCTTTTTCCCAAATGGTGTAATTCCTCTCTGGTGTGGTTAGTTGACGAGAATAAAAGGCACAGGGGTGGAGGTGATCTCCCACCGGTTGTAAGAGTACAGCCCCAATTGCCACATCAGAGGCGTCCGCTTGCACCACAAAAGGGGTTCCAGGATTTGGGTGCTGTAGAATTGGCTGGGAGGTGAATAGTTTCTTCAGTTGCTGGAACCCTTTCTCTGCTTGATCAGTCCAGCGGAAAGGCTGCTTTCCACGGATGCAGCTAGTGATGGGGTCGGACCAGCGGGCAAAATCTGGAATGAACTTGCGGTAGTAGTTCGCGAACCCCAAGAAACGCTGCACCTCTTTCTTGTTAGTTGGCGCCCGCCATTCCAATACTGCTGAAACTTTGGCTGGATCCATGGAAAGCCCTAGAGGCGAGATGCGGTAGCCAAGGAAATCTACCTCTTGTAGATCAAAAGCGCATTTTTCTAGCTTGGCATAAAGTCCATGATCCCGCAGTCGTTGCAACACCATTTTGACGTGGTTCTCATGTTCTGATTGTGATCTGGAAAACACCAAAAAATCGTCCAGGTAGATTATCAAGAATCTGTCTAGATAGTCCTGAAAAATATCGTTGACAAAATGCTGGAACGTTGCGGGAGCTCCGCATAAACCGAAATTCATAACTCGGGACTCGAATAATCCGAATTTAGTCTGGAAGGCGGTCTTCCACTCGTCCCCTTCTCTGATGCGAACTAGATTATAAGCCCCCCGAAGATCCAGCTTGGTGTAGACCTTGGCTCCTCGAAGTCGGTCCAGTAGATCCGAGATTAAGGGCAGGGGATAGCTGTTCCGCTTGGTGATATTGTTCAATGCTCTGTAGTCCACCACCAAGCGTAATTCCCCTGACTTCTTCTTCACAAACATCACTGGGGAGGCGGCTGGGGATTGAGAGGGTCTGATGAACCCCTTGCGAAGGTTTGTCTCTAAGAATTCCCTGAGAGCTTCTTGCTCTGGTTCAGTCAGGGAGTAGAGATGCCCTCGCGGGATCGGGGCCCCCTCCACCAAGTCAATGGCACAGTCATAAGGTCTATGTGGGGGTAATTTTTCGGCTTCTTTCTCATTGAATACATCCCAATACTCGGAGTACTTCTTTGGCAAGGTGATGATGGGCTCGGAGTCTGTGGCATGGCATACCTTGGCTACGAGGCAATGGTTTTGGCAGTACGGTGAAGCAAACTGCAGTTCTCTGTTGGACCAGGAGATGTTAGGGTCGTGGAGTGTCAGCCATGGAATTCCCAAAATCACAGGGAAATGGGGAACCTCGGTAACAAAGAAGGAAATCTCTTCCATATGTTCCCTTATCCACATCCTGGTGGGTTCCGACCACTGGCTTACGGGGCCCGTCTTGAGGGGACGGCCGTCTATGGCTTGCACCACACGGGCATTCTTGAAATCATGATATTGTAATCCCAGAGAGTCGGCATACTCTCTATCGATGAAATTGTTGGTAGCTCCAGAGTCTATCATGGCGTGGATCATGACGGGTCCCCTTTTTGCTGACCATAATGTGACCACGAGAAGGAACAGGACCCCGGTTGGCGGCTCTTGGATGGATTTTTTGACCGGGTTGGCGAGCCTCTCTACACCCGGTCGTTGGCTTCCCCCGCCGGCTGTGTGCCAGTCGGCTCAGACGCCTTCGACTCCGTGGAGGACGCCGCCGCAAGACGGGCGGCAGGCTTCCCTTTGGCTGGGCACTCTCTGGCGAAGTGGCCCCCGTTCCCGCAGTACCAGCAGAGGTTCAAGCGTTGACGACGGGCCTTCTCGGCGGCATCTAGTCTGGGACGCACATTGCCCAACTGCATCGGCACCTCCTCGCCTCCTCTGGGGTATGGGGTTGGCGGCGGGGGTCTCCACACCGGACGTGGCTGAACACTGGCGGGAGCGGGGGGTTTTGCCCCGGCTCTACCGCCCTGGCCTCGAACCCATTGTTTCCTGTTGGCAATCATGACTTCAGCCCGTAAACATTGATCAATGAGTGCCTCGAGGGTCTGGGGAGGATCCACCTTGGAGATTTCTTCCAGCATTTCAATGTTGAGACCCTCCCGAAATTGTCCTCTGAGGGCTACATCGTTCCAGCCGGTGTTGTGGGCCAGCACGCGGAACTCGGCTATGTACTGAGACATGGGTCTGTCTCCTTGAAGGAGGCGCCGGAGTTTGTGACCGGCTGCCTCCAAATTGTCCTCGATTCCCCAGGTCTCCTTAAGGTGATCCAAGAAGCGTTGTGCTGAACTTAGGTGGGGGGAGGCTTGATCAAACAGGGCCGTCGCCCAGCTAGCCGCTGGTCCGTCTAGAAGACTGTAGACCCACGCCACCTTGATGTCTTCTTGGGGAAACTCGGCATCACGGGCCTCTAGATAAGCTTGACATTGGCGGCGGAAAACATGAACCTTAGCAGCTTCTCCAGAAAACTTGGTAGGCAACGCCATGGCCGGGAGGCGAACTCCGCGCTCCCTCAACCCTTTTATTTCTCCATCCTGCGCGTTGAGTCTGTCACGGATGCGGTCCACTTCGTCCTTGCTGATGGTGTAGCTGAGCGGCTGTCCAGCCGGCGCGGCTCCGGTAGACATCCTGGCCTCGGTTAGTTGGTGCTTATGGGTGGCGGAGTCAAACTGTCACGACCCAGGCGGCAGAGGCACCAATAACCATACACAGAGGCCAGAATCTAACTAATATCTTTATTGAAGGAATATATAAAGTTAATAAAAACAAGTATAGAAAATAGTCCAGAATTAGACCCTTCAGGAAAGGTCAGAATTAGTCCAAAAAAGCAATGTCCAATAAGAAATATTAAGGTCCAAAGTTGTAATCCAATAACCGAAACACTCACTTTGCCAAGCAAAGTGAGGGGAGATGACAAGGTCCTTAGTCCATAAAACTTGAGCGTGGCTAGGAAATAACTTGATACTTGAAACAAGGCTTGAACGTGGAACAAGGTAACTAAGAACAAGAACAAGGTCCGTGGAATAACTTGGTAAAATCCGTGAAACAAGGCAAGGATTAGTCCTGGGAAACAAGGCAAAGTCCGTAGGTAAACAAAGGCTGGGAAGCAAGGCGAAGGCTGGATAGCAAGGCAAGGCTTGAGCTGAAGCGAGGCTTGAATCGGAGCGCGCTGTCCAGACACAACTCGCTCCGTAGGCTGACGAATTGACTCCGCGAAGTTGCTACGCGGGCAAAACACCTATATAGAGTCCAACTTTCTCACCAAAGCGGTTCTCTGGGAATCAGAAACGAAAGCTAAACTCTGAGACCAGATGTTAAACTCCTTAAAGATTCTCACGAGAACCAATGTTAATTGGCAACATTCTTAGCTGCTATCCTCGCACTCCTGCGCGAAGCTGAATCCAAACTTCTCTGTTGTTTACAAAACTCCCGGCGCAAGAACACGGGAGAAGTAGGCTCTGGGGTTGTTTGACATACTTCTGGGGCACAACTTTCTTGCAGGTGCAAGGTTTCCAGATCTGCCTGGGAAGGATCTGGCTGAGAGGAATCCAGTTCAGACTGGGAAGGTAAAAAACCCAAGTTTTCATCTTCATCAGGGATTACAATGTCCTGAGCAGGACTACAAGGCCCATGGTTCATCACAGCTAGAATGGACCATAAGTGCACTTAACCCCTAATAAAATCAACAACGATTTAAGTGCATCTTAAGTCCCTTCGACAGCCCTACGATTTAAGTTTGTCTAATATCTAGCTACTATTCCAAGCTTTATGTGACTTTTGAAGCATGAATAAAATATAATAGTGCTTGCAAGTTCTATTTCTCTTTCTTTTTCTCTGTCTCTTTAATGTGGCCAATGTTAATATTCAAGTGAGTGCAACCTTATCTTTATAGTATGGCTTTCCCTGGAATCCTCAACCTTTGGTCTTTTGTGAAATGTCAGTTTCAATAGCTTCATTTAGAGTCCTTACATAGTAATGCAAAACTGCCAGTGTTTCAAAATTTCTTGGTGTGTGAGGCCTGAAATATTCAAGGCAAGCACAGGGAGTTTAAATGCATTCTGTACATTTCTTCGCCAACTTGTGATCTGTGGCTCAAGCTTGAGTTAATGAAGTTCTATTTGAAGAATCTCAAAGAGAACAGGTATTTTAGTTTTATAGTCAGCTATATTTTTTCTGCCCAAGTTCATATTAATATTGTAAGCTCTCATGGCTTAGGAGTCTTGAAAGGAAAGGCATAGGACATTTTGCAAAGCACCACAAATTATTGTCATTAGGAGCAGTAGTTGTAGTACTCATACTCCACTTTTTCTCTCTTAAAAGAGACTCAAAGCAGCCAACGATAGAATATGCAGTTTAAAATCTGATGCATATAAGCATTAGAATAGAATTCAACATAAGAGTTTTAAACATAAATAAAGCTAATAAAATCATTAAAAGCCTATTAAAATGCATAAAACACATATAGGAATGACCCAAATATCAATGGGAATCAAATGGGAAGGAGGGAAGGCATATGGGTCACCGTGAGGCACCCCGTACGTCTTCCATTTTGCTGGTGAAATGAAACTAAATAGAGGGGGGGGCTCATCTGTATGATGAGGTCCCTAGATTTAGTCTTGCTTCTAGTTTATATGGGACAGGTTGTTACAACCAGGAGAGGTATTGTTGTACCAGGAAGTACACTAGTTGGCTTCTAGCTTATTTCCTGTTTTGTAAAGGTACCCAAAAGGCCTAAAATAGCCCAGGAATGCCTCAAAATACTGCAGAAATTGTCCCGATGATTCTATAAAAGGGGGAAGTAAAAACAATCTAAAGAATTTGAGTAAAGCAGTTTGGAGGTAGCTTTCTGAAGTCCCATGCAAATCCTCAGAAGCAGTCCCAATTAATCCTCTATTGTCCAAGTTTTGCAATCTCTTTTTAAAATACCACTTTATCTAGTCTTCTCTCAAATGTCCACAGCTTACTTCAGATACTACAGAGTTTAAAATTTAAAAATAGTTCTTATTTAAGATTGCTGTGAGTTTTCCAGGTTGCATTCTCTCCTGATGTTTCACCCACATCTATGGCAGGCATTCTCAGAGATTGTGAGGTCTGCTGAAAACTAGGCAAGGGAGGTTTATGTATCTGTGGAATGTCCAGAGTGGGAGAAAGAACTCTTGTCCATTTGAAGCAAATATGAATGTTGCAATTGGCCACCTTGATTAGCATTGAATAGCCTTGCAGCTTCAAAGCCAGGCTGCTTCCTGCCTGGGGGAAATCTTTGTTAGGGTTGCTTCCTGATTGTTTCCTGTCTAGAATTCCCTTGTTTTTACTTAGTTAATTTAGCAGGGAGGCTCAGGAAAAAGCAAACAGATTTCATCTCTTATAGTTTTTGTGTTTATACTCATTAAGAATTGTTTCCATCTTAGATAACATTAGATAAAAGACATTAAATAAATAAACTGATACGAAAAATTAAGACAAACTTTTAATGTAAAAATCTAGAAGAGAAGACAGGAAGAACATGGATCAACATAAGAAGGCGTGACTACCAGTTTTAACATCAGATTACAAGATTGTTGTTATAGAGGATATTTGAAATTTTCATTACTTTAGACAGTGTGTATGATATTGAAATAAAGAAATAGATGTAATAATTATAACAAATACAAGGCATCTCTCCCCCCCCCCCCCTTCCACTTCCCTGGCGACATAGTAGACATTGCTATAGATGTAGTCTACTAACAAGAACTCCACTACTCTCATCTTATTTTTTGTATTTCTTTTCTTTTTGTGTAAAAATAATTGAAAATGCTCAATAAAAACTTATGAAAAAAAGTTGTTTTTTTTTGCCATATTAACCACACGCTAATGTTACTTGGCCACATATATTGTGGTTTTCATCTGTGAGATTTTAGAGGGTTTGTCAGTGCTCACCTTGGTACATTAATGCAGCTTACATCTAGAATCTTGACTCTAGATCCAGTCCAATTAGAATATGGCAATAATTACAGTCGAGGTGTGGCAGAAGCCTCCAAATCAAACTATTGGTATCAGCATCACATGTTTCTTGTCTCAGTCCTCCAAATTCTTCCTACAGGTAAGGGAGTATATGAGATCAAGAGACTTAGTGTGATGTTTCAGTTTCTCCTGCCAAGTCTGGGTGCTTCTACATAAGCTTTTAATCTGGATATAAGGAGGGTTTTAAAAACCCATTACGTTCCAGAGAGTCTCTACCTGGCTCTATTGCTCCATAATAATCTTCCCAGGGTGTCCACAATAATCTAGAACGATCAGCAGGACATCACCAGATGTTTTCCACTGTTTTCCCTCCATGTAGCTGCAGAGATGCATTACAGCACATATGTAGAGTGCAAGATTTTTTAAAAACATTCAAAATGTTTTAAGTTTTCAAATGCACTTATGAAGTGGTACTGTTCATGCCAGCATATCACACTGAAATCTTACAAAGTCTTGTTTTCCTTATGCCAGTTATATAATGGGCTCCGTTGCAGCCGACTGTTTTAAACACAGGTTTTCCCTATTAAACGCGGTTCCACTCAGATTATGGGTGGGCAGGCCCGTAGCCAGGATTTTGTTTCGGGAGGGGCTGGGATTTTGGTTCGGGGGGGGGGGCTGAGTCTGAGCAGGAGAGGGTCTACCCTAGCAAACCTTTTGTATCGTTATCCCAATGCTCCCATGCATATGGGATATATTGAGCATGGTGATCAGCCCCTCAAGCTCAAGCCCCTCAAGCCCCCCCCCCCGGCTACATGCCTGTGGGTGGGCTTTGTTTGGCTACCCCACCACCACCACCACATTTATAATCCACTTCAGGAGAGGCCTGTCTAGATAGGGCCTGTGTGTATTTTTCAGCACTGTACTAATAATCTCAGTACAAGAGTAGTCTTAGCAAACATTCAAAAGGGGATTAAATTGATCTTGTGAGTAGAGAGAAGATTCAATACCCATCCGCTTTATTTTTTCTCTCTTCATGAGGGTGGAAATGAGGGAAGAGTATTGAAAGGATCGACTCTGTTTCCTGTGGTGACTTTCCAAGTGATTCGGAGCTCTAGAAAACCTTCTTGTGCACCTTCAAACACTCCTGATTTGGCAAGAAGACGCTCAAATAGACCTCTATTATCCCACTTTTTTGAGCTGCTCTTGAAATAGTTCTTATTTTCCTCCTTTGTTCTTCTGTTGATGCAAATAGTTGAAATCACACATTGTTTGTGCTCAGTACAGTCGATGGAGAAGACAGAATGTTGCTTTTCCAAGTAGGCTCAAGCAAAAGCAAACTGCTGCAGCATCTCCTAATGTGTGCTTACTTCTCATCTATACCTTTTGCTATCTTATCTACTCTCTGATGGTGCTTGACCACACATGTCCTGTTTTTCAACTTAAAATATTGATGAAATTGTTAACCAGTAAAGGCAGGTCTTCTTTTCAAGCTATACTCTGCTGAAAAGAACACAAAGGGGCAGGTCTAACTATTTCCCTCTGTTCATGAATTTATTTTAACATCTTTTTGAAACCCTGGATAAAGCAAATAATGCAGTGCAATGCCAGTACCATTTCCTTCCCCTTTAATAGCAAAAGAAGTGTTGAATGGTTGTATTTATTCTGTACTGGAGCCATTACTTACAGCTCATATCAGGGATTATGTTGCTTTGTCTCTGAGCTAAAAAGAATGGTATGTTATCCTCCCTTTCCCTGTCCTGCTAGATGATGTGGAACACAGAGCTAAAATACCTGAAATGAGGCACTTTTGCCACGGCTACAATGTCTTTTCATCCCAAGAAAAACTATTTTAGAACTTTCCATCAGAAATAGAAAAGAAATCTTCACAAAACATAGGAATCCATTCCACTGAACCATCTAGTTCAATATTGTCTACACTGTCTAGAAGTAGATTTACTTACTTACTTACTTACTTACTTACTTACTTTGTTTTATATCCCACCCTCTTTCCCTCGTAGAGAAACTCAGAGCAGCTAACAATCAGAAATAATTCAATGACATTCGAGCATAACATAGTATTAACTTAAAGTACAAAAACATCACGTATGCAAATATTACAACAAAAATACATAATAAAACAGTGTTTTTAGGGTCACAAACCAAAGGTCCCTCCTTCCCCCACAGAGAGATTTGGAGATACAAATAGTTGTTCTGCATGCAAAATATGAGCCCTACCCTAAGCTAAGAGTCTGAGCCTTTTGTTTATTGTGTTCTTGCATATATTAACAAATTATTTCAAAAAATGTTGATCTGTTGAGTCAGATTACTCGAGGATTGGGGCAGGGGGATTCCAAATTTTTGATAACCTTTTCCAGTTCAGGAATTATAATGTACAGCCTTTTTGAAAATGCATTTGTAAAGCGTGAAATGCAACTATTATGTCATACAAAAATCCCTCTAATGCTGTTTGCTATTGCTGCTGCTAAAAAAGCTATCGTGCAGGTCAAAAATCTCACAAAGCTTGATTATTATTTTTTTCAGTGGTATGCTTCAGTATATCAATCCACCTTTTCTTATCAAGGACGACAAAATTAGTGAATATTCTTTACAGTCCTCTTCCAAACAAGCCCTTTGCATCTAATTAACAGTGAAAAATAAAGCAGCTTTCACTCTGCCTGGGCAAGTTGGCAAGCCAGTTCTCTATTTAATACATCTCTGTAATAACACTGTATTCTTGTTAAGGACTGGCATGTTGTGTTTATAAATTTCTTTCATTTCAAACTTTCTTCCAATTTTTCTTATGACACGGTTTTTCTAATCAGGCTACTTTACATGTTTATGTGGAGAAGACAAAGTTACATTTTTGAAACATCATCCCAATTCCATAGACAGGGAAGATATTTCCACACAGTTTGAACACTTTCACATTTTCCAGACTTCTTCGTTAGGCTTGAATGTAATTTTAAAAAGAAGGGTCAAGACGAGAGCAATGAAGGTCCAAGACTTTTGGTAGATAGTTTGAACCATAACTTCTATATTTTAATACAGTTTCTATTATGATGAATGCAAGCTGGATGAGCCACTGGTTAGTGTATTACTATTGCCTGACACCTAGCAAATCCTGATGGGATCATAGAATCATAGAGTTGGAAGAGACCTCTTGTGCCATCCAGTCCAACCCCCTGCCGAGAAGCAGGAAATCACATTCAAAGCACCCCTGACAGATAGCCATAATGAATATAATGGTGAATATAAATGATGAATATAAAATGGTGGGTCCTGATCAATATAAATATAATGCTGATAACAGATAGCTGGTCATCTATCATTTTCCTTGGGAAAATTCATATTTTTTCATTTTGAAGCATGATTTATACAATTGGAACAAGTGATTTCAAAATTAGCAATAATGGGTCCTTGGGTGAGTGAGCCATTATGTATCTTTTACAATGGCGGTGCTCTTTGTTTCCTTTCATTAGTGGTCCCTCTTCCTTCTCTCATAATGAGTTCTCGGAGGTGTGTTAATGAACAGCGGCCATGCCTAGACAGCCTGTGTGTGTCGTGTCATTTCTCTTTTGTCTACCCGCTTTGCTTCCTGTTGTGCTAAACAATGGTCACCGTGGATAATTTAATTAATTGAGACACACAGATCTAAAATGGAGATTTGGATGCACACAGATCAAAAATTCAGAGCTCTCACAGGGACTGAAATATCTTGTGCTCTTCCATAGTTCTGAATTGCATAGACATCTATACCTGTTATCCACCTTTTGCAGTGCAGCAACTATGAAGCGATTTTGACTCATCCCATCATTCGCAGCATTGCCATAGTGCCTGCAAAACAACATCCCACAGAAACGTGCTGTCAAGTAGCTCCTCTTCAGCCATAAAACAACCTCGGGTATCTGTGAAGTGTTTCAATAATGCTTCTTCCCCACCATCCCTTTCTCTCTTCCCTCTAGGATATAATTGGAAAAGCACTGCGGTATATTGGAACATATGGAGAGCTCAGTAATACGGAACAAGTTGTGGCTCTGATTGATGAGGAAATGTGTATCAACTGTGGCAAATGCTACATGACCTGTAATGATTCTGGCTACCAGGTAAGAGCACAGCTGTAATTAGCAAAGAGACACTGTGAGTTATCTTTTGGCTGCTGAGGCAGAAGGAATCCACTGTCTGTTGATGGGCATGTGGGAAAAGGAGATTTACAAGATACTGAAAATTAACACTGGCACACTCCCAGGTATAGACTACATGAACCATGTCTGATCCATTTGTGGAGATTGTCAATAAAGCCAGTTTCTTAGAGACTTGAGATTCACAGAGCAGCACTCCAAGCATCCTTCCTGTCCTGTTTTCTTACTTCTCAGCACTTACTGCTGAACTGCCATGTTTTTCCTAACATAATATGCTGCAGATAACGCTAAAGACAAGATCGTGTTGGAGTGAAAGTATTACTTTGCAATGTTGTGGTACCCTTTAAATTTACTGAAAGTAAATTTAACTCTGGAGTATTTAACTGATATAGCAATAGGATTGTCGTCTATAATCATAGTAAGGAATCTGTAACTTCCACTCACCCCTTTTTAGAATATATCGATCAGCTATTATAGACCCTTTTCAAAACGACATTGGAAATAAAACTAATGATTGATTTCAGAATATGTCACTGGCACTTCATTCCAAAAACATAGTCTGTCTCGGACCGAAATAGTAAGGGTTCTTACTGCTTTAAAAATACATTAATTGCAATTACAATTCCAAATCACATATATCTTAAACTGTAAAACAAAACAAAAAGTATTGCTTCTCAATTTTGCAAAGTAGTTTCCTTTTTGTTCACTTACAAAAATTGAATGCTACAAACTGTTGACATGTATTATAAAACACTTTTCCTGTTATCTACCTCATAGTCATTATAGGAGATCACTCATGGTTGTCTCCCAAGAGCAGTGCCGTCCCAAGGTAATTTTCGGGAGTAGGCGACTGGAATTTTGGCGCCCCTCCCTAATTTTGCCCCCCCCCCAAAAAAAACAAATTGCTGATAAATACCGCCGCCGCTGCTGGCGGAAGGCCCAGCCACCCATCCGCTCGGCCACCCTCCTGCTCTTCCTCGCTGTCCGAGGACTCCTCGCCCACCGCCCGCCCGTCGCTGGACCTGTGCGTGTGCGCCCCTGCATGGTCTGCGCCACAGCAACCTCCTAATTCGCCTCATTGTTGGACCGCCTCTGCCCAAAAGTAGAGTCTTGGTCCATAAGTGACTGTAGAAACCTATTCTGGATCTGCACGGTTTGTCACAATGAGGACATAGATTTCCAGATTGGAGGTGCTCCTAACAATGGTTTGCTTGACGCACCTTCCTCTTGGCTCATTTCTCCCTTTCACCCTTTATTCGTGCTTCCTCAAAATTATGGCACTGTTGGTAATAGCTGAGGGCCAGGGGTTCCCAGTTCTCTGTGTTTATTCCACATTTGTTAAGGTTAGCTTTAAGTTAACATTGAATCTCTTTTGCTGTCCACTGACATTCCATTTTCTGTTCTTGAGTTAAGATTAAAGTAACTACCTTGAGAGATGGTGCCTGGGCATTCGGACAATATGGCCAGCCCAGCAAAGTTGATGGCAGAGGATTGTTGCTTCAGTGTTAGTAGTCTTTGCTTCTTCCAGAATGCTGACATTTGTTCACCTATCTTCTCAAGAGATTTGATCTTTCAGAGGCAACACTGATGGAATCTTTCCAGAAATTGAGTGTGATGTTTGTACACTATGTTTTACTCATACAATAGAATCGGAAGGACAATAGCTTTATAAACATTAGCCCTACAAATGTCCGATCTTCAGACACTCTCTGCTTCATTCAAAAAGATCCTGCACTCTCTACCTCACCAGAACTGCAATACTCATAACAAATAATAATGGAGCAGTAGAATTTGAACCATATGGTTTTCCCTCTCTTACCATATAGAGACAATCAAGGGGATAGTAGTTATGGGGTTTTTTTTAAAAAATGTAAAAACTATTTTAAAATCCCAAAAATCAGTGAATTAGTGAAATGTTTCGAAACTTGGGGTGGGGGAAGAGCGGTAAATATGTTCTACAATTGTAACAAGTTTCATCCTGATAGATGTAACATTGAAGGAGAAAGGAGACCCTGAAGTTTCCTCATTGGCGCAACTACTTAACAAAAAAGTGACAAAAAATCACTATATTGTTATAGTTATGATATAGACCCCTTATGATATTTTAGAAACACTTTCAAAATTATTCTCCCTCCCCCCCCCCCCCAATTTAGTAATGAGTACTGAAACTTTTTTTCATTGATTGCAAAGGCTTTGTGTCCATTACCTGTAGAAATTCCATTTTCATCATCACTACTTAATCATGATCATGACACCACTGCCAGGATCAGAAAGGCACTTCCCATCTGGTTTTCTGGGCATGTGCTTCATAGGGAGAAGGAGGTCCATTCTGCTTGTAATTACAACATGGGTAAATGATGTTTCCATCAGGTTTGGGATAGGAGTCAGACCAAGAGGAGTTACTTAGTTAAGTACAGGTTACTTAACTAAATATAACTAGTTTGTTTGGCTAAGTAGCTGATTCAGAATACTGGCCATAGGATTCATGATACAAGCATAATACTTTGTTCTTTTTGTTGTATTTCCTCTTTTTTGGAGGGGGACAAACTACATTCAAAATTGATGTGATGTAGAACAAGCCACAATTAGCTCAGGAGCATAGCATTTCCACTTTTTCATTCTTCTCAGTAGGTATAAATCATAACTCTGATAGATTTATATGTTACATGCAATTAAAATAAAACACTTGGAATATGAGGGCCAAAGACAGGACAAAATGAAACACCATGAAACATAATTATTGAGAAACATGTGGAGCATGAAGTGTCTTCTGTTAACTGAAAAGGGAGTTAATAAATGCACTGATTTAAATCCCAACTGTATTAAGCAGCCACCCATTAGCTTAAAAAGGCTGATTTGCTTCAGGGTATAGCCAGTATTTGCCACATTCCAACTTAAAGCAAATAATGGAAGGAGGGGAAGGAGGGGAAGGGAGATGCTGAGAAGAAAAGGCATGTGCACACAAACATGGAGATGCGTTTATAAATGGGATTTCCCTAACAGAGCTGTATCCTGATCCATCAAGGGGCAACCATGAAAGTAGTCCATGCAGTTAACACATAGAAATTTATCCCATGTCTTTGCACAAACAGAATATTTGAAGAAACTTTTCAGTATGGAACTACAGTAGAGTCTCACTTATCCAAGCTAAACGGGCCGGCAGAAGCTTGGATAAGCAAATATCTTGGACAATAAGGAGGGATTAAGGAAAAGCCTATTAAACATCAAATTAGGTTATGATTTTACAAATTGAGCACCAAAATATCATGTTATACAAAAATTTGACAGAAAAAGTAGTTCAATACGCAGTAATGTTATGTTGTAATTACTGTATTTACGAATTTAGTACCAAAATATCACAATGTATTGAAAAGATTGACTACAAAAATGGCTTGGATTATCCAGAAGCTTGGATAAGCGAGGCTTAGATAAGTGAGGCTCTACTGTACTTGCTAAGAGTACCATGTGAAGCTTAGGAAAGTTGCCTTTTTGGACTAAAATCCTAGACTTCCCCACTCACTATCATTAAAAGTACAGTATGCATATTCCAAAAAGAAAAAAGATCCAGAAAGTAACCCTCTCGGATCCTAGCAATGCATGACTAAATGTAAACTAAGGAATGGAGCACTTATACTTATCTAGTGCTATTGACTTGTATTTAATTATCAAACAAACTTACATCAAGAGACTTCTCGTAGCTACCAATCTTTTTGCATCTATCAATCAATACCTTAGTGCTCATAGTGGCTAACAATAATACAGTGCAAATTAAAAACAAAAGCGGGATCAGAACATAATGGCTGTTAGTGACTTAACGCATAAAACTGGCATATGACTTTTTTTCTCTTTTCTTTCGTAACTTTCTTAAGGAATGCATAAGAAATAAACAAGATGAACTTCCATTCTTAATACAATAAAGCAAAGATGATGTAAATGGCATCACTGAACTTTAGCGGGACAAGACTCATGATTGGAATGTAGTAATAAAGTAGTATAATCTGTTCTGGGAAAACAGGCCAAACAGGAAAGAATAAGGAAGATCATCGCATATCAGTGATGTTTCCACTTGTGAGGAGTTCCATTGAGAGTATCTCTGGTTAAAAATTAAGGGGAAAAGAAACAACAAGGATATCATTGTAGGGGGTCTACAAAAGACTTCCAAGCCAGACTGAGGACCTGGATGACGCCTTCCTAGAACAGATGATGACCACACATTCAGAAAGGGGAGCTGTAACAATAATGGGACATTTATATTATCCTGATATTTATTTGAAATAAGTGGGAACTCCTTCTGTCAAGACATATATAGAATGGTAGTTTGTGGAAGTCAGTGATGGAAAACACTCTTGTCCTATCTTAATGTGATTGACTGTAGAGTGGTATAAACCATTGACCTTTCTGTCTTGCCCCCCCCCCCAAAGAAAGACTTGAGGTTCCCATCTCCTCCAGGAAAGTCATTTTTCATGGTGAAAATGTTCCAGTGTTTGCCCATTTCAGTCAGTATCACTTTATCAAGAAACATGAAATCTTACTGGTTCCACAGGTCAGACTAATTTGTATGTCTGCTTAAGATTATATGGCAAAGCCGATGATTTGTGCAGAGCCTGGAAGCAGTAGCCAAACTGTAACATTCATATATATATCAGGAAGTTACTAAAAATCAGGGCCTGAAGCAGAACAGCCTGTTTAAGTCCACAGAGATATTTCCTGGAGAAAGGGTTAATGCAAGTAAACATGAAGTTTAAAAGCAAGCATTACATAGTGGAAAACTATGGAAACAGAAGATAAGAGAGGCACCAGCACTGAGTTTGTCTTGCAGAGCACACTTATCAAATGCCATCATTGTCTAATAAAAATGTACTATAGTATCTTATAGTGACATGGCAAAATAATTTAGTTTGTTTGGAACAGTAATCATATTCTGGTGGCATTTTATCTTTAACAGGGGAATAGTACTCTTATTCATACTAAGGGTAGTTACTCTGAAATGAAAAAACAAAAATATGAATGCAGTTAAAACCGCCATCTTACATATATTTTAGGAAGCCAAAATAATGTAAGACACTGAAAATAAAACATGTTTGTGTGCACATGAGATACAGAACTAGATGGTGGTTAATTTTAAGCTGAATTCTATAGTTATTGCTGCTGTTGTTTGTTGTTGTGTGCCTTCAAGTTCACTCCATCTTATTGCAACATTTTTCCTATGGTTTTCATGGCATGATTTTGTTCAGAGGACATTAGCATTGCTGTCTCCTTATGGAAGTTAAATATCACATACACACACCTTGCCCTTTAAAAAAAAACGTTACTGTTGTGTGCATGAATTTGTATGAGAAGGAAGGGAGATATTTTCCAGGAGAAGGTTTGCATCTGCATTTTCTAATTTGTCCAAATGCATTTTCTTAACAATGAAAACTGTTATAAAAGCTGCAATGCAGTATCAGACAAAGAGGTCTCCAAGCACTTCAACTCCAGGAAATGCAGCTGCTCAAAATGGGGTTGCTGTTGACCTTTTCGGTGAGTGACATCAGTGTTGTTTATTTCTGCTTGCAGGCTATACAATTTGATCCAGAAATCCACCTGCCCACCGTCACCGACAGTTGTACGGGCTGCACTCTGTGTCTCAGCGTCTGCCCTATTATTGACTGCATCCGAATGGTTTCCAGGACAACACCTTATGAACCAAGGAGAGGCCTGCCCTTAGCTGTGAACCCCGTGTGCTGAGGTGATCAGGCCCACAGTTAACGGGAACCATACATTTGCTTGATTCTATTGATTTGCTTTCTAATTAGTACCAGCAACTCCAACTATGTTAACGGGGAGAAAATAACTTAATGATGGCAGCCGTTATAAGGTTGGCTGTATCTTCCAATCTCTCCCCCCCCCCCCACCCAAGTTGTCAGATAAACAGGAGGTAGTTTATCCAGTGTTACCTGTCCTTGTCTTTTCTGAGAAGCTTCACTTTTTTTTTCATTTGCAAAACTTTATCTGTTCTAATGATTTTAATGATTCCCTCACCCCCATTACGCACAAGCACAAACACACATACACGCAGTTAGAGGAACTTGTTTCTAATTAAAAAAAAAAAAAACCTTGACATGCTGACAAACTTTGTTGCCAGGGAAACATTTCGTAATTACACCTTTCATTTCCTCTTAAAAATCTTTTGTAAGAGATGTAATTAACTGCATAACATACAAACAATACAAGGTGGATTGTATATGTATGTGTGTGCATTTTGTTTCAGAAAGCTATAAAAGGAGGTTTAAATGTGTTATCTTTGAACTATTCATCAGTTTCAATGGCTACAACATATGGCAATCTATTTCCTTAATTCTCCCTAAATTCCGTCTCTGACTAGACACTAAAAACTGAATTTGTAAATATAGTGCACTCTTTGTCACTTCATGTTTTTTTAAGCTGGTAGTTTGATTTCTTTGTTTGTGTTAATGAACTTTGAGAGCCCATATTCTTTCAAATGCAAGCATTCATTCATGCGTCTGATTCATGTAACCTTCCACTGCATTAATGCACTATTTAGAAGATTAGGTTTTTACTTCTAAGTAGGTTTTATTAGACTCTAGCATACAATGCTAAACACAATGAAATTATGAATGTATATAGCAGAAACATCCTATATGGGGTAGAGAAGTACAGCATTTCTTATTTACACAGAATTATACCAATCCATTGCCATAAAGAAGGCTACTTCATGTTAGGGCTCACTATCCACGGTGTTAGTAATGTATGAGGAATCAGTCCAACTGATTTTTTATGTGAACTCCCACCAGTCCCCTGCTGGCCAACAGCACTTTGTGTTCTGGTAGCCTCCCATTGCTGGAGGGCTTTGGGTGCACTTGAAAAATACACATATTTAGATTTTTAAAATAGCATGAACATGCCCTGATCAAGAAATACATGTAATGTGTGTAAATGTAATCATTTTACCAGATTTTAAAATCCCACACAGGGTGTAAAGGAGACCCTCAGTGGATATGGAGGTGGCAAAATGTGGACATCTGTGGATTCAGACTTGATAAGGGCAGACTTGAGATAGGTGCGTAAAAATGCACATATTTCAGATGTTCACCATACAGAAATAGCCTTAATCAAGGGGAAAATGTGAGCATGCAAGAAATGTGTATGACACTCATCAATGGGGTAATTCTTCCAGAATTATTTTTTTAAACCCACAAAGGATGGAAAAGGGACCCTCTGTGGTATGGAGGTGGAGAAACATGGAAGTCCATGGATTCAGAATTCATAGATGTGTATGTTCCCATATGGACCAGGAATCCAAAGGCTTCTTCTGAGCTTTTCATTTCTTTCCACATAAGTTTGCAGTCTTTGTGTCAGTTGTACCAGCCACCTTTAATAAGGTGAACGCCTTCTCACTTTTCACTGTAGGGCTCATTCTTCTCCAAGGACCCAACACACCTCTTATCTCTAAAAAAGTAATGAACATGCTGTGTACTGGGAATGAGACAGGAATCAGACATTTGATGAATGTATAATGTATAGGAGTCCTTCACATTACAGGGAATGAGGAAGCATGTTATTCAGATCCAGTAGTGGCGTACTCAGATGGAAACCACAGCAGGAGGGCAGGTCTTAGTAATAGCATGTGGAGATTAATTCCACACATACTGATTGTTGGGAGTGGAAAGCTTAGCACAGGTAGCAAAAGTAATAATTATGGGTTATATTCTATGCTGCTTATTTGTCAATGAAATGGAAAGCAGTAGAAGAGTGAACTTCCTCTTACCTTGTGTGCTCCAAATTTGCTCTGAGGGGTATAGAGAATTGGTTGGTTTAAGTGGAAAAGTATTAAAGGATAGCTCCATTGTCCAAGTACAAGTGAAATAATTGTAGCTTCATTTATATACTGATCTCACAGTACCTCGGTGGAAAATAAATATATTAAATATAGTAGCATTAAATACTATGAAAATATGCAGTATTTTTGAAATATTGTAATTAGTAAGAGAGGTATCAGTATCTAATAGAGACTAAACAACATTTCAATTATGAGAAAAATTATTAGCTACCTGTTTTCTTGCAAACAACACACAACCAATTAAAATATTAAAGTCTTAGGTAAATATTGTCAACATATTATTGTCTTATGTTGGAAAGGGTGTGTTTTATTTTTGATTATTTATTGCTCAAAAATAGAACAACACACGGCTTTGAAACTTTTGGCATCAATATTCTAGCAACTGTTTTTCCCCTCAGATTTAAAAATATAAATAGGCTGTATGCCTGTTTACAGTATAGCTGCAATAAAAGGGAAATATAGATTTCCCACTATTTTGAAACAGTATGTTGGAATCAACTTATTTCTCCTTCTCAGCTGGGAATTTTCATATGTTGATAATTTGCTAGCTTCTTGATAGTGAAGAAACTACCAAAAAGGTAAATATTTAATATAAAGGACAACATATCTATTCATTTCTTTACTCTCTGACATTAACTGAAAATGCAGAATTTTGATTGTGCATATTAAATAATGTTTGTATTCAAATTTCTGTACTTTTATATAATCATAAATAAATCAGAATTAAGGAGCATTATGCAACCTGGTTTTATATGTATTCCTCTAAATTGCATTTTTTTAAAGCATGGTGATTTGCATTTATTATTTAGTCACATTCCAAATTCTTTAGAATGAAGAAACTGCTTGGTGATCTCTTACTCAAAAACATTCCCATTCAATCTGATCTTTTTATCTTGGTTTGAAGAAGAGGTTAGAGATAAACAGAATACATAAAACCGTACGTACGGTACTACTTCCCTTTCACTTGTGTAAACAGGTTTTGTGCAGTGAGGGGTGGTTGAAGCCTTACAAGAATACACAAAAACAACATTGAAAGATAGAGAAATTGAATGTGTTCTACTAGGGAACAGGAGTTTAACACCTTGCAAAACAGTATTAACAGTATGCAAAAAGTATTCCTGAGCAACAGGAACACCGCCCCTGCCCCCCCCCCCCCCTTGATCACAGCAGTAGCTTTCCATTAAGTAGTGTTTGGAAGACTTTCATGGTTCTTATGTAGCCCCTAAATGAGGGTCTACAAAGGAGTGTGTCTATGAAGAAATCATGAGCACAACTCCCAATTACACATTCATAACTATCATAACAGGATTCTGGCCGTAGACAGATTGACCTCATCACTAAGGCTGAATCTACACTGCCCTATATTGCAATTTCCTATTTTTTGCCCTATTGCCTAGGAAAAAAGGTAGCAGTCCTAAGCAGAACCTGGATAATGTAATAGTTCATACTTACTTGAGTTTATGATGTGTTTTGCATGGGGAATATGCAGAATATACACAGGAGAGATAAATAAATCAAATAAATGATTGAAGATTAGAACAGTGTTTCCCTAACCTTATAAATAGTTTGGCTGTTGAACTGCTCAACTAAGGCCTCTTCTACACTGCACTATATCCCAGGATCTGGTCTCAGATTATCTGCTTTAAAATGGATTATATGAGTCTCCACTGCTAGATAATCTGGGATAAGCAGATAATCTGGGATCAGATCCTGGGATATAAGGACAGTGTGGAAGGGGCCTAACATACTTTTTGTGGAATTACTATACTAGTACTATCTGGTTGCCTCTACTATGCCAAACAAAACCCCTAGCTTCCTTTCTTCTCTAGAAAAATGAAATATATGAATTCCATTTTTTGAATTGAATGTTTGACCATTTTTTTAAAAAAGTATATTCGATTATTTTAATAGTTCTCTATCGTTTCTAGACCATCCAGTTTCCAGAAACTATACAAAGTCAAACAACACTTTCAAAAATATGCTATCTCATGTGACATTTTAATAATTTAGCTAGCAAACAGCCTGCTGAATCCTAAAAAGTCAACACTTTAAGCATTTCCACAAACTGAGATGGGAAGAAACGCAGTTCAGTTGCAAAGGAGTGAGGAACATCCGTCTACGTCCTACTGATACACCTTGAATTTAATTCAGCTAGAACATGTTCAGCTTGATAACTCACTGTTTCCTTTGAGAACATTCTAGATACATACCTTAAGATGTTATGTGAAATTTCTTGATCTTTTCAAGGATCTTCTTTACAAACAATATACTCTCAACTACAGATTCTGTAGCAAGACTGTTTTATAGTTCCCTCTCTTTTGTTTTGTCAGTGAAAACAGAGATGGAAAAAACACAGTTATTGTATTTCCATTCCATATCAAAAAGCTCTCTATATCCTACAACTTTGCTTAAGGACCTCAAGAGGCACCATTAAACAGAATGCCTGCTGTGGAGTGTTAACATATTCTGAGGTGCTACGATTTTTCATGTATCACATGAACCTCCTTGACAAAATGTTGAAAATTTTCAGTTCACAACTGATGTCCTTAACATAAAAATAAGAGCGGGTAAGGCGCGAGAATCAACATCATATTGGATCACTCTGCCTTTGTCTGACATATGGAGAAAGGTAATCCAAGAATTGTCAACACAACCAATATTTTGAATGATGTAACCTCATAGATGCATTAAGATTTCTTAAGAGATAGATTGATCAGTTCAAAGACTGAAGAAATAATACCTCTTGGCTCAGAAAATCAGACATTTCAAAGATCTGTTGTGAAGGGGAAAATATGTGTGAAACCATCTATACATGTTGAAAACTATGCATGACTAATAAATATAAATTGGTGTGTGTGTATAGCTTCCAAAATCTCAAATGCTGCAAAATCCTAAATTGTCTACACGGATGGCTGAGACAGTGATATATTAACTTTCAAAGTACACATATTTGATTTTAATCTCAACATTGTTAAATTATTGTATATAAAATTAGCAATTAGCTTTAATTGCTCATCATTCTGGATATAGTTTTACTGCTACAAAATGAGCAAAAAATGTTTACAGAAAACATAAAGGAGTCATTGGTTAGATCAGTGATTCCCAAAGTGGGTGCTACTGCCCCTGGTGGGCGCTGCAGCAATTCAGGGGAGCGGTGATGGCCACAAGTACATATATCTTTCTGTTTAATTGCTATTAAAAATAAATAATAATAATTTCCAGGGCGCCGAGTAATATTTTTTCTGGAAAGGGGGTGGTAGGCCAAATAAGTTTGGGAACCACTGGGTTAGATAAAGGGGTCTTCCCACAATTTCCCCTCCAACAGCTCTTCCCATTCATCAAAGCCTTCCAATCCCATGTGTGAAATTTTCAGAAGTTAGAAGGGCTACTCTGGGGAGAAAAGAGCGGGAAAGTCTGGTTCTATCAGCTCAAGTGCACCTAACTATGAATCCATCCCTTGGTTATTTGAGCACAGAGCAAATCATCAACGTCTTACCAAAAGTCAAATGCCTTCTAGAGTTTACATGGCTCTTACAGCCCTCTCTAGCTATATGGTTCTTTGATCCACTTCATGAAACAGATATGGCTATTCTTCACAGCTTAAAGTGACTATGTTACAAAAATGAACTACTTATAATTAGTTCCATTTCCAATAATGCAGCAACTCAAATCCATCATGAATGTGGTTTAACAAGGGACCAACATTCCTTTTGCAGTGGCTTGTTGGCAGGGTAACTGTAATTTTGAGTTATATTATCAGCTACGTTTTCAGCTAGAGCAGTGGTTTTCAACCTGTGGGTCCCCAGATGTTTTGGCCTTCAACTCCCAGAAATCCTTACAGAGGGTAAACTGGCTGGGATTTCTAGAAGTTGTAAGCCAAAACACCTGGGGACCCACAGGTTGAGAACCATTCTTGTCATCACCCTCCTCAGACCACCGTGGACCCATTAAATAGTGGTGGCAGTTGATGGATGCTTTGCCTCATGCTACTCTGGCAAGATTTTAAAAATAAATTCTTCTTTTGATTGTACTTGACTGAACTATAGCTGTAATTAACTAATTTTGAAAAAGTCAGTATATGTTTCCTCAATTTGAATATAATACTGGTTGGAATTCATGATTGCAGTTACAAATGTATAACTTCAAGTCACACATTTGTAATTGATTCATATTCAACATCATTATGTATTACATATACTATGAAATACTTAGGAATTATAAAAGCTTTCCAATGAAGTGATGCCATGAGGCAGGATTTTTCTCCTCCTTCCCTTGCTATTCCCGAAGCATTTGTATTTTTAAAATAATCTTAGCTGTGATTCTGTAACCAACTCCGGAAAGGAGGTTGGTTGTGGGCAGAGCTTCCTTGGAGCAGCCGGCCCACATCTTTGGTATATGCCCAAGGCATCTCATTTGTGTGTAAACCAGAAACGGAAACCCTCGACTAGGGTTTAAACAACCCAGGCGAGGGGGAATGATAATGGCCTAGGAACAGGAGACTATGACCTCAATTTATCCTTGGGGCAGAACTCTCCACCATGTTCTCCTTTAGGTCATCCAAGTTTAGTTTAACGGAGGATCTAGTGTTTTCGCCCAAATTTCAGCCGAGTGGTAGGTCAGGAAGGACCACTGCCTGGACTTTATGCCACACCAAATTCATAACCACTTTAGAGTTAGCTTCAAGTTACAAGTTATAAAGCTTAACCTAGGTAACAATAAAGTTGCCCAGTTTGAACCCATACATATTGTGTTGGCTCCTTATTTTGGTGGGTTGGATGGCAACTACTTTTTTAAAAATATGGAACAGTGGTCATCATCATAGGCTATCACTTGTGGCCAGGTATGACTGTCTTGCAAGGATGGGGACTTGGTGTTGTGGGAGGGTTGAGTTACCTGGTTATACAGGAGTGTGACCGTGGTGCAGTTTCATGAATGCAGAGGTGCAATAGTGGTCATCCTAGTATGTTGCTACTATTGGTGATCACACTACTGCCATGGAATGGTGGCTTTGTGCAATAAAGTCCTTAAACACCAACTATTATACTAATTTACCAGAAAAGACTGTAATATCCTTTACACTTACTTAAGAGTAAGTCATAATTAATTCAGTGGTTATTAATTCTGCACAAAGTAGGGCAGGGTTATTCCCAAACGTATTTTTGATGTTTGGGTTTGTTAAAATCACATTTAACTATATATCATGTAAAGATAATATTGTTTGAATTCCATTTATTTTCCTTGACTAACATTGCAGTGTTTTCTACTTAACAGGAAGAAACTGGACCTGATAATAATAATAATAATTTTTATTACCTCCCCGAATGGACTCAGGGCAGTTTACAGACAAAAGTAACAAAGTGGGAAACATTCATTGCCAAAATGAACTAACAACAACAACAAATCAACTGGTGCTGTGGTGGTTTGAAAAGGGCGATGACGAGACCATCCTGGGTCCATTGGTGCCACGGCTAGCCTGGGGAGGACAATGATGAGGCTGTTCTGAGTTGGTGCCATAGCGGCCTGGGGAGGGCAATGACAAGTCCCTCTTGTGTCCATTGGTGCCGTGGTGGACTGAGGAGGGTAATAACAAGACCCTTCTAGGTCCATTAGTGCCGCAGTGGCCTGAGAAGGGTGATGACGAGGCCCTCCTGGGTCCATTGGTGCCATGGCAGCCTGGGGAGGGCAATGACGAGTACCTTTTGTGTCTATTGGTGCCGTGGTGGCCTGAGGAGGGTGATGATGAGGCCCTCCTGGGTCCATTGGTGCCATGGGGGCATGAAGAGGGTGATGACAAGGTTCTCCTGGGTCCATTGGTGCCACAGCGGCCTGGGGAGGGCAATGACGAGAACAGATAGACAGGCAGGATAAAAGTAGAAAATGAGCTAAACACCTCCCAGCTGGTGACAGTCTGAATCCAGTTGCCGCACCAGTGTGATGGAACTTCTTTCCCATTCTTCCTTCATTCAGCACTTGTAGCACTGGAAAGCAGCTTCAGGAATTTTGCCTATAAAGTGGGGGAGGGCAGGACTTTGAATTGCTTTCCTCCTGAGCCCATTGTTTTACTGGCAAAAGTCCGGCACAAGATGCTACTCCTATATTTTAAGTCTGAGCTCAGCCTCAAAATCCAATTTACACAGTCCCTCCTGCTCTCCTCCAATCATCCATCTTTTGTCTGCTCCTCCTTTCCTTATTCGGAAACCTTGTCACAGTGACTTCAAGACCACTAGCAAAGACAAGGGAACTAAAAGAATCAGAGACAATCTCTTCAATTTCAGATGTAATTCCCTCTCAAGCTCTTCTGTCTTTTTGGACATTTAATAGGGTAACATATGTTTGACAGCTATCCCCGCATTACAGTATTTTCTTTTCAGATTTACTCTTTTCGACAATCCTCTCCTGCCCTCTCCATCTTTGCTCGAGATCCCTGGCTAAGATTGTGTAGTGCTAAACCTTTTTTTGTCAAGTTGTAAATGTGCAAACATATATGCCACTTTATGCTACTAGTCTATTTATTGGATTAAGTGAGCGAGGATTGATATGAAAGCTTAAGATGATATTGAAAACACATATCACTTCTATTGTAGCTCCTAAAATCAGCTTAGAACTAGAGAGAGACCTTGTCTCAGGCATTATGTGGAGACCTTTAGCTTTTTATCATGGCTGTTCTTTGTTGCTATGGCAATAGAATTAACCATTTCATTAACATAATAGAATAAAGCACATTCTAAACTGCTTTGTCCTCGTGGATAAACCCCAACTGGATTTCAAAATATTTGACAAGCTTAAATTCTACTTTCCCTGCAAGCCCAAGTTATTATCTCAATGCTTCTGAAGGCATTTAAAGAAAAAACAGAGCTGTATATTTTATCATTACATTTCCCTTTGCCTTCATTGGTTGCCTTGTATTAAGTGCTCCCATGAGAATGGAAATAGACTACAAAACCAGTGACCACCAGAACTAAGAATATAGCCATTTAACAACCTCATAAAGGAACACAAAAGGGAGAACAAATGCTTGTTTAGTGTCAGTCTTTGTGCCACGTTTGTCTGGTACCTTGTACGCCGTTACCTCTCCTGCTTTTAGATATAAATAAAATAAATATAAATATAAATATAAATAAAAAGCTAGATAAAAAAAAGATTATTCTGGGTTACCTGCTCATTTTCAAATGGAAAGGGACGTTCTGCATCTTTGGATATGGACAACAAAACAAAGAGAAAGCACAAGTGAGTTATATTCCATCTCACTAGCCCCATGGAGACCTTCAAAGCTGGTTCTGTTTCTGGTTTTCTATTTCTGGACAGGAGTGTGCATGGTGAAGTGTTTGAATGTGATTCTTTCCCTATGGGCTTCTCTAAATGTTTCTTGCCACTGTTGCTGCTGTCTATTTGTTTGCTATTGCTTGAAAGCTAAACACACATGTGACAAAAGGACCAGTGTATTCCACCAAAAGGAGGAATTTTATCATGAAAGAGGTCAAAAGAGGGCACAAACCTGCATATACTCACACATGCTGACTTATAGGTGTGGATGCACAAATAGAAATAGTTACCATAACATAGACGTACATGCAGCATTGTGACTAGAGCCCCTTTCTTACCAAATACTTACAGAGGTATAAATGCACTTTGACTGTCATGGCAATATTCTGTAGAATCCAGGGGTTTGTAGTTAAGGGGTGTGCTAGAAGAGATTTCTTGCTCAAAGATCTGAATACTCTTTCCTCGGCCCCTTCCACACAGCTGTATAAAATCCACATTGAGCTGGATTATATGACAGTGTAGACTCCAATAATCCAGTTCAAAGCAGATATTGTGGATTATCTATCTTGCTATTCTGGGATATATGGTTGGGTGGAAGGGCCCCTAAATGACATATCCAAGATTCCACATCAGTTACAATAGAATTGTGGTAGAATCATAGAATCATAGAGTTGGAAGAGACCTCATGGGCCATCCAGTCCAACCCCCTAACAAGAAGCAGGAAAATCGTATTCAAAGCACCCCCGACAGATGACCATGCAGCCTCTGCTTAAAACCCTCCAAAGGAGCTTCCAGCACATGCCGGAGCAGAAAGTTCCACTGCTGAACAGCTCTCACAGTAAGGAAGTTCTTTCTAATGTTCAGGTGGAATCTCCTTTCCTGTAGTTTAAAGCCATTGTTCCACGTCCTAGTCGCCAGGGCATCAGAAAACAAGCTTGCCCCCTCCTCCCTATGACTTTCCGTCACATATTTATACAGCCCCTCAGCCTTCTCTACTGTAGGCTAAACATGCCCAGTTCTTTAAGCTGCTCTTCATAGGTTTTGTTCTCCAGACCCTTGACCATTTTAGTTGCCCTCCTCTGGACACATTCCAGCTTGTCAACATCTCTCTTCAATTGTGGTGCCCAGAATTGGACATAGTATTCCAGGTGTGGTCTGACCAAGGCGGGATAGAGTGCTAGCATGATTTCCCTGGATCTAGACATTAGACTCCTATTTATGCAGGCCAAAATCCCATTGGCTTTTTAGCCACTGCATCACATTGTTGGCTCATGTTTACCTTGTTGTCCATGAGGACTTCAAGATTGTTTCCACACGTACTGCTGTCGAGCCAGGCGTCCATCATTATGTATCTTTGCATTTCACTTTTTCTGCCTAAGTAGAATTTCTTGCATTTGTCCCTGTTGAACTTCATTTTCTTGGTTTCGGCCCATCTCTTTAATCTGTTAAGATCATTTTGGATTCTGCTTCTCTCTTCTGGAGTATTGACTATCCCTCCCAGTTTGGTGTCATCTGCAAACTTGATGATCGTGCCTTATAATCCTTCATCTAAGCCATTAATAAAGATATTGAACAGAAACTGGCACAGGACATAACCCTGCTCATGGCACTCCACTCGTCATTTCTTTCCAGGATGAAGAGGAAGCATTGGTGAGCACCCTTTGGGTTCATTCGCTTAACCAATTACAGATCCACCTAACTGTAGTTTTACCTAGCCCACATTTGACTAGTTTGTTTGTCAGGTCATGGCGGACCTTGTTGGAGGCCTTACTGAAATCCAAAAATACTACATCCACAGCGTCCCCTGCATCGACCCAGCTTATAATTCTATTGAAAAAAGAGATGAGATTAATCTGGCATGACTTTTTTGATAAATCTGTGTTGACTATTAGCGATGACCGCATTCATTTCTAAGTGTTTGCAGACAACATCCTTAATTATCTCTTCCAGAATCCTTGCCTGGTGCTATAACTGGGTTGTGTTAAAGGGTACTTATTGTTCAGGTGCTAAAGGCTGGGTATGGATACCTATCGACTCAGGTGTTTATGGGCCCTTCTACACAGCCATATAACCCAGAATATCAAGGCAAAAAATAGCACAGTATCTGCTTTGAACTGGGTTATCTGAGTCCACACTGCCATATATTCCAGTTCAAAGTAGAAAATGTGTGGAAGGGGGATGACCATCTCTTTACTCTTTCTTATATGTTTCTTTACCTTTAACTCAGATATGGATTGGTCAGCATTTCAATGACAAGACACTTTCAATCTGAACATTTTCAATCAATCAATAATTTATTATAGGCCCCATCCACACAAAAGAATAAAATCCCACATTATCTGCTTTGAACTGGGATATATGGCAGTGCGGACTCATAACCCGGTTCAAAGCAGATATTGTGGGTTATACTGCCTTGATATTGTGGGTTATATGGCTGCGTGGAAGGGCCCATAGTCATAAGCCAGGATAAAAGATGATTTTTCATGTAAGACATATAAGACATAAGGTGGCATAAAATATAAACAACACAGAAAATCTACATCATTATCATCATCATCATTGTGAAAAAAAGGAAGGCACAACACTTAACCTAAGCTCATGATGTATACATTATCCTCAGCCCCCTGTGTCTCTCATGGTTACCTGAACAACTTTTAAAATGGCACTTTACTATCATTATCCTGTTTGATTTATGCTCTTTCTGATGATTTATCCTTTATCTATGAGTCACCATGGCAGTATCACAAAATCTAGCAACGTTATCCATAAATCTGACCATCCTGGTCAGTGAGCAGAAGGGAAAAATGGAAGTCTGCCATCCGGTTAGGAATATGCTGTTGAATAGGTATTATTAAAGCAAAAGCTTTAATAAAAAAAATACAATACAAAATAACATGGTTAATAATTTCTCTAATGACCTATTTGCACAGGGACAAATAAACCTATGAAATGGGATCCTCTTATATTTTCCCTCCAGTACACCAGGTAATAGCACATTCAAAATATGCTAATGAAAAAGCTTTTCTCCAATTTGGAATTGTTAGGTTTGTCAGGTAATTTGGACATTGAAAAAGTTTTGTAGTACCATATATACTCATATACAAACCACTCTCATGTATAAATCAGGGTCCATAATTTTGAGGGCAAAATTATGGATTTTGATATGATCCATGGCAAAGTTGAGTGGGTAACTCTGGAATTTATATTGGAATATTCACCTGATTGTAGATATAGTCTGGGGCATTTGTATGAGTACACTCTTCCTATAGCACCAGTTCCATTAGGATGTCTCCCTTGTTATGATCTTTAGTATTGACAGTTTTCTGAACTGGGAAATTAATACTGATGTTCACGGTGCCATTTCTCTGTCTGAGGAGTCAGGAAACTTGAAGATAAAATCAAACAAACTACAAAGGATCCAGCAGAGTTACCACCTCCATTGCCATTTCGGATTCCTCCTCAATCAAAAGATTGTACCATTGCAGTTCTTCATACCATTCTACAGACCATAAACAAGCTTTATTCATCTATTCATTCATTTCCTGTCTTTTCCCTAGTTTGGAATTTAATAAGGGGAACAGTAATAACAAACATTCAGAAGTCCTTGATTTTGTTGCTGTTCTTTCCAATTTACTTTGGAAACCCATGCTTTTTTTTAAAAAAATCTCAGAATACTTTCCATTAGCTTTCAGTATGATTACAGACTTTTATACCAGCTCCCCATTCAATTTATTTTAACACATTATAAACGTTTAAAGAACTGAAACAAAACCTGGAATTTTCAATCAGTCTGATGTACCCACAGCTAAAATGCTGCTCCCCTATCACTTTTTGCTTATTTATGTCCCATCTACATTGAACAACCAAAATCTTATGCTTTGAGGGCGGGGAGGCTTTCCTACTCACCCAAAAATTGGGAAATATACTTTTGGGGACCACAATTCCTACAACTCTGCAGTCATCATGGCCTTTGCATCCTTTTTTCCCCAACTTTGTACAACTGAAATGCTGGCCTTCACGCTAGCTACTCACCACATTTTTAAACAGTCCAGTAAAGGTGCTGAACTGTTGGAGTCACTCAACACCACTGTACTTCACAATCACAGCAAATCTTTAATTGCTTCCTGGCACTTTCCCACCTGCAGTTTGCCAGCTCAATGGATGGAAGAAAACAACACACAACGAGAATAGCTACTGACAGTATTTGCTGGCATAATTATGATCATAACAGTGCTGTTGATTGGATTCAGTTATGCTTGAGTACCACTAAAATCAGTTGGGCAGGTTAGTCATTATTTTAATGGGATCACTAGGATGACTAACTTAGTTTGAATCCAACTGTATGAATATAAAAGGGATAATTATCTGTTACATTCAAATATCTTCTTTTTACAAGACCCAGAAAACTAATCATATTTCATCATGACATCTATGACAGAAGACCTACTGAATTTCCATTGAGGGCTGGCATTCTGTATTGAAGTTATTGCAATAACTACTCCATATTTACTATGTAGCTATGATCATGATGTTATTGCCCAAATTTATATTGTCCTCCCAAACTTACTTTACTCCAAATGAGTATAGGAAGTCTGTTCAGAAATTTCCAGATCCCTCCGGCCAGAGAGAGAGGTAGGAATAAGGAACTGTGATGGGATCCTGCTTCTGATTGTTATGGCCTCATTAGCTGGTGGAAATGTCACCCTCCTGTCCCTCGATCACCCACTCAACAAACCACATCTCCCAGTGTGGTTGCTGCCTGGTAAAGTTGGAGGGGGAAGAGAAGTTAGTAAGCTATGTAGAATATAGGCTTGGTCAGTGACTTCATCACATGGGTCTTCACAAACATCCTACGAGCTGCACACTTCATCTACGGAACCTCACGCCACCTATCACATCACACATACTCACTTCCAGTGTCGTTCCATAGATGAATTGTGCCACAAGCATCCTATAATGCTCTGCCAAGAACATGGGAGGCTTCCTGTGTTCTATAGACAGGAACGGGGCTACCGTTGGGGCGGGAGCCGCACAATGATGCACTGTGGGCAATATGGGGCGCAAGACAATAGGATTGCCCACTGCCCTGTGAATTCACCACAGAAGCTAGTGAATCCCCCTGGATCCAACAGTAAGTGTGATAAAGTCTCAGGAGCTGCCATGGACTGAACCTGGGATCTTACACAAATGAAAGCAAGCATCCTGTTAGTGACATGCATAGGTGTTAGATCACACTTATGCCTAAGGATTGCTCAGAAGTGCAAGAACTGGATATGCCAACACACAAATAATAGTTGATGAAAATATGTAAAAATGTAGAAATGTACACATTGACTATCCCGATTAAAGAGAAATCTTTGAATAACTTTATGAAAGATTGAGACCTGTCTGTCACTTTTCACAACAATAATGGAGGTACAGTAGAGTCTCACTTATCTAAGCTAAACAGGCCGGCAGAAGCTTGGATAAGCGAATATCTTGGATAATAAGGAGGGATTAAGGAAAAGCCTATTAAACATCAAATTAGGTTATGATTTTACAAATTAAGCACCAAAACATCATGTTATACAACAAATTTGACAGAAAAAGTAGTTCAATATGCAGTAATGTTAGGTTGTAATTACTGTATTTACGAATTTACTACCACAATATCATGATATATTGAAAACATTGACTACAAAAATGGCTTAGATAACCCAGAAGCTTGGATAAGCAAAGCTTGGATAAGTGAGACTCTACTGTATTAATAAACTTGATATTCAGGAATTAGTAGAGATTGATTTTAAGTAGAAGTGTGATTACATTATTGCTTAAATGGAGTACACTAATAAGGGATAATAACTATTAGATGGATAATAGGAAGTTTGTGTATTTTTATAAAGTTTAGTTTCAGTTTAGTTGTAGTGTGTAGTTGTGTAGCCTTGTGGTCATGGTAGTTTTATATATCTAAAATGTCTGTGTGTTTTATTTTGTGTTTTAATTGAATAAAAATATTTTTAAAACCTGAACATGTCTTTTTTTGTTGTTGTTGCTGAATTAATATTGTTTTGCAGCTTTCACAGTGCTACTCCCCTCAATTACTGTAAAACCATGCAACCCCCCCCCACATACACAACAACAACAACAACAACAACAACAACAACAACAACAACAAACATTTCATGGCTGGTGGGGGGGGGGGGTTGGAAAAGCATCTGTAGCCAGACATAGGATGATTATTTGTTGAGCTCTCTGGAGGACACCAATTAATCTCAACAGATTATTAAATCATTCTCAAAAGTGAATTCAGGCAGTATAGAATGGACACCCGTACTATAATTCCACACGTAGAGCTACTATGCTACACTGTGCCAAAGATCTGAGTCAAAACATATGCTCTGCCTGTGAGCTACAGTCTTTTTACCATTTGCATTTTAGAATTACATCATCAGTATAGTATGGCCTTTTTAACAAAACAAGGATAAAGAGTCTGGTTGTTCTTGCAGCTGTTATAATTTGCTGAAAATAAGGAAAGACATAAAACCTAAGCCGCACTACAGAGTTAAATAGTACGTTGATCATATGCATAATATAGTCCCTTAGATCACAGGAAATGGAAGAAAAAGGATTCTTCTCATCTTCGATCATCCCACTGCTTCTGTGAACAGATATTTTCAGGAATGAACCCCAAAAGTAGGTTTGCTGGTGAAAAATAGGATGCCTTGTAGTCGCTTCCTTTTCCTGCACAAGAGGGCAGCGTTTCCTTAAATCCAGGCCACATGGCACTTAGGAAGAGCTTTTGTCAGTTTACAATAACACAGGAGGCATGTGATATCTTACTAATTGTTTGGATTTTATAATTGCCTCTGCCGCAAGTAATTTAATGCATGAGGTAAACTCCAGTCCGGCTTACAGCTATTAAGTGGCTATCAGAAGAAAGTACGGTTATCCGAAGCTGTCAGGGATTCCAGCTCTAGTTCGCTCCTTTTTGTGTGTGCCCAAGGATTTATGGCGTAGGCTCCAAGTCAACTGTTTATATTGTGAGTGACATTTTGTCTCTGATGTTACATAAATGTTTGAATACCTGATGCCTCTGTGTTCCTGAGCTGTCTTTCAGTAATGAAGGGAAGGAGGAACTTGTAGGTTATGATGGGGGTACATGCTGTTAAGTCACTAAACCCCAAGAGAAGCTGCTCTGCTTTCAAAACTCCAGCTTTATCCCAGTAATAAAAAGACCAATTCAAAATATTACAACTAGGAACATGTGGCATTAAAAAAGAAGAAGAATAAGATGTATGCTAGAGGGGCCTGAGATTGTCTACCCTTACTGCCCATTTCTATGTGAAACAAATAATAACTGCTGCCAGCGAATACCATTCAATGTTATAAGATGATTCACAGCAACAGACTAATGATTGTCCTTTGAGAAGAGCAAAATCATTTTCCTTGAAGACAAATTATATTCCCAAAGTGATTTCTGTTTACAGGGAGAAGGAATGTACTTGCAAAGACATCACAACTAGAGTTTTATCTATTAAATTGTATAATGGAACATAAAGTAAAGGAGTCATTAAACTTCAATAAACAAAAAACTGGCTCTGCAATCCCAAACATGTTGGAATTGGGATAAAAAGTATCTCACAACATGTGTTTAATAGAACTATTTTTTAAAACAAACAAACAAGTAAATTCATTATTTCTAGAAATCTACAATAGATTATATACTACAACTGTACTATAAATCCATTAGTAATAATCTACTACACGATGATATGGAACTCTCTCCCCCGGACAGTGGTGGAGGCTCCTTCTTTGGAGGCTTTTAAGCAGAGGCTGGATGGCCATCTGTCAGGGGTGCTTTGATTGTGATTTCCTGCTTCTTGGCAGGGGGTTGGACTGGATGGCCCATGAAGTCTCTTCCAACTCTACTATTCTATGATTCTATGATTACATTTCTTGTTCAAACTAGCACAATAATTGGTCATTTCTTCATTCTTTTTCTAGTTACTTTTAAGTGAGAAATGCTTTGAAAGAGCATTTGAAGGGATTCAGAATCTCTCCTCTTTTTTCTATTTTCTTCCTTTGTTAAATTGAACTTTTTTAAAAAAAGGGGGGATATAGAAACATTCAAAAAGTGATGAAAATGAAATAAATTACTAACTACACTGTAATGTAATTTTTTCGTGTCAGGAATGACTTGAGAAACTGCAAGTCGCTTCTGGTGTGAGCGAATTGGCCATCTGCAAGTACATTGCCCAGGGGACGCCCAGATATCTAATGTTTTACCATCCTTATCATCCCTACATGGGGAGATGGAGCTGACAGAGGGAGCTCACCTGCTCTGCTTGGATTCAAACCGCCGACCTGTCAGTCAGCAGTTCTGACGGCACAAGGATTTAACCCATTGCACCACCAGGAGCTCCATTGTAATGTAATATAATAGTCAATATTGTATTAATACTAAGGGCATTGTAAACAAGTTACTTTTTAAAAGTGACTTCCCAATCTCTGAGGATGCCTCCTTACACTAAGATTAGGAGTGCTTATATATTAAAATCATATGGATATGCGGGTACTTTATTTTTATAAGGATACATTTCCATTTTTTTTTCATAGAATCTTGAGAGATCAATTAAAAACTGTTCCATAATTAGTGTTTTGCACTAAGATATAGGGCTTTATCACATGAAACTGCTATTCCATGGTAGATGTACAAGCACCGTCCTATAGCAAACACATACTGGCATGACTTCCCTTGTGATTGCATCTCTCTCTTTTGAAGCAATTGCACCAATTCACCCATCTGGAATATTGGTTTTAATCTTGCAAGATAAACAATAGCTGCCTCCAGGTTTCTTATGGTACATGTATGGACAGTGAAACAGAGTGAAGAGCAGTAAAGAGTTTAGCTCATAGTACTCAGCATGTTATGAAAGCATAAACCTAGCCACCAAAATGGAAATTATATGAAACATAAGGAAAGAAAGCCTTGGGTTTCTTTTTGAAGTAGCCTTAAAGAAGGTTTCCAGAAGATTCAAAATGTTTTCTTTTGTGCAATGCTTATTTAGTTTGGTTGTTTCATTACACACATTTGTTAGTTTTGAATAACAAGTTTGCTAAAACATGTTGTACCATTCGTATTTTTCTTGGAGCTCATCACTGTTTTTCTTGTTATTTCTGGCTCTGATATCAAAGTTTCTGTTAAGGAACTAATGCCCAGGAACACATCTACTTCTAATTGAGATATAGCTGCTGTGTAACAAATTATATTGCCTTTTTTATTATTAGGATTTATGTAGATGTTTCCATAAGTTTGTGTATCCTGTTTATAAAAGGTAAAGGTAAAGGTTTTCCCCTGACATGAATTCTAGTCATGTCTGACTCTGAAGGTTTGTGCTCATTTCCATTTCTAAGCCAAAGAGCCGGCATTGTCCGTAGACACCTCCAAGGTCATGTGGCCGGCATGACTGCATGGAGCACCATTACCTTCCTGCTGGAGCGGCACTTATTCATCTACTCACATTTACATGTTTTCAAACTGCTAGGTTGTCAGAAGCTGGAGCTGACAGCGCGAGCTCACTCTGCTCCCCAGATTCAAACCGCCGACCTTTCAGTCAGCAAATTCAGCAGCTCAGTGGTTTAACCCACTGCACCACCAGGGGCACCATATCCTGTTTATAGTTTGTGAAATATAAAGCGATTTCATTGGTTTATTCCTGAATTCCCATATGTTATTATGGAGATTATTGTGCCATGGCTGGGGTGCCAATTGCAGCTGGTAAATAGTGAATGTTCATTTCAAAGCGACATACCTGCCACCCCCATCCCAGTTCTTCGGCTGTACCTTTAATGTATGAGGGAAACATATGAATAGGTGCCCTAAAACACTTTGTTCCAGTGTTGACATTGGTGCAATAAATCACAAGTACTAATATAGCGAGATTGGAAGAATCAATGTAATGTTGTGGGTATATTTTGGGCATCATTTTTATGCTCCACTTCCCTGTTCCCAAGCTGTAGACATTCAGGTTCTGGTGAGCAGCCAAAAAGGAGCTTTGGCTGCTGAGCCATTGCTTTTCCCTTTTGCCCTTTGATTTCCTTTAAAAATAAAAAATAAGGTAACTGCACAATTTTGAAATTTATTTCTGGCACTATTCTGGCTTCTTTTTGTTGTGTAAGCTATCCCTTCATGGGGGACATACTCTTAAGATGTTTTGGGGAATGTTACTGCTTTGTGTGTTCAGCTACATTCACACTTGTGCTAACAGCATTGATTTGTTAACTGAGATTGCCTTTTGAATATGGATGGGCACTTTTAGTTGTGATTTTGTGAGCTGGATTCAAATTGATAAACATTGCCACTGATTGGAACTCTCAGTTCTAGTATCCGCAGAACCCCAAAAACCGTTTTGGCACTGATAAGTACATCACCCCCTGGCAGCATAAACAAATGTGTACTGGGTATCCATATTTATTATGCAATTCATACTTATTATGGTGGGAGTTCCAGAGAAATGCAATCTAAAACTACATTATTATGCAACTGGAAAATGGCACAATAAGGACCTCATCACACTAGAGCTTGGATCCACTTTAAATCCACTTGAGAAAGGGGACTTTAAACCGCTCAGCCAGACAGATCCTGGGCCTCACAAAACCCCAGAATTCTGCAGGAGGCAGGATTCATGTTCTAGTGTGATGAGACAGTTAGAAACACGAAATAGTAGACTCTCATTATAGTGTCCCAAATCTCAAAGTTTCAGTTCTTCTAGTAAAATGACGTATATTGGGTTGTTGGATTGGATGGTGTACGGTACAAGATGGTGTGGTAAGCAGATAGTACAATCTGTGTTTTGCAAGTGCTATTAGGAGTATCATGAGATAGCGTTTTACAGCTTTTAGGAGTGTTTTACAACTTTCTGTGAGAACACTTTAGAATACTTAAAACAAGCTATTAGACAGTGGTATAGAAATCTCTTTAGTCTTTGGAAGAAATGAAAGCCATTTGCCTTGGTGGTGGTATGGGCACATTTTTTCCCTGGTGTCAGTCACTAGCACAGGCAAGCATATACTGTGAATAATACAACATAGTATCATTTTAACTACCACATTCAATACTGTGTTTTAACCTTGTTCTTCACTGTGTTTCTTAATATCTAATTGCATATGTTTCTATGCTATTCTGATGCTTGTACATTTTATGTTGCTGGTCATCGACCGTAATAAATAAATATATAATGTCATGGAGATTCCTAAAACCAGAACTATTTATTTATTTATTCATTTCCCATACTTATATCCTGCCCTTCTCACCCTGAAGGGGACTCAGGGCGACCCCACCACCGGCAGCAATTAGATGCTCGACATACAAATTCCAAAAATACAATTACAATTGAAATCAAACATTAAAACATAAATTATTAAAACAACAATTAAAATCACGCAAGTTCAAAATTGTAGTCCAGAATCAGTCCATTAGTCAATACTTTAAAATGTTCTCAATTATTGCACTCAATTATTGATGTAATTATTGCTCAAATGCTTGTTCCCATAACCATGTCATAACTAGCCCTCCCCCATCAACTATTGCATACTTATTTCAGAGTGGTACCTTGAAATCAATGTCAGTTGTTTATAAATATATGCCTGCTATTCTCAAAAAATTGCTTCAATTATTTAGGCTTTCCATGTTCTCAACAGCAGTTCACTGAAGTTCTAGACTCTTTGACAAGAACAAGCAAAGCCAGTTTCACCAACTTATTTCTTTTTTGTAATTAAAATATAGTTTTTCTGAATTTCTGAAATTGGAGACACTCCTCGGGTCACTCTGAATGACAAGGGAGAGCTGCTGAGGTCACTTTCATCAAGAAAATGAAGGACTCTCCCACACAATAGTGCTGTTGTTGCTTATATAAATAAACCTTCATTTCTTATTTGCAGTGTGATGAGATAATTCTCCTTGGCTTGGTTTGGGATTGGCTCACTATTTGCAAGCATCTGTGGGCATTTGGAATAAAGTTCATATGTTTCCCATAGTTTTCTTCTGACTTGTAATGTTGGCACATGGATGATGATTGTACTTTGTTAATATCTTTTCTATTACACTCTGGAAATAGTCATTTCCATCACCAGTCATTGTAAAGAACTATTTGGAAATTTAGTGACCACACCCCACAAAACAACAAATGCACTTGTGGAAAATATCAGATTTTACGTGTAGATTGGAAACATCAACCAATAAGGAATAAAACCTGCGATTTAGTACTGAATCAAGGTTTGCACTTCTTTCCCCTGGTAAGTTCCTCATCATGACAACTACCTCACAGGTAGGCATATAGTTCTATAAGGCCTACATACCATAAAGGTACAAGATCCTATCCGATCTTGGAGACTAAGTAGGGTCAGTTCTGATTAGGACCTGGATGTTAGTGGGATGGTGAGGTAATGCCAGGGTTTTTATTATCCAAGATCTTGAATCTATTCAGGAAGAGAGTTCAGCACTTCAGCCTAACCCACACTACAGGGTTGTTGAGGTGACAAAATCAATCAATCTAACATATAATCTAGTGCACTGCTTCTTAAACTGTGGGTCCTAGCCCCATATGTGGTCCCCTTAGCATAGTGTTGGGTCCCAAAAAAGTTTTATGAATGTTATTTACTGGTTGTTTTAGACATTTTCAGAAATCTATAAATGTCTAAAATGTGCAGTTTTTACAGTAGACCGTGCAAAAGATGCTTTAGCTGTACTTCATAGAAGGAAGTATGGCAGGGTATAAGAATAAAGTTATTATTATTAAAATCAGCCTGTTTAGCAAGCCTTTCAAATGTGGATCGGAAAATGTTTGATCTCTATACCTATTTTATATATCTATGTGATTGGGTTCATGTAAAAATTCCTCAGGTCGAAAAGAGTCATGAGTGGGGAAGTTTAAGAACCCTTTTACTATAGGACAATTTACAAATGCTATCACAGAATTAAATGAAAAATGTATTGAATAACTCTTGGGTACAGAGTATAGATGGACAAAGTGCAACTCTGGGCATGCATGTGCCACTGACCTGTGTTTTGCCAGGAATTGCAACATATCTTAGAATCTTACAATAAGAGAATTGGAAGGATTGGATGCACAACCTCCAAAGGATTCCGGAATGAGAATTACATCTTCTGTGTGTTGTCTGTCCTTGTTAAAATTGTGTGTAATTGGCATGGAATGTTTGCTGTATATGTGTTCTGTAAAGCTGCTCTGAGTCTCCTTTGGTGTGAGAAGGGAGGGTATAAATACTGTAAATAAATAAATATCCACATGAGCCATCCAGTCCAGCCCCCTCTCATGCAGGAGAAGCACAAAAGTACCCTCAATAAATGGCCATCCAGTCTCTGTTTAAAAGTCTCCAAGGAAAGAGCTTCCACCACACTCCGAGGCAATGAGTTCCACTGTTTGTTTGTTTTTAAGAATTTTATTAAATTTTTTATACTAAATCGAAAGAGTGAGAACAACCAAGGTATAGAAAAGTAGGGAAAAGAGAGAAAGATAAAAGTCTACAATCTACAAAAATATACCCACACACAAAAAAACAAAAAGCCAAAAAAAATGACTTCCATTCCATCTTCTTGGATAATATTTTCTTATTATTCCTGGATATCTCAGCGGCTTTCGATACCATCGACCATGGTATCCTTCTGGGGAGGCTCTCCGGGATGGGGCTCGGGGGCACGGTTCTGCTGTGGCTCCAGTCCTTCCTGGAGGGTCGTTCCCAGATGGTGAAGCTGGGGGACACCTGCTCAGACCCCTGGCCATTGACCTGTGGGGTTCCGCAGGGGTCTATTTTATCCCCCATGCTATTTAACATCTACATGAAACCGCTGGGAGAGGTCATCCGGAGTTTTGGAGGGCGTTGCCATCTCTACGCAGATGACACGCAAATCCACTATTCCTTTCCACCTGACTCCAAGGAAGCCCCTCGGATGCTGAACCAGTGCCTGGCCGCTGTGGCGGACTGGATGAGGAGGAACAAGCTGAGGATCAATCCTGACAAGACAGAGGCCCTCCTGGTCAATCGTGCGTCGGATCGGGGTATTGGGTGGCAACCTGTGCTGGACGGGGTTGCACTCCCCCTGAAATCACAGGTCCGCAGTTTGGGGGTCCTCCTGGATTCAGCGTTGACGCTTGAAGCGCAGGTGTCGGCGGTGGCCGGGAGGGCCTTCGCACAACTCAAACTTGTGCGCCAACTGCGACCATACCTCGTGAAGTCTGATTTGACCACGGTGGTCCATGCCCTAGTTACCTCCAGACTGGACTACTGTAATGCACTCTACGTGGGGCTTCCCTTGAAGACGGCCCGGAAATTACAACTGGTCCAACGCTCGGCAGCCAGATTAATAACGGGGGCAAATTACAGGGAGAGATCCACTCCCTTGTTTAAGGAGCTCCACTGGCTGCCGTTCATCTTCCGGTCCCAATTCAAGGTGCAGACCATCATCTATAAAGCCCTGAACGGTTTGGGACCCACCTACCTCCGTGATCGTATCTCCTTCCATAAACCTGCCCGTTCCTTGCGATCATCCGGAGAGGCCCTGTTATCACCATTGCCTATATCCCAGGCTCGCCTTGTAAGCACAAGGGAGAGGGCCTTCTCTGCTGTGGCCCCCCGATTGTGGAACTCACTTCCCACTGAAATAAGGCAAGCTCCCACTCTGTTAGCTTTTAGGAGAGAATTAAAAACATGGCTCTTCCATTGTGCTTTCGGTGAGTAATGTCTGTCATATATCTCCGTATTACTCCCCTCCGAACTTCTATCCTCCAGATTACCCCTTCCAAATGTCCCTGCCCATAGTGGAGTACTTCTCTGTCCCTCTCACTCCGGGTTTTATCTTTGTGTTCAAGTGGCCTGCCCTTGATTTATAGTTTTTTTGTTTTTTTTTTCTTGATTTCTTGATGTTCTGTTTATTATTATTTATTGTATTTTAAATGGTGTTATGATATGTTGTTCTTATATTTTATTATGTTGTATTGCTCTGGGCATGGCCCCATGTTAGCCGCCCCGAGTCCCCATTGGGGAGATGGTGGCGGGGTATAAATAAAGTTTTATTATTATTATTATTATTATTATTATTCAATAATATTTTTTTCTTCCTAAAGAGAAAAAAAATAGCAAAATTGTCTCTCGTAATCTTCATTTTCTCAAATTATCCAGATAGTCCTGAAGATTGGCCCAATTTGTTCTTTTCATTATCTTGCCTGTATTTTTCTTCAACAAAAAAGTCAATTCGTCCATATCCTTTATTTCTCTTATCTTTTCCACCCACTCCTCAATTGGTGGAACTGATTCCTGTTTCCATTCTCTAGCGAAAACAATTCTAGCGGAAGTTCTAATATAGGGGAAAAGTTTATCTTCTTGTTCCGTCAATTGTAAGTCTAAGTCTGTAAATCCTAATAGATAATACTCTGGTTTTCTTATAAATGTTCTTTTTAAAATCTTTTGTGATTCTTCATGAATCTTCATCCAAAACTTTGTTGCTTCTTTACAAGTCCACCACATGTGATAGAAGGAGCCAACTTGTTCTTTACATTTCCAGCACTTATCAGAAACTGTTTTATACATATTGGCTAATTGTTTCGGTGTAGTATACCATCTGTGGAACATTTTTATCCAATTCTCTTTCAAATCCGTTGCATATGTATATTTTAATTTTTTGTTCCACATTTGCTCCCATTCTTTCATTTGCACTGGTCTTCTTAAATTTTGGGCCCATTTTATCATACAATTTTTAACCTGTTCCATTTCAGTCCGCCAGGTAAGTAATATATTATAGATATTTGATATTACTTTCTTTTCTAATTTTAAAATCCTATCCCAAGTCACCGCTTCCCAATTAAAACCTAATTTTTTATCTTGATTATAATAATCTTTGATTTGCATATAATGTAACCAAGTAATATTAGGAAATTTTTGTTTTAGTTCCTCATACGTTTTAATATTATTTGTACTTTTATTTAACAAATCTCTATAGGTTGGCCGTTTTCTCCATCCTAAAAGTCTTCTCTGGTGCGCTTCCATAGGGGAGATCCATAAAGGTGTTTTAGAATAAAGTCGTTTTTTATATTTTTTGCCAAACTATTAATAGGGAAGCTCTCACAAAATGATTGCCAAAGTTTTTTTCCTTTTTTTTCTCTTTCATACCATAAATAGGCATGCCATTCCCTTCTATATTTAAAAAGTCTTCTTTGTTCAGTAATATCCAATCTTTTATCCATGTCATAGCACATGCATCGTGGTATGCATTAAAGTCTGGGAGTTCCACTCTTGAACATCTCTTATGGTTAGGAAATTCTTCATAATGTTCAGGTGGAATCTCCTTTCCTGTAATTGGAACCCATTGCTCTGAGTCCAAGTCTCTAGGGCAACAGAAAATAAGCCTGTTCCCTCTTTCTTGTCATATCTTTTAAATAGCTCCCCACCAATACACACTGTTGAATGTATAATAAAATGTGCATTGTTTTTTTCCCCAAAAGTCAACTTCTTGCCACTTCTGATTTTGTTTCCCCTTTCCCATTTGGGCAGAGGGGGCATTTAGACACCCTTCAGTTTCTCAAGGGCAGAAAACTGACTTGCGACAGTTACTGAAATCAATACAAAGTATGGACCAAAAGGAGTTGTATACAGTAGTTGTCAAACCATTCTTTTGAACTGTTTAATCAGCAGTCCTATGGTAGAATACACAAGTAGGTGAAAATGTAGCAGTATCAAGTTCACAGGAAGAAAGTAGGCTTCCATGTCTAAATTAGGAAGATTAGTCTACCTTGGTAGCTTGGTATTGATACTGATACAGACCATAACTCTCTGGTTATCCAGGTATATATATTTCCTTTGACGTTACAGAGCACATTCATTCACACTGTTGCCTGGCCTTTACTTAAGTAGGCTTGATCCTCTGCCATTTGCCCGCCCCCCCTTCTCCTCCCCCCCCTCTCTCTCTGTAACAAACATAAAAATGTTGTGGGTATTTTTTATGGCCAGTTCCACTTTGAATGTCCAGTGCCAAAAATAAACTTCCATTCCTGAGAAAAAAACTTGACAAGGGACTTGGGACTGATGCATTCAGAGGCAAAATACTTTCCTCCATAAGGCTACAATTTCAGGAGTGCCAGCTGGATTCCTGTGGATAATGGTGTGTACAAATGCGAGCTGTAATGTGAAAAGCAAATGCCAAATTGCCATGCTAATTAGTTACGGGTGAATGGTCCCTTTTAGACTTGATGACATTTGGAGTCCATAAACTAACCAACAAGCCAAGAGTTGACATGAGAGATCAGGACAGAGAGGTTTTAGGAAACAGGGAAGGCTTAAAAAGCTGCTCTTAGCCACTTTGGGCAGCCACGCTCTCCTTCAAATGTTTCCTTTTGACTTTCACACAATTCCTAGATTATGAGTAGGTCCTGTGATGGTTTTGGAAGTGATGTATGAATGTAAGCAGATACATTCCATTTGCACAAGTAACACAAACAGTTGAGATGTAGTCAGAGCTGCCCCATGAACAATGAGCAATTGGCTAGGTTCAATTTGAATCCATCAGAGTCTTGGGGCAAACAGTTCATGTATGTTTACTGGAGTTTGCCTAAACAGCAGCTGATACTTGCAGTAATTTTTATAATGCCTCTGTTGTGTTTCACCAAGGAATGTCTTCTGAAAGACTGAGAAAGTTTCCATATCTATGTTTGATCAAATATACAAAATCAAATTACTTTTTAAAAAAAAAATCTGTAAAATGACTTTTAATGCAATGCTTAATACTTATTAATTCTACTGACTATGTTTGTATGTATAAACAAGCAGATAGATCAAAATGGATTTCTTTCCATGTTCTCAATTTGTTTTATTGTAATATTCATATTTTGAATATGAATATGCTCCCTGGCAACTTTACTACTACTGTTATTATTTTCATGATTTGATTTTGTAATCTCACTTTTGTAATCTCACTTAGGGGACAGGGGAAAGGGAATCGTCTCAAATAAATATTCCTAGCTGCTGGGATACTTTACGCAGATAGTACTGGAATAATAGACTTTTAGTATGCCTTTCCATTTATATATTGATATATTGATAGTGCAGCAGATTGGATTCCCATTCAGTGCAATCACGCAGTATCCCTTACCACCGCTTGCCACCTCTTCCCATTGCTGTTTTGGGATTGACTCAGACCCCTGTGAAGTCATCAAGTGGTTTATCCTCTTTGAGGCTAATCTCATTATAGAAAATCTTGTTTACTGGACATGCCGTTAATAGATTAATTGTTCATTAATTCTTTCCCTCTTTCTTTCTAATTCAGTCCCTTAGAAGATTGGCCATCTCCCTGGGACACGGCCTGGGGATGAATTCTAGTTAAATATATTCCAACAGCCCGACACAGCAGATAAAAGATTTACAGACATCTCCAAGAGATGTTAAAATGGCAGCGTGTTATTTGTGGAGAGATGTGTATTGTCAGAAGTCCTATGAAACATGCCATGTCTAAATATTATCTTTCCTCAGCAATGTCTCCTTGGAAATAAATGACTCACAGCTGTGAATGCTTTTCATATAATTGGAAGGACTACAGGCTTCAAATGCTGGGGAAGCTCCATTCATTAAGTTCATGGGAAATATCAATTTTTTCTATTGATTTGCGAGCAAAATGCCCATCATTGTGACAGGCAGATAGTATTTGGAGAGACAGCCAGGTTATTGCAAAGAACTCTGGGAGAAATACAGTGCCTGTCTTCACATACATAGCATTCCTCAATGAAAGAGCTGGACTAGATAAATTCTGGGAATTGTAGGGGGGGGGGGGGAGATAACTTTTCTAAGCTCTGATGTGGAATCCCTATTTGTGGACATTGAGTTTTCCACTGAATGCCTCTGATTCACAAAATGCAGCACTTTTCTCCTTGTTCCTTCTCTTTCAGGCAAAAGATCTTGAGTACAGAGTATATGTGTGTGACAGAAATGGGTTCTAAACTTCACAACACAGAGTTAACTCTTTGTTTAATATTAAAAAAAATGAGGAAAACTTAACAGATCTATCAAAGAGCTACAGATCATGGGACTCTGAAGGGGTGAGGATGGGCATCTGCAAGAACAGGAACCCTACCTGGTTCAAAGAAATGAAATTAGCGAAACCCATTGAAGTAACACAAAAAATTCTTACTTCCCCCCAAAATGGTAAAGGAGGTTGAACATTTTGAAGAGAAATAAGAATAGCAAAACCAAAGAAAATGGCCACAGGCTAAGAAAGGTTTGCATTGTGCCTGTAACAGTGGTTACAGGTGGTACCAAGTAATTCTAAACTTTCTACTAAAAAGAAAACTTTCCTATGGCACTTGAACATTGTCCTCTGGCACATCTACACTAAATTACTTAGGCCAGTGTGAAACCAGCAGAGAGGAAAGTGATTTTGGTATGTGGATAATTAGATGGAAAGTCCTGGAATTTTGAAGCCTTGCTGGTGCTTGTATGCACTGCAGAGGCTGGCCTTGAACCCATTCCAGGATCTTGATAGCTGCAAAGAATGTAGCTTTTTTAAAACTCTGCCTTACTTAATGTGCAGATGTGGATCTCTGAGGCACCTCGATCTTTCATTGCTTTTGTCATGCGATTTGTTTTACACTCATACGTGCTGATATGTATTAAGAGCATTATTTCTGAATATTGTATGTGGTTCATCATGTCCAACATCTATATTTCTTGTTTTCCATTTTAATGGGCATGCTTTTAACTACTTTTGATTTTATTCGTAATTCCATTATGTATTTTAGCTTTTGTATGATCTGAACTTTTAAGTTGCATCTTTTTTCAAATAAAATTATAAGCCACTTTCTGACCAGGATTGGGGAAAATGTGATGATGATGGTGGTGGTGATAGGCTGAAATCGTGCATCCAAGACATACGCCATGTCTACACAGGTCAAATAAAATGGACTCACCTTGCAACTTCTCTGAGGAGCTGCATGGTGTGTAATTGGTTTCACAGCAGAATCATTACTTACAGCCATTAACCTGGCAGAAAAGGAACTGCAATCTACTCTGAAGCTTTCATGGATCTACTCCAACAATTTCCTCTGAAGTGATCCTGGAACTTTTTAAGTATGGACAACTAGATTTGGCTAGATCCAATCCGATGTAGTGTCCACACCTCAAACAGACTCACTCCTGTGTCACTGGCCAGAAGCAGCCACACAGTAGGACCTTGCTGGTGACAGCACTTCTGGTATTCACGTGGCTGGGTGCCCATCGTGACCTCATCAAAAATGAGGTCACCAACAAGGTTCTGATAGAGAGCTGCTTTCAACTGGTAAAACAATAGCAACAGTAGCATCCCCAATGCATTCTCAGCCTGTCTGGCTATCTGGACACCAAGGGGTTCCAAGGATGCTCCTTTACTTTGTCTGGGACAACTCTGGAAAATAGCATTCTGAATTATTTCAGTAGGTGTAGATGCAACCACAGCCACAGACATATAACCACAATTTCTCCCAATTCTACTTTCTCTAATCCTATCTTTGAAGATGCACAGTACTCTCAATACAGCCATTTCCAAGGCACTGGAGTATGACGTTAGTAACAATGAAGGTAACCCTATTTTGTGATAGAGAGCAGCTAGCTACTATGATTAAGAAGCATTTCCAACAGTGACTTTAGAAAATAAACTTTTATTATAGGGACTCCATTAGAGACAGGAAAGCTCTTCAAAGCTAAAGCCAAACCAGAAAAGGACGAGAGCTATGTTGGTTGTACTTCTGGGGCTGTGAAATCACAAAAAGGAAGCAGAAAGAAGTGGTGGAGTAATCCCTAAGCATATCAGTCTCAGAAAGGTTAGGATAAGTGGATAAGACAGGGGATGTTAGGTCACTGAAACACTCATTAACCCTATCACTGCTGCTCTGTGTAAGATATCTTTAACTCTTGAAACACTGTGTGTTGTTGCATTTTCAGTAACCTGTCATGGTGCACACTCAGACTGGCAGCTGTAGAGACCCTTGTGGGGTCCCTGTCGCATGCCTTGCAACTGGGAGAGGACTGGGCACAGAATTATTAACAGCCCTGCTCTCCTGCACCTAAGAACTGTGGTGTGTTATATATATAGATATTATATTTTGTTTTATGAGCAGATTTTGTAAATTTAATACATGCACCCCATTTATCTATAACTCTATTTCTCCACCCTCTTCTTATTTCTCTCTTCCTCCATTCTATATTATCCACTCATTTATCTAATTTTCTTAGTTCTGTTCACTCTTTTGTTTTTGTTTTTTCCCTTCCTTCCCCCCCCCCATCCCCATCCTCATACCACAATTTCCATTAGAACTCTAACTTCATCCATGAGCTCAACTTTTCCTACCTCTGTGCAGTATTTACATTAGCTTCGCCTCTTTTTATCCATTCTGTATATATCGTCCATTTCTCTCATTTTTTCTCATTTTATCTTCCTTCTTATCCTCACAGATTACATTTGCTATAATTTCTGATTGGATTTGATCAAGCAAGTAATTCTTCCAATTTACCATATTCCATTTCTTTTCATCTTTCCAATCCCAAGCTATGATGTCCTTTCCTGTAAGAATCTTCACTTTGAATAAATCTTGATATTTTACATTGATCTTATTGTTTCCTAATATTCACATCAACATCAGCTCCATATTTACATTAAGTGGTATTTTAAATATTTTCTCTATTTTTTTCATTATTTGTTCCCAAAATGTTTTTGCCTTTGGACATTCCCACCACATGTGAGCATACCATCCTTTGCTTACTCCACAATGCCAACATGTTGAACTTTTACCGATAATCATATTTGAAAGTTGTGCTGGGGTACGATACCATTTCCAAATGAATTTCCTTTCCATTTCTTTATACTTTTCTATTTTTATTTTCCTAGCCTCTCTTTTTAAGTCCTTGATTATTTGTCTTGCAAGTACTTCCTCTTTTTGCCATTCCTCATATTTGATCATCCCTATGTATATTTCTCTAACCAGCCCTTTCTCTGAACTGTGCTTTTCTGATTATGTCTTCCATCATACTCCCTCTACCTATTCATTCTTCATATTTTCCTTGTTTCAGTTTATTATACATATAGCCCTAACATCTTAATCCAATTTTTGTTTCCCATCTTGTTTATTATTCTATTTATGGGAATGAGATGGTTGTCCATTTCATGTAAATCTTTAATCCTATAATATCCTTTGTCCTTCATTTCTCTCCACCAGCTAGAATCAAGCTCCTCATAAAAACTCTCAAGTGGGGTCCATTTTGATGTTTCTGGCATCCATTTAGGTTGCCATTTTTTCCAAAATTTTAATGCCAGTTTTCTGGGGTCTCTTGAACTGTGGTGGTTGGAGTCTTCAAAGGTAGGATTAGGAGGGTGGGTTACCTTTGGTCCTTGTGATTGCCTATTTACTGTAAATGTGAACTGGAATCATTACAATGTCATAAATCAGACTTACACCACTGTAATTACCAAACAGGGTGCTAACAACAGGCACCCAGCTACATCTAGAAGGGCACACTTTTTTTGAGTGCAATTTCACCCATTATGCTTTGTCTTCCATCAAATAACGATGCACACAGCCCCGCAACAACCTCATATAGGTTGATTGCAACCAGGCCCGCAGCCAGGATTTTGATTCGGGGGGGGGGGGGGGGGCTGAGTCTGTGTGAGAGAGGATCTACCTTAGCAAACCTTTTGTATTGTTATCCCAATACCCCCATGCATATGGGATATATTGAGCATGGTGATCAGATCATGATATGAATAAATGTAACAGTACCAGTAAGGCCTTCTTGCGGACCACCTTAAGAATTTGGGGGGGGGGGGTGAAGCCCCTCAAGCCACCACCCCTCCAGCTACATGCCTGAGTGCAACAATGTCAAATGTCTATTTGCTGTGATCCCAATACATGCTGAAAACATTACAGCATAGAACTTACTGAATATGTTTTCCCCCTCCCACACACATACCACTATACAAGGATTAATTCCTATAGGAAATGGGTCATGCAAACTGAACCTTCAAAATAATTAGTGTCTGATATTAGTTAAGATCTGATCAGAAGGCAGTTGATCAGATGTTCACAAGTGGTGCATCAATACTGTAGAATTCACTCAGTTTGACACTACTTTAATTGCTATGGCTTGAAACTATGGAATCTAGGGATTTGTAGTTTGATATGGCACCAGCTGTATTCATTAGAGAAGGCTATGAACCTGTTAGAAATCTACAAACCTCTGAGAAGGGCCTTCCTCTCTGTCCCACCACCCACTCAAGCACATTTGGTGGGAACAAGAGAGAAGGCCTTTTCAATGTTTGTGCCCAAACTCTGGAACTCTCTCCCAAGAATGGGCCCGTCCCTGCTAGCCTTCTGCAGGCCTTTGGGGGAGGATGAGGGGCACAGGGACATGAGGGGGAGCAGAGTTGGGGGGGATATTTAATTTGAAATGCAATTTTAATTCTATAAGTAGTTTTATTGTAACTTAAATGTGTTTTTACTTATATACATGACACAATATTTAAGTCTTTTTCAATTGTTTTTAATTTTTGTGTTTGCCATTTTTAAATTTATTGGATTGTGTCATGTAACTGTGAGCCACCTTGAGCCCCATGGGGAGAATGGCAGGGTAGAAAGAAAGTTAATAAAATAATAATGATAACAACAACAACAACAACAACAACAACAACAATAATAAGGACCTTGTATAAGTACAACTCCCTTGATACCATAATGTTTAGCCATTACAGGTAAAATGGTGTCAAACTACATTACTTTTGAAGTGCAGATGCACCCAAAGTTAATAACTAGAAAACAAGCACTGATCGATTGAACTTATAGATGCCAAGAAACCATGTAAACATGCATCCCTCCTTCCATGTTTAAAAATACCTCCATTGCACACTCCTGCAGCTCATCCGAGTCATGAATGCTGTACTACAAGGTGTCCCAAAATTCTCCATAAATAGGAAAAACTAACAAATTCATAGAAAGAGGTGGCCAACATGTAGAGAATATATATATATATATATATATATATATATATATATATATATAGAGAGAGAGAGAGAGAGAGAGAGAGAGAGAGAGAGAGAGAGGAATATTTTGTAAATAAAAGTACATTTAGCTACAATTTACCATTATGCCTGTGTATAGAGACTTTTGCACTAACCTGTATTTTACAAAAGAGTCCACTGAGGAAAAATTCTATAAAGTGAAATAAAAAAGAAACAAATATTTGTTTTTGTGCTTTTGGGTCATTTCTGACTTATTAGAGCCCTAAGAGAAACCTATATCGCTCTGTATGTGTGCTTGGAAAGATTTGTTTAAGTGAGTTTGCCATTGCCTTTCTCTGAGGTTAAGAGAGTATGACTTGCCCAAGATCACCCACTGGGTTTTCATTGCCAACCTGGGATCTGAGCTTTGGGCTCTCAGATTTTGGCTTGTAGAATGCTGTCTCTTATTTACTTGCTTAGAAATATAGATACACACACACACACACACACACACCTTTATTTCCTCCATGATAAAGAGAACTGCTAGAGAATAAAATATTTTATTGACTACTGAAAAAATACATTATCATTTCATTACTATGCCTGAAGAGGTATGGGGGCGGAAATCAAATCGAATCAAAAGTACTTTGGGAGAAGCATGGCTTTTTCAATGCACAATACCTCTTTGGATATGAGGAGTCTTTTCAGCAATAAAGGCCTACTTTATTTGGAAGATGAGATTTTTCTTTCTGCAAAAGTTCCTTATTCTGTATTGTCACTACCATAACTTTATACATGGCCAAGCAAAGATTTGAACTTTGGTCTCCTGAAATCATGGTTTTCCAGTAGTGGCATTGGTTACTTAAACTAAATACAGTTGGCCCTCATTATCCATGGATTGTGCACCTACGGATTGATCTACCCATAGCTTGAAAATATATCTTAAAATCCAACATTCTTTTGGCAAGCCCAACTTGAGAAGATCCTTTGAATCAACAGAGTAAGGTAAGTGTTGATACACCATTTAACAAGTGATTCAACAAGTCTCCTCTAATTGGAACTGTCAAATTAGGCCCCTATAGTGAGATGCATGAGTAATATTCTCTAGAAAGTTTTCCTTCAGTTATATCCTCTTGTTTCATTACTGTCATTTCCATGTTGTTTGTGTTTGGAGGTGACTCAACCAGATGACTGTACAGCAGCAGATGATGCACTTTATGATTCCTTCCAATCTGCTTTTCAGGGAGTCAAACTAGCCTAGTTCATTAGCATCACGGTTGGACATTACTAAAATCTACAGTTTTATGTCTCTTGCTCTCATCTTTTCACAAATCAGGTTCCCAGAAGCTCACTCTTAGCTTAATTATCCCACAAAAATTACCTTGAGACAGATTCTTCAGGCACCTAGGAAAATTCAGGTAAATGATTAAAGCAGAAGTTTCAAAACAATGTTAGGAGCAAAACATTATCTATACAAGAATCTTGCATCACCACAAGTTGATGATCATTCTTGGTTTGCATGGTGTTTGTAAAAATGAAGTGATTATGGCTGAGTCCCAGAGACTGAGGCTATCATTACAGAATGTGAGATGGCTGTCTCAGAAAATTGACATGAATGTCATAAGAGGACAAATATCATTAGAGCTTTATCAGGGAGACATGTTGATCTGTCTTATGGTGTGTATGTGCAAGCCTTCCTAGCTTTTTCACCCCAGAAAGCAAAATGTATTAGGCAGGCCTTGAAAAGTGAAGTAAGATCAGGATTAGCAGTTCTGTGGTTTCTAATCCATGGCAACAGAATAAGCATTTCAACATTAACTAGGTATCCACCATGCTATTTAAGGTTAACAGATCCAAAAATTGAAAATTTGTTAACTGGTATCCTGTTGGTGATATTCTTGTACAATGACACCCTCTCCAGCTTCATAATTTGCATCTTCTAAACTGGAGTTCAACACCCATAAATGTTCAGTAGTCTATGGAGGCTGACGCATCCAAGCAACATCCAGTAGTGCAGCCAGGAGTGGAAGAAGAGACCACCCTTCCAGATCTTTGGAAAGCTAACCTGAGGTTTGGAAGATGGCTTGTTCCGAATGGGGTTGCACTCCATCTGAAAGAGCAGATTCATAGTTTGTTGGTGCCCTTAGACACAACATTGTTCCCAGAAGTGGGGCAGACCTTGAAAAGTGTTTGGAAGCCACAGCTAATACAAAATGCATTGGCTGGATCATTGTCAGATGTGCATTTTAAAGAATACCAGTCATACAAGAATTACACTGATTTCAGTTGCCTTCTTAGCTCACTCAAGTTGCTATAAAGCCATAAACATCTCAGGATATCTAACAGACTGCTTCCTTCCATATTAGCCTCCTGAAAGCTAAGATAATCAGCAGAGACCCTGTTACATAGAATCATAGAGTTGGAAGAAACCCTAAAGCCATCCAATCCAATCCTCTGCCATGCAGAAATACACAATTAAAGCACTATCCATAACTGACTATCCAGCCTCTAAAAACCTCCAAAGAAGAAGATCCCATCACACTCCAAAGTAGAATATTCCACTGTTTAAATAGCTCTTACTATCGGGGAAAATTTCCTAATGTTTAGGTGGAATTTCTTTTCCTATATTTTGAATCCAGGCTTAAAATCCAATTAAGACATAACACAAAGGGAAAAGGGAATAGCTATGTGGGTGGGAGGCGATCATGTCCCATAGATATTGCATCTTCTTCTTTCCCTCCAAACCCAGGACAATGACAGTTGGGATGGATAAAAAGTCTTATCTTCTGGGTTTAGACATGGTGGAATTGTGTCTGCCCTGCCTTCTCTCTGCATTACAGGTAAGGTTTGACCAAAGTTGCACCACCTCTGCCTTCGATACTTGATGGAACAAATAATGGTATGGGCCTTTTTGGCCACTCCTACATGATAAAGAAATACAATCTCTGCCCACCTGAACATTTATGTTGTTAAATGGGAAGTTTTTATTTTACTTCTTTTGATTGATCTTCAAACTGAAATGTAGTCCTGGTTTCACCTATTAGGCCTAACTAGACCGGACCCTTCCAGCTGATCAAGGAGATGTTGACAAGCTGGAAGGTGTCCAGAGGAGGACGAATAAAATGATCAAGGGTCTGGAGAACAAGCCCTATGAGGAGCGGCTGAAAAAGCTGGGTATGCTTAGCCTGCAGAAGAGAAGGCTGAGAGGGGACATGATAGCCATGTATAAATACATGAGGGGAACTCATAGGGAGGAGGGAGCAAACGTTTTCTGCTGCCCTGGAGACTAGGACGTGGAACAATGGCCTCAAACTTCAGGAAAGGAGATTCCACCTGAACATTCAGAAGAACCTGATTTTGAGAGCTGTTCGGCACTGGAATTCTCTGCCCCGGAGTGTGGTGGAGGCTCCTTCTTTGGAGGCTTTTAAGCAGGATGGCCACCTTTTGGGGGTGCTTTAAATGCGATTTCCTGTTTCTTGGCAGGGGGCTGGACTGGATGGCCCATGAGGTCTGTCCAACTCTATGATTCTATGATTCTATGACCCAGTGAGAATTTACAAATGATTGACTCATCATCCAGCAATTGATCGAACAAGTCTACCTCCCTTAGGTTAACTAGTAGGATTTAGACCATAGCATACCTCATCACATCCAAGAACAGTTTAGAGGATACATGCGCAAACTTCATGGTATCCATAACTCTGACCTCCAGAATGTGGACTTGCAACCAGCATCCTACCACTTAAGATGTTGTTGCCTGATGGCCCATATCTTCAGTCTCATACTTTAGTCCATTCAGCTTCAGAATATTCACTGCTTTCTTGTCTGAGGGCCCTTCCACACAGCCTATATCCCATAATATCAAGGCAGAAAATCCCACATTACCTGAGTGTGGACTCAGACAACCCAGTTCAAAGCAGATATTGTGGGATTTTCTGCCTTGATATTCTGGGATATAGTTACATCTGTGATTAAAACACAAATATGCTAAGCATGCAATTTGTATTTAAACAATAGGAACCAAGCTTGTCTCCTTTTCTTTTTACTGTTGCCATCTCCTCCTGCTTTCATCCAAGCTTCAATGGCTGCACTGGTTTTCTTGCTGAACTTCCTGTGCAATGGGAGGTGGAGTGTGGTGGTGAGATTACACAAAAGGCCTGACAAAATCACATGAAACTCTACTTTGGCTCCTACATTTATGCTCTGATTTAATCCTTTCCACAGTCAAGGGTTTTCTGTGATAACTCTAAATGTTCTTATTGGCAGCTTTAAAGGTCTGGGTAAATCCATACACTACTGCCCTTGTCTGAAAGGCCAGGTCGACACATTCTCACATTATTTACCAAATTGTAAACTTTGCCTGAGACTTGGTAGAGAGAGGAGAGAACAAACTCCCAGTGTTTAAGAACAGCTTGTATCATCGACCAGCTATTTTAGATAAGGTAGATTATTTTCTCCTATGGAGGAAAGATATCTGACACTGCTGAAGGAAAGTCAAGTCAGGCTTTTATTCTATTTCACAAGGAAACGGCTCAGAACATGATATATTTTGACTTTCTGTGCATTCATGGCAGCATATATTATACCTGTATTTTATCATCGTTTTCAAAGAAAATGTTATATACATGTACTGTCCGTGTTTTATGTATGGTATGATCCTTTTATTCACAAGGGGATACCTTCCTGAACTTACAGGGGAATCAGGAAACCACGAATGATAGAAAACCCTAGTAAAATGAACCACTTTGACTAAAAGTTACTTTAGAGAACATAGAAAATTCCTACAATGGTGTCTCTATCAGATTTTTTTTCACTGGCCTACAGATGATTGTGTGATGTGCTCCACACCCATGGGTATGGGAGTACCTGTAGTACTGTATTTAATCCCTACTTCATCGATGCTGCTTTTAGCTTCAGGTAGTTTCATGTCAATGTGAGCAAATGACTAGAAAGAACTTGCACAAAGATCTATCAGCGGCACAAGCCTGAAGGGGAAAAAGAACACTGGACAGTTGTGCAAATCACATGTGAGATCAGAAAAACGCATTAAAGGAATGGTCTAACAAGCTAAATCATATCCTCAGTTTGGAAGGGGTTAAAACCCAGTATGGATTCACCACCCCATTGATGCAGCTGCTATTGGGAATAAGCACTTATTAACTGTATTGAATCTATAAACAATACACTGGGTAGTGCATTTATAAGCCCAGGGAGCAATAGAGAATTTGCAGACAATTTCTGTAGAGAATCCAATACAAAATGAAACTGTCCAGAAAAGCCTCTTATTTAATTATGGCCGGCATCCTATTGAGCAATTACAAATGTGTGCGCAAGATTTGGGAGCCCTCAATGGTGCAGCGGATTGCTGAGCTTGCTGACCGAAATGCTGGCAGTTCCAACTCGGGGAATGGTGCGAGCTCCCACTGTTAGCCCCAGCTTCTGCCAACCTAACAGTTTGAAAACATGCCAATGTGAGTAGATCAATAGGTACCGCTCCAGCAGGAAGGTAACAGTACTCCATGCAGTCATGCTGGCCACATGACCTTGGAGGTGTCTACGAACAACGCCGGCTCTTTGGCTTAGAAATGGAGATGAGCACCAATTCCCAGTCGGACATGACTAGACTTAATGTCAGGGAAAACCTTTGCCTTTAACTACCTACGCAAGATTTATGCATTGATAACTGTTTGGTAATTTGTGTTTATAATCATGGTACTATGACAATGATCCCAAATGCCTCCCCAACATATCTTAGCTGCCAACAACTGCACCAAGCAGTGGACGTCTGTTCTGCTGATAACTGGGATGCTGAAGGTTACCAGACTGCCACCTTCCTCCACTGAGCTGCTGTGTGATATTCAGAAGCAGGACTTCTGGGACAATTCATTGCACCACCAGCAGAGGTTTGGAAACATCATCTCACTTTGGTCATGTTGGTTTTGACCAAGTTTTCTCTAATATGACATTCTATTCTACATCTCCCCCTATGAACCCGCACGATCACTATGCTCATCGGGGGTGGCCCTCCTCTCGTTCCCACCACGCTCGCAGTCGCAGTTGGTGGGGACAAGGGAGAGGGCCTTCTCCGTTGTGGCCCCCCGGCTTTGGAACTCGCTCCCCAGAGAGATCAGGCAGGCCCCTACCCCCCTCTCCTTTCGGAGCAGCCTGAAAACTTGGCTCTTCCAAAAGGCCTTTGATGACTGATCCCTGTAGGATTGACCTGTTTGCCTATTCAGTATCAGACCCTCAGGTATGCCTTCCCCAGTATTATAATTGCACTTTAATTGACTATGACAGCTGAGTAATCACCCCTCCCTGATGACTATGTCATATTTTGCACCTTGGCCTAGATCCTTGGGATTTTAAGATTTTATTTTGTATGTGACTTTTTATGACTGTTTTATTGTTGTTTGATGTTTTATTGCTGATTGATCTGTTTTATTGTTTTGCTTTTGCTTTTATATTGTTGTGTCCGGGCTTGGCCCTATGTAAGCTGCCCCGAGTCCCTTCAGGGAGATGGGGCGGGGTATAAGAATAAAGTTATTATTATTATTATTATTATTATTATTATTATTATTATTATGTCCATAGCAGTCATTTAGTTGTTTATGGAAAGTATTATAAGAAAGGGAGAACATTTTCCCCCAACAAAACTCAATTGATTTGGCAACTTAATCAACTATCTTCAACAGAGAGGAAAAGTTTGGACAGGCTTTATAAATTTACACCATTTTCAAAGACGTCCATTGACATCTCTCAGATTAATAACCAATGCTGGCTGAGGTCCTACAAGAAAAACATAACTAAAATATCAATGGATGGGGTTAGTCATGCCCTCCTGCATCATCTTGCTTTTCAGCACTTCAAAACTCCATGACTCAGGACAGTGGACTTGTTTCTAATGTGGATTTCAGTAACTTGGATAATTATGGCAATGCAAACAGAAATCAGTTACACAGCCAGAAGTTTAACTTGCATCTTTACTGGCTAATGGGATGATTGTCCATATTAGCCCCATCAATAAAATTCTGCAAGCAAGAAGGAATAGGATTGCAACTTCACACAGCGAGGATTGCTGGATCCTTACTGTTCCCTGCCTCGGACTGCTTGAAATAGTGGTTCCCCCTATTAATGCCAGTGATCCTGTGCTGAAGCAGTGAAGTAGGAATCTATAGGTCTGGCCCAAACATGCTTTGCTGAAGTGGAACAGCAAGTGACACTCTGCTACAATCACCCACTTTGTCATGTGAGACAGAAAATCCCACAAAATGCCCTTTCCCCAACCCAGCCATACACAGGCAATATTTTTTTTTAATTCAATTTGCTGTAAAAACCTGTGGCCAGAAGTGGTGATTTCACCCTGTCTAATTGTTGTTCCAGTCCTAGGAACTGGAAGCAGTTTCATGCACATATTACTCTCTGAGAAATTGCCTTTCTGTTCAGAGTGGAAACTTTTTGGATTTAGTCCACTTCTCCAACTCATTGGGGAACCAAAGAATCTCTGCAAAAATTAAAAGCAAGGTGTCACACTCAGTGGAAAGAAATGAGAAGAAGGCTGTTTATATGTTGGTACACTCAGCACAGATCTGGTGAGCCCTTACAGGAGAAGAAGTGGGTTGCATGGCAATTTAAGGCAGGCTCCACAAGGTTTCCTATGACTTTTTCTATATACACTGACAGCTGCAGTCTATCTTTGCTTATTAGCTGCTGCAGCTAAGTGAGTGATTCTACATAAACAGGAGAGCAAGCATTGTGAAGAACCCTAACTACGACATTTTAATTAGCAGCACATTTCTGGGTTCTTTCCCTTAGAAGAAATAGAAGCCAGTGGGAAGTAACTGATGGAGGGGGGGATAGGTAGTGAAACATGAAATAGTTGGCTCTGTGGTTTTTGTTTTTTGTTTTGCTTTTGTTTTTTTCATGGCTGTGCTATCGAAGAAGCCTAAAACATTTCTTGTACGTTTGAAACCAGAGTCTGGCATACTGTCAACTCTCCTTTCTGCAAAGTAAACCAAATGTGGGTAGTTGTCAAAAAAATTTTAAACACACACACACACACACAAAGGTGGGAGGAACATCACCATGGTTTGGAGTTGTTTTAACACTTGCCGAGAGATATCCTGGACACACTGCTGGCTCATAAAGTCCTAGACGAGCGAGAGGCATTAACAGGAAGAGGAATGCGTAGGATATGTTACCAAGGCTGGATTCACATGAGCAGTTCACAATCCCATTGTCATGTGGAAGCTCTTCTTTTCAATTGACAGGGTATGTTGCCAGGAGCTACAGTGGCTATTATGAGACAAAAGGCACATTGTGGTGGAAATTTCAGCTGACTAAGGTCTTTTGAATCCATCTTCAGCAAAATGTTGGGGGTGAATAGACGAGGGCAGAAAGAGCTCATGGGGACTTTGGTAGTACTTGTGGTTAGACTCAAAGACCAACAGCAACTGGAAGCTTCATTGCAAGAAGATACACAAAATTATGCACAAATATTTTACTATACATAATGGTTGCCACATTCTGTTATTTATGTCTGTGAGCTCTCAACTTAATGACTAATTTCACTAAGGATTCTTTTACTTATTATATTATTCTGTTTTCACTGTCATAGCTACATCCTTGAATGTGTCATTACGTGAGGCAGTGGAGTCCCAGGATTCCATAGGATGGAACGTTGATCATTAAAATGGAATCATGCCGCAATAATGAGTGAGAACTCTAATTAATTGAGATGGTAAATTAGCCATTGAACAGAGATAGATGAGACAGACAAAAAATGGTGCCCATCAGCTACTTTCTCTTTGTGTTTTCTTCTAGCATTCTCTTTCAGTGTTCTCATCAGTCATCCTTAAACATAAAAATATGTCACTTTCAAATATGTGCAAGCGACATTGATGTACCAGCATCAGAAGTGGATTATGATAGCCATATATAAATATGTGAGGGGAACTCATAGGGAGGAGGGAGCAAGCTTGTTTTCTGCTGCCCTGGAGACTAGGACGCGGAACAATGGCTTTAAACTAACAGAGAAGAGATTTCACCTGAACATTAGGAAGAACTTCCTAACTGTGAGAGCTGTTCAACCATGGAACTCTCTGCCCTAGACTGTGGTGGAGGCTCCTTCTTTGGAGGCTTTTAAGCAGAGGCTGGATGACCATCTGTCAGGGTAGCTTTGAATGTGATTTCCTGCTTCTTAGCAGGGGGTTGGACTGGATGGCCCACAAGGTCTCTTCCAACTCTATGATTTTATGATTCTATGATTAATCAGAAATCAGGATTGAGGAGAGAATGCTTTTCCTTTTTCCTTTTGACTATTTCCTGCTGAATATCACCCTTAAATCAGCTCCCTCCCTCACACACATATTTTAAATACATGCATATTTTAGAAGCATAAATCTATAAAAGTATAACAGCAAGCTTGGGTGAAATATAGAATAAGAAAGTATCAGATAGCAGAGAAAGGATAAAAAATGCCTGTCTGCTCTACAGGAAACAAGAGTAGAGGTAAGTAGGAAAAAGAGAGGGAAGGAATTCAGAATTCAGATATCATGGTGTAATGGTTTTAACCTTAGACTATAGCTCTGAACCCACTGGGCGACACTGGGTGTATCAGAGGAAAACAAAAAACTGTGTGATAGGGTTGCCTTAGGGTCACTCTAAGTCTGAAACAACTTGAAGGCACACAGCAACAATAATCCTAATTAATCATTGATTATTAGGCTTGTGCAAATGGCTGGAGGGTGATCAGTTTTTGGTATCCGAATTTCAATGGGTACCCATATCCATTTTTGGGAGCCTCCCAAAAATCAGTTAATGGAAAAAATCTGGTTTTGGCTAGGCAGCTGAAAGATCCGGGAAGATCAGACCCATTGGCAGCAATGGGGAGCTTACTAGGCTCCCCTTTCCAGTCCGGGGATCCTTTCCTTTCTTATTTCAAGGGAGTCTGGGTTTAAGAACTGGATTAAGGAAGCATCCTTCCTGTGACCCTTTCCTATCTTCCTTTCAAGGAAATCTGGGTTTGAGCAACAGGATAAAGGAAGCTGTATGTAAGGCATGTCATGGCATTATTCTATTCTGATTGGCCCAGTAGGCAGGACAAACCCCTTGCGAGCAGCACATGGCAGCCTCTCCGCATGCCACGTGGTGCTGAATAGGGGAGGAGGAGCCATGATTGGCTGCCACATGGTCCCATTATGGATGAAAAATATGATGGCTGAACCTTACTGTTATGGCCATCCGACCAAGCCGAGCAAGCCGGATTGGCCGAAGGGAACCGACCAAGCTGAATATGTGCACAAGCCTATTAATTATACTTTACTTGGAAAGTGAGGTGCTAAAAACCTATTTGCGACCCCGAGAAGCTTAGCCTATCTAATTTCAGTCCATTATTCCTCCCAAGTTGTACAGTGCTACCTTAGGAGTTTTCCTTACTGGATCTCTACATTGATTTTAATTTCTCTTCAAGCTCAAAACAAATTCATTCAGCATCTTAAGCTGCTTTGCTTCTTTCCTACATCATTCACATTTATTCTCTTGGTTGTTTCTCTCACTTAGAAAAACTTATAACAGAAGCTTAGGATTCTCGCCCCCCCTTCTCCAAATTCACAGAACTTGTCAGCCGTCCAGCTGTAGGTGCTTCTGCTCGATTTGAGCTCAAGAGTTGACAAGAAACCTGACTGAGCCTTAACAGAGTAGGAGTTTTATTGTGTGTCAGTAATGCAGAATTCATTGCCTGAAAATGCAGACATTTTCTAGGGATGACATCCATCCACAGTGACATGAAAGAGAGCATTTACTTTCTGTGTCATGTCTGAACGGGTTTGGAAGAGATAAATGTGTGCAGCACAGGTAAGCATGTGAAGTACAAATAGAAGTAACAGCCTTCTGCTGAGACCTTTAATAAGTTGTCTAGTCAAAAGCATCCATACAGCTAAGGGATGCTGATGGCTTCAAGAGATGACACTGTGTTTTTCTTTTTCTGCACACATTTCAAAGGCCCTGCTGTGGCCCACGAGGGGTGATGAACAATATCAGGAGAGTTGTAAAAGAGAAGATGTTATTGCTGTAATTAACATGGGATGGGATTTATAGATGGAGAGAAACAAGGCAGTCATAGTTCATCTCTTGTGCTGACAATGTAATATACAGACCAATGGTATAACTTTCCATAGAGTTTTATTTTCATTTCCCCCTAAATGTGCATTATTAACTTATTTGGAAATTTCCCTTTACTTGGCCCTATGAGGTTTGTAAATGTTGAAATATCTTTTTCCAATGCAGCCTATGTATCATTTGTGTCCTGGGATGGCATTGGGAAAAAAATTAGTTTGGTTCACACATTTTAATACAAACCAACTCAAGTCACACTTTCTGAATTAACACATAAACTGTCCTTAGATATTTGCACTCCCCTGGTTATTGCAATAAGTTTCCTAATGCAAATGCATACATTAAAGGAAGTTATGCACAAAAATGCATACATTAGGGGAAATTACATGGATTTATCAGCTAGCAGAACAACACAGAAATATATATCACCACATATTAGGGAAATTTGTGTACATAAGTCCATATTAGGTTTTATTATTTATTAATATGTTATTATTTACTTTATTTATACCTTGTCTTCCTCCCCAAGGGGACTCAACGCAGCTAACAGTTACACACTTTAATCAATTTAAAACAAAAAAAATACAAAAATTAAAATAAATAAATAAAAAGAATTATGGGTGTTGGGTTAAAAATACAGTCAAAAAACAATAAATACAATTAAAAGGCATTTTAAAACACTCACTACACAAAACAAATCTCACCCGCAACCTCCCCAGAGTCTTCCCTTTACCCTTCTCTAAATGACTGCTGGCAGAAGAAGATTTTGATCTGTCTGTGGGAGGCCAGCAGGGATGGGATCTCTTGGGAGGGGGATTTCAGAGAGGTTGCCAAAGATCATCAGAAAATGCATATTTCTGATGGTCTTAGGAATCCCTTCAGTATTTTCTGTTGGTCTTGGGGATTCTGTGTGGGAAGTTTGGCCCAATTCTATCATTGGTGGGGTTCAAGGAGCTCTTTGATTGTAGGGGAACTATAAATCCCAGCAAAACTGGGAGGGATAGCTAACACTCCAGAAGACAGGAGCAGAATTCAAAACGATCTTGACAGACTAGAGAGATGGGCCGAAACTAACAAAATGAAGTTCAACAGGGACAAATGCAAGATACTTCATTTCGGCAGAAAAAATGGAAATCAAAGATACAGAATGGGGGACGCCTGGCTTGACAGCAGTGTGTGCAAAAAAGACCTTGGAGTCCTCGTGGACAACAAGTTAAACATGAGCCAACAATGTGATGCAGCAGCTAAAAAAGCCAACGGGATTCTGGCCTGCATCAATAGGGGTATAGCGTCTAGATCCAGGGAAGTTATGCTCCCCCTCTATTCTGCCTTGGTCAGACCACACCTGGAATACTGTGTCCAATTTTGGGCACCATAGTTGAAGAGAGATGTTGACAAGCTGGAAAGCGTCCAGAGGAGGGCGACTAAAATGATTAAGGGTCTGGAGAACAAGCCCTATGAGGAGCGGCTTAAAGAGCTTGGCATGTTTAGCCTGCAGAAGAGAAGGCTGAGAGGAGACATGATAACCATGTACAAATACGTGAGGGGAAGTCATAGGGAGGAGGGAGCAAGCTTGTTTTCTGCTGCCCTGCAGACTAGGACGCGGAACAATGGCTTCAAACTACAGGAAAGGAGATTCCACCTGAACATCAGGAAGAACTTCCTCACTGTGAGAGCTGTTCGACAGTGGAACTCTCTCCCCCGGGCTGTGGTGGAGGCTCCTTCCTTGGAGGCTTTTAAGCAGAGGCTGGATGGCCATCTGTCGGGGGTGCTTTGAATGCGATTTCCTGCTTCTTGGCAGGGGGTTGGACTGGATGGCCCATGAGGTCTCTTCCAACTCTACTAGGTGAACCATCAATCCCAGCAACTACAACTCCCAAATGACAAAATCAATCTCTTCCAACCTACCAGCATTCAAATTTAGACGTATAGGGAATTTGTGCCAAATTTGGTTCAGTGAATGAAAATACATCCTGCATATCAAATATTTACATTATGATTCCTAACAGTAGCAAAATTACAGTTATGAAGTAGCAAAAAAAAATGGTTGGGGTCACCACAAAATGAGGAACTGTATTAAGAATTGCAGCATTAGGATGGTTGAGAACCAATGATATAAGGCTTTGTAGGTCAAAACCAGCAGTTTGGGTTGTGCCCAGAAATGTGTTGGCAGCCCGTGGAGCTGTTCCAACATAGGAGTTTTATGCTTCCTGTAGCCAGCTAGCCTGTTAGCAGTCTGGCCACTGCTCTTTGGACCAATTGAAGTTTCTGAGCATTTTTCAAAGGCAGCCCCATGTAGAGTCCAACTGGGATGTCACCAAGGCATGTACCACTGTGGTCAGATCCGACTTCTCAAAGAACAGGCACAGTTGACACACAAGCTTTAACTGTGCAAAAGCACTCCTGCTGATACCTGGGCCTCCAGGTTCAGAGCCAAATCCAGAAGTACCCCCAAACTGTGAACCTGCATTTTTAGAAGGAGTGTGAACCCATCTAACACAATCTGACTCCCTATTTCCAGTTCTGTCTTTTGACTGACCAGAAGCACCTCTGTCTTATCTGAATGCTCCTTCCCTCTCCTACAGATTATCTTCCCTTTTCATTTCCTTCTAGTTTTTTTTTTAAAAAACTATCATTCTCTAAATAGTATTTTGTGTTTTAGCCTTTTAATATACTCCTGTATTTTAGCTTAGAGCCTAGATTCTAATGATTTTAATGTATAATGGTTTTATGAGACTCTACCCCATATGCTGGTCTATGACTGTAATAAAGATTTGATTTGTTTTGATGTCTTGTCTGGATAAAGCTTCCATTTGTTAGCCCTCATCCAATCCATTACAGCTGCCATGCACTGGTTTAGCACAGAAAGCGCTTCCTTGGAATTAGGTAGAAAGGAGTCATAGAGTTGGATGTCATCTGTGTATAGGTGGCACCACACTCCAAAACTGTGGATGGCCTCTGCCTAAGGTTTCATATGTATGCTGTGTTGTGGTCAGGACCGGCCCGAGGAAATTCGAAGGGGAACGCAAATTTTTTTTTGCGCCCCCTCCCCTGCGCCGCAGGAGGCGTGGCCAGGACTGGCCCCGCCCCCCGCGCCCTAACCCCGCCTCCAACGCCGGGCGGCCACGCCGCCCGCGGTGCGGGCGGCATGGGAGGCGGGCCCAGGGTGTGCGGCGTGGGAGGCGGGGCCAAACGTGGACCTGCCTCCTGTGGGGCGCGTCCTGGCGCAGCCAAGCTGCGGCAGGAGTTCTTCCAGGCCGCAGCCTGAAAGGACTCCTGCTGCAGTGGGCGAGCGCCGTGGGAGGCGTAGCTGGTCCTGCCTCCCGTGGGGTGCGCCCTGGCGCAGCCATGCTGCAGCAGGATTTCTTCCAGGCCGCAGCCTGAAAGGACTCCCGCTGCAGCGGGTGCGCGCCATGGGAGACGTGGCCGGTCCCGCCTCCCGCGGGGTGTGCCCTGGCCTGGCTGCGCCATGGCGTGCCCCGTGGGAGGCGGGGCCAGAGCTGGCCACGCCTCCACGTCACATGGCCCCGCCTCCGCCAGGTGTGGCCCCGCCTCCCAGGGGTTCAATAGCGCCCCTGGGAAGGTGGCGCCCAACGCGGGGGCGTGGCCAGCGTGCCGTGTTGGGCCGGGCCTGGTTGTGGTTTGTAAAGGCACCAGTATGGATGAGTTAACTGGAAAAGTACATGTAAGAAGCTGATTGGCTGAGCCTGTGAACAGCCAAGAATCCGAGTGGTCAATTTCTTTGCCATGCTACTAGGGAACAGGTTTGAGCAGGTTTTTACCTCAGAGTGAGTATGTGTATGCTGACTAGAAACAGCCAGGAGAGAAGATGGCTGCCGGCTCTCAGAAGCCCTGTTATTTCTAAGGCTCTGAGGCAATTTTATGGACTTTAAAGGACTATTTATTTCTACTGTTCTCTGTAAGCAATCAGAGAGACTATTGTAAATATTATTGCTCTGTTTGATCATTCTGAAGTCAGTAAATTTCCTGTCAACTGTTCTACAAAGCTGAGTGGCACATCATTACCCTGCAGCTCACAAGTGGGTGTAAGAACTTCTATTTAACATCATCTATAATCCTTAACATGTTGAACACTGTATGGGGGACCCCACAGGTCGTTGGCCAAGGAGTCAAAAAGAAAGTCACTCAGTATCATCTGAGAATGTCCCTGGTGCCTCATCACACTAGAGCATGAATCCACTTTAAATTTGGTTTCTGACTCCTGCAGAATTCTGGGGTTTGTAGTTTGGTAAGGCCCAGGACCTATCTGGCTGAGCTGTTTAAAGCCCCCTTCCTAAAGTGGATTTAAAGTGGATTTAAAGTGGATCCAAGCTCTAGTGTGATGAGGTCCCAGGAAGGAACTGAACCACTGAAAAACAATACTTCCAGGCTCCATCCCAAAAAGGCAACTCAGAAGGATACGAAGGTTGATGGTATCAAAAGTCGCTGAAAGGTCCAGGAGAGCCAACAGAAACACACTCCCCAGTCCAGCATTTTTTTACATATATGTATTCCATACAGAGTATAAGCAAAGTTGTAAAACACTGCAAAAACAGAATATATTTTTCCTTGAAAACTGTTTGTTCAAGTGAATTGTGGTTCAGGCAGAGATTAATCAACTATGGAAATAGGGCTCTTATTGTATTTAAATTACAATTCCCAGTGCCCATTCACCCCCCTTTTTTAACTTAACATTATCAGAAATATTTGTTTATGCCCCATTTGTCTCAGTGAAACTTATGCTTTCCTGATCCGGTGCATCACCATTAGCAATTAGTGATTATGCTAAACCTCATAATACAGCGATTCGGCATATGAATTCATTGACTTACAGTGCTTGGCTGCATGATGAACCATAGTAGCTTTCTACATCATACATTCTTCCGCCTTCAAATGACAAGTTAGACGTAAGCTTGATTGCATGAGTACTGTCCAAACAACATGCAGTAGATCATAATTGTAATGATAATCCCAAAACAAATAGCACCTCCGGGAGAGGGTAAACAAATAACACCTCTGGGAAATGTTTGTTTTTAGTATATTTTTTCCATTTTCTGTGCCGTTCTCTGAATTCTTTCTTGCTGCTTTATAAAACTGTGGATCCCATTTAGATCTGAATTGTATTGTTTCAATATATTGTTAGCTGCCTTGATTTCTGTTATCAGGAGAAAGTTGGGATGTAAATGAATAAAATAAATATGTTTGCTTGCTTGGCTTGGATGGCATGTGAATTTACATCTGGGTCTTTGATATGGCTGGTATGGCACTGTATGATTAACTTTAACTGGATTTTATCTAGCAAGATAAATTTTCAAAGTATTCCACCAATTAAGGTTGCAAGATTTCAGGGTGATAGTGAGAAACTTCAGGGGGAAAGCACACAGAACAAAAATGAGTGAATGCCTATATATTTTCCTCATTTGTTAAAGGTATTTCCCCAAATTCTATGTGACCTGTTACATAACTTTACATAAACCTAGCTATGTAGGACAGGCACTTTAAAATCCCTTTACTGGATTGCAAAGATGTGTAGCAGCAAGAGCACCAGATACGCAGAAGGACTGATGGTTATCAGCATGCTATGAACACACTGGTATGTATCAGTACACAGTGCACATCTCCGTATTATACATATTTTTGTGCATTGTGCACTGATGTGCATTGCCCTCTGATGCATATGTACATACAAACTAGTGTTTGTTGGACACTTTGCCAGTTCTAGGGCATCGTAATGTAACTACAGTTACGTACTGGATACAGACAGTATGCAGTTTCATAATTCTAATACTTGCACACATGAATGCACTTACAAAGATTTAAAGCACCAACAGAATTCTGGCACTTTAAAAATGTAAATTGTATTTTCAAATTTGAAATGTGTGTGTGTGTATCCTTAATTGCTAGACTTGAAAAGGATGTATCATTATAATTTGAATGGCAGAGGCAAAGCTCCTCTATCACTGATTTAGGCCTCTTCTACACTAACCCCAAATTTGTGCCTGATCTAGCATGCCCAGCCACCGAATTCCGGGTGGTGTGGCTGTCCCTAGAAGTGATATGTTACCTACCTTTTCCCTGGCAATCACTCTGTTGTCAGTCAGAGCAACAGCACACCGAGGGAGATGGAATACCCCCGGCCTCTCACCTGTCCTTCTAGTGCTTGCTATCCTCTGCCCAATGTCAAAGGAAGCACTAGGGAAAAGGTAGGTGTCATGTCACACCTGGGGACCACTGTGACATGGGGGTTGGGAGCGACAGGGGACTGCCATCCCATGGCTCAGGCTGCCAGGACCCATCTGGTTGGGAACCAACCCAACTGCCCTCACTGCCTTAAGTTGGGGGAAAGTACAAATCCTTTTTTCTATGGAGTGGGCTGAGTCCTTAAGTTTAGTTTAACTAAAAAGGATTGGAGGGAAAGAATGCGGGAATATATGCTAATGACCAACCACCTACAGTAACCAATAATAGGAGGAACAAAAGTAATGAAGGCTTTTTGGAAAAATGGAAGTTGGCCATGGCATATTTGAACAAAGAGTCAATGACATAGAGGAGCTCCATTAGGAATTTAGGATTACTATGAACAAGGATAAATTGGCTTAAAGGCTTCATAGTGCTTCAGTGTTGGAAATCATGGTGAAGGATTCACGGGTGTGGGATATTTTGTGTGGGAAAGGGGTTTTAGGTGCTTGTATGGTCTGTTACGCATTGTATGTTGTTGTTTGAATGTTATGGTGAACTCTTATATTAATAAAAAATTAAATAAGAAAGTATACTGAAAATAGTGGCTAACATGTAGAAATAGCAGGACTAAATGATTTAAGTTAAGTTACTGATATTAATATGCATTCAATGTCAGAAGTAACTGGCTGATTGACTACTGTAGATATACATGTAAAGGTAAAGGTTTCCATTGACATTAAGTCTACTTGTGTCCAACTCTAGGAGGTGGTGCTCATCTCCATTTCTAAGCTGAAGAGCCAGCGTTGTCCATAGACATCTCCTAGGTCATGTGGCCAGTATGACTGCATGGATTGCCGTTACCTTCCTGCAGAAGTGGTATCTATTGATCTACTCGCATGTTTTCGAACTGTTAGGTTGGCAGAAGCTGGGGCTAACAGTGGAAGGTCACCCCCTCTCCAGATTCGAGTTCAGCAGCTCAGCGGTTTAACCCTCTGTGCCACCAGGGAGATATAAATGTATATATCAAAAATTATTGTTACTCAATCACATCTTCTATGATCTGTTGTTCTCTTTTGTACCATTATAGCTATAATAAACTGCCTACCAAAAAAGCCCCACTACCCAGACAAAGGATGTCTCTAGGCAGCAAATAATTCAAAGGGAACAAGGGCCCCAGCTACTTCTATGCAGATGCCCTTCACTAATTGACTATGCTATTTTCAGTTACTCACATGCTAATCTAGCTTGCTAAGTGAACCCTTTGCACATGTTTAACAGACAATGGTTCTTTTCTCCCACATGTACATATACTCCACTTGCTTTACATGTTACTAGCCACACATGCAGGCGAAATGGCAGGCGACAATGCTGCTAGAACATGGCCATACGTCCCAGAAACCACACCTCAGTGATTCTGGCCGTGAAAGCCTTTGACAGTACTTTCTACCTTTTTTCTAACAATGTTAGATTGTTTGATTTTTGGAAACAAATGTATCATTATTTTGTTTTGCTATAATTATATTATTTTCACTAATTTTATCTGTGAGTTGCCTCAGGTCCCTCTTCCGAAGAAAGGCACACTCACTATACATTACATAAAATGGAAAGGAAGGAGGGAAAACATGGCCTTATTCACATATACAGACAAATTATACTTAGAGGTTTTTCACGCACGCACACACACTTCCTAACTCATCCTTTTGTGTCCTTCCAGTCTTTTCTGCAAGTCTGAGAGATCTTCTGTAATTGCAGCTGAAATAATACCATGGCCATGGGCAGAAAGGAAAAGTCAGAAGCAACCTCTTGCTCCTTGAAAAAATGCTCTGTATCCCAGGCAACCATTTTCTACGAGGTGAAATATTAGCTGATTCTTAATATACACAGTTTATGTTTTTAGGGATAGATGTATTAATTCTGTTGCAACAAAGCAGTTGAGTCTTCTGGCACCATAAATGCTGAGACATTCAAAATCAGAGTTTGGTTTTGCACACAGTTTAAGCATTCTGGGGGTATTGCCCCAAATACTATAAACAACTTTTATCTACAGTCTTAGCAAATGAAGCACGCTAGAGGTAAAACAATGGAAAATTTGACTTTAAGCAACTGCATGAGAAGCTCTTTGCTACTCATGGCATTTCAGCCTGTCAGAAGAGTGAAGAATATAGACAGTAGTTCTCTCATCCATTACTATAGTTGTCACAAAATTGCTGTACCAATTCACTGCCAGGTCACTCAAAGAATTTGGGGGCAAGCTGACACAGCATATCCCCAACTCATTCCTTTCCCCATTGTGCTGCTAAATTTCCCAGCGACTATGAAGATTTACATGTTTCTAAATTGGTCCTGTATATGAGGACAGAAACCATTATGAGATTATTTTTCCCCATGCCAGCGTATCTTCTTAAAACTAGGAGTTCATGACCCAACACTGTATACAAATAGAGCAACAGCTAGAGAGTCTTCATTTGGCGGAGGCTGAACTTGTCAGATTTCACCTTAATGAGGCTCATATCTGAGGACAGCCAAGGAACAAAGTTGGTCCATGTGATAAGCTAAACAGGGTGGTAATTGGATCAAGAAAGGCAGTGGCAATATTGGGTACAAATGAAAGTGCCGCCAATCCCCATTCTTTTCTCTTCTCTTCCTTCTTCCCCCTAGTATCTGCACTAAGACCACTTCATGATTCTGCTCTTCAGTGCTGCTTTAATAACAGGCTAAAATATTAATATGTATGAGTGTGGGATTAGTACAGCGGAAGGAAGAAGCTGAGCAGATTTTTAATTTTAATAAAAGTAAATTGGCCTAACAGAGAAAGGGGGAGAGGACAGCGAAGACGGCTTTCTCCCAATTAAAGAACTGTCCATTGTCCTCCTTCTAATTTACATAAACTTAAACATTGAAACAGCAAAACACCCACCCTACAATTTAAAAACTTTTGGTATTATTACAAAATATGTAAAATAGTTTGCAATTTATTTATGAAATCACTCATTGGCCTAAATCCAACATGAAGGCCATGGTTGCAACTGGACATTATTTCCCACCTTTCTAGCTACCCCCAGGTCCCCCTTGCCACAAGAAAATCAGCTCTTAAATCTATATTTTATCTCCAAGCATCCAGGTTATTTTTTTTAGGAGAGGGAGCAATAGGAATAAGATATTCCCACTCCTCATTTTGTTGCACTGCACTATACTGCTAGCACATTTGTGTTCAGTTTGTACCAAGGGAAATAAAAGCAAACAGAAAGAATCAGTGTGATGGTTCGAGCATAGGACTATCAATCTAGGGAACAAGGTTTAAATCCCTGTTTCGCCATTGAAAACCACCAGAAGACCTTGAGTTCTGTCTAAACCAGTGGTTCTCAACTTTTTTTTTTGACTAGGGACCACTTGAACAGGGACCACTCTCCAACATCAGTACCAAAGGAGTTACAAATTGGTTTTTGGTCAAATTTAGATTCGGTTTGGTTATTTGGGGTGCTCAATCAGAAAATTGCATTGGATAGACCACATCAGCTCTAGTTCCTGATACAGAACATATGCCATCCAGTAGTCACCATCTGCTCACCCACAGAAAACCATATTTAATAATCTAGAGCTGATGCAATGCAATTTTCTGAATCAGCACTCCAAATAACTCCACCAACAGCTCTAAAAACAAAGACACCAAGAAAAAAATCAGTTGTGCTCTGTATTAGTAACTGTGAGGCTGCAGACCATATTTTAGTTCTCACGAACCACAGGTTGGGAACCATTGCTCTAAACAAATCTCAGCTCAAAAAGACATTATAGGCTCTCCTTAGGTTCATCATAAATTAGAAATTATTTGAAGCACACAATAAAACAAGAACAACAAACAAACAAACAAACAAATTGAAACCCTAAGAATGGATCAAAAGCATATTTTTGGTCTAAAATCACCCTATTACCAGTTTATCATCTAAAGTTTTAGTTACTTAAATCTCTTTCCAGTGTTTTCCCTTTGTCTTCCAAATACTATCTATCCCTCTAGAATTTGTCTTTATTTGTTCTATAAAATCCTGTTTTGAGGATTTCTCAGATTAGCTGAGAAGCACATAAAAGAACTGTGTTGCAACAACACCAACATCATTACTGTAACATAAGAAGTCTTGTATATACAGTCACACAATGAGGAATAAGATGGGCCCAAAGCCAAAGCTATTCAAAGGTATCTCAGTATCCAATTAACAAATGGAATATCTAAAGTTTTCAATCACTGTTTCTGTTGGTACTTTTTACTGAATAGCTACAATCATTCTCCCTCTTTGCTTCTCCCTCTCTCTTTCTCAACAGCTTAGATAGGAGAGCTGTTTGATAGTCTAAATAATATTAATTGTTGGAAAGGTGTAGCAGAGAACTATACTTGGTTTAAACTTTTTAAATATAATAAAGAATATGAGGAAATAGTTATATTACAGCAATATGAAAATAATTCTCTGAAGACAAGCTAAATAAACATGGGAAATGGACCTTGAACCATTGACTCTGCCTCCAACTCAATTCATGCATTTTCTATGCAAATCATGGAGTCATAAGATCATATAGACCAGGCATGGGCAAACTTCAGCCCTCCAGGTGTTTTGGACTCCAACTCCCACAATTCTTAACAGCCCATAAGCTGTCTGGAATTTCTGGGAGTTGAAATCCAAAACACCTGGAAGGCCTAAGTTTGCCCATACCTGATCTAGAACCCCAAAGCTCCTACCTAATGCATGGGATGCACCTACAGCATCTTTGGCTAATAGTCTTCTATCAACTCATTACACATTTCTAGCAAAAGAGAGTTGTAATGAATCTTACCTGGTAGGCCGGAAAGGGAGCCTGGATAACAGTATGGCAGGCCTCCATGTTGGGAAAGAATGCCAGCGAGGCAGCCATCTTGAGTGAGGAAGGTTGGAAAAGGGAAGGAGTTAGGAGACTCCTAGGACTGGCCAGAGGAGTGGGGAGGGGGAGAGAGGAAGAGAAGAGGAGAAGGTGGAAAGCGGAGAGTTCCGAGAGAGCTGGTGTGTGAAGGTGTAGGGTTTGAAACAACTGGGTAAACAGGGAGAGAGAGGACTGCTGTGCGTTGACAGGAAAAGGTCAGACAGCAGTTTGATTTCTTCTGAGAGTTAACACAAGAGGTTGACTCTCCAGGCGGGGTTAGTTAACAGGAAGAACTCTAAGGTAAAGTTAGTTAAGAACCCAGGGGGCTAACTAGATAGATTAGTCAAACTCGTCATTATTCTCTGAAGCAGAGCAAGGGTTTTGTTAATAACTGTTCTGTCACGCGCTGGGCCTGTAACTGATTGTCTATTGTATAGGACGTACACTTTATGCCCAGCGGGAAGCCAGGGTGCCTAAAGAAAGGTTGTTGAGGATTTCCTTGAAAAGATGGCCTTTGAGTCTTTAATGAAATACCAAAGTCTTTATTGATAAACAAATAATAAATCTTCAAGGAGTCTTGTCCCCAAGGGACAGGCGATTGGCTTTGAATAACTGTGAAAACCCTCTTATAACCTCTCCCAGGCTGTCTATTATCTGGGCCTAGCTGATCTGGGACCCACTGCTGACTCCAAATGCGTCTGGGTATCGAGTGGACCTACCAGCCAAAGCTTGCAGATGTTTCAACTGGGGTTCCGTGGATCTGTGCTGCTGTTCTCTCTTTGAGTCTTCAGAAACTTGGGGCTGTTTCCCTCAGGAGCTGTGAGGCTGAGAGGCTGCGAGCTCTCAGCCAGAGCTTTTGGGACTTTCCCCCTGGAATTCCTGTCTCTGATTTCTCGGATGTTCTGTATCCCCGGACGGTCTTGAAATATGAAGCTTTTCTACGGGACGAGCTGGTCTATGTCCTATAGCTGAGCTTCCTAAGTGAGACTAACTTTAAAAAAGGCTCCTTTCCTCCCAGAGCCCTGAACAAGGGGCAGAACCAAACTTAATGGTGATTGACAGGTGGCCTGTCCTATGATTGCAAACATTTGCAGCAAGAAAGTAAAGTTGAAGGTTCTGGTACAGCCGTACCAGCACAATAACAGTTAGAACGGTTTGTTTAGATCTATCTATAACAAAGTGAAGAGAACTGAACAAGCAACCAATTCAAGCTGAAGTGCTTTTGTAACAGACCACGCTTTTTTGTACCTCTCAGGAGTGGTTAGTTGTCTGTTTTAAAATAAACAAATCTTATTCTATTTAACTGTCAAAAGGTCTCTACAGCGCATCATTTCATCGTCAAGCCTTTGTGATAGTTCCAACATTAGTAACATTCAGTTACTACAGGAAAACCTCTTAATAAACAGTTGTTTGGGAGCCAGGGGTGAAAGCAGTGTTGGCAGGAGTGGGAGCAATTTGCCTCAAATACCTTGGAAAATTCCTAAAACCTATTAGGTTGGTGGCAGCTTTAATTGAAAAGAAAGTTTAAAAGACAAGCAGGGTTCACTTTACCCTAACCCATATCTATCACTGTCCTGCTATCATATTGTAGGCAGGGTTGGGATCCTATAGGTGTGTGAAGAAGTCTGCCCTGCCTTAATTATAGTTGTCCGTGTCCGTGATCTTTCTTCCCCTTTGTGATAAGAGCCCATCACCTTCTTAAGAAATCTGTTCCACTCTCAAACTTCTCTCACTCTCCAAAGATTTCTTGTACTCTTTATCTGAATTCAGCTTCCTTGCCATTTCTACCTGTTACCTTTGATCCAATCCTCTGGAGCAAGAGAGGATTTTTCTGCTTCAAACCCCTTTCAATGTTTGAAAGCTGGTATAGTGTTTCCCCTTAATCTTCAGTTCTTCAGGCTATACATGCCCAGCTTTATTCCAGCCCTACACCATTCTTCACCTTCCTCTGAGCACTCTAGTTTGCCAAAAAACTTGAACACAGGTATAAATCCTTTTTTATTTTTTGGTAGAGGAGATACATTGATTCAATAGATTTACTTTTGTGTCAGTTCAGTATTCAATAAATGGCTAAAATTTTAGATTAACCAATAAAATTTCAGCCAGTATATCTGAATCCAATTTCACTATTGCAGAACAGAACTATTTCTACTTGTGTCCCCTATTACTCCGGGATATTTCTGTTGCCTCAGAGGTTGCCTGCATGCTCAGCTCTTTTAAGACTAGCAGAGTGGGTAAAGAGTAACCTAACCTATAATAATGGTTAACATCGTACATTGCAGCTGTATTATCCATGTGTGTGGACTGAAATATTGATTAATCAAAGCAAGGCTTGTATTGAATGGCAACTTTCTGCAACTGGATGCACAATACAATGCTCAGCTCAATGCACATTGCATGCATAACTCTGCACTCACAAACTTGAACTGAATGTGGGCATTCCATATTGAACAAAAACATTAGGGATTTTATACCTGTGTAAAATGCCACCAGGATTCTGTCCAATTATCTCTATTGTCAATTGTCAAAGATCTTACATCACCAACTTAGATGCAAATATATTCATAAGTTGATGATTTAGGATCTTGGCCAATTTAAGGAATCTGCTACTCCACTATAGTTGTGTTATCACTGATAATGGATACATACTGGGTTGAGCACCTTTGGTATCTCTTCATTACTGCAATTGCAATTCATGATCATACTTCTTCACATACCCCACTTTTTCATACTGCCACTGTTGCTTTATTATTATTATTTTGTAGAATTCCTGAATTACAAATTAAAGAAGACAAACAGAAAGACAGAAAAACAGATATTTCTTAAGAAAAGCATATATCAGGTATACTGGTAATATACTGTGTTGGATACAAAAGAAAATCTAATTGATGTTTCTGCTGTAATATTTCCAATGCACATGTGGTGGAACTGCAAATCAATTCAATAATTCTAATATAAAGTTTTGCAAAAATTATAGAAGAAAATGTTTTCCCCAAACCATTCAGTTTATGTTATTAAACATTTTGGGGAAAATAGCAAAAAGTGTTGCCAGAACGTAGTAATGATCTGGCTGATGCATGAATGCTTTTTGCCAAATAGTGGAGGGAAGAACTGATTGTTCCCGGCAATAGATAAGTAGTGTAGAAACATCCAGCATGCAGTGATGATGATGAAGCTTCCTACAATTTTGAAAAAGCATGCAGGTTGAATGGATGAAATAAAATTGTTTAAAATATTGTGAGCATTTGGAAACCTAATGTTATTCTGGAACTAAAAATATAAACTAAGGAACATCTGCCCAAACCTTATTAGGAAACAAAGAACACATGTTTATAAATTTTGCATTTGATATTTGGGTCTCATATGATAATATGCCATTATTATTATTATTTTGTTGTATGACACAGCAAACAAGATAGACATGCTGGATTTCATATCACAAAATCACAAGTCGAACACTTCCCAAGTGTCTAGGACTGTGTGATGTATTTTCGGATGATGCGCACAGATCCCAGTAGGGTGGCCTTTTGCAGTTGACAGATCGTAATTTTGTCAAGGTCTATTGTTTCCAAATGCCGGCTGAGATCTTTTGGCAACAATAGACATTGACAAAATTACAATCTTATTATTATTATTATTATTATTATTATTATTATTAGAAGTAGTAGTAGTATTACTGTTGTTGTTGTTGTTGTTGTTATATGTATATGGGCCTTGAACTCACCTGGGTTTTCCTAGGCAATTAATACTCAGAGGTGATATGCCACTTCTTTCCTCTGAAATATACTGTACAGCACCTAATATTACTAGTCAGGGCTGACCTTTTTTAGACTCTGGATCTGTGCCTTCAAGACTGACTAGCATTCTATATCACATTTAAAGGTACAAAACCTAGAGTTACACATCTGTAACTACTCCTTATTCAATAAAATTACATGGTCTTTCTGCCAGTCACTCACCTTAAAACTCAGCAACAGCATTAGGTGTAACAATTCTGTTCAGCTGCCGATCAAGGCACAAGGAGGAGAATACTTCCATCCTCTTCCTTCCAATGAATGAAGCTGTAACAATCAGAAGCAGGATCTCTTGTCATGGTTTTATTTCCAGCAGGAAGTGCGTAGAAATGGTATTCTCCTTGAGCAAACCATCTTCAGCTGATACAGCTTCTACCTGGTAAAATAGGCTCCAGGAGTGTTTGCTCTTTGTCAGATCTGATGCCTGTTGTTAACTTCCAATAAATTGTTGTATACTAGAAGACATATGAAGGAAATGTTACCTGGTTATGCATATGTATGTAAGCACTGCAGATAAGGGTGATCATTCTTAAACAGAATCCACAATCTCCAAACAACCAAGACTTTGATTGTGAAGCATAATATAACTTTGGCCTGAATCTTATTGGTTAATCTCAAGTAGGTCAATGCAATAAATCGTTGAATAGTGAGTCAATACACAGGGCAATTTCATTGATTCAATAATAGAAAAATGTTTCGGATTCAGGCTTTTGTATTGTGTTTTTGCTTATTGGGTGTGTGCATGTGTTTGTGCATTGCTGGCATAACTGCATGGAGTGCCGTTACTTTCCCGCTGAAGCGGTACCTATTGATCTACTCACATGTGCATGTTTTCAAACTACTAGGAGGAGCTGGGACTAACAGCTGGTGCTCATTCCATTCCCAGGATTTGAACCTGGGACCTTTTGGTCCGCAAGTTCAGTAGCTCAGCTTTAACACACTGTGCCACCAGGGGCCCCTTATCATGTGTTTACACATACCATTTATTCTAATTACAGTTACGTTTTAAAGACCAGGGCTGTGGGTAAATGGTCATACAGGATGACTCCAGAGATTCTATAGTAACCGAGTCTGGATCTACATTGCCAAATAATGCAGTTTGAACTGTAGTATATGATCCATTCATATAATACAATGCAAATTGCATTATATGGATCTTCACTGGCTATACAATGCAAATCAAACAGCATATATTGGCAATGGAAATCCAGCTTGAGCCCAGTGTTCTGGGAACTGCAGTGGGAGGGAGGTAATTCCAAAACCAGCAATAGCCAAAAAAACCCATCTGCGTCAGAGAATCATTGATCTGAATGAAACCACAAGAGCCATCCTGTCCAACCCCTGCCATGCCGATATCCCTAATAGAACTCTGTGCCTACAAATATCAAAGATGTTTCCAATACATTGTTATATGTTGCTGAACATACTTGTACTGCTCTCTAGTACATACATATAGTAGAGTCTCGTTTATCCAAGCTAAACGGGCCGGCAGAAGCTTGGATAAGCGAATATTTTGGATAATGAGGGATTAAGGAAAAGCCTATTAAACATCAAATTAGGTTATGATTTTACACATTATGCACCAAAACATCATGTTTTACAACAAATTTGACAGAAAAAGCAGTTCAATATGCAGTAATGTTATGTTGTAATTACTGTAGTTACAAATTTAGCACCAAAATATCATGATATATTGAAAACATTGACTACAAAAATGGCTTGGATAATCCAGAAACTTGGATAAGCGAGGCTTGGATAAGTGAGACTCTATTGTACTTGCAGTCTAAAAATCCTCCCTCCCCGACCTCTCCCCATCTCCATTGTTAATCACCTCTGACATTCATCCTGCTGTAGAATCCATGAGCAAAGTTCTAGGGCAGTCTGCCCTTCTGTGAGAGTGACAGGTATGGCGTCTCTGAACTTGGTCACTTGAAAAAAAAAATAACAACCCACAGTGAGCATGTTGAACTCAGAGTCTTTATTGTACATCATGTAAGGGTCAGCTTTCATGTGGTTAACATGCTGTCCATCAAGTTCCTCGCAACTATGGTACAGACAAACTACAAAGCATCCTGATAGGCTGCAAATGACAAATGCAGAGTTCAGCGCACTGCGCCAGTTACTTATATGGGCTGCTCAAAAGATGTGAGGAACGGCATTCACCAACTCACTGATTAGCAGGGAACTTATGCGCTGCCTTGAAAGCAGTAATTTAATCACAGCAATATGGGGCTACAAGCAACAAAAGTCAGAAAGGTGGAGAACTTTGCAGAGTTGCTGCTTCTTGTGCTTCCTCTTTTGATAGACCTCACCCAGTCCGACTTCAGTGTTTTTGCTTTACTAATCCTTTCCATATTGGTGTATCTGTAAGTCACTCCAGCTAATGCGTTTCTAACCAGGCCCAAATACACAGAATTTAAATCATTCTGTTTTGAGTTTCAACATTGAGAAAGAAAATGACTCTAAAATGCAAAAAGCACAAGTGTGAATACAAGTCCAAGTAAAATCATTCACATCCCCACTCCCACCATCACCATCAACTTTAACAACCCATGTATCGTTTCACCGAGAAATACATTTTATGTTGCGTATATGTGTAGGTGTGAACATTTCGATTGCCTTCCATCATCTTTGAGCGCTAAGATTTGCATAGGTAAAAGCAGGCAGAATAACATAAGCACACAGAAGTCCTGCTAGTTTCTGTATATTTAACTTTCTTTTTAAAACTGATTGAACTTGACTTCATTTAAAAAACAAATTCCACTTATTACCTCCTCTTACATTCAAATACAATTGTATTTGTGTGGGAGGATGTGTTAGTGAGTTTCTTATACCTATGACTTTCCCTTTAATATTAATCAAGCAGCATAAATTAAGGGTGACCTGAAGCAACTGATGAGGCATCTCTCCTCTCTGTTCTCTTTACAGAAGATACCTCAACAGTAGTGGTAGGACACCATCCTACATTTGACTTATTGGATGCCAGACAGGTGGAAAAATAAACATATCACTGACCTCCAGTTCTCTACTACTATTCTCCCCCTACCAATGATCCTAGCATCTGCCATCTCAACTCTTTTTAATGACAGAGCTGGCCATGACAAAGATCTTACATTAAAAGCTTGTGCTCTCTGTTTGAAGAGTATTTTGTATTTGTTCACAGTAGCAGCTGTTTCATTGCAATTCCTAAACTATTTAGAGCACAACATCACTTCTGGAGTGCTTTCCCTAAAAACTAGTCTGTTTTTCATATAAATATATACAAAGCTTTAGGGATTCAGCTTATGGGAATATACCCCCACCAAAAAAAATTAATACTGCTCAGTCAGTCTGTCTTTCTGTGAGGTTCAAACCTATGCATTTGCAATTAATAATCTTTTAAAACAGTGGCTCTCAACTTGTGGTTCACAAACCCCTGGGGCACTGCAATGTTGTCACAGGATTGAAGAAATATTATGATTTTTACAGTTAAATCTGAATGTGTTGTCGAAGGCATTCATGGCCGGAATTACTGAGTTGCTGTGAGTTTTCCGGACTGTCTGGCTTTGTTCCAGAAGCATTCTCCTGACATTTCACCCACATTTATGGCAGGCATCCTCAGAGGTTGTGACGTATATTGGAGGTTTATATATCTGTGGAAGGTCCAGGGTGGAGAAAGAACTCTTGTCTGTTGGATGCAAGTGTGAATGCTGCAATTAATCACCTTAATTAGCATTGAAAAGCCTTGCAGTGTGTTGGTTCATCAAGTGCTCTGCTATGGCTAACTTCTCTGGTCTACTGTATACATACAGCTGTGGACAAGACTACATAGGGACCACCAAAGGCAGAATTGCCCAAATACGAATCAAGGAACATGAAAGGCACTGTAGACTAATTCAACCAGAGAAGTCAGCCAGAGCAGAGCACTTGATGAAACAACCTGGACACAGCATATTATTTGAGAACACAGAAATGCTGGACTACTCTAACAGCCACCATATCAGACTACACAGAAAAAAACCATTGAAATCTACAATGGACAATTTCAACAGAAAGGAGGAAGCCATGAAAATGAACAAAATCAGGCTACCAGTATTTTAAAAAACCCTCTAAAATCAGGACAGTAAATAAAGAACAACACTCAGAAAGTAGAGGAATTCCAGACATGAAACAATCAGAGCCAGCTAACACCTCTCAACAAAGGATTCTCCCAGGCAGGAATCAGCCAGGCCTTGAAGCTGCAAGGGTTTTTAATGCTAATCAAGGTGATTAATTGCAACATTCACACTTGCCTCCAACAGACAAGAGTTCTTTCTCCCACCCTGGACTTTCCACAGATAAATAAACTTCACTGACTTAGTTTCCAATATACCTCACAACCTCTGAGGATGCCTGCTATAGATGTGGGTGAAATGTCAGGAGAGAATGCTTCTGGAACATGGCCATACAGCCCAGAAAACTCACAGCAGCTCAGCAAATCTGAATGAATGAACAAGTGAATGAATGAAAGCAAGCTGGAACGAGAAATGGAATGAAAGCTTAATTTTCTATGCTTCTTTTGGAAAACCTGACTTTTAAAACCTATTGCCTCAATTGAAAAGAATCAGAGGTGGAAACTGGCTATGAGAGAAGCTGGGTGATATAGATATTTGCCATTTACCTATTTTGTTCAATCAGGAGGAAAATAGAAGTTGTTTATAAAGCTGTTGAACTCAATCTGAATTCTAACTGTAGTTTAATCATAAAATATCATATTTAAAATAAGAAAACATCTTTGAAATGTCTAACAGGTTAACTGAAAGCTTAATCATGGCCAACTACTTCTCAATATAAATTAAACTGCTGAGTATATACCCTTCAACACTTCACAGATGAAAAGCAGGATACATGTGGCCAAGCAGCATCAGGGTGCAGTCAAAATGGCAAAAGGTATTAAGGAAAGGAAGGCACAAACTAGTTAACACTGCAGAAGTGTAGTTTTGCCTGGGTCTACAAAGAAAGGCAAGATTCTGACCCCAGAATATCAAAGGATTTATTGAGATTATCCCTGACAAACTGGCACAATTGGAAGATGTGAAACAAGCTCCATTGAACACAATGGCAATTATTTCTCAGTCGATATGCACAGTATTGTGCTTGTACACTAAACAGGTAATTCTGGACATGTCTATTCAGAATTAAGCTGTAGTGAGTTCATTGGGACTCCCTGGAAGAAGACATATAATTATAGTCCAAATTCAGTTGGACTCAAGCCCTGGCATTTCCTGCTTTGTTATGAAATCAAAGCAAACAATGGCAATGGTGGAGCACAATTAGAAAAGAATTCTCAGTAGATACATTTGTTGAAAACTGGGGATGCTGAATCCATCACTGAAAAAATAAACTGGCCATTACTATAAATTACTCTCATGACCGAGAATCAGTTCTACATTGGGAAATGTCTTGTTTTATTTGTGTGACATTTGTTCATAGACATACTAGGGGTGGGCAAGTTGTGGCTCTTCAGATTTACTGTGGGCGCTTCCAGACAGCACTAAATCACGGGTTTTAAACAGGGGCAAAAAATCCCAGAACTTCAGAAGAGGTCCACATACAGACCTGTTAGTCCCGGGATTTCTGCCTCTATTGTCCAGACTTGTTGCTTTGTTCTGGCTCTCAAAATGGCCACCACGGGATTTCCACTGGAAAACTTGGCAGCTTTAAAAAAAAAAAAAAAAAAAGCCCTGAGATGCGGATATACGCATATGCAGATCTCAGCAAAAGTTGTGTTCTTTGTCCTGGCGAGAAATACTGTGCCCGCCAAACATTTCATGAAGTATCTGCCACACAAATAAGCCTCATGGGGCAGGACCACTATGGCCCAAGTCAGCAGTTCACAATAAAACAGGAACATACAGTTGTAAGCCAGGGAAATAACTTTGCCATTATCGACTATTTTTAGAACCTCTCTGCCTGGCCATCTGTCCAGACAGATTTGGCTGCGTACTTGTGGCATGGAACAATAGGGTGCTGTTCCTGGGTTATACATGGCTTTTCCTATTAGCTACCTGTATGACTTTGGCTCTCAGTATTTACATACCTCTCCAGTACAATCATGTCCCAACAGCCAGTGGTAAGTTTTTACCATTTATTAAACTGTACCCATGTTGTCAGCATACACCCAATGAGGAATGACATGTTGTACCCTGGCACTAGTACACCACTAAACCTTTCTGCACAGCAGGCCATGAAACAAGGTCTGAGTAATTATAGTAATGATGGCATTCTGTTCCTGCTTTGATAGTGTCTGTTCCTGTTTCATTATGTACCCAAGGAACTTCATTTTTCTGCCACAAACTTCATTAAACACATGAAGGACAAAGTTCATCTTTCGAGGACAAAGTTTTTGCCTTCTACTCAAGTGTCACCTTCTTTTTAGGAACTGTCCAACCAGGAACAAACATCTAAAACCTAGGAACAAACCCAGATAAAAAATTCCATGATTTCCGATTGCATGGAAGATCTGGATATTCAGCTTAAAAAACGTGATATTCCTACACCTGGAAATCTCGCATTTTTTGCCTTATGTGACGATTGCTTCCGGGTTCACAGGGAAAGGTGTCTGGCAACCCTCCTGATTGCTGTGGGAGCTCCCGGGATAAAGGTACTGTCTGGATGGGCCCTGGGCTTCAACTTTCATCAGGCCTACCCAGCAGGGCCAATACTGAAAGATGAAGAGAGTTGCAATCTAGTAACAACTGTAAGGCAATAAGCCACCCACTTGCATGGATAGTAAGGCAACGATTCCACATCAAGAACCTTGGTTTCCAGGCAAATACATTACCAAGCCCTAGGACTGAAAGAATGAAAACTGGATAGGTTTCCTGTACTTTTAATGGTTGTGTTGAAAAAGGAATTTCAGCATGGATTGCTTGTCATGCAACCTAGTAACAAGCAACATCTGCTGAAATACCATTTGCAGCACAACTATTAAAGACACAGGCGCCCTCTCCAGTTTTCAATCTCGCAAGCCAAGACATTTAGAAGTGGTGTCCTTGTCGGGCAAGGAAGGGTAAGAGGAAGCCTTGGTGTAAGCCTATTGTTCCATTGTGAACATCTTTGATGGAAGAGAGCATGCTGTTATTTTGGTACCACTGCCATCTTTCCCCAAGTAGCCTACTAGCCTAGATGTTTTCATGTTGAGAATTTAAAGTTTTCCCTTATGCCTCTCGATTATGTCATTTCTCTCAGTGTGCCATTTCCAAAAGCCTCACAATCAGACTCTTGGATGTCTGAAAACCAGGCATTATATGACAGCCAAAAAATGATATTGCTAAAGAATATGCAATCTGCTTGTGGACATAATGTGATATTCTTAAACCAGTGATGACATTTCAAATCCATCATTTCCAGATGCCCTATTCCAGCAGCCAACATGGCCCAAGAGAAAACTTAATCCCTTGGCTAGCCACAATTCCTCTTTGCTTCCAAGATGCACACTTTCCTGCTCATCCCAAATTGTCATGTGCAGTATTTTGCTCAGAATCTGATGTTGGAACAACATCTTGAAACCTCTGCTTTATTTTACACTCAAAGAGATCAAAATAGTAGCCAACACAGTTGTTGTTTCCTGCAAACAAGTCAAGGAGGTTCAAATTTGGAACAGGACAATTTACATACAAGTCATATCCATGGCTTTTGAAAGACATTTCACTATATGATTTACTCAAATCAAAGAAGATAATGAACTTTTCAATTATCTGCACTATCAAGACACACCAACCTGAAAGATTCATGAAGAAATTCAAAATATTTTCCAACGAAAATTCCAAAAAAACCCAGAATATTACTTATTAGGTTTAACAGACAAGGATCTTACAATGTCGTTAAATGAGGATATTTTATTCACCTATATGACCACTGCAGCCAGGATCTCTTACGCAAAGCACTGGAAATTAGAAGAACCGCCAGACCCTGATCAATGGAGAATAAAACTGTTGGATATCAAGGACATAGACAAATTGACTTTTTTAATTAAAAGGAATTCGGGTAACCCCATAAAACAAACAGCCTGGGAACAGGTAGAAAACTACTTTAGAAGAAGAAGAAATAAATGACTACTGGGAGAGGAACAGTAATATAACAAAACCCCATTTGATGGGGAATAAGAGAACTAGCTAAAAGTCAAGCCGCAAAGGACTAGAAGGAAGTCAAAAATATTATATTCTACTCTATAATTTTTTTTGCTGTTGTTGTTGTTTTTTTTGTGTGGGTTGTTTCCTCCCCCCCTTTTTTTTCTTTTCCCCCCTCCCCTTTGCCCCCCCTTCTCCACTACCCTTCTATCTTTCTTCACTTTCCCCTCAATTATTGTTCCCACTCTTTCGATGTACCTCAATTCTATATATATCAATAAAAGGTAATAAAAAGGCACACCAACCTGAAACTGGAATGCTTGCAGCCTGATCTCCTTTCACCTCCATTTCTTTAAAGCAGTGGTTCTCAACCTGTGGGTCCCCATGTGTTTTGGCCAGTTTACCAACTGTTAGAATTCCTGGGAGTTGACGGCCAAAACATTTGGGGACCCACAGGTTGAGAACCACTGCTTTTAAAAAAAAAGCTCATAAGAAACCTGGGGATTATGCATACTTTTTATCAGCAAAGTATTTCCTCTCATTGAAATGTGCGGGATGAACACTACAACACAGGCATTATGTTTTGCAGAACATTATTCATTTTTGGTGGGTTTGCCCAATTAAAATTTCCATGGGGTTTTCCACAGATGTGGTACTATGCTATTTCAATTAGATAACAAACACCCTTTTTCCAAGTGAAGACAATCAAATAAGGCTTATACCAAAGTTCTGTTCTCCAGAGAAAAGCATTTTGTTTATGCTTCACTGCTGTTTTCTTTCTCTTTTCATTTTGCCTCAGTAAACAAAGTATGTGTGTTTGGGGCATTACTTTTTTAAACAGAAAATGTAGAGCCAGGGCATTAATGACATGGAAAAAATAGGGATAGATTCTTAAAGTATAAAAAGAAGAACACTACAGCATGTTTCAGCCATTTTTGATGCAAGACTAAGATGTGAAATGGAACAAACAGGCAAGATGAGACTTTTATAAGAAACCAAAATCATGTTGAATCTTTTAGAAACTAGTTGAAAGATTATTCCAAATTGCATATATGGAAGATATCTTCTTTCACCAGCTCTCAAATTTATCAAATTCATAGATTCACCAGCTTTTTTCATATTAATCTTACAAGTCAGTGTGACCCCTGCCAACTAAGTTTATAAAAAAAAATCCTCAGGAAAAAGCTTATAGGATACATGACTTTCCACCCCCGGATCCTGCCACTCTAGAGTAGACCCAAGCAGCTGATCTCACACCAGACACACCAGACTCCACTTGAGTGGAAACTTGACTTTTCCCTCCGATCCAGCTGCTCTGTAATAGACCAACATTGATGATCTTATAACAGACCACACTTGGAAATTAATATGATTTTAAAAGATTACCATGCCAGGTTCATGGAAAAGGATTTTGGGAGAGCAATGTCAGTGCTTGGTAGGGGACTGCCCTTTACTCCCCATCACTGAAGTGATTCAACTGGGGCAAATATGACAGCTCCTATCCAATGTGGTTTTGGGTGTTTTATCCCGATTCTTGAATCCAAAAGACGATCTCTGACCATCTTCTCCCCTTCTACTTTTTGGACTGTTGCAGACGTTTCCCTAAGGAAACATGGCAGACACTGACAGGAAGTTCCCCTGTGTCATGAGGAGGGCTCCATCCTAAATTGGACCCTCAATGTGTTTAGAAATGGGGGGGGGGGGTCAGTGTGGGATAAAATCCTAGAACATAGAATCATAGAATCATAGAGTTGAAGAGACTCTTTGAATCATATTCAAAGCACCATTGACAGATGGCCATCCAGCCTCTGTTTAAAAACCCTCCAAAGAAGGAGCCTCCACCACTCTCCAGGGAAAAGAGTTCCACTGCTGATCAGCTCTTAGAGTTAGAAAGTTCTTCCTAATGTTCAGGTGGAATCTCCTTTCCTGTAGTTTGAAGCCGTTGTTCCACAACCTAGTCTCCAGGGTAGCAGAAAACAAGCTTGCTCCCTCTTCCCTATGTTTTCCCTGCAGAGGCGGTCCAACCGCATGGGGAGGGAGGCATTTGCCTGTGGCGCCATCGTCCTGGGACACAGTCGAGTCTCTGGGAGGATGGCGCCACCCCCATCACCTTCTTCGGGCCTGCCCACGCGCCCTGGCCCTGCCTCCTGTGCAGCACAGGAGGCAGGGCCAGGGCACGTGGCGTGGGATACCTCAACAGTAGTTGGCCAAGTCTGACCCTGCCTCCCGTGCTGCGCAGCCTGGCCCAGCCAGCCTGGATGGGCCTTCCCGCCGCGGCCTGGCTCAGCCGCCCAACTCAGGAGGCAGGGCCAGGGCGCGTGATGTGTGAGGCAGGGCCAGGTCTGGCCACACCTCCCGCTTCATGTGGCCATGCCTCCCGCAGCATGCCAAAATTCATTTTGCCTACTAAGGCAAAATACCTATGGACGCCTCTGCTTCCCTTCATATATTTATACATTGCTATCACGTCTCCTCTCAGCCTTCTCTTCTGCAGGCTAAACATGCTAAAAATTAACCAACAGATTCAAGTTACAAGAAAAGAAATCTAGTAGGAAGAACGTTTTTTACTCATAAATACCATTCTACAGTGAAACAGACTGCCCCAGAGGATGGTGAACTCTCCATCTTCAGAGGTCTTTAAACAGAGATTCGATGGACATTTTTCAGGAGTGCTTTTGTTCTGTAATCCTGCATAGCTGGGAGTTGAACTAGATGACCCTTCTGGGCCTTCAAACTCTAATATTTTATGATTTGATGATTTCTTAACATTTCAATTTAATTACCTAAACCTACCTCTGTATGCTTTTTAAAAATGTTGGGAATCTCTACTGCAGGGGTCCTCAAACTTTTAAAGCAGAGGGCTGATCCACAATCCTTCAGACTGTGGAGGGGCCGAATTATCATTTGGGGAAAAAAACGGACAAATTCCTATGCACACTGCATAGTTCAAAACAACAATGAAAGAACAATACAATATTTAAAAATGAAAACAATTGTAACCCAGCATAAACCTATCAGGATTTCAATGGGAAGTGTGGGCCTGCTTCTGGCCAATGAGATAGTCAAGTGAATTAGGATTGTTGTTGTTGTGTGCCTTCAAGTCATTTCAGACTTTGGGCGAGCCTAAGTCTAAAATTATTTATTTATTCATTTACTACATTTATTTATTACATTTATATCCCGCCCTTCTCACCATGAAGGGGACTCAGAGCAGGTGTATGTACATACAATATATTATATTATTAGCATAGCACAATATTAGCATTATATATTACTATATTGAATGATACCACTATATTGTAATATTATATGTAATATATGACATATAATTAATATTATTATATGGTATTATTAATATGATATAGTATAACATTATAATATTATTATAAATATTATATGTGTATACAATATATTATATTATTAAAATGATATAAAAATATTATATTATAAAACTAAGGGCGGGGCCAGGTAAATAACCTTGGAGGGCTGCATCCGGCCCCCAGGCCTTAGTTTGGGGACCCCTGCACTATACTGTAATATTATATGTAATATATAACATATAATTAATATTATTATATGGTATTAGTATTATATTGTATAACATTATAATATTATTATCAATAATATATGTAAATACAATATATTATTAAAATGATATAAAAATATTATATTATAAAACTGAGGGCAGGGGCCAGATAAATGACCTTGGAGGGCCGCATCCGGCCCCCGGGCCTTAGTTTGGGGACCCCTGCTCTACTGAGTCAGTTTTATCTGGTCTCTATCTTTCTCTCTTCGTGCATGCTCCATAAGAGGCAGTGCCAATGCTCCTATAAAAACACATTCCAGCTAGATAGGGGATGAGAAGAAAGAGGAATTGGTTGGATATTTTTAAAAGCCTTCAATGGTGGGAGTTTTGTTAACTATATTATGAGATGAGAGAACCTCTACAATGCAAATAACATTGGACTTCATCTGATTTTTTAAAAGCATTGGATTTGTTTACAGACAAGATGGATCCACCATAGTACATATTAGGACTGGTTTTAAAAGAATGATAATTTCTTAGCTTTATTTTGTTTTTAAAGCAGACACGTGTAGTGTCACATGTTCAATAGAAAATCAAGGAAATTTTTCTTTTATTTCAGGAGATCCCTGAAGTATAATTGACCTCCAAGGAGCTATTTCTTAGTAGGAGACTAAAATAATTAAGCAGAAGGGATACATTTATCTTACAGCAGCTCTTCGTATTCTTCAGAATATTAATCTAACAAACTGTGGCTCGCTATATTTATTTTGCCTTTAAATTCATTGCAAGATGATTATGAATATGACACAAATGAACATATTTGTAAATAGGTTGAGTATCCTTTTGGAACATATACTGCACAACCGCATACTTGTCTATTCATAGCTCAGAGGCATCTCCAGATTTAGAAACATGCACTTTTTAGTGAACGTTCCTTCAAACTGGAATTGCCCAAATCTGATAGCTGTGGATTACACTAGACCTCTTAAGTCATGTGGATCTGTTATGTTCCAATAATGCCCCCTTATAGTATTGCTATGCAGCACCATTCAGAGTCTGAATGACAGATAGATCCAGCTATTTGGTGGTCCTGAAGGGAATTTGATTTCACAAAGCAGAAAGTGCAGTAAGTGTCAGTACCAGACCCCACAAGGACACTAGCACCCTGGAAGTGAGTCCCTGGTTATGGTCATTAGGGCTTACCTTTGGGTAGACAATCATGGATAGGATGGCAGTCTTAGAATTTTATCACATGAGGCAGGCAAACTCTATTACACAATGCTGTTTGCATTCCACTACCCATTCGCTTCCTGCCCATCATTCTTCTTTGTGAAGCTATTAACAGGTAAAACCTGCCAATAGCTTCCAATCCCACAATATTTCCATCTTCTACCTTGTGGCCTCATCACATAGGCAAAATTACCCATCCTACAACAGTTTTATCTCTGTCCAACTGATCCCATCAGATGACATAGATCTACTTCTGGCAAGGCTACATCCCTGATCTAAGGTGGAACTGTCATAAGAGAGAGCAGCAAGAACACAGGAAGCTAGAGAAGAACAGGGGAAGCTGGTGGCGACACCCCCCCCCCCCCCGCGCTGGGATGAGTTAAGGGGCAATGCGGGGTGATGGGTTCTATTCATGGCAAATCCCTCCAGCTTACTGACCTCAGTGTGATGAGGTCTTTAGTGCGATGTATCTCTTTAATTTCTATACTGGCATGCTTCCCTTCTCCCTTTGTTATTCTCAAACGGGCTGTTTTCCTTTTATTTTGTAAATATCTGTGTCCTTCTAGGTTTGCAATACTGAAATTGCACAATTGTGTTCAATATGAAAACAAAAAGGAGGCCCCATAATGGAGGTTGAGAGAGAAACGAGGATGTGCAGAAATATGACCAGAGGACATAGAATGAGAAATTGGTGCACTTGGACTATTGAAGAAAGGTACGATATCAACGTTGCTCAATCCGGTATGTATAATTGGCTAGTATGAAAGGGCCCCTGGTCTTTGATGGATTAATCTGTCAGTTTGAATTTCTCCCAATTTTTTTTTTAAGGAACTGAAGCACTTCCCATCCTGACATGTAAAAACATGAACATTTTACTAAATTCCAAGCAAAAATAAATGGAACCAAAATTCTCTTCCATCCTTGTTACCATTTGACCCCAAATTAGGTAGTGAGCAGGTATGGATGTCTAAAGAGGCAAAAGAGAGAAAGGAAATAAATAGGAGCTAAAGGAAGTAAAATGAAGAGGATGGGATGGAATCCATCGGGAAGACAAGGCTGGCTGGCAGATAAATCCATTCAGCAAAAGTCCTCCTTTTTTGCCATTTGCATGCCCAACATTTGGGGGAGCATTTAGTTAGCGTGGAATGATTAATTAAATCTCACGAATAAACATGTTATGTGTGCTGGTCTTTCTGTTTCCAAAGAAGGAAGATGGGGAGGTGAGCATTGTTCTCTATGTGCATATTCTCTCAACCCCTTGCTGCCTTAGGTCATTGTGTGTCTTCAAGAGATACCATTCTGGCAACTAAATTAGCCCTCATTTACAGCAGAGTTGAATGCAGCCAGACTAATGGCAGTGCAAGTATAATTGGTTCCCAACATGTGTCAGTGTGTATACTCCTCAAGCTATGGAAAAGATGCATTATGGGACTAATTTTTTAAAATGTTAATGGATATTGGACATTTGCCAAGCATCCAGCTGTGTACAAAACATTGAGCTGGTAAATAGCTCTTGATCTGTTTAGAAACAAATTAGAACGGTTGTTAAGATTCTACATGACTGAAGGCACGGTAACCAGCACCAACTCATAGGCTGGCTCTATTAACTGAACAAGGCGGGAGAGCTTGGTTGAAGAACTATCTACTTTACAGTGAAAAATAATAGAGACAAAATTAACTTCATGGAGAGGTGGGGTGGGGAAAAGATTTCTCTTTTGTTATAGTCTCAGTTTGGAGGAGGATTCCCTGCCCTCCCCAGGCAAGAATCTGGAAATAATATGTTGCTGCCAGTCATCCGGTGTAATTTTAAAGCTGACTTTTGGGTGAACAAGTTCACCTGCTCTTATCAAGGCTCATCTTTCCTGCTGTATATCAGCAGTAGGTTTGACAGGGTCAACAGGCTGACATTTCATTTCGTGGGAGCTTTTAATAGTGAATGAGAGAAAGGGTGCTCCAAATGCAGTGGCTTTTCACAGTGAAACAGAGAAGATCGCCACCAACACGACATTTCAATGTGCAATAACTAGCTAATAGGATGTATCTGAATTATATAAAATCTTTCCTTTTCAAAATGAATTGTAATAATCTCCTTTACTCTAGGAAATCACGTTTGCATATAGCCCATTGGCCACAGTCCTAGAAAGCTAAAGGACTGCATGTAGGAAAGGAAAATTGGCTTTGAAGCTCCTGCTGCAGCTGCTCTTGCAATATACTAGTTGCAGACATAGAGGGAAACATTTAATGCCTTTTAGTGCAGGATTTTAATTTCAGAAATAGTTAGCATGGGGTATTAGGAGCTGATCTGGATCTTACATGGGGAAAATCAGGAAATTTTCATCTTTACCCTCAACTGTACTTTTTATTTGATTTGGGGAGGGATAATTATTTTCTGTGTGCTTGATAAATTAAAAAGCTCCTGTTGAAACAAATAGCCCTTGTTCTTTTGTGCAGCCGAACTGCAACATCAGCACTAGTGCCACATTCATGCAGAGACAAAGAGCATGCAGTCTAACAGTACTTGGAGGGTCACATCATTCCCACCCTTGCAGAAAGGACTTTGATTCAATGCAGTTGTTGTTATTAACAGAACAAAATTTGTAACTTTGACCTGAGAAACATGTCCTCCAATCATTTCTCCATAGAAGAGAAAATCTGTCAGATTCACTTTCTGCATTTTTTTAAAAAACTATTTTCCACCCTGAACAAATGGATATTAATATTTTATTTTATTTATTTATTTTTGCAAACTTCTGAAATGAAAATTCCCCCATTTGCAGTATCCAAATTACTGCTCTAGTAATTGGTTCAGAAGATAACTACATCATCCTGGTTTGTAGGGTTGCCAGGATTTCAGAACAGCAAAACATGGCAAGGCACCCTATGTAAGACCTTTCTCAAGTTTCACAAAATAGCAGCTTCTTACATGAGTTCCAAATCCATAGGAGATCTTACTATTCCTAATGGGCTCATTTGAGTCACCCCTCTTTTCTCCTTTCTCCAGTTCCAAGATTTCTCTGCTTAAAATGATAGTTTCCCATGTTCTCCTCCTGGTCATACCCTTTTGATCACATTCTGGTGTTTCTCAGCCACATGTCTCATCTGTGAAATGTTGAAGGAAATGATAAGACAACACTGTTTTTATCTTTGAATACAGTCATCCCTTCACATTTGCAATTTTGACTTTTAAGGATTTGATTATTCATTGATTTGATTTAAAATGTTCTCTATAGGAATCTCTAGCTACTTCAGTGTGTCTCTATGGCACCTCTCTAGGTCTTCCCATGTAATGTTCAGTTTTCAGTGGAAAGTGAGCCTTGAATCATGCCAGTAGGCCTAGAAATTCCTAGAGAAGTGTTTTCTCAGATTAAAAATAGCAATGTCTTTATTTGCAGTTTTTAACTTTCACAGAGGTTCTGTACCCTCGAAACCCATAGAATGTGGTGGACTGACTGTACATGTGCATCATGGTCTCTGAGTGAAACCACACAGATATAAAACATAAAATAAAATAAAAACAGGACTTGGACACAAAAGAAATGTTATGGGACAGAGAAAAACTAAAATAGACCAATCAATTCTGTCCAACAATGATAGAGAATACAAGTTAAAGTATGTAGTACTTACAGAAATTAGCCTCTTGATGGAGTACATTATTGCATCATCGCAGGTACACATTGTGACACATTCACATGCCAAACATGTTTTTATAGAAGTCAGATCCATTGATTTAAGCAGATCTCACTTCAAGTAAGAGTTCTTGGAATCATAGCATGACATTGACTATGCTAGAACTTATTTCTCTGGGGGGTTCTACACAGACATTAAAATTGAATTAGGAAATCTTTTAAACCAAACTGGTTCCACTGCAGAGTATCTACACAGTTGCCCCAGGAACCAGCTGGAGGTTGTGATGGTGACCACAGGATCTGCTGATTATGAATAGTAACCGAACCCAGGATTTTTTTTCCTTATAGTCTTCTGAAATTTCAATTTGGTATCAGTGCTAGACCATGTCAGAGCAAAGGAAATGAGAACAAAGAGGCAGAAAGCAAGAGTTCCCATGGAAATGATGTGGTTTCTTCTCTTGGTGCAGTACTTGTTTACCTTCCAACCAGCTGATATTTTTAAAAATGCTTAACAGATTCGCACACCCCTATTGACTGGTATTTCAGTCAAAGGTATCTGAAACCACCAAAACATCTCAACAACTGCTTCCTGGATGAATCACCAAGTTCCTGCCTTTCCTTTATTAAAATAATACAACATAAAATAAAATGCATCTTTTTCAGGGAGTGAAGGCTTATGTCAAAAGTGTAAACATCAACACTGAAATAGCCACAATATTGAACCTAAATAAATAAATAGTTTCATGTCAAAGACAGTGAGCTATAATTTTTGAGCAACCTGTAGCAATCAGTTTTCAACATTTTTCTGTCTCCACTTCTATCTGATTCTGCTCTTAGCTTGACCTTCAGTCAATAATGCACAATAGCAGGCTAAGAGAAGGAAGTAGATTTTAAACCCAAAGAAATCAGTAGAAGACAGCGGAGCAAGGCAGCACAAAGATGCAAATTGCTTTGAATTTTGATCTGAATATATTTTTGCTACACCTCAACAGAAGCATTCACTTTCAAAGTCTTGTTCTAGTACTTGTACAGAACTTAATACCCATTTAAGAAATCATTTCTATTTCTTGTAAGGACATGATCTGGTGTAATAACCAGTCTAATAGTGACCTCAGGAAATACAGGCACATTTACACAACATGTAACAATTTGTGTGTCTATATTGGGTTTTGTTTTGTTTTGTTTTACTGTTGAGTTCTATTTCACTAAATGTGATGGGATATAAAACAGTCTTGGGTCCATTTGGATGGACCAGGAGGTTGTGTTGCTTCATGTCTATCATATAATTAAATATTGTATTAGGATATGCATGGACACTCACACAAACATGCAATACAGTATCCGATTTGCTTTTGGGGTTGGCATGTCATAATAAAACAAGGAAAGGAATTATGTTGCCCTTCAGAAGTTATGGGGCTGCATCTACAGAAGCATTGGCTGACATACCAAATAGTGAGGAAGGTGAAGACATGCAATTAATAGTTTTTGGAAGGCCAAATCATTTCCACCCTTTCAGAAAGAGCTCTATAATTGAGAGACTTCAACATTCATAGTGAAGTCATATATAAAAAACCAGATGAAGACTTCATAGTCTTCATGACAACAATCAGACTATCTCGACTTGTTGTTGACCCAACCCCTAGATCAGGACATGGCCTTTTATGTGGGGTGGATGGAGGTGACCCAGTTATACTGGCTGGATCATTTCCTGCTAATGTGTGGTCATGAGGGAACTACCACCTTCTACAAGAGCACAAATCCATTAGGATTGTCCTCTCCCAGAAATATGTGCATTCTGTGGAGCTTTGGAATACTCTGGAGGTCACAGAATGCCTACTTCATGGTGGTGAGAGTAATGAAGAAAGCTTACTTTGCTGCTTCCATCACATCTTTGATTAGCCTAGTTGAAAAGTTTTGGGTTTGGGTTGATCAAGAGAGAAATGGTAGTCTGTCAGGCTGTTCTTCGTTTAGCATAATTTAATAAAATATTAACCATGATGACCATATGGTTTGGAAGTTGGAGGACATCAGGGTACAGTGATGTTAGGTGTGAACATCTAGGTGTGGACATCACCAAAAATGTGTCGAAGTCATCTTCATACTATCTCACTGCAAAGCAAAACAAGAAGCAAGTCTTCAAAATTAAAAAAGCCCTCCAAGACAGCATTCATACTTTAGAAACAAAATAAGGTGGTCAAACATTAGTTTACTAGCTCATGTTCTTAGGGAAAATGCAAGGACAGCTAGCATTTTGATTCTGGATCTACCTACAAAGAGGGATCATAAAAAGTCCATACTTCCCTGGAAGCATCTTAGGTCTCTGTAGAGAAAGGAGGGATGCTTAACTTTTCAGGGACACGTTTGTGTAGATTAGCCACTGTCAGGAAATGTCAGCTTATGCCAGAAACTCACATATTATGTAGATGAAGAGGAAATGTATCTGTCCAGCCTAAATTTTGGGGCTAGGATAAGCATGGCTCATTTTGTTGAGTTCTCAGGGTCTAACAGTGTGTGGCTGCACATCACGCAGGTGAACAAATATAGTTGCCATGGCAACAGCATAAAGCTTACAATGATTTTTACTCTGACAATGTTTTACTAGGGAGTCAAGACAAGAGAAATTATTATGTCCAGCCACAATGGTGGGTTTTTTTAAATAATAATAATAATGATAATGATAATGATAATGATAATGATAATAATAATAATAATAATAATAATAATAATAATAATTTGTGTCAGGAGAGACTTGAGAAACTGCAAGTTGCTTCTGGTGTGAAAGAATTGTCAATAATAATAATAATAATAATAATAATAATAATAATAATAATAATAATTTGGATATGTATGCTCTAAAATAAAATAAAATAATAATTCGTGTCTTGCCCCATCTAAAATGTAAGGTTGAATCTATTTTCATTAGATTCAGATGTGTTAGGAAAGCACATCTTCAGATTCCCACAAATGTTTTGAACTAAGGACGTGTTCAGAGGAGGTTTGACTTTGACATCCACGGACACTGAGAGAGTGGGACTTGTCCATGGTCGCCCAGGGTTTTTATGGCTCAGTGGTGCCCCAGGGGTTTTTATGGCTGAGTGAAATTTGAATCCAGGTCTCCAAAGTCATAGTCCAGTGCTTAAATCACTAAATCTCCTCACAAATCCACAATGACACAGAACACTCATATCTACACTCACAATGACCCAAAGAGACTATTAAGTTTGGCTGATTATGTCACACTAGTTCTTGTATAAATTCTTTTTAAAAAGTAACCAGAGAGGAGAAATTTATGTTTCAAACCATATGACCACTTCAGCAAAACAAAACCATTTTTCAAAGACAAAAGTTGGAATGAGTTCTAGTGCAGATCAAGACATTGCTACCAACAGCAACTCTCAAAGAAACGGACATATGTCCTTTAGTATAAATGACATCCCTTATTAAAGAGCCAGAAAAGGTGATATAGATCGAAGATGGTGCAAAAAATCCCATATTTTTGGGAGTGCCCTTCATAAACACAGAAATGTATGTAACCAATGATTTATACAAGTAGACAATACATTAATTCAATAATGAAAGTAGACAATACAGAGAAATACGTGGCTAAGTGAACCGAATGCTTGCATTTGATATTTAGATGGAATACAATCAAGGTAACAGCTACTTTCTGATTGTCAGTTCTGCTATCCCTTATTCTGATTTCGAAAATCTGGCAACACTTTTGGTTGCACAGGAAATAACAATTGGCAAAAGCAAGCAAAAGCCAATAAGCTATGCCATGACCTCCAAATCCACTGGAGAAAAGTTCCAAGACACAAACATCTACTGGATACTGGAAACCAAAGATAATTGCAAACCATTTATTTTGACTGTATTTGGACCAGAACCATACCATAGAATAGCAATAGCATACCATAGAATAGTTCCCCACACACCCCAGAAGGCACCACCAGAATCATTCCTAGAAGCCACAAATATTCCAGGAGGGGTTATTTTTTTATAGCATGGGCAAGTGAAACCATGGATTATGAGTCTGTGGATACTGTATATTATAAGAACTCACACTTCTTTAGACCAATCTGAAAAAAACCAATATGGTACCTGTTTTTCAGAATATACTGCTAAAAATATACAATGTTTATATGGTAAATCAATATCTTCATTTAGTGCAATCTTTGTCAGGTTATTCAAATGCAAACTGACTTCTTCAACAGTTGACCTATAGTAAGTTCTGCCCACGTTCACTGATCAGAGAGAAGGTTTTCTCTCCACATTAGAGTAATACATGTCCCTGTGATCATGCTATAATAAAATAGTACTTAAAGATGCTACAGGACGCAGGTTCTTTTGAGTTGAGAAAGACTACCATAACTTCATCTCTGGTATTTGGGATTTTTTTATAGAGACATCATAACCCCTTAGTCTTATAAGTGGATCTATTTTGTAGTGCATTGAAAGATTTTGCAGGGATGGGAAAAAGAAGTACAGATAGAGTGTTTTTTCATTTATAATCCTCCCAATGTTATCCCACAATTTCTTTCTCTTCTTTTGTCCTTATCACACAAAACCTATTAAGGTAAGAAAGACAGAAAAGTCATGGAATGCCTTTTGAGTGGATCAGAGGGACAAAGAGGCCTTTTACACTACACTAGTATAGCACAATGATAAAACCAAGTGCTGTAGAACAGCATGGATATGGTTTTAGATGTGGCTGTATCCTATGAAAGACAAGTCTGTAATTTCACAAGGTGCTGGAGGAGCTCTCTGGCTGAGATTTCTAACTATCTCACCAAAGTACAAATCCCAGAATTCAATGGGATGGAGCTATGGCAGTTAAAGCAAAATCAAACTGGTATAGCTGTTTAATATAAAAGATCTGTGTGTAATATTTTTTTTAAGTTCATGCATCAGTGTATCCTTGAAGTAACTGGCTTGATCTTGAAGGAGCTGAGGGTGGCTATGGCCAACAGAGAGCTCTGGGGTGGGCTGGTCCATGACGTCATGAAGAGTCGGAAGTGACTGAAAGAATAAACAACAAATTTGCACTTGAGATTCTACATTCTGCGTGAAATTGGACATATTTGAGTTGGTAAAAATCAATGGGCTGAAAAATCCCAGTCCCTTCCCACCATTATGGCAATTCCTGAGATTGGAAGGGAACCAAACTAATATAAAATGTAGCCAGTCAGCAGGAAATATGATATTGCTGCTATAGAAGAATCCTTCGTCTCCTACCAATAATTAATGCATTCTTGACACCATCACATTCCAGCTTATCAGCTTTCAAAATTTCATTTACACTTTGATTCTTCCTTCAGCAGTAGATTTAACATGGCAGTGACCTTCTTGTGTCTAGTACCATGCAACCATCTCATAGAGAAAAATGTTATCAAATATGTGCATTTTTATAGGCTGCCATTGTCAGTATAAGGAGGTGGAGAAAGGGGACTATGCTAATGCCATTTGAAGCAAACAAGAAGAATTGTGAGTGGAGTTCTTTCAAGAGGGGGTAAAGAATCTATTAACAGCCCCCAACTCTGTTATTGGTGGAAATGACATCTGCACATTACATGAAGCTCTTAAGAAGACAGTTGCTAATTAAAACCCAGAGGGATTTGGCAGCAAATTTAGAGTTACAATACCCACTAAACCAGTGATATAATTGACAACCTGATGAAATAACCTCAAATACTTTTCAAATGAAGCTATAGTACAATAAAAGTGGCTGAAATATTAATTTCATCAGACTCCAAATCAGTTATGAACTCCCAGAAGAAACATGAGATGAATTACAAGACATGGAATAAATGTCATTCATATATATACAATTAAAATGCCATAGATAGATAGATAGATAGATAGATAGATAGATAGATAGATAGATAGATAGATAGATAGAGTTAGTTAGTGTGTGAGCATGTGTAGATCTCCATGTATTGTAATTATGCCATTCAAACAAATCAGAATGAATATTAACTTTATGCCTAGCTCAGGTGATCTTTAGTAAGAAATGATGTTCTAAACATCCAAAGATAATGAGATAAGGAGGTCTGGGAAAAACAGTGCTACTGAAGATTATTTTAAAAAAACACTGCTCCACCCTTACATGTTAACACAATCACCCACTAACCTAAGGTTCCCTATGTGTTCTGGATACAAAGGAGAAGGACAAAAGGTTGGAGGGGTTTGGCATGGCCTTCTATTAAGAGTTGCTCAAATTGTATATAGTCAAATTGTGAATATTTAATTTATCAGCAGTTTGAATCTTGAGTAACACTTCCAAGAACAGTAAGAATGCTTTCATTAAAGAAACTTTGATCTGAGCAACGCCTCCATTGGCGAAAAAGGGAAGGTGATTTTTCTCTGTTCCCCCCTTCTCCCATACAGTTTCTGCATTTAACCCTCTTCTTTCTTGCTCGTCCTTTGAAACATAGCTATCAGGAACAAATTGCTTCCTTTCTCTTTTGGCAACAGAATCACCAATGCATGGAAATTTTGTAAGATCACCTTTGTGATCCATGATGCTGAATGGAGCCCGGCAAGGATTGTTTCTAGCTAGCTAGCAACTGAATAAGAAACTCATGTTCTTGATGGGAAATAAAAAATGGAAGTCAGCTATACCACTCTGTGCCACTTCATTTTAAACACTATCCTGTTTCTAATTACACTGATTGTAAAATTGAAGCAGAAGTCTTGCTTTGATATGAACCATGTCCTTTGTTTAGTATAGGTAGGGCATTCACAGCAGTTATCAGGCAGACGTTCTTCTCCTTGCCCAATACACACAAACTGTGAGTGGCTTCTCCCTTAGCCTTGCTGGTTCCCCATCAAATTCCACCTCTATGCAAATCCTGATTCCATTCCTGAGGTCTATACACATGATCATATCTTTACCTTCAATGGTTTCAAGCAAAGATCTATGATTCTAAAGATGTGTACTTGATGGCTGGGGCTAAAAGTAACTAGCCCTTAGTTCACTGTAAACACCTAACATGTACCACTAACCTGTTGCGATGTTTTAATGCTCTGGTTATGCTGCTGTATCAGTCTCCCATTCATTGCTTTTTCCCCCTGAGTGAAGTTTTTTTTTTCTGAATTGTCAGCACTTATTTTTGTAGCCTGGGCTCAATTTTCCTTTATTAAGTTCATGGCATCTTCTTCCCCCTTATGGGACTCACCGGCAACAGACAAATTGTCAAAGTTGTCTTGGTCCTAGTCCTGAGCTTCCTTGTGCAATTTTGTTTTCTGTTAGCCTGCACTCCATAGCTACCTTTAATTACATCTTTGTTGCTGTCCACTACCTGTTGCGACTTCATAAAATCTGTCTCCCATCACCTTCTGAACTATATTCATTTGCCATTGTTCCACATGTAGACTTATTGGTTCTATCCAAACCATATCTCCTCTACAGAATGTCCTCAGGTCCTTCATTCTGTTGTCATACTCTTTTTTTTTAACTGTTGGCATTACAGCTGCTTCCAAGTATTGTCACTCCATTCCCCCAGTGGTTGTAACAAGCAGGCTGCTCTGTTTCCCTTAGTTCTATGTTCCATCAGTGTTTGGACTGGGCTATAGTACATTCCTTGAAAAGTGTGTATGGTGATAAACTAATAAAGCTATTGATTCTCCATCATATACATCTAGTTTCTATTGAAAACTATGTCTTGAAAAATGGCCTGCAGCTCCTTGTTTATTCTACCTCCCTAAAACTGGAGTAATATTCTCCTGGGATTATATAGCTTCTGTACTTGACAAAGGACAGGTCACTTTTTACCTTTTCCCAAGTAACAATGACCTCCAAATATGGGAATTCCTGGGATCTGATGGAAAAGAGAAGCAGACTTGGTTTTTATTTGCATGTTGATAACATTTTATTCCAAAATAAATGCAATATGACATACTGTACATAGCACAGTGGTTCTCAACCTGGGATACCCAGATGTTTTTGGCCTTCAATACCAAAATCATCATCATCATCAATTAATTACTTATTAATCGCCCTCCATCCAAGATGCTCTAGGCGATTTACAAGATAAAATTGTAAAGGATAAAAATTCATACATACAAATATTGATAAAATTAACATAGATTAAAAGCTCTAGTAAAGAGCCAGGTCTTGAGAATAGAAATATAGAAAGGACCAGCAATGATAGGTGGAATCAATCACAGAAGACTTGTAGGGGAAACAATATGCCTTTACAACCAAATACTGAAGAACATTATGGATACGGTTTTAGATGTGTAAAAGACACCTTGGGTCCACTCTGGGAGAAAGTCAACATACAAATGCAATGAATTAAATAAAATAAAATAAATATTAGTTCTCTAGAGGAAATGTGAATGTTATCCAGCTTCAATGTGTTGCCGAAGGCTTCGATGGAGAATAACTGATTCTTTTGAGTGCTACTGTACAGATTTTCCAACAGTGTAATGAAACCAAACTTATTATGGCAGACTATCTGTTTAGATAACGTTTTTTCATAATTTTTATGTTTTTTTTATCATGTCAGACGTGACTTGCAAGTCACTTCTGGTGTGAGAGAAATGGCCATCTACAGAGAGACATAGCCCAGGCGACACCAGATGTGTTAGTGGGAGGCTTCTCTCATGTCCCCGCAAGTTAGAGTTGATAGATGGAAGCTCATTCCATCTCATGGATTTGAACCAGTAACCTTCAGATCAGCAACCCAACTTTCAGGTCAGCAGTTCACAAGGGTTTAACCCATTGCACCACCGCGGCTCCTCATTGTCATTTGTAAACATTAGAAAACTAAACACAAAAACTGGTGTGATTCTAAACTTGCCACAAACCTCTGCAGCACTTGTTGCTAATATATTTCCAGAAAACAATTTCAAGGTAGCAGACTAAATTTATCACCTTTTCTTTGTTACCGACCCAGTTAATTTCTAGTGATAACCTTTCCTCTCAATTGACAGGCTGCAGCATTCTGGCAGACTAAATGTTATGCACAAATAAGTAGCTAATGGTAGATCTGAGGCATCTAGAGCAGTCCAAGTTCTTTCATTTTCCCTGATTATAGAGATATTTGCATAATGTATGAATAGCAGACATTCTTGCTGTTAAATAATGCACAGATATTCTTCCATCCTTCAATAGATACTGTTTTCCTGTCCATTGATCATTTTAAATGATTCAGTTGGTTGTGTTATTTCTGTACTATTTGGAAATGTATATAGAATTCCACATACTTTTACAGAGAACTTTCATCATTTGGCTGGGAGAGGTCATATCACAAGAAGCTGGTTAACTCTCCAAGCTATAAATGAAGTATGTATTATTAAATGTGCCATGTTGTCCTCTTTTCTGAGTGCATTACCATCAAAATACACAATTAAGTATTCCAGAGATGTCAGAAAGGGATATAGAGTCATCCCTGAACTCTTCATTAGCTGCCAAGGCTGAGGCAGGGAGAAACTAACATTTTTGTAGCAAAGGTCAAAACCAAAGAAAGTTGCTCAAATACCAATAATTTGGACTTCTTCATTGTCTACACTGGGAAATATATGCTTCTGAAGGCTGATGCAATGAATTCTTGATCCACATCAGAAGCAGGGAATATTAACACCAGTGATTCCAAATCTTTGTTATATATCCCCTATTTAGGCCCATAATAGTTAGTTTCCTATTCTCATTTGGTATGTACTGATTTAACAATAATGGCCTTCGTGATTTTTATAATGATGCCAGAAAAAAGATCTCCACAATGGATGTTTTCAACAGAAAAGGTCAATGGTAACATTATGCAGACACTATATAAAACGATCCATAGCTGAGCTTCCAGTCAAAGAAAGAAATATGCAGTGAAATTGGTGGGAGATAACACTGCATCCTGGGATATTGACACCAGTCACACATCCACAAACATAGATGGAAGCCACATGTGTGTCTCTGTGTATGTACCTTTTCTTGTCCTGTCAACTTATGGCAATCCCATGAATTTCAAAGGATTTTCTTAGGCAATGAATATTCAGAGATGATTGTGTCAGTGTCTTCCTCCATAATATAGCATACAGCATCTGGAATTTATTGGCAGCCTCCCATCGGAGTATTAATCGAGGTAGACCAAAGATCATGCTTAAATTCCAAGATAAGGCAGGATCTGGTGTTTTTAGGGCAATGGTTCCCAACCTTTGGGCCTCCAGGTGTTTGGGACTTCAGCTCCCACAGTTCCTAACAGCTGGTAAACAGGCTGGAATTTCTGGGAGTTGAAGTCCAAAACATCTGGAGGCCCAAAGTTTGGGAACCACTGCTTTAGAGTATTAGGCTACACATACTCTAAGCCAGTGGTTCTGAACCTGTGGGTCCCCAGATGTTTTGGCCTTCAACTCCCAGAAATCATAACATCTGGTAAACTGGCTGGGATTTCTGGGAGTTATAGGCCAAAACATTTGGGAACCCACAGGTTGCGAACCACTGCTCTAGGCCAATGTATCCCACTATTTTGATGTTATACTGGTTCACAAATTGCCATTAAGCCCTCTAGAAAACTTTAAAAATATTTCTCAGCATATATATATATATATATATATATATATATATATATATATTAGGGTTGGGCAAAAAAATTCGATTCCTGAGTATGTCGTATCTAATTAGTTTGTTTTGTAGCTTTCAAAGAGATTTTTGAAGCGGGTTATCCAGTCATTTGTATCCCGCGATATCGAACTGTGATAGCCTATTTTTCTAATGGAGTCGGATGTTTGTCGGAAGCAAAGCAAGTGCATTTTCAAATCACCCAAACTTGGTTTGAGGGAGGTGCAGGGTAGCCTGGGCTTGCCTTGCCTCCCTGTGGCCAATCGCAGAAGGGAGGGAGTCTTGTTTGTCTTTCCCCGTGGTTGCTTTCTATGGGCCTCTTAAACCGGGTTTCAAGAGAGAAATCCTTTTCCCCTTTCCCTGTCCTGGAGTGGTTGCAAGAGGAGGGAGTCACATTGCACGATCTCCGCTCTTCCCGTTCGCAGCCTTCCCTCCTGCTTTTGCCAGAAGCTTTAAGTGAGGAAAGGGGGGAAAGGAGGGGGATCCATCCCAATCCATGATCCAGATCACTTCACTCCACTCTGGTTTTGTGCTGGGAAAACCCCAAACTAGAACTCTCCACCCAGGTTGGTGACTTCAGGGGCTATCCAGAAAGCTCATTACATTTTGGAATTAAAAATAAACAAAGTATAGGAGAAAACATTTACCATATTCAGTTGAAAGCCAGACCCAAATACCAGTTATCACCATAGTCCCAATTGAAATCTAAGCAGTTATCATAGCGATAAAAGTGTTTGGAAAGCCCCCCCCCCCAACATTCCCACCTGGCTTGCTTCCTGAACCAGGCTGGCTTCCCTTCCCTCAGCTGCACATGTGCTGCACTCAGCTTTCCCCATGATCTTCCTGGATCACTCTTTCATTTTGCAAATGCTTGCAAGGAAGGCACTCTTCTAAGGTTTTGCAAGAAGCACACCTTTCCTGTCCCAAAAAACCTTCTTTGCAAGCATTTGCAAAACAGAAGAGCAATCCAGGAAGATCGTGGGGAAAGCTGAGCTTTCCAAACACTTTTACAAAACACAAAACCTTCCCCGCGGAGCTCTGCCGCTTGCGTCCTCAACCAGCCGGTCATCCCTTCCCGCAACTGCACATCATCGCCAAAACGCTGCATTGAGGACGCAGGTGGCAGAGTTTTGTGGGGAGGGAGTTGCCAAGCTCGTTCATCACTATGATAAGTGCCTAGATTTGAATGGCGACTATGTAAAAAAAACAAAAATAAAATAAAATAAAGTTTTTAAACTTTTTTGGGCCAAATTTCAGAAGTAGTTTCAGAAACGAAGCGCCAACGCCCCTTACTTTTGAAGCGAGTTTAGAAACATTTTTTTCATGGATCGCTCAAGCCTAATATATATATGTGTGTGTGTGTGTTGTTATGTCCATTATCATTGTTAGTTTGGTTAGGATTTAACTCATGGAGAATCTCCCAGTACGAATCTCCAGTTTGCCTGTCAATCTGCAAGTTCAAAACTTTCCAGGTTACTGTTTTGCTGGAGGGAAGGATGTCACTGGACAAGCTGAGACCTTTGTCTTCCAGATGGCACGAGGTGGCCATTGCGATTATACAGTCTGGCAAAGTTCAGGAGGAAAATTCAAATGGGTTGTCCTGTCCTGCAGAAAATACACTGATCTCAGCCAGGGAAGTAGAAAGTGAAGAGAGGAAGAAAGTGGAGAGGAAAGATGCTGGATAGCAAAGATAAGGAATTGTGTGGGAATTACAGGTTCGAGACATGACTTAATTTGAAGAGATGTGACAAACACATCTTTACCAAGCAAGAGGCCAATAGGATTTCTGTCTTAATCCAAAAGACCCCTTCCAGGGTGAGAAGGGCTGATATAAATATGTGAAATATGTGGGGGGAAAAACTTGTGCCAAGCATTGTAGTCAATATTTAGCTGGACTGTGGATGGGCAGAAGGTTTATTAGGATGTATTGGTCAATTTTTAGGAGATTTGCAGTATTTTGGTAAGAGGACCTTCAGTTTTTTAAAAATAAAAATGATGTGAACGTCGAAGGCTTTCATGGCTGGAATCACTGGGTTGCTGTGAGTTTGAAACTCACAGCAAATATGTGAATGTTTCCATACAGAATAGATCACGTAGAATAAAAACGCTTGGGGTTACAAGGTGCAGACATTTGTGTGGAAGCGCAGAGCTTGAGTCAGTTCTTCTGATTTCAAAAATAAATGTGAAAGTTTGAAATCATCTGGTTTGACACTGTAAAAACTAACAAAGTAGGTCTAACAATGGGTAACATACTGTGCTGGTTTATGACCGAAATAAATGTTTTGGTTTGTTTGGTTTGGTTTGGGTAACATAGCCCAACCCTGAACTAAATAGACCAAGAGCCTGGGTTAGAGAAGGTCACTTGTTATCTTCTCCACATTATGTTTCATGGGTTCAACTGTGCAAAAATATGATGTCACCCCACCCAGTCACCGTCCCTGTTCTCTCCTTTCATGCACAGGAACAGAGACGTAAGATTTGATTCCCATCAGAATCTTGACACCTGGGGCAGGACCTGTCCATATGTTTTGATACCATTCCACAACCACTCAAACTAAGGTACTCAAAACCTCCCAAATTATTTTTGGCCCACAAGGCAGAAAGCTCAAGGCAAATATCCCTCCCTGAGAGGAAAAATAAGACCAGAAGAAGTAAATTCCTAACAATATCCTGCCTATTCATGAGGTTACAACTTTGGGTGCCTGAGGCCAATGCCTCACTTTACATAATGGTAGAGCCTGAAAGCAATGTTTCTCCCTCCCATTTTTCCTCTGCCCCTACCTCTTTCCACAAGCCATGAATAAGCTGCTCCATTTCTATCTCACCTTAATGCCCCAAGTTGGCAGTGAGCAACCCTAGAAGTAATCATCACCTCACTAACAAATCCATAAAATACTAAAGGTCTAATACATATTTGTAGAAAATGATACCTTCAAATACACCATTCTGAGTACCCAATATTTATAACTTTGTAATACTTGCAAACTGAAACAATTTCCTTTTATAACTGTGACTTTAAGATTTAAATATTGACCTCCCACTCTTTTGGCTGCTGCCTTTCTCAGGCACAGCATTCCCTTCACCCAGCATACATTGGTGTCTTGCCCTTTGAATTACTTTTTACTTACTGTGTGGCTACAATGACATTTTGCATTCAGATCTGAAGTCACTTGATTCTCAAGCTTAAGTCAATTTTCTATTTGCTTCGGGTATGAAATAATAAAGTCTCCAGTGCATATCTCCTTTTCTAAAAATGTGTCATCTTTTATGATTCGTCATTCAAATGCTAAAAGGTGTCGCTTCTATCGACGTTCCCAACATTACTTTCCCTATATACCCTCTCACTCATATACATGCATGCAGAGAGAGTCCATTTACTCTGTCAAATGGATTTTCTATCATTTCCCGTCTCTCGCTCATACTTACTGTTGTTGATAGGAAAGCAAATACATTTTTAAAAACTTAATAAACTGATACAATGGTTAAAGGCTACATTTTTCTTGCACTTATATGAAGCAATTCTGCATATCCTGCAGAACATTCCCAAATGGATCAAATCAACTTTAAACAGTCAGCTGTGAAGTGCAACAAAATAGTGTTGCCGGGTTGCAAATTGTATATTCTTAGGAAAATCAGCAGAAGCAAAATAGATGATGAGAATTTGACAGATACACAGTTTTTAAAAAAAATCAACGGTAAACAGGTACTGGGTACAAAAAGGAAAGCTTATTCAACCTAAATTATACAAAGGAAGGGCAGAATGGCAGTCTTCCAGGCTGCAAGTTAAGGAGAGGAAATGCCAATATTTCCTCAGATACTTTTTATATTTGTAAATTGAAGCTCTCACCATCCTATTGGTAATTCCTTGAAGAGTCTGTCAGCTGCCTGCCTGACCTTTTAGTTTACACACTGTGTAGAGAGTCAGTCTTTCATTCCCATCATGAACAACATGTGCTTCCACGTTGTAAAATGGATATTGCATTTACCATTGGAATACCTTGTTCTTTAGTGTAAAAGAACTAGGCAAACGTGTCAGCCACCCCTGCATTGAAAAAGAAGGCATATCATTCTGAACCAGTTTGGCAAAATCTCTAATTCATTACAAGTAAACAAGACAACTTAGCACTGGTTGCTTTCTTAAATATAACAATGAGATCATTTCCTTGTCAGCAGGAGGAAGAGAGTTTACAACAAAATATTCAGCTATTTTGGGCAAGGATCCAAGATATGACTCCCTACCTGGCCTCAGACAATGGCAGAAGGCATCTCCCTGCATAAAATCCTGCTTGCAAGTCATATTTATCAAGCATAGCTTGTAAGTGTAGCTGATGGACCTGCCTCAGCTAGCTATAAGCACTTCTAACTACTAAAACCACCTGACATTCCAGAAACAGCTTTGAATTTAGGAATACTTCCAAAGTACATACCTGATCTATTGGGGGAGGTCTATATCATCCATCATTTTGGCAGGAGAGGAAAAGCAGAAAGTCCCATAAACACTTCTCCTTGTTCTTGGTGGTATTAAACTTTCATGATAGTAACTTACATGACTAGTTCCTTCTTTCTCGTGTCACCCAGAATCAACTGCAAATAGCAGTTTTTTCACTGCACTCAAATCAAGTGGCATCCATTTAACAACTATGCCATACCATGCCAAACAAACTGCTTCACTAGCCTGTATTCTTGAGCCTCATCCTGAAATTCCTCCTGTTAGCCTTCCTTATTTTATTTTCTTCTTAAAAAGCATATAGCACTTAAACAAAACCAGCCCAACTATTTTTATTATGCATGCAAAATGAGACAAGAGACATTTTTATCTCATTCCCTGACTCCCGACATACTCTTAGGCCTGAAGCAAAGAAATCTTAGGGCAGTGACAGAAAAGAGCCACTCTGCATTTTAGAGAGTCTGAGTCTCTCTCCTGGGCCTCTTACTTTGATTCCTCCCTTTAGTACTGATAAGAAGTGACAGTAGTTGGCTAAAACAATCAAAACTTCAGCTGAAGAGCTCATAAACCTTTTGACACTTCAATAAACCAAAAGCCAATAAGAATCTTTACAGAAACATTTCCCCTTTTCACTTTGAGAAACCTCTCAAGGCAGAAGTGATGCTCATTTAAAGGACTTTTGCTATCTCTGTGCTCACCTTCCATATATTTTAAATAAAAACTAAAGATTAAATTCTACATGGTAAACATTTTAAAAGATCTTTCATATTCTCATAGGCAATAGAAGCTATCTTCTACAGAGAGCTTTATATCTGCTTCATAAACATCTATAAACCAACTAGCTGTGCCCGGCCACGCGTTGCTGTGGCGAAGTCTGGTGGTATGGGAAATAAAGTATTGAGGAATTGGTGGTAGTTAAGGTAAAGGGTAAGGGTTTTCCCCTGACATTAAGTCCAGTCGTGTCTGACTCTGGGGGTTGGTGCTCATCTCCATTTTTAAGCCGAAGAGCCGGCGTTGTCCGTAGACTCCTCCAAGGTCATGTTTCTGGCATGACTGCATGGAGCACCGTTACCTTCCCGCCGGAGCAGTACCTATTCATCTACTCTCATTTGCATGTTTTCGAGCTAACAGTGGGGGCTCTCTCCGCTCCCCCAATTCAAGCCTGTGACCTTTCAGTCCAGAAGTTCAGCAGTTCAGCGCTTTAACACGTTGTGTCATCAGGGGATATTATTTCCCAAAGCTTGTGAATATGCAATATTTCTGATTGTTTTTTTCTTGTCTGTTGGAGGAAAGTATGAATGCTGCAATTAGGCAAAATGATTAGCATGTAATGGCGTTGCAGCTTTAAAATCTGACTGCTTCCTCCCTGAGTGAATTTTTTGTTGGGAGGTGTTAGCTGGCCCTGATTGTTTCCTGTCTGGAATTCCCCTGTTTTCAGAGTGGTGTTCTTCATTTAGTGTTCTGATTTTAGAGATTGTATTGTTCTGTTTAATTATACCACAGTAATTTTTATATATTTTGATTTTAGTGTTTTTGAATACTTGGAGCCAGATTGTATTCATTTTCACGGTTCACAGCAACACAATAATAAGAATAAGAATAATAAGAATAATAATGACAGTAATGATAATGACTTTGGTAATACACACTGTTTCACTCCCTTCTCAGCTTCATTTCTGGAATAATCCTTTCTTGGGAGATGTTAGCTGGCCCTGATTGTTTCCTTTGTGGAACTTCCAATTTCCCTGCTTTCAGAGTGTTGCTCTTTATTTACTGTCCTGGTTTTAGAGATTATATTGTTCTGTATTATTCTATCCCAGTAATTATTTCATATTACAGTAGAATCTCACTTATCCAACATTCGCTTATCCAATGTTCTGGATTATCCAACTCAGTCTGCCTTTTAGTAGTCAGTGTTTTTGTAGTCAGTGTTTTAAAGTCATTGTGATATTTTGGTGGTAAATTTGTAAATGCAGTAATTACTACATAGCATTACTGCACATGGAACTACCTTTTCTGTCAAATGTGTTGTATAACATGATGTTTTGGTGCTTAATTTGTATAATGATGACCTAATTTGATGTTTAATCGGCTTTTCCTGAATCCCTTCTTATTATCCAACGTTCTGCCGGCCTGTTTATGTTGGATAAATGAGACTACTGTATATTGATAATCTTATATTATCTGCTTATAACTTGATTATATGAGGCCCCTTCTTCACAGCTGTATAAAATTAACAGTGAAATGGATTATATGGCAGTGTGGAGTCAAGATAATCCAATTCAAAACAGATAATATAAGATTCTAAATGGGTTATATTGCTGTGTGGAAGGGCCTTGAGTCTACACTGCCATATAATCCAGTGCAAATTAGATAATCTGTGGAAGAGGCCTAAGTGAAGCCTAACTCTGCCTGTCCCCTGGGCTGAGTCGGTTGCTAGGAGACCAAGTGGGCAGAGCTTAGCCTTCTAACTGGCAGCAATTGGATAAAAACAATTATTCCTCTCCCTCTAATTAGGACTTTATTTTTCTTTTCTTTTTGTTGTAACAACCTAGAGCCGTGGATGGTTGGTTGTGTTGTCAAATTTCGAGGTTGGGGGGCCTGTAGTTTTGTTGTTTTGTCCGCTGCCCTGATTCCATCACTCTTATATATATATATAGATAGATATGTAATATTTTTGAAGCAAGAGGTCTCTGTTTGGCACATGCACACTTGTGTACACAATTAAGTCCATAATCAATAAAAATAGCTTGATTGCTTTTAATAGATTTAGCTTTAAAAGTAATTCAACATTTTCAACCCCGAAAAAGCTTCCTGCAATGATTGGAGATTCTAAGCCTATTTTCAGATGTATAGATAAATGCTTTCCATCTAAGGAAAAGTTTCTTATTACTATTTTAGCTTTCTGTTCTCAAAGCGAAGACTGATACAGTGGAATGGACTATAGTTCTATGTGATGTTTGGATTTACTATAGCAGCAAAAGTTTGCAAGGTAGAAATGGCCAGAAATCAAAATATTTTGAAAACCTTGGGAACCAGATAGATTTTCTAGAGACATGTTTACACCACAGAAGTAAAAGTTAATTTTCATTACCAGGACTCAATGCTATGGAATAATGGAATTTGACATTTGGTGAAGTATCAGCACTCTTTGGCTGGGAAAGTTAAAGATCTTGTAAAAGTACAACACCCATGATTCCATTGCACTGGGCCTTGGGAGTAAGGTGGTGTCAAGTTAATTAATTTCTACAGTGTATGTGCACTGTAGAAGCATCAGAAGGCCCTTCTACACGGACCAATAAAGAAAGCCCAACAGGAACATAGTTTGGTGAAGCTAGGCAGGGGCAGTTTTGGCAGGAAGATCCGCCTACCCCACCCTGGCCAACGGGGCCCTGTGTTTAAGCATGCCTAAGCACAATGGTAAATTCGGTACTGCCAGTGACCTTTCAGGCTTCAGTACTTGTAGAAAGGCCAGCACTGCTACTTCCACACCCACAGAAAGGAGCTCTAGGTTCAATGTCCACTTCTGCTGGTGGAATTTCTTTTCACTAGTGGGGCAGGTACCATTTCTACTTCACCTAGTGACTCTTCAGCCAGTCTTCAGTAGAGTATTCACATTTCTTCAAAAATTGGGAGGAAAAAAACTGTTTGGACTAGAGCTTCCCAAATCCTCACCCCATATGATCCTGCCTATTGGACTAGGGGAACTATATTCCAAAAATAAACTTTCTGAAGTTTTGGATTTCTATCTCTGTTTAGGAGCGAATTGAAAGGGGTGATTAACAGGTAACTGTTAACTGTTGCTCTTTGTGGAGCAACCATGGGAGTTCAACTGTTTTCAAATGAATTCAAATGTGTGTGTATCCAGACCACAACTGTATTCTAGAAATCAAGCTGAAAATAATGTCCAAAGTCTCTCCAATCAGATCTGTCTCATTACCTGCAATTTGGCGCTTGTAATACACAGTCCTTGACATAAAAATTTCAGTGCCAGTTCCATTCATCTTGCATCTCAGCAGTGTGTTAAGTGGTAGCTCTGAGAACACAAGTGACTAACCATGTTCTTATAGAGTAAGCCAATGATAGTACGGTATCAATCTGGGAACAGATGGGATTTTACATGTGATGGTAAGGGGGCAATGTGGGGCACTGTCTGATGGTTTCCAATGCTGCCTCACAGATTCCCCCACTGTACCCCGGCTTAGAGACTTCCATAGGATGAGGTCCTTAGCTTCTTCCACCAACAGCTATTGGTGACCATTAGAGAGAGTAATGAGCTCATCAGAGCCAAGTTGGCTCTGTACCTATGATAACTTTCAAGACCTCTGAAAGTCTCCAGGAGTCTCAGAAGATACATTTGTTATTCTACATCTGGCTATAAGGACTAGCCAAACATTTCTCAGATGCTTTGAACTCCATCAGCAATTAAATGGTATTGGAGGTAGAGGCTGCAGAGCAGTTGAGAGGTCATGAGGGAAGAGGAAGCCGTTGTATGAAGGAAGCAATATATTTCTCCCTCCGCAATAACCAGAAATGCTCAATACACAGGCATAACTTTCAGTTACCTTTATGTATTGGACTAATAGCTGTTGCTGCTATATGTCTCCAAGTCAACTTCAACTTAAAGTGATTCTTTGAATAAGAGGCCTCCAAAATCTTTGGTCCTGCTCAGGTCTTGCAAAATCAATAGCATGGCTTCTTGTTTGAATGAATCTACCTGGCAAACAATCTATCTCTTTTCCTACTGCTGTCTACTTTACCGAATACTATCGCTTTCTAGTGAGTTACATCATATCATGATACTCCAACTAATGACACCCTTCGTTTCATCTTTACTTCTAGAGTTCAAACCTAATTTGCTCTGATATTCATTGTTTGTCTTTTTAGCAGCCCATAATATCCATAGAACTTTCTATGGTATCCTGTTTCAAAGAAAATTGATTTTCCTGCCAATTATAGTCTTTGTCAAAAATTCATGTTATTATTGATGTCAATCTTTCAATCATTTCCACCTTATGACACCACTTTAAAAGAGGCTTCTCTGCAAGATTGAGTCACAGATGTTTGTCATTGCCTTCCTCTTAAGGCCGAGAGAGTGTGATTTATCTCTCAATGGATTTCCATAGATGAGAAGAGATTCAGATTTTCTCGAGACTTACAACACCACGTTTCTAACAACCTCATCAGATGGGGTTCTTTTTGGTGGAATACACCAGTTCAGCAATACTTTAGCCACAGAACCAGCTGACTCCCATCTCACAATGTAATATTACTTCTGGCGGGGCTCCATGCTAAACTATAGTGGGACCAGCATATGCTACTGCAGCAGCAACAATGAGCAGCTGACATTTACCTTCATGGGATGGGTTGGGCAATTCAGGGCATGGGGTGATGGGTTCTCCATGCCCCCGGTGGCCTGTATGATAAGGTAGTTAAAAGATATAAGCTTGTAGTCAAGGATGTTCTTCTGCAAGGGAAAGGGCCATTTTCAACTTAATAATATCTTGTTGCCTAAGGGGGAAAATCTAAAATGAATACATTTCTGTTTATATAACCCTCTGAGCCATCCTTGGTATATAATCATTTGCATTTTTCTCTGAATTTCATATCTCAAAATGCATTTAGTTTAAACTCTTTCCATGTGTGCTAAGTCTGTCCTAATCACTAAGGCTCATGCAATTCTACATTGAGAAGCAATTTCCTGTTTGTTCATTTATGTGTTTGCTCACACTCACTTTTTTGTTTGCTCTCTGGGGTTTCATCTACTTTCGTGCACTTCTCTCTCTCTCTTGCTCACTTAGGGCCCTTCCACACAGCCATATAACCCAGAATATCAAGGCAGATAATTCACAATATCTGCTTTGGACTGCGATCCCTTCCACACAGCTGAATAAAATCCCACATTATCTGCTTTGACCTAGGATATATGGCTGTGGACTCAGATATTCCAGTTCAAAGCAGATATTGTAAGTTATTCTTACTTGATATTCTGGGTTATATGACTGTTTGGAAGGGCCCAGTTATCTAAGTCCACACCGCCACATAATCTAGTTCAATGTGGATTTCATATAGCTGTGTGGAAGGGGCCTCTCTCTCTATTCCCAACTGTCTTCTATGAATCATGTGGGATAAGAACACCCCTACGGGCTCTTCCCAGAGGGGTTCTTCACCCAGAATATCAAGGCTGAAAATCCCATAATATCTGCTTTGAACTGGGTTATCTGAATCTACACTGACATAAATTCCAGTTCAAAGCAGAAAATGTGGGATTTTATTCAGCTGTGTGGGAGGGGCTTAGGTGAGATGCTCCACATCATCTGATACCACGTCATACAGTGGCCCTCTGTATTCACAGAGGTTGGAAGGCCATCTGTCAAGGGGACTTTGTGCCTTTTTGCATGGCAGGGGATTGGGCTAGATGGCCCATGTGGTCTCTTCCAGCTCTATTATTCTATTAGAGCAAAATGGACTTGGAAACTTACCTCCATTACTCTCTCCTTTTTCATTCTTCTCTCTACTTGAAATGTTCTTTAGCCTCAGTACCTCTGGATCTTGGTTCTGAAGTAGAGTTCAGAAATAGTGAGGACAAGGAAGATATATGTAACTGCTTTGAAGCCCATGATCCAGTACTACAGAGGCAAGCAGTTACTGTGGTCATAATCTTCCAAGTCTCCATATCTCGTATTTTGAGCTCAAGCACAGCTCAAAGGTACTGGATTAAAGACATTGATGGGGGTGTATTGTCCTACTGGCTGACATCAACTTTTTGGATTTGGAGCACTCCCTCTCCAGGGAATATCACTTGGTTGGAAAGGACCTATAGAATTTATTCATTTATTTATTTATTTTGGACCCTCATTGAATCTGTTGCAGTGCTTGAGAAGTGTATCAACTGTATTTCTGAAGATATATTAAACCACATGTGGCTGTTGTTGGGAATGCAACAACCCTCATTACCTAAAGAGGTAATGATGATGGTATATTCGGGTGCATCCAGATTGTGGAAACAATGCAGTTTGATACCACTGTAACTGCCATGGATCAGTGCTATCGAATCATGGGCCAAGAATCAGGCCATCTACTTATCCAGGTGTACCCCTTACTGTAAGCAGCAACACTGAGTAGATTTGTAAAGGCTTGCAATTCTAATCCACCTTTTGAAAAGAAAGTAATTTTATTTTAAAGGTAGAAACTGCACTTATTCAGAGTTAATTGGTCTTCAAGTCTATTTTGGGAAACAGAAGGCCAATTCCTCTGTCAAAGAAAAGGCATTATTCAAGTAGCATCAGTAAAAATAATACTTACAACTGTGGAAAGCACCTTTCCCACAATACTTTGGTAATCCTAACTGTGGATCACATCGGCATGATTATTCCAATTTTTCAGAGAAATGCGGGGATGAACTGAGTATAGGCGCAGTTAGGTAATTTAGGTTCAGTCTTAATGGTTGTTTCACAGTATGGTTTGACTATAGTTCTTAATGTGTACTACTTCACACATTTCAAAATGTTTTTGTAAATCTTTCTTGATCTGCTCCCATACTCTGCTTGTGCCTCAGGCATGCTACTCGTATCACTTTCCAGGTCTACATATTTTCCTTGTTCTGATATCAGTGTTCACAACAGTTTTTGTTGTTGTTCGCTTGCTTGAACAATCTTTGTGAGCCTTGGGCATGCTACCAGTCTGAAGAGCTTTTCAAATTTGAATGTGGACACTTGGAAGGCTTTTTAACATTTGATGGCTTACCTGTTTTGTATGTTATGTTCCTTCGACATGCTGCACGAGTGCCTCATTTTGACAACTGACTTTGCTCCAAAATGTGTGTTTGTAATCTGACAACTTGCTAGGGGAATAGAATAGTAAATTTTGATAGAAATGAAGCAAAACAATTCTATCTGGAGATTGTTTCAAAAAGCAAACTCTCATAAAGTAAATTGGAGATAAAATAAGAATAGCAACCGTAATGTGAAAATGTGAACGAGGGACTTCCAAGAACCCTAGTCAATAGTCAACAAAAGACTTGTTCAAGTCTTGTATAGTCAGAACTGTGGCTTCCAAGATTGACTTTATCCCATTTATAATGTGGTCCTCATCTTTTCCTACTGCCTTCCACATTACCAAGTATTATTGTGTATTCCAGTGAGTCATGTCATCACATCTTATGTCCAAAGGACATGTTATACTGCAACAGAAATAGATTCTCAACTGTCAATAGGCAAGATATGTCAAGTCTGGATTACCAAGACTCATTGCAAACATCTTGCTCCAGTAGCCTACCCAAACCTTTATCCCAATATTTACCTTAGTCACTGAATTTTCATGATGATTTCATGATAAAAAATATCCAAGCTGGAGTTGTTTAAATAGAATCTCCTGTTTCTGCTCATCCATGAAATAATTTTGAAAATACATTAGGAAACACACACAAACCTCACAACAATCTCAGAAGTTTAAAAAAATAATGAATACCATATCTCAAAATTTCAGTCACCTACTCCATAACTGCAAGGCTAATTGCATAATGAGTCAAGAAAAAAAGGCAAAATATTTTCCACAAGGCCCATTTATTGTTCTTATGCATTTTTCTACTTATGTTTCCCGTATTTTCTTCCTTATTTAAACAAGAAACAGCATTTTTAAAGACAATACTAACACTACTGGAAGTATAAGTATACAGGCCACCCTCCATATCCACAGATTCTGTATCCATGAATTCAAGCATCCATGGCTTGAAAATATTACAAAAAAGAATTCAGAAAACAAGCCATGGTTTTGACATTTTATATAAGGGATGCCATTTTACCATGTCATTATATGGAATAGAACCTCAGCATCCGTATATTTTGATATCCTGGGGAGAGCTGTGTGTCTCAGAACCAAACCTCAGCAGATACCAAACTCCTGCTCTATTTATGTATGTAAAAGGCACTCTTTCAGTGGTTGCTAAACTTTTTTTGACCAGGGACCACTCTCCAACATTAGTACCAAAAGGATTACAAATTAGTTTTTGGTCAACTTTAGATTTGGTTATTTGGGGTGCTGATTCAGAAAATGGCATTGGATAGACCACATCAGCTCTAGTTTCCAATACAGAACATATGCCATCCAGTAGTCTCCATCTGCTTGCCCACAGAAAACAATAATGGATACACCTGATGTGGTGATCCAATGCAATTTTCTGAATCAGCACCCCAAATAACCCAGGAACAGGCCTAAAAATGAAGACACCAAGGTTCTGCCGCTTCCAGGCACCACATGGAATGGCTCCACTCAGAGGGAAGAAGGGGAGAAGTCAGGAGGCTTGTTGCCACACCTTTCGTGAGTAGTCAGCCTCTCCTCTCCCGACATCCCTGTTGCCTCGGAACTATAAGAGGGTTTCGCAAGACCAGTCGGTCTCATTGCAACAGTGTAGTAACAGTGAAGTTGAGGACCATATTTTAGATCTTGAGGACCACTGGTGCTCCATGGACCACAGGTTGGGAACCACTGCACTAGTGGAACCACTTGGATACCTCAGGGAGCAATTGCCAGGGGATGGTACAGGAAACTGTGAAATAATGGAAGACTGAGCCATGTATGATCTCCTTTGTGCCCCTAAACCAAACACCTCCAGGTGTTTTGGACTTCAACTCCCAGAAATCCCAGCCAGCTTACCAGCTGTTAGAAATTGTGGAAGTTGAAATCCAAAACACCTGGAGGGCCAGAGTTTTTCCATGTCTTCCCTAAACAGTGTCCTTTTCCAGGGTTAAGATTATATTTAACTATGAGTTTCATTCACTTCTTTTATGGGAAGAGGGGCTCATCTTTTTCCTTCTCATCCTGCAAAATTATTTAGGGCAACACTGAGGGCCCTTCCAGTCAGGCCCTATATCCCAGGATCTGATCCCAGATTTAAACTGGATTATATGAGTCCACACTGCCAGATAATCAGAGATAAACAGAAAACCTGGAATATAGGGCCTGTCTAGAAGAGCCCTGAGAATTCTTGGGGAAAGATAAGTAACCCTGCTCTTGAGATCAGTTAGGATCAGTTTAAAATAAACCAGCAAGTTGTATTGGGCTTTAATCTATTCCACATTTTGAATAATCAAGATTACTGACAATCCTGAAGCACATAAAAAGCCATGTTCAATGGCAACTGGTAGCTCCCTTATTGGTAAGTTAGTGAGTCCACCTCAAGTTTTACTTTGAACTTTAAAGGCGCTGAGCCAGACTTCCGGGTGCAAACTGATGGCGGAGAGACGGGTCCATTAGAGCTCCGTCTGCGGACCAGCTTTCTCTAGGTGACTGGGTAGAGCAGCAGCTCCCTCTCCTTTGCAAAATCAAGCGGGGAGACAGCAGAACCCAGGTACCACCCGACGACCTATAAAGGGGTCCCCCCGCCAAGGGGGGGCTTCTAAAAAGGTCCGGGAACTGGTGCCATAAGGGTAAGGCGGGTCAAGAGAAAGCGAGCCGAGGGATTCCCCGGCAATATCTCCAGCAACGCACCTTTTTAAGATTCAAAGAACCGGGAGGACAGAGAGCAGAAGACAAAGAAACCAGAGGATCGGAAGCTCTGGAGGGACAGAACAACAACCGCAGAGGGAAGACTGTGGTAAGATCCGTGATTTCTCAGTTCTAATATTTATACCATAAATAACCTCGGTGGTGAGAGACTTACTCAGGGCAGTTCCTGTCCTCGAAAATAAACAGGGGGAAAAAAACCCTCTTAACTAACAATCAATTAATCAACAAATCAATTCAAAAGAAACGCAAACCGACCAATTCACTCTAATCGGAGGAACTCCAAACAACACTATACAACAGGGGAAAGTGAGCGCTGGGAGAGAAAGGAGTCAAGATGGCGACTCCAAACAAAATAAATCTCTAACCTTGAAAACGCACATCAAAGCAGATAAGATAGTGGCGACATCGCCACTTGGGAATCTCTTTCAAGGACAGTTGGGGGCCTGACAACAGCTCCCTCCCCCCTCACTGACTCCCTCCCAAAGCCCCTCTCTATACTTCTGTGAGAGGAGAACTCCAGGAGGCTGGAAGAGAGGCAACCTCGGGCGAACTCTCGCGTGAACGGGAGGGTGAACCCGAACGAGAAGCTCTTCCCAGAGCCTGTGCCCGAACAGCAACAAACCCACAGATGGCGCCACAAGAAAGAACGAATTAATACCAAAAGGTGTGAGCTAAAAAGGGGAAACCGTGCAGGAAAACTGGTGAAACCTCAACTAAAGACACCAGAAGCAAGCCTCAAGTGACGCAGAGGGAGAGAAGAGAAGAGAGAAGGAGTCAAGAAATATAATTAACATACATTAAGCTACACAACAACAAATCAATTATACCTACTTAAAGGAAAGTCAATCTGAAAGTCAATCAATTCGAGATCTGTTGCCTTTATAGTATTTATGCCTATGCCCACCTAAATAATAATAATAATAAAAAACAAAAACAAATCATGGGGGACTTCTGATTTGCTTTAACGTTAACAAACGTGAAAGTTGGACCAAGAACAACTTTTTATCTCCCCCCCACTCTACCCACAGAATAATCAATTTAGAAAAACTTAGGAAAAGCAAACCAACTACCAAATTAACATACATTAATTACAAATCAAATATATTTGCAAAAAGGAAAATCAATTTGAAGGTCAATTAATTGGTAAGCTGGATCAAGATCAACTTCTTATCCCCCCCCCTCTCTATCTAGCCATAGAATAGTCAATCTAGAAAAACTTAGGAAAAGTAAACCAACTATTAAATCAACATACATTCAGCTACATAATAACAAATCAAATATATTTGCTCAAAGGAAAATCAATCTGAAAGTCAACCAACTTGAAAGTTGGACTAATATTTCTCCCCCCCCCCCTTTCTAGCCTCAGCATAGTCAATTTAGAAAACTTAGGAAAAGCAAACCAACGACAAAATTAACCTAATTTACATCATCACGACGGGAGTAAACGTTAAATACTTGTATTACTCACAAGTTATTAACTCCAATCTCTAAATAATGGATCATTATCTACTACCATATCCTTCCCTTATCTTCAAGATTCACCGGCCCAACTAAACTATCTATAATTCAGGATCTTTGAATGAAAAATCTATTAAATATTACCCTAGGGAAAATTAAAAAAATGGACAAGGAATCCAGTGAGTGGAAACCCTCAAGAAGAGCCTCGCTTACAGATCAGTTGAGCCTCAGAGATATTATGATAGAATTACAGAAGATGCAGGAAACGCAAAGTATGTACCAAAAAATCTCACAAGAACAACTCTTAGATTTCAAGAATGACATGCAACAGGAATTGGGCTCGATGAAAAAAAGAAATCCAGGACATTCAACAAGAAATCAAAGAGCTGAGACTAGAAAAATCAGAATTGAGAAATGAAATGAAAGCAATACAAGAACAAGCCAACTTAAAGATTGATAGCATAGAAGCTAAAAACGACCAATTAGAGCAGAGACAGGACAAAATTGAAACAAAAGATCTGGAATTCCAACTCAGGTTCCGTAATATTATTGAGGAGAAAAATGAAGACATAAGGCAAACTATCACAACAATCATTGCCCAGATATTAGAGTGTACAGAAGAAGAGGCAAAAATGGGATTGGACAGAATATACAGAATTAACACAAGATACGCCAAAAGATTCAATACACCCAGGGACACCATAGTAAGATTTGTGAAGATGACAACAAGAGATGAAATACTGAAAAGAAATAATGAGAAACAGACTGTGTACAAGGAAAGGAAAATAGCAATACTGAAAGAACTACCCATTACAATCTTGCAAAAAATGAAGAAATATACAAATCTTACGAAGGTACTACGGGAACTACAAATTAGATACAGATGGGAACAACCAGAAGGACTCACAATTTTCTATAAGGAACAAAGACTGTTAATAAACACTGAAGAAAAAGCGAAGGACTTTCTAGAAAGGCTAAACAAAGGTAAAGAGAAAGGAACTGACCAGAGACCAGATTACAAGGCAAAAAAAAAGGGCTCGAACTGTCACTCCAGAGAAGATAAATTGGGAACTGGAAAATGAGCTGGAAAACCTTTTTACCCCACAAGGAACCTCAACCAAAAACAACCGAGAAGAGAAGGATCCCGCTAACAACTAATTATCAATATATGGATAGAGTTTTGAAATGCTTCTCAAACAATGTAAATGGGTTAAACACACCGAATAAGAGAAATAAAGTATTTAATAAAATCAAGAAAGGGAATTACGATGTGGTGGCTATACAAGAATCACACATTACACAAAAACATGAGAAATACTTAGTTCAACCCAGTATTGGGAAAGAATATCATTCTTCCATTAAGGAAAAAAAGAGAGGGGTGGCAATATATATCAGAGACGGGATCCCTTCGAAATTTGCTTTCAAGGATAAAGAAGGCAGAATGGTAGGGGTTACAATAGATATCCAAAATACTAAATTATTGGTATGCAGTGTATATGCACCGAACAACTCAAAAAACAATTTCGCACGGGAACTTAGGGAACACTTAATGAAACAGGAATTTGACAATCTAATGATCTTAGGCGATTTCAATGCAGTGATAGACGGTTCACGCGACAGAACACATAATAAATGGAATAAAACAGGGAGTAGATCAGGAAATCTACCACAGGTGTTAAAAAACATACAAAAAGAATTTGACCTGCAAGACACGTGGAGGCTGCACCACGAAGGAGAAAAAGACTATACCTTTTACTCGGCAAGTCAAAAAAGCTGGTCAAGGATAGACATGGCATGGACATCTAGATCTATAACATCAAAGGTAAAATCAATCAAAATCCTTCCCAGAATAATCTCCGACCATTGCCCCATAGAAATAATAATAAACCAAAAGAAAAGATCTCAGAGATGGAGGTTAGACGACTGTTTGCTGGAAAAGGAAGAAGATATTAAAAAGTATGAAAAACTACTGACCGAATATTTTGAATTAAATTCGACCCCAGATATTTCCACCCAAACACTTTGGGACGCAGGGAAGGTGGTAATGCGGGGATATTTTATCCAGCAATCTGCCCTAAAGAACAAATCGAAACATGCAAAAGAGAGAGAAATTGCAGAAAAAATAAGAAGAGTAGAAAAACAATGGAAGAATGATCCCGATAACAATGAACTCAAACAAACACTAGAATCCCTACAAAAAGAGAGAGACTTATATGAACAAGAAGAAAGGGCAAAACAACTAAAATGTATAAAACAGTATAATTTTTGCAATGCAAATAAGCCGGGCAAATGGCTATCTAGAAGACTGAGAAAGAAAAAAGAAAAATCCTATATTAACTCCATAAAATCCGAGGAGAAAACTTACACAAAAGAAGAAGATATACTAAATCAATTTAGATCATTCTACGACAAACTCTATGGTCAAGAAGAGACAGAAAAGGATAGAATAACAAAATTTCTAGGCCAACAAAAATTAACTAAGATCACAGAGGAACAGAAAAGGGATCTAAATAAGGAAATCACTGATCGAGAAATAAAAGCAGCAATTAAACAATCAAACTCACAGAAAGCACCAGGTCCAGATGGGCTGTCGGCGGCATATTATAAAACTTTCCAAGATATCTTACTTCCCCACCTGAAAAACGTCATGAACCAAGTGATGATAGAACGTAAACTACCACAAACCTGGCAGCAAGCAACAATCACTCTGATCCATAAAGAAAATTCGATAGAAACAAACATGAAAAATTACAGACCCATATCTCTTTTAAATGTCGATTATAAACTATTCACAAATATTCTGGCGAGCAGAATGAAAAATTTCTTAAAAACATGGATAAAAGAAGATCAGTCAGGCTTCCTCCCGAACAGAAGAATAAGCGACAATGTCAGAACTATCCTAAATTTAATCGAATATTACGACAAAACAAAAGAGAAAGAAGTACTTTTTCTATCGCTAGACATAGAAAAGGCGTTTGATAACGTCAATTGGTTCTTCCTTAAAGCAGTATTAAAGAGCTTGGATATAGGAGAAAAATTACAAAATGCGATAGAAACAATATATAGTACGCAGGAAGCAAAAATATTAATAAACGGAATTGAATCAAAGAAGATTAGTATACAAAAAGGAACCAGGCAAGGATGCCCTATTTCACCCCTTCTATTCATTATAGTCCTGGAAATACTTCTCAACATTATAAGGGATGACGAAAACCTAAAGGGCACAGAAATACGAGGATATAAATATAAATGCAGGGCGTTCGCTGACGACATGATATGCATCATCGAGGACCCAATAAATAAGACAAGGAACTGGATAAAAAGAATTGAAGAATACGGGGAAATGACCGGTCTAAAAATAAACCTAGAGAAAACACAAGCCATGTCAAAAAACATCTCAGTAGATAGGAAAAGAAGACTAGAGGAAACGACAGGAGTAAAAATAACGTCAAAGATCAAATACCTAGGCATTCATATTTCAACCAACAATAACAATCTAATTAAAAACAACTATGAGAACAAATGGAAAGAAATTAAGAAAGAGCTAAACAGTTGGAACAACCTGGGACTCTCACTACTAGGGAGAATTGCAGCAATCAAAACATATGTTCTCCCAAAGATGCTCTTTCTATTTCAAAGCTTGCCAATAATCCAAAATCAGAAAGTGTTCTCCGAATGGCAAAAGGATATTTCAAAGTTTTTATGGCAAAAGAAAAAACCAAGGATCAAAATGAAAAACCTTTCAGATGACAGAGAGAGAGGAGGAATGAATCTCCCGGACCTTCAGCTGTATTACGAAGCATGTGCCCTAACATGGGTCAAAGAATGGCTATCCCTAAAGGATAAGAAAACATTAAATCTGGAAGGCTTTAACCTAAATTCGGGCTGGCATCTATACCTATGGGACACACCAGACAAAAATGAAAAGAAAATCTTTAGAAATCACGCTATAAGAGACCCATTAAATAAGATTTGGGAGAAATACAAGAAAAGAATGTTCCCAAAAACACCAATGTGGCTATTGCCTTTAGAACTAATCCAGAAGAACCACCAAAGAAGTTCAAATGGCCCAATCTACAAAGACATTTTGATAAGAAACGATAGGGAATACATCCTAAAACCACAGGAAGAAATACTCAAATCATTTAAGCATTTAACATGGCTAAATTTTAGACAACTAAAGGCACAATATAATAGAGATAAAAAAGAAGGCTTTATGGCGAAAAACTCAGAATGGGAAAAAATACTAGAGTCAGAAAACAAGTTAATTACAAAAATCTACAAAAAATTACTGGAATGGAGCACCGAACCAGAACTTGTCAAGAGTTGTATGACCCAATGGGCCAGAGATATTGGGAGACCCATAAATTTCGAGGAATGGGAAAAGATTTGGAAGAAGAATATCAAACTTACCTACGCCACTGACCTAAAAGAAAACCAATATAAAATGGTATATAGATGGTATATTACTCCGAAAAAACTAGGTCTCATAAATAAAGATATAAACACAAAGTGTTGGAAGTGCCAAGACCACGAGGGAAATTTTTACCATATGTGGTGGTCTTGCACTAAAACAAAGAGGTACTGGATTGGAATACATAAAGAATGTGAGAAAATAATGAAAATGAAACTTAAAATGAGTCCAGAACTATATCTCCTTGGTCTAACAAACAGGAAGTTAAATAAAAACGAGGAAAAGATACTAAACTATCTGGTTATAGGAGCAAGAATTGTTTTTGCCAAAATATGGAGATCATCCCAGATACCAACCACAGATCAATGGACAACGAAGATACGGGAGATAAAGAATATGGATAGGCTAACATTTTTGATGAGAAACCACCAAGGCAAACCAATAAAAGAAACAGATTGGTCTAATCTGGAAGATTACCTAAAAACAAGAAAAGATACAAGCATAGGTAGCGAAAATAAGAGCTAGAAAACCCGAAGAAGATCAAAACTAAAAATATAATAGCTAAGAAGGAGAAAACCCCCAGATTAGAAACTGCAATCATCCCTCCCTCAAAAAAAACAACAACAAAAAACCTGAAATTACTCCCCCCTCAAAAATCAAGAATTGTGGGAAGAAACTTTATGACATCTCTACCAACAAAGAAACTTACCTCACAAACCCTCCTCATACCTCTGTCCCCTCCTGCACTTTTTTTTCTGTTTCTGTCTTTGTTTCTTCCCCCCCCCCTTTTTCTCCTTTTTTCTTTTTTTTATTATTTATGTATTAAAAAACTCTTCAATAAAAATGATTTAAAAAAATAAAATAAAGGCGCTGAGCCAAATTGTGAGCTAAAATTCAGAATGCTGATATGTTGGATAGCTCACTTAAAGTATGTACTTTAATCTGAAAAGAATAACCACCCAATGGACACCGCAAAAATGAGGAATTAATAGACAATTGGCAAACGAATCCAAAGAATCATTTTGAACCAGACAAATGTCCTGCATTACATCTAATTTTTTTTACTAGCATAAGAGAGGTACATCCACTATGTTTATGCTGAGAGCACCAAATGCTTTCAAGTAGAAGAAAAACCTTTCAAATAATTTGCAGTATGTTAACAAAGAATTTGGAATAAGGTTTTTAAGTAGAGTGCTTACAGGAGCACAATAGAAACCTTACAGAAAAACAGAAGCTAAAAGGGAGTAGCAAAATAATCCATTTGACTTACTTATTCCACAAAGCAGCATTATTTACTAGGTGCCTAGGTGGGCAAAACAAAAAGGTAGAAATATTTAAGTTTGACAAGTAATTTGCATTGATTTTAAATTAATTTTAATGGGCCTTTCAGTTGTATGCTGTTTAAGCCAGTGCAGAACGTTCACATTCACATAAATGCATACAACAAACCTCGCAACGATTGAAAGGAACAATTACAAACCATCAATGTTCTACCCACTATTTACAGAAATATAGATGGATTGTGGCTGAGTATATTTGTTAGTGCTGGCTTTACATTGCTGATCATGACCAGCGGTCCCCATAGGCCTGTCAAATTATTTTAGAGAATACATTGAATTACCCATTTTGAACATTTAACAGCATTGTGTTGTGCAGAAATCAGGTCAAACTTTTCATAGCCTAATAATAATAATAATAATAATAATAATAATAATAATAATAATAATAATAATAACTTTATTTTTATACCCCGCCCCATCTCCCCGAAGGGACTCGGGGCGGCTTACATGGGGCCTTGCCCGATAAAACAATCAAATATCAAAACACAGCAATAAAACAGTTATCCAATAAAAACATCAATTACAGTAAAAACAATCGTTAAAATCAACATAAAACATACAATATTAACACTGGAGACTAATTCATAGAACCCAGGCAACGTGCAACATGTGCCGAAATGGGCCGAAATGGGGAAGGTAATTTCACAGTTAAAATGGACAAAGTGCAATATAGCATTGGCAACGCCTCAAGAATGGGGCTATTATAGCCTACCAATTAATACAATTGCCTGATAACATCTATGTGGTGGGTGGCTATTAAGTAATGTACAACTACAGCAGTTGGCAGGTTGAAAGCATAGCAACATTTGGTATCCATGTACCACACAGGATTGGGCGGTTTGTAGAAGTGTAGAAGAGGAAATTTCCATCCACTGTAGCTAATCTTATCCCCACATTGGTTGAAATCTCCTTTTCAAAATTTTGAGAAATTGTTGAAGTAAAACATTTCTTATGTTTATAATTCATTCAATGATTATAGAATCCAGACGTGACTTGGAGTAGATGAAGGATGCTGTTATAAAACAGATTCATCGGGACATTGCAAAAAAAATCTTTCTTCATTTGATAAGATCTGTGAAAAAGCCAAGCCAGCATGATGCAGTCAAAATGTATTACAGAATCAGAAGAGACATGAAAAGCTAACTCCAATTTCTTCCCAATGCAGAAAATCCACTACTTAAGTGAACCTGATAGGTAACCATGTAGTTTTCATTTGGCACGCTCTAGCAGAAGGTACGAGATTCTTTCTTTCTTGGAAACTGAGTAGGGTAAGTTCTGGTTAGTACTAGAGTGGCATACAGTCAACAAGTACCAGGTACTGTGAATTTCTCAGCTCACACCAGGCCTTGGGAATGCTCGATTATTCTCAGGTGTCACCAGAGTTCTGTAGAAATGAGATATTGATTTGTCCGAACTCTAGGTTTCTGGTATGCCGAAAGTTGTGGGGAGAGAGGGCTTGTGTTGAAAGGGGTTATAGTAACCCTAACACTGCCCAATACACATTTTGGTGCCTCAAATGTTAGGCCTGTTCCTGCATATATTTGGCCTGCTGATTCCAAAAATAGCACCACTTTTCCTCTATCAGCTCTAGGTTTTGAGATACAGAACATATGCCATATACCAGTCTTCATCTGCTTGCTTATAGAAAAGCATGATAACCATATCAAAGAATCTAGAGCTAATGCAGTCTATTCAATGCAATTTTCTGGCTCAGCACCCCAAATAACACCAGGAACAGGCCCAAAAACCAAGACACCAAGTTTTTTTTTGGTTGGGCTGTGTAATGGTTGATTACCAAGGCCAGCCAAACATTTCTCGAATTCTGGATTCAGTGCTAGCCAGGACTATATCCCTTGGCACTATCAAGAATAGCCAACAGTGAGGGATGATGGAAACAGTAGGTTAAAGACCCAGTCACCATCCATTCCATATATTGCTTTTTAAGCAGATGGATGAATTCGTAGATTTGGACAAACCTCACTCCTTTATCAATCAGGTAGTCCTACAAATGTCACATTCTAGCTTAAGTGCTTCAGAAAGCAGCAAGCCTGGTTCCCTTTCCCCTGTACCATTGCCTGCAGGATTCCAGCCTGGCAATGTGCACTGGCTAATTGAAAAGTGAGATGCAGTAATGGCATAACTATGATAGTTTCATGAAATTCTCAGGTAGAAAGACATCATCTGCTGGTGTTTTGGAACAGACTACTTTTCTGCAAGGTAGCATACACTGTACCAATCTAAATCCTTCTTAATTTTCTTTTGCTCACAGCCCTTCTGGTATGAATGAGACAAATGGCCCAAAATATCAACTGAATCAAATAATAGGTTTCAACACGCAGTGGTTATTCAAATGAGTCCAAATGCCTTGTGGTTGGCTGAACATTTACTAGACATTTAGATACAAATACTGCCCATTTCCCCCTTCCTTTTTTGCTGTTGCCTGCCAGCTATGCAGGACTCAATAAAAAAGCCATCCATTCTCTTCTATCAGCCAAGAGGCCTCTAGACTCAGGTTCTAAATGAACACCACAATACATTAGATGTTTGACAGGGAAGATATATGGCTTGCAGAATGCTGGAGCTACACTTTGAATGGCAAAACTCTGAAACACAACCTCTGATTTAGATATATTGATTACTCCAGACAAAGATTACTCAAGCCAAAAAATCTATCATTGACATGGAAATTGCAGGACTAATTCATACAACCTGCTTCCTGCTTCTTAGCAGGGGGTTGGACTAGATGGCCCATGTGGTCTCTTCCAACTCTACTATTCTATGATTCTATGATTCTATGAACCCTGTCTTTAGTCTGATTTTGTTTTGTCCAACATTTCTACATGAGTAAGGAGAATATTGATATATTCTTACACAAGTATATCACACTGATAGGCAAGGTTTTTGGTGTTAAAATTGCCTTGGTTTGGATTGTGGGGAGCTTCCACCTTTTCTCACAAATCAGGAAAGGATTATTTTTATTCCAGACAAATATAAATGTATTCATATCCTGTTGTGCTGCTTCATCAAACCTATATAAACCACTAGCTGTGCCTGGCCACGCATTGCTGTGGCGAAGTATGGTGGTATGGGAAATGAAGTATTGAGGAACTGGTGGTAGTTTTTGTTGTATCAACCTAGAGGCGTGGATGAGGGGTTGTTCTATCAGTTTTCGAGGTTGTGGGGTGTTTAGTTTTGTTGTTTTGTCCGCTACGGTGATTCCATCACTCTTTTATATATATATAGATAGATTTCCATCCATTTACCTGAATAGTGTCAGAAGCAGTGGTATAGCACAATGCTGTATGCTTGTATGTGTGTGTGTGTGTGTGATTACCTCAGTATCCCCAGAAACAATATCCATGGTTTCATTTATCCACAACTGACAAAACATATCCTCTCTAGGCATTTTCTAAGTCCTCCAGTATGACAGACTTGAGGCAAAGTTCCTTCATTCCAATACGGGTTGATATTAATTGCTTTTTTCCCATATGAGACTCACTGTCTTGCATTGTATGTTTTAAATAGATCAATAATATAAATACAATTAAAAAAAAGCATTCAACTACAATCCACTTAAAAAACAGTTAAAATTAATGAAAATCTATTGTACATTGATCCACCATTGCACTACTCCAACCAGTTAAAAATTGAAGACCTGTTTAAATTAGATATTTAGCTGCCCACAAAAAGAGAACAGAGAGGGGGCCAACTGAACCTGTCTTAGAAGAGTTTCATAGCTTGGGAGCAACCATCAAGAAGGCTTTCTCCTGAGTCCTTCCCAATGTATCTGTGATGGTGATGAAGCACTGAGAAGTCATCTCCCTCAATGAACTAACTCAGAGGTTAAGATCATTGGGGGAGGCCCTGCTCTTGGTCCCACCTCCTTTGCAAGTGCGGTTGGTGGGGACGACAGGCAGGGCCTTCTCAGTGGTGTCCCCTTGGCCATGGAACTCCCTCCCCAGTGAAATCAGGTCAGCACCCTCTCTCCTGACCTTCAGAAAGCAAGCAAAAACATGGCTCTGGGACCAAGCCTTCGGCCAATAGCACAGTGAAATAACTGAAGATGGAAAATCTGCAATATTAACTGGAATGACCGTTTTTTTACTATGATATCGGATTGCGTGATTCTAATAACGTGTTTTAATTTGTATATGGCTCTTAAATATATGTTTTAATGCATATGTGTATTTTATATTTGTTGTTGATGTGGCATCAAATTGTTGCCGTTGTAAGGCCGCTCTGAGTCCCCTTCGGAGTGAAAAGGGCAGGGTACTGTTCATCTTCCGGTCCCAATTCAAGGTGCAGACCATCATTTATAAAGCCCTAAACGGTTTGGGACCCGCCTACCTTCGTGACCGTATCTCCTATCATAAACCTGCCCGACCTCTCCGATCATCGGGGGAGGCCCTCCTGTCGCAACTACCTATATCTCAGGCTCGCCTTGTAGGAACAAGGGAGAGGGCCTTCTCTGCGGTGGCCCCTCGCTTGTGGAACTCGCTGCCCATTGAAATCAGGCAAGCCCCCACCCTTTTAGCCTTCAGGAAAGATTTAAAAACATGGCTCTTCCGGTGTGCTTTCGGAGAGTAAATGTTCTATGCTACTCCCCCCCGATATTTATCCTCTAGACTGGTTCACTATCTGATGTCCCGTCCCTCGAGGTTTTATTCTGATCCCTTTCTCACCCAGAGTTTTAATTTTTAATCTAGTTTTTAAATGTAGTATTCATGCGGCCCGCTCGTGTTATATTGCTGTTTTGATCTTATGTTGTACTGTTTATTTTATGTAATGTATTATTTAATTGTATTATGTTATGGTTTATTGTATTGTCTTGGGCATGGCCCCATGTAAGCCGCCCCGAGTCCCCGTTGGGGAGATGGTGGCGGGGTATAAATAAAGTTTTATTATTATTATTATTTATCTTTTCCACATGGACTGTTGTCAAGTCAGGCGTCATCTATTTTGTATCTTTGCATTTTGTTGTGGGTTTGTTTGTTTTTTGGACAAAGTGTAGTATCTTACATTTGTCCTTGTTGAAATTCATTTTGTTAGTTTTGGCCCAGCTCTCTACTCTGTTAAGGTCATTTTGAATACCAATCCTGTCCTTTGCAATTGTCATCTGCACACTTAATATTCATGTTCTCTAAACCTTCATCTAAGTCATTAATAAAGATGTTGAACACAACTGGACCCAGGACTGAACTCTGTGGCACTCCACTAGTCCAGAATGAAGTGGAACCACTGGTGGGGACATTTGGGGTTGGCTGCTTAAGCAATTACAGATCCACTGAATAGTAGCATTGCCTAGCCCACATTTGACTAGTTGGTTTGTGAAAGGTCATGGGAGACCTTGTCAAAGGCTTCACTGAAATCAAGATATGCTACATCCACAGCATTCCCTGCATTTACCAAGTTTGTAACTCTATTGAAAAAAGAGATAAGATTAGTCTGGCATGACTTGATTTTGAGAAATCCAAGTTGACTTTTAGTAATCTTAAAATTAGGCTAGGCTTTTATAGAAGGATATGTGTCTTCCAGCTAGGTTAGACCTAAGCTATGTAGGCCATAAAAAATATTTTGAATTCTGCCCAAAAGTAGGCTGGTAGCCAGCAAAGCTGTTTCAGCAAGCCAGTTATATGCTTCCTATATCTAGTGCTACTCAAAGTGGAGGTCCCAGAACAGTCTCAGGCTGGATCTACACTGCCATACAACCCAGTTTCTGAATCTAGATTGTCTGCTTTGAACTGGATTAAATGAATCTACATTTCCATATGATCCAGTTCAAAGTGGATAATCTGGATTCACAAACTGGATTATATGGCAGTGTACATGGGGCCTTAATCTGCAAGACATTGGCTGTCAATCTGCAGAAAGTTTCCAGGAGAAAAAAAAGACATAGTTATAGTTAAAGTAAAGATTTCCCCTTGAAATTAAGTCTAGTCATGTTCAACTTTGGGGGATAGTTTCATCTCCATTTCTAAGCTGAAGAGCTGGCATTGTCTGTAGACGCCTCCAAGGTCATGTAGCCAGCATGACTGCATGGAGCACCGTTATCTTCCTGTCCAAGCAGTACCTATTGATCTACTCACATTTGCATGCTTTCAAACTGCTAGGTTAGCAAAAGCTGGAGCTTACGATAGGGGTCATCCTGCTCTCTGGATTCAAACCGCCAACCTTTCGGTCAGCAAGTTCAGCAGCTCAGTGGTTTACCGCGCTGTGCCACCGGGGGCCATTGTAGTTGTAGTTATTGAATGTAAATATTGTACTAGTTACAGGTACAGTAGAAAAAAGTTTGCCAGTCCCTAACATTTCCCGAGAGACACAGTTTTAGCAGAAGGTCTCTCTCCACTCACTCTGATATCTAATGCAACTGCACATAGCAATGTGGATTTTCTAGAGCTACTTGAAATATATGCAGTCCTTGATGAAACTACATTTTCCAGATCCATGGAATGTGAAGTCAGAATGGAGCTAAAATTGTTTCCCTAATCTATTCTTTCTTCTCAATTCTTAGAACAGAAGGAGATGGATAAAAAGATATGAAAACAGAAGGGCTCTTAAAAACATCATAGTGCTGGAATAATCATGTTTAGAGCAGATTAGCTAAGACTGTTGGTTACAAAAATACAGTGTAAAATCATGTTAAGGTAACCTTACAGAAGCACTAGACTTCTATCAGAACAATAACTAACATATGTCTCCCAGATCCCCTGTAGGTTATGGCCAGTGAAAATAAATATGTATCCTTCCTTGAGATCCTGAATCATAGGTGTTTCAACCTGGGCTAAGGTTACCAATCATTCATACATTTATGATTTATTTATACTTCATGAACAATTGTTGAGAAAAAGTGAAAAACTCTACTATGTGTGGAATCAATGTCTTTGGACACATTTACCTTTCAGAGTATCTAGGTTCACAGAAAAAAACAACAACAAATGAGGTATTAAAAGAAAGTACAGAACATGGAGATCTGGAGAAAAACAAGCAGGTCAACCTTTTTGTTTGTTTCTCCTTTGGATGAATTTAACAAAAAGAAAAATACGTATTTATGTAGTGTTTTGAAGTAATTCTAGCTATTGCCTGTAAGCAAGGTTGCAAAGCATCTCTTATAATAAGGGATACCTTGCAACCTTGCTTACAGGCAGTAGCTAGAATAAGGTATCCCTTATTATAAGAGATGCTCCTTATTTGAGGGGTGGAAATCTTCTATCTTACAGGGCCGGGCAAATATCCCTCATTTTAAGTCATGTCCCCAATTTTCTTTTTTTGATTTCATATATACTGTACAAGATGCCACAAAAAAGCATGTGTCTGGGAATGTGAGCATTTTATCAAGACTAATTTGGGACTGTGGGCCATATGCTAATTTTGCAGAGAAATACATGGCTTGGCTACTAGGTTAACTGAAATCAATACTTTCATTTGGTATTTAGGTAGATGCAAACTTGGTAATAGCTGTTTCCTGATTGTCAACCCTGCATGTCACGAATTTCAACTGTCCCTTATTGCTGCTTCAAAAACCTGGCAACACCAGCCCTTCACACCTAATTGCAGTTCTTAGAAACAGTCTGATAACACAGGAGCTTAAGGGAAAATGGCATCACCTCACAATGCAAAAAAATCTGTTTATTGTATGTCGGAAGGAGTTCAGCAGAGGAGTTGGCAATGCAATCAAAGGGTATGTGGAAAGTATCGGTATGAAATGCATTTAATATCCTGTCTTTTGCTCGGCATGGAACTCAAGGAAATGTACAAAAAGCCTATAAGAAGGAAAAAGGCTAAAATATATAACAAAGAGTTAAAGCACAATGAAATGTATTATTAAATTGTTATTATAAAAAAATCCAATAATCAAGTGTTTATATATATATATATATATATATATATATATATATATATATATAATTTATTCACTGCATTTATATCACACCCTTCTCACATCAAAGGGGAGTCAGGGCAGCTCACAAAAAAAGGCACAATTCAATGCCACATATACATACATAAGTAAAACCATCATATAAATTAAAACCAATAATTAAAACATATCAATTATTAAGAGCCCTCGGTGGCGCTGGGTTAAACCCTTGTGCTGGCAGACTGTTGACTTGAAGATTGGCTTGCTGACCTGAAGGTTGTCAGTTCGAATCCAACCTGGGGAGAGTGCAGATGAGCTCCCTCTGTCAGCTCCAGCTCCATGCAGGGACATGAGAGAAGCCTCCCACAAGGATGATAAAACATCAAACATCCAGGCATCCCCTGGGCAACGTCCTTGCAGGCAGCCAATTCTCTCACACCAGAAGTGACTTGCAGTTTCTCAAGTCACTCCTGGCACACAAAAAATCAATCATAAGACAAGTTAGTTAAAACCATGCAATCCAAAGCCATATTCCAGAATATATATATATATATATATATATATATATATATATATATCTCACACTCTTCCCCATAAAAATGACTTCATACAAACTATCAAATTCCTGAAACTCATCAAATGACTGTTTGAATATAAAACTCTTTGCCTGCCAGTAGAAAGAGATCAGACACTGGGTCAGCCTTGCCTCTCGTAGAAAGGAATTCCACAGCTTAGGAGGAAGCACCAAGAAGGCTCTGTCCTGCGCCATCATCAGATTGGAGTGTGATTGAGATAGGACTCAGAGAAAGCCCTTCTTAAAGGATCTCTAGATTTTAGCAGACTGCTGTAGGTATAGGGCATATGAGATAAGTGACCATGTGCAAATGAGATAATTTGTACAAGAGATTCAACACATCTTTGGTTGCCCGGTCTCAGGTCCAGAGTAGATGAAGCATCAGGGAATGCCTGTCTTTCTGAAGCTGCTAGGCAAGAAGATAAATTTCAGAGTGAGCAGCTCGAGAGGCAGATGAAGTTTGCTTTATATATTGGAGGTCATTTATAAACCATCCATGCCCAGAACTCAAAAGGAAAGGATTTTACGTCCATTCCACCAAAAGGTCAGGGGGTGGACTGAGATGGTGAGTGCCTGCTCTCCATACATTGTGTCATTTGGAGCAAAGCAAAGAAAGGAATGGAACACCAACATTATACAATAAGCCCTCCGTTTTCATCAGAGTTGGGACCCTCCACAAAAGTGGGGGAAATGCAAATAAAAGGACACAATTTTTGCATGAGAAAACACCTCTCTATGAATATCTAGGTTCTTCTGCTGGCAGTTGACCATTGTTTCTGGAGGACCTAGAGATTTCTAGAGAAACCGTATAAATCATACCTGCAAATAATAAAATCTAAAAACGTTAAACCCACAAATGTAGAGAGCCAACTGTAATTCATCAGGCTTCTTGATGGACAAGTCCTGGTAGCAACAGTATAGAACCTCCTTAAGGACTTGCAGTGTGCTTTCCACAATACCCAGCAGGGATTCAGAGTCTAGAAGAACTTCCCATGTTTCATGTATTCTGTAAGGACCTTATCGTATTAGAGTAAGGATTTGTCACGCATTGTGGCGAATCCATGGGGGTCCCGGCAGAGGATGTGGCGAACCCACCGCTCCATGCCCCACATCACCCACATTATTATTATTATTTTAATATGACACAGCAAACAAGATAGATATGCTGGATTTCGTTTCACAAAATCACAAGTCGAACACTTCCCAAGTGTCTAGGACTCTGTGATGTATTTTTGGATGATGCGTGCAGATCCCAGTGTGGTGGCCTTTTGCAGTTGGTAGATCGTAATTTTGTCAATGTCAATTGTTTCCAAATGCCAGCTGAGATCTTTTGGCACGGCACCCAATGTGCCAATCACCACCGGGACCACCTGCACTGGTTTCTGCCAGAGTCTTTGAAGTTCAATCTTGAGGTCCTGATAGCGGCTGAGTTTTTCCTGTTGTTTTTCATCAATGCGACTGTCACCTGGGATGGCAACATCAATGATCCAAACCTTTTTCTTTTCCACAACTATGATGTCTGGTGTGTTGTGTTCCAGAACTTTGTCCGTCTGGATTCGGAAGTCCCACAGTATCTTTGAGTGCTCATTTTCCAATACTTTTGCAGGTTTGTGATCCCACCAGTTCTTTACTGCAGGGAGGTGGTACTTGAGGCATAAGTTCCAATGAATCATTTGGGCCACATAGTTGTGCCTCTGTTTGTAGTCTGTCTGTGCGATTTTCTTACAGCAGCTGAGGATATGATCAATGGTTTCGTCGGTTTCGTTGCACAGTATGCATTTTGGGTCATCAGCTGGTTATAATAATAATAATAATCATCATCATCATCATCATCATCATCATCATCATCATCATCATCATATTTATTTATACCCCGCTTCATCTTTCCTAGTGGAGACTCAAAGCAGCTTAACATAAAAGCATTTGTATAGAATTTAAAATACACAAATATGCAAACATTAAAACAGAATTAAATATAAACAGTATTAAAAATTCCACAGTGAAAAACCATTAAAACATATTCAAAGTTACCTGGACCCCCATCCCATGGGGGGAAGCATCGCCTCCCAGCTTCCCTTCATTGTTCCTAAGGCAACATGGGAAGCCTCCCGTATTTTTGTGGTGGTGACATGAGCCATTTGCTCTCCTCTTTCACTATGGAGCCTGGCCAGAAGCTGATGTGTGTTGTTGGAAGGGCTTCATGGGGAAAGAGGAGAAGAAGTGGTGTACAACGGGTAAATCATCCTGTCTGATGAGGTTGTAAGTAAAGGATATGAGAGACCCAATGCTTAATGTCAAAGGTATCAAGCACTGCAAATATTTCACAGAGTTCCTGGCTGCCAGAAATACTTCCTGTCCACCAGTTCAGAGTTGCCATATCACCTGGGTAGCCAGGCTTGACCCAGATTCTGGAACCATTCTCTCTCACAATGCCAGCCTCCTTCTCAACCCTTTCCTGTCCAAACACTGTGATTTCCTAGTCCTTGTCTCCCCAGTCCAAATGCCCCACCATCTATCGCATTACAAGAAGCTTACCCTCTAACTTTGGTTTAGGCCTTGAAATTTCAGGGTGTAAGATGCTGCTGAGGCAGCAAACCTACATGCATTACATAAGCAGTGAGCTCTCTGTCAACACAGTATGAAGACTGATCCAGGTGATGGAAAATTGCACTGATCACACTTTGCTTTGATTTGACAGAACTGCAGGAGCAATATGACAGTCACTTGCCTGCCTTTCACTCTTCTTGAACACCTCCTTTGCATTAACAAGGGAGTGAAAAGAATATTCTCCCCAACACATTCTCCATGACTCAGGGATGTTATTTGTGCAATCTATTTTTGTAGGACTTTTAAAAAATAACAACAATAATTAACAGTCACAAAAATTATTTATAATAATCAGTCTTTGAGATTCATTCCTAAAAACTGCACAATCACATAAATACCATATTTATTTGAATCTAGTGTGCCATCGAATGTAATACACACCTCAATTTTCAAAACCCCGAAACCAAAAAACGTATTTGCTGGCCAATGTAATGAGCAGCTGCAAAAGTGCACTCCTTGAAATTTGGTCAGAAAAGATGTGCATTACAGTTGCTACCTTCTTAGAACTGCTTCTTTAAAAGCCAAAGTGTTGGGACACTCAACCTTCCAGCTACTGAAAGGAAAACCAGAGAAATAGGTAACCCTTCCCACAAGGAGCCTCTTCCATTTATCCTGCCTCAGTTTTCTTGGGTGAATCTGTGCTATAGAATGAATGCAGCTTGACACCACTTTAATTGCCCTGGCACAATGCTATGTAATCCTGGGAGTTGCAGTTCTACAAACTATAAATCCTAGGATTCCATACACTGAATAATTGTATTCTCAGTGTTATCAAACAGCATACATGCTTTGGGTGATTCCAAAGTCCTTAGGTGAATCTGCACTGGAATTAATGCAATCTGACACCACTTTCACTGCTGTGGTTCAGTGCTATGGATTCATGGGGGCAGTAGTTTACAAGGCCTTCAGCCTTTTCTGCCAAAGAATGCTGGTTCCTCACCAAACTACAACTCCCAGGATTGCACAGTACTGAGCCATGGTAATTAAAAGTGGTGTCAAACTGCATTCATTCTGCAGTGTAGATGCATCCAAGGAGGGCTATACTAGGGTTCTAGACTTTAACCCCCAAAGTGTGTGTGTTTTTGTGTGTGAGTTTTGTTGTTTATTCGTTCAATCGCTTCTGACTCTTTGTGACCACATGGACCAGTCCACACCAGAACTCCCTGTCAGCCGCTACCACCCCCAGTTCCTTCAAGGTCAAGCCAGTCACTTCAAGGATACCATCCATCCATCTTGCCCTTGGTCGGCCCTTCTTCTTTTTTCCTTCCATTTTCCCCAGCATTATTATCTTCTCCAAGCTTTCCTATCTTCTCATTATATGGCCAAAATACTTCATCTTAGCCTCTAATATCCTTCCCTCCAGTAAGCAGCCGGGCATTATTTCCTGAATGATGGACTGGTTGGATCTTCTTGCGGTCCAAGGCACTCTCAGGATTTTCCTCCAGCACCAAAGTTCAAAAGTATCTATCTTCCTTCGCACAGCCTTCCTTATAGTCCAGCTCTCACATCCATAGGTTATTACGGGGAATACCATTGCTTTAACTATGCGGACCTTTGTTGCCAGTGTGATGTCTCTACTCTTCACTATTTTATCAAGATTGGTCATTGCTCTCCTCCCAAGAAGAAAACGTCTTCTGACTTCCTGGCTGCAGTCTGTGTCTGCAGTAATCTTGCGCCTAGAAATACCAAGTCTGTCACTGCCTCCACGTTTTCTCCCTCTATTTGCTAGTTATCAATCAGTCTGGTTGCCATAATCTTGGGTTTTTTATAATGTTTAACTGCACCCCAGATTTTGCACTTTCTTCTTTCACCTTGGTGATAAGACTCCTCAGCTCCTCCTCACTTTCAGCCATCAAAATGGTATCATCTGCGTATCTAAGGTTGTTAGTGTTTCTTCCAGCAATTTTAACTCTACTTTTAACTATGTGTGAGAGATACATTAATACTAATCCACAATATCTCTGTCATGATTGTGGGTTTGGCAGTAGGAGACCAGTGTGACCTATCTCCTCTCCTCTGCCCACCAATTCACACTCAGTAGGAATGTACATGCATGCTTTTTCTAAACATATCAGGGACAATGTCAACAGTGCCAAGACTGCTTCTGGTCATACCACCAAGAAGTGAGCATTCCATAGTAATTTTGGGGGTAGTTAATGCCTCTTTATGGGGCCCCGGTGGCGAAGTGTGTTAAAGCACTGAGCTGCTGAACTTGCAGACCGAAAGGTCCCAGGTTCATACCCCGGGAACAGTGTGAGCGGCTGCTGTTAGCTCCAGCTTCTGCCAACCTAGCAGTTTGAAAACATGCCAATGTGAGTAGATCAATAGGTACTGCTCCAACAGGAAGGCAATGGCGCTCCATGCAGTCATGCTGGCCACATGACCTTGGAGGTGTCTACGGACAACGCCGGCTCTTTGGCTTAGAAATGGAGATGAGCACCAACCCCCAGAGTCAGACATGACTGGACTTAACGTCAGGGGAAAACCTTTACCTTAACAGCATTGGCACAATTTATTTGCTGTCACTTTTACCTTTCTGCTATATAGCCCCTATACCTGTGAGATCTGTATCTACAGTTTCATTTACCTACATCTTTCAAAATATGTCATCTCTAGACATTGTCTAGGTGACTTGATGCATGACCCAATGGTATTCCTAGGCCAGACATTTTCATTTCAATAGTTTCCTGTTACCCAAAGTTTTGCATATCTATACAAATGTAATTTGCTTGTTGCTTTGTCCATGTACAATGATGGCATAATGCTATAATGATAAAATGACCGTGAAAAATGTTAACATTCACTCCCTCCCTCCCAGTCCTTCATTTCTCTTAAACTAGTCTGCCTGGTGGTACTTTTTTCAAAGCCTCCCCATCGCATTTGAGACACCTGGGAATTTGGCTGTTTTCCTTCACTTAATATAAAAGCTGACTCTGGCTGCAACAACTACATATTGCTCACTGTAAGTGGGGAGAAAAGCAACAATGGTCAGCAAAAGAAAAATTGGCCCCCTCCTCACAAAGTGCTGAGACAGCCTACAGTGATGAATTAAGCTCTTAAGCCACCCATAAGCTGCTAAAATGGTTTTGCAAAGACCTCTGTCAAAAGTTTCAGGCAGTCACCCAGCGACTTCAGTTACCTTTAGAGAGGCCACCCCCTTAAGCAGGCTCAAGAGGGGGAACGGCAGTAAGCTGTTCTGCTGCATTTCATTGGCTTAATGGGAGGGAAGATTTTCAGTATAAATTACTTCATTTATCCAAACGATCTGTGCAGCAGCTCAAGCGATTCCAGCAATAAACAGTCACCTGAACTGGAGTGCTTCTTTTGGCACTCAGTGTACTTGGATTAATATTAACTTGCAGAACAAGAAAAATGGCAGGCAAGATAAGACAGATATTGGCCTCACCAGTGAAATGTATTGTAGGGTTGTCAAATCTCATTGCCTGGCCCTAAGTCTTCAGTTTTCACTTGTCCTCTCCAGGTAGCAGATGAAGGTAAACATTTTACAGTTTTGGTGGGCTCGGCTCCAAGCTACAGCTGGTGGAGCAGAAATGTGCTACAGTTTGCAAGGCTGCATCACCAGCAGCATAGTGTCCTATGGAAAATAGTAATATCACTCTATTCTGCTTTGGAATATAATCACCTGGAATATTGTGTCCAGTTCTGAGCACCACAATTCAAGAAGGATATTGACAAGCTGGGATGGGTGACTAAGATAAAGATCTGGAAATCAATAATTATAAGAAATGACTTGGAGAGCTGGTTATACCTGGCTTGGAGAAGAAACTGAGAGGTATCATGATGCCTATGCAGTATTTAAAAAGCTGAAGGGATGTAATGTACAACAGTGTGGTCCAACCTTTAGTTACCCGAGTGCCAATCAAACTTTAGTGAGGGCCAGAGATATTCCAGAAAGAAAATGTTTCTTAAAAACTTAAAGCAGTAAGAAGGGTAAATGATTTTTTTCCAAATGTTAAATTAAAATATTTTTCCAGTAAGAAGGGCAAGGGCCAACAAAAATGAATTGGTGGACCATATACAACCCGCGGGCCACGGGTTGGATCACACTGATGTAGAAGATGGGACTAGCTTCCTTTTTACTACTACAGACACAAACACAAATCAGTGGATTCAAATTGCAAAAAAAGATATTCTAACTGAACATTAGGAAGAACTTCTTTATTGTAGTGGCTGTTTGATAGTTTCTCAAGGAATGCTGGACTTTGGAGGTCTTTAAAAAGAGGATGGATGGATGGTAATACGAACCTTCCCAAACCCTGAGATCTTCAGGAGAGGCCCTTCTCTCGGTCCCATCTCCATCTCAAACTTAGTTGGTGGGAACGAGAGGGAAGGCCTTCTCGGTGGCTGCCCCTCAACCCTGGAACTCCCTTCCCAGGGATACCAGAATGGCCCCCTCCCTGCTGTCCTTCCAGCGGTAGGCAAAAACCTTTTCATTTAGGCAGACTTTTAAAGATGGAGGTTTGTAAGATCATTGTGCTGTGGTTTTTAGTTCAGGGGTGGGATTGGTGGGAATATGATTTTTAAATGCCATTTTAGTATATCTACTGTATTTTGTTTTTACCACACTGCTACTATTTAATTGCTTTTTAATTGCTTTTTAACTTTTGTATTGCACTTTTTAAATTTGCCTAGTGTGGAGTATTAGGCGCTTTGAGTTCTCACAGGGAGAAAGGTGGGGAATTAATAATAATAATAATAATAATAATAATAATAATAATAATAACCATCTGAACAAATCTAGCCAAGAAAACTCAGTGATGGAGCCCTCAGGATGCCACAACTCACAACAATAACAAAAAGAAAGGGAATTTAATGTTGCATCTTTTTGCCCATTTTCTGAGAAGGAAGTCCCTGACATACCCTCCAACTGTCTCATTTTAATAGGAAGCATCCCAATAAGTAGTCTGTCCTACTTTACAATGTTCCAGTTTCTCTCTCCTCCTCTCACCTTCCCCCTTTGTCTGCAGTTTACTATATATATCCATATATAAGTCTAGAAATATTAGACATGAAATTGACCCCCAAAACCTGAGTTGACTTAATGGGTCAATATAAGTAGTGCACCTTAACACTTATACAAAAAAGTGACAAAAGGAAGAGCTTAGTCCTTCCTGGGAGGATCTAAAAGAAGCACTGACATCCTTTACTCTTTCTACAATAAAACAACAATAACAACAACAACAACAACAACAACAACAACAACAACAACAAATTTATTATCCACCTCTCCCTGTGGCTCAAGTTTTTTTTGTGTGTGTCAGGAGCAACCTGAGTTGCTTCTGGTGTGAGAAAATTGGCCGTCTGCAAGGACGTTGCCCAGGGGACGCCTGGATGTTTTGATGTTTTTACCATCCTTGTGGGAGGCTTCTCTCATGTCCCCGCATGGAGCTGGAGCTGATAGAGGGAGCTCATCTGCACTCTCCCCAGGTGGGATTCAAACCTGGCAGCCTTCAGGTCAGCAACCCAACCTTCAAGTCACAAGGCTTTTATCCCCTAGGCCACCAGAGGCTCCATAGGTTCAAGGTGGAATATAACATCATTAAAACAAGAGTTAAAACACTATTAAAAGACATATAACATGATACACAAAGTTAAAATGCAAGTTAAAATCCACAGTTAAAATTAAAATTAACAAGTTAAAACTCACTGAATAGGCTTGTCAGAAGAGATGGCTCTTCTACTGTGTCTTCAATTCTGACAGCTAATCTAGCTGTTGAACTTCTTCCAGCAGGTCATTCCACGGTCTTGGGGCAGCAAATGAAAGGTCCTCTGGGTGACAGTCGGCACTTGGGTTCTGGCAGGCTGGAGTACCTGCCCCCTCCCCAGACAATCTTAAGTGTGTGGGGCAGATTGTACTGGAGAAGGCAATCCTGAAAGTAACCTGTATGGCATCATTTCTGTCCTTATGAAAGTGATGGCAGTGGGCAGATGCAGGTCCCCCTTGAAGCAATGCCAGTGTTTTCCTCTCTCTGTGGAATGACCCTTGATTTATCAATACCATTTTCAAAGAAACATAAATCTGAAAGTCCCTACTGGATGTTTAAGAAATATTCTGGGACCTTTGCAGGCAGGGGGAGAAGACAGAAAGAGACCTATTTTAATATAAACTGCCAGGCCTGTAAACATCCAGGAGTATTGCTTTCCAGTTGGAGAAAAGAACAAGTGGCAAGGGGAATCTTTTTTAAAAAATTCTACATGCCAGGCATGGCAACCGCATCAGCAAGCCTTGAGATTTATTATTGTATAACACAGGCTTTCGTTTATTGTTCAGATTATCTAATGGCATCACCCAAGAAAGGGAGTGCTTTTTCCCTCAAAGTATCACCCAACAGAAAAAGAGCAATGAATAGGAAGCGCACAATGAACCCACTCAGTTTTCTCTTCAGCATTCAAAACATTGGTGATATTGAATATAACATACCCTCACCAGTCTTTTATTTAGAACAGGAAAGAAAGTGTTAAATTAAAAGAAATGTGTGCATGTGCTGGTGTGTGAAGTCTTTCAAATGCAGCATGATGTATCATCTTGATTTTACCAGAACATACGCAGAGATATCACTATTGAGTTAATTGTCATATTTATACATTTAGGGGGAAAACTGTAAACATACTCCCCAATGCGACACCTTATTTTAAGTAATGCAAACTAATTCTATGCATGCTTTGCGTGTTTGTCGATTTCAGACTCCTTTCTCCCCCTCTATTAAATCTCATCTGCCTGCAGGAGACAAATAATTTGCAAGCACTTTCTTCATCTAAAAGCGATTATAGTCCTTTCTCCTCTGCGGTGAGACCCACTGTGCCCCCACCAGCCGTACTCTTCCTTTATTCAAGAAGGAGCCACAAAGGGTCACCGTACTCCAGTGCCTACTAAAAATAGCCATTTAACAACCTAGCTATCTGCATGGAAGGAAAATTACAGGAAGCAAGCAGAGAATATCTCCTCAGCCTGAGTCACCCTCTCCAGTAATCAGACCAGGTAATGAAACCAATTCCACATTTAGTTGGCAGCCTGCTATGAAAGGGCAAAACACAGAACCTCTCCTCTTGGACGCAGTGGGGAGGGGACCTCTTGAATTTGAATGACAACATAGAGCAATGCACTTGGGCGTTCATTAGGCTACAAGCTCTAATGCCACAGCCCTTGGGTATCTAAAAAAGAATGCCTTGGCCACTGTTTATATATTTTAATTTAACTATCTTTGGGATACCGTTTTCAGATACAAAATACTCCCAAGGAGGCTCGCAAGACCAAAAAAATCCCAAGCCCATTCAATAATAAACCTTAGAATAAATAAAAATAAGTAGAAAAATAATACAGATGGAATATCTTGAAATTCTGAAACCCAAAATACTCCAAAATTGTTCGAGATAGTAAAGCCTCTGCTTTCTGCTGCATCTGGATGATTTATTGGAATACCTGCATTTGCATAATGAAATCTTAGAGATGGGACCCAAGATTAAACGAAAACAAAATCATTTCTGTTTCCTATATACTTTAACTACATATCCTGTAAGTAATTTTGCACACAATTTTTTTTTACCATTTTGTGTATGAAAAAAAGTTTGGGTTCACTGAACCATCAAAAAGTAAAAGCATCACTATCTCATCCACTTACGTGGACATTTTTGGATTTTGGTGTATTTTGGAATAAGGAAAGTTCATCCTATCTGAGTAAATGCAGGTACAGTAGAGTCTCACTTATCCAACATAAACGGGCTGTCAGAATGTTGGATAAGCGAATAATTTGGATAATAAGGAGGGATTAAGGAAAAGCCTATTAAACATCAAATTAGGTTATGATTTTACAAATTAAGCACCAAAACATCATGTTATACAACAAATTTGACAGAAAAAAGTAGTTCAATATGCAGTAATGCTATGTAGTAATTACTGTATTTACGAATTTAGCACCAAAATATCAAAATACCAAAATATCACGATGTATTGAAAACATTGACTACAAAAATGTGTTGGATAATCCAGAACGTTGGATAAGCAAGTGTTGGATAAGTGAGACTCTACTGTATTACAAAATCTGGGGGGGGGGGGGCACATACACAAAAACAAAATCCTAAATACTTCTAATCCCAAGCATTTTCAACAAAGGATACTCAACCACTATAACCAGTATCTCACCACAAAGGATATTCAAGCTCAAAACAAAAACCTGTCATCAAAACTTTCAGCAGCCCATGTACAGCCTTAATAGTGTCTGGAAGAAATGTTGCATCACTTTGGGTATATCTAGACTTGCCAGAATAGACCATTGGGCAATCTTAAGGGATGGCCTCTACTCCCCAGTTGCCCACTGCTGCTTTAAAACAAATACATATTTCACAATACCAAATAATTCACATCACAAAAGACATGATCATGTTAAGATATCGAGTAGCAGCTTCTCTCTCTCTTTTTTTTTAAACCAAACCGAGAAGGGAGAAAGGGAAGAAGGAAGAAAACTGTAATGAACAAAATTTATGTGGCTTGAAATTGCTACTATTTTCATCATGTAAAAACACTCTACACATTGCAGGCAGCCGAAATTCAGAAACATTGTTACAACTCTTCAGGTAAAATAAATAACTTGTAGGTCTAGTTTTGTGTGAATCACACAATAAAATGTAACTCCGGCGGAACAAAATGTTCCGATGGCTTGGTAGGGAATTAACTCCTCCTGTTCCTCTTCAAATCTTTTCCCCTTATGAACTTTGGGGTCTTCTAGAATACCCATTAGGGCTGTGCATGGTGCCATTTTTCAAAATAGAATCTGGGAAATTTGGTTGATTCGGCAATCAAATGTCCAGAAATGGGGTGGGAGGTGGGGCTAGAATTTACTCTGCTGAAATGGATCACGTGGTGGCCGAAAGCAACTGCTTTTGGTTTCTTTCAGCTGCACTGTGGCAGCAACCACATACGTGTGGCTTTTAGCCTTACCTGAGCCAATCAGAGCAAGAAGGCAGATCACGTGTCTTTTGCCAAACTGGTCTATATATCCTAAGGCAAGCTCCTCCATTTTCCTGTGGCGTCCTGACTTCTGAGAAAGAGAGATTGTGTGCTAGTTAGTTCTGTATTCTATCTCAGTACCGTTGCTGCTTAGGATCAATTGCTTTTGGACTCAATTCCAGTCTTTTCCTTTGGCAATTTAATTAAATTTAGTTTAATATCTTTCAGTTCTTCTTCTTTTTTCTTTTTTTTACTATTTTGCTAGAGAAGTGAGAATGGACATGCGTTTGGTGTGTGTGTGAAAGGACATTTTGGGGTGTTTGTTTAAATATTGGGGTGGATTAGGGAAGGGAGGGGATATCCCGATTCCCTTGAGTCCCCACAGGGAGAATTCAAACCCTCCCCAGCCATATCTATCTCCTGGCTTCTGTACTCTGCCTTGCACCTTCTCTCCCTTGCAAATTTTTTTTAACAAAAAAGCTCTTCTCATTACCTCTTTGACTTTATTCCCCTCTGCTGTCCTATTTTCTGGCGTGTGTACTCTTGACTCAGTTCACTTGGCATTAATGTGTGCACACATGTCCAACAGCTTTCCTCCCCACCAAACGATTCTTTTAAAAAATTAAAAATCATTTTAAAAGCCTCTCTAAGTTGTTGGTTCACCTCTTTGGCTCTCTCTCTTTCTTGTGGCTTCTGTGTGTGTGTGTGCCTTCTCTCACATAAGAAACCCAAGCCTATCCCCCCAAAATATATAAAGTAATAACTAGAAATATATAATAATAAAAATTTTCCTAAGAAACCTGAACCTATCCCCCCAAAATATATAAAGTAATAACTAGAAATATATAATAATAAAACTTTGAACATTTCCTATAAATTATGTGATGTGTGGCTCTTTATGACAGCTGGCAGGAATGATGCCCTGCTGCTGCTCCTTTGCTGTTGCTGTGGAGAAATTCCTGGGGATACATTTTTAGAGGTTTTAAAGTAGATTTTGTTTCTAGAAACTTTACGAATTTGCTAAAAATCAGTGGATGACCCAAATGTTCTGAACCTTGGTGGGTTTGCAGTCGTAAATGGGTCCTGCAAGTGTGGTTGTTTTTGTCCTGATAAAAATGACAGAAAGGGGAGCCTTGGAATTTCCCCCATTGCTGCCAATGAGTCAGATCTTCCCAGAGCAAAAATGGAACTTCCAGCTGCCAGATCAAAAAACAGCATTTAGCCTTCCTGAATTCTGGTAGCTCCTGAAAAAACGGTACGGGAGCAACTGAAAATCGGACACTGAAAACAGCACGGGGTTCAGAGGGTTAAAATGCTGAGCTGCTGAACTTGCTGACTGAAAGATCAGTGGTTTGAATCCGGAGAATGAGGTGAGATCTCGCTGTCAGCCCCAGCTTCTGCCAACCTAGCAGCTCGAAAACATGCAAAATGTGAGTAGATCAATAGGTACCATGCCTGTGGGAAGGTAACGGTGCTCCATGCAGTCATGCTGGTCACATGATCTTGGAGGTGTCTACAAACAGTGCCGGTTCTTTGGCTTAGAAATGGAGATGAGCACCAATCCCCAGTCAGACACAACTAGACTTAATGTCAGGGGGAAACCTTTATCTTTTTAATGTCCATTTCATGCTATTCTATGACAGTTATTTATTTATTTATTTACCACACTTGCGCCCCACCCTTCTCATCCCGAAGGAGACTCAGGGTGGCTTAACAAAGGCAACAATTCGATGCACCTATACATATCCATGTTGATGAATAAACAAATGCACTAAAATATAAACCAATTAAAACAAACTTTAAAACATCAATTAAAATCACACAATCCAGGTCATATTCTAAGGTCAATACGAGTTGTTATTATGCTATTTATAATCTCTTATTGCACTGCTCCCATTTACTGACCATAGGCTTTGTCCCAAAACCATGTTTTGAGTTTTTCCTGAAGGTCAGGAGGGAGGGGGTGATCTAATTTCACTGGGGAAGGAGTTCCATAGACAAGGAGTCACCTCTGAGAAGGCCCTGCTTCTCGTCCCCACCTGTCGCACTAGTGAGTGGGGTGGGACTGAGAGCAGGGCCTCCCCCAACAATCTTAGTCTCTGAGGTGGATCATAGAGGGAGATACATTCAGATAGGTAAGCTGGGCCAGAACCATTTAGGGCTTTATAGGCTTAAGCCAGCTCTTCGAATTGTGCTCAGTAGCAGACTGGCAACCAGTGGAGCTGACGCAACAAGGGGTTGTATGCTCCTTGTACGCCACAGATGAGCAATCTGGCTGTCGCCCGTTGGACCACTTGAAGCTTCCAAACAACCTCATGTAGAGTGCATTGCAGTAGTTATTCAGGATGTAACAAGAGTGTGGACCACCGTGGCCAAGTCTGACTTCCCAAGGTATGGGCGCAAATGGTGCACAAGTTTTAATTGTGCAAAAGCTCCCCTGGCTACTGCCGAAACCAGGGGTTCCAGGTTCAGCAATGAGTCCAGGAGAACCCCCAAGCTGCAAACCTGTATCTTTATGCCTTTTGTTATTTTTTGCCACTCCTCTTGTTTGTGGCCTCTTGGGCAATTTGTGGGCAATGTGGTTTGCAGCAATCCCATCATTTCCCCAGATGTGTGTGTGTTTTTTTTGTTACTCATACCTTTAGAAGTAAAGTTCTTTGGCTTTAGAAAGTATATAGTAGATAATTAAATAATCCTATTGAGTCTCCCGGCAATCCTTCCTTTGGATAATAATGGTGGAGGGGTGTGGAGCACATCCCTTTTTGATGCTACTGTTGATTTGTGGGTCTGACAAATGATGAAATTCCTGGCAATGGGTGGATGGGTGGCCATGGATTTCAAGTGAGTTGATTCTTCTTTTCAATTTTATTTGCTGTTCCCCTTTCATAGCCTTACATCGAAATTCAAAATCCTATGGCATGGATGATTCTGATTTTGGTGTTTAATTATATATCTCACTAGCCTGGGTAGCTGGCATTGCCTGGGTTATTTGAAAAAGTCATTTTTAATTGTACAAAATGCACAAGGTTGTGGATTAAGTACAACTGACATCATAGCAGGTTAACCCCCAGAAATTTCATCATTACTTAGTTTGTCATGTTGGGCAAGTTTGCTCTAGATGCATCATCGGTGGGATTCAGTGTGCACTCTGGCTGTAGGGTAAACTACAAATCCCACCATAGTGAATCAGTCCTCTCAAACCCCTCCAGTAGATTGAATTAGTCATTGAGGTTCTGTGTGCCAAACTTGGTCCAAGCCCATCATTGTGGTGGTCACAGTTTCCCTGGTTGTGGGTGAACTACAACTCCCAGAAGGGAAGGTCAGTTCCCCCCAAACCCCTCCAGTATTCTAATTTAGGCATATCAGGTATGTGTGCCAAGTTTGGTCCAGATTCATCATTGTTTGGGTTCTCAGGGCTCTCTGGATATAGGTGAACTACATCCAGGAATTTATATAGCTCCTATAAATCCTTCCAAAGTCCTCCAGTATTTTTTGTTGGACATGGGGGTTCTGTGTGCCAAGTTAGGTCCAGGTACATCCCAGTATCTATAACACCTATAAATCCTGGTGAATTCTCCGCAAACCTCTGTAGTATGTTCAGTTTCTGATCAATTGCTGTTTTCTGTGTACCATAGAAAAGAATAGGAAAGGGTTAAGGGTAAGGCAGTGTGTGTGTTTGGGGGGGGGGGGGGGTAGTCATGCAAATTCCACACAATTGGGAGAGAGGTGTCTTTGGTGGAGGAAAAACAAAAACTAGGATGAAATGGTTCCCATATGAAAGCCTTCACTTGGGTGGTGGGCAGAATTGTGTTTGTGGAGGACATTGGCAGGGCTCTTGTACATGTTAATGATGCTCTTTATAACCTGCAGTGTCACTGGAAGGAGGGCCATTGGTGTCTCCTGAGTACTGGGAGCTATAGCTGTTTGTGAAAGTGGGAGCTTGTCTGTGGAAGTGGACATCCCAGCCACATACACACATACAGATTTTCACTTTTATTATGTATATAGATAGATTATTTGAAGATCTTACCTACCAGAAGTTCCTTCACAACTGCCTCTCAGGGCATTTACAAACTGAAAATTTGCCTCATAATATCATTTTAAAGTCTTTTGTGAGATTTTTTTAAAAATTCAGGAAAAGAGGAAAGAAAGCCTAGAAGAAACCAGCACAGCGTCATCCTCTGATTAGTAGTAAGCATGTTATAGTAAGCATGCTAACATTATCTTGTATGTTATTGTGTTAGAAAATGTTGTATGATATAAATATAACAAAGGATATGTTGTGAATGCTTAAAATTAACATTTTTAGTACCTTGAGTTTCCATCCTAGAAATATTTCTGCCTGGACTCCATTTAAGAAGACACTATTTCTATGTTTTTGTGACTTCTCATTTCTTTCTGCCCCTACTATATGTTTATTCCTGTGTGGCTGTGCTTGCCCTTTCTCCTTTACATGTTGTAGTAGGTAGCTCCCTCTTTTACTTTCATACTTTTATGGTACCATCTTGGTCTCATGCTGAATGCTATCCTTATTTCTTCAGGGGTCTGCTTAGCCCATTGGCATCTTGGGGAGAATTGATTGAAGCTACAAAAATCATGGATATATTTGTTTACTTAGCTGAATCAGAAAGAGCCTCACAGTCTGTCTCTGCCTAGGCACTGCACTGTATTCTAAAAGCCACTTGTTGTGGAAAGATATTGCTGATATTTTCTTGCTGTCTCAGGGGTTTGTTGAAAGCTAGAAAATAGTTTGGAGATGTACTTTACTGCTAATGCTATTTGTATATGAATAGATCCAGAGCAGCTGCATTTGGATCTTATCTAAAAAGGTTTTCACAAACTGGAATCTGTGCTTTCCACATTATTTGGATTAATATTATGGTGCATACTCAAATGCTCATTGTTTCCCATGTTGAGTGAACGTGTTTGAATTAATCCATTCATGCAATAATCCTACAAGGAAATTGATTTCTCATATGCCGAAGTGCAGGTATGTGGAAAACCAAAATGACAGCCTTGCTCCCTCTGTAATAAAAATTCTACTCCCTAATGGATTTTTCCTTCAGTGTTCAGATTTCTAGCATTTCAGATAGTAAGACACTGTATACACCTAGGTGGGTAAAGGTTTTTCCCTGACTTAATGTCCAGTCGTGTCCGACTCTGGGGTTGGTGCTCATCTCCATTTCTAAGCCGAAGAGACAGTGTTGTTCGTAGACACCTCCAAGTTCATGTGGCCGGCATGACTGCATGGAGCGTCGTTACCTTCCTGCCGGAGCGGTACCTATTGATCTACTCACATTTGCATGTTTTTAAACTGCTAGGTTGGCAGAAGCTGATCTTTCAATCAGCAAATTCAGCAGCTCATCGGTTTAATCTGCTGCACCACTGGGGGCCTCATCTATATTTTTGTCTTCACATTTCCTTGATAATTTTGCAGGCTTCATTCTTTGGACACCTAAATTGTTATTTCTGAATTACTGCATTGATAAAAATGGAGGAAGAAAACTTTATTGGGTGGACAAAATTCATACTTAGGGGACAATGTCCTCCTTTTGCCTGACCAGTAGTCAGGGCCAGCCCAAGGTAATTTTCAAGTGTAAGCGAACAGAATCCCCCCAAACCAATCACTGAAAAATACAGTAGAGTCTCGCTTATCCAACGTAAACGGGCCGGCAGAATGTTGGATAAGTGAATATGTTGGATAATAAGGAGAGATTAAGGAAAAGCCTATTAAACATCAAATTAGGTTATGATTTTACAAATTAAGCACCAAAACATCATGTTATACAACAAATTTGACAGAAAACGTAGTTCAATACACAGTAATGCTATGTAGTAATTACTGTATTTACGAATTTAGCACCAAAATATCACAATGTATTGAAAACATTGACTACAAAAATGCGTTGGATAATCCAGAACGTTGGATAAGCGAATGTTGGATAAGTGAGAATCTACTGTAAAAGCGTTGGATAAGCAAAAATGTTAGATAATAAGGAGGGATTAAGGAAAATCCTAAATAAAGAACAACACTCTGAAAACAGGAATTCCAGACAGGAAACAATCAGGGCCAGCTAACACCTCCCAACCAAGGATGCCCCCCAGGGAGGAAGCAGCCAGGCTTTTTATCTGCAAGGCAATTAAATGCTAATCAAGCTGGCCAATTGAAACATTCACACTAGCCTCAAAGAGACAAGAGCTCTTTCTCCTACCCTGGACTTTCCACAGATATATAAACCCCACTTACTTAGTTTCCAACAGACCTCACAACCTCTGAGGATGCCTGCCCTAGATGTGGGCCTGGCCCCAGAGGCTGGGTGCAGGCCCCGAAGGCAAGCGGTCCCAGACCAATGCCGAGAGGAGGCAGGGGTGCATGCTTGGGTGCACGCGCATGCGTGTGCACCCCTGCCTACTCTCTGCTTTGGTATGGGCCCACTCAGCTTCGGCCTGCTGAGCGAGCCCGGACTGAAGCCAAGAGGAGGCGGGGTGCACATGCACGCGCACCTGGGAGCGTCTCAACTGTGCCCCCTACAGAATGGCGCCACAAGCAAGTGCCTAGTTCACCTTGAGGTTGAACTGCCTCTGCCAGTAGTAGATAAGTCTCTGCTCATATGCAGAGCTGTATCTTCCTCTGCTAAGAATGGGTGACTTAGAAAAGTTACGCAGTGGGTTTCTTTGGCCAAGCAGTGATTTGAAGGCAGTTCTCCAAAATCACAATTCAGCCCTCTAACCCTACACTGGCTCTCCCCCAAATCTATATTGAATTTTAATAGCCTCAGGGGTGTAATGGAAGATGCTGGTTACATTGGTGAAAATGCTAAACTAGTGGTATGAAGGGTTAAGCATGAATAGCGCCCATGGTTTTTGTTGCAGTGTTGTTATTGTGGTTTTTAAAACACTGGAATACCAGAGTCTTTGCAGGAAAAAACAACACAACTGTCCCTTTAGAAAAATATTGCATTTCATCAGAGTATGGTGTAAAAGAAATATTTATTACCACCTCTCAATACACAGAGCTCTGCAGGTAGGAGATAAGGCAGTCGGCACAGAAGCATCATCGGACATGCTTTCACGATGAGAATGTACATAGGACGCCTCTCTGAAGTCCAATTTTGAAGGGAAAAATAAAAACAAGAATTATCTTTATTTTTAAGGCACTGACTCTTTCCCTACATGCCTTTCTGAACAACTATATTTTTGTTGTGAACAATTAGGGATGTTTCATTATTATTATTTTTTAGAGCAAGACATAATTTGCGCGGCATCTAAAAATATGCATGTAAAGAAACTGCAGATGCATTTTCTTCCAAGGGAGAAGTGTATGCTGAACTCTTCTAGAGCCATTTCACACTCTGGGTGCATTTGAATGTCATGGTAAGAGACAATTCTGGCTTACCATGACATTCAAATGCACCTATTGTTTCTTGAGCTGCTCTTATTAGCTGCAGGAGCAATGGGACAGCAAGTACCTGCTCATAGTAAACCAGGATTTTTGACAATTCTGGCTTACTGTGAGTGGGTACTTGCTGTCCCATTGCTCCTGCTGCTAATAGGAGCAACTCAAGAAACAGTCCATGATATGCTATGTTTAGCATGGCATGTGAACCTAGTAATCTGGCCTGGCTCTCCACAAAAGCCAGAAATAAATCTCAGAGTTTTGATGTATCTCTCTAGCTTTGCAAGAGACAGACAAGCTGGAATATCATAACCACTGATCGGAGGTCCTTAGTTTATTGGTGCCCTCCCATTTTGAACAGGAATGATTGGGTAGAAGGATTACGCTTGAGGATTATGTGATTAATGATGAATTTATTGTTTTAATTGTTTTCAATAGTTTTAATGTATTTTATAATTTTATGTCTATGGTTTGTTTTTAGGGCATTTAATAGTTGCCTATGTGTAAAGCCGCCTTGAGTCTCCTCTGGGGTGGAGACAGGCAGGGTAGAAATCTCGCAAATAAATAAATAAATAAATAAAATAGAAGGCACAAACATATTGTCTCATTCACTTTAAGCCAAATGTGTTAAAGAATTCTGGCTCACTTTGGACTCCAAACACAGTCATGATGCTTCCACCATGACCCTTAAATGGTTGTGCAAGTCTCAAAGTGACGCTTGCAAACCTGTATATCTTTTATTTATGCTTTACAACAGAGATGCACATCACTTGGATTTCCAGAGGTTGTTATACTGACCTTCCCAATGAATGCAAACAGGCAATATCTGATTCCCCTGTGTTATATTTTGGAGCTGAACACTTTAAAACCTCAAGTCTACACTTAATAGGTGGAACATATAATGTGTTTCAATGTATTTCAGTATACACTACAGAGTTATTGCATTTACTAATATTAAAAAGCTCCTGGAACACTTTAAAAATATAAAACATTACTTACACAGTAATAGTTATAACATTGAGGTTCCACTTAAATTTCCAGGGCTGCATTCCATGGAATCTAGTGTTTTGTAGTTTGCTTGTTTTTTTTTTTGGGGGGGGGGGGGGTGGGGGTGGCAGGAGACCAGAGGAATGCTCCGTCTGAGAACTCTGAATAGCTCTACCTAAACTGCAGGTGCCTAGACTCCATATGATGTAAACAGTTAAAGTAGAATCGTAGTGCTATGATTGTATAATGTGAAAGCACCTTTATATCAATGGGGCAACTACAGCCCAGAGTGACATCAAGTGGTGATTTGTGCAGAGCTTGATACATAGACTTGTGTGTGCTGTGAATTTATGATGATCTCGTGAATTTTATAGGGTTTTCTTGGGCATGGAATACTCAGAGGTGGGTTTGCTCATCCTTTCCTCTGAAATACATTCTGGAACACCTGATATTCTTTGGCAATCTCCCATCCAAGTACTTACCAGAACTAACTCTGCTTAACTTCCAAAATTCAAACATGACCTGGTTCCTTGAAGGTATTTGCATGCATTTTAATGGCTATGGGAATCATAGATTTGATTTATTTTATTGTTTATTTAAAATGACATGCAAGCCCTTCTAGCCTATCAACACCGCATGTTCTTTTTTCATGGAATTTACTTTCAGATGAAATCAAGATAGGGAATGAAAACAGTCAGTTTAGTGGGGTCAGCTATATATGTGGGGGACAGGCAGGCAGGCTGTTGACTTAGACTTATGGCAGTCCAATGAATGTGAGATACCTAAGTCACCCTGTTATGAACAGTCCAACCTCATTATACAGGGCTAGACTCTAGCCCCCGTCACCCATGGAGCCAGCCAGTTCCAATCACACGTCATGTCAGCTCCATGGGTGAAGGAGAGTGGAAAAGGTGTGCCACCACTGCCCTGGCAACATGGGAGGCTTCCTGCGTTGCCATTATTTCAATGGGGGAAGCCATGTACCCCACACTTTCCCCTGTGTGAACAGCTGCCAGAGGAGCCTGGCAAAGTGGGGTGTGTGGCAGTGGCTTTCCGACACCCGACGGCGAACCGGAGCATTGTCGAAAGTATGATGAGGTGGCCACTCAGGTCTTGAAAACTCACAACCGTAACTTCCTAGATTATCACACAGTCATATACCCTGTCTCATACACCTTTTGCATACTGGTTCCTATGAATCCTATAAGGTGATGCATGGTTCATTTCATAGGTAACCTGTAGGCAAAGGATTTCTTGACAATACCTTTTGTAAGGTGAGAAACAATCACTTGTCTTTAATTTCAGCACATGCGTCAGCAGCATGGTTTTTTGAGCGTGATCGTACTCCTGTATTCAGCCAATGTACAGCTTGCTGTCTGTGCCAGTGATGTGTCTTGAGGTGCATTTGAGGGGCAGTTTTTTCATCCTGTTTGATTCTCCTTTGCCAAAATAGCCAGAATTGCACTTCTGGAGAGAGTCAGAGAATTATCCTGAGTAAAGCAATTAATATTTCCCATTTCCCCGTGATTGTTTCCTTTAAATAATGTTTTTTTTCAAAAAAAAATTTGGAACTTTGCAGTTTGATAGGAGCAAAAAGCATTTATTTTACGTTTCTCCATTGGAACAAAAGTCACAAACTTGCATGGTTGCACAAGATCTGCCCCCCAAAAAATCAAGAGTGAGAAAAAGGGAAGATATGTTGGATAGATTGGGAGAAGCCATTTCTCTACCGCGTGATAAGTCAGAGACATTTTATTAGAAACAGAAAGGAGAACCAGCATGTGAAATGTATCAATTATGTATCAAGTCCTCATCGAGCTTTGTGGAACTATGGATTGTCTACTTAAAACATGTCTTCCACAATGTGTATGATAAGGTCCTATCTACCTGTTTTAGTAATTGTCTTTAGTAATTCCTTTCACCTGTAGAGTTCTTCCTGTTTGCCTATTCTGAAGAAAGACAATATCTTTAATCCTGTTCTAGAAATGGGTGTAGAAACTGGCTAGTTTGTGGATCAAAGCTGTAATAAATGGGTGAGAAAAGATGCCAAAGGATCTGGCCCTATCCCCTGACATAATCAATTGTTTGACCAAACCACCAAGAATTAGGTTATTTTTATGTCAGGACCGATCTCTGGTGTGAGAATAGTGGCCATCTGTAAGGACGCTGTCCAGGGGACACCTGGATGTTTTGATGTTTTACCATCCTTTTTTGGGAGGCTTCTTTCATGACCCTGCATAGAACTGGAGCTGACAGAAGGAGCTCATCTGTGCTCTCCCTGGATTTGAACCAGCAATCTTCAGATGAGCAATCCAACGTTCAGTTCAGCAGTCCTGCCGGCACAAGGATTTAACCCATTGCGCCACCGGGGGCAAGCAATTAGGTAGCATCATTATAACGCAGTGGCTCTCAACCTGTGGGTCCCCAGATGTTTTGGCCTTCAACTCCCAGAAATCCTAACAGGTGGTAAACTGGCTGGGATTTTTGGCAGTTGTAGTCCAAAACACCTGGGGACCCACAGGTTGAGAACCACTGCTATAATGCCTGGCATGCAGAAGGTTTACATTAATTTAACCGTTTGCATTAATTAAAAACCTTTATTTCCTCCCTTCTCTCTTCTTCTCTCTTTCCCTCTCAACTAGGAGACACAGCATATCTTGGCATTTTTATGCCAAGAGTAAACTTGAAACAGCACAACTTTAGTTCCCTAATAATATGGTAATTCCTTAATAGCATGTTTAAGAATTCCTAACGATTGATGCTAATTTTAAGCTAAAGAGGTACAGTCTAGATGTGAATAAGGCTGGCTAATTACCCTGCTCTCATGTCTGAATATTAATAGCCTTCTAAGCTGCTGCTGCTGCATACATTTTGGACCGGAGTCTGTTACTGTTTTGTACCTCCAATTCCCATTATCAGGATTGGTCCCACTGTGACTGAACAGATATCTTTATGAATACTGGAGGGGAAAAAATTAATTTAGCCTCCTGAATCAAGATTTTAAATGGATGGAAGAATGGATTGTTAAGGTTGCTGAGTCAGCTCAAATGGGCAAATTAATGAGGATTCTGAAGGATAAGCCAATTGAAGCCTTTTTGAAAACCATTTATGGATTTTTTTTGAGCAATAAGAAATCTAAAGATGTAATAATCTGCGGCTATGGTTATCAGTAATTTTAGCAGGCTTATTTAGTTGGATCTGTAATTGTAGAATAATATATATTTTCTTTTGTATTATTTTATAATACAAATCTGTTAAATCAATGAATTTGATGAACAGCACAGTCTTATACACTGTTTCTCAAAGAAGCAAAGATTGTTAATGTTAAAATTAATTAAAAAGAAAACAACAATATACGTTAAATCGATCTTTGTCTTAGAAAAACTTAATGAGTCTGTTCAAACTTTAGGCAAGGTATAATATGTATAAGTAATGGACAATTCTCTAATACTGTGGTCAAAGGGTATAAATTAGCACAGTTGTGATAAATGATCTATCTAAAACACATTTGGAAAACTGGGAAAAATATCCCACCTGATTTTGGTTAAACATTGCTTTGACTGGAAGAGAAAGTGTTAATTCCAAAATAATTTTGGAGTCGATTCTTTGAAGTGACTTAAAGGTCACTTTATGAAACTATCACTGGATTCAATCACATGCATATATTATCACGCCCAAGGTAAAGGACTTCCTTCACTAGTTTTGGGTCTGTCTTTACTCCGAGATCTGTTTTAGAGGCTTGAATTGTACATCCTCTTTGTTGTCACTGTGTGCCTTCAAGTTATTCCGAGTTGTGGTGATCCGACAGGGCTATCATGGCGGTTTCTATCCAAGATTTATTCAGAGGGGGGTTACCATGGCCTTCTTCTAAGTGAGATTTTCCTAAGTCAGTTTCTTTGAGTAGGATTCAAACCCTGTTCTCCCAAAATCCTGAGTGCATCTACACTGTAGAATTAATAAGGTCTGACACCATTTTAATTGCCATGGTTCCATGCTATGGAATAATGAAACTTGTATTACAAAAGTAATTAGCCTTCTAATTTTGTCTCACTAAACTACAGATCCCAGGATTCCATAGCATTGAAGTGGTATTAAATTGTCTTAATTAATTTGGCCATTCTCATCTATCCCATTTCCCATGTTTTTAGACTGAAATGTTTATGGTCTCATTAATTCAGGCCTTCAACCAGGTCAGGTTTAGTATTGGGTCCAATCTCTTTCTCTCAAAGACAGATGCTTGGTGCTATTTTAAATGTGTTGGGCAAGTTATGCCATGTTAAAAGGTTATTATGCCAAGTTGCTGTTACTAATACTTTTAATATAAATTCTGTTGCTTACTTTCTAATATCATTTTGATGTGTTTGTGAGCTGCATTATATGGAAGTTCAGTGAATGAAGCTGCCTCATGAGGACATCGGTCTTCAAAGGCAGCCTAGAAATTCCACAACACATGAAATAAAGACTTAAGAGCAGATTTGTTTATGCATATTACATTTGTTGGCAAAGCCTTGTGATATCTAAAATGGCCCCAGGAAATGAATTTGGATAACAAAAATCCCAATGTATTCTCCCCCATAAGTATCTACTCATCAGCCCCTGAAATTTGCCGTATGAGCATGACCCATTACATCAGAAAAGGCCTTTAGCTAATACAGGCATTTTGCTTTGCAGATCTCATATGCTAAACCTCAGATGGGGGGAAATAATGCAAATGCATTGCCATAAATGTGCATTGTAATGTAAATGAGTTCTTCAGCTCTTAGATATTTATATAAAAATACAAAAAGCTGCCTTTTTGTTTTAAAATTGCATATTCTATCATATCTACCTCATTTTCCCTCTCGTCTCCTCTCTTGTAACCTTTTTTAAAAAGATGGTGATGGAGATATGGGAAATTTAAAATGCCCAATTTTAAATTTGTTTTATCATTTTGGGAGCAAACAAAGATTTTGAATATAGTCAAATGTCTACCCATTGCCACATGGAAGGCTGGGATTTTGGATGATGTAATCAAGAAATGTAAATTTCCAAGCTAGTGTGCATGATGATGTCTGTTTTTACACTTGAGTTGGAGTGGCACCCGGAGCACAGTGGGTTAAACCGCTGAGCTGCTGAACTTGCTGACTGAAAGGTCAGCAGTTCGAATCCGGGGAGCAGGGTGAGTTCCCGCTGTTAGCCCCAGCTTCTGCCAACCTAGCAGTTCGAAAACATGCAAATGTGAGTAGATCAATAGGTACCGCTCCAGCAGGAAGGTAATAGTACTCCATGCAGTCATGGCCTTGGAGTTGTCTACGAACAATGCTTAGAAATGAAAATGAGCACCAACCCCCAGAATCAGACACGACTAGACTTAAGGTCAGGGGAAGACCTTTACCTAGGAATGGCACTCATCTGTGGGAGTGGGACCAGGACCGGAACCATCCTACTCAGATGAAGGATGTCTGCACAGGAATATTGTTCCTCTCTTTAAATTCCCCAGTAGATGTTCCAGAATTTAAAGTAAGAACTGGCTAGATTGTACTCCATCTGTACATAATATTAATGGTAAAAATCAGAGCAGCACATGTCAACTTGCTTGTAAAAAGGGAAAGATCTCTGCAATGTTTAGTTGTAATTTCACATACACAGCTTCTCAAGGCAGTTTTCAGTATGTTTGCAATGTTATCCAAGGTTAAGACCAGAAGCCATAGTTAGGCAATGTGTACCATGCCAGAAAAGGAAATACAGGTTGAGAATCCTTATCTGAAATGCTTGGTAAGGGAAGTGTTAAATATTTTGGGTTGTTGCTGGTTTTTAGATGTTGGAATACAAGCAGTTCCCGAGTAACAAACATCTGATTGACAAACGACTCATAGTTAGGAACTGGATGGGACAAGAGGAAGTGAGAGAAATCTAACCCTAAGAAGGGAAATTCGCTCCTCAAAGAGATATTGTACTGAAAAGGTCTCTACTGAAGCTTTATCACCAATCCTTGTTTCCACAACAAGCCAACTTTTTCAAATCCAATTCTCACAGGGATAAGAAATGAAGTGAAATCTTTTGAGCAGACAGCAAAACAACCACCAGAGGGGTGTTAGCCCTTCCCTATGCTACCCAAAGCTAAAAATATATGTTTGGCTGGAGTTACACTTAAATAATGCACTGGTTCCAACTTACATAAACATTCAACTTGACAACAAGCCATCAAAACCTAGCTTATTTGTAACTTGGGGACGGCCTAGAAATGTGTTTGAATAAACGTACATAGTGAGATATCTTGGAGATAGGAACTAAGTTTAAACACAATATTAATGTATGTTGTAATACGTCTTGCACATATGAGGTTAATTTTATACAGAATATTATTAATAATTCTGTCCATTAAATAAAATGTATATACAATGAACTACTAGTACATAAGCAGTACATGTCGAAAAGATCTTGGAGTTCTCGTGGACAAGTTAAACATGAGCCAACAATGTGATGCGGCAGCTAAAAAAGCCCATGGGATTTTGGCCTGCATCAATAGGAGTAGTGTTTAGATCCAGGGAAGTCATGCTACTCTTCTATTCTGCCTTGGTCAGACCACACCTAGAATACTATGTTCAAATCTGGGCACCACAACTTAAGGGAGATGTTGACAAGCTGAAATGTGTCCCGAGGAGGGCGATTAAAATGATTAAGGGTCTGGAGAACAAGCCCTATGAGGAGTGGCTTAAAGAGCTGGGCATGTTTAGCCTGCAGAAGAGAAGGCCGAGGGGAGACATGATGAGGGCCATATATCAAGATGTGAGGGGAAGTCATAGGGAGGAAAGAGCATGCTTGTTTTCTGCTGCCCTGGAGACTAGGACACGGAACAATGGATTCAAACTACAGGAAAGGAGATTCCACCTGAATATTAGGAAGAACTTCCTCACTTTGAGAGCTGTTCAGCAGTGGGACTCTCTGCCTCAGAGTGTAGTGTTAGAAACGTACAAGAGGAAACAAAAGAGAATATTAAAGCTGTGATCACGCAATTAATATCAAAATTACTATACTGTACAGAACAAGAAGCAAATGGACAATTGGACAGAGTATATAGAGTGCAAACTCATTTTGCAAAGAAAAACAGAGGAATTAGAGATGTTATAGTACACTTTGTAAAGAAAAGCACTCGAGATAACGTCTTACGAGAGAATGCATCCAATCCAGTATTTTACAAAGAAAGGAAAATAACAATTCTGAAGGAGTTCTCCCAATCAATAATGAACAAAAAGAAGAAATACTACTTTCTAACGGACGAATTGAAAAGACGCAATATCAGATTCAGGTGGGAAAAATTCGAGGGAATAATGACAACCTATAATGGAGAAAAGTTTTGGCTGACGTCAGAGGAAAAAGCAAGGGATTTTTACAAGAAATTAAGGAAAGACTGCGAACCAGGTATACCAGAAATCTCGCCGGAAGACATGAAAAACCCGACAAAGCCAAAAAAAAGAAGATTCGACTCACCCGAAGAAGCAGAAGGCACAACAGGTTGTCGATCAAATGATAAGAAAGAATTGACAGAGGACGAAGAGGAGGAAGAAGAGGAAGAAGAAGGAATTTTGGCAGATGAGTGATTTTACACAGTCAATAAAATGTTTTTCCAACAACATCAATGGAATGAATTCTTCCAGTAAGAGGAAGAGACTATTCAATCAATTAAGAAAAGGGAGTTATAGTATAATAGCTCTACAAGAGACACACATAGCCCAAAAGCATGTAAAATATCTAAAAAAATGATCAATTAGGACAAGAATATTATTCATTAGACTGTAAAAAAAAAAGAGGGGTAGTAATTTATATTGACAAAAAATTTAAATCAGAAGAATCATTTAAAGATAAGGAAGGCAGAATAATAGCGGTAAAAATTGACTTAGGAAGTGAAAAAATTCTCATATGTAATATATATGTCCCGAATGGTCCTAAAAAAAAATTTATTAGACTGTTAAGAGATAAATTAAATCAATCAGAGTGTGACCATATCATCATGATGGGAGACTTCAATGGAATTTTAGATAAAAATATGGACAAAACCTGGAAAAATGAAAGCAAAAAGAAATCTAGCCTCTTGCCTAGGAATTTTCTAGCCCTAAAACAAGAATTTGATTTGCAAGATGCTTGGAGAGATGACAATCCCAATCAAAAAGATTATACCTTCTTCTCAAATAGGCACTGTATTTGGTCTAGGATCGATATGATCTGGACATCGAAATCAATTTCAACTAAAATCAATAAAATTCAAATATTGCCGAGAGATCTTTCCGATCACTGCCCACTAACTATGGAAATAAATTACAGAAAACACCCCAGAGTTTGGAGGCTAAATGACAATTTGTTAAAACAGGAGGAAGATATAAAGAAACTAAAATTGATGACGCGGGAATTTTTTTTAATAAATGATACACCTGAAGTTAAACCACAAATAATTTGGGATGCATTTAAGGCGGTAGCTAGAGGCTTTTTTATCCAGCAAGCAGCGATAAAAAATAAGAGAAGAAATATAGAGCTAAATAATATTAAAAAAGAAATTGAACTGAAAGAAAAAGACTTAAAGCAAATCCAAAAAATCAAAAAGCGAGAAGGAGTTTGGAATTATTAAATAAAAAGAAAAATTCATGGGAGCTAGAGAAGATAGCCAAGCAAATGAAATGGGCAAAACAAAATTTTTTTGAAAATGCAAACAAACCAGGCAGGTGGTTAGCGAGACAAATAAGAAAAAAAAAAACAAAGTCAACATGTCACTAAAATCAGAACAAATGGAGAAAGTGCAGTAAGAGATGTTGAAATAAGGGACGAATTTATGAAATTTTATCAGAAACTGTACTCAAGCGATAATATTGAAAGAGAGGAAATAGTACAATACATTAGTAAACAAGGTTTACAAAAGATATCTGAGGAACAAAGGCAAAATTTAAACAAAGAGATAACAGAAGAAGAAATCCAAAAAGCGATCAAAGTGCTAGAGGCTAATAAATCTCCTGGACCCGATGGCCTAATAGCGGGATTTTATAAAATATTACAAAATGACATAATAAAATTTTTGAAAAAGATAATGAATTTGGCCTTAACTAGTAGAAATATCCCAGAGTCATGGAAAGAGGCAGAAATCATAATGATTTACAAAGAAGGAGCTAATTCGGAGGAAGTCCAAAATTACAGACCCATTTCTTTATTAAATAATGATTATAAAATCTTCACAAAAATATTAGCAAATAGGTTTAAAGAATTTCTTAAGGATTGGATATCGGAAGAACAGACTGGGTTTTTACCAAATCGGAGCATAAGAGACAATGTAAGAACTATAATTGACACAATAGAATACTATGAAACAAACCAACAAAAGGAATTGGGACTACTATCATTAGATGCCGAGAAGGCTTTCGACAAACTAAACTGGGATTTTTTAAAAATATTATTGCAGGAAATGGATGTAGGGTGGCAGTTCCAAAATGGTATTAAGGCAATATATAATGAGCAAAGAGCGAAAATTAGGGTCAACGGACAAACGACAGGAATCTTCTCAATAAGTAAAGGGACAAGACAAGGCTGCCCCCTTTCTCCTCTGATATTCATTTTTGCGCTAGAAGTGTTAATTCGTAACTTGAAGCAAGACAAAAACTTAAAGGGAATAAAAATAGACAGGCAAGAATTCAAGGTCCGAGCCTTTGCGGATGATATAATCTGCATCATTGACGATCCCAAACATAATATTAAAGGATGGTTGGACAAAATTGAGGAATTTGGAAAATTAGCTGGATTTAAAATTAATAAGAAAAAGACAAAGATATTAACAAAAAACATGACAAAGAATAGTAAGGAGGAACTAAAAGAAATATCAGGATTAGAAACCCCCCCTAAAATAAAATATTTGGGGATCTGGATTTCGGCAAAAAATAACCAATTACTAGAACTAAACTATATTACAAAATGGAAGGAAATAAGGAAGGATTTGGATACATGGGAAAATTTAAATTTATCATTATTAGGACGGGTAGCAACAATAAAGATGACCATTTTGCCAAAGATGCTGTACCTCTTTCAAAATATACCCATAATAAGGAATAATAAAATATTTAAAGAATGGCAAAGAGATGTAACTAGATTTATATGGAATAACAAAAAACCTAGGATCAAATATAGTACTATGATTACCCCCCAAAATAAAGGTGGTTTAGGACTCCCCGATCTAAGACTGTATCACGAGGCATGCGCCTTAGATTGGATAAAAGATTGGACAAATCTTCAAAAAGTTAACATTTTAACATTGGAAGGCCATGATCTACGCAGAGGTTGGCATGGTTACCTATGGTACAATAAAGTTAATGTGGAAAAAATTTCTGTAATCATTTTATTAGGTCATCTTTAATTAAAGTTTGGAAAAAATATAAAAATTACTTATACACAAAAACACCATTATGGCTATCCCCACTAGAAGCCAATCAGAGGAGGCTTCTAGGGTGGACAGAATGGCCAACTTATAAAGAAATTTTGAAAAAAGAGAGTATAATTCAAAAATCACCTCAAATTAAGGATTTGATTGAAATACAAGAAATTAATAAAAACGTCTCATGGTATCAATATATACAAATTAAAGAAGCCTTCAAGATAGACTCACGAAACGGCTTCACAACAGAAAACAGTTTTTGGGATATTCTGATCCAAAGAAAGAACAAAATTGTATCAGTCATATATAAAAAACTGTTAGAATGGGCAACGGCTGAAGTGGAGATTACTAATTCGATGATAAAATGGGCACAAAACATAGGCAGACCAATAAAATTAGAAGAATGGGAAGCAATTTGGACAAAAAAAATGAAGTACACATATGCGATAGAACTTAAAGAAAATTGGTTAAAAGTAATTCACAGGTGGTACTTGACACCAAAAAAAATAGGATTAATGTGGAAAAATGTAAACAACCACTGTTGGAGGTGTAAGGAACAAGTAGGGTCCTACTTCCATATGTGGTGGAAATGTAAAAAGCTAACTAGCTATTGGAAAGTAGTACAAACAGAATGTAATAAAATATTAAAATCAAAATTCGAGTTGAAACCAGAAATCTTTTTATTAGGCCTCTCAGATCCAAAAGAAAATTTAGATGCAAACAAAGATAAACTCTTCACTTATTTCATTACTGCGGCGAGGATTATAATAGCTAAGCATTGGAAATCAGAAACACCACCTACAAAAGAACTGTGGATAGATAAAATCATTGAGATAAGAGATATGGACAGATTAACTTTTCTACTTAAAAATAATATGGATAACAAAATGAAAGAAACGGACTGGACAGACCTAGAAGATTACCTCAAAGACAACTATGTTTAAAGGACAAGCAGAAAACTGGAAGAAAGAAGATCGGAAGTCATCCATTCCCTCCCCCCCTCCCATTAGAAATTACCCTTCCCTAACCCCCTTTCCTTCCCCCCCCCTCACCATTTGCTATAGAACTATTACATCCCCTCACCCCTCCCCCCCAACCCACATCCCGCCCCTCAGTATCTTTCCCTTGGACAACCCCTCCCCAACCTTCCCATAGGGCCACCAATGTAACTCACAAAAAAGTTTCAATAAAAATTAAAATTAAAAAAAAAAAGAATGTAGTGGAGGGTCCTTCTTTGGAGACTTTTAAACAGAGGCTGGATGGCCATCTGTCGGGGGTGCTTTAAATGCGATTTTCCTACTTCTTGACAAGGGGTTGGACTGGATGGCCCATGAGGTCTCTTCCAACTTGATGATTCTAAAATGTCTACATGGACATTTCTGGATTTCGGAGTTTTTCCGTTTTCAGAATTCTATATACACCTGTATTTTATAAATTATTTGCAGCACGAGCATGGACAAACACTACTTAAATGTGTCACTGATCATGCTTCTTAGATATGCAACAAATGTTTATATATATATATGTTAATGTGTGTGTGTGTGTGTGTGTACACACACACACACACACACACACACACACACACACACACACTGTTCCAAAGTATGATGCTTTAAAACCATCCTTCAACTATTGAAACTCTTGCCTCTGTCCAATGACTGAAGGAACGCCAAATCATGCTTTGGCTCAAGGGGAAAGAATGGCAAGACTGACGTTACTGGAATTTGTAAGACGGAGAAACTACATTGTTCACGTTTCTTTAGAAAATTACATGATATTTGAGATTTCTTTGGAGTCTTTGGGGATTCTATTAGACAGTAGCTTATAAAAGGGAACATTTTTCAGTAGACTTGAACGGCTAAATTTGAGCTGTACACATTTCATTCTAGTAAAAGGTACTGAAAAAATGTAGGCAAAGGAAGGGGGGAGAGGGTGTCCAACCATCATTGGAAATTTCCTTCAACCAGTTTTTAGGCAATAACATGTTAGCCTTTCCAGGTCACTGATAATTAAAACACCACCACTATACAGCATTAGCCATGTAGTATGCAGGTTGGGTGAGAAACAGAGCAAGGCTTTAGCCTGAGAGATTAACACACTGCACACACTGCAGGCTGCTATTTCCAATTAACACCCTATATGTTTTCACAACCCATAGCTGGGCTGAAATTAATGGAACTTTCCCCCCTTCACACTAAACTAATTTATATGAGTCAACCCAAATTAGAGATAGAGCAGGCAGCAGTAAACAATTAGTTTCCTTTTAAAATAAAGAACATTAATGAGAATCAAACATTTCTGCTCTCCAGACAACACCGGATAACCTAGTTATTGATTTATATCTGGTCTTGGAGTGTAGGAGTCATTCATTCGTATCTGCTATATTTGAATATAATGTACACAAAGATATTTGATCTCCATGATTAAGATCTTTGAATCTGTGACTCCATAACCACTTATTCTTTCTGACATAGTTTCCCTCCCTAAAGTCTTGAGACTTAATTCTGCCTTCTCCCTGCCCTAAGGAGGCTAGACTAAACTGGCTAGTATTTTTGTTCATTTCTGATTATAATTGCAAAAGCTTCAGCACTGAGATTAAAAACTCTGCTTCCAAAATCTTGTGTGCAGCAATGAGAACAGGTTATTAAAATAGGCTTTAGAAATTTCCATTGGCTCTTTATTCTGTTGGATTATGGTTGTATGTGTATGAAATGTAAATCAAGTGTTTTCTGCTGTTTTGCAAGAGTGTGTGTTTCAGTAATGAAACAGTTAACAGCAGGCTAGTTTTGACTGACAGCCTGCTGTTGATTTATCAGGCATGATTTCCGGCCTTGGAAGTCGGGAACTTACTTCTACTGAGGAATGTGTTTTATCTTATCTCTGTGTGTGTTGAGCTGGTGCTTGCTGAGGCAAGAGGCTATAGGAGAAATGCCAGCTCAGAGCGATGGCTTTTGCTATGCTTTGTAAATATGTTTATAGATATTGAAATAAATGTTTGGACTTCAGACTACGGATGTGTTTGAGTCTGACATTGAACAGAGGAATTGGTGTGGCAGATGATTGCAACCAATTCATCAGGGTGCTGGAGAAGATGATCGATGGAGTCTGAAAAAACCCACCCAGCACGCACCCTGACCCCCACACTGACATATTCTTACTGTTTTTATGCTTTTTATATTGTCAGACAGAAGTGCTTGAAAGAAACATGAACTGATTAGTGGACTCTGCTGCACTTAAAGATAAGTATGACTCTGATATTAAACAATATTTTAATAGTTTAAAAATGGTATATAAGAGGATTAATTGCTATTCTTCTTGCCAAATTAGGACAGCTTGAATCTCAATTTATTCTGAAGGCAGGTGTAGGTGAACATACATGTGTGCAGTGTAGGATGGGGCAACCTATCATTTATGATTATTTGGTTGCCATTTTAAACCAGTGTTTTGTTTTATATCAGAATCATATTTATCTTTAAGTTTGACAGAGTCTAGCTGGCTCATAAAGGGAGATGCGTTTGGACAGGTAAGCTGGACAGGAACCGTTTAGGGATTTTTAGGCCAAAACCAGCACTTTGAATTCTGCTCGGTAGCAGACTGGCAGCCAGTAGAGCTGACACAACAGGAGGGTTGTGTACTTCCTGTATGCCGCTCCAGTGAGCAACCTGGCTGTCGCCCATTGGACTACTTGAATTTGATGTTACAAATTAAGTCCAAAGGACTTAACTCAGCAAAAGCAAAGAAAGCGGAAGCAGAATCTTGCACTTTCCTGTCAACTGATGCAAAAGCAAAACACTGCTTTCTCATTAATGTTTTTGCTATTTTGATTACTCTTTTATTACTTGGTCCCACATGTCCTGGTTTCCTGTGAGATATTGGAGGAAATAAATTTGTATTATCAACCCATCGATAGAACAACTGGTAGAGGACAAAATTGCCAAGGGTAAAGTGAAATATAAGTTTCCTGACATTTTAGGAAGCTAAACTGGGAGATGATACAAACAGAAGAAGGACAGGTTGCTTACCTGTAACCATGTTTCTTCGAGTGTACTCTGTGAATTCACACTAATGGAGAGGCTGCGCCTGCGCAGGTCCCAACGGAAACTCTTCCCAAGCTGAAGTTTAAATTTTGGCGGTAGCCACGCCCCTCCGTCCCCGGAGGGCATATAAGGCAGCCCTCGGCGTCTCCTCCCCAGTTCCTACGCCGCAAAGGCAACGAGAAAGGAAGAGGGTTTGCCAGAGGGGAAGGAAGGGCGGGCTTGTGTGAATTCACAGAGTACACTCGAAGAAACATGGTTACAGGTAAGCAACCTGTCCTTTTTCTTCGTGTACTCTGTGAATGCACACTAATGGAGACTAGCAAGCTTAGGTCTCGGAGGCGGGCTAAGCAAACCCTGACAACGAGAAAACTGTCCAAACATATGTTTATTAAACATGAAAAACATCAAAAAACATGGTCCAAGGACCCATTAAGGTATTGCATCAACACACGCCAAACACCGAGAGCAGTTCGGTAAGGCATGATATACCCTTTAAGAGCACATGTGAAAAAACAGGAAAAACATCATTCCCCTAAGGGGGAAGGCAGTAGCAATAAGGCACGGATCGTCAGGAGAGCAGTGCAAACATGTACCAAACAGGAAAAAACAACAAGAGGGTCGCGTGAGAAAAAACACCCACAGAGAAGTCATAAATGCAGAAGGTTAGGACAAGCATGAGGATAAAACTGCCCTAGCAAAGGCGGCATCCTTCAAAGTTTTTTGGTCTAACCTGTAGTGAGACACAAATGTAAGGGGGTTGGACCAGATCGCTGCCTTGCAGATGGAGTCCAGGGAAATGCCCCTTAGGAAGGCAGTCGACGTGGAGAGACCTCTCGTCGAACGCGGGCGAACCGACGGGGGAGGAGGTCGTTTGGCTAGTTCATAGGCCAGTTCAATGGCCTGAGCAATCCAGTGTGAGAGTCTTTGAGAAGAAATAGGATTGCCCAGTTTATCTGGGGCATGGGCCACAAAAAGTTTTGGGGTCTTTCGAATGTCCTTAGTACGGTCCCGGTAAAACAGAAGTGCTCTACACACATCAAGGAGGTGCAGTCTCCGCTCAAGGGGAGACGAGGGGTCTGGGAAGAAAGCGGGAAGGACAATGTCCTGGTTAAGGTGAAAAGCCGAGACCACCTTGGGAAGGAAGGTGATGTCCGGACGGAGAACGGCGCGGTCGTGATGAAAGCGGAGGTAGGGTTCATCGACTCGAAGGGCCGCCAGCTCCGAGGGTCTGCGCGCTGAGGTTATAGCCACCAAGAAGGCAACTTTCCAAGAAAGGAGACGTAGGTCGGTCGAAGCCAGCGGTTCAAAGGGAGAGGCAGTAAGCTGGGAAAGTACAAGCTCGAGGTTCCACCCTGGAGTAGGAGGTTGAGTCGGTGGGCAGATGTTGTTGTACCCTTTCAAGAAGGTCTTGACAAGGTGGTCGGAGAATAGAGATGGTCTACCATGTTGTTGAAAACACCAGGATAGAGCGGCCAGGTAAGATTTCATAGAAGCAAGAGAAAGTTTTTGGTCTGCCAGAGACATAAGGAAGTCCAGCACAATCGGTACCGAGGTTGGGAAAACAGTAATTCCTCGGGAGCGAAGAAAGGAGCGAAAGCGAGAGACTTTATAAGTGTAGGCCCTGGTTGTAGCCGGTTTGTGAGCTGCGCGGAGGACCTCCTGTAGGTTTTGCGGGAGGGAGGTCAGGCGAGAATCCTCCAAGCAGTGAGATGTAGAGAGGGGAGATCCGGGTGGAGGATCTGGCCGTTCTCCCTGGATAAGAGGTGTGGCAGAAGAGGTAGAGTGAAGAAGGTCGCCTTGGAGAGATGAAGAAGAGCCGGGAACCAAGATTGACGAGGCCAGGCTGGAGCTATCAGGATCGCCGACGTAGGTACCGACCGGAGTTTCTGCAGGACCTTCGGTATCAGAGGAAAGGGCGGAAAGAGATAGATCGGTTCCGCCGACCAGTCCAGAAGAAAGGCGTCTCCCAGGCAGCCTGGAGAGGAGGACGGGGGGAGTCTTGCCCCGTATCGAGGCAGCTGAGCGTTCTCGGGAGAAGCGAAAAGGTCTAGAGTGGGGAAGCCCCATTTGAGAAAAAGAGAAAGAAGAGTCTCGGGGTCGAGCATCCACTCGTGGGAGGAAGTCGTCATCCTGCTGAGGGCGTCTGCCAAGTTGTTCTGGATCCCGGGAAGGTGAATCGCCGAGATTTGGATGTTGCGGGCTATGCACCAATGCCACAGCTGGGAGGAGAGGAGCATCAGCTTCCTTGAACCCGTGCCACCCTGTTTGTTGATGTAAAAGACTGCTACCGTGTTGTCTGACTGAATGAGTACAGATCTCTGGGAGATCAGGCGTGAGAAGGCTCTCAGAGCCTTGAAGATAGCAAGGAGTTCGAGAAAGTTTATGTGATTTGCCTTCTCGGAGGGAGACCAAAGGCCCCGAACAGTGAGACCCTTCATGTGGGCTCCCCAGCCGAAGTTGGATGAGTCCGTGGTTATGGTAGTGGAGGGAGGAATCGGGTGGAACGGAAGACCCCTGCAAACGTTGGAGAGGGACTTCCACCAGAGAAGCGACCGACGAACGTGAGGCGGGACCGAGAGAAACCTCGAGTTGGGGTGGCGGAATGGCTTGAAAGCGTCTATGAACCACCTTTGAAGAGGCCGGAGATGAAGCCTGGCGAACGGGGTCGTGAAGACTGTGGAGGCCATGTGGCCGAGCAGTACCTGGATGGATCGAGCCCGAACCCTCCGGTGGGTCTCGCAGAAAATGATTTGTTGGCGAAGAGCTAGAAACCTGTCGAACGGAAGGGAGACAGTTTGAGCAATTGAGTCGAACAGGGCACCGATGAAGCAGATTTTGTTCGACGGGGTGAGGTGAGATTTGTCGTGGTTTAATTGAAGACCGAGAGATTCTAGAAGACAGAGGGTGTAGTCGACGTGACGTCGGAGAAGGGCAGGGTCGGATTCGACCAGAAGCCAGTCGTCTAGATATGGAAAGACTGTGATCCCTTGGAGCCGGAGGTGGGCAGCCACGACAGCGACAACTTTGGTAAAGACCCTTGGGGCCGTAGCGAGGCCAAAGGGTAAAACGGTGAACTGGTAGGTCTGGTCGAGAACTTTGAAAGAAAGGAAGCGCCTGTGGTTTTTTCGAATCGCCACGTGGAAATAGGCGTCTCGAAGGTCTATAGACACGAAGTAGTCTCCGCGTTGAAGCATCGGGAGGATGGAGGCGATGGAGACCATCCTGAACTTGGTTGGATGTATGAAGACATTGAGCATGCGTAAGTCCAGAATTGGGCGGAGGCCCCCACCCCTCTTCGGGACCGTAAAGTATCTGGAAAAGAAGCCTTGAGGGTCCTGTACCGATGGAGAAGGCCGAATAGCCCCCTTGGCGAGAAGGGCGTCGACCTCTGCGAGAATTTCTTGAGAAGGGTTGGAGAGAAGGACTTGACCCGTGGGCGGGAGTTCTTCGAATTCCAAGGCATAGCCTTCTTGGACAATCTTGAGAACCCAGGCATCTGAAGTAATAGATTTCCACCGGTGAAAGAAGGGAGCCAGGCGGTCTAGAAAGAGACCATGAGGCTGATTTGGTGAAGGGGAGGGGTGTGGAGGCATGAGAGCTGCATCGGTACCGTAGAAAGAGTCTTTGGAAAGAGAGATGGCGTCAGGAACGCCGGAGAGGTTGAGCAGCAGTGGGGGTGGCTCGGCCGCGTTGTCTTTGTGGCTGAGCGGCCCGACGGGGTTGCTGGCGATTTTGGTTGTTTGATACCGAGGGACGCCGGAAGGATTGATGGCGGTAAGAAGGAGGCGGGAAGCGTCGAAAGCGTTGAGGAAACCACTTGGTGCGGTGAACCTGGGGTTGATCGCCGCATTTAGTGGCCAGAACTTTAAAGTCGTGGTTGGTTTTTAGCTTGTCGTCGGTGCCAGAGTTAAAGAGGCCCATGGCGTCGAAGGGGAGGTCTTCGATGACCTGCCTTGAGGAGGAAGACAGACCGGAAGATCTCAGCCAGGCGTGGCGACGAATAGCAATGGCGTGGGCAATCATCTTGCCGGCTGTGTCGCCCGTATGCTTAGCCATCTGGATTTGATGATGCGCTAACGAATCGGCCTCTTGTTGGAGGGTAGACATAACCGACCGATCTTCGTCGGACAACTTTGAGAAGAAGGGCTGAGCTTTTTCCCAAAGAATCTGCTGGTATGCCCCCATACAGGCCCCATAGTTCGCCATTCTGCAAAGTAGAAGGGCTCCGGAATAGAGCTTCCTGCCGACCGCGTCGAACCTCTTGCCCTCTCTGTCTGCGGGGGTAGTGGATTCACGACCGGAGGACTGAGAAGCTTTAACGACCATGGAATTTGGGTCGGGATGGTGTTTAAGCCATTCTAAAGAGTCGTCGTCCGTACGATACCAAGACTCGATTCTCTTCGAGGTAGGAGGGATCGAGGAAGGGGTCTTCCACGAAGACTGGATGACATCCAGGAGGTAAGGTAAAAACGGCAACAGCGTGGCTGGAGGGGCCTGGGCTTGGACCCGTTTGAAAACTGGGTCAGTAACTGCCTTGGAAGTCTGTTTGATTTCTAGACCCAGGGCGTCGGCCATTCTAATCATTTGTTCGGAGAAAGCCCGAATGTTGTCGGTAGGCGAAGGAGGGTCCACCTCATAGGCGTCATGAGGAGGAGAGAGATCAAGGCCTAAGGATACTACCGAGGCCGAGAGAGCGGAATCAGGGCGATCTATATCGATCTCATCGTCCCCAGCCCCTTGAGGGGACTGGGGGGGAGATGACAACACAGTCTCTGGTGGCGGCAAAGCCTCAAGAGCAGAAGCCATCTGTGGCCGAGTATCTTTGGAGGCCGAGGCCTGGGCCGCTCGAGCCAGGCGAGTGGTCTGTCTACCCCGGTGTCGAGGTCGGGGGAAAAAGCTGCTGGCGAGACGGACGATGAGAGACAGCAGGTCGAGGAGATGGCACCCTGACCACTGTCTGAGTGGAATGGTGGGGTGAGTCCTGTAACTCGCCATCAGAAAGTTGGTGAGGAGAAGTTTGGCGAGGTCGCTGAGCAGGAGCGATCGGAGAGGACCTTCTAGAAGAAGTCGCCGAAGAAAGGACGTCCATCTTGGAGGAAGCAGAAGAGGAAGAACGTTGGGTTGCCCTCTTCTTAGCGAGTGGTTGTTTTGATGGAACCCTCAGGGATTTTCCCGGCGTGGGAGGGACCATTGCTGAGTCGGATTGGGTCCGACGAGCTTCCTCGTGAGCCCTTTTAAGGGCGATCTTCATCGCAGAGGTCGACGGAGGAGCCCCAAGATGGGATCGGGCCGAAGATACGGAAGCCACCGAGCTCGATGTCGAGGAAGGGCCGACCCGACCAGAACGTGTCGACACCGTAGCCGTGGTGAGTGTGCACGGTGGTTTAGCGGCCTTAGACGATCTGGAGGCTCTGGACGCCTTAGACGAGACCGAAGGGGCTTTAGCTGTTGAAGCCGACATCGAACCCGGATTAAGCGGCGGCTTCGTGCCCGAAGTCGACGGAGCGGGTTCAGGGGCAAGCGATTTTTCGTAGAGCGCCGCTCTAAGCCTCGCGGCTCTATTTTTTCTAGCCTGAGCCGTTAGGGCCAGGCAGAAGCGGCAGGTACCGACGACATGTGCCTCTCCGAGGCAGTAGAGGCACTTGGCGTGGCCGTCGGAATCAGGAATTTTAGCGGCACACTGAGTGCAGCGCTTGAAGCGAGTCGTAGACATGAGAATCCGAAGTGAACCTTGCGGCGGAAAAAAAGGAACTGGGGAGGAGACGCCGAGGGCTGCCTTATATGCCCTCCGGGGACGGAGGGGCGTGGCTACCGCCAAAATTTAAACTTCAGCTTGGGAAGAGTTTCCGTTGGGACCTGCGCAGGCGCAGCCTCTCCATTAGTGTGCATTCACAGAGTACACGAAGAAAAAAGATTGTGAATAAAATATATTCATGGTTTCTTCTTTAAACAGTACTGATGTGGAGCTCATACATTAAGATTCTAATGGCTGGTCCCATGTAATCAACAAATTCTGTGCAATCATTGTTGTAAACTAACGCCAAGTCATCTCGCTTCCATCTCCTATAATCTTTCCATTCCTCACACACGTGGGTCCACTATTTTGTTATGCACGATACACATCTATGCCACACTTACTTCCACAAAGTCCAAATTAAGAGTGATTCTAGAATCACTTGGTTCATGGACACACTTTCCACATTGGTATTGTTTAATGGAAACTGTATGCATCCAGTGCATGCATTATCACAAATGAAGAACACTCAGGTGCATTTTGTAGCATGTCTACACATTACTCTTATATTCTTATTTTTTTTAATCCTAATCAGTAATTCTTGCTATAAAACAGGTAATATGTCATGGCAATGTTACAGAGTATATAGTTTCCTACATAGGAAAGATTGAAAAGAAGAGAGATCACTGAATTTCACTTTTAGCACACTGTTACATCCATTTTGCAGTTATCATACACAAACTACTGGACTGGGAGTTGCATATAACATTTTAATGCTCCTTGATTAGTTCACCATCCTAAACAGCTGCAGTGTGCAAATGCTGTGGCCGGGCCATTTGGCAACGATATGAAATGATTATGAGGTTGCTGGCATCCAAGTGTTTTCTCGGCATTTGGGAAATAGAACATTTTTGAAGGAACCACAATAGTACAGCCACCAGTGCCAAAGACTAGAGGAGACATTTTAATAGAATAAATGCACAAAACACCCCATATATACTAATACCTAACTCATTCTGTAAGTGCATATGCATAGTATTATTATTACTATCATTATGTTTATTTTTACCCAGCTTTCTATCTCTATAAGAGACTCAGAGCAGCTTACAGTAATACTAAATGAAATGCAATTTAAAACCTAAAAATATACAAACATTAAAATAGAATTAAAATTTAATTTATTAAAAAGTAAACAGTCAAAATCCTTAGACTGATTAAAAATATATTTAAAGCTAAATCCACAGCACCTTTTTTTTTTTTTTTTAAACCTCCTTTAAAAGCCTGCCTGAATAAAAATGGTAGTAACCATACATCAGAAGGAGGTAACAGTCTTGGGGAAGTTTATAGCACTAAACAGATATATGCTGCCTTTAGGGACAAAACCCCCTAAAACTGATAAGGGAATCCTAAAACAGAACATGCTCACTAGGCAGGTAATGTTAACTATTGGGGGAATGGAAAAATGCAGGTGTAGAAAAAAGAACGTGAGGATTCCTGTACCTTTAATGGTATTCCTTGATTTTAGCAACTCTAGGTAAAGGCAAAGGTTTTCCCCTGGCATTAAGTCCAGTCATGTCTGACTCTGGGGGGTGGGGCTCATCTTCATTTCTGAGCTGAAGAACTGGCGTTGTCAGTAGACGCCTCCAAGGTCATGTGGCTGGCATGACTGTATGGAGCACTTTTTCTGTCAGTTTTGAGTAATTCAAACTGTTCCAATCTTCTTGTTTCCATATTGCTTCTGTTCCCTTGATCATGCTGGATAGGAGTGCCACAATGAAAAGTGGACAGGGCTCTTGTACCTTTAAATGGTACAATTTCAATTGGCATTTCTTCACATGTAACTGGGTAACAAACAGACCCTGCTGAAATTTGCCCTTCCATAACCTTACAGGTACAGGAGCCCACTCCAAGTTTTCGTTCTGGCAACTCAAGGGAGGAAAGGGATGGAGAATGGTAGAGAGTATTTCACCTTGCATCATTCATTCTCACACTTTTATGTCTTTGCCTTATCTAAGTGACATTCTAGGAATATCCAAGTTGTCTAAAAGACAAAACAAATACACTCAAAACCTATGGCAGTATGCTTATTTGATTAGTCAAAAAGTACAAAACACATCACACTGGCTTTCAAAACTTCACAGCCTTCAGCATCGAGCAAAGATGGTAAAATAGAACCCGGGGAGAGAGAGTGTTGTCACAGCACAATTTATTAATTTTGGGTAAATTTTACTGTAGACCTTTATGCTGTGGTTTTCAGTAGCGAATAAATCTCAAATTATGCTGTAAAGCAGCCTACAATGAGATTTTACGAAGGATGGCATAACAATACTATAAATAACAAGCAATGCAATTTTGGTCTGGTTGAGTAAGCCAAGGTTCCTCTAGCCTTCTTTTCTTTGGTCGGTTTTCAAGTCTTTGGTTGGTATTAAAAAGCTGAGCAGGAAAACAATGTTATTTCCCATGCCATCCGCCTCATCCCCAGAATGTCTGTAATGTATATGGAAGTCTCATTTAGAGATTGTAACTAATAAAAAGCTAATTGAGTTTTGGGAGAGAATTCACAATTTAATAAACACAGTCTCCTAGTTATTATTAGGAGACAATGTAACACTATGTTTTTATTACCTACTATACCAAGTAGTAATAGCAGATGGTATGAGAACCTAGCTCCAACTGGTGTTTTTTTCAGTTGGAGAACCCCGAATCCATGGAATTTACACATTTACTGTTGTGTAAATAGATTTGATGTAGTTGAAACTAGAATTTGGATTTGGGCTTGTCTGGCTGAGATATGGTGAATTACCGTAGTACCTGACTAGGAAGACAGTTTGACTTGGTATAATAAGGTAGTTCTTACAAACACAGAGAAAACACTATAGCATCAAAAAAGAGTAGATGCTAAATTTAGAGAATTAGCAATTGAATCTGCCTCTTAAACTAAACATTTTGATGGATTATTTTCCAATCTCATATCCTCCACATGCATGAACAATGGTTCCTTTCACTCCCACTGTTCTTCTTGGCTAGGGAGCTGTATCTCATAATATTTTGCATGTAGTCCTGGATGGGAGACCACCAACAAGCACCGGATACTGTAAGTTATATTTCAGAAGAAGAAACTGGAAAAATCACCTCTAAGCATTCCTTGCCTAAGAAAACCTTACAAAATTTATGGGGTCATTATAAATATGCAGGTGACTTGAAGACACATGCATATATATATAAAAATTAGAGAAACGAAGAATAGCTTTTGCCAGCATGAGCCATATTCCCACTAGGTAATATGGCAAGGGAGCAAAAATATTGCCACAGCCCCAAGATTCACAGAAGTTATGACACACCACTTTTAATTTTATACAATTGTTTGGAGAGAACCACAGGAACCAATGTGCTGTTCTTATGCAAGTGCACACAGTCACCCGGCCCTAGGTAATCAATGGTCTATTAACTCTCTGGCAAAAGTAATCAGGAATCTGTAATTGATTAATTCTTAGATCCATTAATCACGCACTTGAAATAAGAACTCATTTTCAAAGTAACCATTAACAGTAACCCTGATCAAATGAGACTTTCACACTGATTTGATTTTTATTTGCAGAGGTCATTGTTTTATTAATGAAAGGAAAATGAACTGCAGAAGATGGATTAAACAGCTGGGAATAGTGTACAGCCAAAACTTCATACGATGGCAGTGATAGCAGGAATGAACAGAAGTGAGAATGAACAGCAAAATGCTACACATAATTCCATGCAGAGTCAGGACTCAATTCCTCCCAAATTCACAGAGATATTTTTAATATAGTGCTCCTGCTTCACAAGGAAACAATTTAGTATTATCTGGGAGTTACGATTCCAGCTATAAACTTTGCAATGGGTTTTTTTACATTGTTCTTAGCACTCATGCCTTTTTGACAATCAGATATTCTGTATATAAGGGTCTGTACTTACCAAGCAACCTATAAATTTACCATAGGCTGTAATCCTACATTTTAGAGCTAGAATCCTCTTAAACAGCTAAGCAACTTCCTTCTTTCATATGCAGGTTGTGCTTCAACAATGCATCACTTTTACAGATAATTTCCTGCCATGTCAAATCTCTTTTGGTACCTGGATAAACTGGATGTTTCTCAAAGTATCTTTCAACAACTTGAATTGTTTTGTAGTCATTGTCATAATCACATCATCAAGATTTCTCCCCCAGCCTATTTCTAATTCTCAGTCCAACTGCACTTTTGCAACAGATTTGCAACAAACTTCAGATTCTAAAAAACTCTTATAGTCCTCATGGATTATTCTTATTTCAACTGATTTCCATTTCAATTTATGAATAAAATAAATCATGCAATATTTTACTTGATTGCCATGTGATTGATATGAGAACCGAAGAACAATTTATATCTAACTTGTCTGCTCAGGCCTACCATTCTGTTCTCAAATTCCTTCTGCTCCTGTTCACAGGCAATGGGCCACATAGAAGCCACCACCTGTGACTGAATGCTATATATAGCCATCATAACTAGTAGCCATTGGCATACATTATCTTCTATGCATTCTTAATAATTTTAAAATAATTTAATTTTGCATATAACGCTGGAAGTGGCAGGGGGTACAATTTAGCTTTTATTTTGTACTGAATATATATTTTCTTTAACATGTTAATGAACTTGGCATTCAGGGGACTACTATACTATGCCGAGGAAAGCAAAACACAGCCCACTGTGCATGATTAACTTGATAAATTGTAGATAAAATCACAGGTCTTTTTCTAACTTGAGAGGCTGTAAGTTGATGCAGGTCTAACAGATGTAACTATAGCTTTTATCCTGTGTTACCAGGTATTTTTTTCCAGTTTTGCAACCTGACGATGTGGACAGGATCCCTGAAGAGGTAACAGCTATCACGTATGTAATGGAACTCTGCCCTTCTTATAAAAGCAGCCAGAGAGGAACTGACTAAGTACAGGAAGTTATAAACATGACCTAAGAATATTAATAGGCGAATGCTTGCATTTAGCAGGGAAGGATGTCAGCATGCCTAGAACTGGCTATGTTAAGACCTTTACTGGCCTTTAGTCTTTGATATAACTTTCTGGATTTTAATTACTTTGAAGGAATGTTTCTGGTATTTTGTTTTAAATGTTAAATTAGTGGACTTTAAAAATTGTTTTTAGCCATTGCATATCACTTTGGAAAACTCAGTGGGCTGAAGGGCAAAACAGGCAGTTCCGAAGTTGTAGAAACAAGGATTGTTGATAAAACTCCAGTTAAGACATCTTTTCCCCATGACAACTCTTTCAGGAGTGAATTTCCCTTCCTAGGGGTAGATTTATCTCACTTCCTGTTGTCTCACCCCCGCTCTTAACTATAAGTCATTTGTAAGTCGGATGTTTGTAACTTGGGGACTGTCTGTATAGAAATCCAAGAAAAAAGAAAGGAAAATGAAAATCAGTCATATTCTCATAATTGAAGAACCATATAAATGCAATTTTCCCAATAGTAATAAAAATGAATTAAATCTATTAAGATAGTACCACTTCAGGCTAAAGACTTGGACATATATCTGCCATACGACTGAAATATTTCCCCAGCATATACCATAAGTAGCATATTAGAAAGAAAACTAAATAAGAAGCTCTTTTCCCAATAGCTGGTTCCCTAGAATTCTATGGCATGGAGAACCATTCAACCATGAAAGAATGTAAGATGAAAGTGGATTTTATTTTATTTTAATGAAAAGTGTCCTCTGCCACTTAATTAGATACAAAAATGGCATTTCTAGATACTCATCTTGTTAGTTCTATTCACTACCATTGCTGGGACAGCTTGTCCAAGGTAAGATATGGACAGGAAACATGAGCGAGATAGGCTTGCTTGTAGGACCATCACATATGAGAGATTTTTTTTCCTGAATGTTGGCTATGTCCTGAGCCAGGGTTCACCTGCTGGAACAACTTATCAACATCAAGATTTAGAAAGGCTTAACGCCACAGTAATCTGTGAATGCCAGAGCTCAGCCTTCATACACAGAGTGAGTGTCAGGAATGCACAAGTCAATTCACAGAAGTATTATAAGCTTGTAGCTTTTTCTAAATAGAGTATTGAATCAGAGCTTGAAAGAGACTAAAACATCCAGGAAGCATCACATCTTTGGTTCAAAATAAAAGCCGCCTCATTTCATACCTTGCCTTGGAAAAAAAATGTCAAGGCTTATACATCTCCATTCAGATCCAGCTCCCCTTCTGCGTTTATGCAGACAAGTCACCTTGGTGCTTTCTTTTCAGTGCTTGAGTCATGTTTATAGCCATAGGGACACTAATTGCATTCTGTTCTGGCCACTGTGCCCTCTTCACAGGTTAATAAGTTCACTATGCATACCTGCTTGCTTCTTTTAGAAGCTATGAGATGTGTGCTTTGCTCACAGGAGTGTTAATTAGTTGCCTTTGAAGATACATTATTGTTATCCTCTTCAGGCTTCCTAGTTGCTTTTAGGTACTGCTGCAGTATATGCTTAAATAAAGAAGCCTTACTAATTGTAGCTCGAGTTCTTAGAACCACAATATACAAAATATTAAGTGCCCTGCATTTTCTCAACACGTATTCTTATTGACACAGCAAATTTTACTGGAGGCTTGATAACAACTTCTCAATACATATTCCAGCTGGTAGTAAATTACAATTAAACCAATGCTTTAGATGCAATCAGACATCTGTGGCCCATACTTCTGGGACTAGGAGGCTCTTGGATGTCTAGGTGTATATGTTTCCATTCCCCTTCTGTATTTAGGCAGACAAGTCACTTTGGTGCGCTCTTTTCACACTGCCAGGGCTAAACAATCATTGAACGATTTGAATATGGGTGAGATGGTGATCTTGTTTGTGGCAGAGGGTTTTAAAAAACAACAAAGTGTTATGGGATACCTTGAGATTACCCAATGTTTTCTAGTCCCTGTCTAAGTAGTTAGCACAAGAAATCTTGGATCTGGACACCAAGTGTTGACTTGAAAGGCTTGTTCTTGAAATAGGGGACAGGGCCGACAACTGACCACTGTGTCTATAAATGAGTGACGTCTTAAATACCTTGGGGAAATGAGGATTACTCTGGCCCTTGGCTCCCTGATCATCCTGACTACCTTGTAAAAGAAGATCAAAAGGAAGGTGTAAAAGTGATATGGATCTTCAGATATTCAACAAATTGCTTCTTTCTTCATAGTTGAAGGTGAACCTTGTGAGGAGGGCACTGTTTGAACAAAATTCTACGTAGGGAGTCCAGCTTCATAGTCAGTCAAGCAAAGATATCCTGATACGGGATTTGCCTACTGAACCAGTTTACTTCAAAGAACTAAGTACAATTTAGGCGTCTCTATCTGAGAGCAAATGTGGAGATGTTGTCAATAGAATATAGCATCCAAAATCGAAAAATCCTCTGGTACGAAGCATTTTGGATAATGAAGATCCAACCTTTAATGAGTCAGAAACTTATTTTGTCACTAACTTGGGAAGGGGTGGAGGAGGGAGAGCCACTGCAATGCTATCAATCAAGGATCTCTTTACTCTGAAAAAAAGTTTAGGTACTTAGTCCTATCAAGAGAAAAATTGTCATCATCTATGCACATTTTAACTGATTAGGAGTTTTTCTCAAATGATATTCCTAAGATCACAAATAGCAAAATGCTGATTAGTTATGAATTAACTAGCTCATCCTTTCATGGGTTATCAAACATTACAATCAAATTCATGTTACATGTGTAAGGATTATCATGGATATAGTGCTCACAAGCTTCAAAGTTAACTGGTTGTCTTCTATCTCCTGTATTTACAACATAGAAGAGCTATCACAAAAAAGAATGAAAGCAAAAGTCTAGTTAAATAGATAAGTACCACCTCCATTATGCAAAAAACACTTTTAAAAAATCTACTCATGCCCAATATTTCTGCAACTGTCTTCATGTCTAAACTTAATCTTTTACAATATCACACAACGGCCAACCATTTCAATACATTCTCTATATCATTTTTGCTAAATTCATCAATGTAGCTTTGAAAAAAATGTAGTACTGATATAACTGTACAAACAGCAGGTTTTCTCAGTATTTCTACCTGAGAACAAAGGCAGATGGCTTGGAAGTCCTGTTTGCTAGCTACATCTGGCACATCTATTTTGTTTACCATGTTAAAACAAATCAGACATTTTTCGCAACTAAATGCATGTTATTGAGTGGATTGCTTATTTTATATATTTCTGAAGTGTATGAAAACTGCACCATTTTAATAAACAACTAAAGCAAAACAGGATATTCCACCCAAGGCACAAGAGAGATGAATCCAATCAATGCCACATACTAAAAAACTTTGCTTCAGATGATTGTTCCCATTAGCTTATCACTCCTAGTAATTGCAAAGTTTCCAACTGGAGGATATAGATGATGATCTGATATTGGATTGAAAAGAATACATACAACTAGAAAAAGCACATTTACTTACTTTTACCAATTCTGCTTCCAGAAGGAGAATCTTCAACAATTATTCTGTGTGACTGTGCATCAAGCCACAGAAAGTTTTAAATGTTAATGGAATGTTCGTGTCCAGTATTGCTTCACCTTTTCTCTTTAAGTTTAGCATAAGAGGTGTGCCAAACGGCAGGGCATATGAGAATAAACACAAGGCTGCCACAAAAATGCCAACACTTCATTTTTTTTCATTTTAATCTGTTTATACCTTTACTATCTGATTTGATAAGTGTGCCACTCTAAACAGATAACTAATGACATTGAAGAATGACAAGGAAGTGCATAATGTCATGATATAAAAAGACAGAATCTTACACAGGGTAAGGTTCACTAGGTGTTTTTTCAACTGTATCCTAGTGTCCTGGTACTCTTGGGTTGGATGCAGAGAGGACTTCTTAAAGTGGTTAATTTGTAAGATTTAAATCTCTCAAACGCCATCTGAAGGATGGGAAGACTACTGTGTGCAATTTTAAACAGATTTCGTTGTGACTTCAAAATCAAGGGAATGACTGCCCAGCTGAAGTTAGGAGGAAAAACTCTGTGGATCTTTATGCAGATAATACAGGCAGTCCTCAGGTTACAAACAAGACAGGTTCAGCGGGTTTGTTCTTAAGTTGAATTTGAGACAGGTACATAATGGAAAGACAAGGAAGCTTGGAGAAGATAATGACACTGGGGAAAAAGGAAGGAAAAAGGAAGAGGAGCCGACCAAGGGCAAGACGAATGGATGTTATCTTTGAAGTGACTGGCTTGACTTTGAAGGAGCTGGGGTGGCCACGGACAGGGAGCTCTGGCGTGGGCTGGTCCATGAGGTCCCAAAGAGTAGGAAGCAACTGACCGAATAAACAACACCAACAAGATTTCTTAAGTGTAACTCTAGATCATGCACACACAAATACATACACACACATATGTAAACTTTGGATAGCATAGGAACACTGAACGTCCCTGTGGAGTTTGTCTTACTGCCTGTGCCCCTCTTCAGAAGATTTCACTTACTTTCTGTCCCTGTGATAACTGAATTTTGAAAATTTTGGCTTGTTGTAGAAACAAGGATTGGTGATAAAACTTCAGTGGAGACACCTTTTGCCAATGATATCTCTTCCAGGAATGAATTTCCCTTCCTAGGGCTAGATGTCTCTCATTTCCTGTTGCTTCCATTCTTAACTATGAGTCATTTGTAAGTCGGATGTTTGTAACTCAGGGACTGCCTGTACATGAATATGAATATGTTGCTACTGCATGGGAAACAGACCCTTTGAATAATATGCAACTCAAAAATGAAAAATTTGATGCAATTACTAATCAGGAAAATGATTCTAATAAATCATTCAGCATTACATTTGCTCTTCATCAACTGAACACATGTATCTGAAGTTATTTACATTTTAAGAAGTCTCACCTGGTTTTGAAAATACTAATTGCTTATTAATTTTGTGAACTTTTAACAGACCCATAATGAACAAAATGGAGGAATGTCATATTTCATGCCACAATTAAAACACCAAAACATACTACCAGCTTGTACTCCAAAGCGGAGAAAAACAGGTTGTAGCCAAGAATATATTTTCATATATTGAAAAAAATTCTTTAAAATCCTGTTTTTCTAGAAAATACAACTTTTAGCGGATTTTATTTTTAAATTTTAAGATGAAAAAACCCCAAAAGTCTGTAAAAAATCAGCATAAAAATTCAAAAATGCCAAAAGATCTGGAATAAAAGAGGCAAGTTGCAAAAAACCAACATTCTTTTGAAATAGACAACTTCTTGAAATAGACAAAAACTAACAAAATTGTTTTTGAATATAAATATAGATATTTGAGAGTTATAAAATATGACAATTCTCATTTGAATCCAGAATTCTAGTATGACTTGAAATTTAGAGAAAAAAATGACATTTTCCATTTAGAGAAAAATGGAAACGTTCAAGCACATTTTAATACATTTAGAATTAAATCCCACCAGCTTTGCCTCCCCCTCCCTCAGTGTTCCACTATGTCCCACAGACAGACACTGCTCAATGTCTATTTGAGCAAGAATGAGAGTTTATCGCCCATGAAAGTATCTTATGAGTAGTGAAATTATTTTAGCAGACACAGAAAATGGAAGATGAACTGCAGCAAAAGCATGGCAAACCTGAAAGATCAATTAGTGCAGAGATCTATTTTAAAAAACAGAAAAGATAGAATTTACAAGCTACAATAAAAGTTATGTCTAAAGCTGTAGGTTATATAACAGGGTGGGAAACGTTAATATCAATTTCTATCTGTGCTTCTAGAAAGCAGTTACTATTTTTGATGCATAAATTCATACACTTTAAAAACTGCTATGCATAGCATATGATTTTTTTATTGTATAAATTCAGACAATGATAAAATCTGATTATTATGCTTTTCCCACCCTGGCAGAGAATAAACATGAACTCAGAAGCACAGTGGAAGTGGAAAACAAAGAAGAAAAGAGAGAAAAGGCAGCAGAGAAAGACAGAAGAGGTGAATACAGAGCTACAGAAGTGTTTATTGAGCATGCTACAGAGGCAAGCAGCGTACACATAAGAAGAAATTAAACAACCATCAAACCTCCCAACTTTGTTAGAAAATTAATTTTTAATTGTGCCGCTTTCAAACTATACTGAAATATTACATTTCTAAAGATGTAAAAACTCAACTAATAGAAAATATACATGACCTTTTTCTACATAGATAACAGAATCTATGACTTTTGAAACTAAGTACATCAATTGCAAAAGTATTGGTCATTTGAACAGAATCAAGACAACAGCCCAACTGACAGAGGAACTGTTTTCAAATGAAATTTTCCTGTAGATTCTGAGCCATGTTTATAGTAAAGTCAGATCCATTTCTAGATACAAAATATTTTGAAGAGATTTATTAAAACTGAATATTACAATGCAAGGAAAATTAAGACTAAAGGCACATAAACTTTGGTCCCACCTGGTTGTCAGTTTTGTTTTTTGTTTTTATAAAGAAAAACTGCCACAAAATTATTAATCTGTCTGCAAAAGTTTGCAATACTTTCTTCATCCTTGAAATACATGCACCAACTCCTGAACTAGCTAGACCAGTCTGCACATGCTCAGAAATCCACAACCATATTTCAAATTGTAATTACTAACTAAAAATGGCAATATATATTTAAATGCACATAAGTCATGTCAACTTCAAAAAACATCTACAAAAAATATTCAGCCACAAACAAGACATTACTTAGTGCCAACATTTATATGATACGCCCCCAGTGTGTGTACAAAAAGGTTAAGACTTTACAATGCTTTTTCCCTAGTGGCTTGAAGCCAAAGGAACAAACAAGCAAGCAAACAAAAATAAAAGAATCACCCTTCTGCCTTTTAAAGAAATTAATTCTCTGCATCTTGTTAATACTCTCTAACACCTATATCCTTAACTGAACTAAAGGTGGAATACACAAGGCCATTTTAAGTAATAAAGAAAAAAAATAAAATGTGCTAATTTTATTTAGCAATGCAACTTATTTTGTCTTTAAATGATTCATGAAAAGCCAATAAATTTCAAGCAGGAGAAACAAAACTTAACCCTTTTTACACACTCCTGCCTAATACATATTTGGCAAAATCCTGCAAGTTAGGCGACACAGAGTCCCTCTGAACGCAGTGTTTTAATTCCACTGATTTCAGCAGGAAGCAGGTAACCCTAACATTCACAGGATTGCACCCATTAATTCCCATGTAACAATGTGCCCCAGACAACCAATTTTTAAACTAGTAAATGCAACTCTAGCAACTCTAGGTTTTCCTTTTTTAAGGCACGTATGTTAACTAAGTTGAAAAACTATGGGATTTCCTCAGAATCCCTTTTAAACAAAATGGTTTCATAAACATATGCAAAACCAGCAGATAATATCACTGCTTCTTTCTTGTAAATCCTTTTTTGTTTTCATTTTATACATAAACAATCAAGGAATGGTAACAGCATGAAAAACAGATGTCCATCTCTGGTCCCCGCTTTCCCGAACAGTCGTAGATGACAACACTAAACAATGTGATACAACCTTATTATTTTGATCTCTCACTTCAAATGGTTGATTTGGAAAAAGAAACTCTCAGATGATGATTTTCTCCGAGATTGTAATTATGCAGATCAATCAAGGCTTGGATAGCTTCTTCTACTGTTGACATCTGAAGAAGAGCCATCTTGTGATCTCTTCTGGAACAAAGCAGTAAGATTAGAAACAAAAATGCTAGAAAGTTGTTAGATAAATCCTATTTTCCCAAAGATGTCTGAACTCTCATTTAAAATGAAATTTCAAAGAAAACATGCTTACTGGAAAAATTTAAATGCTTTCACAGTGCCGCCAGTATTAGCAAACAGCATACGCAGGTCATCTTCTGATACTGATGGTCTATATATAAAAGGAGAGGATAAGAGGGAGAAAAAATTAGAAAATTACATCTAGTCTTATATCACTCCTTCAGGAAATCTGTGAGCCCAAACTTACGGTATATTAGATAAATGAAGAGTTGCAGAAGGAGGGAAAATATTCTGGAAGTTTTTTGAACCAGGCTTCTTGAAGCGATGAAGAGGTGAATTGCCGAAGTCTTTAGTTAGCCCTTGGTCATCAAGTCCTTCTCGAGGTAGTTGTACTGTCTGATGCTTGGAAAGAGTAACACGGATAATCTTTCCATACATTTTCTGCCCATTAAGATGGCTCATGGCTGGAAAACAGAACAAATCATTCAATTTAGTTTAGTTTCTACTAAATTCCCCATTAAAGTTTCTAAATAATTCAAGATTAAACAAAACAAATCACTGCCTGACAGCAATTTATTCTGTTAAATTAACAAATGTATCTAATCATGTTGGCTGGAAATCTTTTCATTCTAAATTCTAACTGACAGCTCATTTAAAAGTGCTGCTCATACTGCAATATATTCAACAAAGAAAAAAACCCAACAAATATTACTTCCTTCAAATACTTTAGGACATTTTAGTGAGAAATGTATTAGCTTGCTTCAGTATTTAAGTCTTATGGAACTTCTAAAAATTTTTTTTTAGTATGACATCTTGTGGATTACAATCCACTTCCACAGATGCATGATGTAGCCCAAAGTTCACTTATACCGGATGCCTGAATTGTTTTGCTTCCTTACATAATTCATAAAGGACCATATTGAAATAAATATGTTGAGTCTCCTAGGAACCACAAAAGTCTCCCAATTGACATAGTTTAATATGTCAAAAAGTACATTATTACTACTGATGTGCGATGGGAAGTTGCTGCCAATTGTGTGAGAAATAAGGTTGAACACTGTGAAAGCCACCCACTGTATGGCTATACGTCTCCTTCCAGTAGAATTAAATCAAGAAAGAGTTTTATGAGAACCACCACTCCTCTAAATGTTCCTCCAGCAACAGCAAGAATATCCCTGTGGGCAGCAAAACCAGGCAATTCCAACTGGATGGCCTCCCACGAGGATCTTCCTCCATGGGCAATCCAAGAATGGGCAATCTGGAAGTCCCTGAACAGAAGCAGAGCTAGCAGATCAAAAGACAACCTGGCAAAATGGCACTACCTAGAAGAATTCTCCAACTTGTGCGATTGCAGAGCAGAACAAACAACTCAGCATCTGTATGCTTGCCCACAATGCCCAGACTCATGGACAGAGGAAGAACTGTTTAAAGCTACAATGCAGTTGCTGTTGCCCGTTTTTGGTCTAAATCTATTTAACAACTTGTGATCCCTTTATTTTTATCACTTTTAAACTTATTTATTATGCAGTGCTTTTGACACAAAATAAAAAAGAAACTACTGTTGTTGAAAGAAAAGTATTTTAGTAAGACCTTTTTGCAATCAAGTAAATGTTACATTTAGAGATATAAATCAGGTTCCAAAAGGCCATACATGTTGTTCCACACATGTCTTTCAGTACTTTCACACAAAATTCATTTCAAGCTAATATGACCAAAGAGACCTGTAAGAAAGGAGGGGGGAGTACTACTTTCAAGTGTAAATATAGAGAAGCATCTTATTGTGCACGTGGGATTTTTCTGGGTGCTAGTTATCGTCTGGTAATCCTTAACACATCCCTGAATGCTCAACAGTCTTCTGAAGCCTCTCCTATAAGATGCTCTTATTTGTTGATTAACAAGCCACTCCATTTCAAGGAATCTAATTTCCAAAACAGTGCGAAGAGCTATGATCAGAAAAAAAGAAGAAATCCTCAAACATCTGAAGAAAATTCTAGAATGAGCAATACACATACAAATTCTTTCTGTACTGTAGAGTGTATGGATCCTGGCCATATTTTCCAACAAAACAGTTATAGCATTCATAAAGAAGTAACTTTCCACATATCAGTTGGGTTTGTGAAACACTAAGCCACCTTCCATACTAAATTTCATACTTTAGAAAGATTAAGAAATAAACACTGAAATGTGAATTCAAGTTTGTTCAAATGAGTTTAAATTGCAATGCAAAGTGGCACACGGAAGCAAAAACACTCATCTCACCGAGCTGCGATTGGTTTCCATCAGCCATCTGTATGAGAGCACTGTCTTTCTTATTGTATAAAATCTTCACACGCTGCACATCCCCATAAACACCTTTTCAGAATCAGAAAAGCAATTCAAAAGAAACAGTGTTTTAAGGATAGCTAAACAGGACATTTTGACATATCAATGAAACATTCGGACAAGTCTCTCACTTCTCCCAACATTCACACAAATGAATAAAGAAGGACAAGATCTTGAATAGGTGAATTTTGAAAAAAGGAAGACATTTTGATAAACCCTCAAAGCTATGTGAATGATATTAAATTAAAGGTCATGCAAAATAAAAATGCATGCATTAAAAGAAAATTTGCGTCTATGGAGAGTTTTAAAAACAGCAACAGAAAAATAGCAAAAGATTTACTATCCAACTTTAAGCCAAAGTGCTAGCTACAAATAAGAATTAAGGTGAAACAAATAATTAAATCAATAATAAAAGTATAGTGCTAACGATAACATACCGAAGAGGGTAAACAGACTTTGGGGCGTAACCATCTTTAGAAGGAGAGAAGAGCAAGCAGCATAAGACAAGAAGAGAGAAGAGTCGAGGAAGAGCGGAGATGAACAGATCATCCATAACGAAGGGTGGTTCCCGCAGAATGGTGAGGTGGTCATGGATCATGGTTCAAGGCGGTTAATTGGGGCAAGTTGGTCCGAGGAACATTTTGTTCAAGCACAGAAGCATGAACATAGGGAATGAAGACAGGGGGCGTAGACAAGGAATGCAAAGGATAGGACAGGGAAGGGCGTGGGAATTTGGGGAGAGAGAGGGAAAGGGTAGGTGAGCACAAAGGGAGAAGGATGAAATGGGGAAGGGAAACAGCAATGCAGAAGAAAAATAAGGTAGTGGGGGAACAAAAAAAAAGTAAAATATAGGTCAGTACATAGGAAATGCAGGAATTTGGTCAGAAAATGGTTTGGTTTATGTATTGTACAAGAAAACTGAGTAAAATGTAGTCACCCAAGACAAAATATGGGTAAAGTACATCCATATAAAACAGTAAATTACATTTCACCTGAATGAAAAAAGAAAACATGCAATAGAAACTTAAAAAATAAACACCTCTGAACTTTAACTGCATAAGCATAGCTGGTTATGAAATGCAGGCAAGACTTTCAAAATGGCACTCTGATCAAAGCATTTTAACATGCAATACTATGAAAGACAAAATTAATCAATGTGTAATGATTTATATTAAAAACAGAGGCCAATAAATAATGGAACACAATCAAGGTAGACAAACTGATATAGACCCACATTTCATACCAGCGTTCACAGCAAGTCAAAGTAAAGATCCAAGACAACAAAATGCAAAACTAAACTAAACTTCTTGAGATGTCAGAGTTAAGAAAGTAGCAAAGTAAAGATTTTTTAAAGTAGAAAAAATGAATAGAAACTGCAAAGGAAAGATAAAATTACTAAGAGAGACTGAAGAGGTCCACGGCAAGATCTTTGGGAGAACCTTCAAAGAAAAACGTGTTAGAGTCGTTCACATAAATTAATACGACAAAAATGCAGTGACATGTAAGCATGAAATGAACAAGCAAATAATTAGCAGACAAAGAACAGAAGGTGTTTTTAAAGAAGATCTACTTTGCAAAATGGATCAGCATTCTTACAAAAATAAAGTAAAAGACACCCATTACATGCAATATTTACCATATTTTTATTAGGAAAAATAGGTAGGCAAATAGCAAATGAAATTTTAAAAGATGCTACCTGAGAAAATAATATTATTTAACTGTAACAGAAACCATTTATTAGCATCTAGCTGTAAAACAATCTGGAGTAGCATGAAAAAAATAATGGGCCTTAACACAGAGAAGCAAGCTGAAAGTAAAGCTGTATTTAAGAAATTTTGAAAATGAAGGATGGCAAAAGAAAGAGGATGAAGACGTAAGTTCACTGACCTCTTCATTTAAATTGCTAACCAGGAGGACGGTGTTTCCGCCAGATGAAACTCCAGGCATCCCCACACGGCCAGCGGCAGCGGCCGCAGCAGCAGCGGCCGCATTTGGAATACCCAATGGACTCAGCGCTCCTGGAACAGCTGCAACAGGAAGCCCTAATTTTAAAATAAAGCATATTTTACGAAACACACACAAGTCTTTCCAATATAGTCTAATTTAAGAGTGCTATGTTGATTCTGCTCCTCTGTTCATGGCATCCACTTGTTCATTTTCACAATGTGGTCTGTCAGTTTTCTCTTCCTTTAAACTCCTATGCCCTTTCAAGAAGAGTGAAGAAAGGTGGTGTAGAAGGAAAAAGAATTAGCAGGCTGCTTCTCCCTCCTTCCCCTGGAGGAATTAGAGTACAAGTATATAGCTTCACTCATCTGTGAGAATGAATACTTTCAACCCTTTTCATGATTACAAGACAGTTTTTTTTCTCCCCACTCTTCAAAGACCCCCCCCACTCTTTTCTATTTTGACACTTCTTAGCAAAGAAACAAGTCTCCCAACAAAAACAGTATTTCTGCCATTATCGCTACTTGATGTTTCTGAAGTACAAACTACTATCTCAAATAACAAAACTATCACCCCCAAAACATTGTGTTGCTGCCTCCCCCTCAAGAAAACCCTTTGAGGAGCCCCCCTTTAAAATATGCAAAATAAAATTCAAGGATGAGACAATTTGCAAAATATTTTTGTATTCCTAATTCTGAAAAACAAACTTTGGAGGTTAATATTCCTGCTGGCTAGATGGAGGAGCCAACTCATTACAATGAATTCACTTAGTCAAGAAAAAAAGAAGCTTCGTCTTCTTATCTAGTATTCTAGCACAAGGTGCAATGAACCCTGTTATCTATCCTGCATGCCTCTGGCTTAATGGTTCCATCAACACAAACAATATTATTAGGAAGTCTTTACTTAAGTCACTTACTCTAAATGTAATCTACCTTAGATATTTCTCCCCCCCCCCTTTCTAACTGCTGATTACTCAATGATGTTTCATTCTAGCCAATAGATTAGCATTATCTAGTCAAGTAAATTTTATATGAAAGTGTCTGTGACATATGTTTATCATATAAGAAAAATTAAATGTAGGAAATGCTCTCAATCTGCTGTCGTGATAAGACACACGGGTTTTTGAGCTTCCATAGGTCTGGGATTGGATGAGTTCAACCTCATTTTTTAGTCTGCATACTCGCTATAATACAGTGAAAACATCCATAATAAAGAGAGGTATTTAGCCATCAATAATCTATCTCTAGAAGCTGTAAGGCTAATCACCACACCTAACATTGAAATAGAATCAAATGTCTTCAGAAACACACATTGTAGATAATGAGTAATAAGGAATGCACCTTTTCTACCAAATTCTTTATTTACAATCTACATATACTGTACAGAAAAGTCACATGTACCAGAAGCATAATAAAGTTAAGCTGCCCAAAATATAGGCACATTATTATCAAGACTGGAAACTTTTGAAAAACGTGCATACACTGTGCGGCAGTACTACAGCCAACATAGTGCCCATAGTATAGTGTAGTACTGGTTCATCACAAAATATGTTTTAAAAACTAAACTTTTACAAAATTATTAATTGCAAAGTTTCCTTATGTACTAATTGAAAAATGTCCTTATATAAAAAAAAATTCGGATAGAAAAAAAACCCTGCTATAACCTGCAGAATTCATCTAATACCATTCTCCAAAAAAGTAAGAACTCAACAAACTTCATCCCGACAATTTATCTTGTTTCATTTCCAACTAGAAGGTTCCTGGTTTAGGGTGGTCTTGGAAAGTCATTATTATGCTATCTTTATCATGCTTAAATAATCCTGGATGAAATCCCTGGCAACTATGATTTGTGAGAGCATATAAGTGGGAGAAAATGTAAAGTGTGAAGACTACTTCACTTTAAAATATGTTGAACCTTCCTTAAGCATTGAATTACTCAGTCATCACAAAGTGAATGGTCTTCCGACTCACCCAAAGGTGATAATATGTCACTATCAGTCTTTAAGTTTTAGTTATTAAAAACCCAGTATAAATATGTGACATGGAGGTAAAGAGACTTACAGTGATCTTGAAAAACCTTAAATTTTAAATTACTCTTTAAATTACCCCCTTGCAAAACTGCCACATTTAGAATAATACTGGGTAAAATAGTTTTTTGTTTCATTATTACTTAAAGCCCCAAAAGCAAGAACATGTAAATACAGCACAAGGGCATGTGTTTAGTCCTAGTCACCACTGTCATTTTACACACATTGGATCATCAGCCTTGTCTTGGAATGAACAAACTGAACCATACACTACTTACTTGCTCCTCTTCTTTGTCTCTCTATTGCTTACATAGGTGTGCAATTCTACCATTTAATTCTGCAGATGAATTTGTACTAAAACCTAAATCTGATCAATAGAAGATTTTCAAGGAACAAAATGTCTTATGTATTACAGAAAATACAGATGAGAAAGAAGTTAGTATCAGGTGGAATGCCAGAATATCTCCCTTCCATAAAGAAGCAGCCCAAACAGAATGGCTGGGGACTGTCATCAGATAAGTTCTCCTTAGATAGAAGATAGTGAAGTAGAGATGAAAGAAAGCAATGCCTCTCACCTCTCAAGCCTGTCTGTTGCTCTGCTAGGAACTCTCCTAGCTTGGATATGTAAGCTAAAATCAGAAATGTTTGGGAATATAATACTTTACTGTTTTGAATTTTTTTTTTTGCTACTGTGACAATAGGCAATAATTTTGTTGAGGGCAGAGGAGTCCCAAGGACGGCTAATGACTGAACAAAGGATGCCCTCCAGGCAAGAGACAAAACCTGTCCAATGCTAATTAGGGTGATTAACTGAAACATTAATGCCGGCTTCCCAGTGACAAAGGACTCTTGCCACACCCTGGACTCTACAGATATATATTTTTTCCTTTCCTTGCCTAGTTTATCCATGCCTCATAGCCTCTGAGGATGCCTGCCATAGATGTGGGCGAAACGTCAGGAGAGAATACTTCTGGAACATGGCCACACAGCCCGAAAGACATACAACAACCCTATAGTATTGATATGCTTGCTGTAGAATGAATTTTCAGTGTATGTACATATAAGAGAAGTTGTATAACATGTGAACAGTGAACGATTTAATGTTGATAAAGTTTTCTGTACAACTTTTGATCAGCTTTTTTTGAGACTTGGCTATCACTCCCTTAATTATTCCAAAGCATAATATTGGGGTGCCTACAGAGGAAAGGAATATACTACCTCTTGGTTAATTTCAAAATAAACTAACGTCATGCTGTAATCTAATCCAGTTTAATCTTCCAGCATTGTAACAGAGAGGCAGTTTATAGGCCCAAAGGAATAAATTATCAATGAAGAAAGGCATTGCCTCTAAAATGAATTATCTTAAGAACATGCTGTCTACAATCAATGGCTTGACTGAACCATCTTTGAATGTACTGTCCATTGAAAAGACCCTCATGCTGAGAGGGATCTGGATGGGGGCTGTATTAATGCTCTATTAGGAATGAATGATGAATTGACAGCTACAATTACAGTATCTCCCTTGGAGTCAAAGAGTTAATATCCTTCCACCCTGATGAGTTGACTCCCAAAAAAAAAGCAGCTGTCCAAATAGAATCACTTGTGATGATACAGCCTTGATGACAACAGTTAGACAATTACTCTTAACACTCTTGGAATACTGTGGATAGGGAAAATATGATGGAATTCTTGCGCTCTTATTTCTAAATCAGGGAAATTATAATCATAATTTCCCTTATTTTCCTTGAGCTGATACTGAGGCAGCTGTGGCACTCAGTTGTGGTAGAATTCTTGCAGCAGAATATATTAGAAATAGGGATGGTCTCAAGTATATCAATTCTTCTGTGGGGATTATCTACTCAAGGGCTATGTTTCAGAACATACTGTGCCTCTCTATTAGCACCAAAATTCTCCATTGAGCTTCTCGTATTGAACAGGAATTGGCTGTTCAGCTGCATGAATTTCTAAACTTAGACTCAGCTTGCTACAGTCTACAGCAGTGGTTCCCAAACTTATTTGGCCTACTGCCCCCTTTCCAGAAAAAATATTACTCAGCGCCCCCTGGAAAGGGGGGCGTGGCTTAGAGGGGTGGGCGTGGCTCCTGCTCAAGAGGGTAGGGCTGAGCCCCTCCCCTAGTCCAAGATGCAGGGCTGGGAGGGGGAGGTGGGCTGGACCACAAATGGACGGCCAGAACTGGGATGGGTGGAGTTACGAGCTCTGAGGCAGGACTGAGCTTCTATCCCTGTCCTGCGGTGCCTGCCAGGACACAGGGGGCGGGGCTAGAGGAGGGGGCAGGGCCTCTTCCCAAGTGCCTGACAGGGCTGAACCTCTATACCCCGCCCCCGTGTTCTAACAAGCGCCTCAGGGGTTCAGCCCTGTCTCGTGCTCTTGGAAGGAGGCCCCACTCCCTTCCCTAGCTCCGCCCTTTAGTACTAAAAGGCCTCTCAGGGGAGGTATAGAGGCTCAGCTCTGTCTCGGGCTCTTGGGAAGAAGCCATGCCCACTCCTCTAGTTCCGCCCCCTGTGTCCTAACAGGCGCCTCAGGTGCTCAGCTCTGTCTCTGGCAATTGGGAAGAGGTTCCTCCCCTCCCCTGGCCACGCCCCCGTGCCCTAATAGGTGCCATCACCGCCCCCCGGAGCGCTGCAGTGCCCACCAGGGGAAAGTAGCACCCACTTTAGAAATCACTGGTCTACAGCTACAAGCTGAGAGAGTACACCCTCCCTGAATCTGTAAAAGGCAGTAAGACAGTCCCAAAGTTATGAACAAGATAGGTTCTGTAGGTTTGTTCTTAAGTTGAATTTGTATGCAAGTTAGAACAGGTACATTTCTTAAGTATAACTCCAGCCAAATGTAAATAGCTTTGGATAGCATAGAGAAGGGTAAACACCCCTGTAGTGTTTGTTTTGCTGTCTGTGCCCTTGTTCAGAAGACTTTACCTCACTTTCTGTCTCTGTGAAAATTGAATTTTGAAAAAATTGGCTTATTGCAGAAATAAGGATTTGTGAGGAAACTTCAGTGGAGCCATCATTTTCCCATGGTAACTCTTTCAAGAGTGAATTTCCCTTTCTAGGAGTAGAATTATCTCACTTCCTGTTGACTCACCCCCATTCTTAACTATAAGTCATTTGTAAGTCAGATGTTTATAACTCAGGGACTGCCCATATTATGAATCAAATGTTGTGGAGTTTTGAGTGGTAGGCTCTCTATTTTATAACACCAAGTGTGAGCAGGCCAGATTGCACCAGAAATATGCCTTGCCTTTCCTTGATCCCATGACAGATTAGGATAATGATTCAGACATCCTAACTCAACATAGGGCGAAAGTTTGTTTTGAATGCAAAAAGACTTGGAACATACCCTATATACTCAGGTATTAGTCTAGAAAATTTAGTAAAAAACAAACAAACAAATCCTAAAACCTGATGTGCCTTATTCACAGCTCAAGGTGAGTACTGTTCTGTAAGTCTTAATAAAAAAGACACAATCCCTTCTCTGAGTATAGTGGTGAAAGGTAAAAATATAGTATAACCTGGAAGAACCTAAAATATGTACCAAACCTCTACTCTCTCTGCCATAGAATCATTTCTAGTCTTTTTGAATGTCTGGATCAAGAAATAGTGGTGCTGGCCAAGAGTATCTGGCCAACTGAAGAATGATTCTTGACTTATTCATAGGTCATATCAAAATCCAGAATTTTGACCTCAAAACTGCCCTCAATTTATACATCAATACATACTGTAATCAAATGTATGCTGTGAAACAGATAACTGAAAATTATTCTTCATTAGTTTAAAGCTTTTTCATTCAATTCTAATGAATCAGTCTCTGTCCTCCCATATAAATAAGGTGAGTGTCAACTACTAAATAACTTTTAAGATTTTTCTTGAATGAAGTACTGTATTACTATTGTATCCTCCCCTTTCCATTTTACTGAATTACATGGAAAACCATATAATTTCTTGTTTCATTACCTGAAAAAGAACTAGTCACCTTAAGCACTGCACAATTTATTTGCCTCAGCTTGAATGTACAATGCTTATTTTATAATTCCATAACCTAAAAGAATGATTTTTCTTATGCACATATTTTTCATTGAAGTCATTAAGAGAGTTAATATTACTTGAATTCAATGCTATTTCTTTATTACAAGATGAAATTATTAAGAAAGAGCCACAAAGCATTTTGAAATTGATCTTTTTATAACTAACACAGCAGTAATTAAATAATCCAAATGCACATTAGATTTACCTTTAGTTCTGAATGTGCAAAGTTTTAAATGCCCCCCAAAGATTAAATCACAGCACAATGCTAATGTTACTATACTTAAGATACAGGAACAGTATCAGAAAAATTTCAGTCAAATTTTTATTTCATGTACCGTAATTTTCTTCTATAACATGTAAAATGTATATGATTAAATAAATCAAGTTCCTCCTGACAACAAATTTAAAAGCAAGATTTTCTATTTGTTGCTGGGGTTTTTTTCCTTCAGGAAGATAAATACTCATTAGAGAGGGTAGGCACCTTACATTGTCAACAACTGATTGCTGCAAATGAATAAGAGAGCATATGACTGTATATTGTCAAAGATCCTATGTTTAAATTTAATGTTCTAATCTTGGACCCTTAAAAAGACCCAGAATTAGCAATGGCCTTATGTACATTAGATGCATTAAAGACTCCAAATAAGTAATGCATAAAAATGTAGTGATCTAACCAGCAGAACATGGGCAGTGGAGACTCAAAAGTATCTATCAAAACTTCAGAATTTACCAGAACTGCATTTTGTCAATAAATCACTGTACATCTACACATTTAGTCAAAATAACCATCTCGCTCCTAATTCTCATTGAGTCTCACAAACATGTGAAATGGAAATACTTGTATTTCATGCATAATGACCTATATACATACTCACAGTTCAGCGTGTTTTCCCTTGAAGCAATACTCACCAGCACAAAGCAAAAAGTATATTTATTTGTTTACCTTGATAATGCAATTTGTTACCCCAATGAAGATACTAGAAAGATTAATATGTTTTAAAGTAAGAAAACTTGCCATATGCAAGCCCTTACCACAGATCGGTAAAAGTAAATTTCAGCTCTTCAAAACATGATGTGATTGAGGAATTTTCAAATATTTAAATGTTTAAAATTATTGAAAAGGCTTCAGAACTTTCTCCTGTGTTGCGTCTCCCTAGATAGTAGCAGCAAAATTGCAATAATGTGCTGACGACACAAGAGTGTCTATAACTCAATGGTAGTACAAATGCTTCACTGAGAGGAGGTCAGGATCTGTTTGGTGGACAAATCTGTATGACCAGTTTGTTCAAATACACTGTGTATCAAACAATGTCTCTCAACTTTAAGATATTCATCCTGTTCCCAAAGGACATGCACTCCTCTTAAACGACCAATTTTATAGTTTGGGAGTGTTACCAGATCTAGCACTTTTAATAAATGCCTAAACAGAATCTGTGGAACCCAGCATCCTCAAACAACAGCAACTACACATGCATTTTAACACTTCATAATTCGTGTTTTAATAGAGGTTAATATAGTTTTTAATTGACTTTGGTATTGTTTATTGTTTTATTGATTTTGTTACTGTTTTATTTAATGTGTTTTGGGGCAATGGAATTTTGCCGACTGTTGTAAGCTGCCCTGAGTCACTACGGGTGAGAAGGGCGGGGTAAAAATAATGTAAATAAATGTAAATAAACGTGAGATCAGTGACCATCCTTTTCCTTTATGGCTTCCTTTGAGGACTTGTATACCACACTATTCCAATGCATTATATGTGCAATTTTAAAATCTACTTTTCAGGTAATATAAACTGTAATCCTTGGGTTGCTGTCAAGAAACAGATACAGAGACCAATTTCACCAGTTCTAAAACAAATGCTTTCATTATCAGTCTATTTCTGTGCATGAGTTAAACTTTTGGCTGCCAGTCTTCATGCCTGAGCTTGGTGCCTAGTTACTTCAAAGATCATCTCATAATACATGATCTTATTAATCTTCGTCCTCCAGAATGTTCTGCCAAAAACAGTTAGGTGATTGTTTGTCAAGGAATTTCTTTTGGTCACAGTGCTTGACATCCCAGAATGTAAAATACTTCTGAGAATTTCACATATATTCATATGCTGTATCAGTATTGTCAGATTAATATTTTTGAAAAAAAATCAGTAATCAGTTCAGTTCTATCATGATTTTTCTAGAAAAAACCCCCTGAAACCACCTAACTGTGAAAATGATTCCACTGAAAGAAATAACAGAGTTGGGGTTGTTGTTGGGTTTTTGTTTTGTTTTTACAAAAAACATGGAAATATTGATTTTATACACTATTTGCATATAAACCATTGTTAAAAAGTTCACACAAACTGTCTTGGACTTATGCTAGATGAAGATATTATAAAAATAGATAATTTGTGTATGGAACAACATTTGTCTGAAACTCTAAAGCAAAGTCTAAAACTACCAAAAGATGGTGTTATAATCTTCATCAAAGAATAATGATGAACCAACATATGCATTAGCAAGTCTAGTAGATGCTAAAAGGATATTCAATGAACATTAATTATATTTTTATAATGGAATAAAAGTGTTCCAAATGAAGACACTGTGGCAGATACTCAAACTAAAAAGATTGGTAGTGCTGAGCAAAACGGTATTAACATGAGTAAGGAATTAAGTCAGAATTAGTAAAAAAGAAAAAAGACAAACGCCTACTCAATGAAATAATCAGCTCTTAGGCCTTGGGACCTATTTATTTCTATTTTGTGGATAAGTTTATTTTAATGTAATTTCCATATGACACAATTGAAAATAATGGGAATACTTAGAGAAAGAGAAAAAACAGAAACATACCTAGAAGTGAGGTCTCCTTTGCAAATGCAGCAGCAATAGCTGGATCCAGAGCTGGCTGGCCGTCACCGGAGGGAAGGTCAGGACGTGTGTAATCCCTACTTTTATCATTATTGTACTTTACATTCAAGTTGACCAATTTGGAAAAATCAATCCGTAAGGTACAACAGGCATTATAAATATTCTGACCATCTAATGCCTAGAAGAATAGGAAAATATTAATTAAACTATACAAGAGAATTTGTAATTGTAGATGGAGAAAATTAAGTACATACTTGAAATTAATTAAAAATAAGTTTCATAAAGCCAGCTATTTTGAGATGAAACTAGAACTTTTCTTGCACACTTTGCTAGGTCCTTATTCTAGTGTATAATTGCTAAGCTTTGGCATCAATGGATTCATTTCCTTTTGTTACTCCCATGCAAATTCAGGAATAGATGAGGATTGCCTCCATCAACAATTTTGTTATCTAATACTTAACAAGAATTGATGAGATCTCTATTGATATCAACAATTATATTTTAATGAGAATTACATCATTACATCTGTTACAGTCACTCCTGTGTTATGTACAAAATGAGACATTTCGAAAGGTTGCATTTATGAGCTATACAACAATGGCAGACATTCCTAAACAGTGCATTAAAATTTAGGATATTCAAACTTCAGTTTTAATAAACATCTATTTTATCTATGTATGAACTCATACTGTAAAGTGTGTATTCAATGATTTAAGTTCTTCTGAATATCGGGAATCCCTTTCTCAACATATTTGATGTTCTTCCAAGTTGAACCATGCACTAGTTGCACAATTCAATCAATCTAGCTATTAAATTAATAAATAAGTATTCACCCTAATCCACTGCAAAATAAAGAGATAGCTACTGACAGCCGAATAACTGTCCAGTTCAGAAAACATGGCAAAACTTTCTAACAAAGCAGAGGTGAGGAAGACAGTAGGTGAATTAAGACACCTGGGCAACATTTGATAGCAAGCAATATAACCAAAGCTCTAATATCCTTCTCCACAACAATAATTTGAAAGAAACTGTCTCAACTCTTAAAGCTTTTGTTGTGGTGGTTGTTATTGTTGCTGTTGTTAAATATAAGGTTGTGAACATAATGCTCTTTTAAGAAAAAAAGGTGAACTGAATAAGTTCCTCCATATAATCTCTATGGGTGAAATTCCCAAATGCAGCAAGTAATTTAGCACCAAGGGAATACTGATGCTAGCCTGACTAAAATTGTCAAAGCAATTTTGAGATGAGTAAAGAAATGATTAGATTACTTAAGAGAACATCTGACAAGTCACTCCCAACAAATGTCTGTTCAGAATCTGTACTCATCAGGAGAGTTTTTGCTGCTCCAAGTTGGTTAAAACAGTGTCATTCTACCGACTCTGGGGAATTTCTAACTAGTACAAGCCTTCTGGAGCTTCTATTGAAATCATGATTCCATGAAGTTTCCTAGAATGATGATCCCCTCCCCCGTCTTTCCTAAGGTGTGTATATAGTCTCTTTTTATGGCTTTATTTTGTAATATAGTAGAGTCTCGCTTATCCAACATAAACGGGCCAGCAGAACATTGGATAAGTGAAAATATTGGATAATAAGAAGGGATTAAGGAAAAGCCTATTACGTTATGATTTTACAAATTATGCACCAAAACATGTTTTACAACAAATTGCTGGTCACATGACTTTGGAGGTGTCTACGGACAACACCGGCTCTTCGGCTTAGAAATGAAGATGATCACCAACCCCCAGAGTCGGACACGAGTAGACTCCGTTGGATAATACAGAACGTTGGATAAGTGAAGGTTGGATAAGCGAGATTCTACTGTATTTGTATATCACTTATTAATGTATAAGTGCCAGACGATAATTAAAAACAAAAATAAGGGAAAATACAAGAATAGGTGAACTGTGACTTCACCTGGTCCCCAAGGACTAAGTTAAAACATTTTAAAGAGAATGAAAACAAGAAAAGGACTGTGTCTGGAAACAGACTCAGACATCTCTTGCTTTGCATAACATTGGCTTCGTAATGTAAATTTCTGTTGAAACAATTTGGAACAATCTCTGCAAGCAGTGCTAACAAGTTCAATGAATATGTAAGTGCAAAACTATACAAAAAACCCAATATGGTTAGCATTTAATTGCAAAAGAAGCAGCTTCTCATAACTAAAAGGATTAAAGGAAAACTGTTGGGGATGCTTGGATACAATTTAAGCAGCTCAGATAAAAAGTATACTATAGACTGAAAAAACTTTTTAAAAGCTGAAGTTTTAAGGTTTCATTTAAAATGCGGAAAATTGGTCAAATGAAAACAAACTGGCAAAGCAAAATAATCTGACAATAAAAAAGCACAAGATGAGGAAGACTTGGGGAAACAAGATTCTATAATAGATACAGAAAACTTCTACCGCTATTTATCATTCAAATGTTTGGGGGTTTTTTTAAGTGGGGGGAAGAAGAAAGACATTGCAGAGCAGATGATTATTATGTGTAAATGTCTTCACTTAAAAAAGATTAGGCAGATCTCTTCCTTCACCTTGGGGAAGTTATTTGAAGAACTGAGTCACAAGGGTGACAAGGACTGACTATGGGTACAGGATAGATATTTAAAAGTCAATAATTCTAGACAGCATATATCTAAGTGTTCTTAATTAACTGAAATATGAAAGATTTGTTCTAAAAATATGCAGTTTGTCACTAACATTACCTTCCATAACGGAGGGTTAGAAAGTTACTAATGTATCACTGATTTTAACAAGGCAGATGGAAGAGATAATAGCTGGGAAATTATAGCCCAATTAGCCTAATTTCTGTCCTAGATAAGTATGTAAATAATGATTAAAACTATAATTATGCATACATAAGGTCAACAAAATATAGAGATGATCTGACCAATGTTATACATTGGGACTTCCATATTACTCTTGCTAAAGTCCTTTCATCAAAAGTTCCTGAGAGGGTTTGCATGCTTTACATGGAAAGGGGCCTCAAATTCACTTTCAGGTATCTCGAAGACAGGTTCATGAAGACTTATAAAAAAAAAACCCTATAGAGGAACTGTCATGTACTACAGAAGATCTTTAGCTAAATGAAGCAACAAATTCAACTTTCTGTTTTTAAAATTTGGCAATTGTAAAAATTTGGTAAGAAGACAAAGTCTCTTATTCACTGGTAACCACGAAGAACAATAAACCAAGAGAATGGGTGTATTGATCATTCTTGAAATAGAAAGAAAAACAAGTATATATTTGTATAGAATTAGGCCACTATCATTCAGAAATTATCTGTAGTCAGAATGTGAAGAGATATAGCTAAATTTGTGGATTACACCAAACTATTCAGGAAATCCTATGTGGTCTTTAAATAGCTAATTTGAAAGAATATTTTGAAATTCAGTAAAATGAGCTATGAATGGCTAATACAATTCAGCACAATACACAATGAGAGGAAAATATCCCACAAAGTGTGTGTGTGTGTGTGTGTGTGTGTGTATATCTCTCTCAACAGAGTCTGAATTGATGGGGTATAAAACACAACAACAATTTCAACAGTGTGTGACAACTGTGAAAAAGTGTGCCAAATTCTTAGTATTGTTAAACAAGGGACTAAAATAAATCAGGAAATATATCAATATTTTCATATAAATCTATCATCCAATTACATTTGAAAAACTTAGCATACCCCTTGTCTTCTTGACTCAGAAATGCTATATAGAGATGGAAAGGCTACAGAATGATCAGCCAAAACTGTTAACAAAATAAAAGCAATTAGAGCTTCCTAGTTTGTGTGTACATGGACATCTGCATTGTTTTTTTCTGAATAAACAAAATAAATACCATTGTTTTTTCATAAAGCTCAAGATAAAGGTTTGTAGCTCAATGACATAAGATGTGATAAATATGTGGAAAAAAAATCTATAGAAGTCTTTACAATCAGAGTCTTGATTCATTGGTATTACGCCTATGAATATCAATTTCTGATGAACCAAGAACTAGGGAAGTCTGCAGCTCTAAAAAAAACCCTGTACCTCTCAGAAGCCTATGGGAGATAGCAGGCACTGTTGGTAAACTTACCAACCTTTGCACTGATTGAGGAGATTATACAGTTTACCGAACACAAAAGAATCCCCCAATGTTTAACTTACGTTGGGGAAAACTTCCACTGATCTCTGCAGGACTGTGTACGCATGCTGAAGTATTAAGTTGCTTGGCTACAATCTTCAACAAAGGATCTGTATCAGGAGTGTCCAAACTTTTGGTTTCCCTGGGTTTTGTCTTGCGCCACATTCATAAGTGTCCTAAACTGGGCCGCACGTAGCTCACAGGTTGGACAAGCCTAATCTAACAATCAAATTTCTTGTGACATAAAGACACCCACCAACAGTACAGCAACAGCTTTAAAATCCACAAGGTAGCTGATATCATCTAGGGAACTTATCTTCTAATATCTCTGGCCATACTAAGTCTATCATACTACAACCATATGGATATCTAGAAAAGTGATGGGCATGCTAACAAATCACAGCTCTCTTGACAGTATTTTTTAAAGTGGCTGTGGTCATTTGTTTTAAACCCAACAAACAAAACACCTATATTCTGTGAAATCTCTATTAAGTTGGCAGATTTACATGAATCTTCACATGTGCATGGTGTGAAATCATATGGAGCTATTTTAATAAGTTTTAACCTGTCTTCTTTTAACTTATTATATTTACATTTTAAGACTTTCAAAAATCACTTTTATTGTTTACCCCATTCCGAAGTTGCTTTTGTTGTATGCTATCTTGAGAGTTTTAGATTGAGGTCAAGAGAAATAAAAATCCTTCAATCAGAAATAAAGTAGAAAAATTGTTCTGTATTGGTCTGGTGAGACAAAGATCATCACAATATCAACAGTAGCCCAACCTCCTATACCTTGCTAATTAGGGTGCACATGTCCAAATTTTCAACTTCAAAATAAGTTTCTAAATTTCAGTAATAAAGTTTCCACTGAGGCAGAGATGAATATAGCTGGCTACACAGTGATATCTTTAGTGGGGAAAAATTGGATACAAATACAAGCATTGGAGGTCAGTGGAAAAATAATGAATATCACAGGTGTTGCTCATGGCATTTTATGACTACCTCCTGCAGGGCTGCAGTATTTCAGTATAAACAACTAGTACAGGATGCATGTTAATGTTCGTAATTACAATACTGACCCCAAATGTTTGTATTTATACCTCATTCCACCTCATTTGAGAGAATAACTGGCACAAGACAATACATATTAGCAAGAAACCATTGTATACACAGGTAATTTTGCAGAACTATTATTTCCCTATAAAAATGTAGGAAAGAAAAATGGGAATAACTTTGCAAATACAAAATGTGAAGAAAAAAATCTGCTCATAAGAGGCATTCACAAAAAAATCTCACAACATGCATGCACATAATTAGCATTTCTTAGATGATATAGACATTTGCCATCTGCTTTGAGATTTCAAGGAAACCAACCCAATCTATGGAACACAGCTTCTGCCAACATGAATATCTCCACTATGTGCCAGGCAAATTTAATCAGAGAATGGTGACTGAATTCCTGAACACGTCTGTCTGAAGACAACAAGACACTAATAACACTCAACAACCGAACAATATTTCTATAGCTTTCAGTTTGACAATATTCTTATGAAGACTGCTCAAGCTTCTTCAATTCAGAATTAACTATTAATAAGCAAAGCTATACCATTCATCGTACAATCCCATGCATATTTACTTAAAGGTTGTCTCAAAATGTTGAATGGGAGTTTATTTCCAAAAAGATGGGCGTGGGATTGCAGCCTTGCATTGCCTGAATTAATAAAACACTGCAAATCAATTAAAATGTCCCTGTTAAGAATATTCCTCCAATTAATCAAGCATGGGATTAAAAGCACCTTGCAAAAGACACCAAGAACAATCTGTGAATAGGTATTATTTCTTGTCATTCTCTCACATACAGGAAAACTCAGCTGCAGTTTCCACTATGTCTCAACTGAAACCCCTTTTACCGATCCTCAGGCTTGCCAGGAATCAGATGTAACTCAAAAGAAAGAATTGTAATACCCCAATTGATTGTTACATTTTAAAGATAATCAAACTCATTCAGTTTTTCCAATCAAGCAAAGGACTGATCAAAACTTGATGCACTTTGCTAATGTAGATATGTATTAACATCCATACCCTCTGTTCAACCAGACCCCATTCAAGAGGCTAAATAAGAATTTTACAGTGAAAATGCCATCTGTAACCATTACACCAGATCAGCTGCTAGTTTCCTATGTTTAGAGCTGTATCAGGACAAATGAAATATTCTAATGTTTTTATTCATGTGGAAATTAACACACATTTTGTAGGATTACTTTTTGAAACTATCTTCACATGGTAGTGCTCACAATAAGGCAATTTAGGGGTTGGGAAGAAAGGTTTATACTAAATGTGGGGTGTCAAAACTTTATTACGGTCCATTACCAGCACAGAGAGGGACACACACACCCTGAGATGGGGAAACACAGTTCCCTAGAGAGGCAGACATAAAAAATATTGTTTTTTTTTAAACCCAACAACAACAATACTCTTTAAAAGACACAGTTAACATAGAAGATATGGGACTGAGGAGGGGAAGTCTAATAGGAGGGGTAAAACACTGGGGGAGCACTAAAGGGAGAGGGAGGTGCACATTACTAGTCCAGGAGCATCTCAGCTGCAACAGGTTGTTTTAGCTGTGCTCACGTCAGGGTACTAAATGTAGCATTGAAAGATGACTAAATTAGCACACTATATGTTGCAACCTGACATTCAGGTTTTCATTATTTTCATAGGGATGCTTCCATTGTGAGAGCCAGTGTGGTGTAGTGATTTTGGGATCTGCACTGACTTGAGAAAAGAGTTCAAATCCACAGTAAGCCATGAAAACCACCTCATGACCTTGAATACACCAGTTTGCTAGCCTCAGAGGAGGGAAAGGCAATTCTCTCTGAGCAAATCTTGCCAGAAAACTATGTGATTGGGTCATTCTGGGATAACCATTAAGTCAGAAATGACGTGAAGGCAAACAACAACCACCCCCAGCATGGTGACTACAATGGAACTAACATTTTAGGATAAGCCCATTATTTCCCAAGTAAGTGTGCAAAGACTGTATGCTTTGAGAAATCTATCAGTGATGTAGGATGCATGTGCCTTCAGGTTGCCTTATGGTGACCTCATAAATTTCACAAGGATTTCTTAGGAAATGAATATTTAGATGTGGTTTTGCTAGTTCCTTCTTCTGAAATATAGCCTATGATAGTATAGGTGTTTTCTCTGTCAGAGATCAAGGGATATTGCTAATGATGCTTTTCAAAATGAAATTCGAAAGTTCTCTGGCACCAAAAAGACTAACGGATTTATTAAAGAATAGTTTTTGTGAACTATAACCTACTTCTTCAAGGCATGTGGAGTGTTACCCAGCATTTCAGCTACATATGCAGTACATAAAATAGGTAGGGAAATTATTGCAAGGTCAGAGAGAACAGGTCAAGAAAGTACTAAAGGTAACAAATGCTAATGAACATATAGGCTGTAATTCTGCCTGGCTCAGCATAGCTCAACAGTTCAGGATGTAGACCTACCTTAGACTGAGCCATATACTACCTTGTAGTTACTATACAGCCTCTGAAGGCTCCCACCCACATGGCAATCCTCCCTGTCTACAAAGCCCCATAACCACATAGCCAGACACAAAATGATTATATAAATACTGTTGAAATTTGCCATGGGTCCTTGTAGAGAAGGCTTCAAAAGCTGTACAGAGAATTGGAGTAAGGGGGAGCTTTGGATGCTGCAGAGAGAGGAAAGGAATATCAATCTTTGCAGTGCTAAAAGGGGAAATATTCAGGCATAAGGGAAATTTATGTGTCTCCATAGGACTAACAGGATGCCAATCATAGTGTGATAAGAATCCATTTTCTGGATTTATCTCATTTCATTATCCCAGTATTCATTAAAGTATGTTCTGCTTTATCAGTGGTTCCCTTGCAGAAAGTATGAAATGCACTTCTAAAATTAGTGTCTACTTTATTTATCACCGATGGAATTTTAATAAAACATTTATGTTTTACAGTTTGCCTTATATCTGTAATTTTTCATACTATTTCTTTTACAGCTACATCTATTCAAATAGTGTCTTCTTGTACATTAAAATGTTATTGATATGCAAGCCTGTTAAATGATCTGCATAGATATCAATGGTGAATTGTGGTTTACACATATACCAGTATTAATGATGATGAACACTTAATTTTTTTCTGAGCTTGGCAAAGGACACTTACAAAATCTCAATGAGAATAGATGAGTTTCTGTAAGGATATAATCATGATCTACACAGCAGGCCTGCACAATCTGTGTCCTTCCCTGAGGTGTTTGGGATTCCACCTCACAGAACCCCTAGCCTGTTTGTCCAAAGGTCACAAATTCTGAGAGCTAAAGCCCAAAACACATGAAGGGTCACAAGTTTTGCAGGTCTGGTCGATAGGCTCATACATCCTCACCCTCCTCTCTTGTTCATATGAGCATCCACTTTGGGATGACTGAGTCATTCCCTCTTAGTAAAAGAAAAAGAAAAAGGTCTGAATTAGCCTTTTTCATGCTAACGAAATTATCTACGAGTAAAATGGTCACATCCTCAAGAAAAATGCTGTGAGTTTAAGTGAAAGCCTCATCAATATGCTCCAGTCTCAGTTTAAGGTAGAGGGCTTGCTTTAGTTCAATTTTGCAATTCATATATAGCAGAATTTAATAAATAATTGTGCATACTAATTGGTTGCTAAAATAGTTCAACCATATTGGTTTGCAACTTAAAAGGAGCATTTCTGTGACTAGATGAATAATCTCAACAATCAGGTTACAAAATCCACATGTTCTTTATCCCACAGCCCTATTCACTGATATGCATAGATGTATTGAATGCAAAGAGAAGAATATGTTAACTCATCCAGTTGCCTGCCAGTGATTCCATTGTTATCCTTCACGTCTGAATAGAAGAACCTCCTCTGCACATGGACCTTCTCCAAGTGACTCAGGACTTAAATATTTTGGATATCCTGATTGGGTGGATAGGGTCCATAAACAATGGACCCGCCACGATTTCCAGTGATAGTGGATCACCCCTAATTAGTAAATGGTGCAAATGTAAAAGCACCATTTCATGTTGATACCATGTAATATTATGGGGCGTGATCATCCACATTTTTCCTCTTTGTGATGGTCCCAGAACTGAACTCATATGGATGTAGTATGTATACAGAAAGTTTTTCTCCCACAGCTCATATAGAGAGCAACAAGACTGGAGATGGAGAAGATATTATTATCATCTCTTTTTATATGTTCGTTTACCATACGTTCAAAATATGTAAACAGAGCTGATTTGGCTCATAACTACTTAAAGAAATTGCAGCTATTCAGAAAATAAATTTTCCAGAATATTCTTCAAATAATTTTAAACAAAGCATGGTGGATATTATTAAAGCAAATAATGGTAGTCATTGGAGAGAAGACAATATCTCAATGAAATTGTGCAAGTTTGTTTATTCCTTTAAATATTTATATTGATAAATTCTATAAATAAAACAAAATACACTAAAGGATGTAAGGAAGCTTCTTCTGCATGTTATAATTTATAACAAGTAAGACAAACTATGATTTTTTTCCCCATGTCAGGAACAACCTGAGTCACTTCTGGTGTGAGAAAATTGGCCGTCTGCAAGGACGTTACCAGGGGACGCCCAGATGTTTTGATGTTTTTACCATCCTTGTGGGAGGCTTCTCTCATGTCCCCGCAACTATGATTAACACTTGCCTCTAAATGAGAAGCGAAGAATTTTAATTGTCTGATCACATTTTGGAAGGACAAAGAACATAAGTGATAAGACGACATACAAGTGGTAGTTAAGACCAATGCCAAGTGCAGCTGAAAGCCACACCCAAATACCACTTCTCAACATAGTCGCCATTCAAATCTAGGCACTTATCATAGCGATGAATGAGCTTGACAACTCCTCCCCCACAAAACTCTGCCGCTTGCGTCCTCAACGCAGCGTTTTGGTGACGATGTGCAGCTGCGGAAAGGGGTGATCTACTTTCTGGATAACCCTCGTATAAAGATCAAGTGGGCATTTATTTATTTGATTTATAATCAACCTCTTTTTCAATATGGTACTTAAGCTTTAGCTGAAAACTATGTGATGTGAACATTCATATATAATATCAACCTTTTCTCTACCTTGCCTATATTACAGTGGCCTCACAAGAGTTCTGTGGCAGAAGTTGCTTTGTGGCACTCCCTTACTGAGGGTAAAAAAGACACTGAGGTGGACTGGAAGACAGCAAGGAGGAGGGAAGGATGAAGAGTGAGGGCTCTTTGGTGTGAAATCCCAGTGGGATTACGGTAAACTAGCGAGCCACACTGGAGTATCTTCCTATGGCAGCTGACACACAAGGCGTACCGATAGAAAGCAGCCCTTTTGCCATTTGTTGTCTGGGTGGGAAGTTGATTTTGGTATTCATTGGGATCCTGGAACGAATCTCACACAGATAATTAGGGGCAACTGTAAATCTATATTTACTAACATAGGTTTCATAGAACAAATTACAATTGTACTCACAAGTTTTGCTTGTTGAGCATTTACTGGATCACCATACTGTAACAATGCTTGAAACTGGTTATTCTTTGTGAATGTGATTATTTTCAGAACTGCTCCAAATTTGGAGAATATCTGTTGAGGAGAAATAAAAATGTATGATTACTCAAATCTACACACAACAAATCATGTTTAAAGGGTTTCAGAGTTGTAGTTGTCTTAATAATTGCTAATCTTCTGAAATCTCTGAACTTAGGACATATTATGGCACACACTTTCATTAATTAGCTTCCAATTCTTCATATAGGTAGTATTACTCCAATTCAAAACACATGTTTTTAAAGTATATAATATTAGTGATTGCCAAAAATATCTGGTAGGGATAGAAAACAATGTTCTATAGTATTGCACCTTACAGAAAGTTAATTCAATGAGAATTTCTTATAATAAAGACTATGCTTTTTAAATTCCACGCAAGAACTCAGAAATATATTATAAATATATTTGCAAAAAGATGGATCCAATTAATTAAAAATTTAAATTTTAAAATTTTTATTCTTGTTCCAAACCCTCCCGGTGAATACTCCTACCAATTTGTTGAAGAAGTGGGATAACTCTATCAAACAATGGGTAGTGGGAGGAAACAAAAATAGAATTGCCAACTTTTTATACTATAGTAAACAAGAAATGGGTGGTTGGGGAGCTCCCTCATTGGGAATATACTACGAGGCAAGCCAGTTAGCAAGGCTATTAGAATTCGAATTGGAAGGGTCAAAAAAATGGGTGCAAATAGAAAAGGAAGCAAATAATTGCCAAAGGGGAACATCATTGGGAGAGAGAATTGATAGAAAAGACTTAAAGAATTTAAAAGCGGGCCCCTGTTTTTCAATGTTGTTAATCTGGAAAAAATGGCAAAATAAATTACAAATAAATAAAATTGACCCTTTCCCACTAGAAACATTGGAAAATAAGGACAAGACATTCACAAATCTAATTAGAGCACTGAAGGAAAACTGTTTCAAAAGGATTGGGGACATCATGAATCCCAAAGGAGAAATATTAAAGTGGGATAAAATAAAAGATAGCATGGTTAGGTCTGTCCAGTAAAGCCCAGGCCATGAAAAGAAGAGAAGTAGTTGAAACCCCACTGGATAGAATAATTAAAAGGAAAATAGAAATAGATAAAGGAATAACTGGGCTATTGTATGATGTACTAATCACATTAACTTACAATACAAAAATAACCATTATAGATAATTGGAAACAGGAAAAAAACTTCACTGAGAAATTAATTGGGACTTGGATTGACAATATTCATAAAATTAAACATATAAGGATTAAAGAAACCCAAAGGAAAATAATATCTAAATGGTATAGAACCCCACTCCAAGTAGCACACATAACGGGAAATACTTCAAATAAGTGTTGGCATAACTGTGGGGAAATAGGTACATTTTCCCACATGTGGTGGGACTGTAGAAAAATTCAAAACTTCTATAGAAAAATAAGAAAAATAATGGAAGAAATAATAGGGAAAGAATTAATATGGGACAAAGCTAGATACATGTCTCTCACAGTAAAGGTAAGGGAAGATAACAATAATTGGACAGAGATTCTAAAATATATGACAGCCGCAATACAAGCCACGATAGCCCGAGGATGGAGGGATGATACAAAATGGGATGTAGAAACCTGGTGAGCTTATATATCAGAATAATTAACGACTTCATCATTCAAAAGAAAAAAATATATACAAATAGCCTAAAAGATCAAGACTGGTTAAGGAAATGGACTGTTCTCATCGACAAAATAGACGGAGACGAAAGATACCGCACCTTGAACCAGGCGTTCCACATGATTAAAATGATGTATTGACAATTTTGAATGGCTGTTCCAGGGGGGTGGGGGGTATGGGGGGAGAGTGGGGGTGGAGGGTGATACATTTCTAAGGACTGTTTAAAATGTCATTTAAGAAATAGTTACCTTTGGAACAATGTATACTGAAATAAGTTATGTATGGCAAAAATAGTTAATTGTTATGATGTATCAAAAAGAAATTAAAAAAAAGATGGATCCAATTTGAAATCACTGTATCTTTTGCAGTGAATGAAACTCTGACCACCTGAAAGGGTGGGACATAAGAATTTCTGTCGGGGGTGCTTTGAATGTGATTTTCCTGCTTCTTGGCAGGGGGTTGGACTGGATGGCCTGTGCGGTCTCTTCCAACTCTATGATTCTATGATTATTCCTAGATGCCTCTCCAAGGGAACAAACAGCCCCTAGCCCCAGTCATTTGCAAGACGGCGACCTCACAACGTAAATTCTAATGAAGTATTTGTCATTTGAGTAAGTTGCTTTTAAAATTTCTTTCTGGTTCAAAATGGTTAGTAAAACCTGAGAACGTGGTTATTCATTAAACCATCTGTAACTTTTTGTGAAATTTTAACAAATTGCCATTGTGAAATATACTGTCTTGAAATTGGGTCCATCATTTTGAAACTCTATCTAAAGTAGGTAGACCTACATTACAGACAAATACCTTCCAACCTGCTCAATCTACAAAGCAAAATGCCAAATACTACAAATATAGCTTCACAGAATAATTTTGCATACACGTTTTAACAATATTTTCTTTTTTTAAAGTTTATTCTCTCTTTTATTAACTAAGACAAACCAATCAGGGGCCATGTGGATCCTAATTATCTTTATAGCCTGTTCCTATAAGAGGCTTCTATCTTAAAAACTGCAAATTCACTTCTACTTAGCAACAATGGTATGGGATCATACATATTGTATTGTATGCCCTTCATGCAATTAGTGTAATGACATAATCACGTAACTAATTGGTTGTGGCTAGATAAACAGGTTAGCAACCAAAAGCATTTCCAGGCAGCACCAAATCACGGGATTTCTAAGAGGGGCAAAAAACACACACACACACACACACACACAAAACCCGGAACTTCAGAGCAGGTCCCCACACTGACCTGCCGTTCCTGAGCTTTCTTCCCTCACTGTCCTCCCTTCTGTGTCTCAGGATAAAATTGAGGGCAGATGGGGACTCCTGCCTGAAGGTTTTTTAAAGTATACAATTATGCGCTGATCCATATATGCGAATATGCACACATCCTAATAGAATGAATACAAACATATTTGCATTTGCGCATATACAGATCTGTGCATAACAGGAATTTTTTTTAAAAAAACCTCCACCTGATTTCTCCCTTCCCCTAATTATTTATTAAAGTCCTGCTTACAGTGTTAAAGAGCTTCAGAGAGTTCTAATGGCTGTGCTTCTTTTCAATTGGTTGTGTATCCGTTTGACAGCCCAATCAAGATCAGCTGTTTAAGGCTTTTTAAAAGGGAAGGGCATCAGCTGGAGCACTCTCCACAGGGGGAAGGGAAGGAAAACACATGTTTTCTGGCATGCAGGGTTACACAGACATGAGAAGATCCACATATTTCAGTCAGAAACAGGAGAAAAGGAGACCTTTTTATCCCACAGCTTCCCTCCTTTGTAGTGAATAACACGAGTTTTCTAGTGACGTTGTCTAGCCATCACCCATTTTGAAACAGGAGTTCTCGTGATTAAGGTACTGTGTGGACGGGGCCACCGTTTTTAAAAAGGACGTGTATGTCACCAAAATGTGAATAAGCAACAGCATCCTGATATGATTTAAAGACTTCCTAATTTTGTTCTTACTGATGTACTGTGGCAAGTTCATCAGCACAGGGTAATAAGAGAGGAAGTTTAAAAAATGTGAAGTAGAGTTAATCAATTTGGATGAAGGGACTCTGACCTCCACATGTTTCCATGCCTCATTATTAAAACATTAATTAAGGATTGTGTATCCTTAAAATGTAATAGTAAGACAGAGTAAACAAAAGAATAGGCACAAAGGCCTGGATCAAGACCTAGGCCTCATTAACACAAGCCAAATGAGGGGGGCCAGCACAGCCTTGTCCCATATTTAAAAAGTTGCTTCAGGGAAGCTCTGGAGCTTGCCTGCACTTTGTGGTGGTATGACCATTTGGGCGGGTTTTGATTTGGAAGAAGCCATGGCCATTCACTCAGTCATCCTGCTTTTCCCAGGCCTGGCAGGGGCTGACACTTACTATTTCCCTCTCGTTCTAGGCTTAGTAACCACCACCAAGTACAAAGCTGACAGTTATTGTAGCTCATTCTATTCGCTGACATTAGATGGAGCTATCAGAGACAGGAGGGGGGAAAGGAGGGAGAAATTCCTCCTTCCCCTTTCTCATGTCATTCCAGCTAACATTAGTGGACGCAATGAGTAATGACCATCAGCAACTTTATGTCGAGTGGTCACATATAAGCCAAGGACGAGAGGGAGATGGGAGAGAGTGGCACTGTACTATGCTCGGCACTGCTGGTCATGCTTGGCACCATGCCATGCAGACTCCCACAGTGGTGATCCAGACTACGCTACTCTAGATAAGCACAGACAGATGTGGCACCTGAAGATGGGCCCTTATTCATAGTATAGAACATGAATACTCAGGATAGAGCATGAATAAAGTAAATAGGGATTAGTGTCAAGTAACATAAGTCTCACTAATTTCAAAAAATTTACTCTATAAAGACGGGTCTGGTTTTAAACCAAAGGGTCCCAATATAGAACTGTTCAAGTTTAACATACAGTGAACACTCTGTGTCCATAATGTACTATACATACACCCATCAAAATATTGGTAGAAATATCAAGAGTAGGAGTGGGTGGAGCAATAGTCTTACAACCAAGTTATCATTTTTTCTAGGATGTCCCAAAAAGTCATGTTATCATTCTACAGAACCATGACAGATTAACATATTTTCATGGCGTAGAGTTTTCCTACAGTTTCGAATTACAGTCCAGATACAATTAAAAGTGTGATGTTCCCATTAAAAAATGTAACCTTAAAAGTCAATGAGTTAACAATTCTAGCATTAGCTTCATATTTACCATCATTATTTCTTAGCCCTACATTTAACAGAGCAATGGAAAAAAATCCCCACAAAAAGAAGGGCTTACTTGGTGGAGAACATCAAGGGTTACAGGATAGTACATGTTGTCAATAATTATTCTAAGGACTGGACTCTGTGCTGGAGTTACTGCACTCTCACTAACTGTAGTTCCACTTATAGGAGTATTTGTTGTCTGTACAGCAGTCACTGCCTGTAGTACTGCTTGTGCTCGCTGTATAAAAAGGAAAAGGGAACATTTAAAACATATGTGAATTAGGTTTGGATATATTAGGATATTCTATGACAATGGTAACTATCAATGTTTTATGCCTCTCATTTCCATATGACATCATTAATATTTTTAAATCCAGATTTTTAATCCTTTCATTCAAATGTAGGATCTAGGTATGGCAACATAGTAGGATAGCTTAGGCTTCTTTATATACAACAAGTATATTTTCTTTGTTCTTAGAGGCTTTATATATCCCCTTATAAGTAGCAAAACTATCAGTATGCACACAGTTGAAGAGAAACCATATAAATAACAAGTTAAGGCTGATCTGCAACACCAAAATGTCAAAGAAAGCCCCACATTGTCATTCCGCTGCATGACAGAACATTAGCTGAATAATAGTAAGCTCTAGAATTCTAAGATATAGACCCCACACAGGAATACATGGTCTACTGAACGACAAGCTTGTCATGTTTTTATGTTTGCTGTTGCTTGCACGAGACCCATTGTCCTCAATGCTTTGAACCAGTATCAGAGATGAGAAGGAAATCCATAGTAAGGAATACATAGCTTGCTCTTGGACACAAGCAGGAAGGAGGAAAGAAAAAGACTGACAATAATATGTTGGTGTTTTTATATCCTTGATAATCTTACACAAAAGCACTCAGTTAACATATCTCTAAATCAATTTTAATGAAACATGTTCCTACTATCACCCTAATTTTCCATTATTAGTATTTACAATAAAAGTGTGTGTCTGTCTAGTCTATTGCTCCAGGACTGTAAAATGGTGGAAAATCAACATGTGGAGTAAGACAATCTATTGATTTTTAAATTTTCTGTCTGTAGACTGCAGTTCTATACCTAGTGGCAAGGTGACAATAACTTAGTAGTCAGCACACATTAGGATCTGTGAAACTAAAAGAGGACTTTGTGATGACTCATGGGCCATGTAGTCCCGTTCCTGGTACTATTGAGGCAGATGAAGAGGAAAACTTGGGTTTCCCACCGTTTCAGCCAGAATTGGAGCCCTTGCACCTGCAAGATGTTTGCCCACAAGAAGTCAGCCAAACAAGCCTTGAGCAGAAATCTCCCCCATTTTCTCGCCGGGATTATTATAATCAAGATAGGGGCGCTCGAGAGGCGACTCGCCGGAGCGCCAGGATAGCTGCCAGACAATTAGCTGATTAAGTCTGCTTCCCTTGGGAAACTTTAAGGAGTCATGCATCTGGACACAGTATAGGTTTCGTTTCTAGTTCCCCAGAGAAAGTGTTCCTTGGCGGGAAAACAAGATCCTATATAGGTGTTTGCCCGCAAAGGAATCCTTGCGGAGTCAATTCGTCGGCTTGAGGAGTGAAATCGTGTGTAGACTTCGTACTCCAGTTCCCAGATCCCGGATCAAGTTTCCAGCCCAGCCTTGTACCATGGACTTCTATGGACTCAGTTTTTGATTCATGTTTGCCTTGTTTCAAGTTTGATCTTGCCAAGTTTCAAGTCTTGCCTTGCCTTGCGTTTTAAACCACGGACCTTGCTTCTCTGATTCAAGCCTTGTTTTCCAGTTTCCTTCGGATTTACCTTAAGCCTCAAAGACTATGGACAGTTCCCCACACTATTGCTTGTCAAATAGTGTGTGTTTCGGTGAAGTGGATTATAACTTTGGACTTTAATATCACATATTGGACATTGTTTTCCTGGACTATATTTGACCTTTCCTGAAAGGTCTACTTCTGAACTATATTCTTCACTTGTTTTTATTGACTTTATATATTCCTTTAATAAAGATATTAGATAGATTCTGGCCTCTGCGCATAGTTATTGGTGCTCTGCAGCCTGGGTCCTGACAGACTTCAACATTAAGAGATCTTTCTCAAGAGAACGACACTTTGAGGCACAATCCAACTGCTTGAATGTGTACACATACAGGCAGAAAATAAGAGAATTCCTCCTGCTCAGCTGTAGGCATCAATTTTCTATTTTGCCTGGAAAAGGAGGATGGTGCCCTGTAGGGTTAGTTTATTGTTTGCTTACATCTTAACTGAGTAATCTAAAATTAGTTGGTAATTTTAGATGCCTCAAACAGGCTCCCAGTCTTTGTGGAATCCAGAATTTTGTAAAACTCATATGTGTTCAATATCTGCACCTCTTTGCAACTGTTAAAGGCAGAGGAGATCAATGAGGACAAAAAAGTGTGAAAAGGTGTCATGAGGATACATTCTGAGCTAAAGGATGTGGATTTCTGCATTACATAAAAAGTGTCTAATAAACTCCAACCTTCTTCTTACTAAAATCAACTTTGAATGGAGTACATTTGTGAGACAACCTATCAGTATGTATAGTCAAAGATCAAAAGTGTATAGTTTTCTCTAATGAGTAAACTACAGGCAGCCCCTTAGTTACAAACATTCAACTTACAAATTGTTACAAAATGGGGGTGAGACAGCAGGAAGTGAGAGAAATCTTATCAAGGGGAAAAGGTATCTCCACTGGAGCTTTCTCTCCAATTCTTGTTTCCACAACAAGCCAATTTTTCAAAATCCATTTCTCACAGGGGCACAAAAATGAGGTGAAATCTTCTGAACGGTGTTTGTTTTTTCTCACACTTTCTGTTGTCTCACCCCCATTCGTAAATCAGATGTTTGTAATTTTGGGACTGCTTATATATGTTAATCAGAATACCTGGAATTTTAATTGCAGTTGTACATATGATGAACATTTGATTGGTAAGATGTAAATATTACAGCATATGATAAAATGGACAAAAATGAGTTCTAATATTCAGAAAAAATAATGGAGGAAATGTGGTTGAAGGGATTGAAATTTACCCTGCATGATGACCTTAAGGAGATCTTTTATAAAAATCTTATAAAACAATGTATTTGACCCCCCAAACACTGTATAAATAGGTAATCAACAATACATAACATTTTATCATATATGGTTTACTTGTGACAAAGCAAAAAGAAAATTGAAAACATAAATACTAGTATTGCTTGATTCAGATAATACTTAAGATTAAAATCCATTGCTTTTGCTGAGACTGATGAACGAACCAAAAGAGACACAACACAAAAAGTGCTGGAAAAATGGTAATCACAACAAAATTGTTGTATATGAAGAAATGGTAGAATATGGAAATTTCAACCCAGGACAGTTGGATAATTAAAAATTTTGAATAAATAAATTTTCTCTTGATAAGAGAAAAGGCACTGGGGGGTTATGAAGATCTGGGAACCCATAATTGATTTTTTTTTGTAGGAAAGGGATGAAAAGGTATTAACCATAGGGTTTGGGAATTAGTAATTTAGATCTAAAAGTTAGAAGTGTGAGGTAATACGAATATGCAGAAAGCAAGATTTATTATCATATATAAAATTTGCACGAAAGTTGGAAATAAACTGTAAATTCATTGCCATTCTTGCTTTCTTCTTCTTTTTTTGTAATCTATCATTTGTATGGTTTTAGAAGTGTGTAATTTAGAAGTGGTTGGTAGGGTACTATGTGTTTTTAAAATAAGTGTATTATTTTCATTATTGTATGCAGATTTCAGTTAATAAAATAAAACCAGCACATATCAATTGAACCACCTCTATGGGGGGAAAAATCAGTATCAAGCAAGTCTTAATATCTTTCAGTAAACTGGCTGAAAAAGGTGGTTGAACAATTCAATTTCAAATATGACACCTGCCAAGACGTAATGAAGAGTAGAATATAAATAGTCCTAAAATTGCTTGTTACAGCACAGTTAGTATGATCAAGAAAAGAACACAAGAAATGAGCATGAAAGTTTTACCATCTGACATATCATGGGTCAATGCTGCTTTAACATGCTTCATAGGAAATGGCAAGATCAAATGCTTTCAAAGACTTTTAAAGTTAGCACCTGCAGGAGCCGTAGTTTCCCAGTTTGAGTAAGAGTACTGTCTTGATCTGGAAGAATAGGCTCTAAACATCTTCAAGATCAAATACTTATTTTTTTTAGTTATTTCCCCAGAGTGAACATGAATATATTTTTCACAAACTGTATTTTTAGAATAGTAGATCAAATAGATGAGATTACTTGCACAATGTAATTTAAATTGCTTTATTTAAATATACTGGCCTCTGTTACATGTCTGAAGTGGTAACAGGTTTCTTCAGTAGGTAAATCTGAGCTAAGACCCAAAAAGATTATTGATACTGTACCTTTATTTTTTCAGAACAAAGAAATGTTAAACATGGTTAGATATTTGCTGTAAATATGATCTCTACCATGCAATTATAGAATAAAGCCCAACTCTCCTTTAGTGTTACACAAAACAAAGCCAGCTACACATTGCTTAAAGACACAAGGAATAAATGCAATAATTAACAACTATAATCTTAAGAAAACATATTTTACCTGATTCAGTGTATTATCAGTCTTTAATTCTTTATGGTTTGAGTACTGGATATAAATGGGTTGGTTACGAAGATGAGGTGTCACGGCAGAATAATAATTAACCATAGTGATTGCAGCTTCTTCTGTTGCCAACTCCAAAAAAGCCTATAAAATATTTTTTTAAATTGTAGTGATTACAATGCATATATTCAAATTCTATTTCTGTGTTCTTATGTTAAAGCCACAGTTCCAGGTCACAAAATAATGTAGTGCTTAAACAAATTAAATAATTGCACACATTATAAACCTGCATAAGAAAAGCATGTGCTTCAATTCTTAACAGTGCCCATAGTGATTTAAAAAGGGATACTGGCCAGAGCAATACTGTCAATTTATTTAAATAGGCATATACATTCTTCATGTATGTCCAGTTGAAAGAACAAAGAGAATTTATGAGGAATTTAAAAGGCTGTCAGATTGCTTTTGTTCATGGAGTTATGACAACAAAAACTTAAAGAAACAACAAAAAGGAATAAAGGAGAATCCAAAGAGAAATGTTACTTATATAGGCTCTCATATATAAACATGCATGAAGTATTAGTATGGCACACACCTGTCTAATTCACAAAAACCATGAATGAGATGATCCAGCACCAGCATAGCTAGAAGCAGCAGCATTTCAGACATGAACAGGCAGCAACACTCAGATTTATTTACTAGAAAAGCTAAATAAATATTATGCCCATTAGCAGATTACTTTGACTATATAAAAGCTGTGAAAACTCAATCAAGACAAAGGGGAACACTTCTTCACTAATTCAATTTCTGAAATTTCTGTTGCACGAGAGAAGATATGGTAGGCTGAAAAATGAATGTGAGTTTTTATACCTTCTTCCCTTCCTCAGAAAATCTCTAGATTTTCCAGTTTCAACCAGGATGATGAGAATTAGAAACTCTGTAAAAACCACCAGGTTTTGTTGTTGCTGCCAACCACCAATTAAGCAAATGCCTCACAGACACTCAGCAAGGTGGTACATAAGATATTTTAATGGACTGCATAAAATCCTGTACAAGGTTTATACCACTTTCCCACAAAATATTAAAGATCTGTCCCAGCTGACAGTCATGATCCGATATCAGATCCAGAAGTTTGTAGTTTGCTTGTCAGGAAAGGCTTAAGAGATATTAGAGCTGGCATTTGTGTCAGCCTGCAAGATCCTATTGCCTGTAGCCAAAAGTTAACTTTCATAACTTTTTACTGCATCCTTCCATGTGCATGTAAAAGCACAGATCAACAGAAGTTTTCTTCAGGCATCTTGCTAAAAACACCTCCAAGATGCTCAATGAGATGCATCCCCAAGATGCTCAATGAGATACAGAACATCCCCCAAAACATAGACTACTGCACACACATGAATCTAACTTTAAACTGAGTAAAATAAATGTGGACAGTTTTGTGACATGAAGATAGGAAAACACTAACACTTTGTTCTTCTTAATTTCCAGTCTGTTGGATAAAGTACAGTCAGCCCTTCATATCTGCTAATTTCACCACATTTGTGGATTTGATTATTTCTGAGTTTGCCGTTGCCCTGCCGCAGCTGATTTTCTCCTACGTTCCAAGATGGAAGCTGTGCTTGCTCAGATTCCTTAGCCCATACAAATAGTCATATAGACACAAAGTTAAACCACCACTCCAAGCCTTGGCTCAATTTCTATTTCCAATCTGTATGGGCTATGGTGTATTAGGAGTGCACACCTGGCAGTCAGATACCACCCTCTTCTGAGACTTCAGGGCTTCCCCTGTGATGACCCTCACCACAAACTGCCAGGGCCACCGGGTGCCTATCACTCAGAAGCCCCATGCTTTGAATGGAAGATGAACAATCACTGCTGCCATGAACCATCTCTCAAAGCTGAGGCTGCTGTGTGCACATTCATACAGGAGCTGCATACTTTAGGAGGAGGGAATCTCCTTGCTATCACCACAATCTGTATCCCAATGCTGGGGCCGCTGTGTGCACATTTGAAGGAGTTAGATGCAGAGGGCTCTCAAGTTTGTAAAGCAGGCGGCTGGGGGCTCACTAGAAGGAACAAGGAAAATGTGTGCCTGGTGGCTGACCCACACAGCGACCCCACCCCCAAGCTCAGGGCTGCTGTGTGGATATTCAAACAGTAACCTCGTGTATTGGGAGAGGGGGAGTACAAGTTATTGTTGAAACTGCAAACCATCTCCCAAAGCTGGGGCTACTGTACACACATTCACATGGCAGCCCTGTGTTCTGGGAAGAGGGGAGGGCAAGCAATTGCAGATTCCTGAATATTGTTTAGATTCTGGTCAATATTAATACCAGGTTGATACAATGAAAATAAAAGGTATCTCTTATTTTCAGGACCTTGGTTTTTCTTTAAAAGAAAATATGATCAATGTGATCATAAATGGAAGTACTATGCTTTTATATGTTTTTATGTATTAATTCATTGTAATTGAATGTATCTTATGTTGTTGTATTTTATTGTTGCATTACTGACCTTGGTCCCCATGTAAGCCACCCCAAGTTCCTTCGGGGAGATGGGGCGGGATATAAGAATTGTTGTTGTTGTTGTTATGCTTGAGCCATTGGCTACAATTCTTTCTTTCCTGGAAACTCACCAGAGCCCAGTATCAATGGCTACTAATGGTCCGTGGGCCACCACTTCGAACAATCTGGTTTAGGTAAGTTTTAGGCTTTGTGACAAAGATTTACAGCTTGTGGAATATGGCATAAAGCAAGCAGAGCTGAGAAGGATAAAAAGGAGTGAGGCAAAGAAACTGAAAGAATAAGTGGAAAGAGATAAACTGTGGGGTAGCATATCAAGGTTTGGCCTAGGAAGAATGTGAGAAGAAAACACTCATGTAGAGAGAAGAGGTAAGACAACAGTATAGCTCCCTATGCCCAATATTATCTCAATGAGTCCCTTTTAAGGTGTAGGTTACTTAAGAAAGAAGTGAAACATGGGGTGTGGGGTAGTACTGCATATTACATCTTTGTCTCTTGGATTAGATCCTTTGAAAGGTTGGCAGATTTTCACGTTTCTTTGGCTCAATTCTGACCAGTCATGAGATTTAACTCATGCCTAACATTTTCTCTTGTAGTAACAGGAGCAGGCATTGCTAAAATGAACTGCAGTTGTATTTCCTTATCAACATCTAGCCAAAAAATAAGTACAGTTATGCAAAGCCAAACATTTCCTCAAAATTCAAAAAATGTTTTCCCAAATAATAGGCATAAATTATGTTTTCCTTTGCAAAAACAAATGATCAAAATGTTGAGCGAATAAACCTCTTTCACTTTTCCAGTAAACCCTAATTCAGGGGTCAAATAGACAGCTGAAGACAACCCTCAACAAAGCTTCGTTTGCCCAAGGTGGGGGAGAGCTGCAGTGTTCAATGTCCAGTGTGTTCATACAAAAGGGTCAAGTGATCATCTTTTCCTAGGCTATCACCATATTATAATCCTGGTGGAGACAGGCACATTTCAATTTTTCTCCACAAACAAAAATCCTCATTGCAATTAGAAATGTAAGAGGACAGGGAGCACTTCAGCACTACATAGGATCAGTATCCTTTAATAGGAATATAAACATCAAGCGAAATTCAATTTCTAGCTCAAACTAGAGTGCGCCTACTTATCAGTTGGACATACCTCAGTATTGATTTATCAAGTCACATTTATTTCAATTGATTTAATCTAGCTGGGCTAAACCAAGTAAACCAAGCTCTGAATTTCATCTTAAACTTCTCTAAGCCACACCAACCATCTCTAAACCACACCAACCATCTCTAAACCACACCAACCATCTCTAAGCCACACCAACCTGTTTGGTATGTGAGAAAATGCCAGCAATGCTGCCAGTAGTGGGGGGTAAAGCCAGAACACAGATAGAATCAGTAAAAAAGCATTTTGAGCTAGGTGTTAGGCATGAAGAAGTACTAGACAACAAATCCCACCAATTCTATTTCCAAAAGTCAATTTGAAGGACTGATAGTACCACTGGGTGGCAAGAGTGTCAACTACAGTAACCTGTGCAATGCTCTCCAAGGATTTTTTAAAAACTGCATTTCTTTCATTTGTTTTGGGATCCTCTTAACTAAAATCTTAATGAATTAAGTTTCTGAACTATCATTTCAAGTTCTGCAGAGTTAAAACATATAAGGTTTAACATAATTTTGTAGCTCAAGATGTGCACATTAAAGTGGATTATTTCAGCTGACTTCTATGTAAAGGAAAACTATGAATATAAATCTAGATACACTTGTTTGGGAATAAGTATCATGGGAGTCAGTGGGACATTCTTTTCATTCTTTGCTGAGTGGGAGCAAGGGTGAAGGTATATTGCAAACATTTTAAATTTGAACCTTTGCCAATACAGCATAACTCTGCTCTGTTATACTAAATGTGGGTATGAGTTTTAGAGACTGAAAAAGCTAACTTTATTTTGAAAAAAAAGCATTTTCACATACAAAAATAGGTATTTTGGAAAACCAAATATAGTGGGTCTTCAGAATCCACTGGTATTTGAGTCTTAGGATCCCTATGGATATCAAAATCTGTGGGTGCTCAAATACAATAGTATAGGATATACTATATCCTATGAGCAATATTGCATATTGCTCAAATGAAATATTATATACAATAGTATAGGAAAATAGGATCCTTTACATAAAAAGAACAAGTGCTGGAGAAAATCTGAAAATCTGTGAAATGGCTACAGTATGCTATGCCTATGCATTAGTATAGTGCTTAACATGTAGCCATGTCAAGCACTGCTTTTTAGAATCTGAAAATTTTGGAGACTTGGTTAGTGAATCCATGGATATAGAAACTATAGATATGGAAGGCTGACTATAACAAACTTCCATAACAAACTTCTAGCAAATAAACCTTGAAAGACAATAGCTCTGTTCACATATTGTTTCTCGTGCTCTCTTCTAAATAGAAACAAGGGAGTACAGTAGAGTCTCACTTATCCAACATAAACGGGCCGGCAGAACGTTGGATAAGCGAATATGTTGGATAACAAGGAGAGATTAAGAAAAAGCCCATTAAACATCAAATTGGTTTATGATTTTACAAATTAAGCACCAAAACATCGTGTTATACAACAAATTTGACAGAAAAGATAGTTCAATGCACAGTAATGCTATGTCATAATTACTGTATTTACGAATTTAGCACCAAAATATCACGATATATTGAAAACATTGACTACAAAAATGCGTTGGATAATCCAGAACGTTGGATAAGCGAGTGTTGGATAAGTGAGACTCTACTGTACTTAGCTTTGTCCCTACCTTCTTCTGCAGTTTTGAAATGCAGAAAGTGATACATGTGAAGAGACTAATTCCTATTTGCATATAGGCTCTCCAAGTAAGCATGATTCCTGGAAATTGAAGGAATCTGTTGGCATGAAAAGCTTAAACAAATAGGAAACTCTGCATATTACTTTCCACGTGAGGAAGGTTTTTCCACAGGGGGGAGGTAAGGGCTGTGTATCCCCTTAATTACTGTTTCAGGACATCATGGTGAGTAATGCCTGGGAAAGGGTAGGGTCTACCTAAGAATGAAAGTATCAATAGTACTAAATGCCACAGGAAAGATAAGAAAGCATAAGGTGAAAATAAAGAATCTACTTTCACTGAGAGCCTTTCCTACACATAAGAACCACCTGTTTCTGACTGTTACAAATTTTATTAGAGCCACAAAAAGTTAGAAAATATAAAATGAAGGTAGAAAGAGCTACACATTCTGATTAAATTTCTTTAAGAGCAGGAAAGAGTATGTGTTTCTTTCTTACCCTCTCAAAAATACAATCTCTCAGATGGGTGCCCTCATATGGCAAGTGTTACTAGACTCTTTGACAAGGCTCTACATGAGCTTCACTGGGCTCAATTTAGACTGGACGCAATCAGAGAGTCAATTTAGCTTTGGTCACAGTTCTCCCCAATGTCACTGACCTCATTTAAAACTGTGCTCAAGGGAGAAATAATGGAAGACAGCTCATGCTTTAGACCTGGACATTGTTGTAAAAATGTGGAAGGCCATATGTTGACATTATGAACATTTAGGGGTAGTTTCCAGTAATTCTGTAGTATGAGTATACAATCTCTACCGCTACCAAGATGTATCAGCAAATACAGTATTTCCCATGTTTCTTTGTGTCAAGTGGGTTTAATCTTAAATTTGATATTCTACTGGTAGCCCATCACTACGCTGAGTAATCTTGGGAGTGGCAGTGATGGGACTATGCATTTCTTTTTGAGCTCAACTGAATTAATTAGGAACAGTTTATGCTCAATTCAGAAATAGATCTTGTAGAGGGGGGAAGTTTAGAATTTATAATTTTGAGATTTAGCACAATGGGAGAACTAGAATATACTTTTAACCCTTATGTACTGAAAATTATGGGCAGTTGAAGTAAATTGTTTTCTGAATTGTGCCATAGTAAAAACTCCAAACCCATGTTCTGCAACAGATCACAAGACAGAATCAGAAGAGTGCAGGAAAAATAAAACAGATGACCAGTCATTTTAGGATGAAATTTAATATCTCATTTTTTTTTTCAACATGCAGAAGGATTATACATAAAGATCATACACAGTTGCTTTACTTCTGGCACCTAGCCACCTGAAGTACTTTTCCAAGCCTGGCTAGTGCACTAGGCTGTGAAAGAATGAAACATCCCTGACTCCAGTGCTGGGGTCTGGCCCCACCTGTGGAAGGTAGAGCTTTCTATACTAAAATTATAAGACAAAATTAGAAAGTACCTGGTTCTTTCCTTTCAGCATGAGAATGTTGGTTACCTTACCAAAAGGTAAGCCTAAAGCAATAACTTCTGTTTCTGTCACTTCCCCTGGTAATTTTCTGATATGAAGAACACGAGAAGGAGCCCCATCCATTTTGTCTTCACCTTTGAATTTCTTGTTGTCGTTACCATTGGCTGAAAGACATTTTTATAATTTATTTCATATCTGAAAACTAGCCTATTTATTATAGACTCAAAGAAAAAATACATTGGTGCATGCATACAGATTCCATATCAGTAAGTGAAATTAGTAACTGGTCTTTTAAAAAGATATTTATATCATTATAAAAAAAAACTTTGTGCTTCCTCACAAAGATATGCTCTAGCTGATGGATCGACTTACCATGCATTTTCTTCCCCAAACCACTGCAGAGTTAATTACCTGAAGCACCAAGGAGTAGTGAACACCATATAATAACTGGCAACTATTTTAAGTGTTTAGGTTATCAAGTAACTACTGTTCCATAACTGATCCTGTGCCACCAAAAATAAATGAAGATCCTGTACCTGCCTAGTAACAGTGGAGGCCCTTCACTGCATATCTTTCTGACTTTCTGCTTTAATTTTGCCTCCAACAGATCAGTTTTCGTTATTCCATGGTAAGTAGCTTTATTCGCCCTCTATTTCAGATGTGATCTATGCACTTCCAATACAAACAGTTCACAGTAGCACAGTATGTGTCTTAAGGAGAAGTTTCCTATTATGTCTTTCAAGGGCTACTGTGGACTGCTTAGCTACCAATCAGAAACAATTCAAACAAAGCCATGTTAGTCTGAATCAGTATGAAAGTGATTTGGCAGCACCTTTGAGACTGAGAGAAGGAAGTTGGTAGCATAAGATTTTGCAGGCTTAAGTCTACTTCATCAGATGCATGGATGAAGTAGATTTAAGTCTACAAAAATTTAAGCTACCAGCTTCTTTTCCCCCAGTAAAGTCTCAAAGGTTCAGTACTACAAGATCCCTTTGTAATAGAAAAGAATGTATCAGCAATGTATCAGCGGAGGAGGCCCTGCTCCCAGTCCCACTCCCATCTCAAGTATGGCTGGTGGGAACGAGAGAGAGGGCCTTCTCTATGGTCGTCCCCCCTAACCTCTGGAACTCCCTCTTCTCCTTTAAAAAGCAACTGAAGACTACTTATGCTCATTAGCATATGGAGAGGAGGATTAGAGCATGAGAGATCACTACCGAGCCCCTGGTTGAGAACTATTTCGTGTTTGGACTCTTCTAGTCCATACCAGCCCACTGACCATCGTTTAACTACACAACCAACCCACACTGTTTTGTGAACTCTAGTTGGCTGGTATAAATGAATGTGGATGTTTGTTTAGATTTTATGTTATTATATAATTTTGTTTGACTACGTGAAATTTAATTTATTGATGTTTAGGTTTAATTTACTGGTTAGGCTTTAATTTGATGTCAGATTTTAATGTTATTTTCATATGCGGAATTTTATGGGATTTTATGTCAGTATTTGTTTGTTTTACGGAGGCATTGAATGTTTGCCATTGTATGTTGGAATCCGCCCTAAGTCGCCTCAGGGAGATAGGGCGGAATACAAATGAAGTTTTATTATTATATATTATTACAATGGGGTCCGGCTCTCTTAAGTGTAAAATCTGTGCTCCATTTTAATGGCAATGCTATCAGATATTTAGAAACATTTGACCTAACCCAGAGAACACAACTAACAACCATGTAAACCCAACCTTTTCCCCATCAGAAATAACTGCATTTTCTTAGTCCTTTGTTTCTAGACAGATGTCATATTATGACAAAAATGTAAGGTTATAAAGATAAAAACATTTAAATTCTCTCCAAAACTGAGCAATACATTGCAATGAGCTTCTCAGCAACAAATACTATAAGTTATATACTGTGAGAAAAGGACATGATCATAATTAGGATATAGGAAAAGCAGGTATTAATTTCTACTTTGAAGATGAAATTAAATAATTGGAAGAGAAATATTAGCAAATGAGAAACAATTGATCAAAGAATCCACCCCTGAAATAAAGAATAGTTACCATAACGCAGAATAGTTAATTTACATTTTTTCCTGACATGTAACAGGAATATCATAATAATCTGAAACTGAAGAATGGAAAATATTGTCCTATAAAAAAATATGTTGATCAGATTTTAGAATTAACTGCCTAAAACACAAAAAACAGATTTGAAAAATTCATGGAAGATAAAAATATCAATGAGTACGTGTCACAGGGATGATTTGCTACCTTCAGGAACGAAGGCTCTTATGAATACCAGGTACTGGAGTAGGACAATGAGTGACAGCTATTGCCTTTATATTCTCCCTGTGGATGTCCTGCGCGTATGTTGTTGGCCATCATGGAAAGCAAGATGATTGAAAAAAAAAAACCCCAATAACCATATGTTATTATCCCTAATAAACAGCTAAAAAAAGGGATGCGTTGCAAATTGGAAATCAGAAATTTACACAAGATGCCCAATCCTAAACATTTTTCCCCAAAAGCAAACTTCACAGAGTGGTATAAGGAAGTATGGAAATTGGCAATAAATGATAAGCTGACATGTAAATTAAAAGTTAAGAGGGATATGGAAACAAAATGATTTCGGTGATGTAGGGAGAAAATTTATTGAAAGAGGATTTAAGAAGGATGGAAAATTAACTCCACAACAGGAAATGAAATTTTGGACAGATGATGTATAAAAGAAATGGTTCGGGGGGGAGGGGAAAATGGTGGTATGGGACAGAAGATATATGTAAGGGTGAAAATAACAGTAGATGCAAAAAATGTATTGTAGACTGTATTGAATATTATGGGTCTGCTGTATAACAAATGATGTATAACAAATGTTTTAATAAATATTATTATTAAATAATAATAATAATAATAATAATAATAATAAGAAATGCTTGCTTCTATGTTAAATGTAATACTTCCACTATCCTCCTGTCCATTTACCTAGAGTCAGACAGCTAGCAATATGAAGAATATTACCAATTTTTCTTGTCTGTGAGAAAACAAGTGAAAAGACCAACACTTTTTATAAAAGCAGAAACTGCATAATATTTTAACTGAAAAAAAGTATTTTGTGTAAAGTTATTATTTCTGTAAATTTTATGAATAAGAATAATAGTTTTATTTCTTGCCCGCCTCTCCTCATGCCTCGAAACAAGTTACAGCATTACTAAAACATAAACACAAAATCATTTTAAACATTCCATAAAAGACATATATTAAAACATATTTCCACAAAACAAAAATTAGGCATACAGTGTTAAAATTCATCACTGAAACTGTCTGGGTAGGCCTGCCGGAAGAGAGAAGTCTTCACTTGTATCTTAATTCCAACAGCTGATCCAGCTGTCGGAGCTCTACCGGCAGGTCGTATGTGTGTTTGTGTGTGTGTGTGTGTGTGTGTATGTACACACACATGCATACAGTATTATTTTTTTATGAGGCAAACAGTACCAAAATGTAAAAATGGTACACAAAATATACCAAAATGTTTAAAAACACTGAAAAATGCATATGTATTCTTAGAATGCATAAATCATTCTCATCATGTATGTTTTTTACAAGGGGCTCAGCATGGTAACAATTGATATCTTTATTGTGAATGACACTTAAAAACTATTTGACATTTGCACAATTATCTTTTATAACAAAAGCTAACAGTGGAGTCATGGGGAAGGTTCTTCTCAGATACACTGACCTACACAACATGACATCATTAATGTAAGTTTGTCCCCTGCCACTAAGCATAATATTGTCAGTCTCAGTCCCATCCACCCATCTCTACCTGCAGTATGCTAAAGAATAATAACAATACAATAATAATAACTTTATTTATGGAGGTATGCTACCTCCATCTCACCAACAGGGACTCAAACAGTTAAAACAACAAGCATTATATTTAAAAACAAATTAAAGAATAACATTGCCTTGCCTGGAACTAAGCATTATATTTAGACAACGCATGCACATTTTTGAAAATGCTATGATAATAAACCCAACATAGCATGCTGACATAGTAATCCTTTGCTGGCCCATATGGAGACAAATATTTTCATAGGCTTTGGCTGTTTGTCTAGGCCAGGCATGGGCAAACTTCAGCTCTCCAAATGTTTTGAACTCTTACTCCCATAATTCTTAATAGCCAGTAGACTGTTAGGAATTGTGGGAGCTGAGGTTCAAAACACCTTGAGGGCCGAAGTTAGCCCATGCCTGGTCTGGACCAAAGAGAATTGTTTTGGAGGGTAAAAACTGAAACCTTCAAGTAAATAAGAAGTTCTCCTGGTACTACTCTGTTTCCCCTAAAATAAGACATCCCCAGAAAATAAGACCTAGTAGAGATTTTGCTGAATTGCTAAATATAAGGCCTCCCCCGAAAGTAAGACCTAGCAAAGTTTTTGTTTGGAAGCATGACCGCCAAACAGAACGCCAGAGCATGCAGGATTGGTAAATGTACGTACCATAGAGTGTTGTACATGGAAACAATGGTAGTAACAAGAAATTCTTGATAGGATTTACAGTTTGTCTGGTTGACTATGTTGGTTTGTGATGACAACTGCTGTACAGTATATAATAAATGTTCTTTTTTTTTGTTCAACAATAAATGTGAATTCTTCTTCATGGAAAACTAAGACATCCCCTGAAAATAAGACCTAGCGCATCTTTGGGAGCAAAAATTAATATAAGACACTGTCTTATTTTTGGGAAAACACAGTAGGTTCTCCTCAGTCATATATGAAACAAATATACTAATCTGAGAGAGGTGGCCAAAAAAAGTTGAGGGACTACTCATCCCTACGTACTTATTTCTTTAACACAACAGGATTGAAATGAATTTCACAAGTGGGGATACACAAGAGAAGGCCTAGGCTGCTCCCAGATATTGGAACTCCCTTCCTAGGGAGGCTAGGCTGCCTCTCTCCTTATTGTCCTTTCATCAGCAGGTAATGAACTCAGACTTTGTTGAACTGGTTGTTTTAGTGTGCTGTGCTAATTGTATGATATGCTTTTAAATCAAATTTACATAGTTTTAAATCTTATATACAGTCCTAACTTTTAATCTTAACTTTCTGTGTTTTAGCTACATGTGTTCACAGATTTTCTTTAGATCTTGTAAGCCAATTAAACATCTCAACTTTGGGGACGGGGGGGGGGGGGGAGCACAGGGATATAAGATATAAACAAAGCAAGAGTATAGACTAGAATGATGGGTCAGGAGACTGTCTTCCTTAAATAAGTATGTGCCCCCTTTGTTCTCGTAGATGATATGAGGATGTTAAAAGAGATGGACAGGATTGGTCCAACCAGTCACACGAACACAACCTACTATAAGACCTTCAGTCAAACAATGCTTTCGCCAAAGCATTGGCGATGACTCTGTCAGTCTAATACATACATTGTGAATCATTCTCACTTAGAAATATTTTAGTACTAAGATTATCATATTATGCAAATCTAATGTGTGCTGTAATTTTGGAGACAACACGTAGCCAAAAAAGGTGAACATTCGATTCAACTAAATAAGGTATTTGTTTTACTCCACACCCTACTAGATGTGTGTGTGTGAAAGTTATGTATACTTTCAGATACAGGTTGATCACTCATATTTGATAGGGGTGTGCACGATTCCATTTGGAGCTACAGGATTCGGAAAATTTCAGAGATCCAGGAGCCAGATTGTCAAAAACGGACTGGACAGGACCCAACTGAAGGATCAGTCGGAGCGGACCATGTGGCAGCGGATTTTTCAGCTGCATTCGGCTGCTCCATGATTGACAAGAACAAACGCATAAGGGTTTTTCCCCCGTTACTCTTGCCAGAGCCAATCAGATGAAGTGACCTTTTGCAAAGCTGGTCTATATATACCAAGGCTCCTCTGTGTCTATCTCAGTGCTGCTGCTGTTTAGGATCATTTTTTTGAGAATTCCAATCTTTCTCTTGGGCATTATATCATTACTTCGTTTAGTATCTTCCTTAGTTACGCCTTCTTTAGTAATTTCTCTAGGGAGGTGTGGGTGGGCATGCATTTTTTTTTGGGGGGGGGAGCTGTGAAAGGGCATTTTTTGTTTAAATGTTTTACCTTTTTTTGCTTTAACTTGACTGAGTGAGTGTGGGATAGGTTTAGGGAAGGGAGGGATAGCCTGACTCCCTTGAATCCCCACGGGGAGAAAGGTTAGTAATATTATTTCAATTTCAATCCCTCTCCAGCTCTACCTTTTGCCTTGTGTGTACTTCTGTACCAGCAGCCGCTCCCCCCCGCCCCAATATTTTAAAATTACAAAAAAGCCCTGTAAAATCTATTTGTAAAACTTTTAAAAATTTCCTAAAAATTGGTAGATGAGTGAATCTTTCTAAAACTTTGAAGGAATGATGTTCTACTCTTGTTCTGTCACAGTGGAGAAATTAAGGAATACATCTTTTGGGTTTTTTAAAATACTTTTTTTTGTAAAATCTTTAAAAATTGCCTAAAAGCAGTGGATGACCCAAACTTTCTGAAATCTGACAGACTTGCAGTCATAAATGAGCCATACAAGTTTTGCCAGTTTTGTCTCAATATCCATAAAAATGATGGAAAAATGAGCCTTGGGAAACTTGTCACCAATGGGCCGGATCTTCCTGGAATGAAAATGGAACTTCCGGTTCTATTTCCCTGGAAAACAGAACAGTATGGTTTTTGGGTGTTGTGCACACCCTTAACATTTGAAATTCCAAGTCCAAAATACTCCAAATATTTATATGTTTGGCTGAAACAGCAGGATCAGCCAAACACAAACTTTAACATACTATTACCTTCAGGCTATATGTACAAAGATGTATACATGAACTTCATGTTTAGACTTGGGTCCCATTTCCAATATCTCATTATGTACATATATTCAAATATATGTATTCCAAAATCAAGAAAGTTTGGATATCTAAAACAGAAACCTAATTTGAAAAATTTGATTACATTTCTCACGGTAGAAGACAAAAGACTTAAATGTAGAATTCACCAAAATGAAAGAGTTGATGTTACTGTGGCAGAGATATAAGTCTTACTGAAGAACAAACTTAACACTGGATACAAACTAAAGAACTAGTAATAGAATTTGCCAGAGCTTCCAAAAGTGCTAATGAGAATTGCGGGTACCTAATGAAGGGTAAAGAAAAAGGACAAAAATCAGAAAATAAGGGGATGTGCTATCTGTAAGCAGAATGGAATATGACTCAGCCTAGTCCAAAAATAGTTTTCTCCTCTTCGACAGCTCAAGTCACTCAGATGAGCTGGTGGTTCAAAAAAGGAGAGTACAAGTCATCCTTTTCAGGATGTCCTCTCCCATGAGACTGTCAGTTCTTAGTACCACAACTAAACATACCACATTTTACTTTTCAACTGTACCTACAATCCATTATAAATATTTATAGGAACTAAACATAATGTGAAAATACATTAAGCCTTCAGATACAAACTGTGGTATAATTCTGTTCAAAAGATATATAGAATGCAATAAGCAAGCAGCTAGGTAAAACTGGAGGCAAAATAGCAAAAAGCTGGAGTTTCTCTGTGGTTATTACACTCCTGTCCACAGAATGCTATGAGGGCAATAGAACATATGAAAAGCATAAGAGTGGAGTAAGATTGTCTAAGAATTAATGGAGTGGGAAGATGCTGAAGGCAGAATGAGGGACTGTAGAAGGGAAGAACACTTGGTCTTTAAAGAATTTCAATTTTACCTCTGTCTACCTTGTTTCCCACCCCACACCCAAATCAGTACGGCCTATTTTTTTCAGGTGCGGAGCTAGGAATGGTAGGATGGAGGCAGCAGTGGCAGAAGCAGGGAAAAGGGAAATATTTGGTTTCTGTTTCTGAACACTTAGGAAGAGAATGGGGGAAACTGAGAAACAATGACAGACAACAGGAGCCTTTTGTTTGAGGTAGTATCTGGGTGAAACAAACTGCGGGTGGTGCAACAAAGGCAAATAATATCAGCAGTCGGGAAACCTCAGCAGCAGCAACTGTCTACTTTGCTATCTGTCTATGAGACAGTTAAAAAGATCTACTTTCTATTTCTTTCCTTATTGCTGATACTGCAGCTTTCGGTCAAACTGTACTTCCATCCCCGCCCTCCAAAATAACCCCAAAAAAGCTAATTTGAACTGGAGGCTTTCCTCATGGTCACTAAGGAGGAACTAGGCTACAAATGGAGGCTCCATGACCTTGTATTCCCAATCTCATTATTTATTTTAATATATCAAAGTATGGTATATTGGCTCTTATGCAATAAGGTATTAAGATATTAAGCAAACTCATGTCGAGATAGCTGAAAGAGCTTAGATTTATTTACAACTAACAATTTCTGGAAATTACTATCAATATTTTAAAAAGCTAAAATAGTCAAAAGTTAATTCACTAGAACTTTACAAAAAGCAACAGAAAGACCTCAAGGCCAGAGGTGTGCATGAAAATTTTTCCATCGTTTCCTTCATGCTGTTGTTTTGTGCCAACCGATCGTATGCATGAAACGACAGACAACATTTTCGTACGAAACGATAGGCAACATGATAATGAAAGCCACACAGTTATCGTGCTAGTTTTCGTTTTCTGCCACATGGCCTCCATGGCTACAATTCACTTTCTCATGCGTCAGAGGAGGAGACGGGGAGGTGATCCTTGGCCAATCGGAGGCCAAGGAATCACTGAAGTGGGCTGGGCAGGGAGTGTATATAAGGGGAGGACTGCACCCAAAAGAGCCATTTTCTGCCGTTGCTGGGCTGTGGTCTGGTTGGGTTTCGCTGCTGTGCTGTCTCCGCTTGGGCTGGGGTTGCCCTGGGTTGCCTGGCTGGTGGGCGGCTTGCCTTCTTTCTGCCTTCTTGCCTCTGGTGAGGGCACTAAGTAGGGACTACTGGGGGACTTGGGGGGGGGGGGGTTGGACTGGCTGGTGGGTGGCTGCTGTTGCTTGCCTCAGTTTAGAAAGTTTTCCTTTCATTGGGTAATTTCTTTCCATCCTTTCCCTTCTCAGTCTGCCTTGGTCCTCCCTCCGTTCCCTTGAGTGTTTTATTTTTATTTAACATTTTTGAAAGCAAAAACTTTTGGAGGGTTTCATTGTAATCCCCACCCCCCAAGTGCACTGCCTTGCTGGGGATTGGGGAACAAACAGTTCTGCCTGGCTGGCTGCGGAGAGAGCTAGCTTATTTTAAAACTACTTTAACAATATCAGGAAAAGGGGCTGGGATTTTTCAAGTGGGTTTGGCTGGGGAACTTGTGAGTGTGTAGTTCAAAATCACCTTCTTCCTCCCGATAACCCTCCGATTGGTTATTTATTATTATTTGTTTAAAAATAAATAAATTCAAAAGGAAATAATTTCTGCTTGAGTTAACTTTCCTATCATTTGGCTCTAGTTTTTTACTCCGCCTTGGACCTCCCTCCCTCTCCTTGGCAACAATAAAGATAGGAAGGATACTGACTTGTTATATTATTACTTTAGTATATTTTTTTCTGAAAGCAAATATACATTTCTTCTGGAGTTTACTTTGTAATCCCCTACCCCCAAGCCCTCCCATTGCTGCCAATGGCACAAAAATGTTAATGTTTTTTGTTTGCGAGACGAAAATTAATGTCGTATAGGCGGCCCATTTTTGTTAGTGGGACGCAAATACGAAAATGCCATGATACAAATGAAACTACACAAAACGAACAGCAATTCCATACAAAAGCACAACAGTACTTAAGGCAGTTGTGTGATTTTCAAATCCAAGATTTCATGTCACTTAATGAAATACATGGTATGCTTTCTCACTGACAGGAGTGATATAAGCATATATTCAAGTACAGAAACCAGATACATTATTGAACTAATTCTTTGCAATGACTCAATCATATACCCCTATTCCACGAAAGCACAAGGTTTCAGCATTTCCTCTTGCACACAAACACCAGAAAAAAAATACACGCACAAGGGCACTTGGACCATAACCTGAAGGGTAGAGCCTTTACAGTTGCTCAATTACACTCCTGAAATAGGCATTAAATTCAAGAATGCACAGAAAGATATAAGAGAATTCATTAAAAAACAGTGTTTGACATATCTAGGATAGAGGAATGAGGAAAGTGTTGTTTCCCAGGACAACATCAAGCCCACAAATATACCAAATAGCCCTGCAGAGCTAATAAATGGCCAATAATGGAACCAAATTATTATTTTGCCTATGTCTGATACTGGTGATGGAGTCTATAATGGATATGGTAGGGTTGGGTGGTATCAATGAGTTACTTTTTGATAGCAAAATAATTATTCCTGCATCTATAAAGATAGAAAAATAGGAGCTGTTGGAAGATTCAATATGTGAATCAGTAGAAACATGGAGACAATACTATTCCTTACTAGGCTAGGAGCTTCATGAACATCCCTTCCCACTTTTCATTCCTTATATTCAGCTTTTTAGTGACCTTATTTAGTGACCATTTCTTCAATTCATGTCAAACAGAACTAGATTTTATGGGGGGGGGGGGGGGATGAAGAACAAGATAGCAAGGAATTGAGATTCTAAAACATCTATTAAATAAATAAAAGTTCCACCTGTGCAAATACACCAATGCAGCTTCTTAGTATCAAAGAATTAGAAGTCTTTAGCCCAACAAACGGCATGTTCTATGCACAAATTCCTACCCTCTGAATTTCCAGTAATTATTACTGTTCAGGTTCTAAATTGCTGTTGATGTTGTTTTATGTGGTTATAATGTTTTAATTTTGCTGATTTGTGTTTTAATCCATGTTGATTGGGCTTGTCCTCATGTGAGTCCCTTTGGGAAGATGGAGGCGGGATACAAAAATAGTTATTATTATATTATTATGTTTTGATCTTGATTTATACTTCCATTTTTATTTAATGTTTAAGTTTTATTCTTGTTCATACCATTGTAATATTTGAAAATTTTAAAACTATTTTGACTGATTTTTTTTATCCACAATTTGGAATGTTGTTGATTTTTGTTTTCCTGCCCTTCTCTAGGTGATGTAACTTATAAAGATGATATACCTTCCAATTTCTAAACAGAAGAGTCAGTCAATATTGTATACTTCAACTACAACAACATATTTCTTTCAAACCATAAAAGTGAATATGAGAGAGAGAAGCTCCCAACTTTATCAGAAATTTGCTAGAAATGAATTTTAAAAAGAATATGGAGCATTAAAAAGATACACTTTCTGAAATCTCATCCTTTGGTTTTGGAGCTCATCAATAAAGAAACTACAAAATTGGATGGTGTTATGTGTTCCTGGCCATTCTTCTTTCCAATACAGCTCTTTCTTTTCTTTAGGCAACAGAAGAACAAGTGATATAATACATAATATTCACCACAGGAAGTCAGGAGAAGTCCTGTAACAGGAGTTTGGATTACAGCCATTCCTTTTCCAAATAGTACTACAGTGCTACACTAATATTGTAAAGGTAAAAATAATAATTGAGGGATTCAGTATTTAAAGTATTATTATTTCTACACTACTTTATGCTGCTGTAATATGAATATTTTATATTTAACGCTATATTTTGTATTGTTTTATTTTCTACTTAATACTATTCCAAGTAGTACTAAATTATTATACTAACACTTTAAAAGCAAAATGATTTCTGAGAGATTCAGTATTCAAGGCATTATTGTTTTATACTACTTTATGCTGCTGTACTATGAATATTTTATATTAAACGTTGTACTTGAATTTTATTTTATACTTAATACTGTACTTTTATTTTATTTCTACTTTACTGATCATTGACCAAAATAAAGATTCATTTATTCATCCATGTTGTTGTGTGCCTTCTAGTTGCTTCCAACTTCAGGGAACTCCATCACGTGGTTAAGTATAAATTGCTAAAGGAATCACATTCCACCTGTAAATTAGATTTCAGAGGAAGAAAATGGCAAATCACAATCTAAATATCACATGCTTAAAGAAGTCCTATGAAATTCATGAGATCTCCATAGCCCAACAGGTAACTTGAAGTGACATACAGACACACAGTTCCCCAAAACTGAAACCATATCCTCTTAAAAATAAATATATTTCCTGTCTTGGAAATAATTCTTCCTTCCCCCATAAATATTTTCTATCTTTTTAAAGTCCCTGGAAAAAAATCACCAAAGAAAATGCAATTTTGGAGAGCTTTATGTAAATGTTTAGAAAAATCCAATCCCATTTGAACTCAGAATTAAATTAATACTTCGAAAAAGTAGTTTAAAGAGGCTCCTAAACTATTACCATATATACTCGAGTATAAGCCAACCCGAATATAAGCCGAGGCACCTAATTTTACTACAAAAAACTGGGATAACCTATTGACCCAAGTATAAGCCGAGGGTGGGAAGCGAAGCAGCTACTGGTCAATTTCCAAATTAAAAATAGATACCAATAAAATTACATTAATCAAGGCATCAGTAGGTTAAATAATGTATATATACGGATACAGATATACAGGTACATGGATCTATATGTATACAGGATTTGCAAAGACCTCCAAATGTGACCAAAATATGCATATATGATATGATATGAATGGAAGAGTGAAAGAGAGCTAGTTCATTTGAAGACACCAGTCTGTAAAGCCTGCAAACAATTAACTACCTGCACAGGAATTGTAATTAAAACCTGCTAATGAGACCTGAAATAGTTGATCTGCCTAGCAAACTGTGATAAGAACTGCGACTGATAAGAGAAATGTTTACATCTGTTAACATCTGTCAACATTTGCTAACTTGATGAACTTTTGGGACAGAGTTGCTAACACCAATCAAGAGGAATCAACATCTGGTCCAGGAAACTGAGGATATTCCAGGATGGAAGACGTCTATCACTCATTTACAACTTTGGAACAACATCATCAGCAAAATATTGCTATATAAGTGACCTTATGACAGTCCAGAAGGTGTGACAGCGACGCTGTTCACCCGCCATGCTCAGTGGAGATGGTGTATTTGGGAGTGGCAGATCTGCTATGGGAAAGCAGGATTCTGTTCACTGTTTGGGGCCTCCTTTTCTCAGGGAAAGAGGAAGGAGTGCATTTTGAAGTCATGGTCTTTTGAAGTTTTGGCGTTTTGGAACTATATCTTGGCAGGCAGCAGTGGAAGCTGGGTCTGGCCTAAGCAGGTGCTTCTCCAAGAAGGGAGAAAGAATATGGTAATATTTGTGTGCATGAAGATGGATGCATGTTGTGCGTGAATGAAGAATGAAAATGTAACCCCCCCCCCCCCCCGTTTGTTTCTTAGCCAATGTAACTGTAGGTTGTTTGTGAAATCCAATGTAGTTGCATAGAATTTGTATGTTTGTATGTCTAAATGTTGTTCTTTGTTTGTTCTATAAAAGTTCTCTCAGACTGAAATTGCAATAAAAAGAACCTATGCTTTAAAGTTATTGAAAAATTATTCATAACATTTTTGGTGTCAGAAGTGGGATATTCTGTTCAGTCTGAGCAGGATGTTTTAACATTTGTTTTAAAAGTCTTCATGACACAAACATATGAGGGGGAAATTCATATATAAAATTAATGTATATAGATAGATACAGATATATATAAGTACATAAGGATTGCAAATGCATGTAGGAGAGTTTAACAAATATTTCAGGGGAAATGCTTTTATAAGATTAATGGATATATATTTTTCTTCTTCCTGACTTGCAAGGACTTCTCTCCCTTTTCAAAACATTCCCTTGGTTAAGAGCGAGGGAGGCTTTGGAAAACACACTGATAAGGGAGGGTAAGAGAGAAATATATCCTACATGGCCTCCAGGTTCTGTTGCCCGGCCTTGACCTTGACCTCATTATAAGCCGGGGGAGGCTTTTTCAGGTTAAAAAAAAGGACTGAAAAACTCGGCTTATCTTCAAGTATATACGGTAATTTCAACCCCCATTCTAAATCTTAACAAAAAACATACGCAATGTACAAAACTCAAGTTTCTAATAATTAGCAATTTGCATGACAATTCAAAAAAATTCCCTTAGTTTACTGCCAGTTTCCTCAGCTACAGAGATACAGCTATATAGCTTCCTCACTCTTCTAACTTCAGCTTAATGAATTTTTCATGGTTTGAAACATTTATTAGCCCCCTTTCAGCCATAGCTCACTGAATGACTTACAACATAAGATACAATGAAATCTGACAAAGACACATTTAGAAGGCTGATAAAAGTCCAGTATGAAATTAGAACATATATTTAACTAACCAGTAGCTCATTAAAATTAACAAAAGACAAACTTTCAGCATGCAACATGCATAGTATGGCTATGACTTCAGATCTGTACAATGGGAAATCAAGCAAATGATTCATTTTCACTCATAGTCATGGAGGAAAGTCTGGGAGAAAGGATAAATAAAGCTCAAATATTGGGAGAAAGTAAACAGTTAACTGTAAAATTACTTGTAAAGTTGACAGCAATTCATGGGGTATCAAATTTTCAGAATAATTATTTTTCAGGGTCAGTATTATTGAATGTTTGCTCAATATAAATTTAAATTTTGTAAAAAGACTAGAACACCATTTCTATGACACATGACATTAAACTAGGGATGGACCAAGAGCAGCACTCCAGATGTGGTTGGGATTGAAGTGCCTAGAAACTTCAATTACCATAATTAGTGCACTTTTGCACTAAAGGAAGGAACAGAGTGAGAAAAGCAATAAAGATGCCTATTAATTATCAATAATTAAGTTATAAAATCATAGCAGCAAAGAGTTATGGGGTGAAAGGAGATGTATCAGGAGATTCCAGACAAAACGCTGGAGAAAAAGACTCTGCTTTTCACGTTGCATCCTTCTGCAGCTAGGTGGAATGAGTTTTGAATTAAAATAGTACTACAGTAGAGCCCCGGTTAACCGAGCTCCAGTTAACCAAGACTCTATTACCCAAGGCGCCGCCGAGGGTGCCCCTCCCTCTCCTTCTCTCAAATTCGAGAGAAGGAGAGGGAGAGGGAGGAGGAAGTGCCCTGCGAGGCGCTTCCCAAGGGGCGAGGGTTTGCCAAGGGATGTTCCTCAGTGAGACCTCAGCCCAGGCAAGCACCTCATCTTTGCTGCTGCCTAGACAGCAGCGATGGCGAGGTGCTTCCCAAGGGGCGAGGGTTTGCCAAGGAATATCCCTTGGCCAGACCTCGCCCTATCCGAGACATTCAGTTATCCAAGATGGGGCCCACCTCTTTATCTCGAATAACTGGGACTCTACTGTATAACCAATATTTTTAACAGTTATTCCAACCTACAGAACAGCAGCAGAATTTTATAAGAGGAAACATGGTTACAACATTCTTTGCATTTCTTCACTTAGCAGAGGGTGGAATAACCATCAAGCAAGAGAGACCTGAGGAAAAAGACATAACAGCTACAGAGTATTTGGGCGTTCTACAGAATAACATAAAACTTGCGGAAAACATACAGATAAGAGAGAAGGCTGGAAAAGAAATGGGACAGATGAAAGGCCAATCCTAATTGGTTATACAACTGTGTTGGAGAAACACTAACCAAATATTCCGACTTGTGTTTCTTACACACCTAGAAAATAATAATAATAATAATAATAATAATAATAATAATAACAACACAGTAGAGTCTCACTTATCCAACACTTGCTTATCCAACGTTCTGGATTATCCAACGCATTTTTGGAGTTAATGTTTTCAATACATTGTGATATTTTGGTGCTTAATTTGTAAAATCATAACCTAATTAGATGTTTCATAGGCTTTTCCTTAATCCCTCTTTATTATCCAACATATTCGCTTATCCAATGTTCTGCCAGCCCGTTTAGCTTGGATAAGTGAGACTCTACTGTACTTTATTTATACCCAGCCCCATCTCCAAATAAAGGACTTGGAGCAGTTTCCAATCATAAAAAACATAATATATACATAAAACAACTGGGTGACATAATAATTTAAAGCAAGTCAAAATTAACACTAAACAATCAACACATAAACAAGTATTATATAAAACAACTAGCTGTGCCCGGCCACACGTTGCTGTGGTGTTGTCTAGTGGTGTTGGTGAGAACTTGTTGAGGTAGTGGTGGTATTGAATGTCTGTTGTATGGTTGTCTTTATGTTTAGTATGCATTTGGTTGTTTGTGTACTGTGAAAGTGGTGAGGGTAGAGGTGGGTCTATGTCCCTGTGTAGTATTATATAGTATTTATACGTTGTCCATGTATTGTGAATGCTTGGATTGTGTCCTGCTGCATAGTAGAAAGGGTTGGGCCAGAATGGCCCGTAGGGGTCTCTCCAAACTCTTGGATTCTATGCTTCTATTATTATTATTATTATTATCATCATCATCATCATCATCATCATCATCATCATCATCATCATCATCATCATCATCATCATCATCATCATCATTATGTAGAGGCTAGATGGCCATCTGTCAAGAGTGCTTGGATTGTGTCCTCCTGCATGGTAGAAGGAAGTTGAGCTGGATGATCCTTAGGGGTCACTCCAAACCTTAGGATTGTATGTTGTTGTTGTTATTATTATTATTATTATTAGTACTAGTATTGAGAGGGTGGGTGGCCATCTGTTTGGAGTGCTTGTATTGTGTCCTGCATGGCAGAATTGGGTTGGACTGGATGGCCTTTAGGGGTGTCTCCTAACTGTCTGGTGCTATGATTCGATGTGTATTATTATTGTGCAGATACTGGATGGCCATCTGTCAGGAGTGGTTGGATTGTGTCCTCCTGCATGATATAAGGAAGTTGAACTGGATGATCCTTAGGGGTATCTGCTAACCTTAGGATTGTATGATATTCTTATTCTTATTGAGAGGCTGGCTGGCCATCTGTTGGGAGTGCTTGGATTGTATCGTCCAATGGCAGAGTTGGGTTAGACTGGATGACCTTTAGGGGTCTCTCCTAATTGTCTGATTCTATTATTCGATTTGTATTATTACTGTGCAGATCTTGGACGGCCATCTGTCAGGAGTGCTTGGTTTGTGTTGTCTTGCATGGTAGAAGGAAGTTGAACTGGATGATCCTTAGGGGTATCTCCTAACCTTATGATTGTATGATGATGATATTATTATTATTATTATTATTATTATTATTATTATTATTATTATTATGAGGCTAGGTGGCCATCTGTTGGGCATGCTTGGATTGTGTCCTCCATGGCAGAATTGGGTTGGACTGGATTACCACAGTAATTATTATCATATTACAGTAGAATCTCACTTATCCAATATTCGCTTATCCAGTGTTCTGGATTATCCAATGCAGTCTGCCTTTTAGTAGTCAATGTTTTTGTAGTCAATGTTTTAAATTCATTGTGATATTTTTGTGCTAAATTTGTAAATACAGTAATTACAACATAGCATTACTGAGCATTGAACTACTTTTTCTGTCAAATTTGTTGTATAACATGATGTTTGGTGCTTAATTTGTATAATCATTACCTAATTTGATGTTTAATAGGCTTTTTCTGAATCCCTTCTTATTATCCAACATATTCACTTATCCAACGTTCTGCCGGCCTGTTTATGTTGGATAAGTGAGACTCTACTGTATATTTATAATCTTATATTATCTGCTTAGAACTTGATTATATGAGGCCCCTTCTACACAGCTGTATAAAATGCACACTGCAGTGAATTATCTGGCAGTGTGGACTCAAGATAATCCAGTTCAAAGCAGATAATATAAGATTATAAATGGGTAATATAGCTGTGTAGAAGGGCCTTGAGTCTACACTGCCATATAATCCAGTTAAAATCAGATAATCTGTATCTTATAGGCAGTGTGGAAGAGGCCTGAGGCCTAACTGTGCCTGTCCCCTGGGCTGAGTAGGTTGCTAAGAGACCAAGTGGGCAGAGTTTAGCCTTGTAACTGGCAGCAATTGGATAAAACACAATTATTCCTCTCCCTCTAATTAGGACTTTTTCTTTTCTTTTTGTTGTATGAACGTAGAGGCATGGATGAGGGGTTGTATTGCCAAGTTTAGTGTTTCTGAGATGTGTAGTTTTGTTGTTTTGTCCTACGCCGATTTTTTTTATCCTTTTATATATATAGAGATTTAAACAAGCTTTTAAAAGACAAAGCAATGGGCTTTCTTTTAAATGGTAGATCACAACGTAATCATCCTTGCTCTAAGCTCTGCAGTTCACCATGCTTTTAAAAAATAGTCATACACAATCTGTTTTTAGGGAGTACATATAAGGCAGTGATGAGAAGAGACTTTCTCTCTCCCAACTGCACTGATTTCCATTGTTATGCCAGCAATAATCTATCACTGGATCCTACTCATTAAAATAAAATCTACAGCTACAATTCTGTATCACCTACTTAGATATGTAACCATCTTAAATTGCTAAGTAGTTTCTCCTACCTCAACCAATGCAATCTTTACTGGACAGAAGCTGCTGTGAGTGACAAGCATCGGTTCTGCTGTCAATTGAGAAGCAACTGACTGACTTTTCTGTCCCACCCCAAGAGCAATCTCTGGTGCAACAGTCAACACCAGGGTCCCTGCCACAATTTCACCCACACTACAGATTGTTCAAATAAAAGGTCTGAGTAGACAAAGCAATCACCTGCTTCCTGATTAATAGGGGAAAAGGCCCAATGCTCGCAGCTACTGGTGCCTGGAAAATGAGCACTAGAATGCTTTCATGATCCCTATGCCCTAAATATTGGTATCCCAAATATTAACCAGTCATTAATGCATAACTGTTGTTAGAGATTTGCAAATGCCTCAATGAATTCCAACCCACATCTTTAAACACAGACAGATCTACTTAACTAATGAAGTTTGAAAGAAAAAGAAATTTCAATACACAAATACCAAGAAGTCATTAAAATAATGGTTTATGCTACATGTTTGGTCTTGTTTTATTATAAAAGATGTGCTTTGATATTACAATGAATGGTGTTTTTAAAAAGGCAACACTTACCAGTATCAATCAATAATTAATAACAGTCATAGACCAGCATAAACACTTACCAGTAACTACTATGCTGCTCATGTTAGTGGTCGGGCTACTGAGTACACTGCCTGAAAGAAGCTCGTCAGATCCTCTCTAAAAAACAAAAGAAACAGTAAGTAATTTGCCATTTAAACATATAAATATTATTACTTTAACTGTTTTAATCGTTTTAGTTTATTGTATATCAGTGTAACGGCATCAATTGCCACTTGTAAGCCGCCCTGAGTCCCCTCGGGTGAGAAGGGCGGGGTATAAATAATTGAAATAATAAATAAATAATACTAAGATGTTATTTTACATACTTTTTAAATTAAAACCTTGAAGAATAAATCTAGAGGCATCCATATAGTATTTTTTCTTTTCTGGTTTTTTTTATTTATTCAGATACCAAGGTGCTTTCCAAATCACATACAGAACCTCCATAATTGTGGGACCGGTATTTGTGGTTACATTTATGCATGTCAAACAAAGCATGTACTCTCCAGGCATTTTCTAAACCATTTAGTATGATTCTATGGTATTCTTGAGTTGGAAGTTCTTCCTTTCAATAGGACTTGCTATTATCTTGCTATTTTATGTATCCATGTGAGGTCTGGGAACATATCCCCTGCAGATACAGGGGTCATACTGTACTATGGTTACAGGCTCAATTATGAACAGCTCAATTAATAACTTACAAGACAAAGGAAAGCGCTGGCTACTTCTCCCCTTAAATTTAGCATGTTTATCCACTGATTTTTGTCATGATTCATATTTGAGCAGTATATGCTTCAGTGTTTTTGTGAAACCAAGTAACTCACTAAATACTTCTCAGTTTGAAACAAAAACATCAGTTCAGCTCCATCAAATACATCCCAGAAGTTTAAATATAAAGTGTATTAAGTGTACATTCACATCATTCCTCATTTGTACGCTTAATTGTCAAACTCTTCTAAATCCAATTTAATGAGACTGGCATTATTAACAGTGATATTATTTAATCCACTTTCTAGAACAACAGTAGTGATAAAAAGAGAGATTCAGAAAGAATAAAAAATATGGTCTGTATAATATCTTTCAAGAGTTTTGCTTTGCATTTGTCTATAAGATTTGACAACCAATCAGGTTTTGCTTTGTGAATTGTTTGGTTGGTTACAAGTATTTAGTGCAGTCTTCTGTTCCCATAATGGCTATTGAATCCCCCTCAATGGATTTGACGTGGTGAGGGGGCTTGCGTGTTCCAATGAACCTGAGGGCACAACCATAGGAGTCACACACTCCCAGGAGTGGCCACAGGGGAGGATCCAGACCATAAGCAATCCAAAGACCCAAAGACCTCAACGGCAGAGCAGGCGGAGGATAACATGGTACATGTTACAACGGCTGTGAAGGCGGAAGAAGGCTGCAACAGACTGAGAAGCCACTCTTGTTGTGTTAATCACACCACTGCTGGGACCTCAATCTGTGAAGACTGTGTTTTGACCGGCCGTGCACCGACCTCCACACATTAAAAAAAAAAATCACGCACAGACGTCTTCCAAGAAATGGAGGACCATCATCCTCAAACTACGAGGGATTGCCTAAGTAAGTAAGGCTATTGAATACCCAAACAAAGCCCACAAATTGGGCATCTTTCAAATTATATTTTGAAACAAGCAATATGTAAAAATGACAGCAATCTCTAATATTGGAAGAATTAACCTTGTCCACCCACATCCCCCTGAATTCTTCTAGCCCTCTTCTAAAGCTGCCTAAATGTTAACCATCATTACAATCCATGGAAGTCACTTTAATGTATATACTGTGTAAAAAAATGTCCTTTTGTCCACTTGAATCTCTCACTAATAAACTTTACTGGATGATCCCTAGTCCCAATATGAGAAAGAAGGGGAGAGGAATCTCGTTCTTTGCATTGTCTGCGCCATGAATGATTTTGAAAAAGGGCTATCATAAATATTCCCCATTGACATTTTCTCTAAGCTATGTTATATGAAAAGGTGTAAGTTTTTCTCATACAAGATTTGTTACAGCCTCAAATGATTTAGTTTTCCTCTTAACCTCTTTGTAGTGTTATGTTCAGAATCACACAATATCCAACATGTAATTTACCTTTTTTTACATCATTTGTACACTAAGTCCCCTCGGCGAGATAAGGCAGGTTATAAATATTATTATTATTATTATTATTATTATTATTATTATTATTATTATTATTATTATTATTATTAAACATTTTTCATAGGGTATTTCACTTCAAATCTCCAAACAACATGTCCATATCAATTTGAAAAGAAAAGAAATATATGTGGTAGCATTCCTACAGATCCTATTCTTAATCTGGATTCTGAGTCAGAACAGACATGACCTACATTACTACAAGTGGCTGACAAAGTGTTCTCCTCACTGTCTCACAGGTTACCTTATAATACTCCTTTTATCATTAAGAACTCTGTTAACAGAATGGAGATAAAATACTACAATCATTGTCATAGAACAAGCCTTAAATAGTCAATAAATTAAAATGGGCACAAGGAATTGTGAGATCAGAAGAATCTGCATTATTTTCAACTGACTAATTTGCCATCCTGATTTAATCAGGAGAAATTCCGGGTCATTTTAACTCTCTCTTGTATTGCCATGCTAAAACCCGTGATATACCTCCATTTGTTCCACCATGGGAAAACCTAAGACGCTACTGATAAGATCTATTTTCTGAGACTTATTTTCATTGCAATTTTTTTTAGGCTGGGTTTAAGCATGGTTCTGCTTGCCCTGATGACTGAATGTGCAGGGACAATAATGCAGGACTTCAAGTTCAGCACCTTATCGGTAACTTTTGATCTCACTAGACACAATAATTTTCTGGATAGGATAAGTTAGTAGCACTTTCATACTTGAATGGCTGATCCCAGAAGTTAAACCTGAACAATCTGCTGCTTAGTCACTCAGCATTTAAAATACGAATCTCTCAATATTCTCTGTATATAAACCCATTGCACAATATCATCTGTGAAGAGAAATCTCTAGAATGTACAAGATAACTAGTGAAGTAGTGCCTTGAGTCACTGATGGGATAAAAAAAGAGTGTGTAAAAGGTAACAGGAACTTGATTCTGACAGGTTGGAGTTCTCTAGGTACATAGTTTATATGGTCAAGTACTGTCCCTGAAGCCTTTCACTGTGTGGTGCATTAATTGCAACCACTAAAACCATTAGACTAGTTCTGATGGATTAAAATAAAGGCTCATCTGTGAGACAGAAAATGTTGTGAAGAGTTTGTACAACACTTTGCATAGAAAATCACTGAGATTTGTTCTAACTTGGATGCTGCAGTTGATGCAGTTCCAGTGGAAATAGCTATGGGTTCTTGCAGAGATGACAGTCACCATGTGTGTGCTAGACACTTGTCCTTCCTGGTTTATTAATCAGAGCAAAAAGAAACTGGAACTAGTCAATGCCTCCTTATGGGGCAAAGTTCCTTAGAAGGTAATTTCTGAGGCCTTTGTTGAAAGAGCCATCCTTGAATCACTTCATAATGGATAATGATCAGTCAATGTCCAATATAGTGTTTCCTCACTTATCGCGGGGGTTACGTTCTAGGACTACCCGTAATAAGTGAAAATCCATGAAGTAGAGACGCTATTATTTTAATATTTAATATTTATTTATTTATTGCTGCTTCTCCTCAGGGCTGCCCCCTTGCTTCGTGCCTGGCATATTCCTCTGGCTGCCTCTGCTCCTGCAGTCAAGGAAGAAGGAACGCTACTCCGCTCGGTCAGTAAGCAAGCGAGCGAAGGAGGGTGGGTGAGAGAGGTATGCCAGAGAGTGAGGAGGAAGCGGGGCTGAAAGTTAGGCTGATTCCTACCCTGTTTCCCCTAAAATAAGACATCCCCAAAAATAAGACCTAGTAGAAGTTTTGCTGAATTGCTAAATATAAGGCCTCCCCCGAAAGTAAGACCTAGCAAAGGTTTTGTTTAGAAGCATGCCCGCCGAACAGAACACCAGAGCATGCAGGATCAGTAAATGTATGTACCATAGAGTGTTGTACATGGAAATAATGGTAGTAACAATAAATTATTGATAGGATTCACAGTTTGTCTCCTTATGCTGGTTTGTGATGACAACTACTGTACAGTATATAATAAATGTTCATTTTTTTTGTTCAACAATAAATGTGAATTCTTCTTCATGGAGAAATAAGAAATCCCCTGAAAATAAGACCTAGAGCATCTTTGGGAGCAAAAATTAATATAAGACACTGTGTTATTTTCGGGGAAACACGGTATGGAGAATGAAAGGAGAGTGTGTCTGGAGAGAGAAGCATGGCAGAGAGTGAGGGGAGAGGGCAAGGCTGAGGGACTGATTCCTATGGAGAATCAGTTATACGTTTCCAGCATGGTCCGGCTGGAGCGGCGGTAGAAGCGCCTGGCCGCCTCTTCCAGGCTCCTGCCTCCTGCCCTCACTCTCTCTCACTCACCCTCCCTCGCTCACTGACCAAGCGGAGCGATTTCCTTCTTCCCTGGCTGCAGGAGCAGAGGCAGCCAGAGGAACATGCCAGGCATGAACCAAGGGGGCAACCTTGAGGAGAAGCAGCAATGGGGCAAATAAATAAATAAATAAATCCCCCCCATGAAAGAGCGAGTCCGTGATAAGCGAAGTAGCGAGGGAACACTGTATACCACTTTGGGGCAAGATATTAATTACCGCCTGAATTCATTCAATCAAATGTCAACTGTTAGTTCCAGCCAAAAGAAGGGACTATGAAAACATTAGCTGTATCCCTTCAAGAATCTTTCTCATCTTGTTATGTTGAATTATCATAGCATACATACTCAATTCGGGGGGGGGGGGGGGCACACACACATATCCTCCCTCTTGATACAAATGTCCACCAAAAACCTCAGATATATGCAAATACAAAAATCTCTCCCAAATTGAAAGAACCTAATTTCTTTCAAAATAAACAAGAGAAGGAAACATGACACTGAAACTCTTGTGGCAATTGAGTTTTGCCCCTTTCTGGTATCACACTGAGGAATAGGCCTTAGCTACACCAAACCTCTAATGCTTCACAAGTTGTAGAGTCTTCCAAAGGTTAAGTAAAAGCCATACAAGTTCCCATAAACAAAAAAAGAATGAAACGCCATCACTTTTGCTGCAAAAAAGCATCTATTAGTATTGCTGGTCATACAGCTAAATCCTTTGTTGAATGACAGGCACAGTAGAAGGACCAGAACAATGAGTAACTGAAAACAAAATTCCAGTTCAAAATCCTAGACTGAATGGTTGTATCTTAAAGATAATGTAACATCAGATGGAGTACCTGCTTAGTACAACAATCAGTTTAAGAGTGGGAAATTTAACAGGGCATGGTATGAAGAATACAAAATCCTAATAATGATGCATGGTATTCTATCATTTATTCACTCAAGTCCCTGATGGACTTGTGGTCTTAAGATACTGTACTGAGGAAGCAAATTGTCACTATGAAATGATTTAGCAGATAAACTGGTGTACAGAATAATTCATGACCGGTTGAATACAATGAAAGTAATGTGAAGTAATGTATAAGTCAGGCAGCTATCTGAACAAGGCCAGTTACTTTGATTTACTGGAGCCAAGACTGCCAAGCTGTCGCCCTCCATATCTTGCAAGACAACTGGTAGCATTCTTCACCACTGGCTATGCTGGCTAAGGCTGAAGTGAGCTGCAATCCAATAGTATGTGGAAGGCCACATTTTGTCCATCATTGCACTAAAACATGAAAATATTTATATGTTGCAATGTTTGTCTAAAGAAACATTGCACTTGAGACCTTTTGCATGCTCCACAAAGCTAAAGCTGCATGTAGATTCTCCAATCATCTGCATAGTCAGAAACTATATGCTGGATCAACATAGGTTGAAGCCTATGATCCAAGATAAACAACAAAGATTCCACAAGAAATGTCTTCTCAATACTGCTTCTTGTGCTGCTCTACAGTGCAAGCATCAGTCTTTCTAGTTCTGTTCTAGTCAAAAATGTGTTGCTTTGTAGAAAACATATCAGAAAGGGAAGTAAAGACTCTATGTATATATTTCAGATTTCAATATTAATGTCAAAAATACGTAGTATGATTTTACATAGGATTTGTGTTACATTAAAACTGTAAAGACAAATATCACTTTAGTAAAAGAAACAATCTATACACATAATAAAAGTGAAAATCTGTATGTGTGTATGTGGCACGGGTGTCCGTTCAAACAGACAGCCTCCGGCCCGCACAAACAGGCTATAGTTCCCAATGCTGAGAAGCCACCAAGTCACTCCATCCCAGGACATTGCAGTTACAGCGAGCACATCCCAGTGTTCCTTTGTCTCTCCATATGTATGACCACACCCACTGCAGCTCCGTGAACCCTTTCCTACCCTTTCCTATGGTACCCTGCTGGTTCTCTTGGACATCTCAGCAGCTTTCGATACCATCGACCACTGTATCCTTCTGGGGCGGCTCTCTGGGATGGGCCTTGGGGGTACTGCACTGCAGTGGCTCCAGTCCTTTCTGGAGAGCCGTTCCCAGTTGGTGAAGCTGGGGGACACCTGCTCGGACCCCTGGCCATTGACCTATGGGGTCCCACAAGGTTCTATTTTGTCCCCCATGCTTTTTAACATCTACATGAAACCGCTGGGAGAGGTCATCCGGAGTTTTGGAGTACGGTGCCATCTCTACGCGGATGACACCCAACTCTACTACTCTATTCCACCTAAATCCAAGGAAGCCCCTCGGATTCTGGACCAGTGTCTGGCCGCTGTGTTGGCCTGGATGAGGGTGAACAAACTGAGACTTAATCCCGACAAGACAGAGGTCCTCCAGGTCAGTCGTACGTCTGATCGGGGTATTGGGTGGCAACCTGTGCTTGACGGGGTCGCACTCCCCCTGAAGGCGCAGGTCCGCAGCTTGGGCGCTGGTCCGCAGACTCGGCGCTGACACTTGAGGCCCAGGTGTCGGCCGTGGCTGGGAGGGCCTTTGCACAACTAAAACTTGTGCGCCAGCTGCGACCATACCTCGAGAAGTCTGATCTGACCATGGTGGTCCATGCCTTAGTTACCTCTAGACTGGACTATTGCAATGCGCTCTATGTGGGGCTGCCTTTGAAGACGGCCTGGAAATTACAACTAGTACAACGTTCAGCAGCCAGGCTTTTAACTGGAGTGAATTACAGGGCGCGTTCAACACCTCTGTTTAAGGAATTCCACTGGCTGCCATTTATTTTCCGGGCCCAATTCAAGGTGCAGGTTATAACCTACAAAGCCCTAAACGGTTTGGGACCCACCTACCTTAGAGACCGCATCTCCCTCTATGAACCCACACGTTCTCTTCGCTCGTTGGGGGAGGCCCTTCTCTCGCTCCCACCACCCTCACAGTCACGGTTGGTGGGGACGAGAGAGAGGGCCTTCTCTGTTGTGGCCCCCCCGGCTTTGGAACTCTCTACCTAGAGAGATCAGGCAGGCCCCTACCCTCCTCTCCTTCCGGAAGAGCTTAAAAACCTGGCTCTTCCAAAAGGCCTTCGATGTTTAGTTGTTGCTGGATTGATCTATCTGTCCATTCCATAATAGTCCCATTGTTGTTGTCTTGCCATTTTATACCGCACTTTATTGTCCATTCAACTATGAAATTTCTTTTTCCCATTTCGTAACACTCTGCACTTTGCCTGGGATCTATGAATTAGTCTCCTGTTTTTAACACTGTATCCTGCTTGTTGATTTTAATCATTATTTTTATTGATGTTGATGTTTTTTACTGGGATAATTGTTTTATTGCTTTGTTACTGTTATTTGTTTGTTTTATTGGGCCAGGCCCCATGTAAGCCGCCCCGAGTCCCTTCGGGGAGATGGGGCGGGGTATAAAAATAAAGTTATTATTATTATTATTATTATTATTATTATTATTATTACACAGCAAACAGAGGAAATGATCAGCAACTAAACATAATGGAGAGAGAGGTTTGGGGAGAATTCACCATGACTTAGGAATTGTAGGCACTGGGATGTATAATTCACCTGCAATCTAAGAGCACTCTGAACCTCACCAACATTGAACCTGGAACTAACTTGGCACAGAGAGCCAACACGGGCAATTCTGCATACTGGTGGGGTTTGGTGAGGACTGACCTTGCCATCTGGGGTTATATTCACAGAACACCGAACCCATCTGATGACAGATCTGGACCAAACTTGGGACACAGACCCAACATGGCCAACTGGGGATACTGGTGGACTTTGGGGGTGACTGACCTTTATCTCAGGGAGTTACAGTTCACCTGTATTCCGTGAGTCCTCTGAATCCCACCAATGACAAATCTGGACCAAACTTGGCACACAGACCCAACACTGCCAACTTTGCATATTGGTGGACTTTAGGATGACTGGCCTTGGCATCAGAGAGTTATAGCTCACCCATATTCAGAGAACACTGAACCCAGCAGATGAGGGGTCTCAACCAAACCTGGCACACAGACCCAATATAGCCAATTTTGGATACTGGCAGGGTTTGGGGAGGATTGACCCATGATTTTGGGAATTGTTCACCCACATCCTTATGCATTTTCTAATGGGAGCATTCATAAAAAAAACATAAGGAAAGACTGGCATTTTTCAAATAAATAGCATTACACATTACCAAACTGATATGACAAAACATTCCAAAACAAAATATGCCCTTTTCAAATAACCCAGGCACTGCCGGGTACCCAAGCTAGTATTAAATAATCCAAAAATAAAATAATATGTAAACACTTAACTAATCTGGGAATCTGATTTTGCAACACATTCAACAAAGTGGTTTAAAACCAATATTTTTTTAAAAAAAGGATTAAAAATATGTTTCAGTCTACTTGGAATACATGAAGCTCAATCCAGAAGTTTTTTTCCCCAAGAGGCATCCACACCTCCCCCTAGCAAACTGTTTGTTCCCATTATACTATCTGACTGTGTAATGTTACAGACCTCATATCTGGGAGGTATTGGCACAATTGGACTCCAACCTTACTCCTTAGATAAAGCCTAATACAATCTAGATTGCTTTAAAAATGGCCTTGAGATGAGTATCTAGAGATGGGTGGGTGTACCTAAGTCTTACAGAATCACCAGATCCTTCCATGTCACACCTCTGGATCTATTCATTATAAAAGAATGGCTTTCACAATGTCCCCCCCCCCCTGAAAACTGTTTATAGAATATCCCAATTGTATTATGACATTGGAGCTGATGGAGGAATTAAATCAACCTTCATATGATCAGAATGTTTGTTCAAAGTTCAGTGTAAAACCTATAGAAGTTTGTGAGCAGGGCACTGCAGCTTGTGTGCGTATTAAATTGCAAAGACAAAATAGACTGAATTACCAGACATCACTCAGGTTTCCTGCCATTGTTGAGTGTTGGCAGAAAATGTCCATGCATTGTTTAACTGTAACTCGATTACTTAAAACATTCAAGTTTAAATTGTATTCCTTTATTTTAAGCATCGTAATATAGTCTTATTATAAAGACTTTTGAGACAGTTATGAGTCCCAACAGTGTGACAGGCACAAAAGTAAAAATTGTGACTCAATGAATGTTTTACATCCATAAAAACACTGAATATTGGCATTCTTTTCAGTCTGTTCTAAGCTTGTAGAAAATATATTTTCTAGGTTTTCCACAACTCCTATGAAAAAATGACACCATTCTACATGGCTGAAATAGATCCATAAAGTCTAACTATCATATCTATGATAGTAGGTCAAATGATGACTCAGAAAACACTTAATCTCTTTAATTACTAGGACAACACAACATATTTTCAGATTTTTCAGTAAAAATGAAAACAATTTTGATTTCCTATGTATTCCAATGAGCACAGACTGATTAAACCATTCCCTTAAAATCTGTAACAGTAACATATTAGACAGTGCACTTTTCTGAGATTAAGCCTTAGTCTAACAGAAAGGACATTCTGGTATCCCAAAGTAGAATTTGGCTGCAAAATTTACACAGGAAAACATTGCACAGAACATGGTAGTGTGGAACTAGTGAGATGTATCTTTTAAAGGAAGGAATTGGTAGATATCTGTTGAAGGGGTTCAAAACATTTTTATTGTTTTCAATTGAAAATAAAAGTTTTGAAATATAGGACTCACCTTTCTCTTTTTATCAGTCTACGAGCTAACAAAATAAATTATCTGTTATGAATTTGTCTTTTTTGTTCAAGTCTTGATTTGTGTATGTAGAATGTCCTTAAAATACTCCAATTTCTATTTTCTGTAACACGCTGAAATTCTCATTTGGTCAGAAAACAGCCAAAAGGTTACACAATGTGGACTGTTAATCTTAAACCCATCTGGATGCAAGTTAAAATTGACGGGAGAAATGTTACAACAGCTAGTCACCACTGAATCCAAGTTGCACCTCCATTTTTAGGGTGGCAAAATTGGTGTTTTTGCAGTTCTTCGCATAATTGTTGCACCCTTTAATCACTCATCCAAGAAAGTGAATGAATGACTCAGCCACATACCTGTCCTCTTGGAGCTACCGGGCTTCCCTTGGCTGCAGGCCAAAAAGGTGAAAGTATTATGTGGTAAAATAAGGTATATTTTTTCAATACCATCATAAAAAGTGAAAATTGCTTACCAAAAATGATTAGTTTCCATTTAAATGAATTTCAATACACAGAAGCAGTGGCTATTTACATAAAATAATTTTTATATCTAATCACAAAACTGTATGCAGATCTATTGTTATTCATCGCATCTGCCTTCCTAATGCTTTCTACTGATTACATATTTTTTATGTGACATGAAATCTATTACGATTACAGCTTGTGGGAATTATGGTTGTAGTTGTTATTTGCTATCAAGTCTGGTTTATTAATGAAACAACTACTAGAGCACTCTTCATACCTTGAAAACTCAGGGATGTGATTTCTTGAGTTAATCTATCTGTAATGTGGTCTTGTTCCTTCGTCTGCTTTCCTCAGCATTATCTTTTCCATGTCATCTAATGATACTGTACTATAACCTTGTGAAAAAATGTGCCTAAAACCTAGTCTCAACTTACAATTGAGGTTGACTTAGACATGAGTATATAGAGTAAGTCTGGATGTCAAATACTAGGTTAAAAGCTGTCTGGCTCTAAGAAACAAAAATGTATGCATCTGAAGTATATGAAAGAAAAAGTGCATATATTTTCAACTCTTCGTGCCACTAAGTATTCACTAATTTGTAAGATCAGTTGCCATGCATGGAATGATTCTTAGATAACCAGTAAATGATATTCTTAAATATTTTGTAAAGCAGAACTGTAAATCAGCTTCTTGTCCTGACATGTTTTCATGTCAGGACAGTTAAAAGACTGGAAAATGAAACCCTTATGCCAAAAACATACATCATCTCATACTCAGTGCCTCTCCAATTCTTCCTAATTTGCTTCCATTGACTCAAACCCCAGCACCACAACTTGTAGGATGTTCCACAGATGTCCAGCAGAATAACTAGGGCAGGGGTCCCCAAACTAAGGCCCGGGGGCCGGATGCGGCCCTCCGAGGTCATTTACCTGGCCCCCGCCCTCAGTTTTATAATATAATATATTGTATATACATATAATATTGATAATAATATTATAATGTAATACAATATAACACTAATAATACTATATAATAATATTATATATTCTATATTACATATAATATTACTAATAATATTACAGTATAGTGGTATAGTTAAATATAGTAATATATAATGCTAATATTGTGCTATGCTAATAATAAAATATATTGTATGTACATATAATTTGTAAGCCACTCTGAGTCCCCTTTGGGGTGAGAAGGGTGTGATACAAATGTAGTAAATAAATGCAGTAAATAATAAATAAATACATTTTAGACTTGGGCTCACCCAAAGTCTGAAATGACTTGAAGGCACACAACAACAACAACAACAACAACCCTAATTAACTTGACTATCTCATTGGCCAGAAGCAGGACCACACTTCCCATTGAAATCCTGATAAATGTTTGTTGGTTAAAATTGTTTTTATTTTTAAATATTGTATTGTTCTTTCGTTGTTCTTGTTGTTGTTGTTGTTGTTGTTTTTGCACTACAAATAAGACATATGCAGTGTGCATCGGAATTTGTTTGTATTTTTTTCAAATGATAATCCGGCCCCTCAACAGTCTGAAGGATTGTGGACCGGCCCTCGGCTTAAAAAGTTTGAGGACCCCTGAACTAGGGTATAGAAATACATCCCAGAATTAGCTGGCATACTATAGATTGTCTTGAACATACCAAGTGTCAAAATAAGGATTAAAACAGAAAACTTGCCTTGAAGAAAGACCTTTCCTGAAGAAAGAGCGACCACCTGTGCTCTAGACCCTTACCCCTCTTGGTTAATCAAACTTACCAAGAAAGGATTGGTAAATTGGATCAAGAGAATAAATTCCTCCTTGGAGCAAGGGATTTTTCCATTAGCCTAAAACAGGCAATAATTAGGCCTGTATTAAAAAAGACATCCCTTGATTCCTTGATTCTTAACAACTATAGACCGATCTCCAACCTCCCTTTCTTGGGCAAGGTGCTGGAGCGGGTGGTTGCTTCGCAGCTCCAGGGATTCTTGGATGATACTGATTTTCTAGACCATTCACAGTCTGGTTTCAGGCCTGGACACAGTACTGAGATGGCTTTGGTCACCTTGGTGGATGACCTCTACAGAGAGCTAGATAGGGGGACTGTGTCCCTTCTGGTTCTCTTGGACGTCTCAACAGCTTTCAATACCATCAACCATGGTATCCTTCTGGGATGGCTTTCCGGGATGGGTCTCAGGGGCACTGCGCTCCAGTGGCTCCGGTCCTTCGGAGGGCTGTTTCCGGTTGGTGAAGCTAGGGGACACCTGCTTGGACCCCTGGCCATTGACCTGTGGGGTCCCGCAAGGTTCCATTCTATCCCCCATGCTTTTCAACATCTACATGAAACCACTGGGTGAGGTCATCCGGAGTTTTGGAGTTCGGTACCATCTCTACCCAACTCTACCACTCATTTCCACCAAACTCCAAGGAAGCCCCTCGGATACTGGACCAGTGCCTGGCCACTGTGATGGCCTGGATGAGGGCGAACAAGCTGAAGCTTAATCCTGACAAGACAGAGGTCCTCCAGGTCAGTCGTACGTCTGATCAGGGTATTGGGTGGCAACCTGTGCTTGAAGGGGTCGCACTCCCCCTGAAGGCGCAGGTCAGCAGTCTGGGGGTCCTCCTTGACTCGGTGTTGACACTTGAAGCCCAGGTGTCAGTAGTGGCCGGGAGGGCCTTTGCACAACTAAAACTTGTGCACCAGCTGCGACCATACCTCGTGAAGTCTGACTTGGCCACGGTGGTCCATGCCTTAGTCACCTCTAGACTGGATTATTACAATGCACTCTATGTGGGGTTGCCCTTGAAGACGGCCTGGAAATTACAATTAATCCAACGTTCGGCAGCCAGGTTGCTAACGGGAGCGAATTACAGGGAGAAGTCAACTCCCCTATTTAAGGAGCGCCACTGACTGCCTTTTATTTTCCAATTCAAGGTGCAGGTTCTTATCTATAAAGCCCTAAACGGTTCGGGATCCACCTACCTTAGTGACTGTGTTTCCCCCTATGAACCTGCACGATATCTTCGTTCATCGGGGGAGGCCCTTCTCTTGCACCCGGCTCCATCGCAGGCTCGGTTGGTGGGGACGAGGGAGTGGGCCTTCTCAGTTATGGCCCCCCAGATCTGGAACTCCCTCCCTAAGGAGATCAGGCAGGGTCCCAACCATGCATCTTTTAAAAAGCAGTTAAAAACTTGTTTTTGCTGCGTATTTGAATAACTCAGTCCGCATATCCTAAATTAAATCAATATATTTCTCACACACTGTTCCCGCTTTATAATTAACCGGACGCCCATCCCTTCTAAACGATTAAAATTTTTTCCATCTTGTCGTTTGTCCCACAGCACTTTATAACAATATTACTGCACTTTAGTTCAAATGTCCCCTCCATACTACCCCCCTCCATTAACCTGGTGGTTCATTCCGTTTAATATGTCTGTACTCATTTTATACTTTTAAATGAGTTTTATGATCATTGTAATGTATTGTTTTATAGTGTTGATTTTATTGTGGTTTTATTTACTGTAATGTGTTTTAACTGTTGTATTTGTTTTGTTAGCCGCCCCGAGTCCCAGTCGGGAGATGATGGTGGGGTATAAGAATAAAGTTACTTACTTACTTACTTTCCTGACAGCCTTCTTAGACAGCACATACAAATAAAGAATCTATGTAGATTCTTAATCTTAAAGCAGATTTCATTTTAAGGGATGCCTATGTAACACAATGTAGTTACATTCAATCAAATGGCGTTTTGATGCCAATCAGATGGATAACTACCAGAAATGCTAGAAAATATTTTACTTCTGCTTACTGCTGTTACTGTACATCCGAAATCAACATGTATTACTGCTGTCCAAATTATTTCCAGTTAAAATGACTTTGAATGACTCATTCTGCTGTTCAAGAACAAAGGCAGCAAACCAGCTCTTTCATCACAACTGTGCTGATATCATAATGATGCTTCTGACAAATAAAACTAGATGTGCACAACTACTGGTTAAACTCTAAAAGCTGCATATTATCTGATGGAATAATTATAAATTTTGTATATGTTTCTCACGGACAGTTGTATAAAAGAACTTAAGAAAGGTATCCACAAAATTCTATGCCATCTTCAGTGTATGCATGCTTTGCAATGAAAAATACTACAATCATTCCAACTTATTCAACAGGTTAGGGGTCACAGAACTGTCAGAAAGTCCAAATTGCTCAAATGTGGAATCAAGTCAACAAGCATATAAGTATGAATATCCACTGAGACTGATGTGGACAGATTGCTAGGTCTTAGTTCAAATGAGTAGTGGTAAGGAGGAGTTGGAAAAAACTGTAGGTGCCAGATGCAGAAAAGGAACTTTACAAAAAAAAAATTCTGCTGGCACCAGAAAAACAAGTGCATTGTTGCAGATAATGGGCTGGGTTCTAGACCCAAAGATTTACAAGAGGGCTGTTCTTGGCTTAGTGGGTTTTCTTTCAGAAGTTACCCAGCAGCAGCAGCGGAGATGCAGCTCCCCCAAACCAGAGCCAGGCAACCTCCAAGACATTTGAGCAGTTTGCACTTCTCTCTTGTGTCTACTGAGTCACCTGAATGAGTAGGCGAAAGAAGCAAACTGAGGCCACTTTCAATCATTCAGCGGGGAAGACCTCATAGACACTCTTTTCTGAACTAGTTGTCAGTATTATGCAAAAGTCATTCATTGTATCATTGTTTTATCTGGCTGTGAAATACTGTATTGTATAGGCATTCTCACTCATATTTGTGCTTATATTTGTCAAAAGAGTGAACCACGCATTGAATAAATTGGTTTTGGTGATAATTTAAAAGTTTTGAAAGAGTGGACAGTTGAAAAGTGAAGAGTCAAAAAGTAGGAGTTTCCTGTATTCTCATAATTCCCATCACATGTTGTATCAGAACAAGTTTTTTTTCTAGTTTCTACGTAGTATAATTATATGGACAGAATCTACAGGTACACCAAACCATGTGGTGTATCTACATAGCAGATATGACATTATCTCTAAAGCAACCGGGACACACGGAGGTAGACTGTGTAGGAGAAAGACACATATGTATATCTTCAGAATGAATCAAATCCCTAATTACAAACCTTCACCAATATTCAATACAGTTTTAGAAAAGCATAAATATACACCAACATAATTATGCTGGATTCCAGGGTTGCACAACTAATTGTGCAACTGGTCTCAAAACTCAACAGTTCGCCATTTGCAAAATGGATAGTTAACCTATCAAGTCAAAAGTGAGAGCGAGCTATGTGCCATTTGGAAAATAACTGGTTACATTAGGGACATCTATGCAATTTTTGATAATGCACACATGCACTAATTTTTATATTAGTGTAGTGTTCCAACAAGACTCTTGGCATTATGTCTAAGCCAGGTATCTAAGAACAATAAGAACATTAGGCATTAAGCAAAGAAACTTGGAATAGCCTCACTGTGGTTAAGAATTAAAGCCTGCATTATTTTTAAGAACTTTGTAATGTAAAAAATTAACCAGAAATGCTTCACTCCATAATAAACTTTTCATTAATTGTTTCTATAAATCAGAAGTATGTGACCTGTAGCCACTGTTTGTTCCTGTGCTGCATCCAAAATCAGCAGCCCAATTTCTCTTGCAGCTCAAAGGTATGCTGATCTAAGGACAAAAGAGGCAGCTCACTGGTTTCCAAGCTTACTAATAGCAGTGTCCAACATACCAGGTATGCTCTTCTCCTTCAAACCTTAACACATACCTTCCCTACTATGGGCTGTATTTGTGGGAAAGGAACTCACACAACTACTTCTGAGTATATGAACCTGAGCACATGCCTTCCCTTCTATAGGCTGTATTTGTGGGAAAGGAATTAACACAACTACTTCTGAGTATGTGGTGCCTAAAAAAACCCATTAAATCCATGGGGTCACTATAAGTCACACAAATAGCAAACTGTAATCTCAATGGTAACTGATGGAGGATGGGGGTGGCAGATGTGCAGATGTGGGGAGGTGTGTGTTAAGGTTTGGAGAAAAGCCTACACATATGTACATATATGTACATATGCATGTGCAGTCCTTGGACTCCAACTGAAACTGAATGTGGACTTCACAGGCAAAAACATTTTGCACTCTGCTAACCATATAATAATTGGCATGTTGAGTTGCAATGTTCAAAAACTGTACAAATCTATATATATATAAAAGAGTGATGGCAACACAGCAACCCACAAAACAACAAAAGTACAGGCCCCCCAACCTCGAAATTTGACAACACAACCCATCACCCACGCCTCAGGGTTGATACAACAAAAAGAAAAGAAAAATAAAGTCCTAATTAGAAGACGAGCAATAATTGTTTTTATCCAATTGCTGCCAGTTTAGAGGGCTAATCTTTGCCCACTTGGTCGCTTAGCAACCAATTCAGCCAAAGGACAGCCAGGATTCAGTTAGGGGACAGGCAGATTTAGGCCTCACTTAGGCTTCTTCCACAGATTATCTAATTTGCACTGGATTATATGGCAGTGTAGATTCAAGGCCCTTCTACACAGCTATATAACCCATTTATAATCTTATATTATCTGCTTTGCACTGGATTATCTTGACTCCACACTGCCATATAATCCACTTCAGTGTGCATTTTATACAGCTGTGAAGAAGGGGCCTCATATAATCCAGTTCTAAGCAGATAATTTAAGATTATCAATATACAGTAGAGTCTCACTTATCCAACATAAACAGGCCGGCAGGATAAGTGAATATGTTGGATAATAAGAAGGGATTCAGGAAAAGCCGATTAAACATCAAATTAGGTAATCGTTACACAAATTAAGCACCAAAACATCATATTATACAACAAATTTGACAGAAAAGGTAGTCCCACGCGCAGTAATGTTATGTAGTAATTACAGTAGAGTCTCACTTATCCAACACTCGCTTATCCAATGTTCTGGATTATCCAACGCATTTTTGTAGTCAATGTTTTCAATATATCGTGATATTTTGGTGTTAAATTCATAAATACAGTAATTACTACATAGCATTACTGCGTATTGAACTACTTTTTCTGTCAAATTTGTTGTATAACATGATGTTTTGGTGTTTCATTTGTAAAATCATAACCTAATTTGATATTTAATAGGCTTTTCCTCAATGCCTTCTTATTATCCAACACATTCGCTTATCCAACATTCTGCCGGCCCGTTTATGTTGGATAAGTGAGACTCTACTGTACTGTATTTACAAATTTACCACTAAAATATCACAATGAATTTAAAACACCGACTACAAAAACATTGATTATGAAAAGCCAGACTGCGTTGGATAATCCAGAACATTGTATAAGCAAATGTTGGATAAGTGAGATTCTACTTTGATATGAAATAATTACTGGGATAGAATAATGCAGAACAATATAATCTCTAAAACCAGGACAGTAAATAAAGAAATAAAGAAAGTAAATAAAGCAGTGAAATTGGAAATTCCACAAAGGAAACAATCAGGGCCAGCTAACACCTCCCAAGAAAGAATTCTTCCAGAAAGGAAGCTGAGAAGGCAGTGAAGCACTGTGTATTACCAAAGTCATTATTATTATTATTATTATTATTATTATTATTATTATTATTATTATTGTTGTTGCGGTCAACCGTGAAAATTAGTGTTGCGGTCAACCGTGAAAATGAATACAATCTGGCTCCAAGTATTCAAAAACACTAAAATCAGAATATATAAAAATTAATGTGGTATAATAAAACAGAACAATACAATCTCTAAAATCAGAACACTAAATAAAGAACAACACTCTGAAAACAGGGGAATTCCACACAGGATACAATCAGGGCCAGCTAACACCTCCCAACAAAGTATTCCCATCATCAAAGACTGGCAAATCCTCTGTTTTCTTAGTTCCACAGACATTAGAAGCACATAAAATATCGCAAACAACACCACTCTGAAAACAAGGGAATTCCAGACAGGAAACAATCAGGGCCAGCTAACACCTCCCAACAAAAAAATCACTAAGAGGAAACAGCCAGGCTTTAAAGCTGCAAGGCCATTACATCCTAATCATTTTTCCTAATTGCAGCATTCATACTTGCCTCCAAGAGACAAAAAAACAAAAAAAACAATTAGAAATATTGTATATTCACAACTTTTAGGAAATAATATCCCCTGATGGCGCAGCGTGTTAAAGCGCTAAGCTGCTGAACTTCTGGACCGAAAGGCCGTAGGTTTGAATTGGGGGAGCGGAGAGAGCCCCCATTGTTAGCCCCAGCTTCTGCCAACCCAGAAGTTCAAAAACATGCAAATGTGAGTGCATCAATAGGCACTGCTCCGGTGGGAAGGTAACGCCGCTCCATGCAGTCATCCCACATGACCTTGGAGGAGTCTACGGACAACGCCGGCTCTTCGGCTTAGAAATGGAGATGAGCACCAACCTCCAGAATCAGACATGACTGGACTTAACGTCAGGGGAAAATGTTTACCCTTTACCTTAACTACCACCAATTCCTCAATACTTTATTTCCCATACCACCATACTTCGCCACAGCAACGCGTGGCCGGACACAGCTAGTATTATTATAAAATTAGAACAGGGTGAGCATCCCTTATCTGGAAGCCCAAAATACAGTATGTCCCCTTTAAATACTGACTCAATATCTACAGTTCCACCCCAAAATATCATCTCTTAATAGTTTGTGGCATCTCTAGGTTCTCCAGTGCCATTCTACAGTGTCTCTTCAGTCCAATATAGTTAAAACATACGTTTTTGTTATTAACCATAGTTTCAGATATCGATGTATAGGTCTTAGAACAGTGGTTTTCAACTTGGGATCCCCAGATGTTTTTGGCCTTCAGCTCCCAGTAATCCTAAGAGCTGGTAAACTGGCTGGGATTTCTGGGAGTTGTAGGCCAAAAACATCTGGGGACTCTAGGTTGAGAACCACTGTCTTAGAACATATGCCCTGAGGATACAGGGGTTGTACTGTACTTCAAAATCATCCACATGGGAACTTGAGATAGTAATACCTTTGCTTTCTGATGATTCAGTGTACACAAACCTATTTAAAATATGGTGTATAACTACTTTCAGGCTATGTGTATAAGATGTATGTGAAAAATAATTTTGTGTTTAGACTTGGATCCCATCTCCAAGATATCTCGTAACATACTATATAAAAATACAGGTATTCCAGCACGCACGCCCCCCCCCCTTTCACCAAAATCTGGTCCAGAGCACTATGGGTAAGGAATATTTAACCTGTAGTTCTAATGATACCTATTGGAGAAGAAACCCTATGTATATAAAACTGAAGGCTGGCAGCTAAATACCAGTCTTCAATACGTTCAGGATAGGTTTATAGGTTCACATGAAACATAATTTTGTGTTTAGACTTGGTTCCCATCTCCAAGGTATCTCAGTATTAACATGTCTGCAAATACTGGTATTCCCAAATCCAAAAAAATGTAAAACGCTTTTGATCCCAAGCATTTTGAATAAGGAATACGCAACTTGTAATATCTTTTTTGACAAGAGTTACACCTATTCCAAATGTAAAGTCCCTATCACTAACAAGCATAAAAAAGCAATATGAATTAAATGGATATTATAGAAAACAAAAATATTCTGAATGCATATTAATTATCTACAAAAATGTGCTGCTACTATATTAAATGCCAAACTTTTCATTTGCTGAAACTTCTTGAAGAAAATGACAATTACCAGAGAGAGTATCTCATAATTTTTGAAAAGAAAACTTAATATCAAAAATTTCATTATTTGGTATTATCCGTAAAGTGCATAGCCTACCTTTACACCAACTGCAACATCAGTAACAATGCTGAAAAAGAAAAATAAGTTTTTGGTTAAAAAATGATTTCTATTTCTTTTTCCCAATAAATAAAACATTTTTTCACAAAGAAAACAACAATAAAGAGATTATTTATAGTTTGCTGTCCTTGACAACTGAATAGCATGTTACAGTTATGTTTTTTCCAATACATTTTGCATTGCACTAAAAGAATTTGGATTTACTAATGCTACAGTGAAACAGCAAAGAACTCCAGCGATGCCATACATACAACTCAAATACTCTTGGTGACAATGGCAAACACAGAAGATGAAGGGTATGTCCAACAAAATTGTTTGACAAGTGTGTAAAACCATAGACAAAAGAAAAAAATATGTAAGATAGGGATACGATTCTGAGTTGCTTTTTATTTCTTAAAAAAATGTCAAATTAACCAAAACAAATACCTCCTAAAATTACTATTTGCTATGACCCTTCCAGATGTTATTGAATTGCATCTCCCATAACCACTCACCATTGGCTATAATGAAGCAGTCCAAGGAAGCAGCAGACCAACAACGTCTGGATGGCCAGTTTCCTAACTGTGTCTAGGATATGGATTTTGAATATTACCTCACAGAACAACTCCCATGAAACCATAGTCTACAGGCACCAACATTTCAAAAATCACCACAGAATTATGAGTCATAGTGTGGTAATTAGAGGGGAAAAATAAAACCAAAGTGACCCAATTTCCTGTAAATATGAGAGTTACAAATCCAACTTAAATTAATTTGCCTTGGAAGACCCATTTCAATAACAACAGTCACTAAACTGTCATCATAGTCGGCATCATCATCATCATCATGTATTGTGAAAAAAAATAACCATTTGAATTAACTCGCCCTCATGGACAAGTTGCACAATGTAATAAAAGTCATGATAAATCTTGGTTTTTAGCAAGGCAGGGTGAACTAATTAATAAAACTTGAGACTAGAGCATGCTACTGTGGTGCCTCTTTAAATATAGGCGTATAACTGCCTATCTTAACTCCAAAATAGATGAGCTTTGTTTCAAGTTACTTCTGACACCGTGCCATGAAGCGGACTAATTTATTATTTATTTATTACAGTACTTGTATCCCACCCTTCTCACCCAATAGGGGACTCAGGGCGGCTTACAATAAAAACACACATATAAAAATAATACAGAAAATTCAATCAATTAAAATTAAATACAATAAACACTCATAAAAATATACATATAAATATATAATTGGCACATTTAAGTCTAAAAAACTGGGTCTGTCATTGAGTTCTAAAGCGTGTAGTAGTAATTGATGCTGCTATTATTGTTCGAAGGCCTGGTCCCACAATCAGGTCTTAACTTTTCTACGGAAAGATAGGAGGGAGGGAGCCTGCCTGACATCATTTGGGAGGGTGTTCCATAGGCGGGGAGCCACTACTGAAAAGGCCCTGTCTCTCGCCCCCACTAGCTGCACCTGTGAGGCTGGCGGGACCGCCAGCAGGGCCTCACCTAAAGATCTTAAATTTACTTCTGTAAAGTTTTAGTAAGGCTTGTCAAGCAAATGTTAGGATAGCTCATAAAAGTTGACCCAACTGTTTACAAGGTGCAGAAGAATGCAGCCTTCATTCCAAAGGCGGATTCAAACTTCGATGAATTGGGAGGGGGCCAGTACTCTCCTTTCCATCACTGAGTATGGCCAAGAGCAGGTAGCCCCAGTTCCCAATGAAAGTCTGACCTTGGCCCGATCTACAATGACCATTTATGGCCGTTTCAAATCGGTATTGAAGATAGTGTTTTCGCTGTGCAGATGATGATGATAATTATATTTACTTATACCCCACTTTATCTCCCCCGAAGGGGACTCAAAGCGGCTTAACATAAAAGCATCAGCATAACCATTAAAAAAATTACAAATATATGAACATTAAATGGGATTAAATATAACCAGTATTAAAATAATTCCTGTAAATAAAGAACAACATTCAAAAACAGGGGAATTCCAGACAAGAAACAATCAGGGACAGCTAGCACCTCCCAACAAAGGATTCCCTTGGGCAGGAAGCAGCGAGGCTTTGAAGCTGCAAGGCTATTAAATGCTAATCAAGCTGGTCAACTGCAACATTCACACTTTCCTCAAACAGACAAAGAGTTCTTTCTCCCACCCTGAGCATTCCGCAGATATATAAACCCCACTTGCTTAGTTTCCTACTGACTCACAACCTCTGAAGATGCCTGCCATAGATGTGGGCCAAACGTCAGAATGCTTCTGTAACATGGCCATACAGCCCAGCAAACTCTCAGCAACCCGTTTATTATTATTATTATTATTATTGAATTGTTCCCAGAAACAGACTGGCAGGCCATAGGGCAGACCTACACAACCTAGGCATTTTGGACTTCAGCTCCCAAAAGTATTGACGAATGGACATGCTGTCTAGGGCTTCTGGGAGTTGTGCAGGCCTGCCATAAGGAATCCTGGGACCAGCTTGAAGTACAGAGGGTGATTCCACATTACGGGCTTTTCTTTCACATGCTTAGTGGGAGTTTGTTGCCTGGCCACCACAGTTTGGAGTTTGTTTCTTATTTATTTACTTCATTTATATCCTGTCGGGGATCCAAGGCAGCTTACAACTCTGGCAAAATTCAATGCCACTTATAAACATTACAATAAAAACAGACTCCATCAATTATAAAACAATTAAACACTTGAGCAAATACGTACATAAAGTAATAAAAACAGATTAAAAACATATAAAGTGCTTGATTACATTTATCCATAACCTTTTTTCATAATCCTTATTCAGACTGTGTCGAAATCCATAAAGTCTTATTCTCCAAACGCCTACATACAAAGCCAGGTCTTTAGCTTTTTTCTGAAAACCAGAAGGGATGGAGCTTGACTGATATCACTAGGGAGTTCCACAGCGGAGGGGCTACCATTGAGAAGGCCCTGTCTTACGTTCCCACCAGTTGTGCTTGCGAAGGGGGTGGGACCGAAAGAGGGGCTTCCCCATCCGATCTTAAAGCTCTTGTTGGCTCATAGGAGGAGATGCGTACGGACATTATTATTTATATTGTATCTGCTTTGCTGTAATCCACCCAGAGTCCCCCTGGGGAAAAGGGGTGGGATATAAATAAAGTTTTATTGTTATTATTGAATTGTGCCCAGAAACAGACTGGTAGGCCATAGGGCAGGCCTGCAAAACCTAAGTGTTTTAGACTTCAGCTCCCAAAGTGCTTGACCAATGGACAAGCTGGCTAGGGCTTCTGGGAGTTAGAGGAGTCCCAAGCCCCTGGAGGTCCACAGGTGGTGCAGGCCTGTAATAGGGAATCCTGGAACCAGTTTGAAGCCCACAGGGATATTCCATAGACCACATTTTGGGCCAACAGTTCTGGCCCAGCTTACCTGTCTGAACATATCTCCCTCTATGATACCCCTTGGAGATAAAGATCTTCTGGGGAGGCCCTGCTCTCGGTCCCACCTCCTTTGCAAGCGCGTTTGTTGGGATCGAGAGACAGGACTTTTCAGTGATGGCCCCTCGGCTATGGAACTCCCTCCTCAGCGAAATCAGAGCAGCCCCCTCCCTCCTGACCTTCAGGAATGAAGTAAAAATCTGGTTATGGGACCAAGCTTCTGGTTAGCAAGTTAGTGCAAAATGAGTATATAGAATAGTGAAATAGCTAATGGAACAGCCTTGGATTTTGATTCTGGACGTGGTTTCAATAATTGTTTTTAATATTGCTGTTTGATTTTTGATTTTAATGTCCAGTAGAGTCTCGCTTATCCAACATAAACGGGCCGTGAGAATGTTGAATAAGCAAATATGTTGGATAATGAGGAGGAGCTAAGAAAAAACCTATTAAACGTTAAATTATGTTATGATTTTACAAATTACGCACAAAACATCATGTTTTACAAGTCTGCCACTTGTTTGGGAACATGGCTGCACTTGTGTTGTTGTTGGGCGTGTTGGCCCGCTGCGTGTTGCTTCCTAGAGAAACAGCTGTGGATCTGGGTGGAAGGCAGACTGAGTTGGATAATACAGACCGTTGGGTGTGCGATGGTTGGATAAGCAAGACTCTACTGTATATGTTTATGTTTACTGTGTGTATGAATGTTTATGGCATCAAATTGCTGCCTTTTTGTAAGGCTGCTCTGAGTCCCCCTCTTGGGGTGAGATGAGCGAGATAGAAATGTAGTAAATAAATAAATATACATTTTGAGCTTTCTTTCACATGCTTTCTTTCACATTCGTGGGAATTTGTTATCTGGCCACAGCAGTTTGGAGTTCGCTTCGAACTACATCAAATGGTCAGTGTAGATGGGGCCCTTGCCTGTAAGATGTTGCATGCTGCAAGCTGCCAATGAAAGCAGGCCCCGGTGTTGTCTCCATATGACTGGCACTTGGGAGCCCCTTCCTATACAAAGGCATCTTTCTACCTTGTAGTGGAGGGGAAGGCCATTAAGCAGAGAAGGGAAACAAAAGAGCAAACAAGAGACATCTGCCTGCTGCTGCTTGTCCCTGTCTCTGGGTGGGTTCAACATGGGGCTTCTCCACTCCCTCTGTGTGCAGGTTCAAGAAGGGGCTCCTTCTTCCCTGACACTAATAAGAGGAGAAGGTTCGAGAGAAAAAGCGGAGAATGTGTGAGGTAAACAGAGGGAAGGGGCTAAGGCTCTTGGGGATGGAGGGTAAGGGCCTCTCCTTGACGCCCGCCACAGCCCAGTGGGTTCACTCACTGGGAAGTGAGGCCAAGGCTCCTTTGGGGCCCAGTCTCCCCACATTGACAGGCCCCTTGTGCTTTTATATTGCCGTCCAACCCACCTTCCCGGCCCCAAAGGCACGCCGCGGCCTTCCTATTCCTGTCAGCACTCCCTCAAAGGCGACACCCAACAACAGGCAAATGGGAAAGGGATCAAAGAGGGGGCCCTTCAGACAAGGGATGCGCTGAGAGACCCGCTTCTTCCTTCCCTCAGGCCAGATAATGGGGGGGAGGAGGGCGGGAAGGGAAGAAGGAAGGAAGGAATTAGACAAGAAGGGAGGCAAGGGCGACAACAAACCCCTTCCTCCCTCTCTTCCTCCCTCCCTCTCTTCCTCCGCTCCCTCACTCACCCGTCCATCGCCGAACAGGACAAAGCGCAGGCGACCAGGGCAGGGAGCCGCGCAGGTAGTCGCGGAGTTGCGAGAGGGAGCGAGAAAATGGCGGCCGGGCCCCAACGGAAACCGCCGAAGGTTGCCGAACGCTCAGGCAGCTCGGCTCCCCATCCGAGCGGCTTTGTGGCCAGCGCGCGTGCGCCAGGCGCCGCGAGCATGCGCAGTCGGGCGCGCTGAGGGCTTTTTTTGCCCTCACCGGCCTCATAGGGAGAAACTGAGGGCAGGGGAAAATGGGACATGACACAGAAAAAGAAAATTGAGGATGGGATAGTGTTCATTTCTCGCGATATGCATTGAGAGGAACAGATTTAACATGTATTGGGGATCCCTCTCCATTGTTGCTCAGGTTGTCTAAGGGCCCTTCCACACAGCCATATATCCCAGGTTATCAAAGCAGAAAAATGCCACAAGATCTGCTTTGAACTGGGTTATCTGAGTCCACACTTCCATACAGCCCAGTTCAAAGCAGAAATTGTGGGATTTTATTCGGCTGTGTTGAAGAGGTCTGACTAAACTCCCACTTGGCCTGTTTTCCTTTCCTAATGACTTTTGCTGCCCATTTTTGCTGTTGAATTTGGCAGCAGTCACATATGTACAGACAGGAGCAGGTCATACTGACATCGGAAGGGCTTATTTACAGATATAAGAGCATCATAAATAAAAGATTTGGAATTAATCAAACTTGAGGCCCTTCCACACAGCCATGTAAACCAGAATATCAAGGCAGGAAAAGTCACAATATCTGCTTTGAACTGGGTTATCTGAGTCCACACTGCCATATATTCCAGTTCAATGCAAATAATGTGGGATTTCCTGCCTTGAAATTCTGGGTTATATGGCTGCCTGGAAAGGCCCAGGGTATCCCAAAAGTCACCCTACATAGAGAAAAGGGGAAATTGTAGCTAAATGTGCCTTTATTTCCAAAATATTTATTAATAAAAGTAAAGGTTTTCCCCTGACATGAAGTCTAGTCATGTCCGACTCTGGGGGTTGATGCCCATCTCCATTTCTAAGCCAAAGAGCCAGCGTTGTACATAAACGCCTCCTAGGTCATGTAGCCGGCATGACTGTATGGAGCGCCATTACCTTCTCGCCAGAGCGGTACCTATTGATCTACTTACATTTGCATGTTTCCAACTGCTAGGTTGGCAGAAGCTGGGGCTAACAGCGGGAACTTACAAAATATTTATGATGATGTTGATGTTTATTTAAACCCCAACTTTTCCCACCACAAAGGAGGCGGAGGCCCCTTCTACACTGCCATATAAAATCCAGATTATCTGCTTTGAAATGGCATTGTGGACTCAGGCCCCTTCCACACAGCTGTATAAAATCCACACTGAACTGGATTATGTGGCAGTGTGGACTCAGATAACCCAGTTCAAAGCAGATCTTGTGGATTATCTGCCTTGATATTCTGGGTTATATGGCTATGTGGAAAGGCCCTCATATAATCTAGTTCAAAGCAGATAATGTGGATTATCTGCTTTGATAATCTGGATTATCGATGAGGGCCGTGGTGGTGCAATGGGTTAAACCCTTGTGCCGGCTGGACTGTGGAGCTGAAGGTTGGGTTGCTAACCTGAAGGTTGCCGGTTCGAATCCACAAGACGGGCTGAGCTCCTGTCTGTCATCTCTTGCTTGCGGGGACGTGAGAGAAGCCTCCCAGCAGGATGGTAACACATCCGGACGTCCCCTGGGGAATATCTCTGTAGATGGCCAATTCTCTCACACCAGAGGCAACTTGCAGTATGTTCTCAAGTCACTTCTGACATGATTTTAAAAAAATCTGGATTATATGGTAATCTGGGAGCCCTTCCAGACAGGCCCTATATCCCAGGATCAGATCTGTTTTCTGCTTTAAACTGGACTGTTATGAGTCATACTACCAGACAATCTGGGATAAATAGAAAACCTGGGATCAGATCCTGGGATATAGGGCCTGTCTGGAAGGATCCTAGAAGGGGCCTGTATTGTATGAGTCAATGCTGCCATATAACCCAGTTCAAAGCAGGTAATCTGAATTTTATATGCCAGTGTAGAAGGGGCATCAAAGTAGCAAAATATTCTAAATGTGTTATATATCTGAAAGTATAAAAATATTAAAAATTTAAAATATATGAATTTGCTATTTTTTCCTATGTATGGACACTTTCGGGACACCCTGTGAATTCCAAGCAATGACTGTTTTCCTCCTGGAAGGAGCTTTGCATGTCTCTTCAACCTTTCGCAAGTGACAACCAGGACCCCATATGACTAAGGAGCTTCATCAGTGTGTAATCAAGATACACAAAAATATTAATGAGGAAGAAGACATAAGCTGCCTGAGGTTGCAACAGTTAGCTTATGCCTGGGCCTGTTGGAAAAATCGTGGTTTAAAGACTATGGAAGAATTTAAAGACCATAGAAAGTGCAGATTTGCATTGTTAGGAATAACGGGCAAAGACCAAAAACTCTGAACATTTATTTATTATTTACTTTGTTTTGTTGAAGATTTTCACGGCCGGAATCACTGGGTTGCTTTGAGTTTTCCGAGCTGCGTGGCCATGTTCCAGAAGCATTCTCTCCTGACATTTCACCCACATCTATGTCAAGTATCCTCAGAGATTGTGAGGTCTGTTGGAAACTAGGCAGGTGGGGTTTATATATCTGTAGGACGTCCAGAGTGGGAGAAAGAACTCTTGTCTGTTTGAGGTAAGTGTGAATGTTGTACTTGGCCGGCTTGATTGGCATTGAATAGCTTTGCAGCTTCAAAGCCTGGCTGCTTCCTGCCTGGGGGATTTTTTTGTTGGGAGGTATGAGCTGGCCCTGATTGTTTCCTGTCTGGAATTCCCCTGTTTTCTGAGTGTTGTTCTTTATTTACTGTCCTGATTTTAGAGGGTTTTTTTAAAATACTGGTATCATTTACTTTATTTCTACTCTGCCTTTCTCCCTGTGGGGACTCAAGGCAGCTAACAATCACCCACTTTGGTCACAATTCAAAACAAAGCACAAACAATTAAATGATACAGTGTGGTTAGCATACAGTTGAAATATAATAAATACATTTAAAATTGAATTTCAGACTCACAACTCCCTCTCCCCCAGTTCCACCCACATCTTGGGCTCTAGCAGGGAAGAATGCAGAAAGACACTTCTCTGCAGCTCAAAAGAAAGAAAAGTCTCATTGGATGACTAGTGAAATTCTTCAAATAGCTACGGACAGGCAAGAAGCAAAAATGAAGTTGACAGACATAGAGTCAGAACCCTAAACACAACTGTTCAGTAACTTTGTGTATAGGGACAAAGAGAACATTTGCAATTATCAGTGCAAAGAATTAGAAGATGTAAGACCTTGGCAGGACCCACTGGTTCTGGTTGTTTTACCTGTAACGCATCATGCACATTGATGGTACTGTATAAATAAGTGATTGATGATAATGATGATAATGGTGTTCCTATGGCTCAATCCTATTGCAGTATGCTGTGGTGATGGATTTTGAAGAGACACTAATAGCGAAGGAAAGGAAGAAACGTACCAAGAGGATGGCGCATCAAGCAAACTTTTGTCGGGAATGCCTTCCATCTGGAAATCAATGCCCTCATTGAGAAAGGCCATGCTAATCCAGAATAGTTTTCTACAGTCACTTATGAACCCATCATCAAGACTCCGCTTTTGAAAGACAATCATAATCCATGAAGGATCACCTATGATGAAGTTGTGGTGTATTATGATCTCAAATTGGATCCAATTTAAACTAAGCAACCTTTTAAAAATATTTCACAAGCTATAGTTCCAGACCCATAATATTATTGATTATACAGTGATAAAATCTGAGCTATTTTCTCTTAAACATAAGTGCAGGATCAAATAATGACCCGCAGAGTTACAATTAAAGTAATAGTATAATGCTGAATCTCTGTTTTTGCTACATTGCGCTAAGCAGTACTGTACACTGTCATAAAACGTTGGCTGAAATGTAAGAGACTGAAAAAAACATCCTCTTGTTATGTATGTGTAAAGAGCTAATAACGACTGCCACCAATTTGTAAAGGACTAAGAACGTCTAAGGTTCTTTCAGGCAAGGGGGGAATGTTTTTATCCCACCGCTGCCACTAATTTGCGAAGATGCAGCCACCAAAGACTCAGAGGGGAGACCTTTTACTTTTTCTTTCTTTCTTCTTCTTCACTTAAGAGGGTAGCGTAACTTAGTTTATAATATATGCGATAGAGTCTTAGATGTTGGAGGAACAATAACAAGTTTATTCAGGCACAGAGCTTAGTGGTTACAATTCTCACTTAGAGGCACTTTCATTAACAGTTACAATATTAGAATAAAAGGAGTCAAACTCCCTAAAGTGTCACTTCTTTAACTTAAAGTAGTCAGAACTTCATCCTCTGCCACTTTTAAACCGTAGTCACCCCTGTGATATACGATCACAGATTCTCTGTTCCTTACTAGGACACAGACTACATAAAATATGTCACCAAACTTATTTTAATCTGACTCAAAATGAACAATCGAGTCTCCCTTGATCCCCTCAACCTAGGATCAATCTTCCCTATGCCTCACCAGAGCACAGACTGAATTCCTTTTTAAAACTCTGCACTTCTTCAACAAAACGGCAGTTGGCTCCGCCTACTTCTCCATGGCAACCAGCCTCTGAGTGCAGAGAAGCAATAACTGTAATACTTACCCTTTTTAAAACACAAACACACAATTAAACATAACATCTGTAAACCAAAAATTCATACTTCATTACAGTATGAAATATATTTTAGAAAAATAGAATAATTTATCATAGAAATTGTATAATCTACCAGATCTACAAAACAATGACTAGTTTGTGATGCTTTTCTTTCTTTTCCCAGATACTTTCTTAGGGCAATACTTGGCATCCTTATCAGTGAATAAACATCTTCAGAAATGTGATTGGTTTTCAAGTATGCATGTGTCAGGTTTGACTGAACTGGCTTAGAACCTAAATAGTACTCTTGTTGGCTCTAGCACTCTCAAGAAGGTTTGAATATTTTTTATTTATTTATTTATTTACTATATTTATACCCCACTCTTCTCAACCCCGAAGGGGACTCAGAGCGGCTTACAGATTATGGCAAAATTCAATGCCGCATTATACAACAAATAATAAATATAACATATCAAATTATAAAACAATTAAAACATATACATGCAATAAAACATTAAAACATAGTTTTAAAGGAGCAGATGTTCCATCAGGCAATGAGACAAAACTGGTGTCGCAGTGCCAGCATTCACTCGAGAGGGCCCAGGTGAGTCAAGGACCATGGCCGGAAGAAACAAATTTTTACTCAGGAATTAGACAGTTGAACATGGCCAAGCTCTAAAAGACTGAAAGGGACACTGAGGGGTTGAAGACAAAGAACAGATGCACTTATTCACCTTGGCCAAAGTGGATGTCAGCAGAGTCTGCCTTCCAAAGACTGACATAAAAGCAATTGAAAATTCAGATTTATTTATAGCACTTTGACAGCTATTCAAAATAAAAGATTTCGCTACCCTGCATGCTGATTGGTCCAGACTGCGGCATGCAAGAATCTTCTTGCTGGTTGGTGGAGACGCACAGTCTGCCATCGCTGTTGATTGGCTTGCAGGTTTGGTGGGAATTTTAATAAACTCTTGTTGCCTGATTTTTGTGGCTGTTTAACTTGGTCTGCCCATAAAGGGGTGTGGGAGGAAAGGAATGTGGGCAGGGTCAGAGTAAATAAAGCTGATAGCTTTGGTCCTGTCCACCTGGAACAAGACAGTGGGTTTGCTGCCAATACAATGAGTGCCAGGGGTGTTGGCACAGCCACAACAAATTTCTTGGGGATCTGATCAGTCGATTGAAATTGGAAAGTGTTCACCAGGATAAGCTTGATAATATCTTGCAATAAACCGTGTGGCTCTCCTTAAACCCATTGTGGAATGTGATGACTCATGGGCCTTGTAGTCCTGTTCCTAGTACTATTGTGGCAGACGAAGAGGAAAACATGGGGTTTTCGCCGGTTCAGCAAGAGCCGGAGTCTCTTCACCTGCAGGATGTTGATGTTTGCCCTCAAGAATTCAGCCAAACAGGCCTTGGGCAGAACTCCCCTCCGTTTCCCAGGAGGGAAAATTATTCTAAAGACAGGGGAGTCAGGGAGGCTAATCGGAGAAGCCTGAGAATCGCTGCCAAACAAATGGCTGATTAGGTCTGCTTCCCTTGGGAAATTCTAAGGAGTCTGCATCTGGACAGAGTTGGGTTTCGCTTCTCGTTCTCTAGGGAAAGAGTTCTGTTGGCGGGAAAACGAGACCCAATATAGGTGTTTGGCGCGAGGGATTCTTTGCGGAGTCAATTGATCAGCTTGAGGAGAGAGATCGTGTGTGGACTTTGTAATCCCAGTTCCTTGCTTCCCGGATCAAGCTTCAAGCCTCGCCCTGTCTCACGGTTTTACCACGGACTCTGTTCACGCTTCATGTTCGTCTTGTCTCCAGTCACGGATCTAGCCAAGAATCAAGTTTATTTCCAGCCTTGTTGTCAAGCTTCATTGGACTCTAAGACTCTGTTATTTCCCCACACTATTGCTTGGCAAAGTGTGTGTTTCGGTCAAGTGGATTAAAACTTTGAACTCTAATATCTTATATTGGACAATACATTTCTGGACTATATTTGACCTCATCTGAAAGGTCTGCTTCTGAACTATATTCTTCACTTGTTTTTATTGATTTTATATATTTCTTTAATAAAGATATTAGATAGAGACTGGCCTCTGTGTAAGGTTATTGGTGCTCTGCAGCCAGGGACCTGACATGGAACTTCTCAGGGTACTGTGAGGTGATTATATCTTTTCCTGGACCAAATGTTGAGATATTCATTGAAGTGTATGTGATGCTTGTGCAAACTTAGGTGAGTTTATTCTGAAGTCACCTGGAACTGGAGGAAAGGTAACTGCAAATTCCGTTTCTGGACGCCCTTGGTTTTAGGATCTGTTTTGGGGTTCTGGTTTTCAGCAATAGTCTATATCAGTGGTTCCCAAACTTATTTGGCCTACTGCCCCCTTTCCAGAAAAAATATTACTCAGAGCCCCCAGGAAAGGGGGGCGTGGCTTAGAGGGGTGGGTGCGGCTCCTGCTCAAGAGGGTGGGGCTGAGCTTCTCCCCTAGTCCAAGATGCAGGGCTGCGAGGGGGAGGGGGAGGTGGGCGGAGCCACAAATGGGCAGCCAGGACTGGGATGGGAGGAGTTACAAGCTCTGAAGCAGGGCTGAGCTTCTATCCCTGTCCTGCGGCGCCTGCCAGGACACAGGGGGCGGGGCTAGAGGAGGGGAAGGGGCCTCTATACCCCACCCCATGTTCTAACAAGCGCCTCAGAAGAGGTATACAGAGGCTCCTGGGAAGAGGCCCTGTCCTCGCCCGTAGCCCCGCCCTTTAGTTCTAAAAGGCCTCTCAGGAGAGGTATAGAGGCTCAGCCCTGTCTCAGGCTCTAGGGAAGAAGCCATGCACCTCCTCTAACTCCGCCCCCTGTGTCCTAAGAGGTGCCTCAGGGACTTAGCCCTGTCTCCGGCACTTGGGAAGAGGCCCCTCCCCTGGCCACACCTCGTGTCCTAATAGGGGCCATCACCACCCCCCTGGATCGCTGCAGCGCCCACCAAGGGGCAGTAGCACCCACTTTGGGAATCACTGGTCTATATATTCTAAAGGTGCGTTCTTGGACATCAGCAGTGTCAGCCTTGTGTAGTACTTGGGTGGGAGAATAGCAATTAATATCAAGCGCTATAGGCTATATTTTAGAGAAAGGAAGTGACGAAACAATCTCTTAAGTATTCCTTACCTAACAAAATTCTGTGAAATTAGTGAGGTTGCCATAAGTCAATAGAAGACTTGAAGGCACATACAAATAGGTCCCCAATACTGAGGCATGTCTTCTTAGTAAAACAGCTGGACTTACACCTGTGTAGACGTTTTTAGAGTGAGATTGTTACAGAAAATGAGAAGTTTTGGGACCATAAGTCTAATTCCTAAGTTGATATATTTGCATTGTAAATGCTTTTTATAATTTGTTCAGGTTCAGAGAAAAATGTTAAAGACAGAGTCATTAGTAAAATTAATTGAATGTGCTGGTTTAAACATTTTCAAATTAGTTGAGGTCTAGTACGATCTTTTGTGTTTACTACAAAATGAATGTTGTCAGTTAAAGATACGTTTATCGGCTAATCCCATCTTTTTGTGATAAAAGAGGAACCAACTCTTCAGTCCAAAATTTACATTCTGTAAGAGACATAAAAACACTACATTTCTGCACATGTTGCCACTTTCTACTACTGTAGCTTTCTTGATTCATACCATCAAGTGACATTAGATCTGGATGTGTAGAACAGATGATAGTCCAATTGAAAAATAGGTTAAAATATAGTCACTTTGTTCTTTCCGTTAACATGTCTAGGACATGACTGAGGAACCATTTACATGTGCCTGAAATGGTGATGCTGATGGTGAAGTGGGGTAATTTGGATTATTTATTTAATAGTTTTTAGACATCTGTATTACATATTATTTTGATCACAGTTTGTTCTAATATATATTGTAAGAAGACTTGGAGAAAGATGGGATAATATAAATACATACATACATACATGCTTATATTTTCCCTATATTCTAAAGTCTGCAGACATTAATAAAACAAGTGCTCCATACCACACTATGCCTCTACCTGAGACAATACTATCCACACTGAAGGTAAATGCATGGTGTCTAGAACCAGAGAGGCCAAGTCTACAGTTCAATCTCAGGATGCCTTCAAAAGAGGGGAGACAGTGAAACTTTGACTTAAAAGCATCCAAAACTATCTTAACAGATTAGAGAGATGGGCCGAAACCAACAAAATTAAGTTCAACAGAAACAAATGTAAGATACTCCACTTAGGCAGAAAAAAATGAAACGCAAAGATAAAGAATGGGGGATGCCTGGCTCAACAGTTGTACTTGTGAAAAAGACCCTGGAGTCCTCGTGGACAAGAAGTTAAACATGAGCCAACAATGTGATGCGGCAGCTAAAAAAGCCAATGGGATTTTGGCGTGCGTCAATAGGGGTATAATGTCTTGATCCAGGGAAGTCATGCTACTCCTCTATTCTGCCTTGATCAGACCACACCTGGAATACTGTGTCCAATTCTGGGCACCGCAGTTGAAGGGAGATGTCGACAAGCTGGAAAGTGTCCAAAAGAGGGTGACTAAAATGATCAAGGGTCTGGAGAACAAGCCCTATGAGGAGTGGCTTAAAGAGCTGGGCATGTTTAGCCTGCAGAAGAGAAGTCTGAGAGGAGACATGATGGCCATGTATAAATATGTGAGGGGAAGTCATGGGGAGGAGGGAGCAAGCTTGTTTTCTGCTGCCCTGGAGACTAGGTTGCGGAACAATGGCTTCAAACTACAGGAAAGGAGATTCCACCTGAACATTAGGAAGAACTTGTTCAGCAGTGGAACTCTATGCCTCGGAGTGTGGTGGAGGCTCCTTCTTTGGAGGCTTTTAAGCAGAGGCCGGATGGAGTGTTTTGAATGTGATTTCCTTGCTTCGGCAGGGGGCTGGACTGGATGGCCCATGAGGTCTCTTCCAGCTCTAAGATTCTGATTCTATGATCTGTCCTAGGTGGACCAGTGACCAAGAACACATCTCAGTTAAGTTCCACTTTTTTATTTTCTTTCTTTTTATTCCCAATTTTTCTCTTTTGAGTTTTTCCAATTAATTATAATAACCTATGTTTGCTCAGATTTGCACAATATTTCAATATTTGTCATTCTAAACCACCCATGATGTCTTATCCTATCACATATGCTGTACCAGTGAATTATGGCCCAATTCAGTAATGAAGGCAATATTTTAAAATTGTTGCTTGTATCCTTCCCAGTCAAGTACCATTTATGTTCACAGCACTTATCCACAGTAGTGTTATTGCAGCATTGATTCTATGACATTTCTCCTGAATTCTGCAAATCATCAAAGACAATCAATGCCACTGAAGGAACGGTCACCTCTCACCAGTATGAACATATTCAAAGGGGATATTCTTTAAGTTGTAAAAAAGAAAAGAAAAGAGACACAAGGGACATAAGAAACCTAACTTCAAAGAGGATACCCAAGCAATGTGACTGTGTCTGAAGGGGAAAATAATCAAAGGAAAGGAAACATTTCCTCTGCAGTGTGAAAATCCTCAAAAGGGGATTCCCTCTGGAATGAGGATCTTTGAAGGTGAAGTCTCTTCAGTGATGTACAAATTTCAAAGCAGGAGGAAATAGAATTCCAAAAGTTTGAAAAAGCCATTTTTAATATTCTGCTTTCTTCATGGGATAAATTTACAACCCTGTTTTCAGTCCAGGAGAAAAGTGGCCTTTCTCTCTTGTTTCTCCTTGCCAGCGGAGATTCAAAGCGATGTTGAATCAACAGAGCCACATCATTACCTAGTTCATATGCAGCATGTTTGGGCTGGAAAATGTTGGCAGTCGTCCCAAATGCATTTGTACCAGCTGAGTTCTTCCAGACTGAACAGTACATTTCCAGTTAGTATAATGAATTCCAGAATAGCAATGGAAGTGAGCAGACAAGCGACTACTGCTACCACATTTTGAGACCTTTTAATAAAATATTTTAGCTGCGGCTTAATTGAGCATTTACATAGCATTTCTTCTGCATGTTAAAGCACTTGACAGGCTTTATTGCCCTACTTCCTAGAATGCCCTGTAAGACAGACCACTGTTATTTTTCAATTCCAGAACTTTTAAATTATAGAAATACCTAATCCAGGCCTGCACAATGATCCATGAAGCCCTATACACCCCATCAAGCAAGTGTGGTAGCCTTCTGGAGTCTTGAAAAACCTCAAGTTTTTTCTGTGAGCCCAGGATTGCAAGAATACAGGGCTACTTGTCAAGTTTCTGACAGGTTGCCATTGAAGACTGTTGGCTATATTTGGTTCGGTGGATTAAAATTCAAATTTACCTGCCCCATTTTTTCCTTTCAGTTAGAAATAACTGATGCTGCTAGCTGCCACAGCATGTGTGCTGTCATTGAGATGAAGTGTTGTATTTTCTGGAGTTACAGAATATCCCATTCTGAAAGCTCAGAGCGAGTAGTAGAAACCTGTTTTAGACATGATCTGAAACTGTGGGGGTTGAGAATGCATGTATAGTCATCCCCCCACTCCCCACACACACACTTGCTTTTGAGGAAACCATTAAATATCCAGCTAGTTTGACTGATTTTAGCTGTATTCTTTGAAAATCCCAAACTGAGAGCAACGCAACACTGTTAACTCCCTCCCTAAAGAAATAAAAATGGCCCCCACCCTTCTCTCCTTTAAGAAACAGTTGAAGACACTTCTATGCACCTTAGCGTACGGAAGAGGAGGATTAACATAATTGTCAATCCATAGCAGCTATGGTCTAAGTGAAACTACAACAAATACTGAACATTTTCTGCAACCTGGTGATTTAATTCGGTCCAGGTATACACTTGCCCTGTGCAATAATGTTTTTACTGACTGCCATGTTTGAATGTATTGTTTTTTCTAATTTGGAATTTTTATTATGAGTATGTTATTGTCATTTTATATTTTTGATATTAAGTGAAGTAGCTGTGGCATTGAATGTTTGCCGTTTATATGTATGTTAACTGCCCTGAGTCCCTCTGGGGAGGGAGAGCGGTCTAGAAATAAAATAATAATAATAATAATAATAATAATTATTATTATTATTATTATTATTATTATTGTTGTTGTTGTTGTTGTATGGCAAAAAGTGACCACTCTGCTGTCACCTTTAAATGTTGTTGTTTTTCCATCACTGCTCTCATTAAGTTGGGATCTACATTTCCTAAAGGAACTAGATCCTGTCTGATCTTGGAAGATAAGCAGGATCAGCCCTACTTACCACTTGGATAAGAAACCTTCAATGAGTATCAGGAGCCATAGGCTAAATTTCAGAGGAAGGAATTAGCAAAATTATCTCTCAAATATTACTTACTTAAGAAAACCCTATGAAATTTATGGGGTCACCATACATAATGTTAGATGTGATTGGTTATGTTATTATTAAATTTTTGATTATTTGTTATAATTGGGTCCCCCTGGGGGCGAAGAGCGGTATAGCAAATAAACAAACAAACAAACAAATAATTGTGGGTTATATGTGGATTTATTTCTGGGATTTGGTTGAGTTGTTTATTTGTTTTTATTGGTTTATTACAGATTGAAAGTTTTCCATTATTTTGTTGGAAACCACCCTGAGTCCCCTCGGGGAGATAGGTGCGGGATATAAATAAAGTTTTATTATTATTGTATTACATCAACAAGTAACTTGAAGGCACATTCATCCAGAGACATAATATTTTGATACTATTTGATGTATGTGCCTCCAAGTCACTTGCAGATGTAATATAATAATAATAAAAAACTGTATTTATATCTTGCACCTATCTCCCCAAGGGGACTCAGGGCGGTTTCCAACAAAAGAATTGAAATTGAAATTGAATCCAGACAAGACAGAGGTACTCCTGGTCAGTCGCAAGGCCAAACAGGGTATAGGGTTACAGCTTGTGCTGGACAGGGTTACACTCCCGATGTAGACACAGGTTTGCAGCTTGGGTGATCCTGAACTCATTACTGGGCCTGAAACCCCAGGTTTCAGTGGTGGCCAGGGGAGCTTTTGCCCAATTAAAACTTGTGCACCAGTTGCACCCATACCTTGGGAAGTCAGACTTGGCCACGGTGGTTCATGGTCTAGTTACATCCCAAATAGATTACTGCAACGCGTTGTACATGGGGTTGCCTTTGAAGACTGTTTGGAAGCTTCAAATGGTCCAACAGGCGGCAGCTGGATTGCTCACCAGAGTGATGTACAGGAAGCATACAACTCCCCTGTTACGCCAGCTCCGCTGGCTGCCAGTCTGCTGCCAAGCACAATTCAAAGTGCTGGCTTTAGCCTATAAAGCCCTAAACAGTTCTGTCCCAGCTTGCCTGTCCAAATGTATCTCTCCCGATGAACCATCTCAGAGATTAAGATCATCAAGGGAGGCCCTGCTTTCGGTCCCACATCCTTCGCAGATGCAACTGGTGGGAACAAGAGACAGGGCCTTCTCAATCGTAGCCCCTCAGCTATGGAACTCCCTCCCCAGTGACATTAGTTAAGTCCTCTCCTTCCTAGCCTTTAGAAGAAAGGTAAAAACTTCACATTGGGATCAGGTTTTTAGTGAATAGGTGTGATGACTCATGGGCCATGTAGTCCTGTTCCTAGTACTGTTGTGACAGATGAAGAGGAAAACTTGGGTTTCCCACCGTTTCTGCCTGATTTGGAGCCCTTGCAGCTGCAAGATGTTTGCCCACAAGAAGTCAGCCAAACAAGCCTTGAGCAGAAATCTCCCCCATTTTCTCGCCGGCTTTATTATAATCAAGATAGAAGCGCTCGGGAGGCGACTCGCCGGAGCGCCAGGATAGCTGCCAGACAATTAGATGATTAAGTCTGTTTCCCTTGGGAAAGTTTAAGGAGTCATGCATCTGGACACAGTATAGGTTTCGTTTCTTGTTCCCCAGAGAAAGTGTTCCTTGGCGGGAAAACAAGATCCTATATAGGTGTTTGCCCGCAAAGGAATCCTTGCGGAGTCAATTCGTCAGCTTCGGGAGTAGATTGTGTGTGGACTACGCTACTCCAGTTTCCAGGACCTTGCTCTCGTTCCAGCCCTGCCTTGTTCCCCGGACCTCGCCACGGATTTCGCCACGGACCCTGTTCTTGCTCCTCGCTTCTTGTTGCCTTGAATCAAGCCTTGTTTGCCAAGAATCTAGTTTGCTCCCCAGCCTTGCATTAAGCTCCATGGACTAAAGGACCTTGCCATTTCCCCTCACTTTGCTTGGCAAAGTGTGTGTTTCGGTTATTGGATTACAACTTTGGACTTTAATATCTCATATTGGACATTGTTTTCCTGGACCATATTTGGCCTTTCCTGAAAGGTCTACTTTTGAACTATATTCTACACTTGTTTTTATTAACTTTATATATTTCCTTAATAAAGATATTAGTTAGATTCTGGTCTCTGCGCATGGTTATTGGTGCTCTGCAGCCTGGGTCTTGACAATAGGTTAGTACAATGACAGATCTGGTATATGTGGAATGACTGTGGAAAGGCCTGGACTATGACTTTGGATGGTGTGATTCCTTATGTAATGTAATGTTTTGTTTAATATGTTTGATTTTAATCTAATTTAATTTAATTTCTGAATTGTATATGTTTCAATGTCAACTGAATAATTTCCTCTATGAATGCCGCCTTGAGTCCCCTTCAAGGTAGAGAAAGGCGGGATATAAATAGTGTTCCGTCTCCCAGGAGTTTGATTTTACAAGCTGCCCATAGTTGTAGAAATAGCACCTGTTTGCATTTGTTCCAGGGTTGCTGCAGATTCTGCAGCACTCCGATAGTCAACCATTAGCAGAGTTTGTAGCCTGTTTGCAAAGCTTTGCTGCTTGCAGCCTGCAAATGTATCTTTTTGTTCTGGAGACCGCCCCTTTTCCTGGGGAAAGAAGGCTCCATTTTGAGAAGCCTCTTGCCTTCTAGACTGAAGAAGAAAGAACTTAGATGTGCTTGTGTGGCCAAACCAGGCCAACTCTGACAAAGCCATCATAAGTATTGACCTGCCTTTACAACCAGTGCTGAGCATAAATAGGGAAAGACCTGTTCTTTCTAAAAATAGTAGCTTAGCACTGGGGCAGAGAATATCTCAGGATTTCTCTGCCACTGGAGGAAGTTCTACCTACTTCGCCTCAAAAACTAGCTTGGAGCTTAGATAGTTATAGACCTGCTCTTTCTGATAGCTCAGGGCTAGGGTAAAGAGGATCTCAGGATGTCTTCACCTTTGGAGGAAGTTAAACCAGCAACTAAAGGGGAAAAGCAAGAAAGGAACATCTGCAAGGTTTTATAAGTTGACTGTTTATATTTGCAACCTTAACTACGTGTGCCAAGTCTGCCATAGACTTTGTGAAAATAAAATTTTGTTTGATTGTTCAACTCAAAGTGCCTTTGGTTACTGGGATTTCCAGAGCTTCTAAGTAAGGCCCCGCAGTTCACCTGGGCAAAGGAAGAAGCACATCTCAAAGCTTTAAAAGGTGCCTGGGTGTGACGGTATAAATAGAGTAAATAAATAAATAATAATAAATAAATGACATTGAATGGCTTCCCTAAATATTTGATAAGTAAAATATTTAAAATATAAATGAAATTATCTTTGCTGGTGGAAAGACAACAAAGAAAGGGCAAACTGACTTTCCTATCCACAGAATGGGGACAGCCCCTAAGAAGGCTGCCTTCCATGTCCTGACCAAGCCTGCCTGTGTTTATGGCGACCAAGACAACGTTCTCCTCTGGGGATCTTAAAATTCAGGTAGCCTCATATTGAAAGTCTCAAATAAATAGTTCTTTTCTCAGTCATTCCAGATGTTAATGATTTTAATCATTTCACTCTCAATATAAGCAAAGCAGTGGCATTCCCATATCGTTTTAGTGACCCTACATTTCCTACAGTAGGGCAACATGTGTGGACCATGTGCCCCTTTATTTAGACGTTATCTACCCCCCATATCATTGCCAAACTCACCACCAGATATTCAAGTTCTACTGCCAAAATCACTGCCACTGCAGAAAGGAATACACATGCTAAAAGGCTGCTTAAAATGGCTTAAATTGTTACACTACCTTCTCCCTTGAAAGCACCATATTTTTATCTCATCTCCTCCACGGCCAACTATCCGTTCCCTTTGCCTCTTTCCTGTCAGTCTCTGTAATGGAGGAGGCCACTCTGTCATCCTACACAGCAGAGCTACAATAGCTGCCTCCATGTTTGATGGAAATGGCAGTGGCAAGAAGAGAAAGATTCAGCTCCTGAAGGGTTTGTGGCAGCAGGCAATGTGGTCCCCTGAGTCCCCAAAACTTGTCATCTCTTGCCTTTAGCATTAACTGAAAAATGACATCTCCTCTTGGTTCTTTGAACAAAGATTGAAGGTGCTTTCCTTCAGCTTCTTTTTCTCTCAGCTCTCGGAGACCAAAGAGTATATCTCCTTTGATCAGACAATTAATTTATTTTTCATCGTATTTCCCATTTTTCTTCATAAAAAAGTTTCTAAGGAGACTGATGGAGCAATAATATACCAATGAATCTATAATAAACTAACCATATCTGGAGATATTGATATCTTTTGGTGCAGCAAATCTCCATTTGTGGTTATTTGCTTGATGAACTGTGGGAATAAATGCATTTGTCTTTTTAAAGGAGCACAAATACCTGTAAAATGCCCTATTGGGCAAAATATGCCAGAAGAGCATACTTTAAAATGTTGGGCAATGGCTTATTATCACACCAAAACTTTTTAAAAGCTTCATATTTCAATAAAGTGAACACTGTCAGCCACAATCATATTTTTGAAAATATTTTGCAAAATAGTCTATTACTACACTATTTACCCACTGCAATTGCAACACTGTGCACATACCTAAGCCTATTTCAGGCTTTCAAGATACAGTTAACAGAATGTGTGGGGAAATGCAGACTAAATAGCATTCCCTTCATTGCTGCTATAATTATTGTGTAGAAAGCAGAAATTCACATTGATTAATTTTTGATATTGCAGTTGACTGTTCTGGGGATGCTTTTACCTAATAATAGTGTGGTTGTATATTTCCAAAGTGTTTTTGGTTATATTTTAATAAAACTAAATTTTACTTATTTTTTAACTATGCAAGAGCTAGTTCATTGAGTATTTATGTAGTATTTAAGGGCACATCTTGCCACTGATTTATGTAGCATTTTAATGGTTTATGTAGTATTTTAATGGTGTATTTTGTAATGTATTTAATTATCTGGTTTTTATGTATTTATTTGTTTGTCCTGTATGTGAAAGACCTATGGTCTAAGCATTAAGAAAACTACTACTACACTGAAAAGGGAGATTTCACTATGTGTGGAAACTCTATGCAATCTATGAGTGGGTTATATACAGTCATCCCTTCACATTTATAGGTTTGACTTTTGTGGATTTGATTATTCACAGTTCGGATTAGGGCCTTCTCTTTGGGAATCTGAGGCCCATTCCACACAGCTAAATATAATCCGACATCATCTGCTTTGAACCGGAATATATGGCAGATAACCCAGTTATCTAAGGAGATATCTGCCTTGATACACTGCCTTGATATTCTGGGTTTTATGACTGTGTGCAAGGACCCTTAGTCCTCTAGCTTCTTGAACTCCGGGTCCCAACCCCAAAAGAGGCCTCTTTAGCTCAGTGTTGGGGTCAAAAAATAATAATAATCTGGCAACAGTAAAAGATTTCTGAATACCACCTATATATTTACACATATATGTTAGCCTCAACATGCAATGTTTAGAGTGGACTTTGCAGAAAATGCTTCAGCAGTACTTCATGAAATGGAAAATCAGCCTGTTTAGCAAGCCTTGCAAGTACTGATTTGTTATCAGCAAATGTTTGATTTTTCTTTGGTGGAAAGAGGTGACAAATATTTCTCAGATGGAAAGGGATCACAAGTGGGAAAAATTTAAGAAGCTCTCCTCCAGTGCAACTGTTATGGTCAACCTCCACCAGAGGTTGATCATAGAACCATGCAGGAGGACCTAAAGATTTCTAGAAATAACACCTCTCTTGGAAGCTCTAGTTCCTTCAGTGCAGTTGTATTGTCAGCTTCTGGTAGTGAATATGGAGGACTGCCTGTATATTATACACAGGGAAAGCCCAAGTCATTTTGCCACTTTAAACACAATAACATAACGCTTCACACACACACCCCCGCCCCCCGTGCATGCGCGCGCACACGCACACACACACACCAAGCATTGCAGAGGATGAAACTGTAAAGACCTGTGGGGTTAAAAGTAATTTTACCACTTCAGGATGCGTGAAACCATCATTTCATGTAATTTTTAAATCAAATTTTTGAATCCTTGCATCACAGACACAGAAATGCATAAGATAATCAGACACACATAAATTATCACAGCAGGTTGGTAAATCAGTCTTTTAGCTTGCGTTCTGTCTTCACTCACATTTTTGCAATGGCAGATGTGTTTACATGGGAGAGAACATTATGTGATGTACCTCCGCAGGTTACAGTGGTGCAATCTATTATTTGAAAACTTTGCCACTGAATTCCGCTGCATGGCCTGATATGCATTCAGATGGCAAGTCTGTTATCAAAGACTTGCACCTTAATATTGGGGTGGGAGTGGAGTGGGAATCATCTATAATGAAGCCATTAGCAACTCATGAGACATGCATGGTCCAACTTACAAAACGGGTTGCTTGAAGCAGCCAGACTGCATTTTCGAAAACAAAGGATAAGCAGACATCAATTAGAGCAAAGCAAAGCTTGCTTTTTGGATCTGTTCCTTTATCACTGTATATATTCTACACTGTGGATCAATTTCACTTATGGATTTTAAGGTGACTTTCAATGCACATTGCTTTCGAGGCTGCACTTCAGAGCCATTGTAATGTATTAATGTATTACAGAAGTACAAAGCACTGTGGCAAATAGATGCTGTTATTCTCACACAGTTATACACTCCTGGCTCTCCTTTCGTTATGTTTGTTAGCTTTTTAAAAAATATTTCTTCATTTAATGATATGGGAAGAACGGATGAGCTCCCTCTGTCAGCTCCAACTCCCCATGTGGGGACATGAGAGAAGCTTCCCACAGGATGGTAAAACACCAAACATCAGGGTGCCCCCTGAGCAATGTCCTTGCAGATGGCCAATTCTCTCACATCAGAAGTAACTTACAGTTTCTCAAGTTGTTCCTGACACACACACACAAAATCTAATGACACATTTATACCAGGGCTGGGATTTGCTAATGTTAAGAAAATAATGGTATTAATTCATCTGTTTACCAGAGTAGCAAACCAATGTAAGTATTTAGCTAGAGATCATGTCACAGATAAGGAGAATATGGACAGTCCCTGTAATGTGAAGGTCCCAATAACAACACCTATAACAGTATAATGCCACTATAAATCAACGTCTCATTTCCCCCAGAGATTATAGATTTAACATTTGATCTTAAGCACACTTACCAGGAGTAAAACTCTCCTGAAATTAAGGGAGCTTAGTTCCACATTTATGGGGTGTTAGGTTTACAACTCACCTTATAATTATAGCTGTTAGCTGGTTAAAGATTTTTAATCAATTATCCCTCTTACTTTTAACCAATTAATTAACCAATTAATTTACAGATGTAAATGATTACTTCTAAGAGCCACTAGCCTGATGAACATTTTCTATTAATTATCCATGTGAAGCCTTATGTTTAATTGCTTAATCTAGAATTATAGGACTGGAGGCAACAATGAGGACATGTGTTTAAGTCCCTTGACTGTAGGATCCTTCACACATCAGTCCCTTTCAGACTTAAATTCATAATCTGGATCACAGGCTGTGACAAGCAGATTTGGAAGATGTACCTGAACATATGGATCTGTAGAACACAAATGCTTTTATACAATCAAAAGAACCTGGCGGAGGGGGTTATGTCATTTCTTAGCCGATACGTTCAGAATTTATATTAGTTAAGATTGTCACCTGAAACCTAAGACTGGAAAAGTTTTCTTTTGTATGGTATATGGGAGGAAGTGAAACAAAATGTAGTGTTTGGATTATAGTGACCTTTTCATGGTGCCAGGCTGCCTAGCCAGGCTTTTACCAAGCTATTTGTTTTTACTTTGTCCTCTCCAAATATGCCCCTAAGGAAAAAAAAAAACCTAACTATTCTGTAGCTACTATATTAAATCCGCATTGGTTTGTGAGGTTTTTGGGGAAGGAGGGTCACCTTTAGAATATCAACCCTCTTGATTTTTATCTCAATGCAAATTTTGAGCTTTCCCCACATCTGTTGATGCTTGACAGTGGACTATGCTGTTTGGTGGCCTTTGCTGCTCTAATGCACCATCCAAATAAGGTCATCAGACAAGCAGATCAAATGTCTGAAGAGACAAAAGAGCCTACTTTCTGTTATTCAAAATTCGCCTCAGGCTTGATTTCTCAGTCTGAACACCTTAAGACAGGGGTCAGAGTTCTGATCGTCACAAAGACTGGTATAACAGTCTCTATACTGGTGCAAGGTTGGGTGAATGTGGGATTGGCAAGTAGAAAAGCTTTCTGTTAGGATAGAGGGCTGTCCAGCCAGCTCCAAGTTAACTTCCCTACCTGACTGAGATAGAATTTCTTGTTATGTTTCCCATCATTGCAATTCATTTTAACCTCTCTTATAATTGTATTTTTACTGGCATTATCAACAGGACTGTGGCTGCAGTTACTGCTTCAGCTGTGCTTGATTCCAGCTTTGCTTGATACTCATCTTCAAGTCCCAACCAATCTTCCCAACATGTCTATGTCTTTGTCTTTGCCCTTACTGATATTGTTTTAGTGTTCTGGATTTTGACATCTGCTTGACCGATATTATGACTTTGCCTTGGGTCCTTCTGATGGCTCACAGAAGGGATCTCAAAACCCCCCGACATCTAGTATTTACTCGAGCCTAATGTGCCATCAAATCTAATGCGCAACTCATTTTTCAAAACCCTGAAACAAAAAAAAAGCATTTTCTCCCAAATGTAATGCACAGTGGCAAAGAGTGTGTTATTTGTAATTTGGTCAGAAAAGATACACTTGCTACCTGCTTAGAATTTCTTTGTTATAAACAATTGTGTTAGAAGGCCAAAGCTTCCAGCAATGGAAAAGAAAACCTTAGGGTGCATCTATGCTGTACATTTCCTTGGTTCAATTCTATGTGATCATGGGAGCTGTAGTTTGATAAGGGTTTAAACCTTCTCTGCCAAAAAATTGCTGGTATCTCACCAAACTACAAATCCCAGGATTGCATAGCATTGATCCCTAGCCATTTAATTAGAGATGGCATCCCTCAAAGAGGAGCTCCAGGTGCAGCTCCTGAAGCAGCTTCCCCTTTGGCTTAACTCTAAGAATACTATATGATGCAAATCTAATGCACATATCTAATGAACAAGGTTATTTAGCCAAAAGAGGTGAGCATTAGATTTGAGTAAATACAGTATATCCCTTTGTGAAGGAGTCAGTAGTCAGACTGGGCTTCAAGACACCCAATTGCAGCTCAGGAGACCCTGACGGGAGGCTGCCAAAGGTACAGAATGTATCAAAAGACTTGTCTCTGTGGGATTCAGACAAGGTTTTATGCTGAAGCCAAAAAGGTACTCAGCTGACAAAAAGAGAGGTTTAAGCTGACAGAGATTTGAGAAAGAAGAAAGAGCAATCTTTGGGGGGTTTTCTTTGGGAGGGGGCCTAATGGATAGAATATATATTTATACTGTGTTCACTGTTCGATAAACCTATTTGTGTTGTTTTACACCTGTCTCTAGATGTCTGTCAAGGCTATGCATACAAAACTAGAGAAAGGTTTCCCCCTGGCATTAAGTTCAGTTGTGTCTGACTCTGTGGGTTGGTGCTCATCTCCATTTCTAAGCCAAAGAGCTGGCGTTGTCCATAAACACCTCCAAGGTCATGTGGATGTGCGTTATCTTCCCGCTGTAGCGGTACATAATGATTTACTCATATTTGCATACTTTAAAACTGTTAGGTTGGCAAAAGCTGGGGCTAATAGCAGGAGCTCACTCCGCTCTCCGGATTCAAACTGTTGACCTTTTGGTCAGCAAGTTCAGTAGCTCAGCGGTTAGACCGCTGCAACACCAGGGGCTCCCATACAAAACTAAGGAACCCATAAAACAACACAGCTACAAGTCCACATTTAAAGGGCTTACCCTGAGATCCAGGAACCCAATTCAGCAAGGGAATAATTGGGGGAACAAGGACATTATTTGTGGCTAAATTGCTAAGGGTTAGAGTTTTGGGGCCAGCCTGGGTAAAATATATGTTTAAAAGCAATTTCTCACCCTGCCCCAAATCGTATGCTTGCTTTGGGAAACCTAGTTTCCTCACAGTGAATAGTAGTAGCCTTTTTTCTTCCCTGAGCAGTTTGTTAAGAATGTGTACAAGAAATCACAGTTTAGAGCATTCAGGTTCAGTGATGGATGTAGGCTTGCTTTGACCTTTCTCAGCACGAAACACGCCCTCTGGCACTTTGAACCAGAGTGTAGTGGCATACAAATCAGAAATGGTCCTCAGTCTTTGGAAGGTTAGTAGCTTGTCTCATTTATCCCACAGGGTACATATAATCAGTAAGACATAAAATGAAGTTTTGGGCCACCTGCCATTAATAGTGAGTCTAAGCTGGCCCTACCATTAGGCAGAGAGAGATGGCAGCCTCATGTAACAGATTAGCAGTGTCATGAAAAGGCAGTAAGGTAGGGCAGTAACGTATGGCTTAATTTGCTCTTATAGTATTTTTTAAACTGGTAGTAAGGAGAGAAGTGCTTGTGGGATGTTATGGACTAATCCTTCTGTTACTCAAAAACAGAATAGAGTTATTAAATCAATTGAATAACCTATGAGTTGATTCACAATTAAACAATTGATTCAATGGGATTTTAGTTTGTGTCCCATATGCCGAACAAGCCTGGTGGGTTTCAAGTACTGTTTATCTAGTAACAGTGATAGTGAGTGGCATCAATGGCTTGGTGAACCTGCTCTGGGCTTAATTTGAACTTTAAAGGAGACATTGAATGTGATAAACCTGTTTAAGGAAAAAAGTCCAGCACCAATGGATGATACCTCATTAATTAAAACTCAGAGGAGAAAGCACAAGTCACTACTTATGAATGTCTGGGTGTGCTTGAGGCAATCTGTAGTGAATATACCAGTATCAGCAAATGAACCAAATATGAAATAGGTGATTAGATTCGGTAAATAATTGAATTCCTGCCTGTTTGCACAAATTCTCACTAGCAGTAACCACAGAGGACTTGCAGCTCTGGAGAACCAACTTAAGCATTATCTTTCTCTGCATGTCATTAATGTGTTACCACTGTTTCTTTGTCATGTCCCGTTTCTCAGATGCCCTGACTGTCTTTCTAAAACAAAAAATGTTACTAAGATTATAGGGCAATAGTAGAGGTTGGAAAAGTTACATTGAGGATGGGTGGTGGTGTACAACTATGATAATCCCCTGGCAGGGATCAAGTTTTCTTTCTTTGAGTTTCAAAGTCTGGATCTTGTAATAGCTGTCAAGCCTCAGGCTCCTTGCATTGATTTGCACTGACTAGATGTTGGAAAAGTTATTGTCTCAGACAGAATCACCCAATTTTATAGCCATGACATTGGGTATTCCCCAGAACAGATATTTCTAGTTCTTTTACCACTGGTTTAGTTATGTCTCTCCTCAAGTTCCTACTTTAATACTTGAGACAGAGCTGGGAAAGACTGACTGGAGATTGTCTGCAAGCCAATGTAGAAATGACAGACCTAGATAGACCAATGCTCTGAATAACATATTGATAAAACTGTTCTTCAGTTTAGCTGTTGCAATTTAATGTTTTTCTTCTGAACTCTGTCTCTGAATTCTTCTGATTCAAGAACTGCATGCATTTGTATTTAAATATTATAGGTTTGATTATGAAATGCTTCACTGCCCACATACTAGAATATGATGTACAGCTGTCAAAGCTTAGCTTGAAAGATATCCAGATGAAATGTATGGACACACAAAAGGAAAACATATATTTCATCTACAAAAATGGTTCACCTAGAAGGTCTATGACCCATGCTCTTCTAGTACCAAAATAACTGTAGACATCTAGAGCTGAACAGATCTGTAGCTGCAATCCTGACTCTGCAACTATATCTGAAAGCTCCTGTCTGTCCTTTTTTCAGCTCTGCCTGCAAAGGAGCAGCAAATGCCGTGATTGTTCTCTGAAATAAGAATTGTGGTATAATGTCCATCCATGTGTGAAAATGCTACTTATGAATACTAAGCACATGAGAGGCTTAGGGCCATATTATCTGGAGTGTGTGGCATGAGGAAGATGGCATCACATTAATGTCACCCTTTCTAAACAATTTGCATAGCATTTCTGATATAATAGACCACAGTTAACCAGTTCTGAGTCATGCAAAGATAGCATGCCATATAACATTTCAGGTGTGGCTAAGCAATATCAGAATGTTTAGTAATGTTATTAATAAGGAAGCAAAGAAAGGCTGTTACAGTTTGCTTTTGTCTAGCTTACAGAAGGGCAAGATTCCACCCCTTCTTATTATCTTTCCCCTGCTGAGAATACTGATTCCAAACTACTTTTGTACTTTGAATACAGCAGAAACTGAAGAAATGTGAGGACAGAGATGAAAAGTGGGAAGAGAAGAAACTAGGAAATATTTAAAAGCAGCTGAAAAAGTGGGACAACAGAGGGTTGCTTGGAACTGCTCCTGGATATTATGAGAAGAGAATCTGGAACCTATCTTTATTTTTGTTTTCCTAAAAGTGTTAGTGATGCCCACAAGCATTTCCAAAGAATTTTTAAAATTAAAAAAGGATGGTTAAACATGTTGAAAACAACAGTTACAAATGGAACATTTTAAAATAATGGATTCCTTTCAAAACAATGAATCCAATTGAGTAGATATTACGGATGCGCGATCCATTAAAAATTGTTCAAAAGTCATTACAAATCTGGGGGCACTGGTGCTTCATTTCTAAAGTAATTCTAAAGTATACTTAGTGAAAATTTTGTTACTATAACTAGACTAATGACATTTCTTTACTATTTTGTTACAGTAATTGTGCATGCACATAATTAAATTACGATAATGCTAATGCATACTGGGAAATATAACTTTAGGGCAGAGCCTTTTGAAGTCTTTGGCATAGGGCTCCTTCCCTTCCCAAAATGCACTGGTCCCTCTTTACACTGTTCCTAATGTTGAGACAAGACTCCATTAATTCCAGGGAGAGGAATGGCAAGGCAGGTACTCAGGCAGACAGGCAGCCTTTTTGACTTAATGGCTTTGCTCCCTTGCACCGAATATGAAACTGACTTTGGGAGCCTTCTGAGATTTACAAAACTAAAGCAAAAAGGTATAGAGTAATTTTCAATTCTAAAATATTTGGGCCATGCAAACGCTTCGGATATGGCTTCCGACTTACAAAACTTCTGATTTTCTTATGATTTCCGACTCGTCTCATTTTTTTGCACATGCCGAGTAGATATAGCTTTTACCATCAGACGGAAGACGCAAGATGACCTGGGTGGCTTTTAATTGAAACCGGGCAGGGCTAACAGATGATAAAGCTGCCAATGAAGGTCAGAGCAGATATCTTCAACGCTATAGATTTACTGGCAATGTTATATACATCTAAAACATGGGCAACAACAAAATTAGAGTAGGGAAAACTGGTGGTGATTCAGAGGGCAATTGAAAGAAGGATGTGTGGTGTGACAATAAGAGATAAAGTCAACAACTAAGAGCTGTGTCAAAGAACCGGGGTACGTGACATGGTCAATGAAATCCATGAGGCAAAAAGAAGATGGACAGGGCATATTGCACGCACAAAAGACAACTGATAGACATGTCAACATGTCTTGTGGATACCAAGAGACCACAAGTGGCCCTTGGACAGACATCGTACTTTGTGGGATGAACAAATAGTTCCGTTATTCAGCCAGAAATTGAAAAGAAAATCACAGGATCGTATATTTTGGCAAATAATAGATTTGCGTGAAGCCCAAAGGAGTGGATCGATGACAAACAGGGATAGGATAGGATTTGTGCATTGCTGTATGGCAAGGGATTGGAGTAGATAGTCAATTCTATAATTCTAGGATTCTATGACTATTTCATATCCTTTAGCTCTGCTATGATATGCACACTCAGGGCTTATGAATGTTGGTTCATGAGTTCAAGACAAAGAATAGATCTGAACTGGGAAGTCTTCATTCCTAAGTTCAGTTGATTAGTCACTGACACATTACAGTGAGAAAGAGCAAAATTTCATGTAAAGGAGACTCAATTAAAATTGACGTTTCCCAACTTTAATTCTAAATCCCTTCCACGTTATTCTGTGCTGCTAGTTAAAGATGAACAGAGAACCATGAAAGAGTGACTCTTGGTCGTCAGTGCACTTCACTAATAAAGAGAAAAAAGGACATATTTTAGATATAATGACAGAGTCACTACAGCCGCTTCTTAGCTCTTGATTTTTCATTTTTAGAAACATGAAGCAAAGTACATTAGCACTGAATAACATCCTGCTAGGGAAGTCTGGCAGGCAATATAATTAGATTATTGGCATGTCACAGTTGGAACCAGGAGCATGTCAATCCATTTGATAATGTAGTCGATCCTTTAGAAAAGTTTTCAATTTGGCTTTGGGAACTTGTTATTTTCTTCAGATGATGCAGTACAGAGAACAAGGAGGGGCATCTCAGTCATCATTTAGCTCACAGCACAGTATACAGGTGAAAAAAAATGTTCTTTCTATCTCTAATACATACTATGAGTGAGTAGTGGCTACTAGCATTAGGATGTCTGGGTATGAAAGTAAAAGGATGGTATAGAGTCATAGAATCATAGAATCATAGAATAGTAGAGTTGGAAGAGACCTCATTGGCCATCCAGTCCAACCCCCCGCTAAGAAGCAGGAAATCGCATTCAAAGCACCCCCGACATATGGCCATCCAGCCTCTGCTTAAAAGCCTCCAAAGAAGGAACCTCCACCATAGCCTGGGGGAGAGAGTTCCACTGCCGAACAGCTCTCACAGTGAGGAAGTTCTTCCTGATGTTCAGGTGGAATCTCCTTTCCTGTAGTTTGAAGCCATTGTTCCACGTCCTAGTCTGCAGGGCAGCAGAAAACAAGCTTGCTCCCTCCTCCCTATGACTTCCCCTCACATATTTGTACATGGCTATCATGTCTCCTCTCAGCCTTCTCTTTTGCAGGCTAAACATGCCCAGCTCTTTAAGCCGCTCCTCATAGGGCTTGTTCTCCAGACCCTTAATCATTTTAGTCGCCCTCCTCTGGATGCTTTCCAGCTTGTCAACATCTCCCTTCAACTGCGGAGCCCAAAATTGGAAACAGTATTCCAGGTGTGGTCTGACCAAGGCAGAATAGAGGGGGAGCATGACTTCCCTGGATCTAGACGCTATTCCCCTATTGATGCAGGCCAGAATCCCATTGGCTTTTTTAGCTGCCGCATCACATTGTTGGCTCATGTTTAACTTGTTGTCCACGAGGACTCCAAGGTCTTTTTCGCACACACTGCTGTCAAGCCAGGCGTCCCAGCATTCTTCACCCACTGTCACCACTTGTAAGAAATTATATCTTGTAATGTTCATAATGTTAACTATTAAATTTTGAGAATTAATAGAGAGATGTTTATTGTAGATGTTCAACTAAGGAACTTTTATTATAGGGGATGCTTGTGGGTTTTAACAATTATAACCACTAATCAACAAGGTGGAAGTCATTTGTATTCTATGCATCTAGCAGTAGTTTAGTTTTTGTTTAACGTGGTAGTGTTTGTTAGCTAGATTTTCTGAGCTGGAACTAGTTAAAATTCTGGGTCTCTTCAAAGCGTCATTGAAACTAACAAATACCACTTTTATTTCTGGGAAACCAGCATCATCTTTCAGAAATTAGTTGAAATTCTAGGTCTAAAACTTTATTTGATACTAAAAGCTAACTAATGTCTCTCTAAGTTTCTGAACTGGCCCTAACAAATGTAAACATATCCTGAGGTTGGAATAATAGGAAAAAAATTCAATTCAGGAAGACTGAGGCCACTTCCACACAGCTGTATAAACTCCACATAGAATTGGATTATCTGGCAGTATGGACTCAGATAATCAAATTTAAAGCAGATATTGTGAATTATCTGCCTTGATATTCTGGGTTATAAGGCTGTGTGGAAGGGCCCTGAATGATCAGGAGATACACCTTTGCTGTGGACTCTCCACTATCTCTATCTGGAGCAGAAAAACTCTAATGTGGGTCTATATACATGTTTCCATTTTAAAATCATGCCTTGGAGAAGGGATGATCCATGTTCAAAATCTGAGTTTGGGGATATTCCAGAAAAGCCTGGAGAACAGGGCCAAATGTAAAACTATTCAGTTGCTCTGGCCAGCCTGTTACTGGTACAATGTTGTCTTACAGCCAGTTTCTTGTTGGAAGCATTGGCTGGCTGGACAGCTCCTCTGCTAATGCAGCATCTCTTGCCAAGGACTTCCACCTATGAGCTTGCATTTTGGACAGCTCCTCCTTTCATCAGCATAGGGCTGAATTCAGCCAAGCAGCTTAATGTTGTTAGGAATTGAACAATTACACATACTTTTTAAGCACCTGCATGCCTCAGAGCAGAAGAAGGGAGGACCAGGACAGGGATTCCAACATTTCCATCAATTAATAGTGGCTGTTGGCTTCCATGCTGATGTGGCACTGAATGTATTCTACAGTTGGCTCTGGCTTTAGAGAAACCATCCAGGTGTTGAAAAACATCAATCAAACAAGTTCTTTTGATTGTTTGAATAGTTTCTTCAGTGTTAGGCAAAAAAACTAACACAGGTTTATCACGACATGGGCATGAATGGAGATGTTCATAACAGCAGATCCTAAAGAAGCATCAACGGCCTGAGAGTTCTCCTGCTGCTGTTTAGTTCTTCCATCTTTTATAGCTCAACTTTATGTTGCAAACCTTTACATTGTAAACTGTCCCAGATGTTTCAGCAACAGACAGACAGTATATAAATTCAGTAAGTCAATAAAGGAATTAGCAACTATTGAAGAAACATCAAAATATGTGTCAATTAGCTACTGACATATATGCATTTATTAATATTGGGATGTTTAGTCAATTCATCAATTAGATTATTGAATTTTTAGGATATTTGATTATCAGTTAGATGATTTATTTATTTGAATATAATCCAAAGGTGCCCCAGTTAACTGGACAATTTCAAAAGCATTGTCAATGGCTTTCATGGGCGGAATCATTGGGGTATTGTGTGGTTTCTGGGCTGTATGGCCATATTCCTTTAGTATTTTCTCCTGACATTTCACCTACATCTGTGGCTGGCATATTCAGATCCTATGAGTCTGCCAGCACAGATGCAGGCAAAACATCAGGAGAAAATGCTCGGAACAAGGCCATACAGCCTGGAAACCACACAACATCCCAATTTCAAAAGCGCTTTAAGTATTAACAAAACTACTAACAACATTAGTACTACTAACAATGGCAGACACAAAGACAGAAATACATCAGCTAAAATGAGCCCAGAGGCATCCAGGTTAATAACTGGGGCGGTGTACAGGTAGCACACAACTCCCATGTTGCATCAGCTCCAATGGCTGCCAGTTAGCTACTGGGCACAATTTAAAGTGCTGGGTTTGGCCTATAAATGACCCTGGCCCAGTTTATATGTCCAAACACATCTCCCTCTATGAACCACCACGGAGATTAAGATCTTCCAGGAAGGCCCTGCTCTCGGTCCCGCCACCATCACAGGCACAATTGGCGGGGACGAGAGACAGGGCCTTCTCAGTGATTGCCCCTCGGCTATGGAACTCCCTCTCTGGCGAGATTAGATCAGCCCCCTCTCTCCTGTTCTTTAGAAAGTTGGTAAAGACCTGGCTGTGGGACCAAGCCTTTGGGGCAATGAGGCAATAAGAGGAAACCTATTCCACTGACTGGAGCCAGCATGGTGTCCTGAGTTGGCTTAAACAGCTTTTTTAAAGTAAATGTAAACTTTTAAAAAAGTAAATGTAATTGATTTTAATGCTTAATGTTTTTAATGTTTTAATGTTTGTGTATATTTATAATTATTTTATGTCCCGGCATGGAATGCTTGCCGTATATATATTGTGCTCAGTTCTGAGTCCCCTTCAGGGTGAGGACGCAATATAAATGTTTTAAATGAATAAATAAATGTATCACCTAAATCTACCTAGAATACCATCCCAGGTGATATGATTTCCCCCTATCTCTCCAAATCCCTCAACATAGGGAACTGCCTTTTAGTTTTACCATACCTTGATTATATCCTGTTTGGTTTACTGTAACACACTCTGTGTAGGAATGCCTTATGATCAGACTGCTGTCCAGCAGCGGAGCATATAACTCACTTGATAGTGGTCAATTTCTGGGTAGAATTCAAAGCACTTGTTATGACCTATAAAGCCCTGTTGAGCTTGGGTCCAGATCGTATCTCCCTGTGCAATCCTACCTGATTTTATGGTGGCTGACTTTTTCTCACTCTGAAACTTAAGAGATGTTTCAGCAGCTGTTCCCATGCGTTGGAAGTCTCTCCAGAGAGTGGATGAGTTGCCTCCCACCCTGCTCTCTTTTTACTAGTAGTGAAAGACCTTATTTAAATAGGCCTTCATCTTTTGACTGGCAGGAGTTTTTTTTCACTGTGTCTTCCTTACAATGCAGTGGTTAAGACTGGAGAAACTTTGAGGTGTTTTCCTCCTCTATGATTCTCACTGGTTGGTCTTTGTACAAGGGGAACACTAATTTTCAATATATAAGCGATTTTTAAATTAAATTTTTAAGTGAATTGCTGTTTAATGCTTTTTAAATTTATTGCCTTCTAATTATTTTAACACTCAGTGTAAGCTGCTTTGGATCCCACACAAGACAAAATTGAGAAATCTATACACATAATATCAATATGTATGTGGATGGGGTGCCCACTTCCATAGACAGCCTCCAGTTTCCACAAACAGCTTTAACCCACAGTGCTGGGGAGCCACCAAAGCCCTCCCTCCCCTGACATTGCAGGTTATAGCGAGTGACATGAACATGTAGCCCAACCCCTGCCAATGTCCTCCCCAAACACTACGGCCCACCACTAAAGGAATGCTTCCATTCGGGAACCATTTCATCCTAGATTTGACATGTTTCCTCCACCACAGGCAGGCATCCCAGTGTTCCTTTCTCTCTCCATTGGTGTGGAATTTACATAATCCCACCCACTGCCTCTCCCTTCACCCTTTCTTACCCTTTTCAACTCTGTCTGCATAACAAACAGAACAGAACTGAGCAGCAACTAAACATATTGGAGGAGTTTGGGGGACTGATTTCATGTGATGGAAGTTATAGTTCACCCTGCATTAAGTCAGAGCACTGTCGGCCCCACTGACAATGGACCTGGACCACATTTGACACACAGAATGTCGCACCTCAGGCTAGTTTCACCTTGCTTTATACACCAGGCTGCACACAGGTTGAAGTCTTTTGTAGTTTATTAGGAAATAAGTGTTGCACCTCAGGTTAACTTCACCTTGCTAGAGACACCAGGCTGCACACAGAATGTAGTCTTTTGTAGTTTATTAGAAAATAAGGAAAGGAGAGATCATAAAAGGCAAAAGTTCGGTTCCAATAAACAGTTACAAAAACAAGGCTGAAAGAAACAAATCCATGGAAAATTAGGCATGAAACAAGGTCCTTAAAATGAAGCCAAAGTCCCAGAAACATGGATGCATCCAGACTCCAAAGTAACACCGGAAAGCAGACTTGGTTCTTGATTCAAGCGAGGAAATTGCTTTGACGAATTTCTTTCTCAACAGACTGTTTTAATAGCATAACATAAAGACATTTTTGCCCTTTGAACTCCCTCTTATTTGCTATTCAGAGACTTCTACGCAATCCCCAAAATTCTAGATGACTAGCCCAATCTAAAGACATGGCCTCATCGCTTTCACTTTCAAGGCCACAGGGCTTGTTAGTGTTATCAAACAGAGGCTGAGAGCTGCTCTCCCTTTCTGCTCCTTGCACCTGAAAACCATCATCATTAACAACCACATTCCTTCCTGTGGGAAAGCCTCCCTCTTCCTCATCTCCCACAGCAGGAACACTTTGCACCTGAACCCCATAATTCCCATCAGAGTCATCTTGAAACTCATCCTGAACCTGAATCCCATCATCTAGAAACTGCATCCCAGAATCCTCAAACTGCCTCCCAGAATCTTCATCAGAGTCACATAAAGGCTGAGTCACAACAATAGGAAATAACCAGTTCTTAAAAAGCAAAGTAAAGTTCCAAAAGATTGTTGCAAAACAAGGCTTCAAAGAATAATCCAAGAAATCATAAGGCATAAAACAAGGTCTCATTAGAGCATCACAAAGTCCCATGAACATGAACACACAAAGGCTGTAAGATAATCAAGGAAAATGAGAGCCTGCTTCTTGACTTGAGTGAGAAGTTGCTTTGACAAAGGTTTGTCTCCCAACACACTGTTTTAATACCCTTTGCCTAGCATGAAAGCATTTCTTTGGCCTCTGACCTCCTTTTTGTTTGCTATTCTAACACTCCTGCGAACCCTGATTTCCAAACGGCCAGCTTGATCTAATGATTCCGTTTTGTCAAGGCCAGTCAGCCTGTTAGCGTCTGTCTGCATGTAATCAGACTGAGAACTGTCCTCCTTTCCTGAAATTTGCACCTGGCTAGTTTCAGTATCATCAATACCATTCCCTGCTGTGGGAAAGCCTCACTGTTCCTCATCTTCTACAGCAGGGACACTCTGAACCTGAATTCAATAATTCCCATCAGAGTCATCTTGAACCTGAATCCCATAATCCCCATCAGAGTCACTCTGAGGTTCCAGCTGAGTCACAGCACAGAATCCCCATGACCAACTGAACATACTGCAGGGGTTTCTGAGAATTGACCTTGATTTTGGGAGTTGTAGTTCACCTGCATCCAGAGAAACAGTGATTCCCACCAACAATGGACCAGGACCCAACTTGGCATGGAAAAATCCCATGACCGACAAACATACTAAGGAGTTTGGGAGGAATTGACCATGATTTTGGGAGTTGCAGTTCACCTTTAGCCACAGAGCACTGAACCTAGCTGACGTTGGATCTGCACTAAACTTGGCATACAAACCCAACATGGGCAACTGTGCATACAGATCTGGTTTGGGAGTGATTGACCTTGCCATCCAGGAGTTGTAGTTCACCCTTATCCAGAGAGCCCTGGATCCAGTCAACGATGGATCTGGACCAAACTTGGCACACAGACCCAACATGACCAACTGTGAATACTATCAGGATTACATTAATTAAAAAAAACAAAAAACAATACCTTGCAAAACTCCATAGCCTTGTTGCAGTTGGCCATCAACCACCCTTGTTTTCATTTCCTATACCTATGGCAGATGTGCAGTATGGTACAAGACTGTTAGAGAACACTGGAGATCTCTGTGTACTTTCAGTATTTCTAGCTGGTTCCCGCCTAAGTTTGGTAAAGGACCACCACATCTTCATTGTGGTCATCCTGAATAAATACATCACCATATTACAATTTGAAAGAAGAACATGAAAAAACCATTGGGTGAGCTTGGGCCTGCCACAGCTTGACTTATCTCAGAGTCATTATTATGATAAAGTGAGGTGAAGCAGAGAAATATATATGTCACCTTGTACTTTCTAGAGGAAACAGACAGAAAACAATTAAGAATACAGTCTCATGTGCACCCAATTGCCTTAGTAAAAGCTTCTGAACAATTGGCCCAAAAAGTATGTGGTATGATTATGCATCCCATTTTTAACATGTGTATTATTATGGAGCCCACTCTAAAGGTGTGGCTTCATTTTACTTTGGCTTTTGCCTCCTTTTCTCTCCCAACTCCTCTTTTGCCACTCTCCAAGATTTAATTTTGCTAACACCCATGAAAAGTCCTATAGAAAAGTTCTATGAAGAGATTTCTGGAGCATTAGAAGCAATATTGTTAACACCAAGTAAATTACTTAGAATTCGGGCTCCTTCTGAATTCTCCAGAGTCTTCACAAGGTCATGTCTTGTCTGTCTTGAGGAACAACTTGTCTGACTGAATCTGTCACTATCAGGAAGAGGTGGGGTGTGAGGTCAGATATGATCACCACGTTGATCCTTTTTTTATTAAGTCAGAGGACATCCTTAACCTGGAGAAAATGTGGGTTTTGTCAATGAATTCCGTTTTTCATGGCATGCATAATAAGCAGTAATGCAGACATGCCCTTGAGACAGAAGGATTGCTTATGAAGTGAGAAACAAATATCACAATTCTCTTCAGTCACACAAAATAAGGGTAGAAAATATATTGAAAGAACCAGACTGCAAAGTAGCTTGTGGAGGGGAAGGAGGGACAGCAAGCATGAATCTTACAGAACAATAAAATGTTTGAAAAGCAATCTTCAAGACAGCTGCAAACTGAGCAAAGTCAGCAAAAGTGGGAAAACAACAGCATCCAACATTTTATTGTTGCTAATTAGTGACTTGTTTCTCCACTTCAAATTTAGCGCCCACATGACCGGGTGGGAAGTCATTCCAATTATATTCATTTATGGATATATCAAAATTATCCTTTTTTCTGAAGGTTTTAATTCCAGTTTTGGGTGGATGTGGGCATGTGCCTCAGATAAAAGCCTGCAGGGGTCTAGAAGATAAAATGCTGTTTTAAAGATTGACTTGTTTCTTGCGTAGGTGGCTGGGCAGGGAGTCTGGGAACATACAGAAATAACCGACTTCAAATCCCATCGGATTCTGAATGTGTTTTGCTTTGATAATGAAAAAGATGTTGGCTTCATTCCAACTGTAGTCACTGGTGGACCCAAACAGGACACAGAAATATATTTTCTCAATTGCCTTGAGAGATCTGAGCTTGGAAAGCTCCTTTTCAAAATAATTACAGCTGTAGTTCCAGGGGGCAAAATATCAAAATTTTTCATTATATTCATCATTTTGAAAGTAACTCTTTACTCTTCTATTTCTCAGAAGTAAAATGGTTCCTCTACATTCCTTAACCTTATAACTAAGGTGAAAGAAGACAGTGAAAAAGCTGGATTGCAGTTAAACATTAAGAAAACCAAGATTGTGGCAACCAGACTGATTGATAACTGGCAAATAGCGGGAGAAAACGTGGAGGCAGTGATAGGCTTTGTATTTCTAGGTGCAAAGATTACTGCAGACAGAGACTGCAGCCAGGAAATCAGAAGACGTTTACTTCTTGGGAGGAGAGCAATGACCAATCTCAATCAAATAGTGAAGAGTAGAGACTGGCAACGAAGGTCTGCATAGTGAAAGCAATGGCATTCCCCAAACTAACCTATGGATGTGAGAGCTGGACCATAAGGAAGGCTGAGTGAAGGAAGATAGACACTTTTGAACTGTGATGTTGGAGGAAAATTCGGAGAGTGCCTTGGACTGAAGAAGATCCAACCCATCCATACTCCAGGAAATAATGCCCGGCTGCTCACTGGAGTGAAGGATATTAAAGGCAAAGATGAAGTACTTTGGCCACATAATGAGAAGACAGGAAAGCTTGGAGAAGATACTGACACTGTGGGAAATGGAAGGAAATAGGAAGAGGGGCCGATCAACAGCAAGATGGATGGATGGTATTCTTAAAGTGACTGGCTTGACCTTGAAGGATCTGGGGGTGGCGACGGCTGACAGGGACCTCTGGCATGGGCTGGTCCATGAGGTCACAAAGAGTCAGAAACAACTGAACGAATAAAGCAACAAAAAACAAGTTCCTTAAAATATTTGGATTCATCAAACAACTGACTCGTAATACAAAATGTACTCTGCTTGTGGGTGTTGTCACTTCAATACACATAAGCGAACACGAGGGGTCAAGTTCCTTTTCAACCATTTAGAGCAGTCATGCAATCTATAACCACAAAGGTTAGTAGGGAAGTTACAATTACACCAGGGAAAAAGCATTTATCTTTTATTTTTGATAACCACTGTAATTATGCCTCTGTTATATGGGGGACACATGAATTAGAAGTAGGTAGCTATTTGCAAGTAGTAATTTCTAAGTTCTGCAAAAGATTGATAAAACCACCTCCATCTCGATAAATGCCGCAGTGTAGTTGAGGTCATAGAAACATCAGAAACTATCTGAATATTAAGCCAAAGACATCTGGTGCATTTAGATCAATGTGTTCAACCAATTAGCAGCATCTTTACAGCTTTTTAGTCACGAATCTGTCCTAGCCATACCTCTAGGTCTGGAATGAAAGCTATTTTTTTGGCATGCAATCCATGCGCTTAGCACCAAACCTTTGCCTTATAGCTACAGCACTTTTCACATCATCTGTGCCTTTTGTAGTCTGTTCCATCAAGATCTCCCTTGCTAGCTAAAAATGTTGGCATATTCGAGAGATGTGGAATTTTAGCTAATTTACTAACAGCTGCAAAATTCTGGCAGCTTATTAAAGCGGGGAAGAAAGTATTATTCTACTGAATGGGAATACTGAAGAGGAAAACTAATGAGGAGTTGTATCCAGAATTTGCTTCCTGGCAGTTTCAGGGATCTTTCTCCTTCACCCTCACACAGCTCATGCTAATCACAGGATCCTCCAACCATCAGATAACATGATTGGTGGCTGGAGGAACTGCCATGAAGTGGAAGGCTCTGCAAACAGAACCCAACTTCAGCCGTTCCAGTTGCATGATTTACAGTGCCTTGAAGAAGTATTCATATACACAAACGCTGAATTTTTCTACATTTTGTTGTGCTGCAACCCAGACCTCAAATGGGTTTCATTTGCATTGTTACCATTTGATGTGAATAAGATACCCAGTACTGTAAAATATTTTGACCAGAGTGCAGATGTTATATACACAAGAATAATCTGTGAGTGGTTGGTTGCATTAGGCCCCATCTATATTGCCATATACAGTAATGCAGTTTGAAATTTCATTTATATGCTCAGTTAACTCATTTAATGCAGTTAAACTGCTTTGTATGAATCTACACTGGCCATATAATGCATTTTTAAATACATTATATGGCAGTATAGACACAGCCTCAGTACCTATCCCATCATGTGGTAGATGCACCTTTGGCAGCAAGTAGAGCTGTACATCTTCCTAATGTAAGTATGAGTTTTGCCTAACTGAATCCTGTGATATCCAATCATTCTTCTTGCAAATATTACATTGTCATGTTGGATGGAAACTGTTGGTGAACAGTAACATTCAACTCCTACCATGGTTTCTCTGTTGGATTGAGGTCTGTACTTTGACTGAGCCATTCTGAGACATACAGTAGAGTCTCGCTTATCCAACCTAGGCAGCAAGGACTGAACTTTTTATGAATTTAACTTCTGACAATGTTGTTACTGTAAGTTCATTTTATGCAATTCTATCTTTACTTTAGGCAATTTTAGGTAGTCAATGTTTTTGCAGTCAATGTTTTCAATACATTGCGATGTTTTGGTGCTAAATTCGTAAATACAGTAATTACTACATAACATTACCGTGTATTGAACTGCTTTTTCTGTTGATTTGTTGTAAAACATGATGTTTTGGTGCTTAATTTGTAAAATCATAATGTAATTTGACATTTAATAGGCTTTTCCTTAATCCCTCCTTATTATCCAACATTTTCACTTATCGTTCTGCTGGCCCGTTTATGTTGGATAAGCGAGACTCTACTGTACAGGTTCTTATTTAAAACTCATTATAGTTTTAATTTGACTATCTAATAAGGATCACTGACCTTCTGGAAAGTGAAAGGTGACTACAATTGTTGCCCTGCCACAAGTGGAACCTCACCCCAGTTCCAGGTGAAGTGAAACAGGTTTTCCACTTGAATTTCCATGTATCCTGTTTCCCAGTCTCTACTGAGGAAAATCGCCCATTGCTATGGCTTGCTATGTATTTTTAACAGAATATTCAGCACCAGGGATGGAAATAACATCAAAAGAACAGGGATAGATTCCTACTCCACAAAAAAGAAAAGCAATTCAAAACGTTTCAGCAAAACAGTTATGCAAAACTAAAAATATGCAGATGGGAAGTGAACAAAACAAAAATATGTTGACCTTTCTAGAGACCTGGGTTGCTGTGAGTTGACCTCACAACCTCTGAGAATGCCTGCCAATGATATGGCGAAATGTCAGAAGAGAATGCTTCTGGAACATGGCTATACAGCCTGGAAAACTCAAACCAACTCAGTGATTCCAGCCATGAAATCCTTAAACAACACATTTTTAAGAGACCGTATGACAGCTTCTTGCACAATGCATCCAGGGATTATTTTTTCTTCTTATGCTTTCTATTTTGATTTCCAGACTTATAGGTCTATGCCATTTAAAATGCTGAAGGGAGCTTATTTGCTCTTCTCCTTTCTCTCTATTTTGCTGTTCCTGCATGCTCACTAAGGCATTCTGAAAACATCTGCTGTTTGCTTTGCCTGTTGCAGGCAGACACACACAACAGAGTCGAATCATGTTCTTTCTCAGTTCAGAATGGATTAAAACCTGGCAGTGAAAGTTTGTATTTCTCCTACTCTCCTTCACCATCTCCCCATGAGTATGCTTTTCCCAGTGTTGATGTTGCTTTAAAAAATTCCAACTAGACAAAGACAAGGAGGAAAAAAGGCATGGGGTAAGTATAAAAAGACCTTGAAAAAATGAGCTTTCTTTGTCAGGGCCTTTGTTAACTGATGTATTATTGTACTTGAGTAGCACGTTTCCTAATACACACATTTTAAAGCATATTTTTTAACCTACACCTTTTCATGCACTTTCCCATGAGAGCATTAGTCAGACACATGCATTTGCTTGCATATAATTTAGAAGAAGGAAAGACTCTAATTCTCAGGGTTTTCTTCTGATGACATTGAACCGAAAGACATGCACGTGCTTTCATTGACTGTCTCGCAGACTGTGAATTGCATACATTCAATTTAAAAGATTTATGCAAATTTCTTTCAGGCAATTTCACTCACAGCACTCTGGGCTTGACTTGTTTCAGTTTTGCTGTTTTCAAGAAGAAGTGGGTTACAAACACCCAGCCCATGTGATGGTGTTTTCTCTGTACACAAACAGTTCATAGTGCAGTGGCAAATGCAATAAGCAATTATATAAAACTCCTTTTTTGATGTAGTTATAAAGGAGACTGAAACTTGAAATAATCAATGTTTTTAACCCAACAAAGGCATGGTGTAAAATGTGTGTGTGTGTCTTTGAGTCTGTGCGTGTTTGGCCATATACAAATATATATAGTAGCAAAAATGTCTCTGTTTGCTTCTTTGTTTTAGCTACCTTGGGGATTGTTTACAAGTGTAAACCAGTACTTCTTCCATTGAAGAATCATTTGGATTCACAGGTCTCATGAGAAATATTAGAAAAATGAAATCTGGGAAGAGAAATTGTGAACATTAAATAGTTTTCTGACATTTTATAAACTGTAGGACTATGGCAATTCCAGGAGCATGTCATAACAGGATATTAACTACAGTGTTTCCATACCATGGAGAAGGAATTTTGGGAAGTCCTGAATGTGAGCTTCATTATTAGGCACCCAAGTGTGCACTGAACTTGTACACACAATTGCATTCTTAATTTGTGCACTCAATTACTGTGATTGTGTGCGGAAATTGAATAATTACCCATAAGATGGTTAATTACGATTATTTGTGTGCATAATGACTTCACCCGCATGTACATTCATGTTAAATATGCACAGAAATTAGGTATCACATAATTGCATGACTTACCTTATTAAAAATGAAATCCAATTCGTTTGTTTCAAATTGCACTTGCTCAATGCAGCATATGTGCACACACATACACGTGCATGCACACAAAAACAAATTGGCATTAGTTTTAAATTTATGACATAAAACACAGACATTGTACAATCTGAGACCACCCAAAGATGGTAGCTGACATACCAGCCACATCAGAGAAATATGTATTAAAAATCAATTGAAATCCCATTGTAATGGTTTTAGAGCTGTCTTCTGGAGGACACTCATGTTCCTTGGAGTCATATGAGAGCTTTCTGAGAGAAAGAGCAGGAATTCAGTATGATTTTCAATACTGACTGGCATCCTATTAATGAATTATGATTGGATAGATCAGATCATGTCTGATTTTGGAAGCTAGCAGGATCAGCCTTGGTTAGTAGTTGGACAGGAGACCACCAGCAAAAAAATAGGTGCTGTAGGCAACATTTCAGAGGAAGGCATGTGCAAAGTCACCTCTGAAGAACACTTGTGAAACAAAACCGTATGAAATTCATGGGGTTGCTATATTTGAAAAGGCAACTTGAAGGCATAGGTCATACATATACTATGAAAACCCACTTTTTATCATTTGAGTGCTTTAAGTTGTCTCCTGAAATTCTCCTCTCAACAACAAATTCTTGTAAGCAGTGCAGCCTCTCCCTAAAACACAGCAATGTCTGAATTATTGGAGGGCAGGGAGATCAGTAGGAATATTTTCCTGTAGCTGTAAATACTAGTATCAGCCACCCGCAAAGACCTCCTGGGGTCCTTGAGAGACCATTGCGGCTCACATATTTACAATTCATTCAGATCCAGAAAAATAGCTGGATGAATCCCTGCTGATCCCCCTGCTTTCCAACAACATGGAAAATAGCCATAGGGGACTGGGATGCTTACGAGGTGGGTTTGGGAGAGGAAGTATAGAGAAATATAGCTATGGAGATATAGCTACACTATGTACATCCCTTATCCTGAAATCCTCTAATCCAAAATTGTCTATGTGAGTGGCTGAGATTGTGACACTTTTACTTCCCAGTGGTTCAGTGCACAAAAACTTTGTTTCATGCACAAAATTATTACAAATATTCTGTACAAAACTACATTAAGGCTATATTACAAGATGTATAGGTAATGTAAATGAATTTTGTCTTTACACTTGAGTTCCAACTCCAAGATATCTCATTATATAAGGTTTCGCCTGACATTGTCCAGTCTCGTCCAACTCTGGAGGTTGGTGCTCATCTCCATTTCTAAGCTAAAGAGCCCGGTGTTGTCCGTAGACACCTCCTAGGTCATGTGGGTAGCATGACTGCATGGAGTGCCATTACCTTTCCGCAGAAGCAGTACATAGTACAGTAGAGTCTCACTTATCCAACATTCGCTTATTCAACGTTCTGGATTATCCAACGCATTTTTGTAGTCAATGTTTTCAATACATCGTGATATTTTGGTGCTAAATTCGTAAATACAGTAATTACTACATAGTATTACTGCCTATTGAACTACTTTTTCTGTCAAATTTGTTGTATAACATGATGTTTTGGTGCTTAATTTGTAAAATCATAACCTAATTTGGTGTTTAATAGGCTTCTCCTTAATCTCGCATTATCCAACATATTCGCTTACCCAATGTTCTACCGGCCCGTTTATGTTGGATAAGTGAGACTCTACTGTATATGTAAATACAGTATGCTGAAAGCATTCAGTCACACACACACACATATCCAAAATATTTCTGGCCCAAGCATTTTGGATAAGGGATCTCAACTGGTAACTCCATTCATGATGCCACCCTACATAAGGGGTGAGGAAAGTACAGCCTGAAACCCACAAGTGCTCTCTGGACCCCACTTTAACATCTCTAGATCACCTCTACCCCCACCCCCAATAACTCCCAACCTTTCAAAAATGTAACTTCTTTGGGGTGTGATTTTTGGTCAAGAATTGCCCAATGACGACACACAAAACTATTCCAAATGCATGCCTGTTTAAGGTATTAGAGGTGAGTTGATTTTCCAAAACTTGATTTTCCATCTCATCTCAAATACCTCTTTTACCCTCCTTTTCTCCTTCAGAATGGAGATAGGCAATGATATGATATCCCTTCTGGTTTCCATTTGAAAGAAGAAACAAAGGGGGAAGTATATTTTAGGAGTTGTAGGGTTGCAGCCTGGAGTATGTGTGTGAGGGTGAGGTCAGGGCGGAAATTGTATCCTGGCTTCAGTGCAGTTACCTATCCTATATATTGCCCACCACTATTGTTTTCTTGGTTTCACAGATGCTGCTTCACAGTAAATCGGATATGAATAGTTAAACTGTCTCCTTGTGTTTGGTTTGCAGCTTCCAGCAGGCCTATCCAGCATAACTTGTAGTGGGGAATCCTGGGGGTTGCAGTCCAGCCACATCTGGAGGGCTGGCTGTGTTATTTCCACTCCTGCAGTAAATGATAGTTTGAGTGACTGAAAAAATTCCAGAGTGCAAGAGTGCCGCCCCCTTGAGTGTGTGTGTATGTTTGTGTAGAGAAGGCATTCAAATTTCAATGAGAAACACATGGTTATCATATTGGTGAAGATCTCAATATAATAGACAGAGGCAAATCATTTGAAGAGCCAGGTGTCAAAATATGTCAAAAAGCATCATTTTAGCACTTTACAGAAAGAAAGAACCATATGACTCCTCCAGAAGATGTTTTTCTATATTCTGATCAATGGTAATTCAGTTAAAATAATTCAGAAATTCTAACATGGATCTTTGCACCTGTTAGGTAGTTTAAATCTTTGAGAGTGCTTTTAAAAAAATATTTAATGAATCTGGGTTGACTAATATTCTCAGCAATTAAGGAAAATATGAACAAATATAATAGTGAATAGGCTAGATTGCATGCATTTTAAATAACATGTTGGATGGGAAAAGGTCATAAGGCACATGCATTTCAAATGCAGACAAAAAGCTGCTTGTGATTTCATCCCTCTGTCATGTGATAAAAGGGAGAGTGGGGATTAGCTCTGTTTTTCTATGACAACACTCTGCCCAGATCAACTGCCTTTCACAAATTAGGAAGGCAAATCTTCGGAGCAGTCAGGCAATGAAGTCATCAGTCAGGATATGACAAGAGAGGGTGAAGGCAACATTTCATCCATGCTCTTCCATCCTCGATATGGAACACCTAGCATTAAATCCAGTGTTAAATTAGTGTACTTTCACAGAGCAGATAGATTTTTTTTTCTCCTTCCTACCACCTCCAGCAGCATTCACCTTTTGAAAATGTGTTTCTGACTTCTGGAATTGATTTTGAGAGAATCTGAGTGGGGCTGCAGGAGAATTGGTCTCTTTCCACTTCTGTTGCATGAGAATGTTCATCAAACAATGTTTTTGAATCCTGGCCTCAAGCAAGGCTATAGATGTATATTTTGACCCATCCAGCTATCCTGATTTGGCAGGCAGATAATGATGCCGATGATTTTATTACCCACCTCTTAAAGAGTTTGAATTAAACTTCTGCCAACCCCTTTTTCAGATGCATTCAAAATATCCCAGTGCTTTCTCGTCTTATCATTCCCCTCTTTGTTCTCATCTGCTCCAAATTGAGAAAAAAGTAGTTTGCATTTTACTAATTCAGCATGGGCAGAAAACTAGAGAGGAGAGTAATTATGCCTTTCCCAGTAGGCTCAGGGAAAAGCAAACTGCTGAAGTTTTTCCTGGCTTGTTTGTCCTTCCTCATTATTACTTTTCCCATCATGATCACTCTCTAATATCACATGATCATATATGTTTTTGTTTTCATCTGTAAAATATATCTATATATATAAAAGGGTAATGAAATTTCGGTCTAGGACAAAACAACAAAACTACACATCCCAGAAACACTAAACTTGGCAGCACAACCCCTCATTTATGCCTCTACGTTCATACGACAAAAAGAAAAGAAAAATAAAGTCCTAATTAGAGGAAGAGGAATTATTGTTTTTATCCCATTGCTGCCAGTTAGAAGGCTAAGCTCCACTCACTTGGTCTCCTAGCAACCCACTCAGCCCAGGGGACAGGTAGAGTTAGGCCTCACTTAGACCTCTTCCACACTGCCTATAAAATACAGATTATCAGATTTTAACTGGATTATATGGCAGTGTAGACTCAAGGCCCTTCCACACAGCTATATAACCCATTTATAATGGACTTAATATCAGGGGAAAACCTTTACCCTTTACCTTAACTACCACCAATTCCTCAAGACTTTATTTCCCATACTACCATACTTCGCCACAGCAACGCGTGGCCGGGCACAGCTAGTGTTTTATATATCTGTTTCTACATATACACACAGAGATAGACATTTGGCTACTTAGAAATAAGAATAAATATACTTTAATTGAAAGCATAACTTTAGGTCCATTTACACTACAGAATTATAGTGGCATTGTGTATGTGTGTGTATATGCCTTCAAGTCACCTGTTGATTTATGGGAACTCCATAAATTTCATAGGATTTCTTCAGGTAATGAATACTCAGCAATGGTTTTCTACATCCTTCCTCTAAAACAGTGGTTCTCAACCTGTGGGTCCACAGAAGTTTTGGCTTTCGACTTCCAAAAATCCAAACAGCTGGTAAACTGGCTGGGATTTCTGGGAGTTGTAGGCCAAAACACCTGGGGACCCACAGGTTGAGAACCACTGCTCTAAAATATAGCCTTTCACACCTGGTATTCCTTTGCCGTTTCCCATACATTATTTCATATTAACTGCTGTCCTATGGACTTCTGGAAATGGTAGCCTGGTGAGGCACTAGGTCATTCTGTCTGACAATTCTAAATGGTTTTTTTTCTTCTAAATCGCAAGTCCCAGGATTCCATAGGATAGAATCATGGAGATTAAAGTGGAATAGTACACCATAATTCCATTGCAGAAATGGGCCCTTTGGAGAAGTCTTACTGGATAGCTTCTTAATATTAATTTTAAGACATGATTGCCCCAAACAAGAAGGAGTGACCCAGCCACCTACAGCAAGAACATGTAGCAACCACCCTTTGCTGCCACCACCCACTATTGCAAATATAAATTTGTATACTAGAGATACACAAGAATAGCAACAGCACAAGTCATTTTGCTTCAAAAAAGAAGGCAGGCAAACTCTCCAATTCCGTGTACAAAACAACTTTAGATTTGGTTTGGTTATCTGGAGTGCTGATTCAGAAAATTGCATTAGATAGACCACATCAGCTCTAGTTTCGGATATAGAACATATGCCATCCAGTCGTCACCATCTGCTTGCCCACAGAAAACCATATTTAATATTCTAGAGCTGATGTGGTCTATCCAATGCAATTTTCTGAATCAGCGCCCCAAATAACCTCAGGAACAAGCCTAAAAATGAAGACACCAAGGTGGCTTTGCTTCCAGGTGTCACATGAAATGCCTCCGCTCAGGTGGAGAGAGGAGGAAGAGAAGCAGCAGTCAGGAGGTTTGCTGTTGCACCTTTCGTGTGCCACTATAAAAGAGTTTCACGAGACCATCACTCTCGTTGCAATGGTATAGTAATGGTGAAGTCGCAGACCATATTTTAGTTCTTGGAGACCACTGGTGGTCCATGGACCACAGGTTGGGAACCACTGATTTAAAGACGTGCTACAGTTGTGTGAGCTGAATAAAAGTTATATATATTACATTGGACTGATATGGTATTTCAATCACAGGAGTTATTTTCAGGAGCAACTTCATGGTACATATAATGTCTGCCCCAGTTCCCAGATACTATTGCATCCACAATTAGTTCTATAGATGGTTCATAACAATCTTGGTGTATACAGTACAATACAAGTGTATAATCTAGTACAGTGGTTCTCAACCTTTGGGTCCCCAGGTGTTTTGGTCTACAACTCTCAGAAATCCCAACCATTTTACCAGCTGTTAGGATTTCTGGGAGGTGAAGGCCAAAACATTTGGGGACTCACAGGTTGAGAACTACTGATCTAGTTTAATCTAAAAATACAATCTAGATGTACAATCTATATATATAAAAGAGTGATGGCATCACGGCAATTCACAAAACAACAAAAGTACAGGCCCCCCAACCTCAAAATTTGACAACACAACCCATCATCCACGCCTCAAGGTTGATACAACAAAAAGAAAAGAAAAATAAAGTCCTAATTAGAGGGAGAGCAATAATTTTTTTTATCCAATTGCCAGTTTAGAGGGCTAATCTCTGCCCACTTGGTTGCCTAGCAACCAAGGGACAGCCAGGTTTCAGTTAGGGGACAGGCCGATTTAGGCCTCACTTAGACTTCTTCCACAGATTATCTAATTTGCACTGGATTATATGGCAGTGTAGACTCAAGGCCCTTCCACACAGCTATATAACCCATTTATAATCTTATATTATCTGCTTTGCACTGGATTATCTTGACTCCACACTACCATATAATCCACTTCAGTGTGCATTTTATACAGCTGTGAAGAAGGGGCCTCAGATAATCCAGTTCTGAGCAGATAATATAAGATTAGAAATATACAGTAGAGTCTCACTTATCCAACGTAAACAGGCCGGCAGGATAAGTGAATATGTTGGATAATAAGAAGGGATTCAGGAAAAGCCAATTAAACATCAAATTAGTTAATCGTTATACAAATTAAGCACCAAAACATCATATTATACAACAAATTTGACAGAAAAAGTAGTTCCATGCGCAGTAATGCTATGTAGTATTTACAGTAGAGTCTCGCTTATCCAACAATCGCTTATCCAACGTTCTGGATTATCCAACGCATTTTTGTAGTCAATGCTTTCAATATATCGTGATATTTTGGTGCTAAATTCATAAATACAGTAATAACTATATAGCATTACTGTGTACTGAACTACTTTTTCTGACAAATTTGTTGCCTAACATGATGTTTTGGTGCTTAATTTGTAAAATCATAACTTAATTTGATGTTTAATAGGGTTATCCTTAATTCCTCATTATCCAACATATTCACTTATCCAACGTTCTGCCGGCCCGTTTATGTTGGATAAGTGAGACTCTACTGTACTGTATTTACAAATTTACCACTAAAATATCACAATGAATTTAAAACACTGACTACAAAAACATTGATTATGAAAAGGCAGACTGCGTTGGATAATCCAGAACATTGTATAAGCGAATGTTGGATAAGTGAGATTCTTCTTTAATATGAAATAATTACTGGGATAGAATAATGCAGAACAATATAATCTCTAAAACCAGGACAGTAAATAAACAGGGGAATTCCACACAGGAAAAAATCAGGGCCAGCTAACACCTCCCAACAAAGTATTCCCATCATCAAAATCTGGCAAATCCTGTTTTCTCAGGGCCACAGACAGTAGAAGCACATAAAATATCGCAAACAACACCACTCTGAAAACAAGGGAATTCCAAACAGGAAAGAATCAGGGCCAGCTAACACCTCCCAACAAAGTATTCCCATCATCAAAGTCTGGAAAATCCTCTGTTTTCTCAGGGCCACAGACAGTAGAAGCACATAAAATATCGCAAACAACACCACTCTGAAAACAAGGGAATTCCAGACAGGAAACAATCAGGGCCAGCTAACACCTCCCAACAAAGTATTCCCATCATCAAAGTCTGGAAAATCCTCTGTTTTCTCAGGGCCACAGACAGTAGAAGCACATAAAATATCGCAAACAACACCACTCTGAAAACAAGGGAATTCCAGACAGGAAACAATCAGGGCCAGCTAACACCTCCCAACAAAAAATTCACTCAGGGAGGAAACAGCCAGGCTTTAAAGCTGCAAGGCCATTACATCCTAATCATTTTTCCTAATTGCAGCATTCATACTTGCCTCCAACAAACAAAAAAAACCAATCAGAAATATTGTATATTCACAACCTTTAGGAAATAATATCCCCTGATGGCGCAGCGTGTTAAAGCGCTGAGCTGCTGAACTTCTGGACCGAAAGGCCACAGGTTTGAATTGGGGGAGTGGAGAGAGCCCCCACTGTTAGCCCCAGCTTCTGCCAACCCAGAAGTTCGAAAACATGCAAATGTGAGTGCATCAATAGGTACTGCTCCGGCGGGAAGGTAACGTCGCTCCATGTAGTCATCCCACATGACCTTGGAGGAGTCTACGGACAACGCCGGCTCTTCGGCTTAGAAATGGAGATGAGCACCAACCTCCAGAGTAAGACACGACTGGACTTAATCTCTGGGGAAAACCTTTACCCTTGACCTTAACTACCACCAATTCCTCAATACTTTATTTCCCATACCACCAGACTTCGCCACAGCAACGCGTGGCCGGGCACAGCTAGTGTAGTATAAGTGTAGTATACTCTAGGTGTACAATCAAGGTACCAGAACTCAAAAACTGTGATATTACGTCAGTGCTTCAGAAGCATTAGTTTACCTTTCATGGCAGATGCCACAATGTTTAAGATCAGGTTGTTGGTGTAAAGGCCTGAAGGCAAACTGTTGCCATGCAGATAGAAGTAATATTTATGTATAAGTTGGGTGTATTGATTGATTGATTGACTTTTGTAGCACTGTCGTTGGTTTAGCACAGCTATAGGAGATGTGTCCTGTCATTCTTCTATTCTGTATAATGATTTCTGATTACTAAAATGCAGAGCACAAATGGTAATCAGTACCCCTTTCAGTGTAAGGGCTGATGCTGAGTACCTCCTATCAGTTTAATCACAGTGTGCAATTCACACAGTAATGTGTCATAATTGCCCCCTGCAAAGTTTTCCTGTAAGGTCTTGCTTCTTTCTTATGTAACCGGACTTCCCAAATGGCTGGAACTCAACATGCATTCCCAGGCTGCAAAATCCTTCACCATGGATTCCATAGGCATGATTAGTCTCTTAAGTCAGGTTGCTATAAGGAGCTTGAGAGGTTCCCTTCTTTCTTTTTAAATTCCTTTGTCTGCAGGAGAACAAAACAACAATTATTAGTAGTGGCATTTATCCCTTTTTTTTTTCTTTAAACCATATTGCCAGCCCTTTACCTTTACTTTAAGATTGGGTCTGATTGTTCCCATTTTGTTAGGTAATTAAATCTATTCTTTTGGTAAGGATAGATTACTAAAAGCTGCACTGGAAAACTTTTTCATTTCTGCTGGGTTCACATAATGTGTGCGTGGGGGGTGGGGGGAGGTGTTATTTTCATTTTGATACATAGAAAGTTTCATATATACTAAATCACTGCCCAAATAAGAGACTGCAACTTTTCTTTTAAAATAAGAAAAAACAAAACAAAATATATTCATGCTCAGAAAGACACAAAGCAAAGGCAGTAGAGCTGATCCCCAGCACTTATATTGAGTAGATAAAGAGGCTACTGAACAACCCCCTGAAGCACAAAATTGGCTTTCCATTGTGAGACATTAGGTCTTCAAACTCTAATATCATTTCATCAGAAGCATTGCTATAGTCAGCTACAGCTAAATTCCTTTAATGTGAATTTATCTCATATCTAACTCATTAGGAGAGTCCTTATATGTTAATTACTTGCAAAGAATTGATATTTTCCTATTATTAATCAGCCCACTTAAAGAATTCATTGTGGACAGATTGCTTAGTGTCTTATGACTCATATTTCAGATACTATTACAGGTTAGATTGGCTCAGATCCGATTATTTCAGTGATCTTCTCTTGGACTACTAATTGTTTAAAAAGGGTGATAGAAAACAAAGGTGGCATCTTCAGAGAAGCTCATCTGTCTATCCCTCTGCCCTTACAGGTATATCTGGTGGAAGAGGATTTTAGTCATGTGTGGAAGGGCCCTAAGATGTCTTGAATTGATTCATGCCACTTTAAACCAAGGATAGCTTGGAGGTAATGAGAGTTGTTGTTGTTGTTAGTAGTAATAACAACAACCATTGTTGTTATTTGGTAACCATTTATTTATTTTATTTATTTACTTCATCTTTACTCCACCTTTCTCGACCTCGGTGGGGACTCAAGGTGGCTTACAAATCCGGCAAAAATTCAATGCCGCACAGGTAAACAATAAAACACAACCCATCAGAATGTAAACAATCTAAAACATATAAGCAATTAAAACACATATCGATCAATTAACAGATTTAAACCATATAAAAACAAGAGCATAACAAAGTCACTATTCAAAAGTAACATAATGATTGGGAATGAACTTTACTGGACATACTTAACCGATATCAGTAATACTTTAGTTGCCTCTTAAAGTTACTTTCAAGGAACATTTTGAAAGAGAGTTTTCAAAGTGTGTCATTCTGTCTTCAACTCTAAGACTGCTTTAAAAAAAGAAAGAAATGTTCATCTAAGATATCAAAAACACATGACTAGTGTAATAAACAATGTTACTTCTAAAACATTATAATGGATTACAACAATGAATTATTCCACAAAATGTGTTGCACTGTAGCCCGGGAACACCTTTTCACCCAACATCACACAATGTTTCAATAATTCAATGAGTAAAAGTTTATTAATGAATAAGTATAAAAGGAAAAAAGCAAATAAAAAAAGAAGTAACAAAAGTACAAAAAGTAATTCACAATGAGATCAAGCGTTCCTCAGCTTTTGAACCAAGGCATCAAAAGGCTATCTAGAGAGACTTGAGTTAACACAACTCAAAAGAATACTCAGGCAGGGTATTGTTAAAAAGTTATATCCATAAACATGAAAGCAGAAACACAATAAAGGCAAAACCTCCAGGAATCTGAAGTTATATACAGGAATTAAACCAAGAGTCTTGGAATACAGGAACCAGGAAATTACGACTAGAAACCAGGAATTGTTTCCCCTTTTTACAATGTTGTTCCTTCTAAAGGCCGGAGAGTACAGAAACCAATTAAAAGGCCTCAGTCCTTCCCATGACATCACTTTGCACACACTTGCTTTTTCTCTCCTTATCTCTAGGCCTCTGAGAAAAATGTGTTTGTTTTTGTTTTACATTCTGCTTCCTAATTTCAAGGCGACTTGATCTGGAAAAACCTTTGTCTCCCACATTCTCCTCTGAAGGCCACTCTGGCCTTTTCACATGGGAACTGATATCACTTTTTCCGGTTGGCTGGGAATGGCCTCCAGGTCCCTGCTATCTTCCACAGACTCTTCAGAAATAACAGGTTGAGGCCCATCATCCCCTTCTTCATCCTTTGAGCACTCCGAAAGTTCAGCCAATGCTTGCCAGGCTACAACAAAATGCTACATAGAGTAACAAGAATGAATTACTTTAAATACTTACTTCTCAAATTTGGTTTAATGAGACATAATAATATGATCCAGTGTGATTCAACAAAAAAAAATCTGGAATTCAAAATAAGAAAACTGAGTTTCAGTACTTGTCCAGCTTCCCTGGGTGGCCTTGGAAAGCTGACTCTATCTCAGGGAATGTTGAAAATGTAAATTTTAAGGATTTAAAACTTTGTATATGGTTTTAAGTATCACAATGAATTACAAATGCTATAAATCAGCTGTTCTCAAAGTGTGCTCCACAGAGCCCTTAGGGCTCCATGAAGCATATATAGTGGGTGTTCCATGGTTCCCTCCTCCCCCTCCAAGCTTTCCCTCCTCTTTCCTTCTCCTCCTGTTTTGGTGCTGAATTTGTGAAACCATAACCTATTTTGATGTTTAATAGGCTTTTTCTTAATTTCTCCTTATTATCCAACATATTCGCTTATCCAATGTTCTGCTGGCCCGTTTATGTTGGATAAGTGAGACTCTACTGTATATAATATATAAAATTTTCTTGAGGCTCCACAAAAAACTTTTGCTGCAAAAAGGGCTCTGCTGCTAAAAAAGTTTGAGAACCCCTGCTATAAGCCATTTTTAAGTTGAAGGAGATGGCAATATCACCATTGATATGGGATCATCATAAGTCGTCAGGTGACTTGAAGGCATATACACACACACACCACCATATCATAATACTGCCCTATAGATAGGCCAACATTCTGCTTTATATGGTGGGCAGACAGGCACTTGACGAAGCCCACAGGCAGATCTAGAAAGCCAAAGTTTCTCTCACTTCTGAGTATGTGTGTAAAGGTAAAGGTTTTCCCCTGACATTAAGTCTAGTCGTATCCGACTGTGGGTTGGTGCTCATCTCCATTTTTCAGTCGAAGAGCCAGAGTTGTCCATAGACACCTCCAAGGTCATGTGGCTGACATAACTGCGTGGAGTGCCGTTACCTTCCCACTAAAGCAGTACCTATTGATCTACTCACATTTTGCATGTTTTCGAACTGCTAGGTTGGCAGAAGCTGGGGCTAACAGTGGGAGCTCACCCCACACCCCAGATTTGAACCACTAATCTTTTGGTCGGCAAGTTCAGAAACTCATCGGTTTAATCCATTGCATCACCGGGGGCTCAGAGCATGTATGTATGTGCCATTAATTTCACGTGATTTTCCTAGGTAAGGAATACTCAGAGATGGTTTTGTTATGTCCTTCCTCTGAAATATAGTCTAAAGCATGTTTATCATTGAAGAACTAGCCAAGGTCGAACTGTATCTGGTTTCTGCAGGGATTTTTAAAAAGCTTCTCAGCACCTGATAATTCAGAGTAAAAAGTTTCTTTGGCTAATTGAGGGCTTCTAGCAGCAGCTGGATGATAGCTGTTTGAAACAGGATACTGGAGAGAAAACCTGTCTAATCCACTTTTTTTAAAGAAAGGTATATCTCATTCCCATTAAGGTAATTGCTAAGGTAATTGCAATCTTGTTTATTTTAGGACAAGGCAGATTCCATGAACCTACATCCAAAGTATACTTAAGTAAAACAAGAGAACCACACGTCATCAAGGAATCAATTCATTTAACATTTTAGATGCTATATAATGGACATAGTAGTCAACCTAAATACCCAACAAAATTTTGTGGTACCTTTAGTATTGCTTCTCCCATTTTGTGAAGTATTTTGCTTGACTGCATGGAGCGCCGTTACCTTCCCGCTGGAACGGTACCTATTGATCTACTCACATTGGCATGTTTTCCAACTGCTAGGTTGGCAGAAGCTGGAGCTAACAGTGGTCGCTCACGCTGCTCCCGGGGTTTGAACCTGGGACCTTTCGGTCTGCAAGTTCAGCAGCTCAGTGCTTTAACACATTTTGCCACCGGTGATATTAAAAAGATGCTTTTAATAGGGAAAGCTCCTGGTGAAATCATTCAACATGATACACTGAATATCAACTGCAGTTGCATAGAGTAAATCATTGGATTATAAATACCACATCTAACAGCACACACACACAAACTGTTTAAGGCAGAATTCTTGTCTTCAGATTTCTGTCTCTTCCCAAGGACTGGAGAAGAGGGGCTAGACCAGTGGTTTTCAGTCTGGGATCCCCTAGAAATCCTAACAGCTGGTAAACTGGCTGGGATTTCTGGGAGTTATAGGCCAAAACATCTGGGGACTCACAGGTTGAGAACCACTGTGGTAGAATCTCCTCTGAAGGCTTTTAAATAGAAGCTGGATATGCTTTTATTGTAAATTCTTGCATGGCAGAATGGTGTTGGACTGGATAGTTCTTGTGGTTTCTTCCAGCTCTTCGATTCTATGATTAGTTCCATTAATTCCAAGTGTAGTTTAATATTAGGGTAACTTTTTTGTTCTTATTAAACAGCTACTCAACAGATAACAGTCAAAAAAGATTATTATTAAGCACTTTTATTTAACCTGCACAGACTTTATTCAAAACCTATTCAGGCATTCACATGTCATGTGGGGGACATTTATGACCTCTGGCATTCCTGCACTCAATAGGTCTCTACCAACACAGTTTTTGTCTGCAACCATACCACAATTTTTTTTCTGAATAACACAGAGTGGATCTACACCGACCTGTAATCCTAACTGTCCCCCCCCCCCCTCCGGTGTCATGGCAGTCTCTGGTTTTGACATGGGTCCTACCTGTTTGCCATCATGTGCAGTGACATCAACCAGGGGGAGAGAAGGGGAGAAAACCCCCTTCATCTTACCACTGCAACATAGAAGGTGCAGGGTGGGAGGGCTTCCGTTCCATGTCTCAGAGTCACTCAAGCTCAGGAAACATGGGATGGCAGTGGAAGCAGTTGTGGCTGGTTCTGAACCGGCCCAACTGTTTCCACTGGGTCTAAGTCAGGGAAGAGATAGTCTACATTCTGGAACTGAATCCAGATTTCACCAACTTTGAGTAATATGGAGCAAGGCCACATTAAGGTGGCCTTGCCCCACATTACCCTGGGTGAGCCTCCATGCAGAGTTTACCCATCATGGGACTGATCCACCTCTACACCAGTCTAAATGGTCAATATAGATGAGTGCATGACCTGTTTTTTAGAGGACTGTATATTTCCCCCCTCTTAGTTTGCATGAAAACCAAAGCAAGGCCCCTGTGACCTCCTACTTTTCAAGGAAGAGCCCTAAGCAATATGTCAGTGCTGGAAGTTTCAAGTCAAACACTCTTTAAAATGGAAACTTGGCCACCAATTTCCTGAGAGTACTTGGAACCATTGTCACGAGGCATTTGTGTTTCCCAGAATAATTAATGCCGACGTTCTTGGGTATATCTTGACAAGGTCATCTAAAGATTATTCCCTGAGCTGCATTGTTTGAGAGGAATGGGAAAGAGGGAGGGAGGCCTGTTGTGTGAATAGTAATTTCTCAAAGCGTGGCAGAGTAAACGCAACACAGGATTCATTCACAGCTGAACTGAAGTGTTTAACACATGAAAACTCTAATTGACAATCCCATACCAAAGTGTACATTTGTCAAGGAAAGATAGGATACACAACAAGTTTTTTTTAACATCTCTGTGAGAACTGTTGTGATTTGGATCTATTACTTCTGAATATTGCATGAAGGTGACAAGCACTTGTCATTTAAAGACCACATGGAGACATTTAGTTTTCCATTTAGATATAACAAAACATTATGCAAATCAGCTTACAAAGGGAAAGCTGAAGACTTGCATTAAAGAATAGTCAAAGACCAGTTACTAATAAATGAGCAGGTTTTTGACTTGGTTTGTAACATTGCCTCAACTTGGAAGGAGATTCAGCCATATGAGTATAGAGCAGTGGTTCCCAACCTGTGGGTCCCCAGATGTTTTGGCTTTCAACTCCCAGAAATCCTAACAGCTGGTAAAGTGGCTGGGATTTCTGGGAGTTGGAGGCCAAAACACCTAGGGACCCACAGGTTCAGAACCATTGGTATAGGGTATGTGTCCCAGTTATGACCTATAAACATGTGTAAAGCTGCCTTCTCCTGAAACGTTTACCAAAAATCAGCACTTGTGAATCATATGTAATTAATCCCTTTTCCTCAGAGAATAAAAGAACAGAGATTTAAATAAAGCTGTGTTAGCTTTTAACTGAAGAACAGATACATAGAATAAGGAACCATTTTTAACCACCCAAACTGGAAGAGAATATCAGAGCATCATTTAGCAGAACTAGCAGCATTACTTTCTTTGAATGAAGATAAAATGATGGGGAAAGAAAAGGGACAAGCTTAAAGTAAAGGTTTTCTCCTGACATTAAATCTAGTCATGTCTGATTCTGAGGGTTGGTGCTCATCTCCATTTCTAAGCTGAAGAGCCAGGGTTGTCCATAGACACCTCCAAGTTATGGCTGACATAACTGCATGGAGTGCTGTTGCCTTCCTGCCGGAATGGTACCTATTGATCTACTCATATTTGCATGTTTTCGAACTGCTTACCATTCAAAAATAAAAATTGTCCCACCAGACACAAGGAAGAGAAAGTTAGAGGATATTTTTTCTCTGAAGTGATTCTATTATTGCAACTTCACACATAGATGGAGCAGGGAGCCTTCTTTCTTCAAAAATCTCTCCCCCCCCACCCCCCTCTCAGTATTTCTAAGGCCACATCTACACTGACCATTTAATGCAGCTTCAAGACAACTTGAAACTGCAGTGGCTACACAATGCATGCTGCCTATGCACACTGCAATGTGGTTAAAAGGGTGTATGAAAGAAAGTTACAGGAAAGTCCTAGATAAGCCTCTTGCTGTGCTGCAGCAGAACCCACTATATCCCAGGTCCCAGGGTGAAATTGGATCTGCAGCATGCAGAGCGCATTATAGCCATCCCCTCCCTGAATTGCTTCTTAGAATTCAGAATGTGGGGTGAGGGGGCTGCCGAAAAATGTCCCAAGGGCATATCTGGCTAGCAGGGGGCTAGCTGATTTTCTCAATCCCTAACAGTCACCCCCCCCTTTTTTTTAAACCACCTCTGCCTCCGGAGCACTGGTGCACATCTCTCCTGGAAATGGGAAAAATGCATAGAGTCTGGGTTCTGTGGTTAATGTAGTCACCTCCCTAGCCTCTAATCACCAGCACAGCCAAACCCGTTCCCTTCAAACTGGTTCCAAACCCATGTAGATGTCCCATAACATGAACTGATACTGTAGTTACATTGAATTACTCTGTTATTTAAAACTTGTATCAAATGTCTATACCCATCCATGCAATGGATGACTGACATACTAATTTCTGTACACACAGGGAGCTACTCCCCAACAACAGGTAGGACAATAGACAAAATGATTTGATCCCCTCAGACAACAGCGTGTGAATTGCATAAAGTTTTTACTTAACTGATTTGTTATTATTGAGGGGTTTTTTTTTCTTTTCATGCCAGGTACACATCTAAATGTGTTTGTTTAGATTTTATGTTGTTTGTTTAGATTTTATGTTATTATATAATTTGACTACATGCAGTTTAATTTATTGATGTTTAGGTTTAATTTACTGGTTAGGCTTTAATTTGATGTTAGGTTTTAATGTTATTTTCATATGTGAGGTTTCTCTGGGATTTTATGTCAGTATTTATTTGTTTTATGGAAGCATTGAATGTTTGCCATTGTATGTTGGAATCCGCCCTGAGTTTCCTCAGGGAGATAGGGCGGAAAATAAATAAATAATAATAATAATAATAATTATTATTATTATTATTATTATTATTATTGGGTTGTTGTATGTCTTTCGGGCTGTGTGGCCATGTTCCAGAAGCATTCTCTCCTGACGTTTCGCCCACATCTATGGCAGGCATCCTCAGAGGTTGTGAGGTATGGAGAAAACTAAGCAAAGAGGTTAATATATATCTGTGGAAAGTCTAGGGTGAGAGAGGTCAGTGTGAATGTGTAGTTAATCACTTAAATTAGCATTGAAAAGCTTATCTGCTGTCTTCTTCCTGCCTCTGGGGCATCCTTTGTTTAGAGTCGTTAACTGCCCTTGGTTGATTCATGTCTGGAAACCCTCTGTTTTCAGAGTATTGCTTTTTATTTACTGTTCTGATTTTTGAGTTTTGTAATACTGGTAGCCAGATTTTGTTCATTTTCATGGTTTCTTCCTTTCTGTTGAAGTTGTCCACATGCTTGTGGATTTCAATGGCTTCTCTGTGTAGTCTGACATGATAGTTGTTAGAATGGTCCAGCATTTTTGTGTTCTCAAATAGTATTCTGTGTCCAGGCTGGTTCATCAAATGCTCTGCTATGGCTGATTTCTCTGGTTGAATTAGTCTGCAGTGCCTTTCATGTTCTTTGACTCTTGTTTGGGCGCTGCGTTTGGTGGTCCCTATGTAGACTTGTCCACAGCTGCATGGTATCCGGTAGACTCCTGCAGAAGAGAGAGGATCCCTCTTGTCCTTCGCTGACCGTAGCATTTGTTGGATTTTCTTCGTGGGTTTGTAGATAGTTTGTAGGTTGTGCTTCTTCATCAGCTTCCCTATGCGGTCAGTAGTTCCCTTGATGTATGGTAAGTACACCTTTCCTCTGGGTGGATCACCAAACGCAGCGCCCAAACAAGAGTCAAAGAACATGAAAGGCACTGCAGACTAATTCAACCAGAGAAATCAGCCATAGCAGAGCATTTGATGAACCAGCCTGGACACAGAATACTATTTGAGAACACAAAAATGCTGGACCATTCTAACAACTATCATGTCAGACTACACAGAGAAGCCATTGAAATCCACAAGCATGTGGACAACTTCAACAGAAAGGAAGAAACCATGAAAATGAACAAAATCTGGCTACCAGTATTACAAAACTCAAAAATCAGAACAGTAAATAAAAAGCAATACTCTGAAAACAGAGGGTTTCCAGACATGAATCAACCAAGGGCAGTTAACGACTCTAAACAAAGGATGCCCCAGAGGCAGGAAGAAGACAGCAGATAAGCTTTTCAATGCTAATTTAAGTGATTAACTACACATTCACACTGACCTCTCTCACCCTAGACTTTCCACAGATATATATTAACCTCTTTGCTTAGTTTTCTCCATACCTCACAACCTCTGAGGATGCCTGCCATAGATGTGGGCGAAACGTCAGGAGAGAATGCTTCTGGAACATGGCCACACAGCCCGAAAGACATACAACAACCCTGTGATCCCGGCCATGAAAGCCTTCGACAACACATTATTATTATTATTAGTAGTAGTAGTAGTAGTAAATACTTGACGGTTATTCTGACTCAGACCAAATTTAGTTGATTGGCTTTGGGCACTTAACTCTTGAGAGAGCATCATTCCTGCTTCACCTCAGGCAAAGGAAATTTTTTGAATTGGCTCTGTCTCGTAGTGCCTTCAGTGGCAGGTAAGAGAAAGCGAGAAAAAGTCAGTACATAAAAATGGAGAAACTATCAATGATTTCATTACAGAAAACATGCTTCCAGTTGGTTTGGTATATAAGGGCAGAGAATCTAGAGCTTATCCTACCCTTCTAGTTTCTAACTACTGGACAAATTTAGGACAGAGAATACTTGTGTAAAGCCTGTACCCATAGCTCTGTTCATGTGTGGTGAGGCTTTAAGACTGGCTTTAAGAGTGGGAAGTGGTGCCAAAGTGAGCCAAATTTACTGCTATGATAGAGGATGGGGATGAAGGCATTCTCTGCTCCCCATTAAACCTTTCTTGATTTATCACATTTGTAACATTGCAATAATTTGCAATGTCAGTTTGGCGTTTATAAATATGGTTAAAGGAAAGGTGAGGGGGAAAGTTACGAAGAGAATGTTTTTATATGTTTTTAAGCTTTGTATAATGTTTTTATTAAGTATTGTTAATTGATTTAAATGTGTTTGTTTGATTTTATTGAATTTATTTTGGCCATTGAATTTTGCCAGTTTTGTAAGCTGCCTTGAGTCCCCTCAGATGAGAAAGGTGGGGTATAAATGTTGTAAATAAATAATAAATAAAAATGTTAATGCAGCAAATATAAACTCTAGGTGTGTCTGATCTTTATTTATTTATTCACAGTATTTATACCCCACCCTTCTCAATGGGGGTGCTGTTACTCTACCTTCCATGCCAAGGAGCTTTTTGTCGTCCTTAGACGTCTCCCACCCCGATCAATGTCCTTAAGGGCGTCTTTATTACCTCCCCGCTAAAAGCAGTACCTATTTATCTACTCACATTTTCTGAATTTGACCTGTTAGGTGGGCAGGCGAGCTGGAGCTGATTGTGAGTGCTCACCATGGCCCATGCTCAAACTGCTAACCTTTCAATTGGCAAGATGTTCTGAAGCATAGCGGTTTAGCGTGCTGTGCTAAGCTTGGCTCCCTAGATAAAGAGTTATCTAGGTTTTGAATGCCTTATGATCTGCAATAATAGACGTTTTGATAATGAAGGAAAATTTAATATGAGGGGGTGCAGAATTTCCATTTGAGGGCAATGTCCTTATGCCCGCATAGCTACATTGTAAATATGTGTGTGTGATTATGTGTGTGTGTGTGTATGTGTGTATATATATATATACACACACACACACACAAACACACACACAATAAAATAATGTATATATATATATATATATATATATATATATACACAATAAAATAATGTAGTAGACACAGTAGGTTCTGTAAAAAAAAAAGATCAAGGTTCTACAGGTAGTTTGGATGGTAACTACAAAAACAAATTTTCTTCCATTAGCTTTATGTGATGATTCATTTTCAATGTCTAAATATGTTATTTGCACTCGCTAAAAACAGTGCAATGCAACTTTACTTTGAGGCAACATTACCAAGCACTTTATGCGTCAATAAAACTGTAAGAATTATACGGAACATAATGAAACCAAACTATAGGCTGTAAGAAGTTAACTGAATATTTTTTTAAATTGAAACTTTTCTGAATGATTAAAATATAAACATCTTGATCATAGTACAAAGTAAGATATTATTTAAAAAATCCAAAATATGTTGAAATGAGGAATGATGCCTTTGATTCCAATCATTTATTAAATGGTTCCATTTCAAAACTGGCTATCAATACGATTTTGTGTAACATGACAAATAGCATTTCACTTATGCATCAACATTAAGACAGCAGAACAGTTAGAAAAATCAGTAACTTTTAGAAATAGCTTAACCTAATATGGCAACACACATACCAAAAGAAACTGCTACAAAACTGTGAATATTACAATATGTGATTGTTCTGCTGTATTGCAGGGTATGTGTGTATTGAACTTGGGCTCTTCAGATTTTACCACAGCACCTAAGAGATCATGAGCAACATCATTCTCAATGGATAGAATAACAAGTGATGGGAACTTCCTATCTGCCATGGTGGAGCACCAACTACGATTTGATGAGCTTCAGTTCTAAGCAGCTGTGCTTGCCACTGGCAACTATTACTGAACGTTTCAGAATTTGTAGTGCTACCCAAGCATTTGAGAAGACAAGTGGTTTTGCTACCAGGAGCTAGAATGTGACAAAGATGGCCCATCTCAACATAAAGATGTACATCACTATGTTGGGAGAAATTGTCACCACTGTGGGATCTGAGTAGACCCATATAATGTATAAGATTCCCCGTGTATTCTCCTGAGATTCACAGCTGTTCAAATCACTTTTCAATTGAGACATTATAGCACTTACATGGGAACTCCTAGAAAGGGCTATTAGCATCAAGAGCTTTTACTGTGATAACCACTACCTTAGAACTGTTTTGTCGGTACAATATGAATGCCACATATGAACTCCATATTTAACAAGGGGGGCCAAGCAATTATCATGTCCATTATGGTCTTGCAGTAGATACAATGGGTCCACTGTATCCATGGAGGTTCAGTTTTGGGTCCCCATAATGATACAAACATAAATGATCATGCCCCATATTATTCAGTGATGGCAATATGAACACGCAGGCATCAGTGAGTCAGCGTTCGCATCACCATTGTTAATTAAGATTACAGATCTGGAGCCTGTTGGTCTTGAGGGTTGTACCATACTTTGATTGATATCAAGAACCAGAAGTCAAAAGAACTTTATCGCCCTGGGACAACTCTGCTACTTCCGTCGAAACCACTTAAACTATGTTGTTTCGATATCAAACATATTTCACATTGTGGTTGCTAGTCAGCATCTTCACAATGAAATTGGACAGATACTTTAGCATCTGCCACTTTAAGCATGTTGTGTAGCATGTTCAGTAGATTACGTTGATGAGGAATCAGGAACTTCGAGAATGAATGAATCACATCCACAAGGTACCAATGAAGTTTGGTGGTTCAATGTAAATAGAGGGGTTTTTGTGGCCTCTGTTTTACATAGAAATTGGTTTTGCCTTGCATAGTGCACTTAGAACTTGAGTAATTTGTGGGGGGGGGGGGGGGACATTCCCCTCCCCACATACTGCACATCCCAACCTGCTTAGCTATTTTCTCAGTTTTAATCTCTCTGCTGGCAAAACAACATCTTTTGATGTCTTCTTGCTGAGTAGATTTTCCTTCATTATTTTCCTCGTTTATTCTATTGCTGTATCTTTTCTTCAGCTTTACTCTGTTATCCTTCAAAAAAGTTTATTTACCTCAAACTTTTGGCCTTTCCTTGCTCTCCTCACACCCCACAATCTTTCTGCTTCCATGTCTTCCATGCTTCCATGGGCTTCCAGGCCCATCTACTCATCAAGAAAACACATCATCCATTACTCATGCAACCCTGCCTGCAGTATCATTGATGGCTTCCATATTGGTTTCAACTATCCATACATCTCTGTTTTCAAGTGTTATTTTCTTCTTCTTCTGTGCTCTGTTGTCTCAACAAATTATTCCATTTCTATCCATGGTTGCCACGCTTGCAATCACTACTCCTGCAGCTCTGTCTCTTACATGTTAATCACCAAACCAAGAAAATGTTCATTGTTGTTCCAATGCTTCCCAGATTGCCAAGTCATGTGAGGCTAGGAGGAATATACCATCTATCAGGTATTGAATATTCCTATCTTATATTTAATACAATTAGTTTATAATCTATAGATGTACTCATCCAGTCTCAGTCTAGATTCTGCATCTGCCCTCTTGCATTATGCAGTTAAATGCTTGGATGACTTGTCATTTCAGAATATCACTCAAGTGTTTCCAGTCAAAATCCCCAGAGTTCTGAAGTTAAGAAAGTGGCATTGGCAAAAGCACCTTTTGGAAATTTTTTGCATCAGAAGTAGAAAGCTTTGCTAGCATAACATAGACAATTCAGTGTCTCAGTAGCTTCTCTCCATACACTAAACATCTTTCAGCAAAACTTTTCAAGAAATGTCATTTGCTAGTCTCCAGAAGAAAAGCCATATCCTCAATTTCATTCAGCCCATTGTATAGTACAATCTCCATATCTATGGGGGATACATTCCCAGACTTCTTGTTGATCCTCAGAACTATGCATAACAGTGAACTCTATTGACGAAAAGGACTTCTGGCCAAATAACTCTACAGAGTCATTCTGGAGGACATAGAAAAATACTAAGAGAAGACATATTTGTTCAGGCATGGACAAATGAAACTGTAGATATGAGTTCTGAGGATACAGTGGTCATAGTATACATACAAAAGCAGATTGCTTTACTTTAGATCACAACACAAGATGACACATAATATTCAAAGGAATTTCTTTTTAAAAAACTGTGCTTCTCATTGGAAGAGGAACTTTCCCTATCTTCAATACCGGGAATTATTAAAAATATTTTATGCCGAAATGCTATCTATGGATTAGGGGAGGGGATCTTTTTGCCATGTGCCTGCACCATATTCCATTTTACGTCCCAGCAGACATGACCATGGTGGGAGGGAGGCAATTCTTGCCCAGGGCCCACTCTGTGGGACTGAATCTCATTTTAGTAGCTGTATATTTGTTGTTTCAGAAAAATACAGTCAAAATACAAAGTGTCCCATGAAGAATAGTGGCACAAACTAGAATTCTTAGGATGAAAGGTTGAAGGAACTGGGCACTATGTTTTTATTTTGGAGAAACCTGGAAAATGGGACACACCAACATTCTTCAATATCTGATTTCCTGTAACACAGAAGGCAAATATTTGGCAATAGCTTGCCTTAAATAGAGTTATTTAACAAAAAGGAAATTTTCCAGTTACAATAGAAGAAACAGCTTGATAACAACAAAGCCCATTTCTTGTACCAGTGTATTTATCCCATTGGGGGACTTTATTCCAGTTTTATTCCAGTTAACCTGTCCCCTGAGAAATTAAGAAAATCAACCTGCCTATTTTCAAGGTACATGTCCTGTAAGATTGAAATCTTACATGTATGTACTTGGGATTAAGTCACATTGAATCCCGTGGGGTTTGCTTCTGAGTAGACAAGTATAAAATCAGGTTGTATGACTCTGCGAGACATTTGAGCATCAGTGAAAAAAGCAAGCAAACACTGAAGAAATCATATTACAATTTAGAAATTAGAAAGATTTAGATATATTTCTAACTGCTGGAATGAGACATAAATAAAGCTATCATGTGAAGCTCAAATCAAATTTGGCTGTGATCCACCTTTCCTGAAGCAGAAAATTTATTTGATTACACAAATTAATATTGAACATTTGACACAATTTTAATCTAGGATTTAGTTTCCAGTAGGATAAAGAAGACAGAAGATCGGAAAATATTCCATTGTATTATAATTACTAAATTTAGACACAAAGAAATAAATGGTTTTGGATCAGGCACTGAACACATGCTGTAGAAAAGTTGTCTTCATTTCTCAGACAATAATCCAGGAGGGAATTCTTCGCATTTTAGGCTGTGCATAAAGGCACACAACTTGTGCTGTGAAACTATTCTGGATCTGCACTCACTTTTTTTTGGACAGACATCCAAATTATCCAAAATGAACTGAGGGCAGAAAGATCCAGTTTTACCCATGTCCAATAGACACTGGCTGCACAGAGCACCTTCCTAGATAACCACAAACACTGTGGGTTAACTGGTCCTTCTAGAAATCATGAGACTATTCCTTCTCCAATGTTTCAAAATTTTGCTCCACTTCCAAATAATTATGTAATTAGGGTGTGAGATTCAGCAAAAAGGTGCCATTTTCAGCTTCCACCCCCCCCCCCATTCCGTTTACCGGGAAATTCCCGAAATCAGGATGGGGGTGGTGTTTTCGGTCCTATAAGATTAGGTCAATTGACGCCAATGAGGAAAAAGTAGAGGCTCATTTCTCCATCATTTATAGGCCTATCAGAATGAAACGTTGTCTCAGTTGTAACACACATTTATGACTGCAAGTCTGAAGAACCTTCAAAACATTTCACCAACCCACTGATTTTTGGAAATTTTAAAAAGTTTTTACCATAATATTTTTGGGAAAAAAACCCACAGGGCCCTCTCTGGATGAGATGCTTAGGGAAGCCTTTCTGGCCTTATTTGCTTCAAGTGGGTGCTCAGCTGGGGGGGGGGGGGGGGCTTCAGGAAGGGATGAAAGAGGCTGCCAGGTAAGAAAGAAGAAGAGGAGCCACTGCCACCAGGCGTCCGCTCTTGCCTGATTTGCAAGGCCGCCCACACACTGTGGCCTCTGCCTTAAGTAGAGTACCTCTCAGCCCCATCAACTCCATTAGCCAAAAGATCCAGATGTTGCGATCCATTTCAGCTGAGCATTCAGCTGACCCTGACCAGTACATTTTTGGCAGTCAGGATGCCAGATCTCCAAATTTCCTCAAATCTGGAATCACCCGATGGAATTGTGCACACCCCTATTATGTAATTATAAATATGTTCAGCCCCTGAAAAAAAGCATATCCCAACCTCTTCAAGCAGCGCAAGCCTCAAACATCCATGTCCGAATCAGGATGAATTAATTTGTAAATTCCAGTTTCTCTCATTTTTTTTAGTTTTTCCAATCTTAAATTGAGTTAACCTTAAATTGGGTTTTCCAGTCTGAAGTTGGATTTGTCATAAAATTTGAGTTTTACTGTAAAATTTGTATGAAAAGTTGCATACAGGTTTTAATGTATTTATATATATATAAAAAGGATGTTTTCCAAAAAAAAAGCTCTTAGAGAATTATCCTTGTTCTCTTAAAGACATATGTGCACAGCCTTGAACGTGAGCAGCAAAAATCCTTTGTACTCTCTTTGAAGTCTGAAATATTTTTTTCCAGACAGCCCTTTGTCCCTAATGGGGAAATGGGAATATGCTCATTTTCATTTAGTATAAAATAGACTATATTCTCTAAATAATCCAGTATATTCTTCCATGTCTGAATTCCCGTATTCCCTTTAGTGGATTTACCTCATGCTAATTGACTATTTCACAAAACTCTTTTTAAAATCTCAAAAAGTTATTACAGAGTTGAAGATTTGCAAGGAATACAGTAGTAATCTAATTTCATTCTTATGCTGTGAGCAGAATCACATTGATATTAGCCCTGTATGCCAAAGCTGAAAGCCTAAACTCTCTTAATAGAAAGTATGTCCATTTCAACAGGATGTAAATGTGCATTGGATTTCTGTCAAATATAAGAAAAAATAGCTCAATCATTCTAAGGTAGCCCCGCTACACACGTTTCAATACTACCACTGTACTCCTTCAAATACAGACTGCTTTTCAATAGACTTCTCAAAGGAATTGGTTCTTGGACTGGTATTTTTAAGTTTCTCTGATGTACTTTGTTTTTCTAAGAAACATTAAGGCTGATATCTGGGCCCAGAATTTTGGAACATTTCTTTCTTTGGGACTCATTAGATGGCTGTCAGGTAAAAAGACCATGAATTCTACTTTTGCAGCTCTAAAAGAGGGCGCCTTCAGATTGATTCTGTCGAGTTGTATCCATTTTTATAATATACACTGCACTTGCAGTTCAAAGCAAGTGTCCTCTGTTTACCTTCAATTCAGCTGCTTTAGTGGTTTCTCATGTATTTTGTACTAAACATCCACTCCAATGTAATTAATTATTTGATCAGCAGAAACAGTTCTCTGTTCCCTTTCCCCAAAATAGTATTTTCTTTGATGCTACCTCTTAGGCCCCTTTCAAAGTAGAGAGGGATCATACTGGTGAGATTTGATGAGCAGATGAATGGGGTGAGAAGGACCCTTGGTTCTTACTCCTGACACAAGGCATGCTTTCATCTGATCCCAGTAAAGTATGAGTGTATAATTTAATAAATATGACCTGCTGTTAATCAGCTGCTAGCGCAATTCCCCTTTACAGCTTAGGAAAAAAGGGTGACTAAGGACAGATGTGATAGAAGCAGAGTTTGGAAATAAATACAGGTTGAATATGCCTTATCCAAAATGCTAAGGGCCAGAAGTGTTTTGGAGTTTGAACCTTTTCCAATTTTAGAATGCCTGAATTAGCATATACGTATCAAATGAGTAATTTTGGAGATGAGACCCAAGTCTAACCATGAAATACATTTATGTTTCATATGCACTCTATACACATAGCCTGATGGAACATTTACACGGCATTCTTAATATTTGTGTGCATGAAATAAAGTTTGTGTACAGTGAACCATCTGAAAGCAAAGGTGACACTAGTGCAGCTACCCATGTGGACAATTTTGGAGAATTTTAGATTTTATAATTTCAGATTCAGGAATTTTGTAGTTGTTGTTAAAGTCCAAACATCCCCAATGTATAGATGTAATTTAAGTATCTGAGATCCTGTATCAGAGGCTACAATGGATAACTTTATGAATGCCATATCCCCATCCCTGACATGACAGGCAGCCCTTCTAGGGAACAGCAACAATGTGCATCAAGGAATCTTATGCATTGCCATGTCCCATAGTGTTATGGGCCCCATTGTACTTTAATACCTATTGCATAGGGAACCCATAGTGCAATGGCCTCAGAGATGTAGCTATGTCACTGCTCTGTCTTATGAATATGCATTACACAATGTCACAATTTGCCTTTGTGGGATCACAGAGTTTGTGATGGCATAAATATGTAACAAGATGCCAATTTAATTATTCTATGTCTTAAAATTAACTAAAAGTAACTCTTTAATTAGCAGTTCAAAAACATTCAAATGTGAGTAAATCAACAGGTAGCACTCCGGTGGGAAGGTAACGGCACTCCATGCAGTCATGCCGGCCACATGACCTTAGAGGTGTTGAACAATGCACTATGACTTACCAATGGAGACACTTGAATGAATTCTCAAGCTTGCAAATGGCTGTACAGAGTGTGACAAACAGCCTTATGTGAAAAACTGCAATTTATTGAAAACATTGTCTAATAATGAAAAAAAATCAAAGACATCTGGGAATTTTTATTGCCTTTGCTAACTAAAACACTTCCAAATTTAAACAGCCCTCACAGATGGCCAAGTTTTGGCACAATATTTTTGAATGATTTAGCCGAATGAACCACTCAACTGAGATGCTTATCACATAATACTATTATACTGTTATAGGCTAGTTCTACACTGTAGAATTAAGGCAAATTGACATCACTTTAACTGCCATAGCTCCATGCTATGAAATTCTGGGGTCTGTAGTTTGATGAGGCACAAGCACCTTTTGGAAGAGGAGGCTAAACACCTTGTAAAACTACAACTCCCATGATTCCACAACATTGAACCGTGGCAGTTCAGGTGGCATCAAATGCATTAAATCTGCAGTGCAGCTGCACCCTATGTGGTGGAATAATCTCACCTTTGCTTTACCCTTATTTCACAATGGTGTGGCTCTCCAGTGTTGTTGTGGTGTGCAGCTGTTGGGAATTCACTTAATTTGTACTCAAAATAATCAATTAAAGAACCTCTTTCTGGCTATGGTTCTGTAACCAGTTTCAATGTTTTATTCCACTTCATTTTGTGGAATGATTGCCTGGCTTTGCTATGGAGAGAAGGATCCCCAAAACCAAGGTAGTTTGGGTGGGATAATCATCAATGACACAGAATAGATGTCAATTCAAGGTCTCTTTTTTGAGAATGCCCCACCCCTGATTCCAAGCATTCAAGATAGATTTTTTTAAAGCCAGCTCATGATTAATACCTAGTGGGTTTCTACTTCTTTAATCACTTATTGACACACAGAGTAGTATTGCTACTGGTAAATGTCTTTCAGGTGCCAGGAATGATTTAAAATGCATCTAAAATGAATGTAACACATTATTTTTAAAACAATTGGCCGAGGAATCTGCATCTAGGTTTGATTTATTTAAATAGATGCTACAGGATAAGTCTGAGGCCATTCCTTAATCTGCCTTCCCTGTTAAAGAAGATTATGGAAAGCATAACACTCTTAGAATGCTCTCATTTGGATACATGCTCAGCCACTACTCTGTGAAAAGTTAAAAGGCTACTGCTTTGTAAAGTACATAACACAAAAACTTTCCCAGAATCAAAATGAGTGCCTTATTAAGGTTTAAAATATATCAAGGCTGCTAAGATTATTGAAATCCTTGCAAGCTTCCATTATAAATAAGGATAACTTTCATTGCTACTGCTATTGCTGCTCCTACTAAAGTTATATTTCTATTGTTATGATCACCTAAACCAGTGGTTCTCAACCTGGGGTTCCCAGATGTTTTGGCCTTCAACTCCCAGAAATCCTAACAGCTGGTAAACTGACTAGGATTTCTGGGAGTTGTAGACCAAAACACTTGGGGACGCACACGTTGAGAACCACTGACCTAAATCAAGAGTGGGCAACTGTCAGTATTTTTCCAGGTTGGATGGATACCCCATTTCACCCCTGTATATATGTAACTTACTATCATATTAAATATTGTCATTTAAATACATGTAAACATATATAAACTCCACTTGATCCTAAGTGCATAGCAACCTTCCTTATCAGTGCACGGTGTCTATTTTCTCCTTTTTTTCATATGTATTTGAATCTGGCTACACAGACAAAAAATACCATACTTCATATTGGCCACTATCATGAAACACAATATTTGTTACAATTCACACTATTCATACTCTAACTCTTTAACCACTTTTAAAAGAATTGCCTTTTACCTTACGTTCTGGCTGAAGATCTGAATGAGGGTTTTATTTTTCTATCTGTGTGGCCCAGATTGCTTCATGGAAGTTGACAAGGACCAATAGATCAAGTAATCTATCCTGTCAGGAAGTGGGCTCAGGTATGGTTGAATTTTTAATTCTAAATTTGAGGTGTCTGTCTGTCTGTCTGTATCTTAAAAGCACTGTGTTTGTAGATGTTCGCATATCAATATACTAGTATACCAGTATTAATTCACCTCTATATAACAAGACTAGCTGTGCCCAGCCACGCGTTGCTGTGGTGTTGTCTGGTGGTGTTGGTGAGAAATTGTTGAGGTAGTGGTGGTATTGAATGTCTGTTGTATGGTTGTCTTTATGTTTAGTACCCCGTTTCCCCTAAAATAAGACATCCCCAAAAAATAAGACCTAGTAGAGGTTTTGCTGAATTGCTAAATATAAGGCCTCCCCTGAAAGTAAGACCTAGCAAAATTTTTGTTTGGAAGCATGCCCGGCACCCACCAAACAAAAAAGCCATAGCATGCAGGATTGATAAATGTACATACCAGTTGTATATGGAAATCATGGTAGTAACAAGAAATTCTTGACAGAAGTCAAAGTTTGTCTGGTTTGGTTATGTTGGTTTGTGATGACAACTACTGTACAGTATAGAATAAATGTTCATTTTTTTGTTCAACAATAAATGTGAATTCTTCTTCATGGAAAAATAAGACATCCCCTGAAAATAAGACCTAGCGCATCTTTGGGAGTAAAAAATAATATAAGACACTGTCTTATTTTCGGGGAAACACGGTATGCATTTGGTTGTTTGTGTACTGTGAAAGTGGTGAGGGTGGAGGGGGGTCTATGTCCCTGTGTAGTATTGTATAGTATTTATACGTTGTCCATGTGTTGTGAATGCTTGGATTGTGTCCTGCTGCATAGTAGAAAGGGTTGGGCTGGATGGCCCTTAGGGATCTCTCCAAACTCTTGGATACTATGTTTCTATTATTATTATTATTATCATCATCATCATCATCATTATTATGTAGAGGCTGGATAGCCATCTGTCAGGAGTGGTTGGATTGTGTCCTCCTGCATGGTAGAAGGAAGTTGATCTGGATGATCCTTAGGGGTCACTCCAAATCTTAGGATTGTATGATGTTGTTGTTGTTGTTGTTGTCGTTGTTATTATTATTATTATTAGCAGTAGTATTGGTATTGAGAGGCTGGCTGGCCATCTGTTGGGAATGCTTGGATTGTATTGTCCAATGGCAGAGTTGGGTTGGACTGGATGGCCTTTAGGGGTCTCTCCTAACTGTCTGATTCTATGATTCGATTTGTATTATTACTGTGCAGATCTTGGGTGGCCATCTGTCAGGAGTGCTTGGTTTGTGTCGTCCTGCATGGTAGAAGGAAGTTGAACTGGATGATCCTTAGGGGTGTCTCCTAACCTAATGATTGTATGATGATATTATTATTATTATTATTATTATTATTATTATTATTATTATTATTATTATTATTATTATTGAGAGGCTGGGTGGCCATCTGTTTTGCGTGCTTGGATTGTGTCCTCCATGGCAGAATTGGGTTGGACTGGATTACCACAGTAATTATTTCATATTACAGTAGAATCTCACTTATCCAACATTCGCTTATCCAGTGTTCTGGATTATCCAACGCAGTCTGCCTTTTAGTAAATGTTTTTGTAGTCAATGTTTTAAATTCATTGTGATATTTTAGTGCTAAATTTGTAAATACAGTAATTACAACATAGCATTACTGAGCATTGAACTACTTTTTCTGTCAAATTTGTTGTATAACATGATGTTTGGTGCTTAATTTATATAATCATTACCTAATTTGATGTTTAATCAGCTTTTCCTGAATCCCTTCTTATTATCCAACATATTCACTTATCCAACGTTCTGCCAGCCTGTTTATGCTGGATAAGTGAGACTCAACTGTATAGTTATAATCTTATATTATCTGTTTAGAACTGGATTATATGAGACCCCTTCTACACAGCTGTATCAAATGCACACTGAAATGAATTATCTGGCAGTGTGGACTCAAGATAATGTAGTTCAAAGCAGATAATATAAGATTATAAATGGGTAATATAGCTGTGTGGAAGTGCCTTGAGTCTACACTGCCATATAATCCAGTGAAAATCAGATAATCTGTATTTTATAGGCAGTGTGGAAGAGGCCTGAGGCCTAACTGTGCCTGTCCGCTGGGCTGAGTAGGTTGCTAGGAGACCAAGTGGGCAGAGTTTAGCCTTGTAACTGGCAGCAATTGGATAAAAAACAATTATTCCTCTCCCTCTAATTATGACTTTATTTTTCTTTTCTTTTTGTTGTATGAACATAGAGGCATGGATGAGGGGTTGTGTTGCTAAGTTTAGTGTTTCTGGGATGTGTAGTTTTGTTGTTTTGTCCTAGGCCAACATTTTTTTTTACCCTTTTATATATATAGATGATTAACGATGACTTTGGCAGAATAATTTGAATTTGCAAGCATAACAGGATTTTTTTAAAAAGTGAAGCAGCCACTGCTTTGTGCCCACCAATGATACAATTGGGAGATTTTTTTCCCCCAGCAAGCTCACATCGAGGTAAATTCACCCAGGATGTACGTGTGGCTACTGAAGATGAACTCACCACTATGCGTATGCGGTATATGGTGCTAAAAAGGCAAACACGGAGTTTATGCGAATTGGGAAAATACAAAGTGAGTAAGGATTCTTTTTCTGGTATAGGTAGGCCCTTTATTATTCTTCCAGATAGCTTGGTATCAGTAGAGAGAGAACATTTTTAACTACTTCTCTGTACTGTACCTCTACTTTAACTCCTCTCAAAAATTTACAGCTTATCATCCTGATTTATTCCTGAGAAGTGATTAAGTTGTTAAACAATCATGTCTGACTTATTAGAAAAGGGACATTTGATAACATGACCTCCTCTCCAAATGCAATGCAATGAAATGAAATGTGACAGACTTTGGATCACATCCTGAGTTGCATTTCAGGCCCCATCTGCACAGCCACATAATGTGTCATAGAAAATGGATGAGCCATGGGCGTCCGATTGATTGTCCAGGTTTATTATAGGTTGTAAATTATCTGCAAAGGTCTGGATCTTACTAGAAGATCCACACCTTTGCACATACAGAGGCAATGAAAATTGTCTCCTGGGATTGACATTTGCGATCCCAAAAGACAGTCTCTGCAGCCATCCTGCTTCCCTGGGCTCAGACAGCATCCTCTTCCTGTCCCCTGTTTTGCCCCAAGACTTAAAGAAACAGCCTCTTTCCAGAGGCATGAGGCTTGCCTGGAGCTCCTAGTGCTTGAACATTACTCCAGGTAGCTTTGGAGAGAGGAGGGGGGAAATCCCGCTGCAAGCTCTTGGTGTCATTTCCAAGCACCAGGAGTTCTAGGCACATCTCATGTCTCTGTACGGAGACTGTTTCCGTGAGTTTTGTAGTGAAACTGATTTGATCATGAATCAGCACATGTGGCTATCTGGCTACTCCTTACCTACCCCTCACTACTGCCAAAATGTGGTTTTTAAATGCTGAATGCACTCACATTTTGGCCAGTGTAGAAGGCCCCTCAGAGACACAAACAATCCCATTTGATAGCTCAGTATTTTTCTCATTTCTTAAACCAAAATAAGAATGATCCATACTTTCTCTTGAAGATCCAAAAGGGATGCATATGCTAGTTGTCCTATTTTTATCATCATCATCATCATCATCATCATCATCATCATCATCATCATCATCATCATCTTTTCCCACTTTTCTCCCACGAATGGGATGCAGTGGTGTACAAAATAGAAAAAACAACTATATAATACAAAAACCATCTTTCCACAACCCAACAAGTAAACCATAAAACAACACATTGCACAGACCCAAATAACATGAATATAAATAGTCCTATGTTATTCTATTCTGCCAACCTAGCAGTTCAAAAACATGCCAATGTGAGTAAATCAATAGGTACCGCTCCGGTGGGAAGGTAACGGCGCTCCATGCAGTCATGCCGGCCACATGACCTTGGAGGTGTCTACGGACAACGCCGGCTCTTCGGCTTAGAAATGGAGATGAGCAGCAACCCCCAGAGTCAGACATGACTGGACTTAACGTCAGGGAAAACCTTTGCCTTTATGTTATTCTAAGTCAACAGTACTGGCAATCCTCTAAGTACAAGAAGGAATTCAGACATCATTTTTAACTTAATGAATTGGTGGAGGGGAAGGTCAGACCAGAGCCAACATCTCTCCCTCCCACTAATAAAGGCCACCTACACTTTGCCAATCTAGATTGAGAGGACAAATTTGAAAGCTCATGTTGTTCATGCGAGGTCTGATTTTTTTAGACAGCTACCAGCAGTTTCCCATCTCATAATCCACGTCATTGTGTCAATGCAACATAATGGCAACAAGGTTATAAAAAGAGGGTGCTGACATTAGCAAGCCTTTAATCCCTGAAAAGAAAGAGACACTGTTCTAACGGGAGGGCTAAAGCCTGCTTTTATGTCTCCTTGATGCAGAGAAACAAAATAAACATGTCCTTGCATGTCGGGACTAGTTGAAAAAAATGTAGTAAAAATTGAACACCCCATTCTTCTTCAGGTTGGGATATTGCATGGCACCCTTGATAGCTTCTTATTAGATTGTTATTTTTCCCTTGCTCTCTTCATGACGCAGGAAATCCTCAAGGCAAGTTTTACATTAATAAATAATTATCACTGACACAGAGAGGAAGATGCATAGAAGGAGAGTTTTCCAAGGCGCCTTTGTACTTGACTACATTTTAATAAACAAAGATGGAACTGAAGTTATGTTAATCTTTCTAGTGTCATCTAGAATATTACTGAAATAATCCCTGAAGTACATTCAAAACCCACAGATGAACAGCAGATATAAAAATTCAGACATTTTCCAGATTATGTTCTCCATGTAGTACCAGTCTGTGTTTGGGCAATATATGTGTGAAGAAATGTTAGATGTTTTTGATTCATTACCTAAACAAGAGCTACTCAATTAGTTTTCAGGTCAACACATGCATTGAGGGATCCATATTGGACATAAGAAAAACTCCAAACGTTATATTGAGATTGGGTAAGTACATCCCTCTCTCCAAGACTATTTTTTAAAAAAATATCTTTAATTTACTAAAATTTACATAAAGAAATTAGTATCAACTAATGCCATACTACAAACTATAAACTACTAAGACCTCATCACATAGATCTTCAGCTCAATCCTAGGACGCGGCCATAGCCAGGGGCTCTTCAGTCCATGCAACATTATCCCAGTATCTATTTTTAATATTCTAGACTAAATGTTGTTTTAACATACAATCTTGAACTTGTTCTTCAAACTCTGTATAAGGATAAGGAAAGCACAGTCCATGGGCTACATCTCTCTTTTTATTACTGTTTTTGATGTCTCCACATCTCCATGCCCTCAAGTAGCATAGGGTCAATTTTGCCACACCTTTAAGCCTCATGGGCCATTTTTGACACATAAGAGGTCTTTATAAAACAACAACTCCTTTACGCCAAATATGCTGTGAGGGGTGGGGGTAGACCTCAGAGGCCTCATCTACACTGCCACACAATGCAGTTTGAAATGACATTAAATGGTCAGTGTAGAGTCATATAACCCAGTTCAAAGCAGTTAAACTGCATTTGGGTCTACACTGTCCAAACTGCATTATATGGCAGTATAGACGGGCCAGAGAGGACCTGGGGGCAACATCTTTGATAGTTTACTACTCTATATTAAGAGAGTGCAATTTTGAACTTGCGTGATTCTAATTACTGTTTTAATAATTTATGTTGTAATGTTGGTTTTAATTGTAATTGCTATTTTTGGAAATTGTATGTTGGGCATTGAATTGCTGCTGGTTGTGAGTCCACCCTGAGTCCCCTTATTAATCCAACCTTAGCTATAATAAAATAATGTGAAAGCACTAATGTACAGTTCTTCAAAATTATGCTATATAACTTCTAAAAATTGCAGCAATTCTTTCTTTTAGGGATGCTTCTCTGTCATTATACATTTTCTAAGCTTCCCTATTTGAAAAAACTCAAGGATTGAAAGGAAATTTAACACAGGTGGAGTCTCCCCTACACAGGCTCAGGCAATGTTGGAAAGCTCCAGCTGCCAGGCCAATTCACTCTTCTCCCAGCCAATGGCGGAGTGGGGCGGGTTGAGTGACCTAGAACCATGTTATGAAGGACTCAAACATATCACACCATATTACAGGAAGTTCACTTCAATGAAGAAGATCAAGTGAGTTTGTGATGGTAAGTTAAAGAGCATTTCTCCAGTTACTAAAATCACATCTTAATATTGTTAGAATCTAATACTAAAAATATTATTTTAATGCACACATTATCTTTTTTAAAAAAATTCCAATGCTAAAATACTTTTAAATACTTTTAAAATACAAATATTTCCAATGTTTTGTCAAAGGCTTTAATGGCTGGGATCACAGGGTTGTTGTATGTCTTTCGGGCTGTGTGGCCATGTTCCAGAAGTATTCTCTCCTGACGTTTCGCCCACATCTATGGCAGGCATCCTCAGAGGTTGTGAGGTATGGATAAACTAAGTAAGGAAAGGAAAGAATATATATCTGTGTAGAGTCCAGGGTGTGGCAAGAGTCCTTTGTCACTGGGAGCCAGCATTAATGTTTCAGTTAATCACCCTAATTAGCATTGGAAATGTTTTGTCTCTTGCCTGGGGGCATCCTTTGTTCAGTCAAGCCCTCAGAGTGTTGGTTCTCATCTACTGTTTTGATTTTAGAGTTTTTTAATACTAGTAGCCAGATTTTGTTCATTTTCATGGTTTCTTCCTTTCTGTTGAAGTTGTCCACATGCTTGTGGATTTCAATGGCTTCTCTGTGTAGTCTGACATGATAGTTGTTGGAATGGTCCAGCATTTTTGTGTTCTCAAATAATATCCTGTGTCCAGGCTGGTTCATCAAATGCTCTGCTATGGCTGATTTCTCTGGTTGAATTAGTCTGCAGTGCCTTTCATGTTCTTTGACTCTTGTTTGGGCGCTGCGTTTGGTGGTCCCTATGTAGACTTGTACACAGCTGCATGGTATCCGGTAGACTCCTGCAGAAGAGAGAGGTATTTGAGAACACATTGAGAACAGTATTTGAGAACACAAAAATGCTGGACCATTCCAACAACTATCATGTCAGACTACACAGAGAAGCCATTGAAATCCACAAGCATGTGGACAACTTCAACAAAAAGGAAGAAACCATGAAAATGAACAAAATCTGGCTACCAGTATTAAAAAACTCTAAAATCAAAACAGTAGATGGGAACCAACACTCTGAGGGCTTGACTGAACAAAGGATGCCCCCAGGCAAGAGACAAAACATTTCCAATGCTAATTAGGGTGATTAACTGAAACATTAATGCTGGCTCCCAGTGACAAAGGACTCTTGCCACACCCTGGACTCTACACAGATATATATTCTTTCCTTTCCTTACTTAGTTTATCCATACCACACAACCTCTAAGGATGCCTGCCATAGATGTGGGCGAAATGTCAGGAGAGAATACTTCTGGAACATGGCCACACAGCCCGAAAGACATACAACAACCCCACAAATATTTCCATTAACTATTTTTGACAATTTTATAACAAATTTTAAACAAAAATTATATTTTTATAAAAATCTTTTATAATCTTTTAAAAATAAAAAACCCTCAAAATTACAGGGGATACTCATGAGTAGCCAATATCTGTTTTACTAAGCACCTTCTTTAAGCTGTAAATGTTAAGAAGAAAGTACTTCTGTTATACTGTCCTGATATATTCTTCATGAGGAGTAAAGGTTTTAACTTTTGTGTAACAATGTCTATGGCAATGCAGTGATGCCTGTCATCTTTCACCCCAGTGAAAATGATGCAGTTTGCTTGCGATTATAGACTCCTATTGATTTCCAATTTTCACCAGACATGTTCAAGTCCCTTGGGCTCTAGGCGCTTGTAGATTCTTATCAGTCTTGTAGCAAAGAAACAATGTGGTAATACAATTGGCACAGTGTAGCAATAAGGCTCTCCTATTCTACTTTCAATTTAGTCCTTTATTGCAATATCTTGACAGTAGATTTCTTCTTAGTGATAATAGCCTCATATATGGTTCTCAATGACTAGGCTAAATTTTGCAAAGCGTGCATGGTAGGTCTTTCAAGACCGAAGTATCTTTACTCTAAAAATGACTCTAATGTCCTGAGCTGGTCACACAATAAAATAAAACAGGCTTACAGTATGAAATAGGCAAGATCCCTCTGTTAGCATTTTGTTACTGCGCTTATATCTATAACATAAACTCCCATCAATGTTAAGAGTACACATAGGAATATTGGCTTGAATTGAATCACGGTGTGATGATCAAGATGCGACAAAACAAGTAAGTGAAAAGCAATACAAAATGTAATACCTCCCTAAGGCATAAAGAACAATATCAGTGCTGAGTTTAAGGACTTTTGTGAAGGCCAGGTGAAGTATAGCACCATTGTATGTAAAAATAACAGAGTATTTACTCATGCTGTATCACAATGACTTTCAGATGTTCATTAATAGGTACTGTGTTTATATTCATCTGCTGATCTCACTGCAGTCTGATTTTAACCATGGATAACTGTGCCGGTTTTGCTGAACTCTACAACAGTTGTCTGAGCCATATCTGGAATGCTGTGATTCTTGCTATTGTAGACTTTGCCTATCTACACATGTATGTTTAATGCTTTGTTATGGATTCTAAGATCAGGCAGTCCCCATCTGTCACGTAGATGCTGGTTCTTGGTTAGCCCTGACTGTTTGAATCAGAGCTTCAAAGTGTTGTAAAAGTTTCAGCCAGCACTTCCCAATAGATTTGGGAAGATTACTCATCTCTAACTGTTTCATACTCACAATTTCTACTTGATCATGATTATGACACTATTACTATGACTCCCCTGTAACTCCCCTTCCTTCCACACACCTCTTTCAGCAGGCATGAGCTACATGGGAGAAGGAAAACATTATGCTACTGATAAGGTCTTTCAGAAATGCATCTATCCATTACACCTAATACACTGGATATAAAGATGCTCTCCAGCTTTCAAAATTGCTGTCTTGTATACATTTGTCTCGGTATCTATATGTGGATTTGCCAGGTACAGCCTCTCTTTTACTGGGGATGACTGTACCTATCACATAAAGTCTGAAAAGCATACATGTGCTCGTCCTCAATGAAGGTTAGGAGACAGCTATTTGGAAATATTGGCAAGTTCTTGAATTTAAGACATTTATTTATTTACTTCATTTCTACCCCACCTTTCTCATCTGAAGGGATTCAAGGCAGCTTACAATATTTACAATATAAATTTACAGTATTTATATTTCACCCTTCTCACCCCGAAGGCGACTCATGGCAGATCACAGAACACACATACGGCAAAAATTCAGTGCAGACAGGACAGACAACAGTACAGATAGAGGTATATAGGCATTTCCCATCTTCGGCGTCCTGGAGGTTCTGTCACTCCATCCTCCAAGTTGAAGATTTGTTGCACCTCAAGGCAGCGTGAGCACTGGAAACCAAACAGAGACCAATAATCATATAATATCTTTATTAAAACAATTATAAAATCAGGAACAAATAAGTGGAAAGGATGAGTGGATAATAGTCCTTTGTAAAAAGGTATGAATTAGAGTTGAAGAGAAATGTCCAATATTATTGTCCAAAGTCCAGAAACCAAAACACGCTCAAAACTGTTGGAACGTTCTTGAGCGGGGAAAACAACAAGGAAGCAAGACTGAATAACAAGGTCCAAAGTCACTAGAAAGTCTTTGATATCAAGACAGGAACAAAACGAGGCTGAGGCCAACTTGATTCAGGAACAAGGCAAGGAAGTAGACTTACTCCGGGTCTACTCGTAAGTCGTGGCTCGGCTTGGCCGCCAGGATCAGGAAATTTGGCTTGGAGAAACGGGAGCTAGAGTCGGTGAACCTTCCTCAGGAAATCGCTACGTTGACACTGCAAAGTGTTCACAGTGCAAGACACTTTTATGGAACTTAGATCTGATCACAACGAAGGGAAGCCAGAGGTTCCCCAGAGGTTCCCAAGGGAATCTTCTATCCATTATCCCCTTGAGATGCCAAGCGGTTACTCCTTCGGAGCCCTTGTTTTTCTGATCTCTGGCAATGCAGAAACTCCCTTCTGTTGAAGGAGTTCTGGGGAACTCAGAACATCTGGTTCAGCCATGGGAGTAATATTTCCAGTATCTCTCCCAATTAAAGAAGCATCTGAGCTATCAACAGCTAGGAGCTGTAATTGGAAAGAGCTCTGCGGACTAGGTAAAAAGTCAGAATAAGCTTCATCCTGGTCAAAGTTCATTTCTGAATCAGGTTCAGAAACCAAAGGTGGCTGGGGTATGACAAGATCCCTGTTCACAGACTTCCTCCTTTTTTGATGGTTGCATTTTTCTGGTATTTTCTAATGGTGCCATTAATATACTTCCCCTCTTAAGCGGTACCTATTTATCTACTCACTGCTAGGTGGGGGGTGAGCTGGATTGAATATCGGACACTCACTCCCGACCCGGGCTTCGAACTGCCAACCTTTCGATTGGGAAGATTTATTGCAGCTGATGGTTAACCTGCTGTGCTAAAGCATGAAACTGAATAGACTGGATCTAAAGATGCTCTCCAAAGGACAGGTCTTGAAGGAAAAGAGTTTCAATCCAGTGGAAGCTTCTGGAAGTGTTTTCACTTATTCCTTTTTCTTCTGTACTATTCCATAGGGGTCCTCAATTGTCTTGAGCAGATTTTGGGACAGTTAAGAAGCCGAAGAGGGAAGAGGACTGGAACTGTACCATCCGCCTTAACTAACCAGGATTAACTCTGCTTAGCAGCTAAGTTGAGAAAGGATACAGTGCCTATATTTGTATTGTCGGATAGATCAGCATAGCTAGGAAACAAACAGAATAACAACATAAAATCTGAAACCCATCTTCTAATGTTGATCATTATAATACCCTGCAGCAAAGAACATTTTCTACATAAAGCTGGGAAAGACGGAAATGGTTCTGATTTTTTTTAAAAAAACCTGTTGCTAAGGAAAATCATCATGTGTTCTCATAAAAGGGTAAACAGGTGTTTCCTAAGCACATTTTCCGAACCATTAATGATTTTATATCCCTCAGCATACCTTCCACTCAGCCATCACTTGTCTAAACTGAAGAGCTCTAATCTCATCCATGGAAGCCTTGGTATTCAGAGCAGCTGTTCCAGCAGAAAACAAAACTCTTGTCTCTTCTCATTTTGGTCTTATAATACCTCTACCCAACCCCCTAAATTTTAAACTGACAACACGGGCCATGAAACTCAGCTGAAGAGTAATTCACGATAAAGATCAAAGCAATTATGTAACGTTCTGGAGAAATCAAAGCCAATATGTTCCTATTTACAGCGAGAGAGTGCACAGCATTTACTGTTGATTTAGAGACTTTGTGAGAAGATGAGGCATCATAATTATATAATGCCTATTTTACATAACAGAAGCAAAGCTGGTGCTTCTTGCATCCCTGCTGAACAATGCTATTTGGCATTGTGATTGCGCCTGTCTAACAATAGGAACGTGATTTGGCATCAACAAATATTCAATTTGTTTAAGGACAGATTATTTGTTGGATTTTCCTCTCCTCCACCATATCCATTGACTTACTTTAGTAATACCTTTTTGTTTTATTTTTCTGAGAGAAGTTTTGGATTTAAGCACAAACCAAATATGTCTGTAAAAGTATACAACTTTAGAACTAATGTGGTATAGTGGTTAAGTGTTCATCTTGTACACTGGGAGACCAGGTTTTGAGTTGTCACTTGGCTATGGAAACTCACTGGGTGACCTTAGCCAAGCCAAATGCCCTCAGTCTCAGAAGACTTGGGGCAAGTCCCTCTGATCAAATTTTCTGCAGGGAAAAACCGGTGACAAGTTTATCTTAGGGTTACTATAATTCATAAATGACTTGAAGATACACACAAAAAAATAACAACAGCAACAATTATGCAAGCTCTCTTGTTTTCCCCAATCTTGATCAAGCACGCTTTTTCAAACATATGCAGTAATGAAACCCCCAAATCCAAAGAATGTTAAGTTTCTCAAAATAGCAGGTCGAGCAGTGACCGGTTTCTCCACAAATACAACAAAAAGCAAACACTATTCAAAGGAATTCAATGTATTCATAATAAAGTCACTTCACTGACAAATGGAATCAGAACCATATTAGAAACCTATCCATAGGGATACATTTAGAAAGACAGAATTAATTTTTGTTTGGGTCTCTGCGTGTTGTGTGTGTTTGAAGGACAATCCAGTTGGGTTTACATTCAATCCTAAGAGAAGCAACATGTTCAGACTATATATAAGTAAAATTTCCAAATAAAACAAAATCTTTTTTCTTAATTTGAGATGTTTTGCTTTTATTTTTTTTCTACCAAGGAAAACCTGATAACAGATTAGAATTACAGGGAGTCTTTTAATCTATCTGTAGCTCAGCCTTTCTCTTCCTCTTCAATATGTTTTTGCTACAATACACTATCAGTCATATGGCTCAGGTCCTGATTATTGGATACAGGGTTGTATTATGAACTTGAGATGCTTTGAGATTTGCTAGGAAGGCTTTCCATTTATCCCCCCTCCCCCAAACACAGGACTTTTTAAGTGGCTGTCCCTAAGCTAGGGAACTGCCTACCAAGAGTGATTAAGCTGGAACCCTCTTTTTATCTTTCCAAAAAGAGGTGGAGATCTTATACGTATCTACATTGACCACTTAAATCAATTTCAAACTGGTATTGATGGTGATTACACAAACCACAGAACATTGATTTGCATTAGGGGTTTTCTTTTGTGCATTTTTATGGGCATTTGCTGTCTAGCTGTCACAGTTTGAAGCTAACTTTCAACTGTATCAAATGTGTAGATTGGCTCCTTTCTGTTTTGACAGACCTTTGAGGTTTGATTGCTGAGGACCTGTCCTTATTTTAAACAATGTGGTGGATTTTCTATTTCATTTTATTCTTGTTGAATTTTTAATTGGTTTTAAAGTCTGTGTTAGCTTTATCACTTTTTAACTTTTGTATTTTGGGAATTTTAGTTATTTATTTTAAACTGTTGTAAGCCAGTTTGGTATTCAAACTGGGAAAATGATAGAATATAAGTGAATATAACTATAAAACAACAATGCCCATCAGCTGTAGCTTAAAAGGGAAATGATCAAAGATGACGGAAGTTAAGCAGTGTTTCTCGACTTTTTTCTGACCACGGAGAGGGTAAAATTTGCATCTTGCTTTGATTATATGTTTGCTGTATACAGCAAGGAACATCTAAATAGCACTAGGGTCAGGAAATAAATCCAGTCAGCTAGATGTCCAGAAGGCCCATGAGGATAGATGCTTTCACACAATCTATCGCTGCTTTTGGTGTCTTCTGCCAAGTGATATGCTGTAGGCTAATGGCTTAGATGGCTTCACAATGTCATAAGACAAATTTATGGAAGCTGAGTCTGTTAGTGATGAGTAGTCATTAGGCATGTGTGTGGTACCCATTTCTGCTGTTTAATCTGTGTTTTCATACTGTTTGTTTCATTTGGATAGCACAATACGGTAACCCCCCCCCCCCCCAAGTACAAAAACAACAGTGAAATAGAAAGAAAGTGGGAACAATAACCATTTGGTTTCCTGATTTTTGGTGCTCGGCTACAGGCCCTAGCAGGCATGGGTTCTTTGGGCCTGCACACCACACTCACATTCTCCTTGGGAAAAGAGAGAGTGTGTGGCATGCAGGCCCAAAGCACCCATGCCTGCTAGGGCCTTTCTAGGCCTGCACGGGTGCAGAGCAAGGCCATAGGCAAACTCGATGGAGGGGAAGCCCCAGCAAGCTGCCAACAAATGTGGCACGTCCCAGCCCTTCAGCAAGGTTCCAACTGTGAGTCCGCCCCTATCTCTGATGAAGAGACCTCAGAAGTGGTGCAAAGTAGATTTCCTGATTGAAGGAGGGAAAGGCAGCAAGAAATGATTCCCCAGATGAAGGTGAGATGAACCCTGATAAAAGCCCCTTTAAAGCGTGAGCTGGGAAGGGGAGCCTGGGAAGCCCGCCCATTGCTGCCGATGGTACAAAAATATTTGTATTTTCAAATGCAGAATAAAAAGTTTCATTTGGAAAGGCACCCGTTTTTGGGAGAGGCTCTTGAAAACTAAAATGGGACCTTACAAATGAAGCAAACATGGATAGTGATTCTATACAAATGCATAAGACTAGTAATCATGTTATCTACATATAATTCCAGGTCTGGAAGAGGTTTCTCTCTTAACTATCACTTGCTGGGGGTACAGTGTTACTGACTTATTGGTTAGCTTCAGCTTGTGAGCTTCCCAGAGGTAATTGGTCAGACAGTGTTGGAAATCTAATGCGGGCAAGGGCCCGCTGTCTGATCCAGCAAGGTTTTCTTATATTATGTTCTTGTGAGCCAGTTTGCAAAAAACACACATCTCTTCAAACAGATGCTTTGCACAGGTGCTGTAGTCTAACTCAGAAGACTTACTGAAATAATAAAAAGGATTGGATTAACTATTATAGTTGCCATCTGCAAGGCTCGAAAAAAGGCACAAGAGTGGCTTCTCAAACAGGCAGGGGAAAATCTTTCTTTCAAGATCCCAACCACTGCCGCCATTAATTGTGGGACACCCTGCCCAAAGCCCTTTACATTTAGGCCAAGGGAATCCTCTTCTCAATATCCCACACCTTTGCCATGCCTTTTCAACATGGGATCTCTCAAATCTCACTATGGCAGGGGGCAATCCTCCTTTCAGGATCCCAGCCACTGCCAGCTATAAACACTTGAGTCTGTACGTGTGCATGTACAATATGATGTGACACTGAGGGGAAGTATGTGAGACAAATCTTCCGCTGACTTTAAGTAGAGCAATTCACCACTCAGGAACACTGTCTTTATTAAAAACAAAGAATTATTTATTTATGGTTTGTCTAGTCCAAAAAGCATAACTTGTTGCAAAGGTTTACTTCTTCAGTTTCATTTGTACATAATATAGAGAATATCTTTCATTCTTTAACATTAACAACTTGACTGAAATTTTGTCTCAACAGTATTCCTTTTCCTCAGCTCTATCTCACTGGAAATCTAAACCTAACTTCAGACAACTTATTTCTAGCTCTCTCACTAGAACCTGAACATAACTGAACTCCAGACGTCTTCTTCCTAGCTCACCAGCTAGAGAACTTCACTAACTGAATTTCAGACTTCTTCCTACCCTGTTTCCCCGAAAATAAGACAGTGTCTTATATTAATTTTTGCTCCCAAAGATGCGCTAGGTCTTATTTTCAGGGGATGTCTTATTTTTCCACAAAGAAGAATTCACATTTATGGTTGCATTTTTAAAAAACGAAAATTTATTATCTATTGTACAGTAGTTGTCATCACAAACCAGCATAACCAAACTGTGAACCCTTTCGAGAATTTCTATATTATATTTTATTGCTAGACTGTTTTTAAATTACTGTTTTAAATTTCCGTTCGTATGTAAATTTATGTTGTTGTTGGGCTTGTCCCTGTGTAAGCTGCCCTGAGACCCTTCTGGGAGATGGAGGTGGGATACAAGAATAAAGTTATATTATTATTATTATTATTTCTTGTTACTACCTTTATTTCTGTGTACAACAATCTATGGTATGTACATTTACCAATCCTGCATGCGTCCAAACAAAAACTTTGCTAGGTCTTACTTTCGGGGGAGGCCTTATATTTAGCAATTCAGCAAAACCTCTACTAGGTCTTATTTTCTGGGGATGTCTTATTTTCAGGGAAACAGGGTAGCTCACCGGCTAGAGAACTTTCATAACTGAACCCCAGACACACACAAGTCTTTCCTCTAGCTTCCCTCACTAGAAACATGAACCTAATTCAACTCCTTTTTAAAACATTCCCTCCTTTTTCATCCACCTAGCTCCGCCCTTTTCGTGCTAGCTTCAAAATGGTTACAGAAGCAGCTACGTTACCATGGTGACACATAGTCAATCAGCAGTAGCTAACTCCTGCCCAACTTTATCACTGAATCAACATTAAATAACATAGACAAAAATCACCAATAAAATAAGGCTTTCATTATTTTTAGAAAATAACTAAAATACAATTAAAATTCATAAGAGAAATAGAGATATTCCAGTCATCAGATAATATAAAATGTGGATAATGGGGGGGGGGGGGGCAACAATTAGATCATTATAGGATTAACAAGGGCGAAAGAATGTTGATTGCTTCAAAACTGAGAAACCTGAGAAACTTTGGTGTCAACCTCCCTTGGCTGAAAATAGTGATGCTGAATTCCAGATCAGTGAATAGAAAAACCGCATCCCTTCGCTAGTTCTGCAAAATCTTGAGGGTGACCCTTCTCTTGGTGCCACCGCCATAAGAAGCATGCCTGGAGCCCTTCTTTGAGGAAAACAGCCTTCTCGATCTACTCTTAGACTCCATAACTATGCAGAAAGAGGCTAAATTTGCTCCTTCTGTTGCCCTTTTGCCAATAGGTAAAATATATTCAGACAGACATCTGACATACAAGGTTGTCTGCTGTGGAAAGGATTTTATCACATGATGGAGGCAAATCAGTATTGAAACTGTATTTCTGTTGCACAATTTCTTGTGCATCCCATTCCCTGTCTGCCACCTCCCCAAGGGTAGGGGGTAGGATTCCCTTCCTCCTTCATTCTTCCCTCTCCAGCCCCCCCCCCCCTTATTGTAAAGCTGTTTTCTATTTTAGAACAATGCTTGGGTTTTTAAAAAATAAACCATTGCTTTAACTGCATACCCTGTTTTCCCTAAAATAAGACATCCCCAGAAAATAAGACCTAGTAGAGGTTTTGCTGAATTGCTAAATATAAGGCCTCCACTGAAAGTAAGACTTAGCATCATTTTTGTTTGGAAGCATGCCCATCGAACAGAACACCAGAGCATGCAGGTTTGTACGTACCATAGATTACTGTACATGAAAATAATGGTAGTAACAAGAAATTCTTGATAGGATTCACAGTTTGTCTGGTTATGCTAGTTTGTGATGACAACTACTGTACAGTATATAATAAATGTTCATTTTTTTGTTCAACAATAAATGTGAATTCTTCTTCATGGAAAAATAAGACATCCCCTGAAAATAAGACCTAGAGCATCTTTGGGAGCAAAAATTAATATAAGACACTGTCTTATTTTCGGGGAAACACGGTAATTGCTTAATTAATCATTAGCAATGGACGTGTAGGAAGAAGGGGTTAGAAGAGTATGTAGAAGTCTAACCATGTTTCAGCATTTTGACACTATTGCATGGAGAGATACAATAACAACGATGCTCATCCTGATATGTAGTCATTACCACTGCTCATGCAACTGTATGGAGTAGAAACTTTGTGCAACGAAGTCCTTAGTATTCCTTGCCACTGTAATCATTTCTTTTAGTTCATACTAATAAGAATAGCAACAATACAGGAGCTGTCAGGTGCCACTACTTCTTGTTTTCCTGTGTGCTATGCTAAGTGTTGGTACTCTATATATTTGGCAAACTAGGCCTAATTTAGATTAATGTTGACTGTCTGCTAATATTGACTCATCTGAAGCAGCCTTGATTTTGGGCATCCTTCCCAACATGTGCCACATAGGAAAATAGTGCATGATGAAAGCCGTCTCCCGTTACAATTCCAGCATGCCAACACATACATACAGAGATTAAGGTAACATGAGAGAGCACCCCGGGCTCCAGTTTTAACAAATTAACTGATGGATTATGTCCTTAGAAAGTGATTGACCAAATGAGATATGTCATTTCAAAGTGCAAAGTTGCCAAGAGACCGTGTCAGCCATGCTCCATCAGTTCAATATGTTGCTCATTACTTCCCTCCAGACGTTTAATTAAGGCTGGGTGCCAACCTCTTCATCTGTATCTTTTGGTCTCTAATGATGAACAATATGACCAGGGTAAGGTAACATTTTTAAAATGTTGTGTTTTATGTAGAGCAATCCGAGAAAGTCCTCAACAGCAGAACAGCTGGATGATAACAAGTGATCACCTATAATCACTTCTTGTCAGGGCCATAGCCAGAAAAAAAATTCGGGAGGGGTTTTGAAAATTTTGGGGGAGGGGGGGTTGAACCCCTGACCCACCCGCCCCCCGGGTTCAGACCTGTCAATATCTGCTTGAGATAGTGCCTGGAGGGACTCTTAATTTTTTACGTCTCATAGACTTAGCATGGGGATTTGGTTAACCAGTTAAAATTCATGAGTAAACCAGGTTTTTTTTTTAACCTGAAAAATTTGGGGGGGGGGGAGGTTGAACCCCTATCCCCATCCCACCAGCTACAGGCCTGCTTGTTGTTGTTGTTTTTATACCCTGCTTTTTCCCACCACAAAGGAGGCTCAAAAATGGCTTTTAAGTCAGAAAGCCTAAAACTAATAATAAGATCCACCCCCATCCTATTGTAAAATTAGGTCACTTCTGAATTTAAAAAAAGACATGAAAATATTGAAAGCTGAATATACTCCAATAACCTTGATGCTGTTGTTATGTCTAACCCCAGCAAATCAGAGGACCCCCAGTTTCAAAAATGAGGGTGCTATTTGCTGCAAGGTCCCAGGTTCAAATCCCAGGAGCGGAATGAGTGCCTGCTGTTAGCCCCAGCTCCTGCCAACCTAGCTGTTCGAAAACATGCAAATGTGAGTAGATCAATAGGTACCACTCCGGCAGGAAGCTAACGGCACTCCATGCAGTCATGCCGGTCACATGACCTTGGAGGTGTCTATGGACAACACCGGCTCTTCGGCTTAGAAATGGAGATGAGCACCAACCCCCAGAGTCGGTCACGACTGGACTTAACATCAGGGGAAACTTTACCTTTACCTTATTTGCTGAAGAGAAATCATTTTGTGTGGGAAAAGAGATTCTTCAACTGGATCTACACTGTCATCTCATGCAGTTTCAGAATGCAAGTTAACGGCATTGAACTGGATTATATGACTCTACACCACCATATGTAGATCCAACCTTCATCTTTTTCTTGCCTGCCACTTCTGCCTGGGACTCTCAGACTCCCGTACAACTGTCTCTCAGCCCTTTCCTTCCTAGTTTCCTAGACCAAAAGCTACACCAGGTTTCATCATTTAATTTAGATCAGTGGTTCTCAACCTGTGGGTCACCAGACGTTTTTGACCTTCAACTCCCAGAAATCCTAACAGCTAGTAAACTGGCTTGGATTTCTGGGAGTTGTAGGCCAAAAACCTGGCGACCCAAAGGTTGAGAACCACTGATTTAGATCCTTGGCATGTCCAAAGGAAGTTGTATGTTGGACCACTGGTCAGCACTGGGTGGATAATTCCAGTGTGAAGATGAGGTGGACAATATGTGGCTATTTTGGTTCAGACCGGTCAAAGTTTCAGTTTGACAATACATGGAAGGCTTCAAGTTGCCAAGAGACAGTCACTCTTTTAGGGAGACATTATCACTCAATGGTAGAGTGGGATCTGGCATGTCAGTATACATTGATGTGAAATGAGATTCTCTGTTTATTCAAGTTGGCTAGAGATTATAACCAGGGAAGACCTGAGGCTATTCATGAGGGTAATTGATGTGAATATTATAAATATAATATATAAAAAATACTGTGGTATAATAAAACAGAACAATATAATCTCTAAAATCAGGACAGTAAATAAAGAGCTACACTCTGAAAACAGGGAAATTCCAGACAGGAAACAGCCATGGCCAGCTAACACTTCCCAACAAAGGATTCCCACAGGCAAGGCTGCAAGGCCATTAAATGCTAATCAAGGTGGCTAATTGCAGCATTCATACCTGCTGCATGGAGACTATTAATTGCTGTCCAACCTGGCCAACCAAGGATCCCACGAGGTAGAAAGCGGCCAAGCTTGCAAGCAGCAAGGCTATTCAGTGCTGTTCATCCTGGCCAACCAAGATTTACCCTCGATAGAAAACCTCCAGGCTTTGAAGCCACGAGGCTACTCCGTCCCATTCAACCTGGCCAACGAAGGATGCCCCTATGTTGAAGTGGTCAGGCTTTTAAGCTTCAAGACTATGCAGTGCAATTCAAGCTGCCCAAACAAAGATTCCCCTACAAAGTAGCCAGGCTTCAAAGCGGCTCTTTGATTGAGGGTGCTGCTCCAGCTCACCAAACAAGGATTTCCCTAGGTATAACACAGCCAGGCATTGAAGTTTCAAGGCTATTCAGTGCAATTCAACCAGACCAATAAAGGATTAAACTTGGTAGAAGGCGATCAGGCTTTAAAGCAGAGATACTACTCTGTACTATTGAAGCTGACCAAAGATTCCCCTAGATACCAAACAGCCAGACTTTGAAGCAGCGAGGCTATTCATTGCAATTCTAGCAGCCCAAAAAACCATTCCCCTAGAATGCAAGTCCCCAGCCTTCCAAGCAGCAAGCCTATTCCATTGTATTCCAGCTCACCAAACAGGGATTCCCATAAGAAGAAAACGGCCACGCTTTGAGGCTGCAAGCCTATTCACTGCTATTTCACCTGGCCAGCAAAGGATTCCCATAAGCAACAGCAATGCGTGGCTGGGCACAGCTAGTGACAGTTAAAATTGTGTCAAATTGCTTTCAATCTGTAGTGTGCATGTCTGTAGACAAGTTTGCTATTGTTTTTCTCTGAGAGGAGGTTTTCCATGGCTAAGGATTTGAACCCTGGTCTTATAGAGTCCTAGTTCAACAAAGACGCAAGATCATTTTTGAGAGTCTAGGCCCAGAGGCATTGATAATAGTTAACGTATATAGCATGGTAGCTTCTTCATACTGTTCCATTCCCCTATTGTGTGGTCAAGACATTATCACTAAATAATCATTACTGTTCTTTTTTTGTTCATTCTAGAATCCAAAGTCTCCAGACCAAGATATCTGTATCCTCTCTTTTACTAGGAAACAATCAGTTGTGTTGCATATGAACCTAACCAAAAATTTCATTTTGTTGGGAGGTGCTTAATTTACATGTGTATATTACATGTGAGCACATATTGGAAATCTTGGGTTCTTGTCATGGTTTGCTGCATTTGCTGATGGGTGAAGTTGTATCCCATGTGGGTTAAAAGGCATGAAAGAGCAATTGTATTTGAAAAGGGCTGCTTCTCTTACAGCTGTCTTTACACCCAACTCAAATTTTGCTTCAGAAAACCTGTCTGCAATTACGGGCAGTCCCCAAGTTACAAACACACGACTTATAAAACCCTCATAATTAAGAATGGGGGTGGGATAACAAGAAGAGAAATCTACCCATCAGAAGGGAAATTCACTCCTGAAAGACTTATTATCATGGGGAAAATGTGTCTCCACTGAAGCTTTCTCACCAATCCTTGTTTCCACAACAAGCCAATTTTTTCAAAATTGACCACAGGTACAGAAAGTCATGTGAAATCTTCTGAACAAGGGCACGGACAGGAAAACAAACCCCACAGGGGTGCTATCCAAATGATAGATACATACATAGAGTTACATTTTGAAAATGTACCTGTTTCAACTTACATATACATTTAACTTAAAAAGAAATTTACAGAACCTATCTTGTTCATAACTTGGGAACTGCCTGTACTCATCTTCTTACTGGAGAATACAGATAAACTATATTAGAAAGACTGGAATGCAGTTTTAAAACTGCTGGTTTGACCACAGACAGAAAATTTTGACAAATGTTTAAATACACAGAAACATGGTCCTATAATGTGAGCTACAGGGAACCTACTGTATAACCAGAGACAATATATATCCAGAAAATGCAATATAGATCCCATAAAACAGTGAGAGATTTCTCCTCCACTTATGGTGTGTGAATTCCATCCACAGTTTTATTGCAGAATATTTTAATTAGTAATAGCTAAATATAAATTAAGTTGTAAGCTGTAGGTGAGGAAATTAGAAAGGATCTACATAAGACCTCATCACATTGCCGAAAATAAGTGTCCTAAGACGGTTAGCGCCTTCTTCAGGGACGGAGCCCCATGGCAGCCATCACACAACATTGTGTGATTTCCAGCTGTGCCTCTCTCTGTCCCCGCCAACCATGGTGAAAGTATCACCAGACACTTTCTCCACAACACAGGAGGCTTCAGATGTGCCAGCTCCAATGGAATCGGCACGCTTCTGCCCTATTTGGGCAACACTTCACCTGTATGATGGGGAAAGCATAATAGAATCATAGAGTTGGAAGAGATCTAATGGGCCATCCTGTCCAACCCCCTGCCAAGAAGCAGGAAAATCGCATTCAAAGCACCCCTGACAAGTGGCCATCCAGTCTCTGTTTAAAAGCCTCCAAAGAAGGAGCCTCCACCACACTTTGGGGCAGAGAGTTCCACTGCTGAACAACTCTCACAGTTAGGAATTTCTTCCTAATGTTCAGGTGGAATCTCCTTTCCTGTAGTTTGAAGCGACTTTTCCCAGTCCTAGTCTTCAGGGCAGCAGAAAACAAGCCACCTTATGATTTCTCTTCACATATTTATACATGGCTATCATGTCTCCCTCAGCCTTCTCTTCTGCAGGTTAAACATGCCCAGCTCTTTAAGCCACTCATCAAAGGGCTTGTTCTCCAGACCCTTGATCATTTTTTCCACCCTCCTCTGGACACATTCCAGTTTGTCAGCATCTCTCTTCAATTGCAGTGCCCAGAATTGGACACAGTATTCCAGGTGTGGTCTGACCAAGGCAGAAAGAGGGTAGGACAACTTCACTGGATCTAGACACTATTTATGCAGGCCAAAATCCCATTGGCTGTTTTATTACATGAGTCCCCCATGTGATAAGGTCAACAGTCTAAATCAGTGGTTCCCAACCTTTTTTTTTTTTTTTTTTTACCAAGGCTCACTTTGACCAGGGCCCACTTGATCAGGGACCACTTTGACCAGAGACCACTTATACCCAGGACCACTCTGCAATGTTAGTACCAAAATGGTTACGAATTAGTTTTTGGTCAAGTTTAGATTTCGTTTGGTTATTTGGGGTGATAAATCAGAAAATTGCATTGCATTGGATTGACCACATCAACTCTAGTTTCTGAAACAGAACATATGCCATCCAGTATTTGCCATCTGCTCATCCACAGAAAACCATATTTAATAATCTGGAGCTGATGTGGTCTATTCAATGCAATGGTCAGCTCTGAGGAAAGAAGCAGAAATGAAATAAATAAATAAAGAGGAAGGAGGTTCATGGACCGGATTTTCATTTGCGGCCCACAGGTTAAGAACCACTGGTCTAAGTACTAGAGCTCCAGCCACTGGCATTTGGTAAAAAAAAAAAAAACAGTAGTGTTTCTGTCTGGGGGCAAAATAAGGGATAAAGAAGAGGAAAGAGGAAGAAGTGATAAAAAGAGTTACTGCATAGAAAGAGGAGTGGAGGTGGGTATAATGGATACAAAACCCCAATTCCAGTTTAAGACATGGGCATCTTTGGTATTCAACTGTTTATAAAAGGATAACCATTAGTGTTGAGAACGGAAAGAAATGCTATAGAACGTGCAGTGCAGTTCTTTCGAAAGTTCACTTACCTTTACATGGAGTGGCTACAGCAAGAATGCTAGGATAAAAATACACCACTCATATTGAGAGAGAGGAGGAGAGAGAGGGGGACAGAGAGAACACAGAAGAATTGTGGATGGTTGGTATTTATATTCATTTCATTGCAGACCCATATTTGGCACAAGGGCTAGATTCAACATATTGCCAAAAATGGAATAATTCTCTGCTGAGCAGTGAGTTTACAGTATGCTCCCTGTACACAGCATAAATTTGGCAAAGCCCCCTGCAGTCTTTTGCCTTTCATGGCAAGTGGCTTCTATCAGTACTGACATCTTCCAGATGTTAGTAGCTTTGATTCTGTCCCCCTCTTTTCCCCCCTCCCTCTCTTTTTCCCATGCTGCAAATGAGTTGGCATGGAAACAACTCTTTTCTGGCAACATGACATACAATTCAAGCAAAATGCATTTAGCACAGATGAATAGTTCAAGAATATGCCTCTAACAAAAGTCATTTTGAAAGCCCTGCTTTGCATTTGTTGGTGTTCATGACAACCTTCCAAACAAAAGTCTAGAATTAATATATTTCAAGGGCAGATGTTTTGATCCTTTCAAAGTTGTTCTTTGGAGGATCCCTAAATCTATTTATTTAATCAATAACAAGATACAAAGCAAAATAATACAGAGTCTGAATATGAACAGCTAACAGCAGTGCATGCAAAGAGGCTTCTATGAAAGTAGACCCTTGATTGTATTAAGTCCCTTATCTATGAATTTGACTTACAACCAAGTGAAATAAGTATATTTTCAGACCACAGCAATAAAATCTAGGCAAAAATCCCACTCTATATTCAAGAGAATTATTTTCTGGTTTGTGAGAAACAGGAATGGAGAATCAAATGAACCAATGTTTGTGATGGCTTTGCTAACTCCACTAGAATTTCAATCATATTCTCTCAGATGGCTTTCATTACAGTCTTTTCCTCAGCATGCAACCAGACATGAAATGTACCAGGTTGCCTGAAGATTGCAAGCAGGAAGTGCCTCCCCCTTTGGGATGCTGAGAATGACAGATGGTTTATGGACATGTTTGGAATGATGAATGAGATGATTTGGAACATGCAGTATATAACAAGAAGCACCACTTTCCAAAAGTTTGCCTCCTAAGTTGTCACATCCTGTTGGAATCTAGACAATATCCCCAAAGTTTATTAGGCGACTTTGGAGATACACTCTGTACTTGGTGAAAGAGGAGTTGAATAGCATGAGACCTGGACAATGACCTATAGCAGATATTTATTGGGTACCACATATTTCATCCTCTCAACTGAGCATCATTGTGGCCCCTTTTGGGGGTTATCCCACCCCCCAAAACGATGGAGTCTTTTCAGATAAAATTCAACCAAGAAGGCTGTTTTTTTCTAGTGAAGAGAAGAAAAACTAAAAATATTACCTTGACACAATATTTTCCAAGAAAAAAAATCAACTTGCCTGTATTTATACCTTTCAGGTGAAAAATATAAAACCTGAGGATCAATTTTCTCTTGTAGTATGAGAATCACAGATCAATGCAGCAACTTTGGCTTTTTCTGCAAGAAACGTAGCTTCACAATTGTCAATTAGTAGAATGTCAAACTACGACATTCTCAAACATTTGTCCTTATCACATGATAAATGGGGTTGAGCCAGTTTAGCCCCTTATTTGGAAAAGCTCTAGAATTTGGCTGAAATTTTGAAGAAATCTTGTGGTGCCAGTCCAGTGTGGACAGCAGAACTGCGTCTGATGAGGACTGGTCCACAGACTACATGGATTCATCAGCACAGGGAAAAGGGGACAAATTGGTCCTGTTTTACCATCTTGACCAATAATAATAATAATAATAATAATAATAATAATAATACATTTATTTGTATACCGCTCTATTTCCCCAAAGGGACCCAGGGCAGTTTCCAACCTAGATAAAACATTCAGTTACCAACATTGAACATACAACATAGTAATACTAAAAACACCAACATATTACTATTAAAAACAATAAATTAAACACATTTAAAATTCAGTTTCAGTACTACTCCATTAGGTGAAATTCAAGCACCAAGGCTGAGAATTTCAGGGTGGGCCAAGGCAACTATTTGAGGTAGCACAGGGCCAGAAAGTGGGTAAGGTGCAAACTGGTGGCCAGGATACCAGGGCCAGGGCTACTCAATTCCAAGGGCTACTGAGCAGTTATAGGAGAACTAGGGTAGTACATGGTCTCATAGGGAAGGGGAAGTGAGTAAAGTGCAAAGCAGGGTCCTAGCTGGTGGCCAGAGCAAGGTCTGAGACTACCAGATGGCTGCAGATCTTTGTGAGAGCTCATGGTTGCTATGGGAACTCTGTGCTGATATCAGTAAAGATATTCACATGACCAGCAGTGAAATATGTTAATGTGGTATTTGTGTATAGATAGTGTTTAAATGCAATTTGTGTCTTGGTTTGTATTGCATACTGATTGCATCATCCAGAGTGTGCTATAGTCTGTAAAGAGTTAATTGCTGAGAAGCTGTGTTGACCTTGATGTGTGGCTGGAGCTAGGGAGTGTCCAGACACAAGTGTGTATGCATTACTGATTGCATCAGTTCAGTTCAGTTCTGTTCTGTTCTGCTGTCTGCTGAGAAGTCAAGTCCTGTGTCCATTGTCTGCAAGTCTGTTTGTCTTGTACAGTAAAACTTTGTATATAGTTTTACTAACGTCTCTGGGTGTCTCTTCGTGCTACGTTCCTCTGACTCCATCCAACTGCTGCTGCGCTGCGTAAATTACTCTGACAACATATTATGAAGTGATTGTCTAGCATGTTCAAAGCAGACTCGGCCTGATTGGACCATTTAGACTCCATTCCACTGTGGGAATGGAGCGTTTGACAAGGTCTATAGTCAGTGCATGGGTTAAGCAGGCTATGTACATCAGCGCTTAGACAGAGGAGAAGAGCACCATCTGCACAAGAATTAGTGTTTCCACAATGCCTGCTGGGTTCACATAATAGACTCTGTCATGACAGAGGTACTCTCTCAGGGCTCCAAGGATGTTTGACTGGAGTCTAGTTGTCCTGGGAGAACTGCTCACCCAATATTTTGACCAGAAAAGCTCTTTAGACTGGTAAAGGCCCCTTTGGCATGGGGAGAGTAATGTAAATTGCCACTCTTCATACCCCAACAAAAGCTGTTCCTCGTTAGGTCCAAATGCATTTTTACTTTTCATTGGCCTATAGTAGCATATACAAATATATGTTTTCTCTGTATGTGGTCAGTATTTATTTCAATTTATGTCTTCATCTGTTCAGATTACTTTGCCTAAGATGTACAAGTGAGTGTCAAAGATGTGGTGAATATATTTTGAAGCCAACCATGGCTTATATTATATGGAACATTCCAGTTGCAAGTAATCTTAACAGACTCCATTAATTTTATCATTATCAGAGTGCAATGTGTTTTCTTTCCCTTGTGAACATATTTTGATGATGAATTACCCTTTTGGAAAGAAGCTCAAGTGGATTTTTGTGTGCATGCATGTGCACATTTGTGCTATCTGTTTTGATTATGCCGATGGTAATGTGGAATTGAGTCTTGTTGGTGTTTGGATTTCCTTGGACAGTACAAAATGAAGTACTCACAGAAAGCAAATACCTCTGCTGGAATGAGCATTGATACTTGTTCAAAACTGGTTGCATAAAAAGTTGTACACTTGAAATAACACTGTTGAGAGTCCACTTTTGATTTGGATAGATGATGGTACTGACACGGATATATTTAATGATGAGAGAATATTTAAGCAGGGCAAAAGTTAGAGTATCTTAAAAATATTTCATAGTATAAAACTACATATAAGGAGAAGTACATATATACAAACTGCATATTAAAACTACAACTACAAAATAACATTAAACTACAAATATAAACAAAAAAGCAAAACAAGGGAGAAGGACTAAAAAGATATGACTCTGAAATAAGGTAAAGGTAGATAAAGGTTTTCCCCTGACATTAAGTCTAGTCTTGTCTGACTCTGGGAGTTGGTGCTCATCTCCATTTCAAAGCCAAAGAGCAGCATTGTCTGTAGGCACCTCCAAGGTAATGTGGCCAGCATGACTGCATGGAGCACTATTACTTTCCTGCCAGAGCATTACCTATTGATCTACTCACATTTGCATGTTTTTGAACTGCTAGAAGCTGGGGCTAACAGTGGAAGCTCACCCCATTCCCCGAATTTGAACTACCCTTTCAATAATTAAGCCTTTCTGCAATGTCCTTAAATTTCTACACAACAAAGACTTACTTCTATCTAATATCTACTATTTTTCAAAATTCTCTGTTCTCATGATGTGGCCATTCCCATGGTCAAGTGCCATTATGGCACCTTTTCATCTGCACTAGAAAAATAAAAATGTAAAGTTGTCACAGCAGTTGCTTCTGTAAGCTGCACATTTCATTATCCCCTCATCGTTTGTAACTTTTGTAATCCCCACACCATATTGGCAATTGCTAGCCTCATTAGCAAAGTCCTGCCTACCCTCATTCCAGTGATCACATTTTCCGTTCCAATTTGACTGCAGGGGATGTGTGTGTGTGTAACCTTCCATATCATGTGAACTGTTGCACAGAAGCAAAGAAGAAACATCTCCCAGTTCTTTCTACCATAACCCCCCCCCCCCCCCACACACACACACACACACTTGCTTAGGCTTTCGACTTCCCCTTCTGTTCTGCTGAGGAAGACCTCTGCCACACACTCTCCTATGTGTACTACCCTTTTTTCTGATGCTGAGCTGGGCGTGAATGCAGATGGGACTGCATCCATGAGCATACTCTTTGGGCAGCTTAAAGAAGGAAATATGCTGCGGGTGGCTAAGGACATCAATTGTGCGGGGATGGAAGTCTCATTCTCTCAATGGACTGGAGCCACAGACATATCCCCTTACGAACTGGTGCAGCTCTAATCTAAGATCTGCCGAGGACACCCTCGTCTCGCTGCCGCCACTGTCACAGGCACAGTTGGTGGGGACGAGGGAGAAGGCCTTCTCGGTGGTGGCCCCCCAACTTTGGAACACCCTCCCCAGAGAGATCAGGCAAGCCCCCACCCTGTCCTCCTTCTGTGGGGACCTGAAAACTTGGTGGTTCCAGCAGGCTTTAGAGTATGATTAGTCCCTAGGCCCCTCCTCCTTGGTTGCCATCCAGGACCCGCTCTGCACTTTATCCCTTTCCCTGGCCCTAATATACTCTGTCGCATTAGCCTTTGCCTAGCCGTTCATAGTTGGCCAGGTCCATTCTGAACTTCTGGCCATTAGTATTTTGAAGCCACCGGATAGACTGAAACTGGATTTTAAAATTTTTGTGATTGTTTTAACAGGATTGTATGTTTTTGTTTTATGATATTTACTTTTGTTGTATGGTCTCCTAGTGGCAATTGAATATTTTGCTTATGTTGGAAACTGCCTTGCATCCTTTTGGGGAGATAGGGTGGTATATAAATAAATAAATAAATAAATAAATAATATCCCATAATGTTGTACAGTACTTCCAGATGCTGCCAACTTGGCTCAGATTAGCAGGGCAGAGGTGGAATTGAGGCCAGCAGCATTCCATACGGTGGGCTTTGCTCATGACCACGCTCACATCTACACATTTTACCATTACTAAGAGACATCCTGCATGGGAAAAATAAAGTGCAAAGAACATCTAGACCAAAATGGAATTGGCAATGTTGTGGAGCAGTGAATATTGATAGCGGCACCACTATAGGATTATCACACCAAATTATTCACACCATAAACATTTTTTCTATGAAGGAACAATAACAACTAAAGGAGCATATGAAGAATTAGAGGTAACCCATCACAAGAACAAGGGGTGTAATTAATTTCTACAATGGTTTGAAGTGGATCACTCCAATAAAACTTTAAAAAAAGAAAGAAACTGGATCATCCATGACCAAGAGATGTATCTATTTGTGGACTTCCCCTTTGTCTCAACAAACTCAATTAGTGTGTCTAGTGTGTGTGAGCAAGAGAGAAAAAAGAGAAAGAGCTTGGAAAAGCTAGGGTTTTTTACACTACAACTTCCAGATTCCCTCATCCAATTTGTGCAACTCATAGTCCAAAAACATATCTGAGGTTGTTATTGGATGCCTTTTTGAACTGTAAGATAAACTTTATGTTTTCCCCTCATCCTACCCAATTGCTACAACATAATCATTTCCAAAATTCCAAAGGGGTGTTGCCTGCAAAAAGGTACATGAGGCACAGGTGCCTTGGTTATTCTGATATTTTAAGAAAAATAGGAATGTTTTTTGCTCCCTTGCCTATTTTGAAAACGTTAGCATGCAGGGGTTTCTCGATATAATAATGATGTAAAGAAAGCGTCAATAATGGTACAGTATATCAGTTTTATAGACTACCAGATACCAGTTGAAATTAAAGCATACATCTCTATTTTATGACTTTATACTCCTGACTAGTGTATTTCTGAAGTACTGGCAGGAACAGCAAATTGTATTTCACATCAACATTTTGCTCTGTTCTTTGGGCTGAAATACTACAACACAATAAAGCTTTCAAGTAGGGCATTCTTGAAAAATAATCACCACAAGCAGGTCAGAGTCAGGGAAGCAACGAGGCAAAGCTTCAATGGATCTCTGAGATAATGCTTTTTGTATAACAGGAAAGCCACCACCGAGGCAGCTCTAACCCCGTTCATAGTCTAGCCTTGAACACCTCAGAGTTTGTTACGCTTTTATATTTATAGAGGCAATTTGGGTCAAACTGACCTGCACAGCAACTTGATATCAAAAGTGTGAGGAATGACATTCAAACACTATGGCCTCCAATACATCGCTTTATTCAAAAGCTGTTACTTTGCCAGGACAAGTCAGGAGGAAATGTAAGAGCTGTAATGACTTTTTTGTTCTGCCCTCCTTTCACTTCTTTGACCTCATCAACAACACCAGCTTTGACCAACACCATGTCAGTACTACCCTTGAATGGAAGATGTTGCTTAGGTTATGTGAAAGAATTACAGGAGGCCCATTCACACTATCATTCCATTGAAACGGGCATGATTCCAAGCTCTGTAATTCTGGGATCTGAGGTTTGAGGAGGGGCACTTAGAATTCTTGGTCACAGGAGTATAGCTGCCCCACCAAACTACAAACCCTCGGATCCACAGGCTGAGACCATGGAAGTTAAAGTAGAATGATAGCACTATAATTGTGTAATGCGAATGGCTCTATATATCTTGGATATCTTGTTGTATAGTGGGCATTTTCAAGGTTATCTCCCAAATGCAGTTTCATTATTTTAGATAACACACCAAGACACACTTTTCACTTTACTGATATATTCATGCTGTAGTCAGTTTATGTCTTACGCCTCCCCTCAAAACTTCAAAAACTGGAAAATAGTGGCCAGAGGGATACTTTCTCTCATTTCAAATAGCCAATGACTTCCCTCCTTCCCAAAATCAGATTGGTATTATAGGATGAGAGGACTTTAAGCATTTCTTTGTCTTGTCACAATCCATCATGTACATTAGAGCTAAAGGACATGAATAATTTAATCTCAACTTCGACCATTAGAATTGATTTAGTTTAAGAGGTCAAAGACCGAGCAGATAGGGGTAATCTGCCAGTCACTCTCTGCTGGGACCTCCAGAAAGCTTTTGATAAAATCCTTCAAGCACATACTTTAAATCAAATTTAGCTGTTGTGCCATAAAATATCCACGTTACTAATGCTGTTCTGAAGCACTGTGTAAATCTTGGCTGATGGCTTATAACTTGTTATACTCATAACAAGCCACCAAATAATATTTTCTACAATGTCTCACAGCAGCAATGGAACATGTATAATAGGAGCCTCAAAGGGTGTGCTTCAAACTTGAATGGATCCTGATGTTTGTACTGAATTGAGCTATTCAGACAAATTCAGAAGATGTCTGAATCAAATGGAGTTGACAAATCAAAATCTGAACTCTTTAACAATTTAGAGTAGAAGCAGTGCAGAGACAGAGATATAGCCTCCTCTTAATATTTTTAAAGCTCTCTATTATATACAAAAGTTAGGATTGTCTATTTTATATGAACTGTTTTGTAGATTGTTTTATATGAATTGTTGTTTTTACATTGTTTTTAGGCATTGAATTTTTGCCTATTTACTGTAAGCAGCTTTGAGTCTTCTTGGAGAGAAAGGCGGGGTAAAAGTGATGTAAATAAATAAATAAATAAATAAATTGACTATGCCATGCCTGTGTATGGTTATGAATCTGGATGGACAGGGAAGAAATATGATAAGAAGAAAATAAACTCATTTGAAATGTGGTGCTGTAAAATAATTCTATGGATACTGTGGACTCCTAAAAAGCTAAATCAATGGGTCTGAGAGCAAATCAAACCTGAACTAGAAGCCAAGATGACTAAACTGACTGTCATACTTTGGAAATATCAGGAGAATGCATTACTCAGAAGAAAAGACAAGAATGCTTGGTAAGGTAAAAGGAAGGATGGAAAGAGGAAGACCACATTCCAGATGGATTGACTTACTGGTAACTGAGGAAGCCATGGACCTGGGTTTACAAGACCTGAACATATTATTCATAAGTCAAAGACAACTTGGTGGCAGTTAACAACACATATAAGGGAAACACCCAGGGGGTGAGAATCATAGAATCATAGAATAGTAGAGTTGGAAGAGACCTCATGGGCCATCCAGTCCAACCCCCTGCCAAGAAGCAGGAAATCGCATTCAAAGCACCCCCGACAGATGGCCATCCAGCCTCTGCTTAAAAGCCTCCAAGGAAGGAGCCTCCACCACAGTCCGGGAGAGAGAGTTCCACTGTCGAACAGCTCTTACAGTGAGGAAGTTCTTCCTGATGTTTAGGTGGAATCTCCTTTCCTGTAGTTTGAAGCCATTGTTCCGTGTCCTAGTCTGCAGGGCAGCAGAAAACAAGCTTGCTCCCTCCTCCCTATGACTTCCCTTCACGTATTTGTACATGGCTATCATGTCTCCTCTCAGCCTTCTTTTCTGCAGGCTAAACATGCCCAGCTCTTTAAGCCGCTCCTCATAGGGCTTGTTCTCCAGACCCTTAATCATTTTAGTCGCCCTCCTCTGGACGCTTTCCAGCTTGTCAACATCTCCCTTCAACTGTGGTGCCCAGAATTGGACACAGTATTCCAGGTGTGGTCTGACCAAGGCAGAATAGAGGAGGAGCAGGACTTCCCTGGATCTAGACGCTATTCCCCTATTGATGCAGGCCAGAATCCCGTTGGCTTTTTTAGCTGCTGCATCACATTGTTGGCTCATGTTTAACTTGTTGTCCACGAGGACTCCAAGGTCTTTTTCGCACACACTGCTGTCAAGCCAGGCGTCCCCCATTCTGTATCTTTGATTTCCATTTTTTCTGCCGAAATGAAGTATCTTGCATTTGTCCCTGTTGAACTTCATTTTGTTAGTTTCGGCCCATCTCTCTAGTCTGTCAAGATCGTTTTGAATTCTGCTCCTGTCTTCTGGAGTGTTAGCGGAGGAGAGGAAGAGGAGAAGTTTTTAATAGGAATATATTTTCATAACCTGTTAAGATTATGATTCCAATATGGTTAAACATTCATGCAGAGCAGTAAAAACGCAGAAGACTAGGGGTTTATGTGAGCAGAGGTAAAAAGAAATTAAACAGTAAGACAAAATATCCAGCCTCCCTTTCCCTTTAAAAAGTCATGCACATAAAATAAGCATCAGAGACATCAAATAAAATAGCAAAAATATGTTTACTCGCAATCTTGTATGATGATGGTCATACAGGCAAAAACATCTTAGTTCCAAAGAAAAACAGTTCAGGAAACTACATATCTCTTAACAGACAGGAACATCAGCATGGCATGAGCAAAGAGGAAGAGACAGGAAGAGGCATCTGTACATCACTTCCTGTGTGTCCCCAGAAAGGATACACCCATTTCCCATTTCATATGCAAAACCCTTAAATGGTGTCATCAACTCTGGAATGCAGCTTGGCTCAGGTTACTAAGCAACAGACATAACTAACTACATAAACCATCCCACATTGAAAATGCATGCATGATTGCTTAGATAACCCAACAGCCCTCCTCAATCTGTCATGCATTTTTAAACAATTAGTCCCATCTTGACACGGAGGTCTTGGAAACCATCTCTAGGTAACGGTTTAGTCAAAATGTCCGCCACCATCTCCTTTGTTGGACAGTATGTCAGTTCAACCACTCCATCTTGAGAAAGTTTGCGTACAGTATGGTACCTTATCCCAATATGCTTTGTACGCATCATCATCTTCTCAGACTTGGCAAACTTGATACAACTTTGGCTGTCCTCAAACACTTGAATAGGCTTCTGCTCATCAATTCCAAAGTCAGTCAGAAGTTGATGAAGCCACAAAAGTTCATCTGATGCTAAGGAAATGGCTATATATTCTGCTTCAGTAGTGGATTTAGCCACTAATTCTTGCTTCCGGCTGGCCCAAGCAATAGGACCATTTCCGTACATAAAGAGATATCCGCTAGTTGATTGACAATCTGAAGAATCACTAGCCCAGTCAGCATCTGAGTAACAAATCAATCTTGGTTTGTCACTTACTGGTAACTTCAATTGTAACTCCATTGTTCCTTTCAGGTATCTTACAACTCTCTTGACAGCTATCCAATCTCTCTGAGTAGGTGCACTGACCTTTCTGCTTAGAATTCCAACAGCAGACGATATATCCGGTCTGGTACTGGTAGCTAAATATAGGAGCTTTCCTATAGCAGTTCTATACTGGTTGTTGTTTGGCAAAAGTTCACTTTCTTCATTGTTTCTCAAGAAATCTGTAGTCATTGGTGTAGCTACTGTTTTTGCATCTTGAAGTCCAGTAACTTCCAGCAAATCTATAATCTTTTGCTTCTGACTCAAGAGAAAAGATCCATCTTCCTCTCTCTTGATTTGTATTCCAAGATAGTACGTAGCATCTCCAAGTTCTTTCAATTCAACTTGTTTGCTCAAATGTTGTACAACCTCGGTGTAATCATCATCTGATTCAGTTGATACAATAAGATCATCTACATAGGTCAGAATAAAAGTACAATGTCCATTCTTGGTTCTAGTGTACAAACACTGATCTGCTTCTCCTTGCTTGAATCCCAATTGCTTCAGCATTTCATCTATTTTGTCATTCCAGGCTTTCGCTGATTGACGAAGTTTACAAACAAGGTGAGGTCTTCTCTTGTCCCCAAAACCAGGTGGTTGTCTCATAAATAGACTTTCCGTAATCTTTCCATGCAGGAATGCAGTCTTAACATCTAGATGTCGTACAGTCATCTTCTTTGAAGCTGCAATACTTAGAAGTAGTCTTATGGTGCTGTGTTTCACTACAGGTGCAAAAGTTTCATCATAATCCACTCCATACTTCTGAGAAAATCCTTGAGCAACAAGTCTTGCTTTATAGCGCTCAATTCTTCCTTCTGCATCTCTCTTTAATGTGAATACCCATCTGCATCCAATTGGCTTCTTACCAGGTGGAAGTTCAGTTAGTGTCCAAGTTCCATTCTTGTGTAGAGCATCAATCTCTTCTTGTGCTGCTTTCCTCCACTGTTCAACTTCTGTGGCAGGTAGCATCTCAATTTCTTCTATAGTAGACGGTTCACTGGATAATTTTGACTGCAAGGTAAGACAATCTCGAGGGTGGTACACCTCTGTTAGGACGCAATGAATACCTGTGAGTTTGTTCTGGAAGACAACCTACCTCCGCAGATCCATCTACTCCAGGACACAACTCACCAGCATCATCTTCTGGCCCTCCTGTTTGCGTACTGCCTCTAGCGTCTGTGGTGCGTTCCTTGCCTCTCTGGATGAACTCCGGTGATATTTCCAGTGTGTCAATTGAAGAAATTGTTGGTACATCATCAATGGACTCTGTAAGCTGTAAAGTAGTATTCTCTTCTTCATCTGAAAAATCTAGCACAGTCCCTTTTAGATTGACTTTGCTCTGTTCATCAAAATGCACTACATGTCGTGTAGATACTTCACCAGTCATTAAGTTCATGACTCTATAGCCTTTATTTTTAGGTGCATAACCAACTAAAATAGTTTGTTCAGATCTACAGTCCAACTTGTGCCTTTTCTGCTTGGGAATGTAAGCATAAGCTATACTTCCAAACCTTTTGATGCGTTTCATACTTGGCACATTACCAGTCCACAACTCAAGAGGAGTTTTAGTAGCACCTTTCGTTGGTAGACGATTCTGAAGAAAAGTAGCAGTGGCAAAAGCTTCGCCCCAGAGGCAATCTGGAAGATTTACATCTTTTAACATACACCTTGTCATCTCAACTAGAGACCTAAGCTTCCTTTCAGCCACTCCATTTTGCTGAGGAGTATAAGGAACACTCTTAATATGCTGAATTCCATTCTCTCCCAGGAATCTCTGTGTGCGATGTGAAGTGTACTCACTACCACAGTCAGTTTGAATAGCTTTTGGTGTGCATCCAAACTTAGTCTTCACCATAGCAACATATCTCTGCAACATGTCTTGAGCTTCAGATTTGTCTTTCAGAATATAAGAAACACAAAACTTTGAAAAATCATATAAGAAAATAACTGCATAATTATTTCCTCCAAATGAAGTCTTAAAGGAACCACAAATATCACTGTGAATTAAATCTAGAATCTTAGTAGATCTCTTTTCTGTTTTGACTGGAAAAAAGGGACTCACTGCTTTCTGTTGAACACAGACTACACATTTATCAAAAACTGTATTGCTTATCTCAAGGTTTGTAGCCAAATTGTCCTTCTGCAACTGCAGAATTGCATTTGCATCTCTATGACCAAAACATCTATGCCAAATTTCAAGATTCTTTCCATCAACATGTGTCTTAACCATGTTGGCTTGCTCAGATGAAACACACAATTCATACATTCCATTCTTTTCAAAAGCTTTGGCATATAAAACACCTTCTTTTGTAATATCACATTGACCATTCTCAAAATGAATTGCAAATCCCTTCTTGTCCATGGAACTAACACTTAGCATATTGCATTGAAGTGAATCAATGTAAAGAACATCTGAAATCTCAGTTACAGCACCCTCATCAGGCAAACTACATTTCACAATACACTTTCCAGATCCTTTTATTTTCAATAAATCTCCATTAGCTATTCTCAAATCACCTTTAACTCCCTGATTCAGTTCAACAAAATTCTCAAAGTTATTTGAGCTATGCTGTGTACAACCTGAATCAACAATCCAAACATCTTCTTTGTCTTTGTTCTCATTAATTGTTAAAATAGAATGAGCAGCCATCAAGCCTCTTTGTGTTTGTCTGTTTCCAGCAGGCTTGTTTGTAAAAACTTTCTTTTCTTGCCTTACTTGCTTATTGCCACCAGATGGCGTACCATCTTTCTTTGGTAGGCGACAAAATCTAGCAATGTGACCAAATTTTCCACAATTAAAACATGTACTCCCCTTTGGGCTGTCCCTTGAAGCTCCGCCCCTATGAGGGTGGCGACTTAACGCCATGTAACTTGATTCATTTGCTTTGGGGCTATCCACATGTGAACTTCTATGCTGATCATTGCAGAAGTCTCTGAACCTTGCAACGGCTAAATTAAAAGTTATATCTGGATTGGACTCAATTGAAGACAAAAATGGGTCAAAAATATTTCCCAAAGAGCCGATCAATAATCCAACCTTATGAAAATCTTCAATGATAAAACCAGACATCTTTAACTTATCAAGCATTTCTGTAAAATTCTCTAAATGTTTATCACACTCTTTCTTATCATTAAGCTCTGTTTTCATAAGTCTCTTCAACAATCCAATAGCAGCCAGCTTTGAAATATGGCCAAATATGCGTTTTAGTGCATCCAGCATATCCTTGGCTGTTACACAATCTCTTACATACATCATTTTCTTAGTTTTCAGAGAAGAAGTGATCAAATATCTGGCTTTTGCATCCTTCACTTTCCAATCTGAAATAGCATCCTCATTAGACTCTGGACATGTTCTCTCAATACAATCCAACACTCTCTCATACTCAAGGAGTATCAACACTTTATCATGCCAATAATGAAAATTATGGCTGTTCAAATCATCTCTCAACAAATACATTCTCTCTCTATCATCCATCTTTCAAACAAAATTCCAAAAATCAAAATTCTTCAATCAAAAATATAGGAATTCCAAAAAGAATGAAAGATCAAAATCAAAATCTCAAAATATTGGCTTAAAATGAAAAATTTGCCAAAAAGAAAAAATCAAAATGGTTCTCTGATAAGCACATGCACAGGAGAAAGGAGGAGGAAAAAAAAGTGTCCTTTTAAAAGTCAAGCCTCTGGCTGGCAAGGCCTGCAAACATTCAAATGGCGACCATGCAGCCAGGCTATTTACAACACAAAGGCTTTGCCTTCAGGCAATCTTCAAGCCTCAGAGAGAACAAAAGAAGCAGGAAATGCCTTCTCAATGTGTGTGAGCTCTCTTTACTGTAGAGCTCAGAAACTTCTCTCCAAACAAAGAGTCAAAACAAAATATTACCTCTTAAAATTGCTCTTTTAAAAATATATCCCCTTTTTGTGTCTGGGCCCATAACCTAATAGGAATATATTTTCATAACCTGTTAAGATTATGATTCCAATATGGTTAAACATTCATGCAGAGCAGTAAAAACGCAGAAGTCTAGGGGTTTATGTGAGCAGAGGTAAAAAGAAATTAAACAGTAAGACAAAATATCCAGCCTCCCTTTCCCTTTAAAAAGTCATGCACATAAAATAAGCATCAGAGACATCAAATAAAATAGCAAAAATATGTTTACTCGCAATCTTGTATGATGATGGTCATACAGGCAAAAACATCTTAGTTCCAAAGAAAAACAGTTCAGGAAACTACATATCTCTTAACAGACAGGAACATCAGCATGGCATGAGCAAAGAGGAAGAGACAGGAAGAGGCATCTGTACATCACTTCCTGTGTGTCCCCAGAAAGGATACACCCATTTCCCATTTCATATGCAAAACCCTTAAATGGTGTCATCAACTCTGGAATGCAGCTTGGCTCAGGTTACTAAGCAACAGACATAACTAACTACATAAACCATCCCACATTGAAAATGCATGCATGATTGCTTAGATAACCCAACAGTTTTGAGACTGGCAGTACGAGGCTCAGCCGATTACTGAGTAAGGAGCACTCCTTACTCGGCAATCGGCTGCAGGCCCTGCAAGGCCTGAGTGTGTAGGCCCAAAGCCTGCACCTGTAGGCCCAGGAGCTTTGGGCCTAAGGGTGCAGGCTTTGGGCCTACACACCCCGGCCTTGCAGGGCCTGCAGCTATTCAATTTGAAAAGCAGGCTTGGAGCCAATATCGGCTCCAGCCTACCTTTCGTTTTGAGTTGCTTTTTGTTCCGGGGGGGGGGGGGGGGCGCTTTCCGTTTCGTGCCACAGAAACAGAAATGAAACAAAAGGAACAAATACCACACACATTGCAGGCCTATGTCTAGCCAAAATGACATATAGGCTAAATCTCTACATATTAAATGGGGTGCTGAAAGGAGATCATCCAGGTGAATTCACCTTCTTTTCAGGTGGAAAAACCAGCACTATAGACTATATAGCTATCTCAAGGGATCTTATCCCCTTTGCAAAAGCTCTAAAAATCATGCCCAAACCTGAGAGCGATCACTTCCCAGTGTTACTCCATCTACATGGTTTTTCCCAGGAAATCCATTTGACAGAATCCTATAGACTACCATTGGAGCTTACAGAAGGATTCTATAAACGAGTCAAGTGGACCCTACAAGTGAATCAAAGAATAACAGATCTGCTAAAAACAGAGCGACTTACGAGCCTTCGTACCTCTTTGATCTCAGCCGAAAACGCCAATGCTCTTATGGAAACTTACAGAAATATTGTCCAAGAGCTCCAAAGTCAGCTAAGTCAGGGCAACAATACAGAGAGGACTCAGCTACAGCGACAACCACACCAACAATCCCAAACATGGTTTGATAAGGAATGTCTTTCTGCTAAGAAAGCACTTTCCACTGTTTATCAGAGTTTTAAATTCAACCCCACTTCAACTACTGCACAAGACCTTCTGCTACAAAAGAGACAATATAAACAACTACTAACGCGCAAGAAGAGAGAAGCCATAAAAAACAACTGGGAGCGGCTCATCGAAGCCATCAAGGCTAAGGATACAACCACTTTCTGGCGTATTACATCTAACATACAAAGCAGGGATCAAACTGCAGTTGACTCACAAATCTCGCCAGCAAGTTGGGAAGTATACTTTCAAGAACTATACAGGGACACCTATTCGGAAAATGCAGGCAGATATGTATGTCCAAACATATCAATGGAAAGCCTTCCCTCTTGGCCACCGGTGACAACTGCAGAAATAGAGAGACTAGTAGCCCAACTTAAACCAGGAAAGGCACCAGGAGAGGATGCGATCCCGCCCGAGGTCATCAAAAATAATTTGGACTTTTGGTCGCCTATCCTTGCATCTCTATTTACCTGTATCGACAAATACGGCCAAATACCCAAGGACTGGGGGATGGCAGTCATTGTACCCATATATAAAAGAAAAGGGAGGCAGGACAATCCGGCTAATTATAGACCCATTAGCCTCCTTAATACTATTAGCAAAATATATACAAGACATCTGTACTGGAAATTGCTGGACTGGATGGAGCAAGAAAACATACTTGCGGAGGAACAAGCTGGCTTCAGGGAAGGACGGTCCACCATCGACCAGTGCATAGTATTACAGCACCTTATAGAAAAATATACCTCCCAGAGAACATCGTCCCTCTATGCTGCATTTATAGACTTTAGAGCAGCCTTTGACTCTATCTCACGTATCAAGCTATGGGAAAAACTTGGGTCCACTTCAATAGATAAACGACTCCTGCAACTAATACGTTCCCTACATGAAGGGACCACACTGAAAATAAGATGTAGCTCTCAAGGCCACCTTACTAGGGCAGTTGAAACAGAGAAAGGCGTTAAACAGGGATGTACTCTGGCCCCACTATTATTTAACTTTTATATCAACTCCATGGTGGAGCACCTTTACAACTTGGACTACCACCCTCCAAAATTGGCAGAAAGGCACCTATCTATCCTGCTTTACGCTGATGACGCAGTGCTACTATCCAGAACCCAAGTTGGTCTGAAAAGAGCCCTGAGAGCCCTAGCAAAATATTGCAGTGCAGAACAGCTTCACCTTAACTTTCAAAAAACCAAAATTATGGAGTTCGCAAAACGACCCAAGAACCATACATGGAGACTAGATGGACACAACATCGAACAGGTCTCAAGATTTAAATATCTGGGGGTATTCTTTCACTGCACTGGAAATAGAAAAGTACATGCTGATTACGTAGCGGAGACGGCGCAAAAGAGCTCACACGCTATCCTAAAGTTTCTCAAGACAGGAGGAGGCCACTATATTCCAGCAGCTCTTAAGCTCTTTGAGGCAAAACCAATAGCACAAATGATGTATGGAGCCCAGCTCGGCCCCTACCCAAACTTTGCCCCTCTGGAGCAGGTACAATCAAAATTTTTAAGATCAACGATGCAAGTCCCCAGATGCGTCTCAAACGCCATCCTGCGTTTAGAAACAGGCCTCGTGAGAGTGGAGGCGAGAGCATGGATAGCCACTCTCAATTACTGGCTGCATCTGTCTCACTCGCCATGTGGCCTTGCCCCGCTAACTCTGAGAGATGAGTTTCAATCCACATGGAACAAGGTAGTAGCAACTAAAATCGCAACTCTAGGCTTCTCTCAAAAACATCTACTAAGCATGGGATGGGACCAAGCTAAGGTCCACATCAGACAACGGATCCTGGATACAGAGCGACAATCTGATTTAGCTTGCTCTCCAGTCTTTAACATTAGTGCAGACAACAGATATACCATCACTCCATGGCTTATTTAACAAACCTGGAGGTGCCTAATCATCGTAAAGCCTTCACTCTTGCAAGATGTCACGCCCTCCCATCAGCAGTACTGGAGGGGAGGTACCGGAAGACCCCTGCTCTGGAAAGACTATGCCCTTGTGAGTCTGGCCATATCGAAACTATCGAGCACGTGCTCCTCCAGTGTATGTTTTATAGAGATATTAGAATCAATTTCATCACTCCTTGGCTTTTAAAACATCCAGGCCGCACTGAAAGATACTACACCTCTCTGCTGCTCTCAGACTCCTGTTCTGCAATAACCTATAGTGTCGCCAGGTTCTGTGCGGCAGCAATTTCCATCAGACGGACGATGACTGACCCCACAGGGCCTGTAGCCAGAGCAATCTGTTATATCTGAAAGACTGCAAATGCTCCCTCTATGCCCCTCCAGAGGATCGATATTTACTATTAGCTGACCCTGCTAATAGTCTGCTTTTAATTTGTTTTTATTATAGCATGTTTTTAACTTGCTCTTTTATCTGACTTTTATGGGAACTGCGATTCCCCTTTCGGGCACCTGTGCCCATTTCTATATATTCTGGTCATAGACCGTAATAAATTACTACAGTGAATCACACACATCTCTACTAGTTATCTCTCTTAATGGTAGGGATATTTAAAGTGCTTCTATGGGTGAGACCTGGGAGAGTATAGCACTGAGTTCTTGCTTGAACAATGTTGGGTGTTCAAGTCCTCCTGCTTCTGTTACTGTATGCTCCATATCCATTGTCTACAAGCCACTCCTTGTTGTATTGCATTTTCTGTGACTTTTGTGCCAACTGAATAGGAACCAAATGAGCCTTATACTAATTCCCATTTATTCTTTCCTCCTGAGCTCCTAAATGTATCTTTCAGAAATTGTGCAGGTCTCTGGAGGGATAATATATGCCAATTGTTAGAAGGTAAAAATGATTGTTTCTCTTAGTTTCCAGTGATTATAGAGAAATGAGCTAAGCTTCTGTTCAACCTATGGCCAGGAGAGAGTGAACACTTGCCTACTCACCTGGATATAAGGAACAGATACTCCAAAGCAGGACCAGATTGAAATTGGAAACACACATGCAAAATAATGAGTCTTTTTCTCTGTCCCAGTGCTGTTGGAACACATGATGTTCCTCCATAAACTGTCCATTAATCAGGTTGCTTTTTCCACTGTTTTATGGAGTGCTGGTCTCATTTGTTCATCAAGAGTTTACCATTTTAGACCAGAAATTAGTTTGGTGTTGTTGGATGGCAACAAAAAGAAGAGGGAGAAAGAAAGCACACACAAATTCATGTGTGCCGTTATCACTTGTTTCCCAGTAGCAGTTCCTCTATCACCATATTTAACAGATATTACAAATAACAATTTCAGAGACAAGCATAAAGGACACAAGTGAGGTTGCCTGAGGCAGAACATTCCTTGTCAGTTTTCTAATCAAAGTGTATAGTGCCACGGGATTGACAAAGCAGAGTTATTTCATCTGGGCTTTCAAGCTGTTGTCAGATAGTTAAAAGGCAGGACAGAAAGGCCACAGCGATGCTCTCATTTCCCACCCAGTGGATACCAGGAAGCAGAACAAGGTGTGCTCACACACACAGGTACATGCGCTACCTTTTGCCTTGGTGGGAGAAAAAGAGAGGAATGATACAAATATAGTAGTTCCTCCTTATTAGTGGATTCTGCATCCAAGGATTCAACCATCAATGGCTTTAAAATACTTTTTAGAAAATCCAAAAAGCATGATTTTACTGTGATTTTACTGTGCCATGATTTTACTGTGCCATTGTATCTAATGAAATTTGAGCCTCCATGAATTCTATTTTGTGTGTGTGTGTGGGGAGGGGGGGGCGGGGGTGGTTAATTGGTTGGTCCTGTCTATTGAACTTGTTATTTTTCACCATTATGTAAGCGACAACTTCAGGAAAAGGTAGAGGTCTTTCTCATCACCTGGTATTCTTTAAAAAACTACAGAAACCACTTTAATTTATGCAGGGACATTTTCTATACGACATGTGTTCTGCTAATGAGCTACCAGTTGTTTTAGTATTGTCTTAAACTGAACTGCTTTAATAGTTTAATCGTATATCATTTTATAAAATCTGGAGATGTGAACTGTTTTAATACTGAAAATAGTTTATTTTTTCTAACATTTATTTTTATATGATTTATATAATCATAAAGTATTTTGAGTTTCAATTCTTATGATGATGCTACAAGTTCTACCACTGTGATTTAGATCAGAGGAATGGCATGAACAAGAAGGTGTATCCCTTGTTCTTCACCATGGTTCCAGTCTAGTCCTAGATTTTATTTTACAGTCCAGTCCCAAGCAAGGACTGTTGAGTTCAGTAGTGCTGCGCTGTGCTGTAGCCTGCATTGTGAAAGAAAAGAGAGGCAAGCCGGACTGCCAACTTGCCCTCTCCTGTACCACTTTCTCCTTTGTCACCTAACCAAGATTTTTCTTTCTATAAATAGGCTCCACTAAACCCAGTAATTGGATTTTATGTGGGAATATTAATTATGTTTTAATTGTGTTTCTTTGAATAAATATTTAAGATAGGATGTAACACACCTTTCTACTAGTATTCTATCCATTGTCCTCCAAGGGGAAGGTAAGAAAAAGAGAAATGTTAAGAGTCACAGGCCTACATTTTGTTAAAATGTTGTTTTTGTTATCAGTTAAGTTAGTTTAGAGCAGTGGTTCTCAACCTGTGTGTCCCCAGGTGTTTTGGTCTACAACTTCCAGAAATCCCAGCCAGTTTACCAGCTGTTAGGTTTTCTGGAAGTTGAAAGCCAAAACATCTGGGGACCCACAGGTTGAGAACCACTGGTCTAAAGAGACATCAGCCAGGTGCCATTCCCCTCATTGGTCCAGGAGAGTTAAAGACCCAAAGGGCATCTCTACAAAGACTTGAAAAGTACTCACCTTGTACGTTGATCCTGATATACAATGCCTGTGTTGATTTCTTTGCAATGCGTTCCTCTGAGCTTTGAACTGTTTTTAAAAAATCTTGTCTTTTATTCTGAGGGCTTATAGATTTTTGGGTAGATGACTATCTCTCCAGGTGGTATCACTTTGAGGTATGGTTATGGGAAGGTTAGTGGTGGGCGAAACTGGTTGGTGGGAGGTGATCATTCTCACTAGGAAATTGTTCTTTTCCAGTCTGAATGTTATTTTGTTAAGGGTCATGTATTTAGATACTTATGTATCACTTTATTAGCATTAATGGACCTCTATAGAACAGAAAAAATGTGGAGCAATCATGACCATGTACCTGAAAATAATGCAAGGTATTGGAAATTCAGCCAGCCCTCTAATAGCAAGGTACGTTTGCCAAGATGAAATTTGTGGTAAGTTATGGAGATCTCACTATGATGTATATGATATGTATGTGTTGTAGAATTAATGGATTTACTGCAGGGCCAATGAAGTCTAGAGAAATGTGGTGCCAGACCAGTGTAGACATGTCCAAAGAGTTATAAAATCCAAGTACAGTAGAGTCTCACTTATCCAACACTTGCTTATCCAACGTTCTGGATTATCCAACGCATTTTTGTAGTCAATGTTTTCAATACATCGTGATATTTTGGTGCTAAATTCGTAAATTACAACATAACAGAATTACAACATAACATTACTGCGTATTGAACTGCTTTTTCTGTCAAATTTGTTGTAAAACATAATGTTTCTGTGCTTAATTTGTAAAATCATAACCTAATTTGATGTTTAATAGGCTTTTTCTTAATCTCTCCTTGTTATCCAACATATTCGCTTATCCAACGTTCTGCTGGCCCGTTTATGTTGGATAAGTGAGACTACTGTAATAAAGTTTCAACTCCATTAGAAACAGAAAATGTTACCTCAGTTGAAATTCAGGCTGTTTCTGTCCCAAGTGAAATTACCTGCTTCTTTCTTAGATAGAGAACACTGACATTCTCTTTTCTAGAAAAAAAATTAGGTACCGTATAGGTAAAACCCATGAAATGCAGTCCCAATGAAAAAAGTTTGCCTTTGTCTAGATAGTTTTTTTACTTGAAACAAGCTGAACAATGAAGTATTTTGTACAGTTCATCCTAGCTCTTTCTCAGTGCAACTTGGCACTTTCTGGCTTTCAGCTCAGTGTTTTCCTTTTTTGTTTCATTCCTGTCGTCTTCAGCCTGATTCTTCTTTCTTCTGATTTCTACCTGGCCTGACTGACTACTGCCAATTCACTTTATATTATTCCAACCACTCTTTGCAACCTCTTTGACAACTGGGAGAACAATAGCTCTCTGCCAACTTTCTGTTTCCCATAGTAACCAAATTTCTTTGCTTCCTACCCTTCCAGGTTTCAGTTTCCTGGGCTGACCTTATGACTTTTTTGAGCCTCTGTCAAGAATAGTCTCTAGCTTCCTAATAATCAAATGTCTAAAGGGAAAGCAACTGTTTTATTGCAACAAACACAAAATGCCCAAGTAGTTCTATTCTTCACAGTGATTTATTCTCACATTGAATAGGATGATAGCCTCATTTTTAAAAAATCACTGGAGATTCAACTTGCAACGCTAGTATTAGTTATTACACAGAGAGGAGCCTGATAAACACACACTATATTCTTGAAGGCTTTCGTGGCCGGAATCACTGGGTTGTTGTGTGTTTTCTCGGCTGTATGGCCATGTTCCAGAAGGCAGGCATCCTCAGAGGTTGCGAGGTAATATTATTTTCTTGGGTAAATGAGGCCACAATTTTATTGATAACAGCAGAAAAGTGTTGGTTTGGCATAAGCTCTGGATTGGACAACCTGACTATTGATTGACTAGACCCAATCCACCCCAACTGTCAGAAGACTCTCAAACATGGCAGCTAAGGAATCACATGGTCACACAGACAATGTGTGATTTCTTGCCACATGGTGCTGCAACACGTACCTTGGCCCCTGAGCTGGACCCATGTCTTCTGTAATACCACATAAAGAAGGACTACCCCATCACCTGAGAAGTGGCACAAGATACTCCAGTTCTATCCCCTTCATGCTCCTCATGCTATCAGACAGAATAGAAGCTCAATAAATATTCTCCCAGCGGACCAGAGAAAAAACTGTGGGCTTTTCTCCACTTTGAGCTGGCCCAACATCTATCCCACATCCCAAATGACTCACATGCTGAAACCTATGCCAAGTGCACAGACTTCTTGGATGGAAGCAGATGTCCCTAAGCAGGTGGAAGAAATGGTAGCTAGCTAGCACTTCTCCATGCCCTTGCCAAGCCACAAAGCTTCCTTTGAGTTTATTGGGTGTTCTTCCTTCAGGCAGCAACATCTTTTGGGGTGAGAAAACGTATCTCCCCACCCAGTCTTGAACTGGCATCAAGGATATGAGTCAAAATGTGGTAAACAATAATGGTCCAATATGCTAGTTGAAAACAGTATGTATATTAGAATACCATATACATTTCACGTTATCTAAAACATAACTATGTCCTCTGAAATCATATGGGATTATCATCAAAATATTATTTATCTAAGTATGTTAAAGCAAACAAATAGATATACAAGTCTCTGTAGTTCTGAGAGGATTTCCTAAAATTTTAACCGAGTTAACCACGGATTGAAATCAAACAATCTCAATATTTTTATAGTCCTGGAAGAATTTCCACTGGATTAAACATGAATTAGTATTAAACAGTCTCAGTCAAAAATCAAATCTGGTGACAATCTTACAAAGGTTAACGAAAGTGAATTCCAAAACAATAGAAAGGGATCCGTCATTAATCCCGGATGGTGAATGGCCGATAGAAGGCTGGAACTGGTTACGTCTTGGAAAACAGAGGTTATATGGTCGTTTATAACTGGTTTCCCAGGTATATATCAAGTTCTGATTGTCCTTCTCCAGATAAGCAACTATATATTTCAAAAACCTTTTTGTTATGGTGATATATGTTGGCTCTGTTTCAGGTATCTTTTATGAACATAAAAATAAAAATAAAAGGAAAGCTACCTAATATTGTAATCTGCCTGGAAGCTAAATGATATAGACCATATAAAAATAGACATGTCAACCCCCCCCCCCCACAAATGCAGTATTTTAAATTAACAGACAAACATACACCCCATTCAACCATGTATCCATGATTCAATATTTACTCACTTGTCCACAGTAAGTCTCTATTCACTGTTGTTACTCTTGTGTCGTGAGCAAGTATTCATAATCTAATGAGGTGCCTTCACTTAATTACAGGAAACAGGTGAGATCCAATTTGTCATTTAAACCATGAGGGGTGACAGTTCTAAGCCTGTGAATCCAATAGGCTTCTCTCTGTAAGAGAGATCTCTTGATGTCTATATTGCTTCTCACATGTAACTTCTCTAAAGTGAAAAATTTAAAACTATTACAGGGGTGGGATTGCTCATTAAAGTGAATTTATAAAGTGGAATCAGTAATCCCTCTCCTGATTTTGGAGCGATGTTCTTGCATTCTGATTCTCAAAGATCTGGTAGTCATCCCAATGTATAACAATTTACAATTTATCACATAAATGATATTTTCAGATGAAAATGTTGTGTAGTTCTTCAAATTAATGTTGATGTTAAGTGATGGGTGTGAGAATTGTTTTATGCCAGAGGTTTGAGGACAAACATCACAATGTCCTCAACTAAAATTTCCTACGGTCGGATTCTTTAAATCTGAGTTGGGTTTTTTGAAATCAGAATGGATAATAATATCTTTTATGTTCCTAGATCTTTTATAGGTTGACAAAATGGGCCCCCATTTGGACTTCAAATCCCATAGTCCCAAATAGCCAGTTAAGGATTGTGGGAGTTGTAGTCCAAATGGGGGACCATTTTGTCTGAGAAGTGCTTGATTGTGCTTAAAGAAATGGCCTTGCAGCCCTTTGGAGGGCATCTGGTAAGTAAACTGAGGCATCTCTGAAATAATGGCAGTGTGGCTTTTTCCCTCCCAGTTCTTTCTCCCTCCTTCCCTCCTCCCGCCAGTGTTCGCGCTATGTCCTTTTTGCAAAGTCCCTGACTGAATTCAAAGAAAATAAGTTTTCAAAAGCTGGAAAAGGGGGAAGCTTTCCTTCACCCATTTCTCCTCTGCCTCGTTTACCTCCACAATTTTGAGGACTTGCTGGATGTGGTTGTGTAGGCCTAATGTCCTCCTCCTTCACGTTATGCAATCCGCCACCCCCGGCCAGTGCAGGAACAGTTTTCTATGTTTGTTTGGGATGCTCGTGCTCTGCTGCCTGTCATTGACATAGGTTTTCTGAGGATGGGGGCTCAGGTTTTTGGGGTTTTGAGTGACTTCCAGTTTGAATTTTTTTGATGTCTAAACACAGCCGGGATGTCTTTTGTGGCCAAGTTTCATGGGTTTTTTAATGTTTAGTTTTGCTGTTTACCTTAAAGCAGAAACGGTCAGAACATTTTAATATATATATAGATTACTTGTTTTTTATCCTCTCATGAATGGCTTACAATAAAACAATACAAGAAAAATTAAAATATAAAATGGATAAAACAATTACATGCTTATAATACCATTAGAAAAACTCATATATTGAGAAAATATAAAACACTTGCCCAGTGTAAAGTATTCCACAGCAAGCTAGGTTAGTTGTTAAAGACATGCTTGAATTAGGAGGGGAAAATTCTTTGCATGTGGGCAGACATACAAAGAAATGGGGAATGACAGAGAGAGAGAGAAAAAACCTCAGCAGGGAATACTAGAACCTGGGAGTTCTACCAAGAAAACCCCAGAAGTGGACTTAGTTTAGAAAATTGGTCATTACAAAATTGCACAACATGAATAAATAAAATTCACCTGGAAAATAATGTGTAATTAAACAAAGCTATCACATTGTCCTCAATGGGTTTTTGGCAGGTGCACATTGCAGAAAGCAAAAGATGGCCCCTTTTGGGCAACTTCAGTTTGCCAAGACTAACTCAGTTTTCAAATTCAGTTGGTTTGACCAGTGAGCCATAGGATGAAGCTGTGCCAAATACCTCTGTCTTGTTGCCCCATAAATCTCTTGTTGCCCCATAACCTGGAAGAAACTTCCACTGAAATATAGGCCCATGAAATGAAGAGACACACTTTCAGATAACTTCCTTAGAACTGGAGTCTGAGTGTGAACAGTTACCAAATCAGAATCCTGGTCCATCTAGTTCAGTTTTTGTCCACACTTATTGGCAGTAGCTTTCTGGCATCTCAGAGAAGAGTCTTTCCCTGCCTGATCAAGATGCCAGGCATTTAACCCGGGACATCTTGCATGCAGAGCATGTGCTCTTCCATTGAACTATGGCAACAGAAAGCAACTAGTCACAGCCTGTGAGAAAGGTCACTTATTTGTAATCTTTCCAATTTACAACACAGGCCATATGCTACTTGCTAAATACTGTTGATATATCAATTGTCATTCAGAGTTTGTGAGGCCATAATGATCTGCCGTAAGGGAAAGTTGGAACTGGAGGAGAAAGTACAAAACTTGAAGTACTATAAATAAATCTAGAAATACATTCTTAGTATCCACAAGCAGATATTTTGCTGCTAGAAACATGCTGCTGGACCTTGTTATTAAAAAGCTCAGTGTGAAGAGTTGTTCTTGTGTACCCCGTGGTGCACATTCCATTCTCTAATCCAAATGAAAACGTTTCTCTGTAAATAGCCAGTACATTTAGACCGGAAAGAAAGGATCTTATTGATAACCAATAAGTTTTTCTCTTTTTCCTCTTTGTTTGAATCTTTTAAGCTCTGTTCACACAACAAATATAGTACTAATTGTACTTGCATGAAAATGGAATTATGGTACTCTAAAACCCACTGTCAGGTGACAGCCCACATACTCAAGATGCCTCTATGACCTGGGATCTTACTTTCTTCTTGCAGGGCTTCTTATAGTTTATCCTGAAGGTAACAGATCTCATCTGATCTTGGAAACTAAGCAAAGAGATCCGATTTGTACTTGGATGGATAGTCGCCAGGTGTTATAGACTATTTTTTTAAAAAAAAAGAAAGATCTGGCAAAACCACCTCTGAATATTCCTTGCTAAGAAAACCCTATGAAATTCATGAGGGCACCATAAGTCCATGGGCAAATAGGCCTGAAAGTCAAACATTTTCCAATGCCATGACTATTGGCAAAGAGAGGTGATTGCTGGGGGAGGGGGGGAGGGGGGAGGAAGAAGAAATGCTGGGTCCATTGAAACCCATTGGCTTTGGCATGATGTCTCATACAGCATTCATCTGTTTTCTCCAATCATGGCTCATGATTGTGATCCTTATCTACAACTCATACTCAGAGGTCCCCAAATTTTAGAATGAGAGAATTGGCAGGCTCTCAGAATTTTGGGGGAATGAGAGTCTCTTTTTAATTGAGGGGGTGATTAAAGATCATGAGTTTCTTGTTTGGTTAGTTAGCTCACATTCAGAGTGTAGTTACAGCTATGGGGAGAAGATAAGACAGAGCCTCCCAAAAGATTTCTGCTTCCTAATTGTTTCCCTTTACTCTCCGAGTTTCTAGCACTGTATAAGTGAGATATTGACAATCATTCATATCTAGTACTCTTATAGTTGCTGTATTTGCATTCCTTTAGTCATTTTGCCTGACTTTTTTCTTTGAATGCCTAAACTGTATTTCTAAATGCTCAACTGAGGGTTTAAGTTACTGCAATGCAAAAAAATTAATTTTGAGAGTCAGAATACTTACTTGGGAAGAAATGGTCCTAATCCCCCTAATCTGTAACTCCATTCTATATTTGGTTGTCAAACAAGATAACAACAGCACATACTAGAGTTGTGCCCAAATCTCATTTAATCTGTTTCTTTCGTGTTTCCGTACCATTTCATTCATTCGGATGGCATGGAATGGTACAACCCTCTCCGGAACAGAAAGAGCAGCAAAAAAAAAAAAAAAAAAAGGGGGGGAACAGTAGCCATTTGGTCAGCTGATTTTCGGCTTGACACTCATAGGCCTAGCTTGCAGGGCCTACAGCCAAGCTCCAAGCACTTGATGCTCATAGGCCCAAAAGGCAGGGCCTACAGTCGAACGCTTGACACTCATAGGCCTAGCTCGCAGGCCTTACAGTCAAGCATCGAGCGCTCAGCGCTTGGCTGTAGGCCCTGCAAGCCGGGCCTATAAGCGTTGAGCACTCAACTGTAAACGCTGAGGACTCAATGCTTGTAGGCCTGGCAGGCAGGGCCTACAGCTGAGTGCTCAACACTGTTAGGCCTGGCAGGCAAGGCCTACAGCCAAGAGTCGGGCCTGCTCGGATGTAGTCCCTGGCTGGCAGGACCTACAGGCCCTGGCAGACCCTGGCACTTTGCTGCCCAAGGCTCGAAAATCTTTATTTTTTTTTTTTTTGGACCTTGGGAAGAAAAGCTAATTCATATAGGAGCCCGTTTCCAGAAGCGGGGGACGGAAACAGGGCCATACGAATGAGACAAATAGAAATGTAGTGTTTCCATACAAATGCACGAGACTAGCACGTACCTTGTGAAACTCAAAGGAAGCTGAAAACCCTGACTACTAAGGGGGTTTCTTGAAGGGACATCCATTGAATTACAAGGACAGTACAAGAAATTATGCATCATAAAAATACCAAATTTAGCAATTTGGGATAATAGATATAAATACACTTCTCAAGGCAGAGCTCTCGCGCTGAGATCCTTGCTTGGGGATTGGAAAAGAATGTCCAGACCTTGAGATCTGAGAACTCGAGATTAATGCATTTGTCCCAGTATAATTTCTGAAAGAGCTCTGACGAACAAGATTAAATCTTTGACTAAACTAAATGTGATCCTAACTTATTGGTTTTAATGCTTAGAGGTTTTAACTTTTTGGTTTTAATGTATTGCCTTGTTGCCTACTTGTAAGCCACCTACTTGTAAGACTACTGAGTCCCCTTCGGGGTGAGAAGGGTGGGGTATAAATATAATAAGTAAATAGATGTCCCTATTATTAATGTTTCCTATCCCACTCTGTTCTTGCTGCTGGCACAGAAATAGGGTGCCTTGACACAAGGGCATGGGCAAATTCTCCTAGATGTTCCAGAGGGAAAAGAGAAATATGTGGCCACCATTTGTGTGGCTGCCATTTTGCTGGCAGTGCTAAAAGACATTGCAGTAGAGTCTCGCTTATCCAACGTAAACGGGCTGGTAGAACGTTGGATAAGCAAATATGTTGGATAATAAGGAGAGATTAAGGAAAAGCCTATTAAACATCAAATTAGGTTATGATTTTACAAATTAAGCACCAAAACATCATGTTATACAACAAATTTGACAGAAAAAGTAGTTCAATACACAGTAATGCTATGTAGTAATTACTGTATTTACGAATGTAGCACCAAAATATCATGATATATTGACAACATTGACTACAAAAATGTGTTGGATAATCCAGAATGTTGGATAAGCGAGTGTTGGATAAGTGAGACTTTACTGTATATGTCTTTTGGTCCTTAAAGAATTAGCTCAGTCTTTGGAAATCCAAGATTTGTTAGTAAGGAATTTTCACTTTCATTTAGTATGTGATATCAAACAAGTTTAATACTACAGAAGATGCTGGCTATCTTGTATGGGCTTTCATTACATTGAATGTCCTTCTATCTTTGGCCATGGAAGGATTTCAGGTAAACCAGTAAGATGTATCCATTCATTCTGTTTCCTTTTTGTGTTTGATTTGTAAGTATTCATTCATGAGGCTATTCCATCTTACTTCCACATTAACTTGCCAACCTAAAAAAAAAGACCTGACAAATCGTATTGAAACAGGCATTTCTGAATAATTCTAAAGGTGACATAGAGCCCAGGTTTTTAGAGATTAATTTGTTTTTGGCTTGGCTCAATTTGACTTGCTTTTCAGAAGACACAAAATATAAACTAGGAAAGTTGTTTTGCAGATACATTTTTGTACTGTTGTTCATTTGCCACTTGTGTTCTGCAGTTGTTATGGAGGTCTGAGAACAGATGAGCCTGTTGGTGTAAAAACACATTCAAAGCAAAAATATCACATTGGCAAAATTAGTCATTTTTAGTGAAATGACTTACTTGCTGAAGATGCAACATTATAAATGGAATTCTTTAAAACCACTTGTTTTGTTGGTCTGAGAATTAATTTTATTCTAAGGGAACGCTTTACAGTATATTAACAGGAAAGAAATATTAGGAGTGCATTAATCAAATGTTTCAGATGGAGAGAATCATGTCTACTGCATCCAGGAACTATCCATTACCATTTTTCAGAAGCTATATATAATCAATATTTCAAATATATCCACTTTGTCTTCTATCACTTAATTTAGCATATTCTTTCATCAAAGGGGAAGTGATGCAGGGAAACAGATAAGACCTTCTTTTTATGTAACATTTCAAACTGGGCCGCACATGTCCTAGAAACCAACAAGGAAATAGTATGCACCAATTACAGTCAATTTGTTTAAAACCTACTTCATACCTTAATTGCATATCTACTCACATCCTGAGATTAATTAAATGAAATCTAGAATCACTGAGATGTTATATATGAATGAGACGGTCTGCTAAGTATAGAGTTCCACTGAAAGTGAAGAAACCAGAGAAAGGGGTAAAGAAAAGTAATTACATTTTAATGAGTCAATACATGTAATATGCTCACCACAAATGATTTTTTTCCTTCATAGTTTATGTAACTGAATCTGGGGTATTTTCACCAACTGGGCAAAACTTTCATCAGCATCCATATCCTTCTGCGCAAGCTTTCTGTTACTCAAAGGTATATACTGCTATTCATATTTTCCTAGATATTGGGTTGCTGTGAATTTTCTGGACAGTATGGCCATGTTCCAGAAGCATTCTTTCCTGACATTCACTCACATCTATGGCAAGCATTCTCAGAGGTAATGGGGTATGTTGGAAACTAGTCAAGTGGGATTTATATATCTGTGGAATGTTCAGGGTGGGAGAAAGAACTCTCGTCTGTTTGAGGCAGGTGTGAATGTTTCAATTGGCCACCTTGATTAGCAGTAAATAGCCTTTTAGCTTCAAGGTCTGGCTGCTTACTGCCTGGGGGAATCCTTTGTTGGGAGGTGTTAGCTGGCCCTAATTAATTCATGTCTGGAATTACTCTGTTTTCTGTGTGTTGTTTTTTATTTACTGTCCTAATTTTAGAGTTTTTAATACTAGTAGTCAGATTTTGTTCATTTTCATGGTTTCCTCCTTTCTGTTGAAATTATGCTTGTGGATTTCAATGGCTGCTCTGTGTAGTTTGACATGGTAGTTGTTAGAGTGGTCCAGCATTTCTGTGTTCTCAAATAATATGCTGTGTCCAGGTTGGTTCAACAAGTGCTCAGGAAATAATGCTTCTGGAACATGGCCATACATCCTGAAAAAACTCGCACCAGCCCAGTGATTCCAGCCATGAAAGCCTTCGACAACACATTCTTAGATATTGATTATTTAAAATCCCAACCATTCTTTAGCTATAGGTGTCACAGACAGAACGCCACCAGATAAGATTCAACACAGTTTATTAAAGATACAGAACCAAAAAATGCTCGTAAAAAACAAAGGGCTAGGCAAACACTCGCCTTCAATATGAAAAGTCACTCAAAAATGATTCAAAAGATAAACCAGATTAAACAGGAGTTAAACCAAAAATGCTTACTTCAGCCTGGCACTTTAAACAAACAAAAGCTGGTAAACAAAGATTCAATAAAACATAAATACTGGCAGCAGATTCCTCTCTGCTACTCAGCAGCTGTGGTTGAGTAACTAAGTTGTTACTCCTCCGTGCAGCGGGCGAACTCCGGGTCCAAACACATCAATCAGGGTTGCAGCGGTCAGCGGGGTCCCAATCCGGTCCGAGGTCGATAGCCAGGTGCAGGCATCTAAGGTCCACGAATTCCACCGATAGCTACAGAAAGGATAGTCCACAGTCGTAGTCAGTCAGTCAGTCAGTCCAGCGTCAATCCAGAGTAGGTAAACAATGTCCGTCAAGAAGACGACGGAGGTCCAAGCTAATAAGATTAAACACAGGTTGCACAACAAAAACCCACACAGTTCCTCCCGCCGTCTATGCCCAATGTCCTTGGTAACTTACGTATTCAGCAAACGAAACACACCCGTCTTCAGGAAATTCCCAACAAGAGCCCAAGCGTTCGTCCAGATTACCTTGCCCAACGCAATTAGCCCTGGATTCAAAACCCCATTTTATGCCAGTTTACAACTCCTCATCGCTATCAGCTGCTCCCCTAATTCCAGGTGCCTCATCATCATCATCCTCATCAGAGCTAAAACATCTTTGACTACGCCCCACAGCATCCCCAGCTGTGGATCCCGTTCCATCCCTCCAACTCGTCCACGGGTCCGATCCTGCAACCCGCCAGTCGCTTCCCATGCTATCATTACCAGGAACACCCAAATCCTCCCTCACACGAGTCCATTCCATGTCATCCTCCTCTGAGCTAACCACCTCTTCCTCCATTCCCTCGGTAAAACCCTCAAAGGAATCTTCGTCTGTCGGTTCTGCAAATAAGTCCCGCAGCCGTTTCCTCTCTCGCTCCTCAAGAGAGTCTGACTCTCGAGGAGTCTTACGACCACGTCTCCCAGAATTGGAGCCATAAGGCTCAACCATAACAATAGGTCTCAGAGCAGCCTGCCAATTAAATATCTTGAATCTAGATGCTTTGCCAACTGATTTGTGGAATACAGCCTTTAAATGCATTAGTGAGGGAAGGTAGCAAGCAGTCTTTCAAATTCACATGAGTGGGAAATTCAGCATTTCTTTATTTACTGCAGATATATTTTTACATCTGGGAAAAGATGTATTTGTTTGTCTTGGGGCAGATTGCAAGTTATTTAAGCCATCACTGTCCTCCTTAAGTATTTTCTTTATCCTTTTCATTTTTCTACAAATGCTGTTCAACAGTACCATCCATGTCTTTTGGCTTTCTAATACCTGGAATTCTGAACACACACCAGAGGGATCAATCCTGTTGTTGTGGAACATCAAGCTGCTGTAGCATTTCTATGTTGATTTGATGGTTATTGGAAATATTTCTATCCCACTTCTCATTTGCAGAAATTCTGGAAGAGGCAACAACATTATAAAAGAATAAAACAATCCAATAAAAACCAGAACAATTGAACATATAAAAGAAATCAAAACTGCTCGTGGCTGAGGGAAAGTCAAGTTAAATACTTAGAGAAATTATATTTCCCCAATGTACTGTTTTGTATAGTCACACGTTACTGTATGTTGTGTAATATGAAAATAATGAACAGGACATTGCCCATTACCTTTGAGAGCCACAACCAAAATTAAAATATATCTTGAGTCAAAGAACATTCCTTTTTATGACTCACAGAGGAATTGGTGCTTGCTTACTTAGACCCAAGGCCCACTGTATTCAATAGGGTTCATCCCCAGGAGGATAGGCATAAGACATCAGCATAGTTAACACCACATTCTCCTTTCATCATAACATCTCTATCCTATGATATCTGATCTAGTTATTTAATGATAATCAACATCATCATCATCACCATCACAACCATTACATATGTTTCCTATTATTAACATATGCATGCAACTAGCCTGGCTCTGAAAGAATAGAAGAGCAACCTGGTATCTTCCCTCATCCAGACTAAGGGCCTGTCCAGGCAGTACCTTTATCTCAGGAGCTCCTGCTTCAAAATGGAGGGTGGCGAAATGACACCCAGAAAACATGGGAACATTTTCTACAAAGGCCAAAAAATACAAGATTTTTCATGAGGGGGATATCCCGGTTCTGGCCATAAAATGCAGATATTCTAATCTTTATATGTCCCTGCACTCAGAAAATATGGAATTTTTAATGTTGATTTGTTCCTGGGTTATACATGTCAGTTCCTTATTGGTTGTATTCTAAAAAAAATGGCAACGGTTGACTAGACTAGAGGGTGAAAACTTTATCCTGGCAAGAGATACTTTGTCATCCCCATGTTTAATGAAGTTTGTGATACACAAACAAAGGTTTTGCCATGTAATCAACTTTCCCCATGTTTTTATGATAAAAGCAATGAGAAACAGACATGTATAACCCAGGAACATCACCTTGTTGTTCCATGCCACAAGTACCCCACAAAACCTGTCTGCACAGATGGCCACACAGCCTGTATAACCCAGCAATTGAACTTATACAATTATTCGGATATTCACATCTTAAGTTTTTTTTAACTTAAAAAAAAAACTGCCAAAATTCCTGGTGGACATCCCACGGCAGCCATTTTGGGGGCTGCAAAATCCCAGGACAAAGCAGCAAGTGTGGACAACAGAGGCAGAAATCCCGGGACCAACAGGTCTGTATGCAGACCTCTTCTCAGGTCCCAGTTTGTTTTTTGCACCCGACAAAAACCCGTGGTTTAGTGCTGCCTGGAAACACCCTAAGACCAGCAACTTCTTCCTCACTTGATGAGAATCCCCAGTCCTACTTATCCCCAATAGTAATACAGGCAATTTTACTAGTAACTTACAGTTTTCTGGTATGGAAGGCCTTAGCGAACAAGCAGGATGTTATAGCCACTAGTAACAATATAGTATTTCAGGGCCAAATGAACTCTTCAATACTATCCAATCATTCCTTAGATCTGCTGCAGCTGTGGGGAGGCTTCTTGATAAAAAATGGTTTTGACCAGTGGTCTAATTATGCTCAAGTTATACTTTTGGGCACTGACATCTTTATCATGGATATGCTTTATTGACAAGACAACTTGAGCATAACGAAATGTGCATTTAATTTGGCATTCAATTCAAATTAATTCTTACATAGCATGTCTTTGGTACTTTCAATGCTCATGGTTACTCTGCATTCATTGTACTGTTTGTTGTCACAGTAACACTACAAAAGAGTTCATTTTGAATGTTTAAGGCTCTATAGGATCTGCTTTTCCATGATGTGGCTGGCAGCTGCAAAGTAGTAGCCAGTGGCTTCTACATCAGAAAACCTGCTCTGGGATTTATTTCTTTGAAGATGGGAAATTTTATCTCAAAAACAGATTCAGCATCCTGGATAGGTCATTTGAAGTCTGGAATCCAATCCAAAGTGGCTCATCTGCATGACTCAATCACATTGGCAGAGCTGATCACTTTTAGTGGTACCATCCCTCAACAAACAATTACAAAGGAAAGAACCATATGGGCAATTTCTAGTCTTATGGGCAATTTCAGCCCATAAGGCTATAGCATTTATATTGAAACCTCAACTATCTGGAAGTACATCACTGTATTCTAGGCCAAATTTAGAGCAATGTGCACCCCTGGAATAATATTTTACATCCTCAGCCTTCTCTGCAATTCTTCCTTTTAAAAAAACAAAGCTTTGGCCAACACCCAACCCCATAGAAATATTTCACCCAAACTGTCACAAATTAAGGAGGGCTGGATGATATTGCCATTCACTATATCCCTACATATCCATAGACCCTCCACTCAAAAACTGTATTTCACCTCCATCCCAGAACCTTCTGGATCTTGATATTACTTCTGGTCATACCAGGAGCATCCCATAGTGTGTCTCTATGTGGGAATGTAATAGAAGCAAATAGACATAATTCCTTTATAGTTGCTCACACCTGTACAAGCTGGCCTTGTGCGGCACATGTCACATTAACCACTCAAACATAGATTCTGTAAATGAAGTTCCATGCTACATGAGCATGGGACCTCATATAGCTAATATGGCACTATCCACACACATAAGGGAGCCACATGGTGCATGCAGGTGAGGGGATGAAAAGGAGTATTCCGAACTTTACCGAAATACAAATAGAAATATATAGGAATAGGGAAATGACAATTACCAAAATGCCTGAGAAAATAAAAATGTTGCAATGTGACAATATTCTGAGTTGTTGTTGTTTATATATTCAGTCGCTTCTGACTCTTTGTGACTTCATGGACCAGCCCATGCCAGAGCTCCCTGTTGGCCATCGCCACCCCCAGCTCCTTCAAGGTGAAGCCAGTCCCTTCAAGGATACCATCCATCTATCTTGCCCTTGATAGGCCCCTCTTTCTTTTTCCTTCCATTTTTCACAGCATCATTATCTTCTCCAAGCTTTCTTGTCTTCTCATTACGTGGCCAAAGCACTTCATCTTTGCCTCTAATATCCTTCCCTCCAGTGAGCAGTCGGGCTTTATTTCCTGGAGTATAGACTGGTTGGATCTTCTTGCAGTCCAAGGTACTCTCCGAATTTTCCTCCAACACCACAGTTCAAAAGCATCTATCTTCCTTCGCTCAGACTTCCTTATGGTCCAGCTCTCGCATCCATAGGTTGCTATGAGGAATACCATTGCTTTAACTATGCGGACCTTCATTGCCAGTGTGATGTCTCTACTTTTCACTATTTTATCGAGGTTGGTCATTGCTCTTCTCCCAAGAAGTAAATGTCATCTGATTTCCTGGCTGCAGTCTAATCTTTGCACCTAGAAATACAAAGTCTCTCACGGCCTCCATGTTTTCTCCCTCTATTTGCCAGTTGTCAATCAGTCTGGTTGCCATAATCTTGGTTTTCTTGATGTTTAACTGCAACCCAGCTTTTGCACTTTCTTCTCTTCAGCTCCTCAGCTCCTCCTCACTTTCAGCCATCAAAGTGGTATCATCTGCACATTCTGGGTAATAAACCAGTTTTCTTGGAGAAGGGGTTTCATAATCAGGGCCCCAAAATGAGAAAATCAGCAACTTTTGTACTTCTAGGCCGATTACAGGTGAGCATGGATGACATCATAGGCAAATGGGATAAATTACAAAGTCCATGAAGATTTAAACTGAGAATTCCAGGAAATTCCAACAAACATGTTTGAGTATGATCAGAGAGAATGTCAGTGAAGGTATCCATTGCATGCAATTAATCAAACTTTTTATAAGGAATAGTAATGGGCAGAGTTCCTCTAACACAGAGCTATCAACCCACGCTACTTTGGTATCTTGAAGATATTGCCAAATTAGCCACACAATTAGCAGGTGCTGGGTTTTGCTTTTCTGAAGAGGAGACAGCCTCACATTGCCAGATTGCCCTGTCTCAATAGAATGTATCCAGGTGTGCAAAAGGCACCGGATTTACTGAAACATGCACAAGATTATAATTGTGCATCACTAAAACCAAAGATAGACTGTAAGCATATAAATTTGGTGGGAACTGATGATGACTGGTACTCTCACACACATAAGCAAAACACCTACTGCACACATAAGCAGAATATACTCCCATCTCCCCATGAAATGCTTTAAAACTATTTCAAGATGGTAGCTCTTCATCTTCATCTGCAGCTGTACCAAAACAGTTAAACAAATCAGTGACAATTCAGTGGCAAATCATTCGGGTTTTTTTTAGACGGCTACTATAAAGAGAGATTATAAAAAACAGAAGAAATAAAGCCCAAACCCCTTTACTGTTTACAGTAAGCCAACACAAGCCTGATACTGAAGTCTTTTTTCTTTATAGAGCTAAGGGAAATCTTTCTCAGTAGTACTTGGCTCTGATATTCTTTTCTCCCGATGTGTGCCAGGGACTCCTGTTGATATCAATGGCCCATCACTCACGTAGAGCGAGTCAGAATGTCAGAGGTGAGTGCTGCCATGTGGATCTGAGTGGAGTTATTGACTTTATCTTTCCCCATCAAAGGCTGATCCCTTCATTCTGTATTTCATCGGAGGCTTACAAGGTCTGCTTCCTTCCTGCATTGTGCCCTTTGAGTATGAGTATAGATCTGCCAAGTCTACTTTGGCAGTAGAGTTGGTAGAATACTGAGATCAGTGCTGCTCCCTTCCTCTCACTTTCTCCCTCCTTTTAAATTAACTGTTGTTCTATATCACTTCTCTGACAACCATTTTTGAGAGTTTTTGGCATTACATAGAGGATGTGAGACAGTACCTTTGTGTTGCAAGACAAGCCACTTGACCAGGAGAAGCAATGACATAAACCAGCCAATAGATTGCTTTTATTCTTGAATTCTTTAACTGGGGACAATCCTCTTAGAAGTTTTTATTGTGTATCAGCATGCCAGCAACAGGCAGAATAACTTTTAAAATAAACCCAGAAAACAGCAATGTTTGCCATGCAGTGCTTTTCTCTCCATATGATACAGTTTTGTGTAGCTATTTCTGGATTCTATTGTGCACTATTAGAATTAAGTTATGTTTGAGCTCCTAGAAAATCAAAACACCTTGTTTTTACAGCAAGGGGTATATATTAGTGGTGTGCATTTTGTTTCCAGCTTCCGTTGCGAAGCCCAATCCATTTTTGGAAAGCCTCCCAAAATTGGGAGGATTGTTTTTGATTGTTTTGTTTCAGGGGCCCAAAAATCGACCCATTATTGGGGGGGGGGCTTCCTACCTACTGGCTCCCCTTCCTGAGGCATTCAGCTGCCTGGCAGGCACTGTGCTTCTTCTTTTCCTTCTCCTCCCTCCCTGCCTCATGTGCGCAATGTCCCTCATTAACTAACAGGAGTCATGGCCAGGCAGCCCCACATGCAGACCTCAACAAGCAAGCAGGAAGGAACCACTGCCCCTCCTTCCTTTCAACTCAGAGAGTGTGGTGGGTGATGGGGCATGTGTGTGTGGTGGGGTGTGTGACTGTGAAGACTGTGAAGGATGTGTGTGACTGTGCCAGCACTTGGCAGCAGGCAAACACTGAGAGGCATGCACAAGCTTTCCAGACCTGCCTGCACGCCCCACAGCACACACACACACATCCTCCCTGGAAAGAATGTGTGTGTGTGTGGTGGGGCGCAGGTAGGCCTGGAAAGTGCACACTTGCCTCTCAGGGCCTGCCTGTTGCCAAGTGCTGGCACGGTCACACACCCAGGCATGTAGTGGGAGGGGGCTTGAGGGGCTTCAGCCCCCCCCCCCCAAATTCTCAGAGTGCTCCGCAAGAAGGCCTTACATTTATTATTTAAACTGTTATGTTTATTCATATCATGATCTGATCATCATGTTCGATATATCCCATATGCATGGGGGTATTGGGATAACTATACAAAAGGTTTAATAGGGTAGATCCTCTCCCACCCAGACTCAGACCTCCCCCCCCCCCCCAAATCAAAATCCTGGCTACGGGCCACACCCACATGCCTGGAAAGAAGGGAGGGGAGGTGGTTCCTTCCACCCTGGTGCTTAGGTCTCGATATGGGGTTGCTCGGCTGTGACTCCCATGAGTGAATGCGAGGCATTGTGGGTGAAAGGGAGGAAGGGAGGGAGGGAGGAATGGAGGGAGGGAGGGAGGGAGGGAGGAGAAAGAGAGGAAGTGCACACATGAAATTTCAGCTCCACATGAAAGTAGGCTTTTGTGTCGAGCTGAGTTTCGTGTGGGGAGGGGGGCTTTCTGTTTTGTGCTTCCAAATAAATGGAAGACACGAAAGACACAGAAGAAACAGTAAGAATGAATTTTGCACACATGTCTAGTATATATTCATTGCTGCTTTCATCAAGGGCATTATACCCTACCAAGACAGCAAGTTATAAAATGAAACCGAGATAGAAATAACAATTTGCCTCTATGCTTTATGCACTTACTATCCTGACTATGTGACATAATTTCAGTTGAGATATATTTCAGTCTGGACTCAAGCCTAGTAATGGACAGAGACAGCTTTAGTCATCTTGATAACCATGCTGTACTGGATCCTGGACCAGGTACTTGTATCACTGTTGATTCTGTTCAGCTTCTTACCAGCTTTTTGACAACACCAACCCAGAGCTTCACCAAATTACTGCTGTGGGATACAGCTCTCACAAAGCCCCATGTTGGGAGAGAGATGATACTACCTTTTCTAAGCTCTGCATCAATCACGGTAGTGTTTTAGGGTACCTGCAAGATTCAGAAGCACTGTTTTATAGTGACTCCTTTCCTTTTTGGTAGCACAAAGTGGTGCAGAGAGTGATTTTCATTGTTGTGTGAGATGTTCTATGTAGTCATGTATGGCATATCTACACAAAGCACTATAATCTGAAGTGGGTGAGAATTGACTCAATGGTATTTACATGATAGACAGAGCCATCTTGTCTCCAGCATGGTCACTTCTACCCTATGTTAGTCAAAGTCAAGGAATGCTCTGGAGCTCCTCTGCACTTTGGGATGTGTATGAACAGCAGGGCCAGCCTGATTCAGAACTAGCCCAATTGTTAATACAGGCCAGTACCAACATCCCACTTTCCCCATGCTTTGAAGCACTGAAATAATAGGATGGCATTTACCTGTATCTGTAGCAGTCACCACAGAGCTCCAGAGAACTAGTGGCCATTGCACAATGCCCTTGCTAATGTCAGCAAAAGTATTCATGTGACTTGGTAAGGGGAAGGAGATGCCCCTCCTTTCCCCCTATAGTGATGAACAATTGTCCACCATATTCCTGGTTCTGGTTATTGAGGTTTGTTTTGATTTATTTGAATGATGTTTTTATACTCTGCTGTTTAAAATGGTTTAATTAGATTGTTATATGTTTATTGTGTTTTTAAATGTGTTTTTAGTTGGTAAACATTGCTGTTTGCTGGGCTTGGTCCCGCTTGTAAGCCCCGAGTCCTTCCGGGGAGATGGTGGCGGGATACAAAAATAAAGTTGTTGTTGTTGTTGTTGTTGTTGACCCAAGTAAGGATTACTGAACAGTGAGGACTCTGCTCTTGACACTGAGGCAGTTCAGGAGCAAAGTAGTGTGAACACCAAGGCAAATATCTGGTCCTGGTTCAAAGCAGCAATGCTTTAGACCAGTGGTTCTCAGCCTGTATACACAGATGTTTTGGCCTTCAACTCCCAGAAATCCTAACATCTGGTAAACTGGGTGGGATTTCAGGGAGTTGTAGGCCAAAACATCTAGGGACCCACAGGTTGAGAACCACTGCTGTAGACCGACTGTGGATTTTGTTGCCCATATAGATGCACCCTTAAACTTCTGCTTTATCCCCATACTACTTAGCACATATAGGAACATACAAACATAAAAGGATTTCATTCTGAAGAACCACAGAGCAGAAATGTACAGTAAACTGGGAAATTGTCCCCTTGTGCAGATGCTGTGGTGGTCATTTAAGGTGAATATTAACACCTTCTGAGTCTGGAAAGACATTTTATGTGTCTGATTCATATTAATAACAATTGGTATTTGTAGAATAACTGGATCCACCATCTCCATTTAACTTAATGTATTGGGTTTACTTTAGCCTTTCCTAAAGTTATGATTACAGATTCAACTGTTGTCCCATGAAGTGGCATCAACATTTAATCTAATGTACTTATATAAAAATAGCAAATCATCCCTAAATCATAGGCCTTAGAATGTCGATACCCACCAGCAAGGTGAAACAAGGAAATATTGATAGGTTGGTTTCTGTGGCAACTCACTACTTTCAAACTAAAGGTCTTTGATTACTAGGTGTTTCAGAGTTAATGTGAATAGTAAACACCTTTGCATTTTAGTTTGTGGCCACACTGCATACCCAAAATGTAAAATAAAGTCAGTTTATGGCAGATTATTTTGACCTGATCAGTCATCGGGAAATACCAAGTGCAACACGCAATCATTTAATCAGCCCACATTTTAGTAGTGTTATCTTATGCAATTTTGGAGTAGAAAGATTTAAACTCAAATGTGGATTTTCTCATGGTTGCCTTTCTTTCTTCCATTCAAATTATGGAATCATGAAACGATGATATTCAAGCTTCGATGAAAGAGAGTAAGGATTTTATCACACAAAAGGCAGCTAACTGGCACAATGCTGTGCACAATCCATTGCCAGTCTGCCATCTCCCCATGATAAACCCACCGTGCTATTGATCAGAAATCCTAGATTGCACCATGGTCCCATCACTTACCTCATATGATAGGCCTGATCTGCTTCTGTGCTGGCATTCCAGCACTGAAGTGATGTCATGGGGCAAGATTGTTCTCTTCTTACACTTTACCCAAGTCCTCCTTGTATAAATTCATAATTTTAGATTTAATGTTGTTGTTTCGTTTTTTGGCTACATTTCACTGGAATTGCAAATCTGCTTTAATTTAAAAAAAAAAAAACATTGCCGGGGGGGGGGGGGGGGAGTAGCAGAATTGCAGTGCAGTGGACTTATGCTACTAGCCAGAAGTGCAGTTTCAGGATCATTGGTCACCAAATAGCTGCAGCTGCATGGTTACAGACATATGTGATAGTGAGGATGATCATCCCGGTAAGATGTCAGTATCCCTGATTGCGCAAATGTTGTGGGATAGTGACTTCGTGCAATAAAGTCTGAAAATTCCAATTGAATTGAATTAAATATATTTTGTTATAACAGTGAAACTATAAAATAGTTAAGCAATACTCAAAAAACAACCTATCTGATCATCGGAGCCAGTGGTTCCCATCCTGTGGTCCTCCAGGTGTTTTGGACTTCAACTCCCAGAAATCCCAGCCAGTTTACCAGCTGTTGGAAATTGTGGGAGCTGAAGTCCAAAACATCTGGAGGCTCAAAGGTTGAAAACCACTGATCTGAATGACAGATACAGCCAAAAAATTGAGAAGGAGTAAAGAAAGAAAAGACATGGGTTGTGACATACAGCAGAAAAATGTAAGAACAGGGCAAAAAAGGAGAGGAAAATAGCAAGTTATTTGCCAGAGAATAGTGAAGCAGAAGGGTTTAACAGAGAAGTAGAGTTTGAAGGAGGAAAGAACATAGTGGAGTCAGAGAAGAGTTGTTCCAAAATCAGAAGGGAAGGAGAGAGGCAGAGTGACACCAAAAAGGAGAGCTTTGGATCAGAATGGAAAAAACTTAGCAAGACATCATCCTAATTAGACATTGTTGTTATTGTTATGTGCCTGTTGTTATTGTTATATTGTCTGTTCCTACTTATGGCAACCATAAGGTGATACTTCATCCCATGGGGTGAGGGGTAAGGCTAGTCACGCAATGTGAGTTGTGAAGTGATGGCTTCTCCATGCCCCTCCCCTAACAGGAGCCCATGGATTTGCCCTTGTGATGAGGTCCATAGTGTACTGGAGCCTCCTGGTATTTTACAGATTGTTAGGCTTTCTTCAGCACTCATTGCACTTGTTCACCATTTTTATCAGGGGCACCATTTTACTGTACCACTTTATATAATAGTATTTGAGCATCCTTGGATTTTGGCATCCATGGTGGGTCCTGGAACCAAACCCTAGTGAATACTGAGGGCCCATTGTAAGCATAAAATAGGTTAACCTCACACCTAGTTAGTCAATCTAAGAAATAATGTGAAGTGATAGGAGGAGGAGAACAGTGTGCAGTGTTTCCATAGCTTGGTTTCAGTGGAGAGATTTCTCAATTTTTTCTCTATCCAAGATGCTCCTTTAATTCTTCCCAGTTAATATAATACTAGGCTCAGTTCACACTTGTTTTATTAGTGTTACTTATAGTTCTCTTCAAAAATCAGAACATCATAATGGCAGATAAAGAGAAAATGAATGTGTATTACCTTTTCTTACTTGGTCTGTAACAAGAACATGTTATAACCAGTCTACATGTTTTTGGCATTGCTTTAAAACAAATTTGGCATAAATTTGTTTTAAAGACAAACTTTAAAATGTGAAGACACGCAGAAGCAGACAAGTTTATTCGGTCTGAGATTTTGTTTTTAAAGTCATCATGTGGTGATGGGAGAGAGTAAAAACTGGTGACCGGGTCCATAAGCACTACCATGAGAAGAAATATCTCATGAGGATTTTTGTGAAGTATAAGAACAGAGAATCTCCACCACTATCCAATCTCTGACTTCCTTCTCTGTTAAAGAACTAATGTTCAGGAATACATCTACTTGTTAACTGAGGTATACTTGTATAACGATCAATGTCACCTCAGAGGGCCAGCCAATTCTGGTCACTACCACTTTCCTGCCCAGAAACACCTTTTTCCATTATATTCAAAGAAGGGAATGGTTCCTGTCTTGATTAAAGGTATTCCCTTCTCAGAGTAGAGTGATGGAAGGCCTTTTTGAATGCCTGGGCAGGAAAGTGGTGACAGCCAGAGGTGAGAGCTTAGTCCATCCCAAGAGAACCTAAATGAAGCACTCTGCTCTGACAGTGCACCTTTGAGGGGAAGTACCAAGGAAGCAGCACAATTTTTCCATTCTGGCATTCAAAAAGAATGGAAGCTGCACTGTGGCAGAGAGAATATTGGTGCTTCTTTTAGGTTCTTTTAGGTTCTCCCAGGTTGACTAAGCTCTTGTCTTTTGCCAGTCTACTAAGAGAGGGAAAATTGGACGGGAAGGGAGGAGGGTTGCTAAAACTTAAAATACAGTATTTACATTGACCTGTGGATATCTTGACCCAGGTTTTTTTTTTTTTTTTTGAGGGAGTGCCAATTCTTTTTAAAAAATATATAATTTCTAGACTTATACATGAATATATACAGTAATTCATTTGGTATATCAAAGGACTCTGCTTTTAGTGACCCTGGCTCAATCAGAAAATGTAAACGATTCATAATGCTTTGGGATAGGTAACAGCTTTGGGTTAGGTCTACACTGCCCTATAATCCAGTTTCAGAATGTGGATTAACTGCATTGAACTGGATTATATCAGTTTACCCTGCCCTATAATCCAGATCAATGCCATTAATTCACATTCTGAAACTGGATTATAAGGCAATGTAGATCCAGCCTCAGAAAGTTGGCATGACAGAATCAGATGTGGTTTTGGCCTTCAAAATGTTTTGGCTTTCATTTCCCATGACACCTTACCATTGGCCATGCTGGGTTAAACTTGATAGAAACTGATATCTGAAATGTCTTGAGGACAATTTTTCCTCATTCTTGCCTTAAAGAGAAGTGAGCTTCCATGCTGGCCTAGAGCAGCTTCACCATAATGTCACTGCTGATAGAAAGTGCTAGCTTTGGATATTTTTCATGTTTAGTCTTACTCTGTGCAAATCATATTTGGGTGCATTAATCCTAAAGATCACCTGCTTCTTGTGGCTGAGCAACAGGAGGAATGATATGAGACCTGAGTCAGTGTTTACATTTCAGTGCTGACTTTTATCACTATTTCAGATCTAACATTTCAAGGAAATTGGTGTGAAAGGTCCAGGACAAGATCTTTGTCTGCTGTCTTGAGCCGTCATAAGGCTGTCAATTTTTGTGAGGTGGTATATTGTCACATGTCACCTCTTCTTAGCCTAAGAGAAAGACAATAGCTCTGAATAAATCTTGCCAATTTCCACAACCCAGGATTGTCTGGAAGGCACATGACAACAACCAAATACTTTGGTGACTTCAAAGTACAGTAGAGTCTCGCTTATCCAACGTAAACGGGCCGGGAGAACATTGGATAAGCGAATATGTTGGATAATAAGGAGAGATTAAGGAAAAGCCTACTAAACATTAAATTAGGTTATGATTTTACAAATTAAGCACCAAAACATCATGTTATACAACAAATTTGACAGAAAAAGTAGTTCAATACACAGTAATGCTATGTAGTAATTACTGTATTTACGAATTTAGCACCAAAATATCATGATGTATTGGAAACATTGTCTACAAAAATGCGTTGGATAATCCAGAATGTTGGATAAGCGAGTGTTGGATAAGTGAGACTCTACTGTATGTACAATTAGGAATGAATAAATATGCATCTGAATGAACTCTATATTATGAAAACCACTAGGCAGAGTAAGATGGCACCTTCTGATATCAGATTTTGATAAAGGGCAACAAAATAATATAACACACAGTTATCGTTCACTACCAGGGAGTTGAGATTTGCTAACACATGCACCAAGTAATCTACCTGGCTTTGTGTACCAGCCATCTTAGACCAGTGAGAGATGCCATTTACTGTTCAATCTCTAGCATTATCTCATGTGGTCCAAGAGTGCTGCGTGTACAATTCTTCCTACCATTCTCTAATAAAGAAAGGACACTTGCAGAAGAAGTTACTGTTGGTTCATTATTACAAAGAGGAGAGTGACACTTTCCCTTTCTCCACAGGCTGTTCTTACCAGGAGCAGCTAAACAGGAAGGAGACTGTCATAAAGAGAAAATCTCTCCCAGAGGGTTCATTGGTTGGCCTCCCTTGAATGGCTGTGATTTTCCCTGTCCAAAGAGGAAAGCTTTAAGCTAGTATCGATGTAGTGGAGAGAAAGCACTGGCATTGAGAGACATTTTCATCTTATTATCAAAGCTGCTGGATTTTTCATCTTTCTCTCTCTGTTTGTGGTTAACAACTTAGCGAACAAATGGAGAATGGAGGCGAGGGGGGAGTGGAAATAAATCAGGAAGGAGAAATAAATCAGTTGATTCTGCTTGTCTAGCTTGCTAAAACCTGCCGGAATCACCAGTATGGAAGATGAGAAGCCGGCTTTGCTTTGTGATGCTCTGGATTTAAGTTGTCCAGCTCCGCTCCTGCCCCCATCTGGCATATATATTAACTGCAATGCAACAATGCAAAAAAAATTATCTAAACCAAAACCTGAAGCAGTGTTGTTAAAAAACAGAAACAAATCACAATCATGTTCCATTTAAAAGAGTGGATACAGTGTTGTTGGAAAGGTGACAAATTACATCCTGAGAAAGACAGACTGAGATCAGAGCATATCAACGAGTAGAGAAGCTTTCTCTCCCTGGCAAGCTGCCTGGTCTCTACTCCAGATGCCACATGTGGCCATCAATCAGTGGCTAAGCTTGCCTGCAGGCACTAAGGGTGAGGTTGGATGACTGGGCAGCTGCTTCAATACACAAGCCTATGCACTTAATCATAAAAGTCATCTTGTAGGTGTTCGATGCACAGGATAGTGGCATCACATGGCTTGATGTCCCTGCGCAAAGAGCCAAAATATGCAGGATGTATAAGTGGTGATTGGATGCACAGGGGTCAGGGAAATTGGCTGTGTTGAGTCAACTTTTATTTTTGTAAACCTCCTTCATGATCCTGTAAGATGGATGAGGAGCTCAGAAAGAAAAGGGTGAACAAATAAAGAAAAAGAGAAGGAATCAGCAGAAGAGGAACAGATGAAATGCAATGTGGCAATTTTAGTTCCTTCCATTTAACTTTTCATTCTGATCTCACAATTCTCACAATTCTCCCAATCCCACCCCTGAACTCTTAAAGGGCTATAACATTAATTTGAGAAAGACTTCTTGTGGTTTTTTGCGCTGTTGTATCATCCTTGAATAATCGTTTTCTGGCCAAATCTGGAAACAAACCTGACAAATGCTTTGCTAATATTTTCTTTTCAACTTGCCATGACTTATCTGTCTGTCTTTGAATCTTATGAATACATTTTTTTATTTCCCATCTGAATTTGTCCTTCTGTTTGGCAAACATTGATTTTTATGTTACTTTTCCAGTGAACCTTGAAATTAAAATATCTTCTCCCTCTTTCTTTAATAACAATGCCTTGTATAAGTCCTTGCACTCCGAATTCATTGTTAAGTGTTTGAGGGTAAGTTGTTTGTATAAACTGGTTGTGGCTTCAAAGGGAAATAAAGGCACAAAATATTGTTGCAGGGTTTTTTTAGCTTGTATATAGCATCTTTTATAACATCCTTTTAAAAGAATGTTGTGAAATAAAATGTTAGAACCTTACCACATTGAGGTAAAGGATAGTTAGATCCCATTAGCTTTTATCAGGAACACGCATATGCTTATGATCTGTCTAAATAATATCAATGGGATTTGAAAGTCCTTTATTATGGTGAAACCATTTTTATTCCCCAAGATGCTGAAAATTTAAAGGTCAAATGGTACAACTTAGCAATCATGCTAGGTTACTATAGTAGGCTGGGCAGTACAATTGTAGGGAATTGGTAGTGAGGGAAGAAACTTATGGTGGTTGGTTGCTTTACTACCCAGGGGATAAGGATTTGTTTTAAACCCTTCACCTTTTCAGTTTTCCATCCATTTACTATTGCCCAACTTCTGGGCTAGCAAATGTGTGTTTAGGGGGTATATTGTGGGAATAAAAGGGTTTAGGATCTACCTCATTCTGCTGGAATGCCTGATATCTACTGCCAATGGAGAGAAAATGGGCCTTATCAGATGGGGCAACTGGAGCGTCCTATTTATTTATTTATTTATTTATTTGCAGCATTTATACCCCGCCCTTCTCACTCCGAGGGGGACTCAGAGTGACATACAGAACACACATACTGCAAACATTCAATGCAGATTATACAATTAACAAGGGCAGACAACACAAACAGAGGTAAAGGCAGTTATTCCAATCTTATTTCCAACATCTTGGAGGCTGTGCTTGACTCCAGTCATGTGTGTGTGTTTGGGGGGGTGGGGAGTGTGTGCTGTCACTTCATCATTCATACCAAGGAGCTTCCCTCCACTTGATGTTTTCAAGGGCGCCTTAATACCTTCCTGCTAAAGGCAGTACCTATTTATCTACTCACATTTCTGCTTTTGACCTGCTAGGTGACAGGTGAGCTAGAGCTGACCACGGGTGCTCACCCTGACTTGGTCTTGAACTGCCAACCTTTTGATCAGTAGGATTTTTCTACAGCACTGTTGTAGTTCAGCCCTTGATTATGCCTGCACCTGATGTCACTGAGGAAGTGGATCATGGGATGTCTGGGCCTATGAGTCAGCAAGAGATTTTACGTCCTGAAACTGAGCTGTTTCTGTCTCCAGTAGCTAGTGAAAGCCACATTCCAGAAAGGGGCCCAGACATTGCTGAAAAGCCTTTTGCTAGGGAAGCAGGGTCATAGGTTGAGATGGGCTAGAGGATGAAATTCCAGGTGGACATACTAAAGAGCTGATAGATAGAAGACTTAGTTTTCATGAACGCAGAGCTGCCCAGCAGAGTTTGTGAAGGTCACAGCGCTTGTTAACAAAAAAGCTGTTATCAGGTTCTCAGGGAAGATGGCATGATTTCATGTTTATATTAGAGAGACCAGAGGGTTATTTCAGCAGTCTGGCCAACACTGGAGTTTGAGAAGCAACATCTCTGTTCAAGTCCTAACTAGCCTGCTAGGGGAATTCTAGTTTCATGTTTGATTCTTTCAAGTTTAAGTGATTATTCCTGGATTTATGTATTGGATTTTCATGCTGCCTTTTTATAACCTATGCTGGGTGTCTTGTTGTCTTGGATTTTGAAACAACTCTTGTACCTTGAATCGGATGGACTTTGTTTTACATTTAGATTTTGACATTTCTACTATTTTTTTCTGAAATGCTTTTTATACAATCTTCAATAAACTTTGCCATTTTAACTTGGACTAGGGTGTGGTAGTTAAGTACAGAGGTGCTTCCTGCCCTGGAGTACAACAAGCACAGTGGTTTAGCCTGTTGTGTTAAGCCTGTCCTAGGACACTTCCACCCCACGCTGGCCATCACACAATGTCATGTGACTTCCAACAGAGGCCCTGCCCCCAACTCAGGTGGAAGCATCCTTGGATGCTTGTCTCCCAACACGAGTGCTTGCCTGTGTTGTGCAGATTCCAATGGAGCCAGCACAGGGCCTTGCCAGGAGGGCAGTGCTTTCCACGTGTGATGGGGAACAGGTCACCACAAGGGAGCAGTGTGAAGGGAGTTGAAAACCTTCAACTAACCAAAAAACCAGCATTGCCACCTTAATTGGTTTAATATTTGACCATCGTTTCTAGCAGACAATCAGCAAAAAAGACTATATTTTCTTTATCTATTTATCTGGAAAAGAAAGAATGTTCAATTATGGAATCACTGTTGTTTAAGGATGAGAAATGTCTTAGATTTGTTGGATGCTCAGCTAGCCTGATGAAAGAAGTAGAAGGCATAATATTTAGCCAAAAGGAAACACTCCATAAATTAAAGAGCGTTGCTTTAGCTGTGTGCCATAAGGTTATGCATTACATGGAGAAAGTGTAACCGAATATGTTCAAAGGGTAAAGGGAGAAGGTAGTAAATTGTTTAAAGTGGTGAGCATCATGTAAAGTAAGGTCATTACAAATGGATTCTTCCAGGCTATAATAAACTATGAACTGAAAAAAGGTTAATTGACAAAATGATACTCATCTAATGCCACGACTGCAGTGGCAATTATGGCAGAATCTATATGGCCAGGGTCCTGCAATATTGACAGTTAGGTTTCCTTAAAAAGGTTCCAGTTATTTCCTCAGTCTGTTTTAAATGTGGTAATGAATTATAGATTTCCAAGCCAGCCTTGCTCAGAAAAGTCAGTAACCTCTGCCCCTGAAACTTCCATCCCTGTTGCAGTGGGGAAATTCAAACTGCACTTCAGTAATAAATATGGAGGATTAGACAGAATTATAGTTGAGTACAACATATATACTGAACTGAAGCAAAACCAAAATTTCCATTCACCGACATACTAAATACACAAACATTTGCACAGTTAAGGCTAATGTACTTGGGATATTTGACTTGACCATGGTGACCCATGCTTTAGGCTGGATCTACACTGCCCTATATCCCAGAATATGATTCCAGATTATCTGATTATCCCAGATTAGCTGGCAGTGTAGACTCATATAATCCAGTTCAAAGCAGATAATCTGGGATCATATCCTGGGATAATCCAGATTGTCAAATCAGATAATCCAATGTGGTTTATCTGTTCTGATCATCTGTATTATATGGCAGTGTTCTGCCTCCATGCTTAATTAAATGAACTGGAAGGACTCATAGCACGAAGGACAGATTGGAGACTAGTTGTGAAACAAAATATTTTATTAATAGACAAAATTGATCTCTTTTCCTCTTGATGCCACTATGAAGTCTCTTGTGAGGAAAGAAATCTTTGAGTCTATGCAATTCTGGATAGATATTGCCACAGAGTATAAAGTCTTGTTATGACTGGATTCTTTGTATCTTTGAGATGACTTCAATGCAGTGTTGTTGACATGGCTTTCTCTATTGCTGTAGTCTATGGCTTTTTAATCTAATTTGAATACAGTTCCAACGTGACGTGAATTTCTGTGATCCTTTTACTTCCTACACTTCCTTCCAGTGCCTCACCAACTGACAAATTCTAACTGACAAAAATAACTGCCATTTCAGGCTGGCAGGAGCCAAGGCTAAGCTCCGCCCCTTTGGAACCTTAAAGAGACAGGGCAGCAGGTAATGTTTTGCCTCCTCGTGGCAGGACACTCCCCACCTAAAACTTATCAATAAGTTTTACCCCCTTATTAATAACAAATAACTAACACAAAATATCAACTATTAACTAATCTAATGCAGATTATGGTCACACTAGCTTATGGGTTCATTCCTGTGAAACATTAATACAAGGTCTGTGATCGGCCTCTCTAATATTCTGGATCCTGTTGTCTTTGTAGTCTTCACTCTTACCTTACGTACCTGATGGTCTCCACCTGGAATTACCTGGGTTATTACTGCCAATGGCCACTTTCTTCTAGGCGTGTCCTTTTCCTTCATCAAAACTATATCGCCTATGCGAAGGTTCTCTTGGACTTGCTCCCACTTGGATCTTCTTTGAAGTAGAGGCAGATATTCTCTTTTCCATCGTTTCCAAAATGTATTGGCTAATGATTGCACTTGCTGCCATTGTTTACGATGGATGTTCTTCAGCTCTGCTGCAATAGTAATGTCTTTCCATTCTGGTGTCTTGAAGGTCAACAAGGTCGCTGGTGTCAACACATTTGGATCCTCTGGATCTGTTGATATTGGTGTTAGAGGACGGCTGTTAATTATAGACATCACTTCTGCCATAAGGGTGATGAGAATCTCGTGAGTAAGAATGGTAACATTTAACAACATGGCATCAAGAATTCTTCTGACGATACCTATCATCCTTTCCCATGCTCCCCCCATGTGAGATGCATGTGGAGGATTGAATAGCCATTTGCAACCTTCTTGCTTGAGGAATACTTGAACATCTGGATCTAACACAGACCTCTCTGGACATTCTAGATCTTTACATGCGCCTTTAAAATTCGTACCACAGTCCGATCTCAGAAGTTTCACTGGACCTCTAATTGCGAAAAAACGTTGTAGAGCATAGATGAATGATGTTGAATCCATGGATTCTACAAGTTCGATATGAACAGCTCGTAAGGATAGACAAGTAAACATTACTGCCCACCTTTTGTTGTTTACTACTCCTCCTCTTGTTCTTCTAGTTACTATTTCCCATGGACCAAAAATGTCGACACCAACATTAGTGAATGGTGGTTGTATAGTGACACGGTCCCTTGGTAAGTCAGCCATGATTTGATGGGGATGTTCAGCCCTAAGTCTTTTACAAATAACACAGACATTAACAACTTTAGTGACCAACCTTTTCATTCCCACTATCCAAATTCCAGCACTTCTCACTGCTCCTTCTGTAAAGTGTCTGCCTTGGTGATATATTTTAGCATGATAATGTCTTATGAGGAGTAGTGAGATATGATGTTTAGCCGGCAGTATGTAAGGATGTTTCTCTCCCAACTTAAGTTTGGCCTGGGCTAAGCGACCCCCAACCTTTATTAGACCGGAACTGTCCAAAAAGGGATTGAGATACCTTAAGGTACTTGACTTTGGTATAGGCCGGTGATGTCTAAGGCACTGTAGTTCACTTTTGTACACTTCTGACTGCACAATCTGGATAATCTTTGATTCTGCTTCTTTTCTATCCTCTACAGAAGTAGGTTCGTTGTTTTTATAGTTGACGAAGTGTAAGATCTTAGCTATACTTATAACTAGTCGTTTCCAGGATGAGAATTTAATGAATCTTCTTGAGAACAGATCTTCCTGAGACTTTGATATGTTGGTGCTAAGTGTTCTTATCTCTTTATCTTCTTCTGGGTTACAGAGTTTGAATACTTGGTCCTTTGGAGGCACATATTTTGGATCCTTTAAAAAGTCAGGACCTTTCAACCAATGCGAATTCATAAGCTCGTGAGCATAAATCTCTCTTGTGGCTTGGTCTGCTGGATTTGATTCTGAAGATACGTAGCACCACTGATTAGGTTTAGTTATCTGGAGTATTTGGTCTACTCTATTGCTAACGTATACATGGAATCTTCGTTGGGTGTTATATATATAACCCAAAACAATTTTACTATCTGTATATAGTGTGATATCACTGAAAGATAAGTCTATTTCTCTTTTAATTATTTCTACAAGTTGTGTAGCTAACACTGCTGCACACAGTTCTAATCGTGGCATTGTATGACCATGTAATGGTGTCAACTTGGCTTTTCCCATTACAAACCCTAAATAGGGCTGGTCTCCTTGCAACACTCTAAGATAAGCTACAGCGGCAATTGCTTTGTTGGAAGCATCCGAAAATACATGAAGCTGTAACTGTTTTAAGTTGCCTGAGACAGGCACATATTTCCTAAAGACTCCAACTTGTTCTAAAGCTATAAGAGAAGACGTCCACTTTTCCCATATAGACCTCTCTTTTTCTGAAAGAGGTTGATCCCAATGTTTCACTGCATGGGTTAATTCTCTCATCAGGCATTTTCCTTTAATAACGACTGGTGCAGCAAAACCAAGTGGATCATAGATGCTGTTTATGACAGATAATATACCTCTGCATGTAAAGCTCTTTTGGGTGTTTGGTACTCGAAAGATGAATTTATCTTCCAGGATGTGCCAACATAAGCCTAGACTTCTTTGAACCGGCATAAACTCTTGTCCCAGTTCTAGTGTTTCCATCCCCTTTGCTCTATCTTCTTTGGGAAAGGCTAATAAAACTTCGAGGCAGTTCGAAACTATTTTATGTAATTTTATGTTGGCTGTGGCTAACATTTGTTTGGCTTTCTTAAGAAGGTAGATTGCTTCTTGAGGAGTAGATGTTGACTTTAAAGCATCATCTACATAGAAATCTCTGCAAACAAACTCACATACTTCTGATCCAAATTCATGTTCTAAGAGCTGTGCTGTTCTTTTTAGCGCATAGTTTGCTATGGCTGGTGATGGACTATTACCAAAGACATGAACACACATCCGGTATTCCTGTATTTCAGACATTTGCTGGGGGTCCTTGAACCACAGGAAACGAAGAAAGTCTCTATGGTCATTTCTGACCCAAAAGGAATAGAACATTTGTTGGATGTCTGCCATAATTGCAACTGCTTCTTTCCTAAAACGTAGAAGTACGCCAAGAAGATTGTTGATTAAATCCGGGCCTGTCAATAGAACTTTATTTAGAGATGTTCCTTTAAATAGGGCACTAGAGTCAAACACTACTCTGACTTGTTGGGGCTTTTGTGGATGGTACACCCCAAAGAACGGTAGGTACCAACATTCTTGCTGCTCTTTGAGGTTAGGAGCCCTCTCTGCATGACCTCTATCTATCATAGTGTTAATGAATGCAATAACATCTTTCTTTAATTGAGGTTTTTTCTCCATGTTCCTCTGGAGAGCATTGAGGCGTTGCATCGCCATGATGCGATTATTAGGCAGTCTGTTTCTATCCTCTTTGAAGGGTAAGGGTGCAACCCAGTTACCTTTTTTATCTTGAACACATTCTTTCTCCATCATGTCTAGGAAACGCCGGTTTTCTTTGGACAAAGCTATTAGGTTGTCATGAACTGTAGTCCTAAATACTGAAGATTCTGAACTCTCGGTGTTTTGGAAACGTATTTGGATGTGATTCGGACAATCTAACATCTGTGTAGGACGTCCATTTGGCATGAAGCCTGTGCAAAAGGTTCGAGCATGAGAAGGCAACCTTTTGCGGTTTAAACATACTGGACCTAGGATAGTCCAGCCTATCTCTAGTTCTTGAGCTATTGGTGCTCCTGGTCGACCTTTTATTTGCTTTTTAACTGAAAACAAGTCTGGACAGTCTATACCAATAAGCAAAAGAATCTTTGCGCCAGGGTCGAATCTTGGTAACTTATGTGCCATGGATCTTAGGTGTGCATGACTCATAGCTATTTCTCTTGTAGGGATTTGTCTTTCATCTTTAGGTATATTTTGGCATTCTATGAACGTTGGTAACCTAAATTGTTTCATGCCATCAATAGTCCGGAGGATGAATCCAGATGCTACTCTCCCCACCATGACCTGATCTCCACCACAAGTAGTCATAACGTATTCTACCTCTTTTGATTGATTTTGAAAGATGTTAAAGAATTCAGGTGTTGCTAGGGAGGTGTCACTTTGAGAATCTAAGGCAACGTACATGCGTTTAACTTGATCTGGAGAGTTTTCAGGGTAGACATCTACCAAGCAAATAGGATGACATGTTCGTTCTTTTCCTGCTTCTCCACACAAAGCTGTGCAAGTTGATGTTGCTATCTTAATCTCCTTAGGTTGTGGTGTTTCCACAAGAATACATTCTGACTTTTCAGAGTTCTTTCCTTTCTGATGAGGTGTTGTTTCGCGATGTAGTGCAGAGCAGTGTTTTTCACTAAAGCATTCTTGACATTTCACTTTTCTCCTGCACTCCTTGGCTATGTGGTTTCTAAAAGTACCACATTTAAAACAAAGTCTTTGATCTCTGGCAAAGGTTAAACGCTCTTCATAAGGTTTGCTCCTGAATTCTTTGCAGTTATTCAGATCATGTGCTATTTGGTGTACTGGACATATTACTCCTGCTGATGTCTTTGTGTGATGTTCAACTGATTTGACCTTGGTTTCAGTTTTTCTAACTGTGACTTGTGGTTTGCTTTTGGTTTCTATGAAATGTTTCTTATCCTTTTTATTACTTTGATATAAAAGAGGAAACCCCGTTTGCAAATCATTCTTCTCTCTAGCTGATCTTAAGAGAAACTTCACTAAATGTGTAAATGGTGGGTATTTCCGTTGATGAGTTTCTTTATAAGAGAAAACTTCCCGGCCCCATACCTCCTTCAGTGAGAAAGGCAGTTTATCAATAATCTCTTGTTGTGTTAAATATTGATCTAAACATGCAAGCCCTGGTAAATCTGGATTTCCCTTAGCTGCCTCCAATTCTTCAAGCAAATCTGCATAATCCCATAATTTCTCATATTCCCCTTTTGTAAATGCAGGAAACGATTTAAGCTTTTGCAGAAGCAACGTTTCTATCTGTGCAGATGATCCATAACGTTCATTGAGACGGTCCCACACTCGATTTAAGGCTGCATGTGGGTTATTTATGTTTGCTGCATAAATTCTCTTCACCTGTATGGAAGAAGCAGGTCCCAACCAAGCGATCAATAAATTTAACTCTTCCTCTACAGGCAATTTTAGTTGCTTGAGAGCTGACTGAAATGTATTCTTCCACAACATATAATCCTCTGGCTTATCAGAGAATTTCTGAATGCCTCTGTCTGCTAAGTCCCTTCTTGGGTTTCTGTAGGAGGTGTAATTTAAAATATCAAGTGGGACTGAGGACTGTTGCAAAGTTGGTTCAGAGTTAGTTTGGATCTGGGGGTTTTCTGGAACCCAACTAGCTGCTTTGGGATTGAGACTGAATGCAGTTGTTGGCATTGTGTAGTTTGACTGTATTGAGTCCTGTGTGTCTACTGGAAAACTGTGCTCTAACTTGGTTTGAGATATATCATGCAATGGAACTGCTGCTTGACTTGCTACTTCTGCATACGGCAAATAATGTTCTTTGGGTGCAGAAACCTCTATAATTTCTGGTTGTGATACAAAAGAATTATTTGCTACTGCACTTTCTCTTGTTAGCACAGGAGGGGCTGCAATATTGATAATTTGGGTATTTAAATAAGAATCCACTTTTGTGACAGGATCTTCTGTTGTAACATCTGGAGGGAATGTATTTCCTAAGAGACCTTGCTCTAGGACTGAGGCCTTTACTTGTAACACCTCAGCCTTTGCAACCTGTGCTAACGTTGCTAGAGCAGCTTCAGTTTTAACTTGACGGGCCTTATTTTCTGCATCCATACCTGCTTGCTTGGCGGCAGCTGCGGCATCCAGTTCTGCCTTCTCTGCAACAATTTGCTGTCTTTTCTTAAGAAACTCTATTTGTTTTACTGCGGCAGCTGCCTCGGCCCTAGCCTTTATGACCAGACTAAGGGATTGGCCAGAAGAACCACTATGAACAGAAGTCCCTCTTGTTCTTTCTGTTCTATGGGATGTGTGAGATGATCTTGATTTGCCTGCTAATGTACACACAGACCTGTTTGACTTTGTATCTGTGTCTTTACTAAACATGTGTTGCACTTGTTCTTCATCAACAGTTTCCATAAGGGAGGCAGGATCTTCTTCTGCCTGACCTTCTGATATTTTGTTAGATAAATCATTCATGATAGTATCAAATTCTAGTTCCTTTCTCTCTCTCTCTGACAACATTTCTTCCTTATTTATTAAAGATTCTGAAGTTTTCATATGCTCAAGCAAAGAGATTATATTATCTGAATATGTTATCCATTCACAGTATTGATGTTGTAATCTTTCCTTACAATCTAATATTTCTTTCTGCTGCCTGAAGCGATGGCTTGCTTGACTCATATCTAAAATTCTCTGCCATGACTTCTGATATTTAGGTTTCAAGGAATCTAGTTTATCTTGCCAGAAGGACAACATTTTTGAGGTAGGTTTAGATGTCCTGCTCTTTTGTGAGGAAGAAGCAGACATCTTTAAGTCTTCTGAAGTTTGTGTCACTTTATATTAGACTGAATTGCTTTTGGACAGAAAGGACTGAATAGCCTATTCTCCGTTACTTTGGAATGTAGGTCTTTTATTCTCCTGTTGCTGTCCGTTACTAATAGTCCCTTAAATAAAGTGATCACTAACTTTTAAGATTCTCAGTCCTTTTACTGAGACTTAAAGCTTTTTAGACTTAAAAATAACTATTGTGGTCCTGAAAGCCACATTTTCCTCCGAAAGGGCTTCCCTCAGGTTCCTTCAAAATGGCGCTGCCCTCTATGACTGCACTCTCTCTACAGTCAAAATGGCTGCTTAACTCCTTCTTCTTCTGAGGTAGTTTTCACTTCTCCTCAGGAAGGTCAAAAGAAAGAAATCAACTGCTACTTGGGAAGCTTAAAGAAAATACACTTTTACTGGGGAAGCTCAAAGGAAAATAAATTCACTTTTATTCAGGAAGCTTGAAGGAAAGAAATTCACTTTTACTTGGGAAGGTCAAAGGAAAGAAATTCACTGTTCTGCCTCCATGCTTAATTAAATGAACTGGAAGGACTCATAGCACGAAGGACAGATTGGAGACTAGTTGTGAAACAAAATATTTTATTAATAGACAAAATTGATCTCTTTTCCTCTTGATGCCACTATGAAGTCTCTTGTGAGGAAAGAAATCTTTGAGTCTATGCAATTCTGGATAGATATTGCCACAGAGTATAAAGTCTTGTTATGACTGGATTCTTTGTATCTTTGAGATGACTTCAATGCAGTGTTGTTGACATGGCTTTCTCTATTGCTGTAGTCTATGGCTTTTTAATCTAATTTGAATACAGTTCCAACGTGACGTGAATTTCTGTGATCCTTTTACTTCCTACACTTCCTTCCAGTGCCTCACCAACTGACAAATTCTAACTGACAAAAATAACTGCCATTTCAGGCTGGCAGGAGCCAAGGCTAAGCTCCGCCCCTTTGGAACCTTAAAGAGACAGGGCAGCAGGTAATGTTTTGCCTCCTCGTGGCAGGACAGGCAGCGTAGAAGAAACCATAGTTACTGACAGTGTGGATCCCACTTTATTATTATTATTTACTCCATGCTGTCTGAATCTTGGAGATCAAGTAGTTTGCATGTCAGGGCACTACAATGGAGTGTGTGCAGCTATAAGGTCTGTGGATCAAAGGCCCCACCTCCTTTTTGCTGCCATACCGTTCCCCATTTAGTTGTCCTTTCTGTTTGGCCTGGTGCCCCAGGGGGAGATTGCCAAGAGCTGTCCTCAGCTAATTCACTTCCAGAGAGCAGATTAAAAGACAGCAACAGAAGAGACAGCATAAACAAGAATGGTTTATGGGTTTTGGAAGCTGCCAGTGATCCCCTTGGAATTATAAAGTTATAGATCTTCATCAAAGACAGTGAATTAGCTGAAAATTCCTTGACTTGCTTTAGGAAAGACTGGGACGTATTTGTCTTTTTTACAGCAAAGATGGAGACAAACTTCAAGTTTTCTGATTTAAAACAGTGTTAAAAATACAAGGGTGGATATATAGCAAAATCTAAAGGGAGTGGAAAATAAATAAAAACTAAATGTAACAAATATGAGACTTGCAGATTTGTTTTAGGCATTATAGGTTTAGAATGTATTTATTAGTATGGGTTTGTTTAGGTTAGACTGATTGTCCTAGATATAGGCCTCTTTGAGGCCCCTTCTAACCCTGCCATATAATCCAGATTATCAAAGATGAACATTTTCTGCTTTGAACTTGATTATATAAGTATCTACTGCCAAAACAGATAATCTGGATTTTATATGGCAGTGTAAAAGGGGCCCTACACTGATATATAAAATCCAGATTATCTGTTTTGAACTGGATTATCTGGCAGTGTAGACTGATATAATCCAGTTCAAAGTAGATAATGTGGAATATCTGCTCTGATAACCTGTACTAGATCCCATTATGGCACAATGGGTTAAACCCTTGTGCTGACAGGACTGCTGGCCAACATGTTAGCAGTTCGAATCCGGGGAGAGCAAGGGAGCGCCCTCTGTCAGCTCCAGCTTCCCATGTGGGGTCATGAGAGAAGCCTCTCACAGGATGGTAAAACATCAAACATCCAGGCGTTCCCTGGGCAATGTTCTTGCAGATGACCAATTCTCTCACACCAGAAGCAACTTGCAGTTTCCCAAATAGCTCCTCACACACACACATACAAAGAAAATATGGATTATATGGCAGTGTAGAAGGAGCCTATAGGCCATAATGACCAGTACATTTGCAAAAGTAATATAGGAGATGGGATAGTCTTCAGTTTTGCAAGAAAGGATTCAGAGTATAATTCCTCCAACCAAGAGATGCCAAAGTGAGCCGCTAAAACACACACACACTGTTTAAACATTTTTTTTCTTAAATACACTCATGCCCACATTATTCCTGTACTTTTAAGGATGACTAATTTACTTCTGCTTCTGTAGTAACCAAGCAACCTTGTTTTATATTTTCTATTTAGGAAAAAAAAGTCCCGAAAGCTGAAGTTAAGCCAAATGAGCCTTGATGCAAACAATGTCTTCATAACATATACTAGGAGCTTCATTTGTCACTGACTCCTTGGCAAAAAGAATTTGCCAAAGACCTGCTGTGCCATCTAGTTAGGAGGCTACAGGGAACCTTGCCAATGAGCAAATTTTGGATTTTTCACAAAAATGGCACTCCTCTGCCTCCATTTCCGCAAAGATTCAATAGCAGAAGGTCATGAGTAGAAATTCACTGTCTTTACAAAGGACATATCAATCCAAACTACAGAAAATTACACTATGTAACACCAGTTTTGTCCCTGGGTTATACATGTCATTTCCTAATTGGTTCTATCACAAAGCATGGGAAAAGTTTATTAAACTTCAAAAACTGTTTTTGCAGGGCATCCCGTAGCACATTTTGCTATAGTTTTTCAATGAATATCTGATAAGAGTCTCAACCAATTCAACTTAGTTTGTGGCAGCCACAAACACGAAGTGTCTGGAGTATAGCAACTACTTCCAAAGTAAGTACTGCGCAATTAAACTGGAATTAACACTTTCAAACTAGGAACATAATTTCTTTCAAATTTTGTTCCATAGCATTATCTTTCTTTAAAAATCCTGTCAAAGTAAATGAATAAAGAATATTATACTGAATGCCCATATTCACATTGTCTGTTGCATGCCAGGAAACATAATGCATTCTTGTGATGGATATTTTTTTATTTTAAAAAAAACCATTAGATTGTACTGCTAATGCTAACGCAGTTAAAAGCTTTTGTACACTCTTCAGCCAACTGAGAAAGTTTTGTTTGGCACTACTTAAATTCAAATTAATGCTAACTTACCCCTTCAAGTTGCTACTCAGTAAATATGCTACACTGGGTTGGATGAGTAGCAAACAAAGATTTGTTTCTTCAAAACAAGTGGTTAAAATGAGCAAAATCATTACGTTATTGTATCTGCAAGAGCATACAGTATCTGTAAAGGAATTGATTTCATAACAGTTCACCTGATTTCCCAGCTTGCCCTAGTAAATGAGGCTGAAATTGTCAGTCAGTTCTTGAGAATTGCTAGTTAATGTCAAAAATAATTACATCATGGGAATTAACTTGAACATTTAACAAACTGCCTGAAATAAAAATAGACCAGAAGTTCAAAGCCTAAGGAAATAGTTATTCAGAAAACAGTGGTGTTAATCCCAAATGGACTTCTTGGCTGTACAGGAATGTTTACAAGCAGAATGCCACAACTACCAATGGTTTTTCCTCGGCTTTCAAAATTAGACAGTGGTAAACATGTGTACATCACACACAGACACATTCAACCAGGTGTATACATATCTTACATCCCTTTATCATGGCAGATTTGTATAATCTCCTGCCCACAAGGGATTAGATACCCACTATGGAAAAGAAATGAAGATGCAACTCATTGTGTTGGGAGCTTGCATAGAACAACATGGTCATTAAGCATATCACTTTTCTGATCTCTGTAAACAGTTTTGGAGAAAAATTGGGGAAAAGGAGTCAGGAAATACAGGAATAAAATTACTTCTTTGTTCCACTCTAATAGCTTAATGTGTTGTTTCCGGGTGCATCTACACCAGGGGTCCCCAAACTTTTAAAGCAGAGGGCCGGTCCACAATCTTTCAGACTGTTGAGGGGCCGAATTATCATTTGAAAAAAATAATACAAATTCCTATGCACACCTCACATGTCTTATTTGTAGTGCAAAAACAACAACAAGAACAAGAACAATGAAAGAACAATACAATATTTAAAAATGAAAACAATTTTAACCAACATAAACCTATTAGGATTTCAGTAGGAAGTGTGGGCCTGCTACTGACCAATGAGATAGTCAAGTTAATTAGGATTGTTGTTGTTATTGTGTGCCTTCAAGTCATGTCAGACTTTGGCCGAGCCTAAGTCTAAAGTTTATTATTTATTTACTGCATTTATTTACTACATTTATATCCCACCCTTCTCACCCCGAAGGGGACTCAGAGCAGCTGTATGTACATACAATATATTATTAGCATAACACAATATTAGCATTATATATTACTATATTGAACTATACCACTATACTACTATATAATATGTAATATATAACATATAATTAATATTATTATATGGTATTACTATTAGTATTATATTGTATAACATAAGATTATTATCAATATTATATGTATATACAATATATTATATTATTAAAACTGATATAAAAATATTATATTATAAAACTGAGGGCGGGGGCCAGGTCAATGACCTTGGAGGGCCGCATCCGGCCCCCGGGCCTTAGTTTGGGGACCCCTGATCTACACCATTGAATTAATGTAGTTTGACACCATGTACTATGGCTCCATGCTATAGAATCCTTGGAGTTGTATTTTTCAAGATCTTTTGCTTTCTCTGCTAAAAGGTGATGGTTTCTCAGAAAATTATAAATCCCAGAATTCTATAGCATAGACCCATGGCAGTTAAAGTGGTGTCAAACTGCATTCATTTGAAAGTGTAGATGCATCCTGAGTGGAGTATTTTGCAAACTGTAATATTGCTCTTGGGAGTCCCCAGTAGTGCAGCGGATTAAACCACTGAGCTGCTGAACTTGCTGACTGAAAGGTCGGTGGTTGGCATCTGGGGGGCTAGGTGAGCTCCCACTGTTAGCCCTAGCTTCTGCCAACCTAGTGGTTCAAAAACATGCAAATGTGAGTAGATCAATAGGTACTGCTCTGGCGGGAAGGTAACGGCACTCCATGCAGTCATGCAGGTCACATGACCTTGGAGGTGTCTACGGACAACGCCGGCTCTTCGACTTAGAAATAGAGATGAGCGCTACCCTCCAGAGTCAGACACGACTGGACTTAACGTCAGGGGAAAACCTTTCCCTTTACCTTGACTAGACTGCTTTTGCTGGTTTGCAATGATAGGAACAGATTTTGCCAGCTAATCACGATCCTGGACATTCTATGAAGGTGAGGTCCAAGAAGAAGAATATAAAAAGCAAGGCTTGGTTAACTGACCAATCAAGACAGATCAGGAATGGGTCAGAACAAGATGGGATTTTGGTTTGTTGGTAGCTGTGTGTGCTTGGCCTAGGAAAGAGGAGGTTCAGGGAAAGTTTAAAGCAGAAAAATGGTTACATGGAAATAAGACACCAGAAATGTTTGACGTTTTAAAACAGTAACCTTTTGCCAGTGTTGTTTTACATAGAATCAAAGAATCATAGAGTTGGGAAACACCACATGGGCCATCTAGTCCAACCCCCTGCCATGCAGGAAAAGCACAATCAAAGTACCCGAACAGACTCTGTTTAAAAACTTCCAAGGAAGGAGCTTCCACCACACTCCAAGGCAATCTCTGCATGATTGTTGCTCCACTGAAGGTTTTCAAATAAAATCAGCAACACACAACATAGTAATATACAAAACTGAACCCAAAACAGAACACATTTGCTTGTCTATTGTTGTAGGATCCCCAAATAGTAAAGATATCATCATTGCGATTCTGGGTGTAAGAACATAGCTGTATATCCTCCAGGCTCCACTATTTAGCTATGTTGGGTACAGGTTTCATTAAAAAGGGGGTGGGTTACAGGAGTGGGTTTGATGACTGCTTGAGAGAGAGATATTATTCTGCTTTAACAAACTCTGCAAAGGTGAATTATGAAGACACAAGGTGGATTTATAGCGGTGTAATTCACCAGCAGAATGCCAGCTATTATTTTATGTAAGCTGTCTTAATCATTGTCCTTCCAAAATCAAACTCCAATCATGCTCCCCCACGACCTTCTGGCAAACAAACTAGTAAAATGTGGGCTAGACAAAACTACGGTTAGGTGGATCTGTAATTGGCTAAGCGAACGAACCCAAAGGGTGCTCACCAATGCGTCGTCTTCATCATGGAAAGAAGTGACAAGTGGAGTGCCGCAGGGCTCTGTCCTGGGCCCGGTTCTGTTCAACATCTTTATTAACGACTTAGACGAAGGGTTAGAAGGCACGATCATCAAGTTTGCAGATGACACCAAACTGGGAGGGATAGCTAACACTCCAGAAGACAGGAGCAGAATTCAAAACGATCTTGACAGACTAGAGAGATGGGCCAAAACTAACAAAATGAAGTTCAACAGGGACAAATGCAAGATACTTCACTTCGGCAGAAAAAATGGAAATCAAAGATACAGAATGGGGGACGCCTGGCTTGACAGCAGTGTGTGCGAAAAAGACCTTGGAGTCCTCGTGGACTGCGGCTGCTAAAAAAGCCAATGGGATTCTGGCCTGCATCAATAGGGGAATAGCGTCTAGATCCAGGGAAGTTATGCTCCCCCTCTATTCTGCCTTGGTCAGACCACACCTGGAATACTGTGTCCAATTTTGGGCACCACAGTTGAAGGGAGATGTTGACAAGCTGGAAAGCGTCCAGAGGAGGGCGACTAAAATGATTAAGGGTCTGGAGAACAAGCCCTATGAGGAGCGGCTTAAAGAGCTGGGCATGTTTAGCCTGCAGAAGAGAAGGCTGAGAGGAGACATGATAGTCATGTACAAATATGTGAAGGGAAGTCATAGGGAAGAGGGAGCAAGCTTGTTTTCTGCTGCCCTGCAGACTAGGACACGGAACAATGGCTTCAAACTACAGGAAAGGAGATTCCACCTGAACATCAGGAAGAACTTCCTCACTGTGAGAGCTGTTCGACAGTGGAACTCTCTCCCTGGGGCCGTGGTGGAGGCTCCTTCCTTGGAGGCTTTTAAGCAGAGGCTGGATGGCCATCTGTCGGGGGTGCTTTGAATGCGATTTCCTGCTTCTTAGCAGGGGGTTGGACTAGATGGCCCATGTGGTCTCTTCCAACTGTACTATTCTATGATTCTATGATTCTATGAAAAGGTGGTCCAGAAATCAAATAAATAAATCAAAAAGTCCAGGAGCCATGAGAAAGAATTATTTCTGTACACAAGTGCTTGAAGGATTTTTACAGACCAGACAATCTTTGTTTCATTCCTAAACATATTGGACTACACCAAAAATTCATTACAATTTAGAAAAGTAAAAGCGCTATAGAAAACATGACATAATATGCTAAGTTAAACAGATGCTGAAAACAGTTAATACCAAGCAAATCCAATACCAATGACTGAAAATATCACTATGCAAAAAAAAGAAAGAAAAAAGAAAAGAAAACAATTCTGTTCCTGGTTTAAAAGTGTTATTTCCTGTTTAATTGTGTGATACTTACTTTGAAAGTAGTTGCCATACTCCAGACACTTCATTTTTGTGGCTGCCACAAACTAAGTTGAATTGGTTGATACTCTATGAGATATTCATTGAAAAACTATAATAAAATGTGCTGCAGGATGTCCTGCAAAAACAACTTTTTTGAAGTTCAATAAATGTTTTCCATGTTTTTATGATAGAACCAATAAAGAAATGACATTTATAACCCAGGGGCAAAAATAGTGTTACATAGTAGGCTTGGGCCTGAGTCAGTTTGAATGAAAATGATTTGTAATATTCAGTAGTCAGTTTAGTTTAATCTCTGAAAACAGAATGGGGAGGAGGAAACTGAACAGCTGACCAAAACGGATTAAGAGAGCCAGATTTTATCGGCTACTGGAGAATGGAGTTAAGTCTGCAATATACCTGAAGCAGGGGTCTGCAGTGGGGCTCCTGGAGAAGATCCTGCAGTGTCTTTTCTCCTTCTCCAGCAGCAGGAGTGTCTGTCCATTTCTTTTTGGAAAGTTCCCTAGGCTCCTCCTCCAGAGAAGGCCCTGCTGGGAACTCGTTTTCCCAGTAGCACTTGCATGGGGCAGGCACTGAAAAGACTCTGAGTTCTTCTCGGAGCATGATTGGAGTTAAAGTTTTTCTCTCTCTCTGTTTCTCAGCCAATAAAAAGCCTGATTGTGTCCATGCTCTGATTGGCTGAGAATGAACACAACTGGCGACTACAATTCCCAGAACCTTCTCTTGTGGTTTTTCTTATTCTAAAAAATGATATGGTTAAAATTTAAAATAATTCTAAAAAATCAGTAGATTGGTGAATTATTTTAAAACATGATAGACCTGAGTTGTAAATGGAGTCTAAAACTGAGGGAGGTTTCATGCAGGTGGGCCTTAACGTGATTGAGGATTGAGCCTTTTTTCCCCTTGTAGTCAATGTGCTGAATCTTTGCCAAATGAAAATGGCAACACCACTTCTGATTCAAGTAACTTCCCAGTAAACAGAATGAAGGGTTACCTGAAAATGGACCCCAAAACAGCATGGTTTTTGGCCAAATTGGACACCGCTATTACATAGTGTAATTAGTCCCCTTGTATGTTGCTCTAGGAGCCTGGAATAGTTACTATATCTCTGAATCTGCCAGCCTGGTGAAATCCTTTTAAATAAGACAACTAAAAAGAGAATGTTTAGATATTCATAGTTACAAATATGTAGGTGCTTCACGCAACTTCATGCTACATGCAACTTAATGTAGGTGATGCTCCTCATTGTAAGATGCATAGAACATTGTATATACATCATCAGCCTCATTTACTTGCCTATAATTCTCAAAAATCCTAGCAAATCTACTCCAGCCATGAAGAATAACTACTGAACCAGTATAAATCTATAGTGCATTTCAGAAGGAGAAAAATAAATAACACATTGGGCCTGAAACACCAACAGTGGCTTTCAGAATTTCAAAGCATTCTGGAGAAATCCTTCATATGATCATAATAATCACTTTTCCTGAAATTGATAATATTAAGGTGATGACAACTCAAAATGCAGGGAATACAATTCCAGGGATGGATGACTACCATCACATCAGCTAGAAGGGTGACAAAGAAGTCAAATATTTGATGGGTTCGATTCCATATCTTCAGAAACCATTCCAACACACATTCATCTATCTAGTATTGCTAGGAGAAGTAGACAAGGAGTTGCTCTTTCTCCACTTGTGTGGGGTAGGCTCTCTGAATTCTCTGGAGAAAGCCATGTTGTTTTCCTGGAAAATGTGTGGCTGCATTTTACTTTCAGATTTAGTTGCAAAAGGAGCATCATAAAAAAATCAGGGTTTTGGATATGAAATGTGAACGCTTCACAGAGCCAGAAGAGCATCTGTTGCAACAGCTGGGGTAATATCTTTCATACAAAGATCACAGAAGAGGAAAAATTAAAATAGGGTCAGGAAAAAAATTTGATGGGAGATATATATATATATATATATATATATATATATATAGAGAGAGAGAGAGAGAGAGAGAGAGAGAGAGAGAGGGAGGGAGGGAGGGAGGGAGGGAGAGAAGCCTGCTCTGGAGTTCTTTCTCTGTGATAATGCTTTCTAAAGATAGCAGAATTTCTCAGAACATTTGTCTGCTTCAATTTAGTCAAATGATAATAGTTTAAATACATGAAGATTACTTCTTTGCCCTCTGGAATCTTCCCTTTCTCCTCAGTCATCTTGTTGTCTTGTGCTGGCTTTCTTGGTTGCGGGTGTTTGTAGTTAAGCACATCCAAAAGTTTAGCAATGCAAGTCTAAAATGACTTGCATCTGGAAAAACAATTATTTTGTTCTGCTAAGGTATGCCTGACTAATAGAAAATGTTTTATAAGGAGTTAATACAATACAACTTGTCAACCAAAACTTGTCAAAATGAATTATTTGCATTTTTGAATGACATAGATGGTCACTGACAGCTGAAGCCTGCATGAAGCTGGGCTATATAAGCATATATACTCCAATTCTCATGTATCATTAAGAATATTATAATTGATAGAAATTGAATGATGCATGAATTTATTCGTCAGCAGCCAAAACTATGACCCTTTCCACAAAGGTGAATAAAATCCCACATTCTCTGCTTTGAACTGGGAAACATGGCAGTGTGGATTCAGAGAACCCACTTCAAAGCAGATATTGTGGGTTATTCTGCCTTGATATTCTGGGGGTCATCCAGACAGGCCCTAAAATGTGCATCCTCTCACTTCTTCAAGGGTGACAGCCCTGAATGCTTTCAGTAAAAAGCAGGAAAGCCCTGCTTTTTGCCAAGATTATTTGACTGCTGGAAAAACACAGGTCTTTCAGAAGACCCATGTCTTTCCATCTGCGGGGTGTGTGTAGATGGGTTTCTTGAGGTCTACCCCCTCCCCAAACCCCTTAAAACAGCCTTTAAAAAGGAAAATAGCTCACCCAGCAGCCATTTCCCCTTCTCTTGCATTTTCATGGGTTATACCAATGACACACCATGGGGGGGGGGAGGGGGGAGGCGGAAAATCACTTCTGCCCCCCCCTCTTTTGGCACATCATTGGTACCACCCAGGAGAACTCAGGAGAAGGGGAAATGGATGTTGGATGAGTTATTTTCTTTCTAAAAGGCTATTTTAAGATGTTTTCTCATAAAACAGTACTCTGCTGAAAAGCCCTGCAGGGCATGTGTACATCCCTCCCCCCAGAAAAGCACATGCTTTCTGGGGAGAGGTGGACTTCAATGGGAGTAAAACTGTGTTTTTAAAACTCACCTGCACTTGCATTAAAGTGCTGTCTGGAACCGCCCTTGGTTATATGGCTATGTGGAAGGGCCTTTAGTTGCATGGAACATATTCATAGAACAAATAGGATAGTAAAAGGTATGGAAACCAAGGCTAGATACCCTACCACTACATTGATCATGTAATGCAGCCCAAGTCTTATAAGGACAGTTTGACTTTGAGAAGAGAAGATTAAAAGGTGACATGACAACCATATTTAAATATGTGAAGGGATGTCATGTAATAATTGATGGAGCAAGCTTATTTTCTACCACTCCAGAGACTAGAACATGAAGCAACAGATTCAAATTACAAGGAAAGAGATTTCACCTCATTAGGAAGAACTTTCTTATGTTAAATGGAAGGGACAGCGTCATAGTGGTAGACTTTCCTTCTTTGGTAGCCTTGAAGCAAAAGTTGAATAACTATTTCTTGAGAGTACTTTAATTATGTATTTCTGGACTCTCTGTTCTTTGCAGTCCCTTCCAGTTCTATGATTCTATGACTCTACAAAAATCATACAAGCAACATGTTTCATAGTTTCTGTAATATAATGTATTTTAATCAAATAGAACTTGGAGAAAATATTTTGGATGGGGACTGTTGTTCCCAGATTCCATGAGAGAAGCCTCCCACAGGATGGTAACACATCCGGGCATCCCCTGAGCAATGTCACTGTAGATGTCCGATTCTCTCACACCAGAAGCGACTTTCAATATATTCTCAATTCGCTTCTGACACAATAAAAAAATCCAGTCATCATGCATTCAATCTCTTTCTAAACTGTGGATGTAGTTACAACAAACCATTCCTCAATTTTGTTCCCTGAAGAAAGGAAGTCTATCATTTGGAAACAACTGAAAGAATAAACAATTGCTGTCTGCTTTTCCTTCTATTCTTTGCCCTGTCATTTAACCTGGGTCAAATTAAGAACACTTGGTTTCCAAAATCCACTGGAAAGGGGATTATTCTGATTCAATAACTGTGGTCAGAGAATGGTCCTAGCATCATACTACAGAAATATCAAGAATGTAATTCAAGAATCAATGGAACTGAAGGCACTTCATTATCATTAATAATAATGGTGCATCAATCCCAGTTTTTGAGTGCAAAGTTCAGATATTTTTGTGGGATTGGTGGCCCAATACTAAATATGGCTGTATACATTTTTCAACTAGTTCTGAATCAGGATGTAAACCAGGGATGGGAAGCATATGGCCCACAAAATGCAGTTGGCCTGCAGTTCCCATTAGCACTAGCCATTATAATTAATAGTTGGGAATGATAGGACATGCAGCCCAACAACATCTGGAAGGTCATATATTTCCCAACCATTATTAAAAGCCGTATGTTGACACTCCAAGATACATGCTCCAAGGAAGCATGCTTGCTCTATGTATTCTTTGCTTCATTTCAATGAAAAGACAGACAAGTTCAAGATAAAATCAGAGTGCAATGACTATTATACAGAAAATATAATTCCAAGAACAATTCCCCCCTACCTTGAATATTCACAGTTGCATACAGCCAGATAGCATATATAAAGGCTTGCTACAAAATTCCAGCATGCTGTGTAGAGAATATAAGGGCAAATGTTTTCTGTAAGCTTTCTGGCTCTTCAGTGTAAACTTAGTGGGTGCATTCATGCTTGTAATGAAGGAAAGCAAAGCTCACTGAATCTGATCACAAAGTAGTTCATCCACCTACGTTTAGTAGCAAGACACTGGATTCTACTGTCATGGTGTCCTAAGGCTATCTTTGTCTAGTCATCTGAGAGAACTGGGCCCAATTCTTCATCTGCTTCTTGGGTGTGATCCAGACATCAAAAAGCATTCTCAGGTTGTATTAAATATTAACTCTCTTTCAATGGCATGGCAAACATTTTGCTAACAAAAGCATTAAAAATTGCCAAGCTCACCTGAACATTGTCTCCTCAGCTTGGCAAAACCTGGGTGTAGACCAGATTGAAATGTTTTCTTCTCAACTGCTCTAAAGAAACCAGCCTGGAAAATGCAGCACAGAAAGGAGGATAATGGCAACAAGAACAAAGATAATTATTTCACTGGCAAAATGTGTGCCCAGGGGCGTTTCATTGCTAACAAGGAGTAGTGGTGGTGAGTCAGGGACAAGGGGACAGGCCAGCAAGGCTATGTACTGGACTATTTGGACACTGGCCTCAGATTAAGTAGGCACATTCTGGATGTGGGGCAGCTTCAGGATAGAAATACCCCAGAATAACCTGCCCCGTGTAGATGGAGCATCAGATAACATTTTCCTGTCTTGAGACTTTATAACCAGCTATCATTTTGTAAACAGCTTAATTACAATGTGAGTTCACTCCTATTCTTTAGAACACCCCCCCCCCCCCACATCCCAGGTTTTTGCATTCTAGGTTTTGGAATTACTCGTCTTTTGCAAGCCACTTAAAATCATAGGACACTATATCATGCAATAGATTGTATCTGTGTTTGATTTACTAACTCAAAATCTAAATCAAGCTGAAAAAAATAGAGCATTGTGCAGAAATTTTTCAAGATCTTCAGATAAGTGTAAACACCTATACTCTCCATTCCAAATGACTATGTTTGCAATTGAATGGATTTAGCTATAGTTACGCCAGTTGTTTGGTTTCTCCATTACCTAAATGAATTTCTTAAGATATTTGGAAACAATATTTGTCAACAGTAATTGAATGAAAACTCAACTGTGACTTTTTAATCAAAGGTCTACAGACCAGAAGGTAACCTATGCCTATAGTAAGTGTCCAAGTATCCATGGACATCCAGGAAATTAGGTCATATGTGTTTGCTCTTACTCTAAAATAAAGTCTCTTTGTTTCTCACTTTGGCATGACTTCTTTCCTAAAATTACCTTAAATTTATACATTTTTTCTTAATCTCACCACCTTCTTACTATAAAGAATGCATGATAATGTAAAATGATATTATTCCTTTGTAATATTTGCCAGTGGGCTAATCAACTCATTTTGTTCTATGTACAGAGCATGACCAATGAATACCAGGTGCTGCAGGCTATATTTCAGAAGGACCTATCAAAACCACCTCTGAGTAGTCCTTGACAAAGAAAACCCTATGAAATATATGGGGTCACCACAAGTCTACAGGCAACTTGAAAGCACATACGCAGAGAGCACATGATCTACTGTGTGTATACCACACCTCAAGCAAAATTTCCTGGCATGTTTGATTAATCAGCTATACATGTAGAGGGAATTTCACATAAATATGAATGAGGACCTTCTGTAGAAGATAGAACAAAACCAATCAACCAGCTTTAAGGCAGTGGTTCAAGGCCTGTGCAAATACCATGGGGTATAATAGTTCAAGTAGAACTTCAAAGTAACTCACTACAATTAACAAGGTGCAGAACCAGATGTGAGTGAATACACTGAAGTTCAGTCCAGACAATGCAGAATTTCTGTGGGCTATTGGAAAGGTCAAAGAGGGATTTGGATTATAATCTACTCTGGATGGTGCAAAAAGACCATGTTCACTGCATGGAAGTCCTCTGGACCCCATTATTGTTGTGGGAAGATCAGTGTTGCACCCCTAGGCTACGTAGGCACCTCAAAACCACAACTGGAGCCCCAGAATATAACAAGCAAGTTGTTTATTGAAGGTTATATGCAAGCATAAGCAAAATAAAGTTCAGAGTCAGTAAAATAGGTTTAAATTCACAAGAGAAAGGTACTCAAAGTTCATGAAGCAAGAGTCTATAAAAACCACTCAAAGAGCATAGTCCAAAACCGGATATCAAAGTAAGTCCCAAGAGATATCAAGAATAGTCCAAACAGGATTATTTCCAAGGCATGCATCAAGGATAACCACAGGAAAACAAGACTAGAGTGCAGGATTAACTCCAAGGTAGTCCAAGGTATAAAGTCAATGATGAAACACAAGCCAAGGATCTTGACTGGAATAAAAACCAAATGGCAAAGTCACTGGACTATCCAACTGGATTCACAGGCCAAGGCAAGGCTGGAACTTGAAGCAGGATACACGGCTGCAGGAATACACAGGAACACAGAGCAAAGATCCTTTTTTCTTGAATAAGCAATGTTACCACCTCTGGCTGTGGCAGAGAAAGCAAGCCATTTTAAGGAAAATCCAAGGTCTTTCTCTCATGAGAAAACTACCAATTAGACTGCTTCAAAAGCAACTGTCTGTTTCTCTGCAAACATTCTCGTTCCCTCCTCTGATGAGTTATCGCTTCCTTCCCGTCAAACTCATTATCCTCCTCTAAACTAGAATGTCCATCTGGCACCTGGAGATCTGACCTTGACTGCTGGGAGAAATGCTGCTGGGAGGAATGTGGTTCACAATGCTTGCTTGCAACCATTCTGTCTCTGGTCCCAGAATCCACTGGGACAAACTCTGGCTTCATCTCAAGCCCAAACCTAGAGTCCTCTGGCAAGGCAGGTGCAGGGACGATCACTGGCTGAATGGGCCTAATCTCAGGCTGGGCTACAACAGTCAGGTAGTTGTTACAGTTGGGAATGCCATGTTGGATCGGTGCATCCTAGGAAAGATGGATTCAGATAGAGTGGTTCATACTTAGAATTCTGTAATGTGCTCTATATGTGGCTTCCATTGAAAAGGTTGTAGCTAGTGTAAAATGTACCCCCCAGACTTCTCACACACCGCCAAATTCATACCAATTGTATTGGTTTTCTTCCAAGTTTGATTCCAGGTGCTGGTTTCAATTTATAAAGCCTTTAAACAGCAAAGATATTTTTTTAAAACTCCAACACTTGCCTCCTTGCATGTACATAAGCATGAAGTATAATACTTCAGGAAATGCTGTGTTGTATGTCCACCACTTCAAGAGACCAGATTGCTGAGAACAGCAGTCAGAGATGTCTCAGTAGCAGTATTTCAGTTGTGGAACTCCTTCCCAGGAAAGTTTGGCTGGCTCCATTCCTTCAGGTTGAAACCTGGGTTGGCTTTTGATTATGTGATTTTGAAAACTGGATGTACTGATCTGGACTTATTTACAGATGTAATTCTCTATGATTAAACATTCTCCCATTTTAAAACAATAACAGAATATAAACATGTCAGAGGCACAACTTTTCTAGATCAGATCATTTTGAGCATGCTTTTCATTTAGAAAATCCATCAGATACCTCCATTTGAAGTCTGAAAGCTATATCACATGATTCTTTTGGTGATGATGTTTAGCTCTGCTCATTACTTACTTGATGGTTAGATGGTTAAATCAGTGGACTTGTGACTGACTTTGGATTAGATGCAAATTTTCTATGTGCATTTTCCCTATAAGAAATCAATATGAGGTCTTCAACCACATTCATAGTTATATCTACTGTGCTTTCTTTTTATTTTTCCATTTCTCTTGCCTCCCTCTCCCATCCTGCTGATTCTCATTAGGACAAATTTCTCAAATAATATGTACATGTGAAATGCAACAACCTGGTCAAGGAAGCCTTATATTAGTAAACATAAACATTGTAAACTGCTTGAAGGCTTCTTCCAAAATGCATCCAGGAGCATTTATTTCATCAGCCCTCACCTTTCTTATAATTTCTATTTTGGTGGCCAAACTTACAACTCTAAGCTTTGTTTGTTCATTCTGATAAACCTACTGGAAGCAGTTGGTAAAGCACACTTATCTGTTCCTCTTTTGCATGCTTTTCATGTTAAGTAAGGAATTTTTTGAGGAAGCTGCTCTTTGCCAGTTGTAGGCTATTGTAGGCAGGCACACACAGCTACACTTGGCTTAATTAGAGTAAAATCACACTTTTTCCTTACCTTAAGATCCATTTATTCCTTACTGCAGACATACTGCTGCAATCTGCCACTGAAAACCAATGTTCCTCCAGTCCTTGTTCACCATTGTCCTATTGCCAATAATACTAAATGTCTTCTAGTTAGACAGAAGATAATGGGAAAATGGAGCTGGACATAAACATATTTTGTAAAAAGGAAGTATGCCTATGTTACCAAATAATGTCTTGGCTAAAGAAACAGGAAGCCAGATTCAAATCCAGACTTCAGACAATTGTTTGCAATATTATACATTATCATTGGTAGATTTAGTACTAGTTGTCAGTCTAGGGACCCCATCATGTGAGGAATTTTTAGCATCCTAGGATGCTTCTGCCCCAGTTGAAGAATGGATGGGCACACAGCACATTATACAATATTTCTCAACTTCCAGCAAAGGCCTCACCCCCAACTGGCATGGAAGTGTCCTAGAACTCATCCGTGTCAAATAGGAAGGCTCCCATGATTGGGTGACACTTACCCCATGTGATGGGGAAAGTGTTGTCATGCTGGAATTGTCCTTCATGCCTGCCGTTTCTCCACCCTTGCTAGCAAAGTGGCACCGGTGTGTGTGTGTGTGTGTGTGTGTGTGTGTGTGTGATGTCACCAACGACCCACAACATTCAAACCTATGTTTATATACACCCTTCAGGGAAGATGTCAAGATTCTGCCAGCCAAGACTGAGTAGCTTTAATCATTTTTTACCCTCACAATTAACATGAAAATGTGGTTGGCTGCTGTCTTGGTGTTCTTATGGATGTGTGTAAGCAGACTGTGGCAACAAGCCAGGTATTTTGGTTTCCAGATTTTTGGTTTTTTAAAAACAAATTTCATGACTTTACATTCATAAATGTTCCCACAACGTCAAGGGATGGGTTTCTTTTTCTGTTTTTTTTCATCAATTCATTAGATCTGCTTTCATGAATTATTTATGTGCAGAGCTAAAAATGGTTCTGAAACATTACAAGAATTCAATATCGGTTTTCACAGTAGGGATTTCATCATTTTAGCGCTGAAGCATAATCGCCTAATGCAATACTAATATGATATGGTGCTAATAGGGTACAATGAGAGTTTCCACTAATATGCAAACATTTTCGATGTTGCATTATTATTTCTTTTAAGTTAATGTGATACGGTGATAATATGATGAAACGAATTAGCTTCATATCATTGTCTGCATGACTTGTGCATATTAAAAGAATATTCCCTCCCCTTCCTTGAATTCATTAGAAGGAGCTTGAAAATTTACCCTGTAGTTATGCTTATGTTAATGAGACTGTTTAGTTAGGAAACAGACTTGCTGTTACTTAGCCAACTGGAGAAAAGAGTTGACACGTGTGACTTCCTTCTGGAATTAGGTTTTTTTTTCCTTTTTCTTGCCACTAAAGATTCTTTGGTAAACATGTTTCATTTAATGTTTTTCACTAGTTTCATTGCACATTTAGAGGAGAGTTCACAATCCATATTTATAAGAATCCATGTGTACTAAGCAACTGCAGGCAGAAAAGGAAGATCATAGTGATATTGATGAGGTTGAGCAGCCAAGATTACCAGTGACCTCCTGGTTTTTAATCCATGTTTCAGAGAAACTTGAACATAATCAGAAGCTTCTCAGTGGATCAATAATGGCAGACAATCTTCCCTGAAACAGCTCTACTAATTGGCTTAGAGAAGCTGTTGCTCTGGGTGGCAGAAGCTGGATGTAAAGGTTCGGGAAAAGAGCTGCAAATTTGTGAATTTCATTTTTGTGAATGTAATTATTCACAATTTTGTTCAATATATTCTCTCTGTGAATGCTTAAGTCCTCCAGCACAACTCTAAGGTCAACTCCCACTGGAAGTTGACAATCAATTTACTTTTGGAAGACTTGTAGACTTCTCTAGGCATTTGAACATCCTCCAGAATGGTTATGTGGTCAACATCTACCAATTGAGCACAGAGTTATTCTGAGGACCAGAGATTCCTAGAAAAAGGTGTCCTCTCAAAAATAGGGTTTGTTTATTCATGCTATTTCCACTTTTGCAGGGATCCTGCATCAGCAAATGTGGAGGGCTGACTATATCCCCTGAGCCGGTTGTCTTTAGGTGTTGTTTAAGATGTTGCCCTGTTGTCAATTGGCTTTTATGCATGACATGCCATTTTTTTCCATAGTCTAGAGACATCACACTGGCAACAAAGATCTGCACAGTTAAAGCAATGGTATTCCTCGTAGTAACCTATAGATGTGAGAGCTGGACCATAAGGAAGGCTGAGCGAAGGAAGATAGATGCTTTTGAACTGTGGTGTTGGAAGAAAAGTTTGAGAGTACCTTGGATTGCAAGAAGATCAAACTAGTACATACTACAGGAAATAAAGCCCAACTGCTCACTGGAGGAATGGATATTAAAGGCAAGATGAAATACTTTGGCCACATAATGAGAAGATAGGATAGCCTGGAGAAGAGAATGCTGCTGGGAAAAATGGAAGGAAAAAGGAAGAGGACTGACCAAGGGCAAGATGGATGTTATTCTTGAAGTGATTTGCTTGACTTTGAAAGAGCTGGGGATGGTGATGGTCAACAGGGAGCTCTGGCATGGGTTGGAAACTACTTAACAAATAATCAACAACTGGGCAGCACTGTGCTTGAACTAGCCTTCAGCCAGAATGCTGACTACTACTAACAGCCCCCTAAAATGTGCAGGTGCAACACAGTGACTGATGGGGTCTATATGTTTAGTTTGTGTAGGGCAACAACAAAACCCAACAGACCTGGCTAATGCTTCAAACATACTAAAATATGTCATAAGTGCATTCTAGAATTTGTCCCAGAAAATTTCCACAGTACAAAGAACATATGCTGGGCAGGCAAAGTGAGATGACAAAACAGACAAGTTGATGAGAGAGAAGTTCCCTTAACGCAGACAGTTTGAAATCCAGTGATCTAAATAAATGTATGGCAAATGATATGCCTGGTTAATTGCTCTGTGTGTCTGTGGGAAGAATGTTCTTTTGAGATGCCTCAATCTAAATCCTCAGTTAGAAGTCAAGGATTATCCCCAGTAGAAGGGGGTTTAAATACTCTTATTTATTAAGGTACTGACTGAGAGCCAAGTAGACCGAATACAACAGTACACAGCCACAAATGCATTCACATTTATAGCCCAAGTCTATCTATCAAAAAGAACTTTGGGGAGAGAGTAAAATCTTCCAGGATAATTCTGCTATCCTCTCCCCTAACTTTGCACCAATGGTTTGTAACCTATGGATGCGAGAGCTGGACCATAAGGAAGGCTGAACGAAGGAAGATAGATGCTTTTGAACTGTGGTATTGGAGGAAAATTCTGAGAATGCCTTGGACCGCAAGAAGATCCAACCAGTCCATACTCCAGGAAATAATGCCCGACTGCTCACTGGAGGGAAGGATGTTAGAGGCAAAGATGAAGTACTTTGGCCACATCATGAGATGACAGGAAAGCTTGGAGAAGAGAATTTTGCTGGGGAAAATGGAAGGAAAGAGGAAGAGAGGCCAACCAAGGGCAAGATGGATGTTATCCTTGAAGTGACTGGCTTGACTTTGAAAGAGCTGGGGGTGATGATGGCAGACAGGGAGCTCTGGAGTGGACTGGAATCCATTTAAATATACAAACAAGAAAAGGAAATAGATATGGTACTAACTACCACTGCTGCTATTTTCCCACCCAAACAATAAAAAAGCAAGAGTGGTGTCATGACAGAGAACAGAGAAGGTTGGTGCTTCTTTTAAGTTCTCCATGAATGGACACAGCTCTTGCATTTTCCCACTCAGAGAAGAAAATGGTTCCTTTAAAAATAATTAAGGTATGGTAATTACATTAACCATTGAATAAAACAATCTGGGGTGTTTTGACTAACATTTCTAGATATACATGAGTATCTGTAGTATACATCTGAGACTAGAAAGTGATGTACATATTGTTTTAAACTATTTACCCTTGGATTGGAATATAATTCATGGTCAGTGGAAATGGATCTTTTGTGCCCAGTTTACTGCCAAAAGATTGATAACCCAGCATGTGAAATATAACATATCTCCACCTGTGATCCAATGAATAGATGATTTAAAAACACTTGCAACCTTTGAAAGAATGATGTATCTACATAATTTACGAATTGACTTGTTTGGTTTCTTTTTATTTATGAGTAATGACCTCTCTCTTTTTATCTCTTTATTCCTTATTGTTGTAATAACATCATGATATGTAACCAAGAGCCTTACAATGTAATTTTACTTAGTATAATGATATTAAAATATTTTCAATAATCAATGAAAACTTGTTAAATGTTCCCCAAAAAGGTTCATCTTCATATATGCTGATGTCACTTTGGTGTTAAAGACTATTTTTACATTTTCTTAGGCTGTTGGATTTCTTTTGGCATTTGTTTTAATCCTACTGATGCTTTTTAAATTGTTTTTAATCCTACTGATGCTGTTTTATATGATCAGATAGATATATCTTATTATTTTTGTTTTGTTCTCTTATAATTTTATCTGTTATTATAACAAACCATTGAAGCATGAGATATAAATCTAAACAATAAATAAGGAAAAATAAGATGCTGTTGGCCCTTTTGGGCTATGATAAATATTCTTGTTGAAATGATGCTGGAATGAGGATGGTACAATGCATAGTTTCCAAACTGCAGAAAAAAATTTGGTTGTTAACATTAAGTTAACATTTTAAATACACACTCTCTGGAAAGACAAGCTAGCAGAGCTATACAAGTTTGGTGATTAATGACATGGCCCTTAGAATGGTTCTGCACTCATTGGCTATACGGTTATCCCCTCAAGTTATGCCTTCAGATACCACTTAAGCCCTGGACTTCCTCCCATGGACATATGCCAAAGTTCTTCCTTTGACTTCCACCATAGTCTATGTTGGGCAACCAACTTCAACTCATCAAAATTGTTGAACATGATACTTGGAAGTGTTTTATTTATTTTATTTAGTGGCATGCATTCGGGTAAATGCTTGTCCCTTTTCGTTTCCGGGCTTTCTCTACAGGCCCAATCCATTTTCTGAAAGCCTCTCAAAACTGAGAGGATTGTTTTTGGTTCTTTCATTTGGGGCTCAAAAATTAGCCCATTATTGGGGGGGGGGGCTTCCCACTCACTGGCTCCCCTTCCTGAGGCACTCGGCTGCCTAGCAGTCACTGGCAGGCACATGTGTGTGGGGGCATTGCTCTTCTTTTCTTCTTCCTTTTTCCTCCCTCCCTCCCTTGCACCTGCAATGCCCCGCATTCAGTCACGGGAGTCATGGGTGGGCAGCCCCATATCCAGACCTCAGCAAGCAGGCTTTATCAGCGAGGAAGGAACCATCGCCCCTCCCTCCTTTCCACTAGGAGAGTGTGGCGGGCGGCGGGGCATGGGTTTGTGGTGGGGTGTGCAACTGTGCACTGTGCAGACATGCACTGACAGGTGTGCGCAAGCTTTCCAGGCCTGCCTGCATGCCCCACGCCACACACACACTCTCCCTGGAAAAAGAGTGTGTGTGTTGTGGGGCGCAGGCAGGCCTGGAAAGCATGTGCACACCTGTCAGTGTTTGAACACTCCACACCACACACACACTCTCCCTGGAAAAAGAGTGTGTGTGTTGCAGGGTGCAGGCATCAATATAAGAATAAAAGAAGAGCCTTGCTGGATCTGGCCACAAAAGCAGTAAAGTAGCTATTGTGTCCCAGAGCAATTTGCTTTCACTGGCATACTGTTTTGAATTTTAAATACCTGTGCTGTAGTTAATTTTTTTATATATAAAACTCATGGTAACTATAGCAATGTTACAGGAATGTTATCCACACAGATCAAATACCCGTCTTTTTATAAACAAAGGGATTTTCCTACTTAGTCTGCTAAGTAAGTCTATTTAATTGTTTTAAGAAGCACTTTTATGTTCTGAGCCTTTGATTTGCCCAGAAATGTAGATGCTTCAGAGGAACGCTAAACTTGGTGAGTGGTAACACACACCTACCTCATTCTCCTTACATGACACAGCGTTATCCATGAATGGATAATTATCAAAATAATGAACTCAGAGAGGAAAATGTATCATGATTCCTGTGAAATCTTAAAAGGTAGACCCATGACAAGGAGTGGGAACATTAGTCCTAAAGCTTTTTGTACACTAGCCCTAAAACCAAAAATGGACCAGACATCACTCCTGACTATCCAAATGACATGCAGGGAGTTCCGCTGCTTGATGTAGAGTAAATTGGATGGAACTAGTTTAGCCCTATGGTAAGGAAGGTTGGGAAATGCTCCAGAAGAGCTCCTGGCCATTACCTTTGCTGTGACTCGGAGGGGGGGGGGTCCACTCCAAATCCACTAGGGAAAGCTCCTCCTTTCCTTTGTGGCTTTTAACAACATTGTATCCAATATCAATGATACAGGAATAATAAAAGCTTCCACCGCAGTTGGGAAGATATTGTCAAGGTTGGATACCCCCTTGTGAGGTTGGACCTCCATTTCTGCCATTGGAGAACCCACAAAGTCTTCACAACAGCAAAAGCTTTTTTACCCAACCAAAAATAAAATAAAATACATAATTAATCCAAACTTTCAAAAATTATCAGACAAAGATGTTAAAATCATACTGGAGAAGAAAAGGAACAATGTTAGAGCCACTAGCTTGTATTTCTCTTGGTGGTTAAGATGACCTGGATAGGTATCAATGAAGGAAAACATCACTCGCCCTCTTGGCCACGTGGGGACTGGTTCTGCCTGCATTGAGATCCCTTCAAACTATCTTAATGGACAACAGAATTAGAATAGAATAGAATAGAATAGAATAGAATAGCTTTATTATTGTGCTATTGCACAACAAAATTAACATCTAAGACAAATTTAGACCTGTGACTAACGTTGTTACTTTTTTTCTCCTGTATTGTTTTGAACATCTTTCCCTGAGGAATAAGACAATTAAGTTTTGAAAACTTGCACAACACATTCTGTCCATTTTAATGAGTCAAAAAAGGCAACACCATTTTGTGGGTTTTTGATTTTGTTGTATTTTCCATTATGGTTAACATGCTTACCCCTGGGTATGATTTCTTCCTAGGTGTGTTGTGCAAATTAAATCTGTCAGCTCCTAGTTCTGATTATTGTAAAACCAAACAAAAAACTAGTTAGGTTTGCTGATCATCTTTGTTTGTCCTCTCACCAGGATAAGTGAAAAAGGCTTGACATTCAAGTAATTTCAAGCCAGACACCATTTATTTATTTATTTCAAATAAAGGAGAGAGTGAATGCAAACTGGGTTTAAAAGCACGTATAATACAAGCTTACCTAGTATAGCTCTCAAATGGAAGTCCTTAAATGTTGAAAACCTTTTACTAGCATTATTAGGGGTTTTTTTTTGGTAAATGTCAGAACTAAAAGGATATTGGGATTTTTTTCTTTTTAATTATCAGATTTCTAAAGCCACTGTTCATAATTCCTTGCCTAATCAGAGCTGGTCATATGGATGACATTTCTTCTCTCTTTTCAATAGGAGATTATGGTTAAGAGGATCGAGGACCTGGGAAATATGTCAGCAAGGCTGATATTTAGAGCACATTTACTGGCATTTATGTATTAATCTTCTTATTGACTAGCATTTAAGGAAAATCCAAGTTACTTAAATAGTGATTAAAATAAATCAAACCTTTGATAATCAGATTATTGAAGGTGAATATTTTATTCCACAACTATCCGACATAGATTTTTTTTTTTTATGAAGGGTTATTTACATTTGGAATAATTTTTTTACCTAAAATTATTGGTTTAAGTGATTTGGGTATCTCAAGCTCCACCAAGGATTGGGAACAGGCTGGTAGAAAAGAGCAAGATTAACAACAAGAATTAGACATCACTAAGAAAAAGGAAAATCACGTTCGTGATGTGTAAAAGAGTGAAAAATCACAAATAAATATACAGTCATTCAAAAATAAAATAAATGAAGTCAGTGGCCCCTTCCCTTTCACAACTATCTTGGTGCAGGGAAATTGCAAAGTTAAAACAGGTAGCCTTTTTATACATGGAAACAAAAGCCCTATTCAGTAGGCATAGTCGTCACTTGATTTTTCCCTCCTCTTCTTTAGCAGCTGCATTTGGGAGTCTGGGATAAATGTTTTTAGTTAGATACTTAGTATTGGTGCTGTCAGGTCAAAAGAGTCTTTGGCTGCATTTACACTCTGGGCCCTTTCACGCATATCCCATAGCCATATATCCCAGAATATCAAGGCAGAAAATCCCACAATGTCTGCTTTGAACTGGGTTATCTGAGTCCACACTACCATCTATTCCAGTTCAAATACTGTGGGATTTTAGTCAGCTGTGTGGAAGGGGCCTCAGTGAAATAAGCCAGAGTAGCCTACCCTGGTACTACCCGAGATATACCATGGAAGGTCCACACATATTGGCAAGAAAGAGCCCCCAAGCTGTTTTGCAATTCAAATCATTGGCCAGGATTTTTTTTTTAGGTGTTGCAGTGGGTTAAACCCTTGTGCCAGCAGGACTGATGACTTGAAGGTTGGGTTGCTGACCTGAAGGTTACCCGTTTGAAGCCAACCCGGGGAGAGCGCAGATGAGCTCCCCTTAAGGCGTCCTCTGGGAAACATTCTTACAGATGGCCAATTCTCTCACACCAGAAGCGACTTGTAGTTTCTCAAGTCGTTCTTGCCACTAAAAAAATCCTCCTAATTAAACTACTTTAATATGCTATGTATGCATCTTTTCTTCAACTAATATAGAATTTAAATAAAATCTTGACTACAGTCAGAATGTTGTAGCAATTTGACTATTGGATTTGGCCTTTAGCATAGTAAAGGGTAAAGGTTTCCCCTGATGTTAAGTCCAGTCACGTCTGACTCTGGGGGTTGGTGCTCATCTCCATTTCTAAGCCGAAGAGCTGGCGTTGTCCGTAGACACCTCCAAGGTCATGTGGCCGCCATGACTGCATGGAGCGCCGTTACCTTCCCACGGTAGTGGTACCTATTGATCTACTCACATTTGCATGTTTTTGAACTGCTAGGTTGGCAGGAGCTGGAGCTAACAGTGGGCGCTCAAGCTGCTCCTGGGTTTTGAACCTGGGACCTTTCGGGACACACTTCGCCACCAGGGCTCCTTCTTTAGCATGTCAGGGCTCAATTCCCCACTCAGCCATGGAAACCCACTGGGTGATCTTGGGCAAGTCATAGTTTTTCTACTTTAGAGGAAGGGAATAGCAAGCTTCATCTGAATATATCTTGCCAAGAAAACTTAGTGAGTTGAATAAGCCGGAGATTACTTGAAACCATGTAACAACCACAGAGGCCAACACAATAATATCATAACAAATTCTATTACCCTGTTTGCTTATGATTTCAAGACAATATGCTCTTATTTACCTTTAAAACTCCAAACAGCCAGGAATTCAAATGTTTCAAAAAGTAAATCTTTCCATATCATTCTAGCTATGCATTAAAATTTTCAAAATAATCTCCAAGTGCAAACATGCATATCTAAAGGAAGAGGCATTTCATTTCACATGAGACATGATCTATACCTACCGAGGTGAGTGGCATTTTTGGAACTACACAGTGGTTCTCAACCTGTGGGTTCCCAGGTGTTTTGACCTACAACTCCCAGAAATCCCAGCCAGTTTACCAGCTGTTAGGATTTCGGGAAGTTGAAGGCCAAAACATCTGGGGACCTACAGGCTGAGAACCACTGAACTACAATCTTGTGGAAGTTTGAATGGGACCAGTGATACAATCATTTTTGCGCCAGTTCATAATTTTTTATTATTTTAAATTGGTTTCATTGTCCATTGTTCTGCTTGGTGGTTTTATGATCTTCCTAACTTTTAACTATATTCTTGTTAAAAGTTGGCATCTTTTCTAGTCCAATCCCCTCCCATGTAGGAAAAGCACAATCAAAGCACCCCGACAAATGACCATCCAGTCTCTGTTTACAAGCCTCCAAAGAAGGAGCCTCCACCACACTCCAAGACAGAGACTTCCACTGTTATGTTCAGGAAGTTCTTCCTAATGTTCAGGTAGGATCTCCTTTCCTCTAATTTGAACCCACTGCATAACAAGCCTAGATCAACTCCATGGCAGCCAAAATATGCATGGAACCGATCTGTGGTAATACAAGGCAAAGTTACCCTAATACAGCCTTGCCGCATATGAACCAAAATTAGAAGATAGTCCAAATTCTGAATTCAGAATATTCCCTGACTTTGGGCCCATGTAAAAATTGGGACAGTTCTGAGGTGTAACTGGCAGCAACTGTCTTCTCTGACATCTTGCATTCCCTGGGCTTGGTGGCCTAAGAACACAGGATGGTGCTTACTTTTCCCTCCCATTCTCCATGTCATGGAAGTCTCTGGCCATGATATGGGTCCTACTGGACAGCCATTGCCTTCAGTGTCCTCAGCTGGAACAGAACAGAATAGAATAACTTTATTGTCATTGAGCTATTTCACAACAAAATTAAATGCTTTCCCCAGCACACACCACAAAACAACACATCCATCCATCTACACCCCAACCACCACCACACAGCCCCCAATACCAAAATGGACATTTGGGAGCAATGGGCATTTGGGGAAGGGAGGGGAAGAGAAGGAATCTCCTTCTCCTCCTCTCCCTTTCCTGAACCCTTTGTCATTCCTGTCAATGTCACTGCAAGCAGTAGTACTCATGTCAGAGCTGAACATGAGGAAACAGTAAGGGCTGAGTGGGGATTTGAGTCCAGGTCTATCTGGGTCCTAGTCCAGCACTCAAAGCACTACACTATTCTGGTTCTACAATTGCTAGTAGTCACAGTGAGTTAACAGTAATTTCACCATGTGAGGCTGAAGTGAGGGAAAAATTGTGTATACTTATATGCTAAAATGCTGGAGGACAAAATGGGTGCATATCTACAAGCATGTATGTGAGATCTCAGCTCTCATCAGATACCAATGCAGAGGGAAATTCAAAAACTTCCTTTGCCATTTTTATGATGGTGATTACCTCTTCCACTGCAATTTCTGAGTTTGCCAAATAATAGCTTCTTAGAGAGCTCTTTTATTGGAAGAAAGGATGAGAGAGTAAATAAGAGAGAAAGAAACTTTCTTTAATTTAGAAGGCAACTTTTTTAATTTGGGAGATCAAAGACAAAGGATTCTTGCACTTTTAATCATTGAATGGAAAAGAAATTTCAGCACATGCATAAATGACCTTTATTAATTGCCTTCATATTTGGAATCCGTTGGGACTTTTCCAAGACCTAAGTGACAAGCTATTTACATTCCGACAACAGCAATGTCCCTCTGTGCATCTGGTCACATTGCTTTTCCTTATTAATGTACAGAAACCAAAAGGTTGTAACTTTACCATTAGTACTGTGTGTCACCACCTGTGGAAAACAATTTTAGCTATCAGAAAATAATTATAAATGAAGCCCAGTTAATTATACAAGACAATCACAGCTGCCCTAATTAAAGCTCAGTTCAATAAAACTTGCCTTGGATTTTTTTTTTCAAAAGAGAAGCATGGATCTAGTAGAAGCTTTCTATGTAAACAAGTAATGAGCCTGAAGTTGCTGAAGGTATCTGATTAACAGAATTATTCAAAAGCCATTCCTGTCACCTTGATTCATACTATACTTCTGCCTTCTTGACCTAAAGATTTTCCAATCTAAATCCTGGAGCAAATAAAAATTTGGTATCACATAGATTATTTCTTTGCCTACAATGATATCAGAGAAAGGTTCAAGGATGAAAAGAGAGAATAGACCTTCCACCCATCATTATTCCATGCAGATGGACTCCCCTTTTCAACACTGTGCTAAGTCCTAATTAATTACATATAATACCCACACACCATTCAGAGTAAGCTGTATTTTATCTCAGTAATATATGGAAAGCACATCATTCAAAAATGATGTGGCAAGTTCATAGGATCAAAAACAACGTATATCTCTATCATCTATCTATCTAATACCTTGAAAGAAGGGCTAGGATTGGCTATGTAATTTTTTAAGTTAAAAAAAACACAGTATTTTCATCCCAGTAAAATTCATTTGGAAATAATGATAAATTGTCCCTTTTTAAAGAGGATAACACATGTGAGATATATTTGAATATCTGTTTTCTCAGGAAGGAAGGAATGAAGGAGACAGATTGACCAGAATTAATTGCCTTCTTTTTTATGGATTATAGAGAAAAGTCAAACATCATGTTTCAACCTCTGCATGATCAGTGTCATTAATACTCATATATATTATTGATGTTCTGTTCACAAATTAACTGCCACTGAGCAGGGATAATTGCTTGGGACTTTGATAGATTCAAGAAGGGGTGGAGACCAGAAAGTACATTTGGATCTTCTTATGCTTCTCTAGATGATATGTAACTATTGTAGATCAGCATGGATTTATGACACCCAATTGTTTAGCAGAACAATTGTACTTCTGAAATAGAGGAAGGAGACTGGGATAGCTAGAAATTTTTATGGAATCCATTTTAGTCTGATTTTAGGCTAGAGGGTGATGCTAAAACAGCCTTAGTTGTTTAGACTGATGACTTACTCCAGATGAAAGATCAGAAGAGTGCTATCCTGTTGATTCTTCTGGATCTTTCAGCAGCTTTTGATATAGTTGATTGTGGTATCTTACTGGATGGCTTCCACCCGAAAGGAACATGAGGTACTGTGTTAACAGTGGTTCTGCTCCTTTCTGCAGAGTCAGTTCCAGAGAGTCATCCTATTTAATATCTATGTGAAACCACTGGGTGAGATAATTAGGAATTTTGGAGTTGGGTATGGTGCTAGAGGGGGCCCCTGGTGGCACAGTGTGTTAAAGCGCTGAGCTGCTGAACTTGCGGACCAAAAGGTCCCAGGTTCAAATCCCAGGAGCGCAATGAACGCCTGCTGTTATTCCCAGCTCCTGCCAACCTAGCAGTTCAAAAACATGCAAATGTGAGTAGACCAATAGGTACTGCTCCGGCGGGAAGGTAACAGTGCTCCATGCAGTCATGCCGCCCACATGACCTTGGAGGTGTCTATGGACAACGCCGGCTCTTCGGCTTAGAAATGGAGATGACCACCAACCCCCAGAGTTAGACATGACTGGACTTAACGTCAGGGGAAACCTTTACCTTTACCTTATGGTGCTAGATCTTGGAAGCTAAGTAGGATCAGTCATAGTTAGTACTTGGATAGGAGACCACCAACAAATACCAGGGAGCTCATGATACCTACGGAAATCACTGCATCTTCAGGACAAAGCCCCACAGTGGACATCACACAATGTTGTGTGACTTCCAGCAGAAGCCCCACCTCCCAACCAGAGTGAAGGCATCACCAGGCACCTTCCCCCCAACACAGGAGGCTTCCTGTGTTGTGGGTCTCCAGGAGGGCAATGATTTCCCCATGTGGTGAGGAAAGTGTCATCAAGAAGGAGTTGCATGCAGGGTGATGGATTCACCCTACTGCATCTATTTTTTCTTGTGGAGGCCAGGCAAAGTGGAACACTTCACCTGGCCTTTCTGATGAGGCCCTAGGCCCTGTAGACTACATTTCAGTGTATTTCTTGCCTAAGAAAACACTGTATGATCCATCAAGTTGCTGTAAGTCACACACAAAAAATCAGCAAGCTCTGTTTCTCCCTATCATCAAAATTAGTAGGGTCTTTGCAGTTGTTGGGCCAGTGCCTGGGTGCAGTCATGAAGTGGATGAGGGAAATTAAATTAAAGCTGAATGCCAAAAATATGAAAGCTGTGTGGATTGGTGCTTCTCAACTCCATTTACTGGCTAAAGAGACTGTCCTGGACGATATTGCACTCCATTTGAAGGCTTCTTAGGTATATAGATTGGGAACATTCTTGGATCCATCTTTGTCACTGGAAGCCCAAGTGGACTTGGTGGCTTAGATTTTGTGGGGGCAGCTTTGAATGGTCCATCAGACATAGCCTTTTCTAGACAGAGGTAACCTAGTCACAGTAGGTTAGGAATTTACTATATTGCATATGGGCAGCCTTTGAAAATGACTGGAAGCCACAGCTGGTTCAATAACACAGACCAAGCAACAGCAATATTTGAAGATGTTCCACTAGGAAGCTCAAAACATTGTGTAGGACATGGAAGCCTTCTCAACTATTGCACCCCGTTTATGAAATATTATTCTCATGCAGACAGGACTGGAGCCAACACTGGTTTCATTGTGTTGACAGGTGAAGCATGGCTGTATACAAAAGCCTTTAGAAACCAACTGATATTTTTCAAAATGTTTATGTGCATTGTTTTAAAGCATGTTTAAATTATGTTTATTACTTTTTATCTATTTAAATTGTTCTTGCTGTTTTAAATACAGTAGAGTCTCACTTATCCAAACCTTGCTTATCCAAGCCATTTTTGTAATCAATGTTTTCAATATATCGTGATATTTTGGTGCTAAATTTGTAAATACAGTAGTTACAACATAACATCACTGTGTATTGAACTGCTTTTTCTGTCAAATTTGTTGTAAAACATGATATTTTGGTGCTTAATTTGTAAAATCATAACCTAACCTAACATAACCTAACATCATAACCTTGATGTTTAATAGGCTTTTCCTTAATCCCTCCTTATTATCCAAGATATTTGCTTATCCAAGCTTCTGCCGGCCTGTTTAGCTTGGATAAGTGAGACTCTACTGTAGTTTGAATTAGGTTACCTCTTCTCCACCTTGAGATTTCATGATATAATGGATGAACAAATTATTTAATAAAATATGTAATAAATACAGTACAACCCCTATATCCATGGGGTTCACATTCTAAGACATTCCCTACCCCCACATACCTAAAACTGTGCAAAATAGCAGATCCTATATTTTGATGACACTTTGGCAAGAAGCATACCATGGAATCACACTGAAAGACCTAGAGAAGCCCACAAACACTTTCAGGGAGAAAGTACTTTCTTCCAGCTAAATCTAAGCTCCAAAAATTATATTTACAGCAGTCAGAATTATTTACTGTGACAAACAGAATCTAAGTGTGTGTGTGTATGTCTCTGTGTGGGTGTGCATTATTGACTGGCAGTCCTTGTTCTTAACCTGATTAGTAATTAAACCTGGAAAATTTAATTAGTTTTCAAGTTTTCCCCTAATTAATTACTAATTGGCATAGTCTCTGCTCTTCTTTACACTGCTTGTGATATCCTCAGGCAGAACTACATCTTGATGTCCTTGAGCATGGCTGTGCCAATGATTGGTAACCAAGCAGAGTTCTCCCCACAGCTATCCAAAGGGAAAATGGAAGACTTAATCATACTGTGCCCCACTCTAAGATGTTGGATTCACTGAGCCCTTTTTCCTTACCCAGATTCCCTCCAGAATACTCACCTCCTTCAACGTTTACATACCCAGCATTTGTCTCTAGTTCTATCATTGGGCACCATTTCATTACTCACACCTTGAGAGTCTTTAGTACAAAAGAGTTGTAATCAACTGTCTGTGAGCTGTTTCATACTAACTGCTTGTTCGCAGTGGTTCTCAACCTTGGGTCCCCAGATGTTTTTGGCCTTCAACTCCCTGAAATCCGAACAGTTGGTAAACTGCCTAGGATTTCTGGGAGTTATACGCCAAAAACATCTGAGGACCCCAGGTTGAGAAGCACTGTGCAAGAGAAATAGGGTTTTTCATAGTTTTGTGCTACAGAGATTCTTATGTTTTCTTTCACACTTATTTGTTATTTATTTTGTTTACAGTATTTATATTCCCCCTTCTCACCCCGAAGGGGATGCAAGGTAGATTACAAGGCACATATATATGGCAAACATTCAATGCCATTTTTAGACGTACAACATATAGACAGACACAGAGGCGATTTAACATTTTTCCAGGTTCTGGTCCACTGTGACACTGAGTCCTTTGATGGTAGTACTTCCTCATTCCTTTCTGCATGCTGCTGGCAGTTTTTATGGTGTCACAAATGTAAGTTAAATTAGCCTCCCTGCATAAGCAGTACCTAGAATTTTCTACTCAACAGATGCAACTATTTTCCAAGCTGCTTAGGTGGGCAGTGAGCTAGGCTATTAATGGCCAGGAGCTCAATCCGACCCAGGCTTCAATCCCATGATCTCTTGGTCTGTAGTGATTTATTCTAACTTTCTACTAACTAGCTTTGCCACAGCCCAGACACTTAAGACTTTATCCGCAATGCTGCTATCTCATGCCATTTGTGAAATCAAGGACAGTGACAATTCACCTGCATAGTGACCCTCATTATCACACTACTGCAAGCATCACAGACAACAGTGATCTCACTGTGTGAGGTCTCACACAGTGAGAACCATAATTCCAACCTCCTGCTATGCTACTTTTTCTTGGGTTTTTAAAAAGCCTTCGAAGATACTTCACAATGAAAGTAAAAAAATAATTAAAAATAAATAAGTCTTTCCTTTAACATCAAGGGGATAGTAGAAAAGGAAAACAATCCTGACCCTGGTGTCACTGACATGCTACTGCAGAAGTGTCTGGGATCATTATACCAGGTATGTTAGAGCACTGTGTCACAATAAGAGTCTGTTGATAGGTTCTGCCTCGCAACAGAAGGAAATAGCTTTGTTACGGGAAGATGGCAGAGAAGCAATGACATCATATGACTGTCTTGCTTCTATGCCAATTTGCCATCTCTGTGCAAGAATGTCCTTAAGTTTCACCCCATGGTTACAACAAACATTTATATGTTGTCCCACAGTATGAGCTGTTTCAGGTGCTTGTTGATATGTCTGTATTACCTTCCCTCTGTATATCCTCATGTATTTGGTTATGGCTCTGGAAGATGTCCTTGCTTTCCCTGGCCCCATATATCCCACACTTTTTAATGGCATTATCATTATTGTGCATTCGTGCTCCTAGATCTCTAAGGGTGATAGCAATACTCTTTTGCATAAAGATTTAATTTCACTTTTGCTCTTATGATGATACAGAGATTGCCACAAACTGGTGAGGTTTGAAAAAGCTTTCTCTTAAATCTTGGTCAAAATTGTAGTTTGGTCAGTGGTTATTTTAGAGACACTGATTCATCAACTAAGACTACCTTATGGAAACAATCAGACATGTTGGAGGCTACAGTCTCCTTTCATCCCATTTGTTTGCTGTCTCCCTATGCTTTTCAGCCTAAATGCATAAAGTTCTGGAAGAATTTATTTTAGAAAGAAAAAGTTTTGCTCTTGGCAATTGCAAGGATCAACATGATGAACTTTTGTCTGCTTGCCTTCTTTGTTGAAGTGAAAATACATTCACCATCTAATTGAATACCTTGGGTATTGCATTTATCTCAGTGATGCAATGTTTTCTTCTTTCCTTTGTTCTGTTTATGTTTTGTATATTTTCAAAAGAAACCGTTGCTTCAAAATAAAATAAACAGATTTTTTTTTACTAATACTTAGTATGATCCTAAAATAACTTACCAAACTTTCTAACACAGCCTGGACCATGCAGCTAGCCAGACAAAGAAAAATGGAATTTATTTTATATACCAAAAGTATCCCTCTGAGGTCCGGGCTGAAAGTCACTGATCAATCAGTTGCCTTGGAGAGTTTCAATATACATCCTTCTGGTAATTGCTAGGAGTCTGACTCAGCCTACAATGTGACAAGAAATGCAAATAGGGGGCTCCAATCACCTGTTTGTATGCTTGCTCAGATACATTTTCAGTGAGGAAAACTGAATTTGTTAGGCTTACAACTAAAGACAAACATGGTGCAAACATCGGTGGGTGAGTAACTGACTAAAACGAGTTGTTGTTAACTGTAGGTCAAGTCAACATTGACTTATGATAACTTATAGAAAGCGAGACCTCCAAGTTGCTCTATCTTCACCAGCCCTGCTCAGGTCTTGCAGACTGAAGGGTGTGGCTTCCTTCATTCAGTCTATCCATCTGGAATGTGGCCTTCCCTTTTTTCCACTCCCTTCTCCTTTGCCAATCTATTGTTTTTGCTAATGAGTCATATCTTCTCATGATATGTCCAAACTATTAAGGTCTTGGTTTAGCTTCCAGCAGTGAGAAGAGTTCAGGCTTGATTGGTTTTTGGAAAGCAATAATCCACTATTACAATACTGAAGTAATCACAAACATATATTTGTTTCAACAACTTGTAAAAGGTACGACAAAAATAGTATACAATGAAACATAAGTTTGTTATATTGACAATACTGATTACTGTTTCTTTCTTGTAGAAGGGAATTTTCAACAAGGGTTACTTTAAACAGATTTCCTCTTTAAAGTTCACAATGGTAATTTCTTTCTCTTTCTTTCTTATAAAGGAAATTTCAACAAAAGTCTCTATAAACAAATATTCCTCTATGTTTCCTTGTAGAGAACTTCCACAACCGGTTTCAACCTTGACCAAGTCTTCTTCAGGTGGAAAGTTTCTAATATTCACACATTCAAGTTATAATAAAGTAGACCTAAAAGGAATGAACAGTAGTGATTGAAAAGTAGTTTCTTAATAGCAGTTTCTTGATATCAAACAGACTCCCACAGCTTCAATATACGAATCATAAATTACAAGTATAAAGACAAAATTACTCACACGAAGTTTTCCTGAGTTCTCCTGAGGAGCAGAGTAGGGACATGCCCATTGCATTCACCATCATGATCTTGGTGGTCCTGCCTTCCCCCATCGCCATAGTGGGATAATTAACTGCAATGAAAAAGCTGGGTGAATGTGTATAAGTTTTCTCAGTGTTTGGTCATTTTAAACATGATAGGAAAGAAGAATGAAGACATTCATGGAAAATTAAAGTGAATTAGAGAGGATCTATAAGATAATTCCTACTTTACAATTCTCCTCACAGGACAGTTGGGCCAATAACACTTACGGTACTAGTTTTTGCTTGAATCTGTTTACATCAATAGCCATGACCAATGAACATGTCAGAAAACTCCACAGAGTTTTGTGACACCCACAGTCAATGTATAATAGGTCGATCACAAGGCAGCTACATTATCCTTACTCAATGAGAAAGAAATGAGGTGCTTCCATGGGTAGAGAGTAGTTAAGTTCAAGGTTGTGTTGATGTTACAGTTTTCAATGGTACTTGATAGTGTATTTCAATAACTGTTGCTTCCTCTTAACTGTGGTTGTGATTTTTGAGTATTTAGGTGAAGATGCAGAGGTCACAAAGTGCATGCTTTTAGCACAAAAAGTGGCTGTAATAAGAAGTTATCCACATCATTTCCAATGCTTTTCTGCTCTCAAGTCAGGAATTAACTACTAGTGATTATTATGTATAGGTGTCAAAAGGACCATTTGCAAAATGATGGGTCACAGCACTTTCCTGATTTTTTTTAAGGAAACCGAGTTTAAAATAAAAACACAGGAAAAATTCATTCTACTTGAGAAAATAAAAGAAGCAATAACATGTATTCAGAAAATACAATTGCTAACTTTTTTGCAGTCTGAAAATCATTCTATAAAATATAAAGGTAAAACATTTTGGTGACTATTTTTGACACTTTTAGGTTACAATAGTAAGTAGTGTTTTGATTACAAATATATAGCGCAAAAAAACAGTTTTGCATGAGAAGTAAGTAGTCTCAGCTTTGCATGAGAAGTAAGTAATCCAGTCTAGTACTTATCAAGTGAAGTATTAGAAATCAGGCTTCTTAACGCACAAGTTCCCTTGGCTTGGTATGGTAGCTGTAGCTGATGCTACAAGAAGTACATTATGTACAGATTGCACATTAAGCACATTGTACACAAAGGGAAATAGATCCAAGAAGTGTGGGATGTAGTGGATTGAGTGTTGGACTATAATTCTGGAAATCAGGGTTTGACCCCCTGCATGGCCATAGAAACCCATGTTGTGAACTTGGGTGAGTCACACACAGATCGAGAAAACAGCATGATACGTTCACCTTAGGGTTGTCATAAGTTGAAATAACTTGAAAGTAAGTAAAGGTAAAGGTTTTCCCCTGACGTTAAGTCCAGTGGTGATCGACTCTGGGGGTTAGTGCTCATCTCCATTTCTAAGCCGAAGAACCAGCGTTGTCCGTAGACACCTCCAAGGTCATGTGGCCGGCATGATTTCATGGAGCGCCGTTACCTTCCCGCTGGAGCGGTACCTATTGATCTACTCACATTTGCATGCTTTTGAACTGCTAGGTTGGCAGGAGCTGGGGCTAACAGCGGGCGTTCATTCCACTCCCAGAATTTGAACCTGGGACCTTTTGGTCCGCAAGTTCAGCAGCTCAGCGCTTTAACGCACTGTGCCACCAGGTGCCCCGAAAGTACCCAATAACAAACAACAAGAAAATGTACCTTTGACACAACATCAGAAAATGTTTTTCTTGTCTTGAGAAGAAAGCTTACTAGAGTCCATGAAATATAAACTCACTCTGGGTAGCTCTTTGCAGACTCTAGATAAGTCTTGGCTTTCATGACTTCATCTTGGATCACATTCACATTAAAGCCTTCTGCTCATCCATGCATACATAAAGCAAACTATTTGAGATTATGGAATTGATAGTAAGAAGAGAGTGAGAGAACAGACACAAAAGGTGGCAGTGCTTATCACTCAACTGAAATGGAGCTAACCGGCAATAGGAGATGTGCACTTCAGCCATGACCAAGTACTTTACAGTAGATAATTTAGCACACTTATTCTTTCTAATCTCATCTCAACATTTTCAGCAATGGAAACTAGGAAAGCATATTTTGGGCAGGACGTATCAAATTTATTAGTGTTGAGTGTACTGATACTTGAGTGTATCAATGCAATTGCAGGAAAAGCAATTTGCAAAACCCAAAGCATTCAAATTCTGAAAGCAAAATATGAAAAGAAAGTACTGGAAGAGTGAGGTTGAAAAAATTCAGCAATTTCCTAGAATGAAAATCTGGGCTACGATCCAGAATATTGCTTAACAGCAGAAAAACTACGTCTGCATGGATTTTCATCTTTCATGCCACTTTAGTACTATATCTTGTAGTCACATAGTCAAAGTCAGTGCAACAATTCTTTGTCATTTAATGTCTTGTTCCTCCCTCACATGGTTGAGACAAGCTGAACTTCAGGAATCAAAACTCTAAATTTTGCGTCTTGTCTTAACTTGCAGTGGGATGTCAAAAGGGTCATGACACTTGGAAGGGATTAACTTTGCCTTGGTACTGACTACCTGAAGAAGCTACCAAACTTTGATAGAAGAGTTTGCTGTTTTCAAATAAACATTGCTATTAAATTGAATACATATACAGTAATATAATTACATGTTTATGGAGCAATGTTCAACACAAGCTATAATGGGAAATAGTGATAACCATACAACATGACCTGACACTGGAGAAAAGGTATGCCAGAAATGGCAACATGCACTAGTTTTGGGAATTTACCCCAGGCAACTCTGTATCTTATATATACACCTCACCAGTCAAAATTTATATGTATAACTACTAACTTGAATATTTAATGTGTACCTTTATTTCCACAGAAATAACACAGGACTGAAGGAATATTCTGCGCATAGGGAGAATATCATTTAGTTCATATATCTATACACATAATAAAAGTGAAAATCTGTATGTATGTATGTGACCCAGGTGTCCACTCACACAGACAGCCTCCAGTCTCCACAAACAGGCTATAGTTCCCAATGCTGAGGAGCCAGCAAATCATTTCCTCCCAGAACATTGCAGGTTACAGTGAGCACATCCGAACGTTCTTTTCACTCTCCATTTGCATGACCATGCCCACTGCCTCTCCCTTAACCCTTTCCTAGCCTTTCCTATGGCACACAGCAAACAGAGGAATTTATCAGCAACTGGACATATTAGAGAGGTTTGGGAGGAATTCAACATGATTTATAGGAGTTGTAGGGATTGGGATGTATATAGTACACCTGCAATCTAGGAGCACTCTGAACCCCACCAACGATGGACCTGGAACTAACTTGCCACACAGACCCAACATAGCCAAATTTGCATACTGACAGGGTTTGGGGGTGATTGATCTTGACATCCAGGAGTTATAGTTCACCTGTTTTCAGAGAACACTGAGCCCATCTGATGATGGATCTGGACCAAATTTGACTCACAAATTCAACATGGCCAACTGGGAATATTGATGGAGTTTTGGGAGGGTTGACCAAAGATTTTGGGGAATTGTAGTTCACCCACATCTTTATGCATTTTCTAATGGGAGCATTCATAAAAGACCAAAGCAAAGACCGAGTTTTTTCTAAGAAATAATGTAACATATGACCAAACTGATATTTCCTAACATCCAAAAACAAACAAAGCCCTTTTCAAATAACTCGGGCAATGTCAGGTACCCAAGCTAGTATAGATATAAACTTAACCTTTTAAATTATACTGTAATCATTTTTTTAATTTGTAAGCTGCCTTGAAACTGTATAAATACAGTTAATAATAACTTTCCAAATCTGGATCAATATATACCCAAAAAAAGCACAGACATCCTTTGATATATGTATTTCTCATGGTTTTGTAAAGCATTTCTCAGAACAAAAATTCTGCACCAAAATATTTGTATATTGAAGGAAAGTGTGTACAGAAAAATGTATTGTTCAGACAAAACAAATTGATAAAAAACATTGTAATGTAGAAAACTGCTTCACATTTCTGCAGATTAGGCAAGCAGATATTAGGGGTCTGTGAATTCTCCTGTCAATTGTTGGTATTGAAATAAGACAGAATGAACTAAAGGCTGGAAGAATGAGAAACTGAGAAACCAACATTGAGAGATTTGCCCATCTCTGCAGCAGAGAGCCTTCATTAGTGGGTGTTTTTCTAATCTCTTCATGGTAAGGTGATCTCTCACAAACAGAAAGAAAAGAGCTGTTAATTAGAAAGAAAATAAGTCATGACTCCTGAAAGAGACAGTAAGAGAATAAAGGGAGAATGTGTGTACTTGTGTGTGAGAGAGAAAAGAAAGCATTGCATAGTCACCATGCTGCTGATTTTGCTCCCAATCCTCCCTGTGGCAGGATTGTCACAAGTTGCATGGCCAAGGCACATCAACTATATATCACTTCTTGATTAATCCCATGCTCTCCATGACTTTTTTCTGGGTTGAAGAGGTTGTACTGAGCTGCAACACTGATTGCCACAAGTTTAGTTTCATAACAACTGCACAGACATCCTTAAAATCTCTCTCTCTCTCTCCCCCCCCCCCCCCGTTGTATGGGGAATATTGTATAATTTTATTTTTTCAAACAAAAAGTCTTTAGGAGTCTTTGCTTAGGAGAAGGAAAGACAAAGTGGCCTTTCAACATCAAGGCTGAAAGCTAGGCAAAATTATTTCAGCTCATTCTTTTTTCTAAAGGTAAAAGGTAAAGGTTTCCCCCTGACATTAAGTCTAGTCATGTCTGACTCTGGGGGTTGGTGCTCATCTCCATTTCTAAACTGAAGAGTCGGCATTGTCCATAGACCCCTCCAAGGTCATGTGGCCGGCATGACTGCATGGAGCGCCGTTACCTTCCTGCCGGAGCAGTACCTATTGATCTACTCACATTGGCATGTTTTCGAACTGCTAGGTTGGCAGAAGCTGGGGCTAACAGCAGGAGCTCACCTCGCTCCCTGGATTCAAACTGCTGACCTTTCCATCAGCAATTTCAGCAGCTCAGCAGTTTAGCCTGCTGCACCCCAAAACTCCACAACAGCATGGCAAATGTGGTTCTTTTGGTCCCTATAATCCTGAGGAGAAAATCTGTGTTGTGGCTCAGCCTTTGCCTTTGTGTGATTCTGATGTGCCTTTGCATGACTCTGATGAAGATTCTGGGTTATATGTGCAAAAGTTGTTGTGACGGTCACACAGTGTTTTACTGTTTTGAGTATGATATCGGTTTTTAAGTGTGTTTTACGATTGTTGGTTTTTACTATATTTTGTATTATATGTGGCAGTAATCTTGCCATTATGTAAGACCGCTCTAGGTCCCCTTGGGGGAGAAAAGCGGTATATAAAATAAATTAAATAAATAAATAATGATGGGATTCAGGATAAATTCGAGGATGACTCTGATGCTGGGAATTATAGGAGTTTTCCAGCTGTGAGAAATGAAGAGCAGGGTGTTGTTCCCATGGGAATATATCATGATGTTGTTTCTAACAAGGAATTTCAGGTGCAGGGAGTAGAAAGGGAGGATAGCGCTTTGCCGCCTGATAATGAGCTCAGAGGCCTTGACTCTGGGGATCTCGATTGGGCTACGAGACTGGAATTTAGAGGGTTGAGGAGAAGCCTTCGCATAGCCAATAAACGAGAGTTCAAAGGGCAAAGGAACGCCTTTATGACATGCTTTTAAAACAGTCTGTTTGCAGAGAGCTCTCTGTCAATGCAACTCCATCACTTGATCTAGAAGCAAGTCTGCTTTCCTGTGCCAAGTTTGCTTTCCTGTAACATCTTGTGGATATATTCTGCTTGTTGGGACTTTTGGCTTCCATGAAAAGGACCTTGTTTTATGCTCTATGTTTCTATGGACTTATTGCTTACAGCCTTGGTTTTGTACCTTTCTTTTGGAACTGAACTCTTTCCCTTTTATGAACTATCTTTCACCTATCTATATCTATATCTATATCTATAATAAAAGTGAATGTTTGTATGCGAGTATGTATCAGCATTTTGATTGGCCTGGCGGAATATGTATCAGCGTTTTGATTGGCCTGGCGGAATATGTATCAGCGTTTTGATTGGCCTGGCAGAATATGTGCTCGCGTTTTGATTGGCCGGTCGGAATATTGGCCAGCTTTCTGATTGGCCTCCACTTTCACAGGCCACTGGGACTGCTGAGGCAAAATCTACTACCAACTGGCTTCGTTCGGCCTACTTATCTCCTCAGAACGACGCTAGCTTTGGGACAGTTAACAGCCTCGGCCTACACTTTGGTAATCCAAAACACCACTGGGACTATCAGGAAGGCCGGAGCTGGATCAAACTTGACACACATCACCCCTACAACCCACGAACCCACTGACAACGGATCTGGACCACATAGACCCAACATGCCCAACTGTCATAATGATAATAAAAAACTTTGGTTCTAAGAATTACAGTTCACTCACACATTCACAGCATTCTGCATCCAACTAATGATGGAAATTAATTATGTTTTAATGCTTCCTTTTCAACAATGGTTGCGGGTATGTTTATGAAAACTTCTACCCCCTTACCTCACCTCCTTCAGCGCTTCTACTGACATGTCTGGGCTGGGCCTTTGCAGGCTGCTAGGCCCTGCTAGGCCGCAAAGGAGGGGGCCATCTTGCCTCTTCAAAATTGCTCCAAAGAAGACAGGTTTTTCCTGGCTCATTGGGACACAGTACTATTCACAGCAGACTAAAGAGAAAATAATGACTATCTTTTTATTCTTTCCTTTTAAGGATCGTTTACCCCCCCCCCCAGTTTTTACTGAGACAAAAAACTACCACAGAGCAGGCTTTGGCCTACTCACTCTAACAGGCTTGACATATACAGTCCCCATGGCCTACTATACACCCGGGCCACTGTTTGGAGTGGGATGGACCATGGATGATGGACTTGCATATGGGAGTTGTAGTTCACCTGCCCCCACTGAACCCTGCTATTTCTTATTTATACTACTATTGCTTGACATTACTTTTATGTTTTATTTATATGGTGGATGTTAGCACGTGGCTTAATGACCTTGCAAGCCACTTTGGGTCCATTGCAGAAAGGCGGGGGGAGAAATATCAGAATTAAATAAATACATAAATAAATAAATGTCTCAATGGTATGTATGGTTGGAATGACCTTCTGTCGGGAGGGCTTGAATGGTCTCTTCCTTTGTGGCAGATGGGGCTGGACTGGATGACCTTCAGAGACCCCTTTCAAATCTAGGACTCTATCTATCTCCCAATCGTATTTGTGACTGGATGGCCATCTGTCAGGAGGGCTTGGATGGTGTCTTCCTCTATGGCAGAAGGGGGTTCAACTAGATGGGCACCCCTTCTAACTCTAGGATTGTATGGAAGCCTTTAAACCAGGCACGGGCCAACTTGGGCCCTCCAGGTGTTTTGGACTCCAACTCCCACAATTCCAGAGAGCCTACCCCATGATGCGTTTTATGTCCTGGTGCCGTTTGCAGGATGATGGACCATGGGTGATGGGATATGTAGTACTTTCAATCGCTACGATTCCCACAGACCACTGCAATGCCCACCAGTGATGGAACTGGACCAAACTTGGCACACAGATGGGACATGCAGTACCTTCACTCGCTTCTTGAGACCACAGCAACTGCTACATATGACAGAACTGAACCAAATCTGGTATATATATCCCAAATGACACACTTTATATGTTGCAGCAGTTTGGGGGAGGATGGACCAAGGACGATGGGATTTGCAGTACCTTCATCCAATTCACCTCCCACAGGCCGCTGTGATTCCCATGAATGACAAAACTGTACCAAACTTGATACAAAGGTGCAATGTGGCCCCCTTTACGTCCTGATCTGGTTTGATGCAGGATGGACCTTGGATGATGGGATTTGCAGTACCCTTATCCGATTCACCTCCCACGGACCACTGTGATACCCATGAAAGACGAAACTGTACCTTACTTGGCAACAGGTGCAATGTCACACAATTTATGTCCTGGTGTGGTTTGCAGGAGAATGCACCAAGGATGATGGGATTTCCAGTACCTTCATCCAATTCAACTCCCACAGACCACTGTGATGCCCATGAATGATGAAACTGTACCAAACTTGACATATAGGTGCAATGTGGCCCACTTTACATCCTCCTATCATTTGAGGGAGCAACAGACCATGGATGATGGGATTGACAGTACCTTCACTCACTTCCCCTGACCACTGCGACCCTCACCAATGTCTGATCAAAACCAAACTTGACACATCGAGTCCCCATGACCTGCATTACATCCTGAAGCTGTTTGGAGGGGGATCGACCATGGACTTGCATATGGGAGTTGTAGTTCACCCGTACCAACTAAAGCCAACTGACACTGGATCGAGACTAAACTTGGAACAAAGGCAAACAATTCAGTTCTCAAATAACCCGGGCACCGCCGGGTCCCCAAGCTAGTATATAATAAAAGTGAATGTTTGAATGGGCCCATTCATAATATCCAAAACAACTCAATGCCCGCTACTAATCACCCGGGCACCGCCTGGTCCCCAAGCTAGTTCTAAATAAACTACAAAAGACTACTTCCTGTGTGTGGCTTGGTGTCTTTAGCAAGGTGAAGCTAACCTGAGGTGCGACAATCTGGAAAACTGGGGAGAGTTCAGAAGGGATATTTAACCTGAACATTTGAAATTACAATCCTTTAAGATATTAATAAGATTTACAAAGATCTTTTTTTATATATTTCCTTCCATTTTGTCCCATAGTTGAGATCTAGCAATTGATTATTTTTGTTTGCAATCCAGATCCCTAAGTATTTCATTTTTTTCACTATTTCCAAGCCCGACAACTCTTTCAGCTCCCTTTGACTTCTTATAGACATATTTTTTGTGTTTTCTTTTTGTTTAATTGGAAACCTGCCGAATTCCCAAATTCCTCTATTTTTTTTAGCCAATCTTTTATCTTTTCTTTTGGGTTTTCAATTATGCAAATTACGTCGTCGGCAAATGCCCTGATCTTTAATTCTTGTTTGTCAAATTTGATGCCCCTTAAATTTTCGTCCCTTTGAATTGATTTTAACATAATCTCTAATGCAAAAATAAAAATTAACGGAGACAAGGGGCATCCTTGTCTCGTTCCTTTGGTTATTTCAAATTCCTTTGTTAATTGATTGTTCACTCTAACTTTTGCACTTTGCTGATTGTATATTGCATTAATTCCATTTTGAAATTGGATTCCTATGTCTAGTTCCTTTAATAATAATTTAAAGAAGTCCCAGTTAAGGTTGTCAAAGGCTTTTTCCGCGTCCACCGCTAAAAAGCCCACTTCTTTTTGATGATTTGCTTCGAAGTATTCTATGGAGTCTAATATTAATCTAACGTTATTTTTGGTACTGCGATTGGGAAGAAATCCCGTTTGGTCGTCCGAAATCCATTCTTTTAAAAATTTGGTAAATCTGTTGGCCAAAACTTCAGTGAAGATTTTATAATCAGTATTTAGTAATGAAATGGGGCGGTAGTTTGTCACATTACTTGGATCTGTTCCTACTTTATGTATTAAAATAATTTCCGCTTTTTTCCAAGTCTCTGGGATGACTTTTTTGGTTAAAGCTTTGTTCATTATTTTTTTCAAATAATGGGTTATTTCATCTTGTTGTATTTTATAGAAACCCGCCGTAAATCCATCAGGGCCTGGAGATTTATTAGCGTCTAAGGATTTGATGGCCGTTCTTATTTCGTTTTCTGAAATTTCGTTGTTTAAGTTTAATCTTTGTTCCTCTGTGATTTTTTGTAATTTTTGTTTACTTAAATATTCACCAATTAGATCTAGACTTATTTTATCCTTTTTATATAAATTACTATAAAAACTTTCAAATATCGTGTTTATCTCATAGTCTGTGTATATCTCTTTCCCATTTACTTTTATTTTTGTGATTTGTTGCTTATTTTTCTAAAAAAAAAAAGATCTAGAGAATTGGACGAACTTAAATATATCACTTATGGGGAGAATTGCGGTTATTAAAATGAACGTCCTGCCAAAATTGTTATATTTGTTTAGGAATATTCCAATTATCAGAGGGGCTAGGATATTTAAAGGTTGGAATAAAGAGCTATCAAAATTTATTTGGAAAAATAAAAAACCTCGAATAAAATACAGTACGATGATCACTCCACAGATGAGAGGAGGTTTTGGTCTACCTGACCTACAACTTTATCACAATGTGTGTGCATTGGAATGGGTAATTGATTGGGTTAAATTGGAAAATAAAAAAAATATTGACAATTGAAGGATTCAATCTGCGATGGGGATGGCATGGATATCTATGCTACGATAAAGTGAAAATTGATAAGAATTTTGGAAACCACTTCGTGAGATCATCTCTGATCAAAATATGGGCAAAATATAAAAGATATTTATATGTGAAAACTCCACTTTGGCTCTCCTCTCTAGAAGCAAACCAACGTAGATTACTTGGTTGGAATAATTGGCCGACATATAAAGAAATCATTTAAAAAACAAACCCAATGTCGGGAAATGCAAGCATTAAAGAATTAGAGGAAATCCAAAAAAGCTACAAGAATATATCCTGGTTTCAGTATCATCAAATAAAAGAAAGTTACAATAGAGATAAAGGAATCGGTTTCAATTTGGATAATAATTTTTGGGATAATTTACTCCAGAAAAACAAGAAATTAATAACGATTCTATATAATAAACTAATAGAATGGCATACAGAATCAGAAATAATCAAGGATTCAATGATAAAGTGGTCAAGAAATATAGGCAGATCTATAACTATGGCTGAATGGGAAAATATTTGGAATAAAAAAATAAAATACTGTTACTCAACTGATTTGAAAGAAAACTGGCTAAAAACCATCCATAGATGGTATTTAACCCCCCAAAAATTGGGATTAATGTATGAAAATAGAGACAATAAATGTTGGCGCTGCAAAGAACAAATAGGGTCATATTTCCATATATGGTGGAATTGTAAAAATATTAAAAGCTACTGGAAATCAATCCATTTAGAATGTAAGAAAATTTTAAAAATCGATTTGGAATATAAACCTGAATATTACCTGTTAGGGTTACTTGAAATGCAAAACCAAGATAAATTAGACTCTTCTAAGGAAAAAGAAAATAAGATAAAGATTTTTACATATGCAGTAACAGCTGCAAGATTAGTCATAGCTAAAAACTGGAAAAATCCCGAGAGCCCCACAGTAACAATGTGGTTGGAAAAATTATTAGACATAAAAAATATGGACAAATTAACTTATTTGATAAAAAGAAATACAGGAAAAGCAATGAAACAAACGGACTGGTCGGACTTGGAAGATTACCTGCAGGAAGAACTGAAAGGAAAATGAAATATAAGAATACGAAAGGAAGAAAGAAGAGTGGAAGTCCATCTCCCCCAACTCCCCTCCCATTTTAGATAGGGATCCAACCCGGGAGCTGATTTTCGACTCCCTTCCCCTTTCCCTAGGGTTTCCCTGTTTCTCTACCTTTCCAGAACCATACCCCTGTCCCACTCGAAACATCCCTTCACATCCCCAAACCCACGATAGGGCTATTCCCTTATTCCCCACCTCTCCCATGCCCATCTATCCTGATTTTTCCTACCCCATCCTTCCCTTTAGATAGATAAATGCAATAATGGAAGAAATTTCAATAAAGATTATATTTTTTAAAAAAAAGATTTACAAAGAAAACTTGTATAAAAGTCTTCAGCAACATTATTTCTTCACACAGTTTATGCTGCAGCACAGTTAATGCCGAGGCACATATTAATTGTCATACAAGAAAGCCTCTAAGTGGTGTTGAAACCTATTGACAAAATCCAATGTGTTTTAAGTTGGAAGCTTTTTTTTGTCTCCCTAGGGGACATTACTCCTAATTTAAAGCACAAGGAAGCATAGAAAACTTCATAAATGTGTCACTGCCTTGACTAGACTGAAGAGCACAGCTGCCAGTGCACAGTTTCTTGAATTCATAAACTACAAGCTGCATTATATAAACCTGTTTATTATAAGTGGCGGCCTCATTGGTGAGTTCATCTTCTAAACTATGATGTGAAAAATCCAGCTAATAAGTTGATAAAAAGATTAAGGTGGGGTAATAAAGGGCTTAATCAAGAAAGACAAATGTAACTCATTAAAAACTGGCATTCAGCAGATAATTTATGTGGCAATTCAAAAAACAATCTAAGCCTGTTTCTGATTGTGGATGTTAGTAGATATTTATTTTGGAGAAAATAACAGACTGGACCTCTACATCATGGAGTGACAAGTGTTTGACAGTTACCTGAAATGGAAACATTTTCAAGCAAAAGTTTCACAGTTTATGCCAAGCTGATACAAGAGGCATTACACAGACATACATTTAGGGCTGGTTTTGCACTGACAACAGCCATCATCACCTGATCTGTCATGGCTCAAAAACAACACCTGTTGTATAGACTTTTCCAGAGTATAGGAATGGGGGAAGGTGCAACTTTTGAGATGTTTCTTTGGTCCCCTGAAGCCTCTTTTCAGGTGAACCATAATTCAAGTTTTTGTCTGATTTTGTCAGCAAAAAATGCCTCTAGATGAGCAAACTACCATAAAAAGTGGCTGTTGTGTTCCCTGCACCCTTTACAATCTCCCCCATCTACAAAGAATAAAATAAAATAAAATAAAATCTCTCATGAGAGAGATTAAGAGTATTTGTTTTCTATACTATAAAATATGATGGGAAATTCCTCTCCAGTCTGCATCACTAATCCTTACAGATTGTGAAAAAGAAAGAAGCCAATGTTATATCTATACATTAAATTGCTATATAGCTTTATTATCGTATAACAACCAGATAAGCCCCCCTCAGAATTGATCTGACGACCTTCTGAATCCCAAAATCCCAACTCCTGCCGTCTGAGAGCAACCGATGACCTGTTAAGCATTCTGTTCAAATGGGGAAGCTTTAAATTATTTTCCTTGTCATGTCACCAAAGTCAAACGTGTCACCTGAAACATATTTTGCGGCTGTCACAACGCTGTGCCACTACAACACCATGTCAAAGAGAATAAAGCCAGCTGCATGGAAGAGGCTGCTATGAAAGCGCTCACATGAAAACTCATAGGGCATATGGATAAAAAGATAAACACTGCAATATGTGTCTCGGGAAGTGACAGGAGAGGTGTATAGTGCCGTGACTTGGCAGGCCGTTTCAACAAAGGTTACAAAAGAGTCAATGCCTTATGAAAGATAAAAGAACAGATGAGTGTCACATTTCAATCCTAAATTGTTTCACATTCTCTCTCTTCCTTGAGTACTTGTGTACTTCAGCTTGTCTGAGAAAGACAATCAGGTATTGTGTAAGCTAATTAGAAACCACAATTAGCATGTGCTAAATGGTCCAAACTTTCTGTGCCGTGTAAACATTGTGCTATTCCCTTTTGGTTTCTAATTCATCTCACGTGGTAGTGTTTGTAGCAGTGGTGGGAATCATGTGACCTTACAGATGTGGTTGGACTGCAGCACACAACATTCCTCAACCCTTGGCTAGGCTGGCTGGAACTGCAACTAGTCAACATCTGCAGGACTAGATAATTCCCATCCCTGGGTCAGAGGGATGACCTAGGACTGGAAAATCCACTTTCCTGCTAAGCCATATAATGTTCTGCAAAGCTTTAGTTCAGTCATTTTTTCTATCCTTCTAACAGTCCTGGGGAGAGAGGGTGGTCTATAAATAAAGTTTTTTATTTATTTATTGGTCCCTATCTGCCTCATAGACTTGTTATGGAGATGCAAGTACGGAAATAGAACTATAGATGACACCCCATTTCCTAGACTTAGGTCAGGACAATAATGGATAATGATTTTAAAACATTTAGGACTTCTAGTAAAACAATAATTTGAAGAATAAAGGAATTCATTCTCTTCTCCTATGAAGAGAGTTGACCTTTGCTTCATAATTGAATGCTCTTCTTCAGACTCATGATAAGGCTGTTTCTTACTTCCATGGTACTCAAGGGCAGTCAGAATAAGGAAAGGTATAGCCAAACTGTGGCAGGGTAGTTGTAGCTGCCCCCGAGCCTCCCAAGCTGCTGTTATGCATTGGGGTAAGATTCCATGTCGAAGGAGGTACTGAATATCTCCACTCAGGGTATGAGAAAATAGAGATAGTATGTCACAATAGAATGCCAACCCAAATGTCCAACATTATGTTAAATAAGAAAGGAAACAATATTTCACTTACATATATATTCAGTGAATTTGTATCCCAGCTTTCCTCCAAGGAGATCAACATGCCCCACCCCCACCCCCCATTTATATCGTCACAACAGTCCATGAGATATGTTAGGCTAAGAAACAGTTACTGGCTCAAGATCACTCAGTGAGTTTCTGGGAACATTTGACTTAGAGCTTCCTCACCTTAAACCAGTGGTTCTCAACCTGTGAATTCGCAGGTATTTTGGCCTACAACTCCCAGAAATCCCAGCCAGTTTCCCAGCTGTTAGGATTTTTAGGAGTTGAAGCCCAAAACATCTGGGAACCCACAGGTTGAGAGCCACTGCCTTACACAATTCCCATGACTTAAGAATTTTATAAATGATTTTTAACAACCTGCATTCAGTTTAAACACGAAGAGCAACTAAGGGCTCCTATAAATGAGTTAGTAATTCCAGTAAACATTGGGCTGTTCTGTTTTATGTATTTCGTACATTGTAATGGTATTATTTGCTCTGTTTTCTAGCTAAATTTTAATCTAGCTTCCCTCTGTCCTGCCTGTACGTGGTCTTCACAGCACAGCTAAATTGCCAGTGCTGTAGCAAAGCACTGCTGTAGAAGAAGGAGTCAGTGGTTGCTTGAGAGTGTTTCCTTCGAAGGAGTCCTATGCGTATTGCCATCGACATATACTGAATGGTCACCGTTTATTGCGTAATGGGTTCCACCTGTGCCCTGCCATCAAGGACTGAGGCATAATAATGATTTAAAAATGTATTTTATATAGCCTAACTGAAATATTACCCCCAAATGTGAAGGAGCAATAAATGTTAAATAGTCATTCTAGTAGTGGTAATATCAAACAGCCACTGACCCAATGCATCAGAGGCCATCTCAGCCTGTGTTATTACATCGCATCACAGACGCGCAGATGGGCATCCTATTTTCTTCATAAAGCCTCCTTCCTTGCCAGATATCACCATGTCCTCTGGAATAGTGACGAATGATATGAGACCCTGTGGCAATTCTCAGACAGAGATCTATCATTTTATTAATTCTTGCTGCCCTCAATTTTCCACCTTTGCAATTGTCCATTGATTTAAATTGTCTGGTTGTCTTGGAGAGATCGGCAAGGATTATTTGTAAAGAAAGAGAACCCTGCTGGTTAGCTAAATTTGTATAAGCTTCCCCAAGCAATGCTTCTTCAGAGCTAGAGGATATACGAAAAGAGATGCTTAAACAGCACAAACTGTTCCTGATGTTTCAGAGTCCCACCCACAGTACTTAAAACTCTGATTACCAGCCTGTAGGTAATTATTTTTTTAAGGGGAGGGGGTGATAATAGGAGCTGCCCATTGACATTTTACATTTCAGCCTCACTGTGTTAACCTTTCAAGATAATTTTCTCAGTGGGTGTTAGATGTTCCAGGGGAACATTTTAACAGTGAAGTATCTGCTAGGATTTCTGATAAAAAACAATTTGTGGCAAAAAGTTTCTAGGGAATCATAATAAAGCTGAGACAAATTAGCAGGGGGATGTTAGACAAGAAGCAAACACATCTCAACCTGTGGAAGTGTTGGACAACATATTTGCAGGGATGTGTCTTAACTGTGGCTATAAAGAATTCAACATGCCCTTTTTTCAATATTTATAAGACTATATTGCTACTGTCTGCCATTAAACGATATTTTCAAGGTAATGTTCTGCTCTGAAATCCAGTTGCAAAAGAAAGTAGGGACACAACGGCTTTTTAAATTTTTAAAATATAACTTGTGTGGGGTATCAATACTGAGAACATAAAGTATTCCCCATCACCAACACAAAATTGAAATAATAATTCACTACCCCAAGATGTGCTTATAATCATAATTTTAGATAGCTTTAAAAAAAGATTAGATCAATGCAGGGTAAGGCTAATAGCCAAAACTACTATCCAAAATGATGGCCATCACCAAATTTTGGAGAAATGATTTTCATAATTTAATTATGTGCTATGTGGGAAGGACGAACCCCTGGTGGCTCAGCAGATTAAACTGCTGAGCTGCTGAACTTACTGACCAAAAGGTCTGCAGTTCAAATCCAGGGAGCGGGGTGAGCTCCCGCTGTTAGCCCCAGTTTCTGCTCACCTAGCAGTTTGAAAACATGCAAATGTGAGTAGATTAATAGGTACCGCTCTAGCAGGAAGGTAACGGCGCTCCATGAAGTCATGCCGGCCACATAACTTTGGAGGCATCTACAGACAATGCTGGCTCTTCCACTTAGAAAAGGAGATGAGCACCAACCCCCAGAGTTGGACACAAGTAGACTTAATGTCAAGGGGAAACCTTTACATTTACTTTACATGGTTTGAGGAAATGAGAGGGATGGTGTCATTTCTTTCATTCATCTTCTAGGTTTGAAACTTCATCTTTTTGGCCACTGCGTGAGCAGCATACTGGGTATTCATTTGGTATGACTCAGCAACTGATTTTTCTTATTTGCTTGTAAAGCTCCTATTACTGCATGGTTGTATGGGCAGTGGGGTTAGGTTCCTCCCATTTTGAAAGTTTTCCACTTGAGACAAACATAATGTAATTCTATATGTGTCAATGCAGAATACATAAGCAACAGTTATTTGTATGGGACATACTCTCAAGAAACTGTGTCTAGATGGCAACTTAAAGTGAACACAATACACTTAAATCTAATAGATCTCACCGAGACATCACATTTATTATATTTAAGTCCATTGCTTTAAACTATTTGATGCTTGGTTTATTTTACATTTTTAAAATAATGTTTAAAATGGGAAAGGTGAATGATTTCAATTCCACGCAAAATTCTGTTTCTGTTTGCAGTCATTGAATAATTCAGAGAGCCCAACTAGCTTACCATCACCCTGCCAACTTATTCATGTAGCAGAACGACTCTGTTAGCATCATTAACCGGCAAAGCACTGGACCCAAATGGCAGCAGCCATATGGTCCGATATGCATGGCATATTCATTTTCATGATCAGAGTCCACTCCATTAATTTGAGATAGACTGCCTGCCTTTCCCCATTCAGTACACAGACATTTCTTACTCTGGTGTAGATGCCCTCATTTGAGTTCAGGCCACAGGGGAGATGTTACAAAATCTTTAGAAACTGCAGCAGCATGGAAATGAGCCAAGGGCCAGCAAGTGTTCGATGTTAAGCAATCCATTCTGTCTCAGTATGTTGCCCCCAATGATCTGATCTATTTTGTCACATTTTTCAGACTCCCCAATGATCTGATCTATTTTGTGTTAAAAATTAACCCTTTCACTTTACTGGTGAACAGACCAAACGCCTTGCCAGAATTATAAGAGCTCAGAAAAGTTACTTTTTTGATTAACATTCCCACAATCACCCTGCAACAAATCCAGAATCACTTCCAGCCACAGGCTAAAGTGCTGGTCAAGGCAGGTCACATACTGTACCCTCCAGCACCTTGCCATCACTCTGTTACCTAACTTAGGAACTGAACTTTTTCTTTTGATAGTCCTGGTCCTGAATGAGATTTAAAGGGGTTCTGCATCAGTAGCTGGTGTCTCCCAATAGCTCTAAGCTCCAATCTATATTGGTTACAGTTACCTCTGGGAGTGAGCATATTACACCTATATGAAATCACTCCAATGCTTGCCAATTAGTTTCCAGGCAAAGTATAAAGTGTTGTTGTTGTTTTTACTTTTAAAGCCCATGGTTTGTGTCCAGATTACCTGCAGGATCATCTTTTCCCATACAATCTGTCTCACACACTTAGGTCCTCAGGGGGAAAGGGGCTACTCCAACCAGCCAGAACCCCAACTGGTGACCGTCATCCAGAGGACCTTTTCATCAGCTGTCCCAAAACTGTGGAATCACCTGCTAGAAGAGCTTCAACAGCTAAACCAGCTGTCAGAATGTAAGACACAACTTAACACCTATCTCTTCCAACAGACCTATCCAGTCAATTTTAACTTGTGAATTTTAACCTTTATTTTATCAGTGAATAGGTAAAACATCAAACATCTGGGTGTTCCTTGGGCAACATCCTTACAGACAGCCATTTCTCTCATACCAGAAGCAACTTGCAGTTTCTCAGGTCGCTCCTGACATGAAAAAAAAATCAGTGAAATTTAATCTGAATTATACTTGTGTACTTTTGTTATATATTTTATTAGTGTTTTGTTTCATTTCACAGTTTTAACCATGTTGTATCCCACTTCACAACACAAAGGTGGGTAATAAATAAATTAGTAGTAGTAGTATATGGTATCGCCTCCTCCCATATGATCCACTTCAAACACTCAGGTACTCTAGGAGATGTTTAGTTCAACCAGCCAAAACTCAACTGCCAACTGTCACCCAACCTTTTCATCGGCTGCCCCTAGACTGTAGAATGATCTGCCAGAAGAGATATAGCTTTAATTGTGTTTATATTTCCACAGTTCATTTAGCTGTCAAATCTCTTCTGGCAGACCTACTCAGCCAATTTTAAACTATGAATTTTGAAATTAAATTTTATTAATAATGATATTTTAATCTTTTTCCTATGTGTTTCATTAATTGTTTTCTGTTGTATCTATATATTTCAACTATGTTTTGTACTCTGCCTCAAGCCGTCAGTGCTGACACTTGGTGCTCAGGTGTTGGCGGTGGCTGGGAGGGCCTTCACACAATTAAAACCTGTACACCATCTGTGACTGTACCTCAAAAAGCCTGACTTGGCCATGATGGTCCAGACCTTAGTTTCATCTAGAATGGACTACTGCAATGAACTCTATGTGGGGCTGCCTTTGAAGACAGCTTGGAAACTGCAGTTAGTGCAAAGGTCAGCAACCAGATTACTAACTGGAGGTGGTTATAGGGAGCACACCATACCCCTACTAAAGCAGCTCCACTGGCTGCCGATGAGTTTCCAGACCCAATTCAAAGTGCGGGTTATTACCTATAAAGCCCTATACACTTTGAGTCCTGTCTTCGAGATCACATCTCCTTCTATGAGCACAGGCTTTAAGATCTACTGAAGAGGGCCTCCTCTCATTCCCATCTCCATTTCTAATGTGTTTAGTAGGGATGAGCGAGGGGGTCTTCTTGGTGGTGGTCCCCCAGTTTTGGAATACCCTCCTGAGGGAGATCAGGCTAGCCCTATCCTCCAAACCTTCCGCACACAATTAAAGACCTAGCTTTTCCAACAAACCTTTGACAATGTTAGACTCTCTAATAATACATATGATTCTTTAGTAGCACTTCACAATTCTGAGATTGAATTCTGCTGTTTTACCTACAGCAATTGCTGCATTGTATTGTTTTTACCAGGGAGTACTGTGAATTTATGATGTTGTATTGACTGTTTATTGTCTATGTTCTGTTTTGCACTTGTGTTTTGCATGTCACACTTTGAGTGTTCTGTGAGCTGCCCCAAGTCGTTCTGGGAGATAGTGGCGGAATATAAATAATAGATGGTGATGATGATGATGATGATGATTACTATTATTATTATTATTAGAAGGAGGTAACAAATAAAATATTCTTATTTTTATTATATTTTCCCAGGCATTAAGACTATTTTAGACTTGACACAACTCGTTTTTAGCACCAAAAAAAACCCCTGTTTATTGGTTGCTGTAGAGTCAACCAATAAACCAAGGTTTGGAACTTTGTTCCAATTTGGCAAAGGTTTCAGGGGCCCCATTCCAGGCTTGAGTACTACTAAGGTAGTGGTGGCTGGTGGCACCTATCAGTAGGTTATCTCAGGAGTTCAAAGAGCTATCCAAGGTGCTGAACCTATTTCAGTGGTGCAGTTCAGAACAATGGATAGCTCATTTGAACTTCATACTAAATACCAGTACAGATTTGCTGCCCTATTGACAAGGAAACCACTAGCTATCGTTGGGCTAAAGGCATGGGATAAGATAAAGGCAGTGGAGTTTGAAGCAAAGCAAATTGGATAGTACAGACAGATACCATTTTCAGCCACTTGCATAAAACTTGTGACATGCCCTGTTCCTGCTATAAAGGGTCAACATAAGTAAATGCATAGAAAGTGGAAGAAATTTAGATTAGCTCTCTTAGCAAAGTCACTAGGCTTATTTATTCTTGACTATGGCTCAATCAGAACTGAAATAACTTAAATGAAATGAAACAGAATTTCTTGCACCTTCCCTGAAAATTAATTATTAGCGTGCCATATAAAAGCAGAGGTGGGAAGCTTGTAAAATGCCAAGACCAGGGAAAAAAAATTTCATGGGGTTGCAGAGCTGTGTCTCCTTATATAATTATTCTAAAACGCAATTATTATAACACAATAGCATATTAGTTTCACAAACATGCTAAACTACTGATGCTGGGCATAATTGTTGTGGCATTCTTATCCCAGCAACCCAGAAAATACTCTATAAATATGAATAATAATATACTAGAGACAGATGATTATGAAGGTGCATTAAAACTGGCAAAGTACACTGTTCTCCTCAACTGGCATGCTTATTTTTTCTGTCTTTTTTAAAAGCACTGTCTCTGCCTAAGCCTCCTCTCTGTAAAAAGAGGAAAATGGCAGATTTTGTTTGTGGGGTTTTTTATACCAGTGCCATGTTTATGCCATGTTTGTGGCATATTTAGTCATCAATTTTAGCCATATCTGTTAGAAAGTCTTACACTAAAGACACTTTCACATCATACAGTTATAGCATTACGATGCCACTTTAACTGCTATGGCAACATTTTTTGGATGTTTTCTACCTCTCAGTTGTATTCCTATTTCCAGTCAATTGGGAATAAGAGCAGTCTGTACTTGGAGAGCTAGGGCACTTTCACACCACACAGTTATAGCATCATGATTCCACTTTAGCTGTCATGACAACATTTCCGCCTTTATTTGTAGAAACTTTCAAAATTCCCTTAAAATCAGCAGATGCCCCATATATTCTGAAATATTATGTCTCAGTAGCCATAAAAATGACAGATAGAGGAGCCACACAAGTTCCCCCATTGTCTACAATGAGCTAGATCTTCCCAGAATGTTATGCACAGAACTGTATTTTCACCCACCCAATTTTAGGAATTTCCCACTAGACAGAATGGGGGGAGGGAGCTGAAAACAGGACCAAAAAGGCACATTTTTGCCATCTTGCATACCCCTATAGCTAACCTGTTGAATGCGGTCAATTCAAAGAAGGAAGAACTTTTTTTCACTCAGGGTTTGCCAGTATTTTTGAAGGATTTATTTACCGATATCCACTTGAAAGATTTACCAATATTCATAGGACAGAAAGTAAGAATAGCTACCAAACTGAAGAGGGTTTTCTCCCTTCTGGGATATGTCATGTCCCATCATTGTCATGCTCTCCCTTCTTTCCTTTCTCCCTTCCCTCCTTCCCTGTGTTTTTCAGGGAAGGTCTAATGCAAAGGAAACCTCTACACAACAGAAAACCGAGGGTAGAAGCAAGAGTGACACTAACATGGGACTAAAATGAATCAAAATTGTCATTGACAATAAAAAAGGAAGCTATGATTGACAGTAAAGGCTGTCTCTGAAATCTTTTACAGCCTCTCTGGTGCTGGAGGGAACAGTGATTTTAAAGACAGTTATGGATCAGGATGGGAGGAGGGAGAGAAACAATAATACCGAAGACCGTCATTGGTTGTACAGAAAAGATGTTATTATTAGTTGACTTTAACTGCTACTTTCATGACTTTTAGGGAGTTTGGAAAAAGGAAGGGATTGCTTTTGCTGATGCATTTTTCACAATGGAATGCAGGATTTTTAAAAAATGTGCATAGTAAGAGGAAAACAGAATGATGTTACTAGCAAATGTGGTATAATACCAAGTAAAAATTGTGGTGAGGGAGAAAAAACCTGCACACACTGCCTAAAGAGACATACAATCAGGCCATGACAAGAAAGGCATCAGTAACCATTTGTGGCTTGTGTGCCTGGCTATATCTTGATTATGACAATAGGGATGTGTAGCTTTGGCTGGATCTGCACTGCCCTATATTCCAGAATATAATCCCAGATAATCTGCTTTGAACTTGAATATATGAGTGTACACTGCCAGATAATCTGGAATAAGATGATAATCCTGGGATATAGGGCAATGTAGATCCAGCCTAAGTTGTTATGGGACTTCAAGTCATTTCCAGCCTATAGTATGCATATAGCAACCCCATCACAGGGTTTTCTTCACAAGCTTTGTTCAGAAGAGATTCACAATTGCTTTCCTCTGAGGATGTGAGACTTACCTGAGATCTTGCAGTGGACAAATATATGATTTTGTGGAACTAGAAACATTTTGGGCTGGATCCAGACTGTCCTATAATCCTTGGTTCTATACCTGTGACAGCACATTTACACTGAACATATAATCCCATTTCTGAATGCACATTATATGCTTTAAACTGGATTTAAAGCAAACAACTTGCATTCAGAAACTGGATTATATGGCAAATCAATCAAAGCCAAATAAGAATCCCTAAATAATCTTATGTTATACCTTTATTTCTCAGGTGTTCTGAAGTGTTGGCATGAAGCACATACCTCTACCACATATGTGTATCCGTCATTGAGAATTGCATATAAATCTTGCAGCAATGGTCATCAGTCCAGTAACTGTCCCTTCAGTGAGGTTCTGTTTTTGTAAAAGAAATAAAAATGAATGCCTTGCCAGATGTAGAAAATTTTTTTTAACCATAATGCGGGCTCTTCTGATGTTGTCTATAGATTGTATAACAAACAAACAAAAGTGTTGCCTTCATAAGATCAGAGAAGAGTGGGTGGGGAAATCCAGCTCAGCTCTCCTATAGCTCTGCTGTCTACATGTAACCTTTCAAAGGAAGCATCTTTTCATCAAAAGCTATTCATGAAAGCTACATTCAAAAAATGTCATTTTGAATTGATGTTTTGAGAAATACAGATTAGGATCACAAGTGCAAAAGGGCAGTGGAGCTTTAAACAAATAACAACAAAAAGATTGTCCCATTGTAGGGCTCCAGGCTCACAATAAGTCACTTCATACCATCTATGGTATTTAATTCAGGTTGCGGAAAATGATGCCAGCATATTTAATTCTCTCTTTTTCAGTTTTAATTCTTCTTTTTGGTGGCACTAAGTTCATAACTGATCTGAAAATGAATATGTGCAAGAAGACAAGCTGAAAGAAAGATTAGTATTCTTGTTCTTAACTTCTTTCAGAGCTTTCAGATATAATGCTTGTATTCAGAGAATAACATTTTCTGACACAAACTTTGTAAAATGAGACACATCCACTGGAAGCTGGAGCTGCTTGATGGTATATTTATTCCAAATAGAAATATATGCTCAATTTGGGGGGGGGGGAGGGGTTGAGGCACAAGAACACACAAACCTTTCAAAACTTTGTGCCCACTGGAAACCTTTCTCAATACTATTCTTAGAATTCAGAGGTTCCTTTAGCTATGCCCAGAGATGCTCCTCACTCATCCATAGAATAACTAAGAGGGGAAAATACATGTTACTTGGCTTATATTTATGAAAATAGTTGGCTTTTGCTGATTTTTTTTTAAAAAAAATTGGGCACATAACATAAGAGTCTCAAATAAACGTTGTCCCGTCACTGACCTTTTCTTCAACCCCACATTTCTACCATTGTTGTAATTCAAAACACCAACTAGGCATTTGGGAAAACAATCTAGGCATCCAAATAAAAGAGACAGGCTATGTTATCAAAGTTCCCAAACACAGCAAATGTGAGAGGGATGGTTGTGAATGACTTTCAGTCTCTTCACTATTGAAAATTATAGGAAATTATAGGAAATTTCCTATTCCCTATGTTGGGAATTATAGGAAAATTTCACTGAGGAGGCAATGTTCTTATTTGAGGATCAATGCACTCACTTTTCCCCCTTGAGATACATCCCTGTCTAAATCATAGAATAATTTTGCCATCCAGCAACTGAGTAAAGGTGGAAGGTACAGAACTGAAATCAGAAATAGTAAATGGGGGTGGAGGCATGGAGAACACTTTGCTCTTCCAGGACACAATGGGCCCATCTACACAGGCCTGAAAACCCAATAGAAAGTGGGATAAAAGAGGGGAGTGTAAAAAAAAACCCACCCATAATGTGTGCTTGATCATGGGAGGACATGAAAAACACATGATAAAACAGTTTGCATAACATCAGATATGAGGCAAAAATGCACTGCTACAGAGCACTGTATGGCCCAGCACTCCCAAGAAATCTGAGAGTTCCTTGTGGTATGCTGGTGTAGATTGCTCCAGTGCTTATTCTAATTTTAAAATCTCAAAACAGCTGATGGAGGAATGTAAACAGATGGAGCCATGGACACATAGGTGGCTAAATGGAAGCTCAAGAGGAAAACAATTCCCATGATAACTCTCTTCAACCATTCCTTTGTTCTCATTTTCTGTGTATTTCTGAAAGGAAGCTAAGTTTGAAATTACACAGTGGGCAGCAGCAGGCAAGTGATCAAAGGGAAAAGGGGTTTAAAAGGGCAAATCTGGAGATACCAGGAGTAATGATGAAGAGAAACAACAGAAAAGCTGCTTGTGTGCACTTTACTATATCCACATCAGTGCTGCAACATTAGCAAAATGCTTATGAGGTACAAGCACATCTCAGAGAGTCATTAGGGGGGAAAATAAAAGAAAACTTCTGGCAGATGTCCCACCATACCTTCTGCAGTTCCTTCCAATTCACATTAACCAAACCTTTCTGAACACCATGGGACCATTTCCCAGGATTGAGAGCTCTGTGTATGGACTCTCCTTGTGGTATCGGAATTTTTAATCCCACTTCCTTACTTCGGATTAAGCGGCTGTCTGGAAGGGCTCTCTGTCTCTGACTTCAGAGTAACTGATCATCCTTGAACAAAAGAACTTTACAGACAGACACTTTATCTGAGTACATGTGTTAATGTAGTGATATCTGTTACTATTCCATTAAGGCAATTATCTCTGTTTAAACATTTTGCCTTTCAGTTTTCTCTGAGCCTATTGATTACAGCCTTTGATCCAAAAGAATTAACTTAGAAGCACTTTGATACCTGTTTAACTCCTGAGGCCACATCCTGTGGAATCCTGGTAACTAGTTTCATGAGGTACTTAAAATTCTCTGCTCAAGAACTCTAGTATCTCCCCAAACTGCAAACTCCAGGATCCTGTAGGAAGCAGCCATGACAATTAAAGTGGCATCAAAGTGTTATACTTAAATAGTATGAAAGAGACCAAACCAAAGGCAGGAAGAAGCCAAGCCTTGAAGCTGGCAAGGCCATTAATGTTAATCAAGGACATTAATTACAACAGTCACACTGGCCTCCAACAGACAAGAGTTCTTTCTCCCACCCTGCACCTTCCACAGATATATAAACCTCCCTTGCATAGTTTCTAATATATCTCACAACCTCTGAAGATGCCTGCCATAGGTGTGAGCGAAACGTCAGGAGAGAATGTTTCTGGAACATGGCCATACAGCCCGGAAAACTCACAACAACCCAGTGATTCCGGCTATGAAAGCCTTCGACAACATATAGACCAAAGGCTATTTTTCACAATGTATATGTTAATCAGTTCATCTATGCAAGCATCTCTATATTAATATTCAATTCCTATTTGTAAATTATTGCTGTTAAGGAATACTTTTTCCATTTCAGTTCTTTCCCATTTCCCATTTTACATCACCCATCCAGCTACTCAAGTGTGTAATAATCTGCCAAGTGAGGCAGCACTTCACACATCTGATAAAGTTAGGCTACTATCCATGGAGGTTTACGTCAAATAAAACTTGTTAGTGCTTAAGGTGCCTCAAGAATTTTTGTTGCCAAGGTTACTTTGTTGTTAACTTTTCATATGAGCACATCACCCTCATTGGTTCTCAATAGAGTATGTCCAACAATATGGAGACAGCAGCTCAGAGAAAATCAATTCCAACATCAGCTGCAATCAGAAATCAGTCAATGGGGGGATTGTTTGCAATGCTCATTGTATTGCAGTGGTTAGTATAAAATTCAGAAATTTTGGCCCACATCACAAGAGTCCGTGAGTTCTTGGTGGATCCAGAATGCAAGTGGTTATGTTAGTCTACATCAGAGTGAGCAATTCTATAGGGAGCAGGAGCCAACATTCATCCTTGTGACTTCCCTCCATGCAACATTCCTTTATAAGTACAGAGATTGACTGTTTACTTATATGCTCTGGAAACTTTGCTGTCATTGATATGAACCTCTGGTTGGCAGTTGCTCAGGTCCTAGTCCCTATTCCTTTTTGAAGATAGCAAGAGCATTCATCATTTGGACATCTTCTCTTGTCCAATAATCTTAAAGATTATCAACAAAATCTCTGAGGTTGTGTTTGCAAGTTCCTTTATTACCCTTTGATGCAATTCATCTGGATTTCAGTTCATTCAGTTCATGGAGCACAAGGGTTTAAACCCTTGTGTCACTGAATTGCTCACCTGAACGTTGGCTGAACTGCTGATCTAAAAGTTGGCAGTTCAAATCTGTGAGATGGGGTGAGCTTCTGTCTTTCAAGCTCTAGCTCCTGCCAACCTAGCAGTTGGAAAATATGCAACTGTGAGTAGATAAATAGGTACCGCTTTGGTGGAAAAAGGCAAAGAAATGCTCCAAGCAATCTTGCCAGCCATATGACTAGGAGGTGACAATGTAGGCTCCTCAGCTTGAAAATGAAGAAAAAGCTCCTCCCCAGAGCCAAATATGACCACCACCTCCAGAAGCCGGAAATGAAAGGAGAAGCCTTGCCTTTGTTTGTATGTCTCATTTATATTTGACCGTAAAGGCATTGAATGTTTGCCTATGTAAATGCTGTAATCTACGGAGTCCCCTAGGGGAGAAGGACAGAATATAAATAAAGTCTATTATTATTATTCAGATTCATTTAGAGGGCTTTCCCCCATAGCAACCCTTACGCTCACCTACATGTGCTTATTTTCCCCTATGGGAAATTTAGTTCAACACAACATTTAGGAATATTATTAATGAAGTAGGTATGGGGAAATGATCCCGATGTAGGACAGGATTCTTCTCCTGCACATATGGACACATGGGCTATACTTCAGTACTATTGTTCATTACTACATTAACAACTTAGAATTTTTAATGCCAAGTAAATGTTGCCTGTCCCTCCACACTGTTCAATTAGTAGTCATGTATACTGAACATGACAAGAAGGAAATGGCGTATTGTGTCAATGTGCTTCAAAATCTAAAACCGGTGCTATTCAAATAAATAGCCTCAGATCATATTTAATTACTGCAGTGATTAAGTAGTAAGGACTATAATCCTGGGTGTTGGGGAGGGAGATTTCAGTTCTGAATGAAATAACCTGCAGCGTGTTAATGAGCACCTTTTCCTTGTACATTATTCTATCATTCCTACTTCCTATGACTCCCCACACGGCACTCTCTCTCACTCTCTTTTACATGTTTCATTTGCAAAAGTCAAAGGAAGTGTCATTTCTCCCAATTGTGAAAATGTACATCTCTATTGCTGCATCATTTGCCGCTTTTAAAATTTGTGTGTGTATCTACAAGAATAAAATGTAGGCTGTATTTGCATACTTTTGGTGAAGAGAGAAAGCATGTGCCTTGTTCTGTCAGAAGAACAAACAGGGAGAGGGAGGGTTAGATGAATGCTTGGAGACCTCAACTCAGTAAGGAGCTGGCCTAACAAACAGCCCATAATTGATGCACAACTTTAGTTTAAAACCTCAAGTCCTAGGAGACACTTTGGTAGATCTCATTTAAGAACAATCCTTTCCCTTTCCCGCATAGTTCTTGCAATTTAACCAAGAGATCAAGCTATTTTCTGGCTCTAAAAAAAGGAAATGCCTGAGGTTTGGAAACATGGAATTTAATTTACCAGCTACCCTTAAATTATTTGCATTGGCCGATTAACTTGTACATTGAATGATTGCTGGAGTTGTTTATTTCATTCATTATGTAACACAGGTTACTAGTGAGACTTTTTTTTTTTTTAGAGAAAGGGCTGCAATTGTAACCCTTCAGATTCCATTGCAACTACAGTTATAATCACATTTGTCTATGTTGGCAGAACTAATAGAAGCTACAGAAAAACAATTTCTGGAAGATCATAGATTCACCCCATCCTTTTTAGAGGAACATGGTTCATTGTCCAACATTCCCCTGAGAAATCGCCTGAACTACAGTAATTACTGTATTCATCTTGGAGCTTCCAGATGGTGTTTGACCACAACATATGGTTTCATCATAAAATGATGAAATTTGTAGTTTAACATTATGAGATCCAAGGTTATTTGTTTAGGATTGAATTCAAGTCCAAAAATTTGAACTAATCTTGATGATTTTTTTCTTTTGGGTAGATGTCTGTGGTGGATACTCAGAAGAGCTGCAAGGCCAAGAGCAAGCCATGAGAGTCAAGACAAAGATCCACCCAGAGGAAAGGTGTTCTTACTATACATCAAGGGAACCACTGACCACATAGGCAAACTGATGAAGAAGCACAACCTACAAACCATCTACAGACCCACAAAGAAAATCCAACAAATGCTATGGTCAGTGAAAGACAAGAGGGATCCTCTCTCCTCTGCAGGAGTCTACCGTATACCATACAGCTGTGGACAAGTCTACATAGGAACCACCAAAAGCAGCGCCCAAACACGAATCAAGGAACATGAAAGGCACTGCAGACTCACTCAACCAGAGAAGTCAGCCATAGCAGAGCACTTGATGAACCAACCTGGACACAGTATATTATTTGAGAACACAGAAATGCTTGACCACTCCAAGAACTATCATGTCAGACTACATAGAGAAACCATTAAAATTCACAAGCATGTGGACAACTTCAACAGAAAGGAGGAAACCATGAAAATGAACAAAATCTGGCTACCAGTATTAAAAAAAACTCAAAAATCAGCTTTTCAATGCTAATTTAGGTGATTAACTACAACATTCACACTGACCTCTCTCACCCTAGACTTTCCACAGATATATATTTACCTCTTTGCTTAGTTTTCTCCATACCTCACAACCTCTGAGGATGCCTGCCATAGATGTGGGTGAAACGTCAGGAGAGAATACTTCTGGAACATGGCCATACAGCCCAAAAAACATACAACAACCTCAGAGAAGTTTGCAAATAGGAAACAAAGGCTATTTCCTCTCCTCAAACCTTATTCTGGCAAACGTATTGCCTCTGAACATTTCATTTGCATGACACAACATTCTTGACTAATTACAAGAAGGATATCAAGCCAACTGAAAATGTACAGACAACAATGGCAACAGAAATGCTTTTTCTATACACTGCCATCTAGTGCCCTTTGCATCACTAAAAATATGTCTGTTTCTGATCACTTTGTAGGGTTTCACGCATAAGTCTATCTCATTTTCACATTAAGACGAACATTTTCTTTTAATTCATCTCAAATACATATTCAGATGGCATTCTTCCTCCCAACCTGTTTATGTAAATAGTGTTTTCATATACTGCTGGTAATTTGCAGTGTGAAGTTATTGCATAGCCGTGTTTCTATTTCTATTTTAGCCAGAAACAATACAGATCATGTAATTTCATACACAATCAGTAGGGCAGTGAATCTGCTCAATATTTTAGTTTCAACATTAAAGGAACTATCTCGGGTGCTGAATCTATTTTGTGGATAGCCATTAGCTGCTAGGAATGCAGAGGGTGGATCTTCAGACATGCCTAATGTGCTGTTTGATGCTGGCAAGTGCAAAAGTAAATGCACCAAAAATCCACAAGAATGGACAAGGGAGGGTGAATTATGCCAGTCCCAGATCACATGCAGTGCTTCAATGGAAGAATAGTTCAAATGGGAAAATCCTATGGTTCAAATGGGAAAATTAGCTCTGGGCAGGGTTCAAAACCCAAGAAGGGAATTGCCAGAAAAATTAATCCAAGGTAAATGACAAGGGTCAGAGATCCACAAAGCTAAAAAATCTCATGTAAGGCCACCAAGGAGTGTTGGAGCTGGTTGTCTACAACAATGGTATGGCCTTGACTGAGCTACTTTATAACCAACAGTAAGCTACCCGACTTTAATATCCAGGGTCTTCCTTTTAATGCAGTGGTTCTTAACCTGTGGATCCCCAGATGTTTTGACCTTCAGCTCCCAGAAATCCTAACAGCTGATAAACTGGCTGGGATCTCTGGGAGTTGTAGGACAAAACACCTGGGGACCCACAGGTTGAGAACCACTGAGATAGAGCATGGCATTTAATTCAAATGTGAACGAGTTTCCAGAAATGCAAACATGTGACCTATGTGCAATTCTTTATTTTATTTTCAATCTCAACCCTGGTCATTTTATTTACTCCTCCAGATTTTCTAGAATTGCACATGTTGTATGCTTAATTAGCATGATATAAATCTATGTTTTCTCAGATGCATGTTCCCCTGAATTCAAAGGAACAGCTCAGGGTTGTGGCTATCAAGAAGGAAATGAGAGCATTATACCTCCAAATAAGAATTCTGCTACTCAAATTATTTTTTTAACCCATTTCTCAAATTTCTAGCATTACAGTAACTTAAAACTTCAACTGAGTGTTCAGAAATATAGTGTAGAAATCTAAAGCAAAGGAAAGGTAAAGGTTTTCCTCTGACATTAAGTCTAGTTGTGTCTGACTCTGAGCGTTGGTGCTCATCTCCATTTCTAAGCCAAAGAGTCGGCATTGTCCACAGACATATCCAAGGTCATGTGGCCGGCATGACTGCATTGAGTGCCGTTACCTTCCTGCTGGAGTGGTACCTATTGATCTACTCATATTTGCATGTTTTCGAACTGCTCGTTTGGCAGAATCTGGGGCTAACAGTGGGAGCTCATCCAGCTCCTTGGATTTGAACTGGCGATGTTTCGATCAGCAAGTTCAGCAGCTCAGCAGTTTAACTCGCCGTGCCACCGTGGGCTCCATCTAAAGCAAGGGGACAGGCAAAATTACCAAAAGAATTGTGAGCAAAGAAAATATGAGCCCTATTGTGAACAATTTTGAGTCTTTCTCTCTTCTCCTTTTCTGCAATGCTAAAAATGTAGGAGGTGAAGGGAAAAAAATCAATGTGGGTTAGAATTTTCATTTGGAATGGCAATGTTCTCATTCTCCCCGCTCCTGCACAAACACTGTAAATCTACACCTGGGCATGCTACTAAGGAAGTATGACTACAGTTGTAACCTAAAACATATAAAACATATATCATCATCATCATCCAAAAGAAGTTATTGACCCTCCATTTCCATGATTGTTCCTCTATTTCCAAACACAGAATTATGGTACTGTATATCCATGATATGAAAGACAGGGAGAGAGGAAGGGAAAGAGAGAAAGAGAAAGAAAGAGGGTAGATAGGTAGATAAATAGATAAAATATATAAAATTAACAGTGGAAATTTTGGAGAAGCACTTATGGGCTAGTCCTCAGATACTTTGCTGCAACAGTGCATTGAAGCATATGAGAAAAGACTTCATATTCTGCTCCATGCCAATAAATAAGAAAGGGGAAGGCATTTTGGTTTGCTGCTTCACAGACAAAACATTTGAGACTTCTCTGTTCTGTTCCTGTTGGGTTATCATAGGCTGGATCTACACTGATTTATATTCCAGGATCTAATCCCAGATTATCCCAGATTATGATGGACACCTACCGCCACCTGTAAGAAGTTGTATACCATCTTAGCTCTAATATTTTTAGTTTAATTTTAAGAGCTTTTAAGAACTTATCATGTTGTAAATGCTTGTGATGTATTGTGTTATATTTAAATTGTAATTTTTACAATTTTTATTGAGACTGTTTTTTACCTACCAGTTTGAGTTGTCATCTGTTGTTTTTAGTATTGAATATTTGCCACTTTGTTTATTTTACTGTAAACTGCCCTGAGTCCTCTCGGGGAGATAGAACAGGTAATAAATAAATTATTATTATTATTATTATTATTATTATTATTATTATTATTATTATTATTATTATTTGCTTTGAACTGGATTATATGAGTCTACGCTGCCAGATAATCTGGGACAAGCAGATAATCAGGGATCAGATCCTGGGATATAGGCCAGTGTAGATCCAGGCTTAGACAAAAAGTATTCAGAAATGTTTTTTTTCCACTTCCTTCTTCTGAAATATAGCCTACAACACCTGACATTTCTTGGTGGTCTTTCACTATAGGATGAAGTGGAATCAGGTGTCTTTACAATATTCAGACCATGACAAACTATCACCTGGTTGACCTGGAACAGAATTGACCCAAATTCTAGTGTATCTTAGATTTTATATTTCGTTATCATACACTTTTTCAATTTACTTTCAAGCAAAATCTCTAAACAAAGAGTTAACTGTACAAATGGTCAGTATTTTAGTCTGAAATCTACAAACCCCAAACTAATTTATTTTTCCAAAAGACAAAAAATATTTTTTTCTGGGAGGGAAAGGGGGACGATGACACATAACTGTAAGACAGTGCCCAGGGGTGCCACCTGGTGGTAAGACCCATTTATATTAAGCAAGAAAAATTGTAGAATAGTAATGATTCTGATAAGACTTTTGCATAGAGAAAAATCTGACTTATAGTTACAGACATCCTTTCACCCTGTAATTAGTTTTTTTATTACATTAAATAGTGATGTGATAGCAGATGAGAGTCAAAGGCTGAAGTACCTTGCAGCATTTCCTAAAATGTAATGATCTGATTTCAGCTAGGAAGGTATCTGATGTCCTAAACATCGTAAATAACATCTAACTAAACAATTTTCACTAAGGAAAATAGATTCACTTTCTCTTCATATAAGGAAGATACTATCCTTTATTTTCTAAGGCTGATTCATGAATCATTCATGATCTACAATATATTTATCTTAACAAATTGTGATCACTCTTAGTTGAAAGCATTGAACCAGTAGCAAGAGTATTTAAAGAGACCTTAATGGGAATTTTTTTTAAAGTTCAAAAATATGAATAGCAGTAGAAAACCAGTAAGTGAATTCGGCAGACCAGAAACCTTATCACTTAGTTCAATTCCATTTATATTATCAGGAGAACTATCCAAAATATGAATATTGCATGGTTTTGCAAAAATGTTTCAGTCACTTGAATTTCTTTCACTAAATAGTTCTGAGTTAGCTGAGGCTGTTAGTCCACTTATGGCCCAATCCTATGAGCCAATGTGGCAGCACATAGAGACGTTTAGGATCGCACCCAAGATAGTCTCCCACGCATTCACTCAAAACTGTAGTCCTATTGAAGTGTTCATTGCACAATTCATTACACAATTAATAATTGTATTGTTAGGAGTTTAGGTAAAGATAAGTTTTTTCCCTGACATTGTCTAGCCGTGTCCAACTTTGGAGGTTGGTGCTCATCTCCATTTCTTAGCCAAAGAGCCGACGTTGTCTGTAGAAACGTCCTGGCTGGCATGACTGCATGGAGCTCTGTTACTTTCCCACCGGAACGGTACCTATTGATCTACTCACATTTGCATGTTTTTGAACTGCTAGGTTGGCAGAAGCTGGGGCTCACCCCACTTCCCAGATTCGAACGCCAACCTTTCGGTCAGCAAATTCAGCAGCTTGGTGGTTTAACCTGCTGCACCACCTAGATCCACTTCATTATTCAATCCCTGTTAGTAGTGGAGGCTAGGAATATGGCACATCCACTTTCAGAACTTAAAAGTAGCTGTTCAAGTGATGGACCTAACTAGGGATTGATTGGGCCCTTATTAGGGTTTGGATCCAGGACCCATAGGTTACCAAAATCTATGAATATTCAAGTCTCATTGTATACAGTAGAAGTAAAATGTCCCTTATATAATATAGCAGTAACATCCCTTAAATAAAATGTCAAAATCAAGGGTTCCTTTTGGTGTTATTTTTAAAAATACTTTCAAGCAATGTATGGTGAAATCAGTGCATGCAGAATCTGTGGACACAGAAAGCTGACGACATAGGGTTCACCACCTTGGATAGCTCTTGTAAAGTTCATACTAGATTCAGAGTGGATTCCCTGTCCCTCTGATGTCAGAGCCATCTATGCTGCTTTGCCATCTATTAGCTTGGGAAGGCATGGCTGTGACTTGGGCCTTCTCTCCTCCACCCCACATGGTATTGAATGCTGCAGGAGGAGGGTCTTCTTTGGGAGTCCCTTCTTTGTTCAATGCAATTTCTTCATGTATGTCCATGTGCAGTACTGGGTGGCAGAACTGGCATAGATTGGCTATTGATGGTAGGCCTACCCTCGCTCACACTTGAATAATAGTGATTCCCGTTGAAATGAACAACTTCCACCTGAAGTAACCCTAGCATCTTTCTGCAAGACCTAGAACATTCCTAGAGATATATCATCTCCTAAGATACCTTTATAGGTTTTTTTTTGTAATTCTTCAGTGAGACTCTGTGACAACTTCTGGTGGAAGTATATGCATTGCTTCAATTACTTGAAAGGCCTAGAAAATTCCTAGAGAGGATGTATTTTGTCAAATGAGGGTAGGTGAAACCAATAATATCCACAATTAACTACATTTGCTGAAATAAATACAACATCTGATGAAACTAAGCAGACTACGCTTGATGGAGAAATCATGTAACTTGCTTTGGTGCCTATATTTTGGCTTGGGGATGATTGTTAACCAATACAACAGTAACTAAAGTATAAAGAATAACTTCAAAAGACTCCTGAACACACATACACACACACCCCGCACACAAATCCTCGCTGTCCTCTTTCTCACTTGTTTCAATCATCCTTAATTTTTTTAAGTAAGATACTTTTTGCTATCTGATCATATCTCATAACCACTCTGAAGATTATGAGGAATCTATTTGTCTGTTGGTTTTTTTTTTGTGGGTAAACAGTTTATTAATGAAACGTTACATAACAAAACAGCAAATTATCGCAGATATAGTCAGATAACAATCATTTTGAAATGTACATGCATATCTACATTAGTCAACCAGCCTGCTAATTCTAACACAGTACATATTATTATCTGTTACTCGAAACATATAGAACTGATCTTTCCACATGTCATCCACCACTCTCAATCCAGGTTTCTGCTCATTTTTTTTAAAATTAAATATAAGAGTTTACCCTAACATTCAAACAAAACAAAAACATACAACGTATTACACACAACAAACCCTGCACGCACCCAAAACCCCTATCCCACATAAAATAAAAACCCCTTCCCCACACCCGTGCACCCTTCACCATGACTTCCAACCCTGAAGCACTATGAGGCCTTTAAGCCAATTTATCCTTGTTAATAGTAACCCTAAATTCCTAATGGAACTCCTCTATGTTACTGACTCCTTATTCAGATATGCTATGGTCAGCTTCCATGTTTCTAAAAAGTCCTCATTACTTTTGTTCTTCCTATTGTTGGTAAGTTTGGCCATTAGCATATATTCCCACATTTTTTCTCTCCAATCCTTTTTAGTTAAACCTTTTCCCCTTTCCAGTCTTTGGCTATAGTCAATCTTGCTGCCGCAAAGTCTGTTGGTTTTCTTTTGGCTGTGAGGCAAGGTAGAAATAAAAGGAATGGAGAAAAAGGAGATATTTAAAAGACTTCTGTAGAGACTGGGATGGAAATGGCAAATACATCAACATTAACATTCTTTTTGCACCAGGCTAGGAGTAGACAATACATAGTAATATTTTCCTTTCAATGGCAGAGCTAGGAAAAAAATTTCAACTCAGGGAGGAAATGATGATTTGGAAGAATCTTGGAGGCCAGGCTCCAGCTATCTTCATGGATAAGGGTGAAATAAATAGAGCCAATGGAAGAGAAGGTAAGGTAGTAATAACTACCAGCTTGGACATTTTCCCATCAAGCACATTATTACAGCCTCTGGTGGCCTAGGGGATAAAAGCCTCGTGACTTGAAGGTTGGGTTGCTGACCTGAAGGCTGCCAGGTTCAAATCCCACCTGGGATCTATAAGCTCCAGCTCCATGCGGGGACATGAGAGAAGCCTCCCACAAGGATGGTAAAAAAACAACAAAACATCCAGGCGTCCCCTGGGCAACGCCTTGCAGACAGCCAATTCTCTCACTCCAGAAGCAACTCCGGTTGCTCCTGACACAAAAAAAAAATATTATTACAGCCAATTATATCCAAATCTACTCATGAGCAAACCTCAGTATGCAAACTTCCATGTCTGGGAAGAACATCTCGGCCTTACACAATAGGGTTGTTGTATGTATTCTGGGCTGTATGGTCATGTTCATGTTCTGGAACATGGCCATACAGCCCGGAAAACACACAACAACCCTGTGATTCCGGCCATGAAAGCCTTCGAAAATACCTTACACCAGGGGTCCCCAAACTAAGGCCCGGGGGCCGGATGCGGCCCTCCGAGGTCATTTACCTGGCCCCCCGCCCTCAGTTTTATAATATAATATATTGTATATACATATAATATTGATAATAATATTATAATGTAATACAATATAACACTAATAATAATACCATATAATAGTATTAATTATATATTACTAATAACATTACAAGCAATATTACAGTATAGTGGTATAGTTCAATATAGTAATATATAATACTAATAGTGTGCTATGCTAATAATATAACATATTGTATGTACATATAATTTGTAAGCCACTCTGAGTCCCCTTTGAGGTGAGAAGGGTGTGCTACAAATGAAGTAAATAAATGCAGTAAATAAATAAATAATAAATAAATACATTTTAGACTTAGGCTCACCTGAAGTCTGAAATGACTTGAAGGCACACAACAACAACAACGACAACAACAACAACAACAATCCTATTTAACTTGAATATCTCATTGGTCAGAAGCAGGAGCACACTTCCCATTGAAATCCTGATAAATGTATGTTGTGTTAAAATTGGTTTTATTTTTAAATATTGTATTGTTCCTTCATTGTTCTTGTTGTTGGTTTTGCACTACAAATAAGACGTGCAGTGTGCATCAAAATTTGTTTTTTTTTGTTTTTTTCCAAATGATAATCCGGCCCCTCAACAGTCTGAAGGATTGTGGACTGGCCCTCGGATTAAAAAGTTTGAGGACCCCTGCCTTACACAATAGGCTTAATGTCTGCAAAGCATTTCTCAGTTCCACACTAGGCATTCAAAATTTAAATATTCCATCATAGATTTTGATCACTAATTAGAGATAATAGCCAAGGTAGGTGAGATAGCAAACCACACAGGCCACACAAAAGATAATGCCAACTTCTTTTCTGTGGGTTGTTCTGTTACAGATGAACACTTATATAGTAAGTAAATAGAGTAAACTATATGAACCCAGTGCCTTCTCCCTTGGGTATCTCTATTTGCTGCCACCACCCAAAGTCTATGTAAAAATACTTTTGTCCACATGCAAAGCACCATATCTGCACCTGCCATTCTTACATTTCTCTGAACTGTGTGTTAAAGCTTGACCTCTTCAAGGAATCTGGTGGATGATGGAAAATAAGAAAAACAATTTATTCAGCCTGCATATCATTCATTGTGTAGAACTCTTGTGAGGTGCAAAATAGTACTCCCTGCCCTAGAGTACTACTACTGCTACTACTATACTACTACTACTACTAATAATAATAATAACAACAACAACAACAACAACAACAACAACAATAAAAAATAGTCCTTTATCCATCACACAATTATTACACATTTCAAACTTGACATCCCATTTTGTTACAAACACAGACTCCACTGGAGTCTCCCAGTCAGGTTTGGGAGCACACTTGACTATTTAGTTGTTTGAACTGAAAATGCTGGGATGCTGAATGCCATTTTCATTGAAGTACACGTTGAAGCATCTCCTCTGTCTCATTCATCCTGCAGGACCGTATTCCACTATCTGCCATGGAACCATCATATGGAATTCTGTCAGTGGTATTCTAGTGAAGTTCTAGAATTGTGTAGCTGAGAATTCTAAATGCTGCCAATCCCAAGATTCCACAGGATGTTGTCAGGTTTGTTGTTGTGAAATATAGTGCAATAACTATACATTCAGCCCTGTGTATCTACAAATTCTACATCCATGGATTTCATTATCCATGGCTTGAAAATACCTTTAAAGAACTAAATTTCAAAAAGCTAACCTCGATTTTGCCATTTTCTGTAGTGGGTATAATTTTACTATACCTTTGTATATAATAGGACTTGAACATTCATGGATTTTCGTATTCACAGGGTGTTCTAGAACCAAACCCTAGTGGATACCACAAGCCCACTGTATAGTAGACTTGTGCATGAATTTGGAGTGGTCAGTTTCCTTTGGCCAATCTTGCTTGTTCGGCTTAGCCAGATGGCCAGAGCAGTAAGGGCCTAACAGTAAGGGCCTCAGCCATCACGTTTTTCGTCCATTATGGGACCACGTGGCAGCCGATCATGGCTCCTCCTCCCCTATTCAGCACCACATGGGACTTCCCTGAGAGCCCTGCCTGTTGGGCCAATCTAAATAGATGAATGTTGTGACATGTCTGACGCAAGCTGTGTCTAAGGGAAGGGTCCCCGGAAGGGTGCTTCCTTAACCCCATTCTTCAAACTCAGACTCCCTTGAAAGAAAGATAGTAATGTGTCCCAGGAGCGGTGCTTCCTTAACCCCATTGCTCAAACTCAGGCTGCCTTGAAAGGAAGAAAGTTAAGGATCCCAGGAACAGAAAGGGGAGCCTTGTAAGTTCCCCATTCCCACCAATTTGCCAGATCTTCCTGGATCTTTTGGCTGCAGATCAAAAATGGTTATTCGGCAATCCATCCATTTTTGGAAGGTGCATGAAAACATATTCGCAGGTTTCCCAGAATTCAGCCAGCAGAAACAGATCAAGGTTAATCCAAAATGCACAAGTCTATTGTATAGTGTGATGTAGTGGCCCTGGCTATGTATTCAAAATCCTGGGGCTCTCAGTTTTGGTTTCTGACAAGTTCCATTTTCTTTTAAAGGCATTAAATTATTTACATACCAAACATCTTTTGAAGATTCAAGTATGGTATTTTCCCCCTTAATTCCACTGGTTCCTATATTTGGAACCACTAATTTCCAAAAACAGGAACATTGTTCTAATTACAAAACATATAAAGATTGATATTTATATATTTAAGTGCAAAAATGTTATGCAATCGGTAAGCTGGCATTTGAGGATATTCCCTTCCCTTTTTTTCTTTTTCTCTCCACTTTTCCCTTCAAAAGAGTCGATTTCGTTTATTACCTTGAAAAGGGCACTAAATGCATTTACATCTGACTAGGAGAATTATTCTCCTTGCTGCAGTCTCTTGGATTAAGCTGTTGGCCTTTGCTTCGATGTTAAGCAATGTCCTTCATGGTATTGCAATTCACTTAAAAATAGATTATTGCCAAAACTGCTTGTACAGATTGAAATTTTCACGACATGCTTCCTGCTGGCTTCACATTTTGTTAGATCCTGTCACTTGAATATTTTGCAACACATATTTGCAATGTGGCACTGCTTCTTTCTGAAGATTAGAAACCCTCAGCAGTCCTCTGAGACTTGTGTCAGCATCTGATTTCATGCACAAGGTAATCTTTAAATATTAATAGGGAGCAAGGTCATGCTCCCTTTAACCCCCAAAATGGAGTTAGTAAATCATGATCTGGCAGTTTAAAAAAATCCAGACCACATAACTCTTTGTTTAGAGCAGAATCTAAATTCAAATTAAACTAAATTGGCTGAATTTTTTCTCTCTCTCCCCACCCTCTCTTTCTATCTGCTTTTAAAAACACAAGAAATATCAGAATTTCCAAAATAGCAATTGGGCAAGATTAAAAAAAAAGATTAAATCTGATGTTAGAAAACTCAGGCTGGAGTCTGAAAGATGTTGTGGCTAAAAGATGATTTCTCTGAACCAAAGAGGAAAATATAGAGATAAGGACATACAAACAGGGGAATATGAGATGGCTTTATACCAAGCTGATCCTAAGGACAAAAAGAAAGAAAGAAAAGGGAAAGAATAAGCAATATAACAAGGCATCTTTCTAATCACTGTAATAAATCTTTTTTTAAAAAAAATTATGAAATTCTATATCAACTACTTAACTCAAGACTTTATTACACCAGGCATGCATACCAGCACTGCAATGTGCATACAGCTACCTGTTTGCAGCATTCTTGCCCATGAGTTTTCAATCCTTAGCTGTTTATGGGTAAAATACATTCATACCTTCCAATCCCATCACCTAACTTCCACTTCTGTACTGGCATGTCATCAGTAACATGATTTCATGGGGCAGAATTATTCTCAAAACTGGAATTGCAATATTGCTCTAAAAGTAGGAACAGGAGTCGTGCAGGAAGGTAGTTATGAAAGTATGCAGAAGTATCACTGTGGCACCATAATTGGCAAATCCTTGCAATAGTAAAATTGAAGAGAGGTGTGATATTGAAGGTGTTCAACCCAGTATGTATCTGCTTTTGATGAAAACACAACTGCAGTGGAATGGCAGGTTTGTGCTATAAAGTACAATGTATATTTCACTAATCAGCTGATTTAGAATCGCTCCATTGTTTTTATATTCATTATAGTAATATGAGGAGCCCTGGTGGCAAAGTGCATTAAAGCACTGAGCTGCAGACCGAAAGGTCCCAGGTTCAAGCCCCGGGAGCAGCGGGAGTGGCCGCTGTTAGCTCCAGCTCCTGCCAACCTAGCAGTTCGAAAACATGCCAATGTGAGTAGATCAATAGGTACCACTCCGGCGGGAAGGTAATGGCGCTCCATGCAGTCATGCCGGCCACATGACCTTGGAGGTGTCTACGGACAGCGCCGGCTCTTTGGCTTAGAAATGGAGATGAGCACCACACCCCAGAGTCAGACATGACTGGACTTAACGTCAGGGGAAAACCTTTACCTTATAGTAATTACAAAGATGTCTTGATATACTTTTGTACCGAAGTAGTGATTCCTGGTTCAGTTCTCTCACCCTCAAATTTTGCTTTATCAAGCATGAGTTCTCCTACCAGAAGCCCCCGCTGGTGCAATGGCTTAAACACTTGTGACAGCAGGACTGCTGACTGACAGGTTGGAAGTTCAAATCCGGGAAGAGTAGTTGAGCTCCCTTTGTCAGCTCCAGCCCCCCATGCGGAGACATGAGAGAAGCCTCCCACAAGGATGGTAAAACATCAAACATCCAGGCATTCCCTGGGCAATGTCCTTGCAGACTGCCAAATCTCTCACACCAGAAGCAAGTTGCAGTTTCTTAAGTCGCTCCTGACACAAAAAAAAAAAAGTTCTCCTACCAATTGTGACATTTCTACTTCCATCCCTCCAGTGATCTCTGTTGTGACCATCAGGATCAGGATCCTGTTGCAATTCCTCCTCACATTAGTGATCACTCATTCGGGAGGGGGGCAGGTAGAAATGCCACTATTCAGTTTTGCTTTCACTGACAAAGGAACAAACTGCAGTTGTTTGCAGTAGCTGCTACCAAGTAAATCAGGTATGCTGCCCCTTTATGATCTCTATATATTCCCTCCATTACATAGGAATATATAGGGACCAAGTAAAGTCGACTATTTCACTGTTGAGCAATTCTTGCAATCAATAGTTTTTTTCAATATTTAGATTCTCAATATTTCAATCATGTGATTGAATTCTGCGGGTTTGTGAAGAATCATGCAGTCAGTTTGCACAAAGAATTTCAATGAATTTCACCAGTGAGAAATGTAGGTACTACATTTCTGTAAGATAGGAAAAATGAAAAATCCAAACATAGAATGGGTTACACCTCACTTGACAATAGAACCCGTGAAAGGAATCTAGGAGTCTTGGCAGATCTCAAGATGAACATGAGTCAACACAGGGTGATGAAGGAGTGAAAAAAGCTGCTATGATTCTAAGTTGCATTACTAGGAGTATAGTGTCTCAATTCAGGGGGGAAATAGCACAGATACATAACTCGAAGTTATGCATTCATAACTATGAATTTCTTCAGCACAACTTCTTTCTTCCTTCAGACCCTACTCCTGCCATCTCTGGTAATAGTCTGGGTATCTGGTCTCATCTTCTGTCATGCTTCAGATTCCGACATTCAGAGGAGAATATAAAGGCTATCGTTTTAAAATAAAATAAAAATACTCCAAAAGTGGTAGTGAATACTTGGAGAAAATTCTGCAAATGCTGGAAAACCTTTGAAGAAAATTAGCATTTTATAGGATGCGAAGGAAAAGAAGAAAATATCAGCAACTTCATTAGAAAACAAGTTTTTCTAAGAAGATTTGGCTCAGTTTTATTTTGGAGTAAGTAGTTCTTTTTTATTACTATCTCACATATATTTTTAAAGAACTTAATTTATTTACATTAGATGTATGAAGGAATTTGCAGATTTTGAAAAGTTAAAAAAAACACATAAATAAAGCAACAAAATCCCCAGTAATCGATACTCTGGAATAGTAGCTCGTTGGAAATCCACCATCTTATAGAATGATCCATAACTTTCTTCATTCCTTTCCAGTGGTCATTCTGCATTCTAAGCTACTGGACATGTGTACATATGCATATTAGACTTTACTTCCTAAGAACCCCAGACAACACAGCCAAAAGAAAGATATTACAACAGGCAGGGGCATAAGGATGGGGCCGCTCACACCTCCTTATGCCGGAAGGAGGGCGAGACACGTGGCTGATAGTGCTCCAGAGGGCTCTCAGCTGCTATCTGCCTCCCTCCCTCATCTTTTTGGGAAAAGGTCACAGCAGGCCGCCATGTCCTCCTGCAAGAGGACAGGGAAAATGAGGCAGGCCTGAACTTGCCCATGCCTGGATTACAGGGATTCTACTCCAAAACAGTATCTTTTCCAAACCCAAATACAAATTAAGTGTATCAGTTTTAGCACTGATGTTAAAATTGACTGTTAATAGTTTACTCTTTTACATTAAAAACCCTCCTGCTTAAGGAGCTCCACTGGCTGCCATTTATTTACCGGTCCCAATTCAAAGTGCAGGTGATTACCTATAAAGCTCTGAATGGTTTGGGACCCATCTACTTTCGGGATCGTCTCTCCCCCTACGAACCTGTACGGTCTCTTCGGTCATCGGAGGAGGCCCTCCTCTCACTTCCGCCAGTGTCACAAGCACAGTTGGTGGGGAAGAGAGAGAAGGCCTTCTCTGTAGTGGCCCCCCGGCTCTGGAACTCGTTGCCTAGGGAGATCAGGCAAGCCCCCACCTTGATGGCATTTCGGAAGAGCCTGAAAACCTGGCTTTTCACCTAGGCCTTTGGCTAAGATCGCCCATCCCCATCATAATTACAATTATACTCCTCGACCTTTTGTACTAGTCGCTCTTTTCCTGATTACTTGATATTAATTCAGGGCTCCTCTCTACGCAATGTGATCTTAAATTAATCTATTGCACTTTATCTATTTAAAATTTGTAACTCATAATGTGCACCTTGCTTATCCACTATTGCAACCTCATTGTTTTTAATTCGATGTTTTAATACTGCATTGTGTTTTTTCGGCTGCTGTGTATATATTATTATTGGTTTTTATTATTGTTCTTTGATGTTTCATATTTTATTTTATCATTGTTTTGTATCTGATTTTGCTGTAAGCTGCCCCGAGTCCCCTTCGGGGGAGATGGAGGCGGGATATAAATAAACTTATTATTGTTATTATTATTATTATTATTAGATTGCCACATTATGTGATTTTTTTAAAGAAAAAAAAAGAACTACTGAAATACAACCTATTCATCTAAAAATCATTCTTTCCAAACTCGTGGAAACAAACAGAATCCTCCGAATAATTTAAAGGGAATACACAGAGAAAGAAACAAGAGCAGTGGTCAATCTGCATACCAGACAGAGGTGCCAAAGGCCCTTAGGATATTTGAATAAAATACCTAGTTCAGTTTCTTTTAATGTTTCTGTTTGGGTAGAGTGGGACTGATGACAAATAATTAGCTTGATTTTAAATATCCCCTTAAAATACACTGTACATTTCTCTGCTCCCCAGGAGAGCAATACAGACTCTCTGCTAGAAAAAGCAAAGATTCCCACAGTTTACCGAGTGACAGAATTATCTAGTGAGTCCTGCACCTAGTTCTTTAGGCTAAAATGGGGGAGAGGGATTAAAAGGGGGAAAGGGAACTGTCTAAAGTTTCAGTTAATATTTAGCTCTTGGCTTAATAAATTGTGATCCTAACCTTCAGCAAAAGTCAATATCTCCTGATTATTATATGTATGCACCTTCTACGCCTTTCTTATTTGCCCAGGTTCATCATAAAATGAGTCAACAGTTTCTACAGCAACTTCCCCTTAATTGCAAATGTCTGGACAGAAGAATCATTCATCTCTCAAAGAAGCAACTGAAAGGGCTGTAAGTCAGACAGGCTGTGGATGATTCTCTCTTCCTCCTTCAATTTAAGTGAGATTAGCTATAAGGTGCATTTTGGTGGAAAGGGAAACAAGAAAGAGCCAGTCACAAAATTTTACCACCATGCCACTTCCCCTCACTTTGAAAGCTAAGCAGACCCTGGGTAATACTTACATGGAATTTGTTGTTGTTGATTACTGTCAAGTTGATGTTGAATTACTATGATTTTGTGAAAGAGAAAGCTCTAAGATATTGGTTCTCAACCTGGGGTCCCCAGATGTTTTTGGCCTTCAACTCCCAAAAATACTAACAGCTGGTAAACTGGCTGGGATTTCTGGGAGTTGTAGGCCAAAAACATCTTGGGACCCCAGGTTGAGAACCACTGCTTGAAGAAATCCTGTCATTAACAGCCCTGCTCAGGTCTCACAAATCTATGAAATCTGTGGCTTCCTTTATTCCACGTGTGTCAAACGCAAGGCCCATGGGCCAAATTCAACCTGCCACATCATTTTATGTGGCTCATAAGGCTTTTAATACCAGAGTAACATAGTTACATTTATTCAGTCTTACAGTTGCAAATGGCCCCCTGAAAGTTACCATAAGGCTGATGCGGCCCTCAGTGAAAATGGTTTGTCAACCCTGCCTTATTGAGTCAATTTACCTGTAACACACTCCTCCTCTTTTCTTACTACCACTTCTACTTTACTGAGCATTATCATCTTTTCTAATGAATTATGCTGTCTAACGATACGTCCAGAACAGGATAGCAGTTTCACCATTTTACCTTCCCATAAGAGTTTAGGCTTGATTTGCTCCAGCACTCATTATTGCCTTTTGGGCAGTCTTTAGCCCCCAGTGGCACAGCGGGTTAAACCGCTGAGCTGCTGAACTTGCTGACCGAAAGGTCGGCAGTTCGAATCCAGGGAGCTTCTGCCAACCTAGCAGTTCTAAAACATGTAAATGTGAGTGGATCAATAGGTACTGCTCCAGTGGGAAGATAAGGGTGCTCCATGCAGTCATGCCAGCCACATGATCTTGGAGGTGTCTACGGACAATGCCAGCTCTTTGGCTGAGAAATGGAGATGAGCACCAACCCCCAAAATCGGACATTACTAGACTTAATGTCAGGGAAAACGTTTACCTTTACTGTAGCATCGGTAGAATTCTCCTCCTATTTCAATAAGTTAATTCCTTTCATGTCAGCTTCACTGTCCAGCTTTCACAAGCGTATATAGAACTCAAAAATGCCATTGCATACCTGACTCTATCTTTGGTATTTTATGACACATCTTCAGGTATGAAGATAATATCTAGTTACTTTAAAGTTAGGATGCCACTAGGGAACATTAGGGATTTCTAGGCAGGTCTAAAAAAATCACACCTACTTGAAAGAGCCTTTCAGGCAGAACTCACAATACTGAGCTAAAGAAAGCATTGCTCCAACTTAGTAGTTTACTACATTTCCATATTTTGCAACTGGAAGGCTATTGAAGTCATAAGTAGAGCAACCCGTTGGGCCCCCTCTCAACCCACCAAAGCCAGGTTGTGCAGTATCCCCCAAACAAACCAAATGATCTTGGTTCCTAAGGCACAAGAACTCAAGCAATTCTCCCTCCTTATTCTCCTTGAAATATCACAATAACAAATTAACTGACAAACATTTACTGCACTTTCAAGCATGCTGCTTGGATCAGCCCTACACAAATTTCATAAATAGCATAAAAATAGGACAATCTTTTAAAACCAATGTAGAGTTGAAAGAAGAGTTTTACCATGGCTGTAGAATTACAAAATCCGCCCACACACAAAAATGTTCAAAGCACTAGAGAAGGAAGGTAAAGAATTATCTCAATGATTTAAGTTCCCAAATGTACTTTGGGAAAAATGAAATCCACTGAGATGGACTTTTGAACAATTTCCACAAAAATGAAGGAACACTCCAGGAGCGGACTTGTTCTTTTGAAGAGTTACCATTCATTCCCACGAGGCACACCTGGGAGAATTTTCTAGAGGTTGTTTGTTTAGGTTATAACAATTTCCTTGTACTGTGAGTGAGACAGTAGTGTATTATACTAATGCTTTTTGAAAGCTAGTGCTATTGGAAGGTACTTTTTTTTACCTATAAGGTGTGTAGTGGCTATAGAAAGATTACCATTTGCAGTTAAAGAAAACAAAAGTGTTTCACAGAGGAATGAAAGCACTGTTCCTTCCACAAAGGAGAAGAGCTTTTAGGAAACATGCTCTTCATGTGATGTGCCAGTTCTTTTCACAAACAACAATACCAATGTTTCATTCCCTGTAACATGTCTTGGTCCTTCCTTGAGAAGCACAAGGAGGTTGAAAATAGGAGATGCAAATCACTAACAAAAATGATACCAGTTTGTGAATTATGTTTGTTTGAGGACCCTTTGTACGGTTCGCTATAGCAAACTCCTTCTTGCATTGGTGGTGGGATTATAGAATTATTTGATTACACTAATGTGCCAAAGGCAATGACATATTGTGAGATTTGCTTCTTGGACCAGCCCTTGCACTTTGCTACTCTGCTGCTGAGTACGCATGCCCAGTGTGGAACACATCTCACCACATTAAAACAGTGGATATGGCCCTTAATGAGACATGCCACATTACCACAGGATGTCTATGCTCCACACTGCTGGAGAAATTATACTGTTTAGCCAGCATTGCACCACCTGACATCCACTGAGAAGTAGTAGCCAATAATGAAAGGACCAAGCAGTAACATCTTCAGCCCATCCTCTGTTTGGATATCAGCCAGCACACCAATGCCTTAAATCAAAAAATAGTTTTCTAAGATCTACAGATATACTCACAGGAACACCTCATCAGGCGAAAGACCAAAAGTGGCAGGCTAAAACCCAGAACCTCAAGCCATGGCTGATACCAACTGAGAGACTCCCTTCTGGGCACACAGAAGACTGGGTGACTTGGAAGGTACTGAACAGACTGTGCTCTGGCTTCATGAGAAATGGGGCCACAAAGTGGAGTCCACAACATGCGAGTGTGAAGAAGAGCAAACGATAGACCACCTATTTCAATGCAGTCTGAGCCCTGTCACATGCACAATAGTGGACCTTCTTATAGCAACACCAGAGGCACTCCAAGTGGCCAGATTCTGGTCAAAGGACATTTAGTATAATGCCAAGTTTTTAAACTTTGTTTGTGTTTTTAAATACATTAGAACAGTACCCTCAGTTGGCCTCTGACATGATACATACATAAATAGTGAGAAATTGAAAATGGCATCTCACCTGGAGATTGAGACAAATAGTTCTATTGGGTTCTACCAAACAAGTTTAGTTGATGGTGAGGGATGCTACCTGTTACAGTTCAAATACATATGAGAAACTGTACATTCAGTTAGCCCTCCATATTCATGAATTCAACATCCACCAGTTTGAAAATATCCCTCTGTCCAAAAAAAAATCCCAAAAGCAAACCTTGATTTTACCATTTTATATAAGGAACATTTTACTCCAGGGTTGTATTTCATGAAACTTGAGCATTTAGATATTCACAGGCTGTCCTGGAACCAAACCCCAGTGAATACCAAGGATCCACTGTATCTCTGAAAACTTGCCTCATTCCTGATTAAAAACACAATTTTAGGAGCTAGTTTGGTAGGTCCATGAACCTATTTTAATTGTCTTGGTGTAAAAATAGATTTATTAATAACATCCAAAACGAGCCCTGGGTTCGACCTCACGAGTCTCCCTTTCCATTTTCTCCAGACTTAACTGTATTTCCAATATGAACATTTAATAATAGTTATACTGCTTCCTGACCATTTTGTATTTGTCACAGCTGTGGGTTCAATCTTCCTCTGATATGTAGTGTCCTGGCTTTTACGTATATACAAAACGGTTCTCAGAAACGTACTTTTGGTTGGAAAAAAAATCCCAGTTTTTTTGCACAAAAATAAATTTGTATCCTAAACCCTGTTTTTGGAAACAAATTTTTGGTGAAATCCCCACAATATTGTTCATTGAAAAAAGCAGTGTATGCAACCCTCCCAGAAATGCACTTTGGAGGGTGAAAAAAAAGATCATGTTTTTAATGCAAAACTCACATTTCTTTTAATAAGCAGGCTGATTTGTTTCTACACAAAATGATTCCCTGAATCATTTGGACAAGAGAAAACAAGACAAAAACTGCACAAAATTTTCACTGTCTTTTTATTCTTACCAAGTTCCTTTTCTTTGTGTTAGGAAAGCTGTGGTGGCGTGACGGGTTAAACTGTTAAGCTGCAGAACTTGCTGGCCAGAAAATTGGTGGTTCAAATCTGCAGGACACGTGAGCTCCCATGGTTAGCCCCAGCTTTGCCAGCCTAGCAGTCTGAAAACATGTAGATCAATAGGTACCGCTTCGGTGCAAAGGTAATGGCACTCCATGCAGTCATGCCGGCCACATGACCTAGGAGGAGTCCACAGACAATGCCGGCTTAGAAATGTAGATCAGCACCCCACCCCCCAAGAGTTGGACTCGATTAGGCTTAATGTCATGGGGAAAACTTTACCTTTACTAGGAAAGCCATTTCAGCCATGAAATTAAGAATAATAAACATTGCATCAGTTCCTAGTTTGAGCATGTCATGTGTTGAATAAAAGCCTCTTGACATTGTCATTTCTACTCACTGTGAGATTTATTTCCCTGTAAGGATCTATCTCTCTATCTATCTACACACACACTACTTAGGTATAACTGGAGACAAGGCAGTCCGCAGTTTGAGGCACTAAGTCCAGGTTGGTCTCTCTTTTCCACAGAGAATGAACACTGTGTTTGAGAAAAGGAAGAGTCAGATGTGGGAAGAATATGTGAATGGAGCTCAGCAAAGTGACAGTTCACTCATTTGCGGTCTCCATCATGCACTGTTGCTATGGAGTTGTTCCATCAAAAGAAAAAATACTGCTGAAGAGTAGAACTGAGATAAAAATGGAAGACATGTGATTTTGTAGGTTTTCTTTTTTTAAAAAAAATCACTGAATTGTCAGTCACTGTTCATTAGATTTCACATATTTACTAGGGTTGTCCGATCGATGGAAAAATTGTTTCAATTCTCGTTTCTAAAGTAGGGGGTGCCGGCTCTTCGTTGTAGAAACTATTTCTAAATGTTTCACCCAAAATTTTTGGATATTTACAAAAATTCGTAATGTTTCAAAAATGTTTCTAAAATGGCGGACGCGCATGCGCAATCGCCAAAAAACAGGAAACCGGGGGGACTTTTCTGGGGGTCTCCCGCCCTCATTTCTTGAGCTATTCTCATCAAATTTGGTACAGTGGGAGAACACATTCCACACTCTTTGCTCAACAAATTGCAGAATGTTTCCTGTCTCCTATGATTTTTGGCGAATCTTTATAACTTTTTATAATATACTATTTTTTTATATTTTAAGAAACCTGTTCCTGTTTTGAAAGTCTTACTTCCTGTTCAATTGGGTTCTTCACTGTGAAATTCCCTCTTTTCTATTTGTGTATATTTGTTGCTGTGGCCGGAAATCAGCGAAAATGGTGGTCATTTGCAGAAACTGGAACCCCCCCGCTCCTATCTAAAAATAAGGTGTTGATATTTCAGCTTCCTAAGACATAGGAGCTCATGTCCCACTCCCTTGTGACCTGAGCCCCACACCACACACCCTGCCCCTATCTAATAAAAAGCGGTGGCCGGGGGGTTTTTTTGTGCAACAAGGAAAAGGGGTGCACACACTCCTTTGCAGGCTTGGAAAGCCTTATATGGGTTTTATTGCTTTCTTCCAGAAAACTTTGCAAAGGAAAGGCAAAAAGTCTACCTCAAAAAGGAAAAGCACCCCAAATCTCTGGGGTTACAGGGAAAAAAGCAGTGCACACACTCCTTTGCAGGCTTGGAAAGCCTTATATGGGTTTTATTGCTTTCTTCCAGAAAACTTTGCAAAGGAAAGGCAAAAAGTCTACCTCAAAAAGAAAAAGCACCCCCAAAGCCCCAAAGTTAGCGGTTACAGGGAGGGACGCAGACTCCTTTGGAAAATAAAAATTCCCAACATCCACAGCAAGGACTCTGCCCCAAGCCCCAAGCCAATTTCCCCCCAACACAATATCTAACCGGCAACAACCAGCCACTTTGCCCTCTCAGCTTCACGGCGCGCGCGCGAACCACCCTCTCTCCTCGGTATCCCAACCCAGAAAATGGCTTGGCTCCATGCGGAGGCGATTTTTATAGCGATTCTACACATCGACGGGAGGACGCTAGCCCCCACCTTTTTTAGCCATCGTGGAAGACTCTGATTGGCAGGGAGTGGGAGCCATGTTAGGCTGCGCTAGGCTCCCGTTCATGTTAGGTTGCAGAAACATATATATATATATATATATATATATATATATATATATATATTTTAAAAAAATTTGGAAGGAAAAAAATTAACAAAAATTTTAAGACACAATTACAGAATGGGCCAACGATGGATCGTATTACATTGCCAGTTGCGCCCAGGGAAAACGTTTCAATACTCGTGTCAAAAACGGGAACATAACAAAATTATAACGGTATGACAATTTTTACGACGATATGGACAACCCTAATATTTACTTTAACATCACTTTCAGAATACTACAATTGCTCTACATTAGTACATTGTTGTTGAAGATTAGAGTGCAATCCCTGTATTGCATGGATACTCAAAATGATGAATAATAGCAATTGATGAACTTCTGGCACAAGAATCCCATAGAGTCATGATGGAAGGCCTAGAAAATGCCTAGACAGGATATGTTTCATCACATGTGACTAAATGAAACTGTGAATACCAGTCCCACAGATATAAGGGTCATACAGTATATAGCTTATTTCCTTTTCAGCCTCCATTTCTGGTCATGAGACAAATCATTACTTCATTGATTAGATTAATCAAACATTGGTTCAGAGCAACACTATGGGCATCGTAACATAGTAAATGAGAGGTTAAAATTTCATGGCTCTAAATGTTGTGGAACTGCAGTTGCCAAGACCCTTCGTCGTTGACTATCATGCTTAAGGCCTCTGAGAGTTAGAGTTCAACAATATCTGGATTCAATGGCAAGTGTAGATGTGACCTCTTCATCAAGAAAATATGTTGGCAAAGATTAAAGTATAATTTTCTGTTTATTTTTTTTTAAAAAATTATCTGCTGCATTTGCTGCATAAGCAGACTACAAAGACAACATATCAAAGAGATAAGCAAAAAGCAGCACTTTATTAGGTATTTCATCTCAAGAGCAGATTACAAACAAAGGAATGAATGGCCCCTGACAATATATATTTGCAAATAAAATATATCAAACCTTCCTAGAGATGATTCCTTTGATATATGAGTTCAACCCACATGCATATATAGGGAGCGCTTCCCTGAGGACAGATATCTCCAGGCGGAGCTCTTCTCTACATCCCATTGTTGGGGCAATATACTGTAGAGTAATGTCGAGAAATGCCTTTATCTGTTGTGGTGCCCGTTTGTGGACTGCCCTCCCCTAAGGGGACCTGATTGATGCCAAAGTTAAATACGCTCATTCTAAACACAGTACTGGGCTTCCCAGAAAATAAGACACTGTCTTATATTTATTTTTCCTCAAGAAGACACACTATGGCTTTTTTTTCCAGGAGATGTCTTATTTTTATATCCATGGCTAGTACTCAAGCGCTCAGATGGCGTGTTGGCCTGATGCCATTCTCCATCCGGAGGGGGTTGCTTCTCCTGTGAGGGAGAGAATGCTGTGGCTCTCAAGCCCTGTGACAGCAAGAGAGGCGGCCCAGCAAGTAGCGCTCTGGCATCCTTCTCCGGCAGCAAGAGCGCTGGGGAGGAGCCCTGGAGCTGTGCTGTGTGTGGAGTGGTGGCCCGAGCGGGTCCTCCCCCCTTCACCTTCTTGCAACGTTTTCCCTTACCGAGGCTTGCCACTGCTCCTGCTCCCTTTGCTTGGGAGACTTTGGAGTGCCTTGCACCCTTCCCTTGCTGAGGCAGGGAGAAGGGCATGATGGTGTGAGCTGGTAAGTCAGCCACAGCCGTGGCAGAGGCAAGGGGTGGCTGCCTCCTTTACCACTCCATGCTGGTACGCTGCATAGCCATGCCTATCACTATGTCTTATTTTCGGGGTATGGCTTATATTGCGCAAATGTTTAAAAATCCTGATATGGCTTATTTTATGGGTATGTCTTATTTGCGGGGTAACAGAGTATTAGACTTTGGAGCTTACTTGTTATCAGCCCAATGTCTATGTGCCTAGCTGTAAAATATCATAACTATTCCAGTAGGTTTTATAATGTCATGTTTTTATTATGAATACGACATAGTATCCTTTCAGTCTGTTTCAATCAATTTTATTTCATTTAGTGACTTTAATTGTACACTACACTAAGATACTATAATATGGAGTGGAGATAAAATATTTTAATTAATTAGTTCTCATTGTTTGGCAGTAAAATTAACAGATAACATGCATATAAATACAAACAGGGCATCACCAATCAAACTCAAAAGTTAGAGGCCTTACTTTGAGAACATTTCCCTTTGGTTGAATTGAATTTGGGGCCAACAGCAGGAGCTCACTCGACTCCCCGCATTCGAATTGTCGACCTTTGGGTCTGCAAGTTCAGCAGCTCAGCGGTTTAACCCACTGTGCCACCGGGGGCTCCGAACTAGGTTTACACAACAGGAAAGAAAAGAGGAAAAACTTCCCTTTCTCTTTCTAGCTGTATGTGGCAAGGGGTGAGAATCAGTGAGCCTAGAAAAATCCTGTATCAGTTTTATGGCACAACAAAGTAGGTATCACAACTGTGTCAACATAAAGGATTTTTTTTCTTCTTTAAAACTTATTCCATTGTCAGCATTGCTGTCAAAAAGACAAAATATGTGTGTGCATATCTGCGTAGGTATACACACACACATACGGACTTCTACATTTTATCAACAGCAAGATTTACTCCCTAGCTTTGAGTCAATTTTAACCTCTTCAGGTTACCTAAGCTCAATATTGATCCCAACAGGAGCCAATATCTGCTTCCATGTTTATACCCTTGTCACAAATTTTTAGGAGCAATCTCTCACTGTCAGCAGACAAGGAAAAATGAATATAACTGATAGAATCTCCCTCCCTCCCACATAGCACAGAATAAGAGTTATGTTATACTCACAAGGTAAATAAACTAGACTTCTGAAAAAGGAGTTTACTACAAAGAAAAAACATATCAAAAAAGCTGTAATTTTCATGGACTTTCTTACAGAGTTTCTTTTGTACATATGCTAGTTTTCTTTGAGAATTCCCAGAAGAATTCATTTTGTTTTATGTGTCACTCTTTTTCATAAAATCATAGAATAATAGAGTTGGAAGAGACTACATGGGCCATCTAGTCCACTCTCCTGCCATGCAAGAAAAGCACAATCAGAGTACTCCCCACAGATGGCCATCCAGCCTCTGTTTAAAAACCTCCAAGGAAGGAGCTTCCACCACACTCTGAGGCACAAAGTTTCTACTGCTGAACAGCTTGTACAGTCAGGAAGCTCTTCCTAATGTTCAGGTGGAATCTCTTTTCCTGTAATTTGAAGCCATTGCTCTGAGTTCTAGTTTATAGGGCAGAAAACAAGCCTGTGCCTTCTTCCTTATGAGAGCCTTTCACATATTCATACATGACTATCATGTCTCATCTCCACTTTCCCTTCTGCAGGCTAAACTTACCCAGCTCTTTAAGATGCTCCAATTAGTGAACATCTTGATCAGTTGAATTTTTCCTAGGGTTCAACTGATCAAGATGTTCACTAAATGGAGAAGTTCAATTACAGATAGACAGTCTTTAAGCAACAAACATTGACAAAACTGTGGAAATCCAGAATGAACTGTGTTCATTTTTGTACATGCATATGAGAGCAGAAAAACTTACAATGCATCCAAATATGCATGAAACTACTATTGGTTCCAAAGATAGATAGATAGATACATACATACACACACACACATACAAACATACAACTTACAAACAATTACCCGAGTTACAAATATCCAACTTACAAACAATTCAAAGTTAAGAACAGGGTTGAGACTACAGGAAGTGAGAGAAATCTACCTGTTGGAAGGGAAATTCACTCCTGGAAGAGTGAAGGGGCCTCCACTGAAGCTTTCTCACCAATCTTTGTTTTCATAACAAGCCAAATTTTTCAAAATCCAATCTTCACAGGGACAGAAAGTGAGATAAAATCTCCTGCACAGGGGCACAGACAGCAAAACAAACACCATAGCGGTGTTAACTCTTCCCTATGCTATCCAAAGTGTGTGTGTGTGTGTCTGTCTGTGTGTGTGTGTGTGCAAACACCTGTACTATGCTAGAGATGGTGAGCTAGAATAGCATTGCATGTTGCTCTGTTATCAACTGAAAACCAGATCATATTATGCATTCCTGTGTTCTGGGGCTCAAAAATATTTGGTGTTCTTCTCATCGTAGCCAGGCTTAAATTGATATTTTCATCACGAAAATTCGTGCTTGACATGACCATTTACTTGCTTCTATCTCACGATCAGCTGGCAGTAACTGAATCAGAGTCTGCTTGATTAAAAATTGGATGCCAAAAGTTATATCAACAGTGCAAAAGCAGAGGTGGGAGGAAAAGTGGAATAAAACCAGACCCTTCTAAAGGGACTCAAGTGTGGCAAAAGTGCATCACATGGGTGTGTATAAAAATAAAATTGGATATGAATCACACATTGTCATTTCATAGCACATAATCAAAGAACTACTAATTAAAACTTTGCAGGTTCAGCTGGTCAAGTTACATGGCTCGATGCATTCTAGGAGAGCATGCTCGAGCTGGCATTTATGAGATTAATTTGTAAGCTCTTCAGATTCTGAATCTCCAAGGTTTATGCTGTCTGTGTGCTGTTTACATAATGAAGTTTTATAGTGCTAAACCACTACCTATAAAGGGATTATTTTCATATTCAGTGCATTAAAGATCTAGTGCAGTTCTCAGATACCATACTGTGCTTATGCCAGAGATAACAGGTAAAATGTCTCTTGTTCTGATTAGCTGCAAAGCTAACATAAGATCGCGGATGTCTTAAGAAAGAATATTGCCCTGCCGAAATTAATTCCCCAATGGTTTTATTACAGTCTGCAAATTACATTATTTTGCCATCATATTTGAAAGGCTTCACTCTGTTAAAGCCTTTTGTAACCCGTGGCTTGCCATCTTCCCTGGAGTGTCTAGACGTGGTGTCTTAGATTTATGTGTGTGATCTCAGTGTGTTCCAGCATCACTCCTGACTAATGCATTATTACAATACTTACATACACTCCCAAGTGCCACGGTATTGATTAGAAAATCACCAATCTGCATATTCATACCATCTGTGCTATAGAAAAAAGAAAACACTGCATATCAGTCTTGCTTGGAAGGAAAATTCCAAAGATAACAAAAAGGGATTTGTTTTGAATGCGATTTTGGGGTGTGTGTGTGTGTGTGTGTGTGTGTGTGAATGAGCACATTTATTTGGAATTGCAAAATAGATTTGCAGTAATGCCAAGGAGGATTTGAAGTGGCAAAATGTCCTTGGAATTAACAGAACTAAAAGACGGGCTTCATAATGAAGTGCAAAGAGAGAGAAAATAACTATTCCTAGGTTGGAACAACAAAAGCAACAAGTGAGAGGTGCCTTTGAAGAGACTCATCTACAATGCAACAGTGGTTTCTCATGCCCAAAAGGTCAAAATTATTTGTGACTACATTCCCAGCCAAAAGCTAGAAGGGAAACTTTCAAAAGATGAATGAGGACTCACTCACTGGTCCAAAAACTTTCTAAAGGAAGGGGATCTGCTTAGCTTTGATTGATTGCTCAACTTGATACTTTGTTTTATCAAGTTTGACTTACATGCCCATAAATCAAAGAAAAACAAATCACAGGTCCAATTTGGGGGGCATTGACATCCTGCCAGCTTTACAACAACAACTCAGATTTCAAGGGGCAAAAAGGAAAAAAGAAGGAAAATGGTCAGACACTGGTGGCTAAGTAAAACCAAACTGCCAGTGGAAAATCCCTAAAAGATTTTCAGGCTTCAGATTTTCATGTGTGTCAGTTCAATTGCACAAATGTATTCACTGCACTATATAGATAGGTTGAGAATATGTAGCTTGTTCATACTCTATCTTTTAATAACTACACAGAACATATTTATACCGTGTTTCCCCTAAAATAAGACCTCCCCAAAAAATAAGACCTAGCAGGGGTTTGGGGGGATTGCCAAATATAAGGCCTTCCCTGAAAGTAAGACCTAGCAACTAAGGCTGCAGGAGAGTTCCATTGGGAAGCATGGCTGCAGGACTAAAGCAGCACTCATACATACACACCGGAGGGAGAGAGGGAGGGAGAGAAAGTGCTTGCTTTCTGTGCCTCCCTGCCTTGCCTTGCCTTGCCTTGCCTGTCCCCCAGCCGCGGCTTGAAGAACCTTCCGTGGCTGCTGCTGCGCTGCTGTTTCTCCCTTCGGAGACAAGGCTCAGTCCTGGCCATGCTCGCTTTGCCCCCAAGGCTTCTGATTGGCTCCTGGAGCCAGGGCAAGGGAGGGTGGGAGGGAAGGAAGAGGGCTTTACACTCGTCCTGCTACTTCTGCTTCTTAAAGGTACAGGACTCATAGGGATTCTCCTCTCATCCTTATTCCTATCCTATGCCATGAAACTTATTATTTTATACTATTATTCTATTACCATATTATTATCATCATATTCTGTTACTATTATTATATCCCATTATTATATTATCCTATTACTATATTTTATATCATTATATTATATTTTTCTATTATTATATCATTATATTATTATTCTATTATTATTCTATTATATTTTCATATTATTATATTATTATTCTGTTATTATTATATTCCATTTTATATTATCCTATTAATATATTTTATATCATTCTATTCCATTCTATTATTCTATTATATTATCCTATTATTATATTATTATGCTATTCTGTTATTATATCCCATTATTATATTATCCTATTAATACCATATTATTATCATATTCTGTTATTTTTATATCCTATTATTATATTATCTCATTAATATATTGTATATCATTATATTATTATTATATTATATTATTATTATAGTATATTATATTATTCATCATTCATGACTACATTGAAACTAGAATAGAGAGAAATCAGTGTGGAAACCTTGTGAACCCTAAACTGCAAGAGGTACCATAGATTGTTGTACATGTAAATAATGGTAGTAACAAGAAATTCTTGATAGGATTCATAGTTTGTCTGGTTTGTTATGACAACTACTTTACAGTATATAATAAATGTTCATTTTGTTGTTCAACAATAAATGTGAGCTCTTCTTCATGGAAAAATAAGACATCCCCTGAAAATAAGACCTAGTGCATCTTTGGGAGCAAAAATTAATATAAGACCCTGTCTTATTTTCGGGGAAACAGGGTAGATGGCATTCTTGTATAGATCAAAACCATATTTTCACTCTGGATTTGGCTTCCATGACTTTAATTATATCCATAAATTTGGTCCCTAACCTCACTCCAAGAGATATGGAAAGCTTGATTTGCTATGCGACAAGTTTTGTGAACTTTATGTGTGTGTGTATGGATTCAGGTCACCTGTCGACCTATGGTGAGCCCATGAATTTTGAGGGGCTTCTTAGGCAAAGAAGTACAAAGATTGAAAAATGAGTGGGAATCTTTGTCATGCAAAATTAATTCCTTCAGTATAAATAATGAAGTCAAGAGGGAGGAGAAAGAATAATTTGAAATCTTTAAACAGATCTAAGAATACACACAAATATAAAGGGATAAAGTGCACAAGTAAACGTTTTCCTTTTGCTCTTACTGAAGAGTAAAATATAATATTAGAGGGGAAAACTCTTCCTGGTTGTAAAACAAGTTTTTTACGGATAGCAGAGTCTTCAAAAGTGAATCAATGACAATGGATTCAATCACCATTTCAGTTCTTTCCACTTGATTCCACTTGGCATTTGAATATATGATTTGGCTTTAGTGTAAAGCCTTATGTTTGAGCAGATGACAAATCTCTCTGTTTTATTAGCTGCAGAATAGCCCATTTGCACATAAAAGTCATGAATGTATGACAAATAGGCATATGAGATCCAGCATTGAGTAGTGTTTTGTTTCTTGTGGACCAAAGGTGAGCCAAGGTTTCTCAATGAAAATTCATCTTAAGCAGAGTGATCTCCAGATTTGAGAGCTAGTGAGTTCGGTTATGGCAAAATGTCTGCTCCTAGTGAACATGATTTTCCTCACAACCACTGTCACTTGCTCCTTTTTCTACTGCTGCTATTTAGCACTTAAACTGCTACGCAATGCTTGCTGACCAGTCAGAGAACTAAAGAGGAAAATGGCAGTGGGAACGGCTTCTTTTCATTCTCATCACTACCATCAGTTGAAGCTGCCTTAAATAAAGTCAGGTCATTAGTCGTGCTGTCAATTTTGACTAGTCATGGCTCTCTAAGATATACAACAGATGTCTTAATCTTTTCAGTTGGTGATACCAAGGACTCTGAGCCTAACTTTACCAATGTGTTTAACACAAGGGACTATCTGGGGTCCCCACTCCTCTCAAACCCTTGAAGCTTTCCCCAAATGAAAATGGCTGGTTTTATGCTCCAAATCACAAGATATGCTCCAAAATACCCCCAAATATGGTGGTTTGCTTTTTATTACCCTTCTATTTTCCCTATGGTGAAAACAAAGCTAAAAGAGAAGCCTAAGAGGATGCAGACTTCAGGCAGGAAATCAGAAGACGTTTACTTCTTGGGAAGAGAGCAATGGCCAACCTTGATAAAATAGTGAAGAGCAGAGACATCACACTGACAGCGAAGGTCCGCATAGTCAAAGCAATGGTATTCCCCATAGTAAACTATGGTTACAAGACCATAAGGAAGGCTGAGCGAAGGAAGACAGACGCTTTTGAACTCTGGTGCTGGAGGAAAATCCTGAGAGTGCCTTGGACCACAAGAAGTACCAACCAGTCCATCATCCAGGAAATAATGCCCGGCTGCTCACTGGAGGGAAGGATATTAGAGGCAAAGTTGAAGTATTTTGGCCACATCATGAGAAGACCGGAAAGCTTGGAAAAAATCACGATGCTGGGGAAAATGGAAGGAAAAAGGAAGAGAGGCCGACCAAGGGCGAGATGGATGGACGGTATCCTTGAAGTGACTGGCTTGACCTTGAAGGAACTGGGGGTGGTGACGGCCAACAGGGAGCTCTGGCGTAGACTGGTCCATGAGGTCATGAAGAGTCGGAAATGACTATGCAACTGAACAGCAGCAAGAGGATGAAAAAGTGGTATGATGTCACTGCAATGCCCTGACACTCCAGGGTCCCTGTCCCAGAGCAGTTCACCAGCTATTTTGTAGCACTTCTGGGAGAGAGATGTGGGTGAGCACGCAATAGTAGCAATGAAGAAAAATGGCCATAGCTTCCAAATACTCTGGTTTGGTGGTCCAGCCACCTCACCACACTGTTTTATTTTTGCCCCTTATCACACTGGGGCTCCTTTTCGACAACAAATTTAGATGCATCCCATCAGATGATGCAAGTTGAGGCCCCACACCATCTGTGGGTGAAGCAGCAAGGAAGTGTTGCATTCTAGCTTCCTCACTATCATGGAATTCATCTTTTGGGTACTCCAACTGAGCTACCTGCAGTTTTCAGTCTTTCCCCCATCTGATGGGGGAAATGGCAGCCTGCCAATGCTCCTTGCCACACTTCCCCTGTCTGATGAGAGAAGTGACAGGGTTCCAATGTGCCTTGCCCTGATACCCCCATGTGACGGGAAAGAGGGAGGGTGTGCAGCTTGCCACAAGGCACCATGTGCACCTTCTGTTTCACATAGAATCATAGAATAATAGAGTTGGAAGAGACCTCATGGGCCATCCAGTCCAACCCCCTGCCAAGAAGCAGGAAATTGCATTCAAAGCACCCCCAACAGATGGCCATTGTGATTGTGTCACTGGTTGTAGAAATGAGACAATAGAGAGGGGAGGGGCTCATCAATATGATGGTGCCAGGTCTGCTTAATCTTCTACTGTCTCACCCCACCCCCTTGTAGCTCCTTTAAAAGGTCCCAGTTTCTTTCTCCTCCTTCCACTTTAATCTTCAGCTTCCTTTAGTTGCCGAAAACTGAGATCAAAATACAAAAATAGTTTGAACTCAATGAACTCAACAAGGAAAAGAGGAGGATTCTTATCTTTCTTCAGGGCCGGCCCCACCATGGAGGCCACGTGAGGCGGCGGCCTCGGGCGCAGGTCCCCGGGGGGCGCCGTCAGGCTTCCCCCGCCCCAGCGGGGACCATGGGCTCGCTCGTTCGGTGACGGGCGAGCTCCACATAGCCGCTGCCAGCTGGGCAAGGCTAGCCAGGCTAGGGCGCACTGGGTGGGAGGCGAGGCACCGTCAGGGCGGTGCCCCGCCTCCCGCCCAGCGTGCCCTGGCCCCGCCTACCACACAGCGTGGGAGGCGGGGCCAGGGCACGCTGGGCGGGAGGCGGGGCACCACCCTGATGGTGCCCCGCCTCCCGCCCAGTGCGCCCTGGCCTCGCTGGCCTTGTGGCCTGGCTGGCCTCGCCCAGCCGGCAGCTGGCCGGGGAAGGCCAGCCAGGCCCGGGCGCACTGGGTGGGAGGCAGGGCACCGTCAGGGTGGTGCCTCGCCTCCCGCGCTGCTCGCCCTGACCCCGCCTCTCACGTAGCATGGGAGGCGGGGTCAGGGCGAGCAGCGCGGGAGGGGGGCCAGGGAGGTGGGGCCCACCGGTGCCGTGGGAGGCGTGGCCATGTGCCTCCCGTGGCATATGGCCATGCCTCCCGTAGCGCCGGCGGGGGGGGGGTGCTTTTCCCCACCCCCGCTTAATATTTAAAATATTCTCCGGCCGGCCATGTCTTTCTTAAATGGCTCAGGCAAAAGTAAATTGTTACAGAGCCTCCTAAGTTGTGTTTTCTTCCTCATTAATCACTTTTGCCATCCTGGTCACACTCTTGCATTGCTTGTACAACAAGTGTCCCAGTTTTCATCTGTGAAATGTTGATGGCATGAGTGGCAGGTTCACTTGTGCATGCATCTTCAGGAAGTTTCTGGCCACACATACTGACCCTTGATGATAACCTCAGGTTCAGATCTATGATCATTTTTAGATGCATGTGTGTGAACCCTGCAAAATAGACTACAGTAGAGTCTCACTTATCCAACGTTCTGGATTATCCAACGCATTTTTGTAGTCAATGTTTTCAATACATCATGATATTTTGGTGCTAAATTTGTAAATACAATAATTACTACATAGCTGCATATTGAACTACTTTTTCTGTCAAATTTGTAGTTAAACATGATGTTTTGGTGCTTAATTTGTAAAATCATAACCTAATTTGATGTGTAATAGGCTTTTCCTTAATTACTCCTTATTATCCAACATATTCGCTTATCCAACATTCTGCCAGCCCGTTTATGTTGGATAAGTGAGACTCTACTGTACTTAGATATATCCTCCTTCATCAGTGCAGTCAGAAGATACAGGGGAAATTGAGGGTAATGAATCATACATTTTTAAAGTATTTTATTTTAGTTATCTTTCTCTGCCTTTTCTTTTATTCCCCGACCTATTTTTTTCTCAGAACCTACAACGCCTGGAGGAAGTGGAAAATCCAGAAAAGCAACAAAAGAATTCCTTGCCTGCTTTTCCATGCAGTTTTTATGCTGCTGGGTCAGTGATTAATAAAGACAAGGTCCTACTGCAAGGAAGCTAAACGGAGTTCATTATGGGCAAAAGAACTGTGGAGGCCAAAAAAGGTGAGACTATGTGAAATAGGATGAAACGAGAGACTAATAAGTGTGGGTTTCACTTCCTTAATGTAGCCATAAGGACAGCTTTTAACTATCAGCCAATCGTACAAATTATGGATGACAGCAATTCTAAGGAAATCTTTCATGTGATTATGAGACCCTATATTACGTACAATAGTAGAAGCATCCTTCATGATAGCAAGGGGTTACAGAACAGACTGCACCTTTCTTATATTAAGCATCAAATAAGAAAGTTGGCTTATCTTAACATGACTTTCCAATGCTAAAACTCTAGAAAGTCTTACTGTAGGATTGGGGAACATGGAGCCTTTTAGATGTTGTTGGACCCACCTTGGTCTCAGTCAACATGGACAGTGGTCAGGAATGCTGGAGCTTCAAATAAAATAATATTTAGTGTGCCAGTTGTACAACAGACTGGCATGCTTCTCCACAGGTTGAAAAGTTCTGTAGGCCCTTATAGGCAAAGACTTTACTGAAACCAATAAGTGGTTGACCCTATCATTAAAAGAAAATATTGGTATTAAGTCAATAGTCACCTTTTAATCCATTTGAAATGTGTTAGTAATCTCTGGACCATAATGTCCTAGTCGTGGGTCATACTTTGTGCAGAATTTGGTCAAAAAGCTACAGAAAAGGATGCCCTGCCAGGATAAGGTAAGGAAGATGTTTTGATAGAGGTGTTTAAAATAGTCTGCATATCTACAATCACTTGGTATAAGCAAGGGATTTGAAGTTAGCCTTAAGTTTCATTTTTATTTAAATAATGTAGAATTTTGACCATGCTGAGAGAACCAATGCTGTTTGCTGTAGTTTTCACAGAAACCTGAATGTTAATGTCTGGTATTCTGTTAAAAACTTATATAACACATAAGTGTTGCTGAGGATGCCCTTTTTGGGGATGTTCTTTTTGAGGTAGTGTTGGGATTGGTACCACAATTGTGGAATAACCTCCCTTTGGAGGCCCACTTGGCACTAAGGATGCTATCATTTTAGCACCAACAAAAAACATTTTTTCTAAAAAAAAAATTGACTTATTTTAATCTGACAAATCAGTTTGGATTTGTTTTACTGTTAGCCCTCTACTTTTGCAGTTTCACTTTTGCAGATTTGATTATTCATGAATTTGATTAATATGCTCTCTAGAAATCTCTAGGTCCTTCGGCATGATGAACCTATAGTTGACCATGGAGTTACACTGGAAGACTTATGATGTTATCACACCTGGGCTTTAAAGTGGGCAGCACCACATTTCTGCTGTCTGCAGAATTCTGGGAAGTGTAGTTTGGGAAAGTGAGGGTCTCTGTAGCTGAGAATTCAAAAGGCTTCATCCCAAATTGCTTTTAGTAGAATTCTGCAGGCAGCATAAATGCAAGGCTGCATGCTTTAAAGCCCTGGTATCATAACATTGTCAAAGATTCTCTCAAATTAAAAAAGTCATTTTTTTCACTTTTGAAGGATTCTTGCCCACAAACCTAATGAATGTGAAGGGATACTGTACATTGTTATACATTAGTAAAATTGTATACCATCCTGTAGGTAGGATATAAATATTAAAATAAAAAAGCAACAACAACCAGCCAACAACAGGATGCTGAGTTATAATGAATCCAGCCAAAGGCTTACATGAAATTCAGTGCTGTGCACTCTGAACAGCAAGGACTCTTCCAGGTCTTCAACAGACACCTAAAAACCTAGGGATAAAATGCAAGACCTTATAAAACATCTAAGTTGTGCACTAAGTCATGGCTGCTTTTCCTGTATCAGCCCTCCATAATCTCCTTTTCAGCAGTATCCCTTGAGCTATAAAAGATCTTCTTCCATGAAATGCCTTCAGATTCTACATAGTCATTGACTTGCTGGTGATTTTCCCTGCATTTGGTATCTGTTTCATTGGGCTGACATTTTCAAAGGAAGTTCAAGACCTGCAACAAAAGCCAGCGGTGGAATGATCTGCATGGTCCATTTCATAATTCGGATAAACCTGCTTCGCTTCTGCCAGCTTTGGCTGTGTCTGCCAAAGGTCTGCAGCGGCCAATAAAAAGCAACCCAATACATTGACTTCAGCTACCAGCCAGCTGGAAGCATCTTGGAATCAGGAACTGGAGATCTAGAATAGACAGATGACTCATTTGCCACACTGTGTAGACGGATTAAGCACCAGCCTGTCGAACATTTGTCAAGATAATTTGGTTTCCAGGGAGACGGTTTGTCACTGTGGCCCACATGACAGTGATGGGAAACTTAAAGCAGGTGTTTCTCTTCAAGCTGGATGGGCTCACAGGCAGTAGAAATTGGAATTGTGTCCAGTTAAAGTGCTGTGGTGCACTGGATAATATCTGGCTGCCAGCAGAAGACAGGAGCTGTCTTACATTTGTTCCTCAACCTCACATATGGCATCTTTCTTGCCTGTCTAGGCTGGAGGCTGTCAATTTTGAGGGTGATCATCTGCCTTATTCAGTTTAGAACTTTACTCATCCCCTTAACAGGATCAGTTTAACTTTCCTTGTATTTTCTTCAAGGTATTCCAAGATAAGATTAATGAGTGATATGAGCTTTGCAATTTTATTCATTTTAGTATTTTATTTTATTTATTTGTGGTGCTTGGCCCACCAGATTATCCAAAATAACTCACTTCTAACTCACATATTAAATGAATAGCTAAAAACTGATTTAAACTAATTCAAACTCTGAGGAGGGGGAGATGACAAGATGAAGCTTTGACCCACCTCCATTCTTTTTATGTTTTAATAATTAATTTACAACATTTCTACCCCGCCCTTCTCACCCGCTGGAGGGTAGGAAACTGTTACATTGCTCTTTTACTTGTAAAGTGTCATTTACAGACATTGTGCTATATGAAGATGAAGAAGAAGAAGAAGAAGAAGAAGAAGAGGAAGAGGAAGAGGAAGAGGAAGAGGAAGAGGAAGAAGAAGCTGATGACAACTCTTCTCTAAAGCAATTTTAAAACCAGGCAAACAATTTTTGTATAATAGCCATAGGAGACAATACAACATTTAAGAGCCAAAGCCCATGTGAAACAACACAATCTTCACTGTGTGCCAGAAACTCCAAAAGGATGGAGCCCACCTGAGAGGGAATTTCACAGCTGGAGTGCTGCTATAAAGAAAGTCCTTCCACATGTACCCATCAGCCTAACCTCACAGGATAGTGCAATATAAGCTGCTTTGAGTCTCCTTAGGGAGAGATAATAAAGGTAAAGGTTTTCCTCTGACATTAAGCCTAGTGATGTCTGACTCTGGAGGTTGATGCTCATCTTCATTTCTAAGCCGAAGAGCCGGCGTTTGTCCGTAGACAAATTCAAGGTCATGTGGCCAGCATGACTGCATGGAGTGCCATTACCTTCCTGCCAGAGCAGTACGTATTGATCTACTCACATTTGCATATTTTCAAAGTGCTATGTTGGCAGAAGCTGGAGTTAACAGTGGGAGCTCACCCTGCTCCCTGGATTCGAACTGCCTACCTTTCGGTCAGCAAGTTCAGCAGCTCAGCAGTTTAACCCATCGCATCAGCTGGGGCTACAGAGAAATAAAGTGGGGTAATAATAATAATAATAATAATAATAATAATAATAATAATAATGTATTATAGGTCTTCCTCTGCTATTTGGGGGTTAGCTATTTGCAACATATAAAATCGTTTTGCAATACTGGAAAATCCAAGGGTGCTTTTACCAGAGAAAAGCAACATTTCTCTGTGACATGTGAGCAAAAGTTGTGAGCATAGCATATTTATTTATTATTTATTTACTGTATTTATATACTACTTTTCTCACCCCTGGGGGACTCAAAGCGGTTTGCAACATACTAATGGCAAAATTCAATGCCAAACTTCAATGCATAGGCCATCACTTCAATGCATATGCCATCAAAACACACTTGTCCATGTGTGTGTTTGCACATATACTATGGCTCTTAGTACCCTTTTCATCGTTTGGAATTCTATAAACAGTGAAAGGAAAATAAATGTAGGATTCTACAGCACTAGATGTATCAAGCAGATTAATATAGAATGAGACATGTTTAAAAAAATTAAAAAAACATGAAAAAGAGGCGGCATCTATATTCCATGCACAAGCACAGTATTTAAGAATGCCTTTCTGGATTTCCTACCCTCATCACCACCCTGGAAATAAATACACAAATAAATAAATAAATAAATAAATGTATTTCTTACCCACCTCTCCTCATGGCTCGAGGCGGGTTACAACATCACTAAAAACTCATGCTCATTTAAAACATTTTATAAAGTACACATATTAAATTGTATTTCTACAGAATGCATATTAGGTAGTGTTCCATTATCCGGACAGAGGACACTAGAGGGCGTTAGAGAGAGATGGATAGTCGATTTTATGGGGGTGGAGGGAGGGTTGAAGGAGGAAAACCCTCCCTCCACCCCCATCAAATGTTATTCCTGTTATTCCCACCACCCACGTCCCCATTGTAGTACCAACCGTAGTTTATGATATGGGAAGGGGGAAGGAGGAATAACCAACAAAAATGGGGAAAATGATTTTTTCCCTTCAATCCCCCCCTCCAATAAAATGAACTATCCTTTTCTTTCTACTGCCCTCTAGTGGCCTCTGCCTGGATAATGGATCAGTACTACATATTAAAATTCACAGAACAAAGATTAAACATAAGAAACAAGTTTAAATTTTTTTATTAATACAAATTTTCAGTGGAGGTCTACTGGGAATAAATTCAGCAGGAATTGGAGAGTTTTGGAGGCTTTCAGGTTTTTTTTATTTTAACTTTATAATTATCATCTTTTTACTTCAACCAATAGAGTTGCATTTCTTGAATTTTGAACCTCACAGATGTTCTTCTGGAATTACACATTTTGCGTATGAAAAAAGCCTTGATTGTTTCTGAGAACAGGCTATTTCTGGCAACTCTAATGACCTCAGGACCAGATGGACCAGAATGGGAAATTAATATTCTGTTGTTTCCTTGGCATCTCTGTTTCTCCCTGCAGCTACTGACTTTGCCTCTTTTGCTGGTGCCCTTCATCCCACATAGACACCCTATATCTTAATAAATTGTAACTGCTTCTACACCCATCTTTAACGTCTCAGCCCTGCATTGCTCTACAAAAAAATCTCAGGAAATGGATTGGCACTAGTTTATTCTCTAGGTTTATTCAGTGAACACTCAATTTGAAATAAGCGCTTGGATTTCTGATTACATTTTTTAGTATAAAAGCAGCTCCTTTCTCTCTGGGAAGAAAAAATCAATGCATTTAAAACCTCAAATTCCTTTCCCGAATCAGGGAGTGTTGACCAATGCTATGTCTTAATTCATCAACTGAAGATCCTTCTTTGCCATGCAGGCTCTCATTAGGGGTGGTCTCATAGATTAATCTGAATCTATTGTGATCTCAATGTATTTGTATTTGTGTAAAAATGCATTAAAATGAAATAAAAATGAAGTTGAGATTCTGCCTCCTGCAGACATTCCTGTTTCCACCAATGTAGGGAACTTGACTTTGACAGATTGTGAGCTAATAAAGTAAAGCTGTCCCCTTTACCCAATAGATTACTTAAATGAATCAAGGGAAGGTCTGCAAAAAAATGAGCAACTTGAAGGCTCAGCTCTAAGGTCTTGTATAGGACAGGGGTGTCAAACTCATTTCCATCGAGGGTCACATTATCCTCATGGTTGCCTTTAAATGGCTGTTAAATCCATGGAGGGAGAATCTATGGATACAGAGGGCCAACTATACTTTTTCACATAATCGCTAGTGCTCTTTATTTTTTCCCAGGTGGGTTCCTAGTTGTTACTGAATGGCAACTTCCCTCACTTGTGATTATCTGCTGTGTGGATAATGGCTATTGCAACCCAACAGCACTTGTGGCTCTGAGGTTGGGAAAAGGTTAAAGAGCATTTTAAATTCAGGCATGACACCCAAAAGCTTTGTATCTAAATTCAAACATCACTCTCCTGACTAAACAGAACAAACTGCAGCCTTCCAGATGTTACTGTATCCTAACTCCTACCAGCTCTAGTCCTGATATCTAATGATGAGGAATACAGGATTGGCAGACAAGCCTCGGGGGGGGGGGGGGGGGCACATTAATGACATTGTGATTCAGCCCACGGGCCTTTAATTTGACACATGTCTCAAAACTGACCAAACATATAACCAGTTTATAACTTACTGATTAGCACTGAAGAATGGGAAAAAGAAGCACCTAATTAACTTGTGTTTTTACTTAGCATACATTTAAAAATATCTGGCTTATGAATTCAGGTCCAATTTCTTTGTCTTGCATTCATTTCTTTTTTTAAAAAAATCATATTGCAAGCTAGAGTTAACAAACGGGAGCTCACCCCATCTCCCAGATTCGAACTGGCAACCTTCAGGTCAGCAACCCAACCTTCAGGTCAGCAGCCCAGCCATTACAAAGGTTTAACCCATTATGCCACTGCGGCTCTAAAGTAGTGAGATATGAAAAGTAATGAGATATGAAATGAGGGCTTCAGTACTGGAAGGGAATTCTAGACTTAAAAGTCAAAACACATTAATTGTGGAATAAGTAGGACCATTAAATGTTAGAGTTCTTTCTTTTAATGTTTTGTTATAATTATATCCCTCTTTACGCTCAGTGAGCTCAAGCAGGTGCACATGGCTATCCTTTACCCCACTTTATTCTCAGTATTGTGACATAGATCAGGCTGAACAAAAATGAGTGCCCCCAAATAACCCAGTAAATAACATCCCTTAATGGACCACTCGAATCTCTATCTAACTCTTCACCTTAGTGACCCACTAAAAAAGTGGTTCTCAACCTGTGGGTCCCCAGGTGTTTTGGCCTACAACTCCTAGAAATCCCAGACAATTTACCAGATGTTAGGATTTTTGGAAGTTGAAGGCCAAAACATCTGGAGACCTACAGGTTGAGAACTCTAAAAAGACATTAAACATTCATATATACTCATGCATAAATCTAGAAATTTTAGTCAAAAAATCAACCCAAGAAACCTGGGTCAACTTATCCATGGGTCAATCTGATCACTATACCTTAATTCTGATTTTTTAAAAAAGGGAACTATCCCCGTCTCTGGGAAAGGCAACAGATCAGCCGAATACCTGTATATTTTTATTTTATTTTAAGTGTACCAGATATATGTTGTATTTCATGTTTGTATTGTCTGTGCTTGATAAAGCCAACTGGCTAATCAATAAATTGTTGTTGTTGTTGTTGGGAAAGGCAACAGCTTAGTCCATCTCGAGATAACCTAAAAGAAGCACTGACTCCATCTGCTCTCTCCACTGCAGATCCACTTCCACACTTTTTGAATGCCAGGGTGGGGGAATGGTGGTGGTAGCCACTAGTGGCTGGCCCCCTGATGTGACATTAGTGCTTTCCTCTTTCCATGGAATGTTCTTCAACTCATCCACACATCATATCAAAAGCTATAATTTGACCCCTATACATGAGGTTGAATTTATATGGTACTTATTTATTTCATATCACAAACCAGTGTAACTTAAGCTGCCTGGATGTGTTACCATCCTGCTGGGGGGCTTCTCTCATGTCCCTGCAAGCTAGAGCTGACAGATGGGAGCTCACCCCATTTCATTTGTCCACAGGCCACTACTTTTAATGTGTTTCTGTGTTTCTGTGCCTTCAAGTTGTCTGTTTTTGTAAGGTTTTCTTAGGCAAGAAATACTCAGAAGTGGTCTTAGCAGTTCAGTTTTCTTGAAAACAGTCTATAGCACCTGGTATTCATAGCCAGTCCCCCATTCAAGTGCTAATCAGGGTTGACCTTGCTTAGTTTCCAAGACCAAACAGGACCTGGGTAGTTTAGGTATTTAGGTACCAGCACTGCTCTAAATCACAGAGAAGCTGAGGATCTTTGGACAGTGGTTCATTCTTGTCCTGGTTTGCATCCTGGAAGTGAAGTTTGTCAAGTTAATTCAGCAATAGGCACTCAGAAAGGGGGCAAAAGGGCGGAGAGAACTGTTATCCAGGAGAGGTCTGGAAAAGAATGCTTTAGACATTTTCAATTCTGAAGTTTTAAAAAGTCAATATGCCCTCTACTATCAGTTTTTTCTTTTTAAAAGGAAAAAAAGAAAAACACAGTCAATCATAGAAAGAGATAATAAAGGTGAAAGTTGAGATCTCTGAAATCTGTCATTCTCAATGACTGTTTCACATCACTGCACAGGAAATCTGGCCTCCGCAAAACTCCAAGTACTCATCCTGTCAAAAAGGGAAGAACAGTTGAAGGGGTTCTCTGGTTGCTTCATATTTGCTTCTTTCCCAGGATTTTGTCAAAGGCTTCCCCTCAAAGTTACTCTGGGCCCCATATTGGGAAAAGCATACTGAAGATATTCATAAGACTAGACATTTTAGTCAAAAATTGAACTAAGGACATCCGAGTTGACTTATTCATGGGTGTATGTCAATACTATGCCTTAATTCTTATCAAAAGAGGAACCACTCCTTTCTCTGAGTAGAGTGGCAAAAGGCAAGAACTTAATCCATCATGGGAGAATCTCAAAGAAGCATCGGCCCCTGGCTACTCTCTCTACCATGGCATTGTTTCTGTTCTTTTAAAATATTTTTGTGGGAAAGTAGAGACAGTGTTGGCCAAGGGTGGCTGGCCCCCTGAGACAGCATTGTTGCTTTCCCCTCTGTCCAGAATAACCCTCATCGTATCTATCGGTTATATCAAAATCCATAATTTTCCCTTTCAGTACATAATAAAGTAAGTAAGTAAGTAAATAAGTGAATGAGTGAATGGATGAATGAATACAGGAACAGCCAAGATACTTCTCTGGTTGAAATAAAGGATAAAATGTTGTCTCCTTCTCACTTATCACATTCAAAAGCTGACTAGAGTTAGAAGTGGAGGAGCAGCATAGCAGAGAGGTAAGCATTATTATTATTAATACTACTACTACTACTACTACTAATAATAATAATAATAATAATAATAAGATATCATTCCAGTATGCAGCATTATAATTATATAGTCTAAGAGATGCCAATGCTTTGACCCAGGGATGCTTCCATGATGTCTTAAACTTATTTTTCTGGCAGAAAAGTGTGTTAGTGTGATGTCTCATGGGCCATGTAGTCCCGTTCCTAGTACTATTGTGGCAGACGAAGAGGAAAACTTGGGTTTCCCACCGTTTCAGCCAGAATCGGAGCGCCTGCACCTGCAGGATGTTTGCCCTCAAGAGTCAGCCAAACAAGCCTTGGGCAGAATTCTCCCCCGTTCTCTCGTAAGGATAATTATAATAGAGATAGAGGCGCTAGGGAGGCGAATCGCCGAAACGCCAGAATCGCTGCCAGACAATTAGCTGATTAAGCCTGTTTCCCTTGGGAAATCTTAAGGAGTCATGCATCTGGACACAGTTTGGGTTTCACTTCTTGTTCCCCAGGGAAAGTGTTCCTTGGCGGGAAAACAAGATCCTATATAGGTGTTTACCCGCAAGGAGATCCTTGCGGAGTCAATTTGTCAGCTTCAGGAGTGAGATCGTGTGTGGACTACGCTACTCCAGTTCCTTGTTTCCAGGACCTTGTTCTAGTTCCAAGCCTGCCTTGTTCCCCGGACCTCGCCACGGACCCTGTTCTTGCTTCTTGCTTCTTGTTGCCTCGAATCAAGTCTTGTTTGCCAAGAATCTAGTTTGTTTTCCAGCCTTGTTGCCAAGCTCCATTGGACTAAAGGACCTTGTCATTTCCCCACACTTTGCTCGGCAAAGTGTGTGTTTCGGTTATTGGATTATAACTTTGGACTTTAATATCACATATTGGACATTGTTTTCCTGGACTAAATTTGACCTTTCCTGTAAGGTCTACCTCTGAACTATATTCTTCACTTGTTTTTATTGACTTTATATATTCCTTTAATAAAGATATTAGATAGATTCTGGTCTCTGTGCATGGTTATTGGTGCTCTGCAGCCTGGGTCCTGACAGTTAGTGATGATAAAGTTGTTCTGCACATTTGGTCAGAAGTAAGATGCCACTTGAGTTGCTGTCTCCAACACCTTATTTCCCTATAGTCCTTAACCACAGGTTGAAATCTCACCCAACTTTTGCATTAAAATCATCCAGGAGGCTAATTCTGTCCTCCTTAGGTATCACGGACAGGGTGGTATCCAGCTGACAGTAGAATTTTTCCTTGATGTTTTTGTCAAATAAATGTGTAAAAGGATCTCACATGTCAACCCCACATCCTAGTAGCCTATGGAGAAACATACAGAGATGCCATGTCATCATGACAATGATATCTACATGGCCAATCTGCAGGCAACAGAATCTGCCACTTGGGCATTTTTTAAAGCCCATTACTTTAATTCTAATAGTTTTACTGGGCTTTGTTCACCAGGGACAGTATGCTTGTCTAAATATATTTGGACAAGAAGCAAGGTTGAGGAACCTGAAAGATATGAACAAAACTCTTCAGAAGTGTGATGGATAAAAGAACTCAGGAAACAATTGACATCAAAAATAATTTGGTCTCTAACTCATTCCTCTGTCAAATGGGTCAAGGTAAAAAAAAAATGCAGCAAGAGCTGAGGAGCAGTTGCCACTGGAGAAATATTGTTCCTTCATTTGAGCACAACATAAATTCTCTCTCCCAGAGGTTCATGATTTGGTTGGTGGGTAGATGTTTCCCTAAAGTGATTTGAGTTAGTTGCTTGTGACAGGTATTTCTTTTCTGTCTTAATGGAAACATTTGCCTCTGATATTGTTTTGCTTGGCCAGTTTCTAAAGTAGATTATTTAAGGGAAAAGCAAACATCCAACTTTAAATGTGCGTGAGAGAGAGAGGGGGGGAACTATTCTTTGGAGAGTCAAACTAAGGTGCAGGAAGAAAAGGAAAAAGAAAGAAACACGGAATCCTAAATAAAAATTAACTTCTGCTATTAATTAAAATAACTAAAAAAACACTTGCAGGTTGTGAAGGGAAGTATATGATCAATACCATGCTAAATGCATTACTAGCTGAAATTTCAAGGAGCATCAGATAGTATCACAATATAGTATTACCACAGTGTGCAATAATATTATAGAGTTTGAATATACTGAAAGCACCAGATCCCGTCTAATGTTGGAAACTGAGCTGGATCAGCCCTGGTTAACATTTGGATTTGAGGCTGCCTATAGATGCCAGGTGCTTGTGTTTCAGAGGAAAGAACTAGCAAAATCACCTCTCTTGCCTAAGAAACCCCTATGAAATTAATGGAGTCACTATAAGTCAGTAGTCAACTTAAAGGCACATACATACAATATGCACACAATGCCTGATATCCCACATCACACTGGCAGACTTCCTTCCCCTTCTCTACTCTTATTGATCTGCAGCCAAGGCACACCCCCACAACCATTTAGTGGCTAGGAAAGGAGCAATACAGAAAGGTTTGGAACAGTGCCTCATTTTTGGTTCATCTAGCTGCAGTTTGATGCTTCTGGCTGCCCTCCATCTTTTCCTAGCCACTGAATGACTATGAGGGATGTCCAGTCAATGAACAGTTAGATGATATGAGCAAGGAGTTGTTACTGGTGGAAGTGAATATTAGGGGTGTGCACAATATTAGCTTGGCATTCTAGATTCAGCGGATTCGGCTAAAATCAGCAATCGAATCCCCGAATATGAGGTGGACAGGGCAGTCGGGAACTGGCAATAACTGGACACGTGGCAGCTGATCTTCAGCTGTATTCAACTGTCACATGAGAAGAGCAGTTCTCTAATCCAGTCAACCTCCTCTATGTGAGTCAATAGCTACTTTGTGCCATCTTCAGCTTCATTGGGTGGTTATTACAGTTTCTTATCATCCTTCCCAGGACCCCCCTCCCACCAAAAAAACCCTAGCCCTCTTATTACCACACCACCACTCCTTTTGAGAATCCTAGTGTGATATAATACATTTTGTTCCTTGAGAAACATCTCCTTATCCCTTTCTCGAAAACTATAATAACTACAGTTGAAATAATGGGTGCCTGAGAGAGTCAACTTGTTCTGCCTAGCAGTAGAACTGGCCCTGATTTTGGATATATATGTAATAGCACTCACATAATAGGCCACACATGCCATTTATTAAAGCAAAACAAATATCGGAAGCTGCTCTCAGCTAGAACTTTAAGAGACTGCTTGAGATTATCTGCAGTTTGAGAGGATAGCTCTCTGAAGTCTTCAGATCTTAATATTATGAAGAATCTTGAGTTGTTCCACTCAGCTTCAATGTTATTAAATAAATAAAAGAAGGAAGCTCAAAAATAATTGAAAGTAAAGGTAACAGTAAAGTATTGTAGAAAAGGCTTAATACAATTGGATGAGAATTGTGCAGGCCTGCACTCTCATAAATCTTTAATACTCAGAGATTTAGTAGTAGTTTAACTGAGTAAAGGTCAGAAAGAGCACGTCTGCATCCAGGCAACTTCAATAAGGGTCAAACTGGATATCTCTAGGATTAATATGATATCTGTTCCACTAAAGAATTTATTTGGAGATATGTGTCTAAGCAGAGTTACAAACTATGCCTATGTTTACCTCTTAAATGATCACGCTGAAACAAAGCATGTTAAGTGCAAGATATATAGGTGAAGTAAATCATGTTCTTATACACCAACCAATGATAATTATTTGTCATATTTACCAGCAAAGGAGAGGCAAGATCAAAGTTGCATTAAAAGCTAAAGTGTTCACAAGTACTCTCAAAATGAAAAAAAAAAACAACAGGAAGAGAAGACGCTGTTGCTTGGGTAGGAAATAATTCTATAGTATATGATATAATCTATACTTCTTTGGTGAATAATCACTTAATACTTGTGACAGCGTGTAACACAGCTAAAGAAATGTTAGATAGTCCTGAGAAGCATGTCTTTTAAATTCCAAACACTATGGATTAAAGAACTGGCAAAATTTAAACTTGGTTCCAAGAGAAATTGGGAGGCATGTAGAACTACTCTGAACACAATCTCAGGTGAATAGTAATTAAATGAATGTAATCTTAATGATGAACAAAATTGGAACTTTATGGTAGTAGTTTGATTCTTTGGTGTCTGTTCTGGGTGGGATAAATTCTCTGAAATTCAATTATGCTATTTGATGATTGAAAAGAAAATTCATTGAGAAAAGGGCTGTAGCCTCTCTTTACACTTAAAATGAAAATGGATCAAATTGCAGCCAGTAATCCATTCAGAACCCAACTGCTATAACTGCTTAGAAAAGGTAATTGTGCCAGTGACTGTGGGTGCTTCTATCCTGTAGAATTAATGCAATTTGATACCACCCTAACTGATATGGTTTAATGCTACAAAATTATGAGAGTTGCAATTTCACAAGGTTTTATTGTTCTCTGCTAAAAGGATGCCTCACCAAACTATGAACTCTAGGATCCCACTCATGGGAGAAAAGCGGGATAGAAATGAAATAATAATAATAATAATAATAATAATAATAATAATAATAATAATAATCCCATAGGATTGAGCCTTGTCAGATCAATCAGTGTCAAACTGTATTAATTTAGTGGTGTACATGCACTCTCTTTGTGTGTTAGGACTTCATCCCATGCCATCCCTCCCACACACACACACACACACACACACACATTTCCACACACTTCTAAAACACTTCATAGATGAAGGACAAGGGGTGTGCATGATTCTTTTTCATGGTATAGGATTTGGGGAAATTCATCAATCCAGCAGCCTGACCGTCAACAATGGAATGGGCGGGAGGCAGCCGAAGGCTCAGCCCGAACGGATCTTTCAGCCACACACAGTTTTTTCTCTCTCCATTAGCCTTGCCAGAGCCAACCAGAAGAAGAAAGCGGATCATATGTCTTTTTGCAAAGCTGGTCTATATATACCAGGGTGAGTTCCTCAATTTTTCTGTTGCTTCCTGGTGTGTGTGTGTGTATGGGGGGGGGGGGGGAGATCAGTGTAGTCACTGCTTAGGATCGCTGTTGGAGAATTCTAATATTTTTCTTATTCATTATAGCATTAAATTTTCTTAATATCTTTCTTATAGTCCTTTTATTTTACTAATTTTGCTAGGGAGGTGTACATGGGTGTATTTTTCTTCTACAGCACATGCTGCTTGAGTGCTAGTGGAGGATGGCATCATCATTATGTATTGTTGTCAACCGTATAGAAAGAAATAAATGCAAAAACTATAGGAACAGTATTATAATAATAATTGCTTTTATTTATAAAACTTTAAAAAATTCCTAGAAATTGGTGGATGAGTGGATCTTTCGAAAGTTGAAAGGAATTATGTCGTTGTTGTTGATGTTGTTGTTTATTTGTTGTCACTTCTGACTTTTCGTGACCTCGTGGATCAGCCCACTCCAGAGCTCTCTGTCGGCCGTGGTCACCTCAGCTCCTTCAAGGTCAAACCAGTCACTTCAAGGATACTATCCATCCGTCTTGCCCTTGGTCAGCTCTTCTTCCTTTTTCCTTCCATTGTCCCCCGCATCATTATCTTTTCCAAGTTCTCCTGTCTTCCCATGATGTGGCCAAAGTACTTCATGTTTGCCTCTAATATCCTTCCCTCCAGTGAGCAATCGGGCATTATTTCCTGGAGTATGGACTAGTTTGATCTTTTTACGGTCCAAGGAACTCTCAGAATTTTCTTCCAACACCACGGTTCAAAAGCATCTATTTTCCTTCGCTCAGCCTTCGCTATGATTCAGCTCTCGCATCCATAGGTTAGGAAAGAATGATGCCCTGCTCCTTTTCTATTGCTGTGGAGAAATTCCAGGGGATACCTTTTTATGAAGACATTTTATTGGTAGAAACTTTTACAAAGTCCTAAGACTTTTAGGGCATGACAGAGTGTTAAACATGAAACAAACACATCTCAACAAAAAAGGGTCTTGCTGTCTTGGTTTTTCTGCCTGTTCTGGAACTGAGGGGCTGATTTAAACAATTGCTTTGGATAGATGGCATCAGTTCTAATTTCTTAGATGGTTTTCTATGGGTGAGCAGATAGCAACTGGTAGGTGGCATATGTTCTGTATCACAAAAAATAGTGCTGATAGGGGGGAAATGGCGCCATTTTTTGAAATCAATGAGTCAGATATATCTAGAAATGGGTCTAACATTTGAGGCACCAAAATGTGTGTTGGCCAGTGTAATAGAACTTTAGGCAGAACTGCTCATGCATATAATTCAAAACAAAAGCAACACAGGCTAAATGCCAGAATAGAACCGACTCTACTAATAGGCTATGCTTTGGAAAGCAAAGGAGACAGAATAATGAACTTAAAGACTGTGAGGTTAGACACATTTCCCAACAAGATTATCTAGCTTACTTAACGCATCCTTTTAGCTCATTGCCTTACATTTTCAGTAGAAAAAGCTGGTTCCATAAAACAAACAACCAAACAAGCACCTCTGTTATATAAAGTATAGATTTAAACTCCCTAAGACTGTTAGATCAGTCTTGCAATTCTTTTTATTTGCATAAACATGTACAATGCACAAAAACAGATCCAATTGATGTACATTATGGATTCTGAAGGCCATTAAAATTAATCTTCCACATTGTTTCAAGCTTTTTATAGATAAAGAAGATAGTGATAAACATCTAAATGATGCCTTTTCAAGTAGTTAGGCCTCGCTGTGAGTTGAACAAAACTAGAAAAGATTGCAGTTAGTGGCGTGTGTTCAAAGGTGAAATGTGAAGTGCATCACAGTATCAGAGAAAATGGAAATGTATCACAAAGCTTTTGTGCACCACCTCAAGTCTGTGCCTCTGAAGACATTTAATTTCCATGTGATATCTACTTGTTTCTTGTCTTCCCACATCAATAACAAAATTATCCAAGGTGATTAAGTGTGGAGATTTCCAGGTACTAAAAATAAACTCTAGAAAAAGGTGTGTTCGCTTTAGCCCCATTTACATTGCCATATAATGCAGTTTGGATCTGCATTAAATGGTCAGTATAGACTTATATAATGCAGTTTAACTACATTGAACTGCATTGTATGAGACTGCTTCTATATGGCCACTTAATCCAGATCAGAATGATGATTAAAGAGATCCAGTTCCACTCCTGAGAGTCTCCTGAGGTACCCTGAGAACCATGAAGAAGGTCCCATGGGGTACACAAAGCTTATCTCATACCAAATTGATCCAACATAAAAAAGTTTTTTTTCTTACTCCATTGAAAGAAATGCACTGAACCGAAGCAGCCCATTGGATGAGAATTGTTGATGGGAATTATGACCGAGAACGGGGAGTAGGAATGATTCCCTCTTGGGTGAAATCTGTTTGTTTACCTTTTTGAGAGTACCATATCCAGTTCCTGCATCCAGATATTTCCACAGTGATGTTGTTTCCATGAGCGCTGCCCATGTTGCTCCCAAATTCTTGCTCTGCAGCAGCTGTACACTGGTCAGTGTATTTTATTGCCAATTTTGGACTTTCTGGTGAGTTTTTTTTCATGTACAGTAGAGTCTCTGTTGTGACTGAGTCTTCTGAGGCTGTTAGTGATAATGGTAGGATCAGGAGGGGAAGGAAGAATCCTCGCGAGGAGGGCTCGTTGGAAGATTTACATAGGAAGAGAGTCAGGGAGATAGATGAGGAATCCTCAGATGAAGATTCATTTGGGGAGTTGGAAGGGGATCCTGAGGTGGAAATGGATGCTGAGGAACTGGTGGTGGTGGAAGGAGTTGGCATAGACTGGGCACGGGCTCCGGAGGATTTTGGGGATGAACCTGGGCCCATGGATGCTGAGGACGCAGGAGAGGCTTGGGTTTCTTCAGAAGCAGATCCCACATGGTCTGCCTGGAGGAATAAGGGCAATTCCGCAGGTGTGGACAGGGTTGGGTGTAGGCAGAGCGATTCTGACTCTGATGAGGAACTTGGGACGCCTGATCCTAAGGCGTTGGCTGTTTAGAGCTCGGACTCTGATGAGGAGCTTGGGACACCTGATCCTAAGGCATTGGTTGTTTGGATGCCCAAGGAAACCTAAATAAATTGGGGGGGTTTGGCCATTGTTCCTTGTGTGTGGCAAGGTGTTGTTGGGCGCCATTGGGTTTCCTGTACTTGACTCTGAAGACTGGCTTGGGACTTTGAAACCGATGTAAGTTTGATCCGGGTTATTCTATGACGGAGGGCTGGAACTGTGTGGGTTTTCTGTTTGGACTGCATTGTTATTACTATTTTGCATTCGCTGCCACTCGCCTCCGTCGTCTTGGCTTTTTCTGTTATCCTGTGATGTGGACACTGTTGTGACGACTTCATCCCTTTGGACCTTGGACTGGAACTCGACTTGGCATATCTCTTTGCTCCCAAAACTCGGCTTGGCACCATTCCTATCTCCGTGGCTGTCTTCCGTTGCTGACTACTGGCTTCGTCTTCGACTCTGACGCTGTTTTCCAACCCCGACTTCGGACCGGCTTGACTTCGTTACGACGTTTCACTCCTTTGACATCTAGCTTGGCTTTCAACTCCCCAGTGATTTGTAGCTATTGTTTCAGCGTTTTCCAGCTTAGCTTGCTTGCGCCGTTTTTGGCGAAGAACTTTAGCCCGGTTTGGGCTTTCTTTTGAGTTTTGGGGTTTTTTCTGTACTCTTGGGTTTTGGGGAAGTTTTGAGCTTCTGGGATTATTTGTCTTTATTTGTTTTACCGTTTTGAGTCTGCTTTGCAATTTTAAACTTGATTCAAGCACCTTGGTTCTAATTCAGATTATATCTTCTGATAATCCGGATTATATGCCGGTTTGTTCTTTTGGTATTTTCTTCATTTTGAATGCTTATTTACACTAAAGTTTAAGTGTTATAAGCTCCTAGGACAGTTTATTGAGCTGTTTTGAGTTGTTTGTCAAATAAACTGCATTTATCTAACTGGCTGGCGTCTGACCTTTGACAGTCTCACTTATCCAACACTTGCTTATCCAACGTTCTGGATTATCCAACACATTTTTGTAGTCAATGTTTTCAATATATCGTGATATTTTGGTGCTAAAATCATAAATACAGTAATTACTACATAGCATTACTGCATATTGAACTACTTTTTCTGTCAAATTTGTTGTATAACATGATGTTTTTATGCTTAATTTACTGGTTCTTTGACTTCTTGATGTAATGTATATTATTATCTATTGTATTGTTTTAATTGTGTTATGATATGTTGTTTTTATATTTTATTATATTGTATTGCTCTGGGCATGGCCCCATGTTAGCCGCCCCGAGTCCCCGTTGGGGAGATGGTGGCAGGGTATAAATAAACTTTTATTATTATTATATTATTAATTTGTAAAATCATAACCTAATTTGATGTTTAATAGGCTTTTCCTTAATCCCTCCTTATTATCCAACATATTCGCTTATCCAACGTTCTGCCGGCCCATTTATGTTGGATAAGTGAGACTCTACTGTACTGTATCATACTAAACATGTGGTCCAATGTGTATTGGGACCCCCCTTTTATACCACTTTCTGGTAGATGGGGCCTGAGTCTACAGTGAGCTTATAATGCAGATTGAACTATGTTATCTGGCAGTTTAGATGTTGCCTCAGTTTAAAATGGCTAAGACTTTTACCGGAGCCCCTGGTGGCACATCAGATTAAACCACTGAGCTGCTGTTTGAATCTGGGGAGTGGGATGAGCTCCTGCTGTTAGCCCCAGGTTCTTCCAACCCAGCAGTTCAAAAACATGCAAATGTGAATAGGTACCACTCTGATGGGAAGGTAACGGTGCCCTATACAGTCATGCCGGCCACATGACCTTAGAGGTGTCTTCGGACAATGCCAGCTCTTCGTCTTAGAAATGGAGATAAGCACCAACCCTCAAATACAACTGTACTTAATGTCAGGGGAAAACCTTTACCCTTTACCTTTACATATGTGGTGGTGTTTCTCTTTTTAAAGTAGTAAATTACTGAGAAAGTTACAGGGATCAACACAGAACTCTTTCAAACAGCGGCATTGTGTTTGCAAATGGAAACATGAAGATTGTTAAAGGCACAGTGGTTAAGAAGGAAAACTAAGGGCAGCTGAGGTTGATTTAATCTGCCCTGACATAATGTATCACAATGAAATGCAGCTGCTAAAAAATGTTCAAATGATCTCCCTTTTAGGGAGGGAGGGAGGGAGAGAGAAAGAGAAAGAGAGGGAGAAAGAAAGAAAGAGATACACATATAGAGAGAAGAAAAATGTCTACCTCTTCAGTTTTTTAAAAAAAGAAAAAGCAACACAAAGAGGAGGAAAAGCTTTTAAGACTTTAAAGATATGGCAAGCTGCAAAAAGCTTTTCAGGTGAAGGTTTCTTTCTTTACTCAATTTTGTCTAAGTAGATGAAAGCTAGATTGAGGAGAAGGAAGTCCAGGTGGAATAGACTACTCCCACCTTGCACAAGGCTCAACAGTCCCTGAACAAAATTATGCCTTAATGGTTGGAAATGGCAAGTGGAGACTTAATATCTATTTCTCCTGATAGAATTTCTAGCCATGTTACTGTCAGATAACAAAACAGAAAGGCAGGTCATTTTTATTTATCTTTTATCTGCCCAAATCTGGAAACAAAATCATTATATTTCAGGTGTTGTTTCATATAGCCTTATATTAGAATTTTCAAAAGCAGCTGGGATCCTTGGGGTTTTCTCTCAACACCAATTTTGTAGGTCTCCAAAGACACTAACAGAGTGTTGTTAAGCATGTTTCCAAAGAGGTAAGCTTTATTGTTCAGAGAGCTGTGTTGACTAGGAACAATAGGACACCAGCTGTATATTTGCAAACAGTTATTGTGAGTCATACCAAAATGATGTTCACAATTTCCTATTAGATACAAAACATTCCCTTCATTGTGGTTGTTTATTCGTTCAGTCCCTTCAGACTCTGTGACCTCATGGACCAGCCCACACGAGAGCTCCCTGTTGGCTGTCACCACCCCCAGCTCCTTCAAGGTCAAGCCAGTCACTTCAAGGTTACCATCCATCTATCTTGCCTCTTTCCTTTCCATTTTCCCCAGCATCATTATCTTTTCCGAGCTTTCCTGTCTTCTCATTATGTGGCCAAAGTACTTCATGTTTGCCTCTAATATCCTTCCCTCCAATGAGCAGTCGGGCATTATTTCCTGGAGTATGGACTGGTTGGATCTTCTTGCAGTCCAAGGCACTCTCAGGATTTTCCTCCAACACCACAGATCAAAAGCATCTATCTTCCTTCGCTCAGCCTTCCTTATGGTCCAGCTGTTGCATCCACAGGTTACTATAGGGCTTTAACTATGCAGACCTTTAACAATTGCTTTAACTATGCAGACCTTTATTGCCAGTGTCATGGCTCTACTCTTCACTATTTTATCGAGATTGGTCATTGCTCTCTTCCCAAGAAGCAAACATCTCCTGATTTCTTGGCTTCAGTCTGTGTCTGAAGTAATCTTCACCCCTAAAAATACAAAGTCTCTCACTGCCTTCATGTGTTCACCCACTATTTCCCGATTATCAGTCAGTCTGGTTGGTCCAGGTTGGTTCATCAAATGCTCTGCTAAGGCTGACTTCTCTGGTTGAATTAGGCAGTGCCTTTCATGTTCCTTGATTCGTGATTTGCACTTGATGAGCCAATCTGGACACAGCATATTATTTGAGAACACAGAAATGCTGGACCACTCCAACAACCACCATGTCAGACTACACAGAGAAGCCATTGAAATCCACCAGCATGTGGACAATTTCAACAGAAAGGAGAAAACCATGAAAATGAACAAAATCTGTCTACCAGCATTTAAAAAACCCTCTAGAATCAGGACAGTGAATCAGGACAGGACAACACTCAGAAAACAGAGGAATTCCAGACATGAAAAAATCAGGGCCAGCTTACATCTCCCAACACAGGATTCTGCCAGGGAGAAAGCAGCCAGGCCTTGAAGCTGCAAGGCTATTCAGTGCTAATCAAGATGGTCAACTGTAACATTCACACTTGCCTAGAGCAGACAAGAGTTCTTTCTCCCACCCTGGACCTTCCACTTGCCTAATTTCCAACAGACCTCACAACCTCTGAGGATGCCTGCCATAGACGTGGGTGAAACATCAGGAGAGAATGCCTCTGGAACAAGGAACATGAAAGCCTTCGACAACAAAATGCATTAAAATTGCAAATTTGAGTATGGGGGAAAATACAAGAACAAAAAGTGGGCTGGAAGAAAATACAGGTGGTATTCACAAAACTAAGCTAAACTAAACTAATCTAATAAACTAATCAATATCAACAAATTGTCATACCACCAATAGTACAACTGGCCCTGGAAGACATTGAAGAAGATTTTTTTTATTTTGTCACATTTATTGCATAGCACATATCTGAAGTCACTCCTCTTTGTGTCATAGTTTCTACTGCCACGAGCATTTTGGAAGTTTTGGGTATGACATATGGCTCATCCATTCCTTGTCTTCCCTATCTTACCTACGAAAAAACTTCTATTTTCATATCATTGCAACTGAATTGAGAGAACACACAGATACCTCATACACTCCTTCACAACCTCATCATGGGCAAAATATTTCCCATTGACAGCTAATACTTGCACATACTGAAAAAGCATATTGCAAAATCAATCAGTCCTGAAAGCTTCCAATGTAGAAATGATCTAGAGATAATGCTGCTCGGCATGTGAAAACCATAACTGGGTGAATTCTTTCTCATTCCAGGGGATTTAAATAGCATGCCCACCTGTCTTGATTTGTGCAAACATAATATTGAAGCCTGTGAGGCACAGCACAGACACTTCTGGTGAGTATAGGGATGTAATTCTTCACTAGGTTTCCATTCAAAGGGAGTGCTGCGTCTTCTTTTCAGCAATCTCCTTCCCACTGCAAGAAAGTATTTGAATACCACAATTTTTAAAGGCTATTCACAATTGAGGACCTATTCTATGCAAAATTCACATGTCATAGGAATTGGCATTTTCTGCTTAAAAATAAAATTTTCTGCAAAGAAAATAATATTTTCATTAAGAAATATTATCATCTGTGCAGAGTATTCTGTTTTCTGTGCAGGAATTAATATTTCAGCATTTAAACATTATTTTCCATGCATAAAATGCTGTTTCCTGTAGAGAGAATGCTGTTTTCTGTGCTAAAAAACCACATCTGAATTTTATGCAGAATCAGACCCAAATTGTGAAGATTCTTGTTAGTACAGGATTGTTCTTTTCAGGGTTTCTCAACATTTGAAAAAAGAGAGAGAGAGAGAGAGAGAGAATCATGAAAGAGTGGGAACTTTGTCCTTATTTGATTTGTCATGGTTGCATTTTTAGTATAGAGAAGGGAAAAGGTGCTTGTGAGATCTTCTGTTTCAGGAATAAATTTAATGTGGCTGGCCTGGGTACTATATATCTTGACTAGGAGTGTAGGGGGAGTGTCCATTTGCTGCTCTGCTTCAGACTAGCCCCAGTTAAGATTATATTCCAGGCATTTCCTACTGATATTGTTTCTTTCCAAACTTGTGTTTTTATGGACTACAAACTCTGATGATCTTATAAAGGACTGCACTATGAATTCCGATTGACCAAATACTGATATTTCAAGAAGAGGCAGTCTGACAGTAATTAATTCCCTTCATCTCATGAAAACAAGTTTCATAGCATTGCTCTCCTTTTAGAGAACCTGCAGAAGACAAGTGAGCATGTTACTACTATAAATCCAAATGCACACAATAGAAATACAGTGCATGGTGCCCTACATCACAGTGAAATGTCACAATTATAATGATGATCATATTTACTACTTGAAAGCAAATATTTATTAATCAGGAAAAGTTAATCAAATACATCTCTAAAATAATATTGAAAAGCCAAAATATGTCAGATGGACACAGACAGATGTATGCACACAATCATGGAAACACACAAAAAGAAGCACACACCCAACCTATTCATGATAACTATATGAATACCAAATGCCAATGATTCTTCATTTTTAATACCTAGGGGATTTATAAGCATATTGCATCAATAAAACCTGGTTCATCTGTACAGTGTGCAGCTCAGATATGCATATTTAATTACTCAGAAAGTAATTTGCTTGTACAGATGGTGGTATTAGAGGTCTTACTTCAATTTAAATTACTTCTGTTGGGGAGAAATGTTATTTTGCAATGAATCTTCACACAAAGAATACACTTTTATCTTGGATAAATAATAGTTCACAGCTGTAATTAATATATATGATTAACCTGATACATTCTCAATAAAGATTTGTTGTGAATAGAACACAATATAGAGGAGTTTGAGGAAAGGAAGCCTTCCATTTCAAAGCTATGACATCTTGAAATATCATAGGAAGGCAACTGCTATTATTTAAATGACCAGTGTGCCTTAGTATGTGTGAGAGATTTTTTTCTAATGCAATACAGCTATGCTTGGACTTTCTTTTTGAAAAAAGAGCTTAAAACCTGTCTTATTGAAGGGGCTCAGGTCTTGGCAAGTGGAAAGGTTTCTGTTGTAAATCTAGAAGCACAGCATCTTGTCAGTTTGCAAGGCATCATTCATTTATTGCTGAAAGTTTAGAAACCTCTTCCAGGGGTTAATGTACCTCTGGTTGTTTTGTGCTTTCCTAGAGTATCAGGAACTACCTATATTCCCCTATTGTCATTCTTTTTCTGGATATTTGTGAATGAAAATTTGTCACATCAACCAAAGAACTAGACCATTGGTTCTCAGCCTGGGGTGCCCAGATGTTTTGGCCTTCAATTCCCAGATGGTAAACTGGCTGGGATTTCTGGGAGTTGTAGGCCAAAATACCTGGCTAATAGGCATGCACGATCAATAAAAAAGTTTCAAAAGTCATTACAAAATTAGGGGGTGCTAGCATTTTGTTCCTAAAGCATTTCTAAAGTATAGTTAGTGAAAATTTTGTTATTATTTCGTTATAGTAATTGCGCAAGTAGGGAAACTTCAGGGACTCCTTTCTCCCTCATCTTTACAGCTTTTAAGGTGAAACTTGCTACGATGGTAGAAGATATTTACCACTGTTGGCCCAATCAAGTTTCAGAAATTTTCACTTATCCACAGATTTTGGGAGAATTTTCAAAGTTTTGTGTGGCATGCATAGCGGCTGGATGGGCACTCTGACAGCCCTCTGAGTGCCAGTCCTTTCCAGTGACTTTGTAAAGTGATAGCTCTGTCCTTACTGATGGATCAAGGTCAGAAGTATCACAGAGCCTGCAGGTCATCAAACCAATGGTTATGTGAAGCTCTTTCCCCTTAAGGGAAAAGCTCCCAGGACCCAGACAAGGTGACCATGGGATGAAGCGGGTTGTGGAAAGGAGAACCGGGACTCCAGCTGGAGATCCTGGGTTAACAGCTGTCCTATGCCCATTTTAAACTAAAGAGAAAAAGAGCTAAACAGCTCAATGAAACAGTAAGTCCAACTAATTTAATCTCAATCATCGTGGAATATAGCACCTCCCATTAAGGGCGGGAGCAATCAACAGATTGAACAATTTATATGGCTAAGGTTTTTATAAACAAAATTTTAAAAAATCACAAAAGCTATTTCCTTAAATTTTCTATATAATGACTCAAGATAACAGGGGATAATTTCCTCCAACTTTCAAAAAATAGTCATACATCTACTGATTTTAGGTATTTTTTAAAAACTTTTGACAAAACTTTTTTTAAAAGTCACAACATTTATCTCATGAAATGTCTCTCATATTAAACAATAGAAACCAATATTAACCAATTCTACATTTTCATAGACTCCTGGAGTTGGAGGGGACCCCCAAGGGCCATCTACTGCAACTCCTTTCTTCCAGGCAGAAGGGCACCATCAAAACACTCCTGACAGATGATCACCCAACCTCTAAACTAGTTAATATGCTTTCCCTACTGGAAGGGATCCCCAAGGGTCATGCATTTAGGGATTTTTCCCAGCCCAGCGCAGAGATTTACTTACTAGAAATATCAGTTAGTCCTCCTCTTTGCAGATTCAGCAACTTATTGGAACACTGGCTGCTCTTTTAAATTTCTTACAAAATCTGGAGTAGAAACATCACACCAATATCATTATAGCCACCAGCTGCACAGAAATGAATTCTGTCTTTATTATTCAACGGAGAAATGGATTCAGTCTATGTAAAATAGCATGACACCTGTTTGGGCCCAAAGCTGCTTTATGCCATGGTTTCAAGGCATTAGTAGTAGAGCAAGTCTACAGTCTGTTCCCATAACTGCAATATCACTGTGCTGTGATACTCCTTTAACAACACCCCTCTTAATTTCACCAGACAGGATTTTTCTCAAAATGCATTATGTATTAATTATTATAATTATTCATACTCATGCATTCTATTTACTGGATAGGAGTAACTGCCTTCTGAGACTGTTTAGAAAAAATTGTATCTTCTTTCTGCTTGTTTTTTTAATCACCAAGAAAAGTATTCATGTGTTTGCTACACTCGGAATGAAGCATTTGTCTTCTATTAAAAGCTGCATCCTGCATCTCAGAGGTAGCATAACACCACGTACCACTGCGGTTGCTATGGTAAGTGTTCATGTTTTATTGAACAGTAAATGGACACAATCCCCTAAATGACTCCCATATGGCTTTAACATAAGCAACCTCCTCTTTTTTGTCAGTTTTCTTCCCCCCCCCCCCTTTGTAAGGAATATGGATTTTCCGCCAACGGAAGAAAAGCATGGCCTCCTCTTTCCTCCTTCCCATTTTTAATAGCCCATGTTCTCTCTAGTTTGTGAATGCATTCGTCAAGCATTTTCAAAGAATTATGAAAAGGATGTGCTAACTAGAACAAATACTGCTGAAAACTAATCAGTAGGGGTGGAGAGAAGGGGGAAAACTGCTTTGGCACGTCAGAAACAAAAGATAGCCTCTTATGCTTTATACAGATAAAGCATAACATGCCCTCCAGCTATCTCACATTACCTGTTAAACTCACTGTTTCTCGCTTGCACTAGCCTCTGCATAAAATAATGCTAATATCTCTAACCACAGCAGATCCACTCTGGGAAAAGGTTAGCAATCCTACTCAGAGATTATTTGTTATGATTGAGCCTCATGGCTCTGTTACTGACAGACGTGGGCGTAAGACTCCTCGAGAGTCAGATACTCTCGAGGAGCGAGAGAGAAAAAGACTGCGAGACATATTTGCAGCACCATCTGACGAGGAGTCTTTCGAAGGGTTTACGGAGAGAATGGAGGAGGGGCTGGTTAGCTCAGAGGAGGATGAGATGGATTGGACTCGGGTAAGGGAGGAAGTGGGTGCCACTGGCCATGATGGGACAGAAGATGAATGGGGACCTTCAGGATTAGACCCATGGTTTAGCTGGAGGGATGGGACGGGATCCACAGCTGGAGATGCTGTTGGGCGTAGTCAGAGGTGTTCCAGCTCTGACGAGGAAAGTGATGAGGAAACGCCCGGGTTAAGGAGGACAGCTGACAGTGATGAAGATTTGTAACTGGCATAAAATGGGGCTTGAGAGCAATTGCAAATTGCGTTGGGCAAGGTAATCTGGGCAAACGCTTGGGATCCGTGTGTGTGTGGGACGCTTCCCTGAAGACTTGTGTGCTTTCCTGTGCTGTGACGTAAGTTGATTGGAATCCAGGGTCAGACGGCGGGAGGGATTGTGTGGGCATTTGTTTGTGCAAACCTGTGCTTACTCTTATTAGCTTGACCTTCCGTCGTCTTCTTGACGGACGCCATCTCCTGCTTTGAGAACTCGGACTGAACTGACCACGGCTTGTCTTCCCCCCTTCTTGGACTTGGAAAAACTACAAACGTCTGCTTCTGGCTTTGATCTACGGAACGGAACTGGTCTACTCAACTGCTACAATCCTTGGCTGATTTACTCGTGTTGGAGATCCTGTCTGCTGTGTGTGTGGGGGAGCGACGCAAGTTACTCTAAGCACAGTGTTGGCAGCAGAGAGGAATCTGCTGCCAATTAGTTGCATTCTTTGTATCTTTTGTTCCTTGGCTTTCGTTTCGTTTATACCCAGGCTGAAGCAAGCAGTTTGTTTTTACCCGGATTAAACTCCGGTTTAATCCGGTTTATCTTTTGAACATTTACTTTTGCCCCTTTTTGCTCCTAAAGGCAAAAACTGCCTGGCCCTTGTGTTTTACGGGCATTTTTGAGTTCTGTAATCTAATAAACTCTGTTACTTTGAATCTTGTGGCGTTCTGTCCTTGACAGATTGCCCAACGCCCATAAAAAGTTTATTGCAGCAATAAACCCGTCAGGAAGACGATGGATGAGTTAAGGGCCAAAGTAGACCAATTGCAAACGGCTTTTACCGTTATCCAAACAGCTCAGGCTGTGAAAGGACATGTTTTGACTCCTGAACGCTTTGACGGAACCAGGTGCAAGTTGCCAACCTTTTTGGCACAAGTGGAGCTTTATTTTTCTCAGCTCAGTGCTCATGCTTTTCCTACAGACACTAGCAAGGTGGCCTTTATTTTGAGTTTGTTGACCGGTCCCGCAGGACAATGGGCCACTAATTTAATTTTGGGAAATGACCCAGTCAAGGACAATTTGAATAATTTCAAAAAGTTGTTAACTGATACTTTTGGGGATCCTCTCCGCACGGAGAACGCTGGGTGGGCTCTGTATCGGTTGAAACAGGGAAAGGGGACTGTTTTGGATTACTTAAATAAGTTTAACCTGTATCGCCACCAGCTGGATTGGGGGGAAAATGCATTCATGCTTTTATTTACTGCCGGGTTAAGTGATATGCTCCAGGATGAATTAGCACGCTTGGAGCCGGCTGAAAGCTGGGACGCCTTAGTAGCTAAGGTGCTGCGTTTAGACGCAAGGTTCGAGGCTCGTAAACACTCAAAAGCAATGTGTGCGCCACCCATGCATGTAACCAGGGCACCTGTGGTGATGGGGGAAGAGCCCATGGAGCTTGGGGTCTTTAAAAAGCTGTCTACAGAGGAAAAGAGCCGTAGGAGGCAGCTGGGCTTGTGTTTGTACTGTGGGAATGCTGGGCATTTTGCCAAAAATTGTAATGTGAAACCTTCCCAGCTTTCGGGAAAAGGCCAGCCCTAGTGCGACGTGAGTCCAACGCACTAGGGCTCCTCAAGCAGTCAACTGAGGGGAGGAAGCATGTTTTCGTACCCATTACATTATCTGTTGGGGGAAGGGAACTTGTTTCTACTTTGGCACTGCTGGACTCAGGGGCTACGGTCTCCTATGTAGATATTGAGTTTGCTAAGAAGCATGGCATTCCTAGAGTGCGCAAGGCATGCGACGTGTGGGTGGAAGGAGCAGATGGGAGACTGCTGGAGACTGGGGTGGTTAACCATGAAACCTCAGCAGTAACGTGGGAGGTGCAGGGAGTAACGGGAACGTTTGTGTGGGATATTACGAGCTTGCCTAGATATGATGTGATCCTGGGGATGGATTGGCTAGCTGTAGTAAACCCACAAGTAGATTGGGCAACACGTAAAGTGATCTTAAAGAGGCAGGACTGTTGCACTCTAAATGTTACTCATTCTGATATGGAGGGAGTGCCTGCTGAGTATGGGGAGTTCTCTGATGTATTTTGTAAAAGAGAAGCGGACAAATTACCACCGCACAGGCCATATGATTGCGCCATCAAGTTAGCAGAAGGTGCGAAACTGCCAGCAGGGAGGCTGTATGCCTTGACTGTACCGGAAAGGCAAGCTTTGCGGGAGTTTCTAGATGAAAATTTAGCCAAGGGGTTTATTCGCCCATCTAGTTCTCCAACTGCGGCACCGGTATTCTTTGTAGCCAAAAAGACTGGGGAACTTAGGCTGGTCTGTGACTATCGGATCCTAAACAAATACACCATTCGGGATAGGTACCCGCTGCCTTTAATCTCGGAACTGTTATCAAGGGTGCAAGGGGCTAAGGTCTTTACCAAGCTTGACCTGCGGGGGGCCTATAACTTAATCCGTATACGGGAAGGGGATGAATGGAAGACGGCATTTAACACGTGTTTCGGATGCCACGAGTTCCGAGTCATGCCTTTTGGGCTTTGTAATGCTCCTGCGGTATTCCAGAGGTTCATGAACGATGTGTTCAGGGACCTAATTGACCAATTTTTAGTGATTTATTTGGATGATATCTTGATTTTTTCTAAGGACGAGAAAGAACATCGTCAACATGTCAAGCAGGTTCTGCACCGACTGCGGGCTAATGGGCTTTTCGCCAAGGCTTCCAAGTGCGTCTTTCATGTGCCTGAAGTGGAGTTCCTAGGTCATGTAGTGTCAGGTAGGGAACTTAAAATGGACCCACATAAGGTTGACGCCGTCAACTCATGGCAGGAGCTGAAGTCTAAGAAGGATGTACAAAGGTTTTTGGGTTTCGCTAATTACTACCGGGAGTTTATTCCGAATTTTGCAAAGCTCACGGTACCTTTGACGCAGCTTCTGCGCAAGAAACAGCCATTTGTGTGGGGGCGGGAAGCTCACGAGGCGTTTCTACAACTAAAGTCTAGTTTTCAATCGGACAACATACTAACCCATCCTGATGTTGACAGACCGTTCGTGGTAGAAGCGGACGCTTCTAGCTACGCGTTGGGGGCTGTATTGTCTCAGAAGGATTCCTCAGGGACCTTGCGTCCCTGTGGATTTTACTCGCGGCAACTAACACCCTTCGAGCAGAACTATACCATATGGGAGAAGGAGTTGTTGGCGATTAAGGTGGCGTTTGAGGTGTGGCGGCACTGGCTTGAAGGGGCACGGCACCAGATCGTGGTCAGATCTGATCACAAGAACTTAGAGCACTTGCAAACAGCAAAGAAGTTAAACCAGCGTCAAATCCGCTGGGCTTTGTTTTTCTCCAGGTTTAACTTCAAGGTGCAGTTCGTGGAGGGGAAGGCAAACTTGCGGGCCGATGCTTTATCCCGCAAGCCGGAATTTAAGACCAATGAGCAGGTAGTATGTCAGACCATCTTGCCTACTGCCTCTCTGTGTGTTGTAGATAATGAGCTTGGGTTACATGACCAGATCCTTGAGGCTCAGAAGGATGATGTGTGGACTCAGGAGCAACTGATGCTGCTCTCTGCAGGTAACCGTACCATACTGCCACATCTCCAGGATCAAGACGGGGTATTGGTGCGTAGGGGGCAGGTTTACGTACCAGTGGGGACCCTCAGGTTGGAGGTGATTAGAGCCCACCATGACGAACCCATGGCTGGGCACTTTGGCAGGTTCAAGACCGTACAGCTTATCACCAGGAGCTACTGGTGGCCAAAGATGCGGCAAGACATTCTGCGCTTTTGTGACAGCTGCGCCGTTTGTCAGCAGAGTAAGACGCCTGTTGGGCGCCCTAGAGGGTTGTTATCGTCTTTACCTGTTCCGGAGAGGCCATGGCAAATCATTTCCATGGATTTTATTTCAGATTTGCCTAAGTCTGGGGGTTATACTTGTATTTGGGTGGTGGTGGATTTATTTAGTAAACTGGCTCATTTTATTCCTTGTTCAACCATTCCGGCGGCCCCTACGTTGGCCTTACTATTTACAAAGCACATCTATCGTTTGCACGGAGCACCCGAGGTGATTATTTCAGATAGGGCTCCGCAATTTGTGTCACGCTTTTGGAAACACTTCCATGAGTGTTTGGGGACTAAGTTAAACGTGTCTTCAGCTTTCCATCCGCAAACGGATGGACAGTCGGAACGGGTTAATGGGCTCTTAGAGCAGTATCTGCGTTGTTTTTGTTTAGATCAACCCACGGCTTGGGTAAAGTGGTTACCGGTGGCGGAATTTGCTTACAACAATGCGGTGCACACGTCTAGTCAGCATACGCCATTTGAGCTAACTTATGGTTTTCACCCACGGGGAGGTGTGGCGCCGTCGACCAATGTGGTCTCTTCGGACCCTGTGTACCGCTCTTCGGAAATGGCTGCATTGCATGATGTTGCCCGTCGCTTACTGTTGGAAGCTAAGGCAACGCAGAAGACTCAGGCTGACCGCCACAGGCAGGCAGGGGAGGAGTTGGAAGAAGGGGATTTGGTGTGGTTATCTTCCAAACATATTAAACAGGCTGGGGGAAAGTTTGCGCCTCGGTATTTGGGTCCCTTTCCTATCGTTAAAAAGATTTCTTCTGTTGCGTTTCGTTTGCGTTTACCGTCTAGTTTAAAGGTCCATCCAGTCTTTCATCGTTCGCTGTTGAAACTTGATACCTCTAGTCGTCGTGGTGCTATAGCGGAGGGTATCACTGCCACTTCTCCGCCATCGGGGGAGGAGGCCTTTGTGAGAGGGGATAGTGTTATGATTGAGCCTCATGGCTCTGTTACTGACAGACGTGGGCGTAAGACTCCTCGAGAGTCAGATACTCTCGAGGAGCGAGAGAGAAAAAGACTGCGAGACATATTTGCAGCACCATCTGACGAGGAGTCTTTCGAAGGGTTTACGGAGAGAATGGAGGAGGGGCTGGTTAGCTCAGAGGAGGATGAGATGGATTGGACTCGGGTAAGGGAGGAAGTGGGTGCCACTGGCCATGATGGGACAGAAGATGAATGGGGACCTTCAGGATTAGACCCATGGTTTAGCTGGAGGGATGGGACGGGATCCACAGCTGGAGATGCTGTTGGGCGTAGTCAGAGGTGTTCCAGCTCTGACGAGGAAAGTGATGAGGAAACGCCCGGGTTAAGGAGGACAGCTGACAGTGATGAAGATTTGTAACTGGCATAAAATGGGGCTTGAGAGCAATTGCAAATTGCGTTGGGCAAGGTAATCTGGGCAAACGCTTGGGATCCGTGTGTGTGTGGGACGCTTCCCTGAAGACTTGTGTGCTTTCCTGTGCTGTGACGTAAGTTGATTGGAATCCAGGGTCAGACGGCGGGAGGGATTGTGTGGGCATTTGTTTGTGCAAACCTGTGCTTACTCTTATTAGCTTGACCTTCCGTCGTCTTCTTGACGGACGCCATCTCCTGCTTTGAGAACTCGGACTGAACTGACCACGGCTTGTCTTCCCCCCTTCTTGGACTTGGAAAAACTACAAACGTCTGCTTCTGGCTTTGATCTACGGAACGGAACTGGTCTACTCAACTGCTACAATCCTTGGCTGATTTACTCGTGTTGGAGATCCTGTCTGCTGTGTGTGTGGGGGAGCGACGCAAGTTACTCTAAGCACAGTGTTGGCAGCAGAGAGGAATCTGCTGCCAATTAGTTGCATTCTTTGTATCTTTTGTTCCTTGGCTTTCGTTTCGTTTATACCCAGGCTGAAGCAAGCAGTTTGTTTTTACCCGGATTAAACTCCGGTTTAATCCGGTTTATCTTTTGAACATTTACTTTTGCCCCTTTTTGCTCCTAAAGGCAAAAACTGCCTGGCCCTTGTGTTTTACGGGCATTTTTGAGTTCTGTAATCTAATAAACTCTGTTACTTTGAATCTTGTGGCGTTCTGTCCTTGACATTATTTGTGTTGACAATCAAGCTGATATCCACAGCCCTTTACAACTGGATTGACCATAGACTGGAAGACAAAAAGATACTGGAATATAAACCAGCCATTCTAATTTCATCCCTTTTTATTTATTTGATTCATAGCCATCTTTTCGCAGCCAATGTGGCTATTTTAATGTTGATGTTTATATGCTCTTGGTTCAAAGAAAAATGGTGAAAGAAGAGATTGGAACAAAAATCCAGAATCTTATTCGTTCAAAATGGGTAATATTTTTAAACAACCCGGTTATCAAATGAACCTACCTAGTTGTTATGTTAAATATCTCCCAATTAGTCTATAGGATTTGGTATACAGAGTTCGGTGGGTTAAAGAGCACTTAAACTAAGAGGCTGATGTGGATTTGTTATCTGTTAGACTGTGGCCATTACATCCTATAATGATAATGATAATGATAATACTTGATTTATAGACTGCCCTATCTCCCCAAAGGGACTCAGGGTGGTTTCCAGCACTTATGGCAAACATTCCAATGCCAGGAAAAAGCCATCTTAACAAATTGCATCAAAACGATACACATCAAAGAAAACAGAACAACCACTACTATAGACTCAATACCCGATTATAATAAAACTTGACAACCCTATTGAGCATATTACATAACATCAATTTAAACAGGATAACATTTAAAACAACTAGAACCATGTTTCTAGTTTCAGGTAAGATGGTTCCCAACCGTTTACAGGCTGAGAACAGTTCAGTAACTAAAAAGATTTAATATATCGAAACGAAGTTATATATCAAGACATATTAGTATTCCTCCTTTCCATACACCAAAGTGCAGAGGTGTGTTTTTAGCAACTTTTTTAAGGCAAGGAGGGAGGGGGCAGATTGTAGTTCCTTTGGGAGGGAGTTCCAGAGGAGAGGAGCGATTATAGGGAGAAGGCCTCCTTCTCATTCCCACCAACTGTGCTTGGAACAGGGGTAGGACTGAGAGTAGGGCCTCTTCCGGGGATTGTAGTACTCGAGCTGATTTGTAAATGGAGATGCAGTTCTGTAAACAGTCTGGACCTGAATCATTTAGGGCTTTATAGGTAACAACTAGCCCTTTGTATTTAGCCCAGAAGCAGATTGGCAGCCAGTGGAGCTACTGCAGCATGGGAGTCATCCTCTCACAATACGACGCTCCGGTTAGTAACCTGGCCACCAATCTCTGCACCAGTTGCAGCTTCTGAACGGTTTTCAAAGGCAGCCCCATATAGAGAGTGTTGCAGTAGTCCAGATGGGAAGTAACCAGGACATAGACTACCTTGGCCAGGTCTGGCATCTCAAGGTATGGGTGCAGCTGGCGCACAAGTTTAAACTGTACAAAAGTGCTCCTGGCCACTGCAGACACCTAAGGTTCCAGGGTCAGTGATGAATCCAGGATCACTTTGAAGTCTTGGCTCTGCCTTTTCCTCTCCTTTGCTTCAGTTCCCCCTGTTTATAGGTTTTCCCAATAGTAAAGACACCTCACTTTGTATTAGTTTTTGGGTGGAGCATAAAATTCCCCTAGAGGCTTGCCTTAGTTGGTCTATTCCATTTGCCTGTATAGAGTTCCTTTGCTAGACTCCTTTTTCTGCAGTAGAGCTATAAAGACTACAGGCCTGGTTTTTGTCTGGAAATTGTAGGCCTAGCAATCCAAAACAGGCATCCTTAGCACTAAACACTGCATTCAGTAGTACTCTATACAATCAGTCCCAGAGACAAAAGAAGTCTTTTGACCAGCTTAGGCTTCACAAAGAAAAAAGACTGAAACAGCCCTTGGGCTCCAGCTTGTGAGCCATTGCTTCACACCAGAGACAGAGGACTTTCAAAGACTCCAGAGAGATGACTGCAATCAGCCAAATCTCCTTTTGTAATGTATTGTTTTAAGCTATCTTTCAATAGCCCCGGGTGAAGTTAACCCTTTATTCATCTTGCTTTCAGTAAACTTGTTTTGGTTATTTTTTGATCTTGCCTAAAGTGCCTCTGTATGTTAAGGGTCTTGATCTTAATAGAAGGTATAGAGATATACCTTCTGAGTGAGTGTGATCCCATCCATGATCCAACACAGACTGTAATCCCACACCCTGATCTACTTCGACTAATTAGTAGTACCTTTGTTTGTCTGGATTTTCCTTCAGTTTATTAGCCCTCATTGCTTGATGACTTTTAAAAGTGATGACTTTTATCAAGTGATAAAAATCATTTTTGCACCAGTAAATTCTTAGCATTTATGTGGTCAATGAGAGTTTTCTTCTCTTATACATGTCGTCTACTATATAAGGAGATTATATGATGCCTTATAACTTACATAGCTAAAGTATTTTGCCTGTCAGTATGGCTGCAATTCTAGACCTAGTATTAGGAAAATTAAATGAAACATCTAAGCAGAGGGTTTTTTTTTATTAGACTGCAAATGCTTTGTAAATGTACTGAACAATTTCTAATCTTTTCTTTGTCAGTCGTTTTATAGCAAGAATAGCTTCTCTTGTTCCTCTAACTTCTAAAATCAAATTGCACCTTAATTAATTTTTCATTTAATGTTATTCCATTCCTTTACTAAATTATCTTTCAGTATTTTTTGAAGTGTGGCTGAATAAGCTAGGAGTTGTATCCAGAGCTTGGAAAGTTACTTCTCAGAAGAATGAATTATGTGGAAGCCTCCATCACTAAGTTGTCATAGGATGATGCCATGGAGCCACAAAATTGGCTTCAGCATTATACACACTTTTCAAAATGAACTTTCCAAGCTTTCCAAGCTCTGCCTAAATTTGATCACATTCATCCATGTCGTCTTTCTGTGGTTGGATACTGTTGTGCCTCAGTAATTTCTTAGTTAACTTAAATAACTGTATTTTGAAACCTTCTTCTGTGGGTTTCAAAGGGTCATTTAGGGTCACTTTGTTCATTTATTTCTTTTCAGCTTCTATAGCACTTTTCTCAAATACAGAGTTCTTTTTTCTGACTTCTCACTTTTTCTGAATAGTTTTAATTTCTCTAAATAATCTCACATTTTTGCAATATTTTAATATTTGTTAACAGGGTTCCTTGTTAATTTTGATTAGTCCTCCACCTCTCACCTTCATAAACATATAATTATTTGTTCAGCCTTATCTACCGGTTTTGTATTAATTAAATTTGTACACTGTCACATAATCCTTTCAGATATCGTTCTGTTTTTCCTAATGGTTTTGCTACAGAGTATTATTGATGCTCCCTATCTGCACATGAGTTTTAAAAACATCACCTTTGTTTTATTAAATCAATTATTTTCTATGTTACCCATGCCCCTCTCTCTCTCATCTCTTTCCGTTTCAGTGCTTTTGACTCATCTGTTGCTTTTATCAATATTTCTTTCAAGTTCTTCTGTTTTAATTCCATGTTATTATAATCCTCTTCTCTTATTCCTCTGTTGTGTTCTGATCTATTTGATTTCTACATGTTAGTCCTTTTCATGTTGCTCACAACATCCACATTCCCTTTATAAAAAAAATTGAACTTTTCTACTGAAGCTGTTTTTAAAAATGAATTTCAAGGGTCAAAGTAAACATTACATAGAATGGAATAGCTCTTTTTGTTTTGTGATTTTTAAAAATGCAAAATAAATATGAAAACACCCTTGGGCTGTAACTATATACACCTTTTCTTTTAAGCCAACCATCCAACAAGAAAAAAAGATAGAAACTCTTTAGGAGATAGGGCAGGTTACAAATAAAGTATTAGAATCAGAGAATCATAGAGTTGGAAGAGAACTTGTGGGCCATCCAGTCCAACCTCCTGCCAAAAAGCAGGAAAATTGCATTCAAAGCACCCTGGCCGATGGCCATCCAGCCTCTACTTAAAAGCCTCCAAAGAAGGAGCCTCCACCACACTCTGGAGCAGAGAGTTCCACAGTTGAACAGCTCTCACAGTGGGGAAGTTCTTCCTAATGTTCAGGTGGAATCTCTTTTCCTGTAGTTTGAAGCCGTTGTTCCGTGTCCTAGTATCCAGGGCAGCAGCAAACAAGCTTGCTCCCTCCTCCCTATGACTTCCCCTCACATATTTATACATGGCCATTATGTCTCCTTTCAGCCTTCTCTTCTGCAGGCTAAACATGCCCAGTTCTTTAAGCCACTTCTCATAGGGTGTGTTCTCCAGGTCCTTGAACATTTTAGTCGTCTTCCTTTGGACACATTCCAGCTTGTCTACATCTCCCTTCAATTGCAGTGCCCAGAATTTGGCACAGTATTCCAGGTGTGGTCTGACCAAGGTAGAGTAGAGGGCTAGCATGGCTTCCCTGGATCTAGACACTAGACTCCTATTTATGCAGGCCAAAATCCCATTGGCATTTTTTGCTGCCGCATCACATTGTTGGCTCGTGTTTAACTTGTTGTCAACAAGGACTCCAAGATCTTTTTCACCATACTGCTGTCGAACCAGGCATCCCCCATTCTGTATCTTTGCATTTCTTTTTTTCATTATTTTTATCATTACTATTTATTTCTTTTAATTTGTATTGGTAAAGCTTTTTTAATAGACAAAGAAGGAAAAGGGTGAAGTACCCATCTTAGTCCAGTGCTCTTTCTAAAATACAGAAAAAGTGATTCCTTTTCATCTAAAAAATGGAGAAAAGATAAAATACATTGTTTGTCCTTTCATATGTCATTTTCACTTCAATTACAGTCAATTGCCAAGATCATGCTTGTATAACTTAAACCTACACTTAGTTGCACAGTTGATGTGCTCTGCTGCCTTCCTATTGTTTGTACAATTGTTTGTGCAACCATCAATGTACCTGTTTATTGTCCCATTGTGTGATGGGGAATGGTTCTGAGTTCTAGCGAGTAAGGGGATACACTGAAGACATTGGCAAATGTTCAATTGCCACTCTAGAATTTGTATCTGGAAGACTATAATTCTGCTGGTTGGTTCAAACTAGTGAGGATTCATTGAATCCACTGTCCATGGTGACAAGTAATGTTAATATTGATTTGTCTATATGCATACTGGGATATATGTGTATGTGTGACTAACAAAAGAAATGCTTGTATTTCAGTATCACTGAATACCAAAATCAAGATTGTTCCATGTCACCAGTGGCGGAGTGGGTTAAACCTTTATGCTGGCAGTATTGCTGACTTGAAGGTTGGGCTTCTGACCTGAAAGTTGCCAGTTCAAATCCAACCTGGGGAAAGCATGGATGAACTCCCTCTGTCAGCTCCAGGTCCCCATGTGGGGACATGAGAAAAGCCTCGCACAAGGATAGTAAAAACATCAAAGCATATGAGCATCCCCTGGGCAATATCCTTGCAGATGGCCAATTCTCTCACACCAGAAGTGACTTGAAGTTCTCAAGTTGCTCCTGACACGAAAAAACTGTAAAGAAAACTAATAAGAAGTGAATCAACACATTTGAAATGTCCTGGACGAAACTTCTATTAGTATCATTGACTGGGAGTGGGGGGCAGGGAGCGATAAAGGAGTCCTAGAACAAGTCAAGCCCAAACTCTCCCTAGAAGCCAACGTGACAAAGCTGAGGTTGTAATATTTTAGTCATACCACCCGGGGCGGGGGGGGGGGGGGGACTCACAAAAAAAAATGGTGGGAAAGAGGAAGACCTAATTATAAGACTGTCTCAATCTAGGAGGCAACAACCTTGAATTTTTGAAATATGGGTTGGGCAAGTGAAAAGAGGGTGACTTGGAGCACATCTTCTCTGACCAGTTAGATCAGTGTAGGTGTGCACAGTCACAATGTGATTTGTGAGCCTCATGGTCGTTAAAAGCCTCATGAGGGCTGATCTGGATTAAACAAGGGGAAGCCACTAAATTAAAATGACTTTGGGATTTTGAAGCCGGATTTGGGTTCTCCATTGAGTTAGGGGGGTGTCAAGACAGGTGGAGCTGGTTCCTAAACAGAACTGACTGCAGCTCTCTTGACATCTATAACAGATTAGCCTACCTTGCAGGGTTGCTGTATAAGGCAGTTCAAGACCTTGCTTAGAAAATCTAAGACAAGAAGGGGGAGGAGTCATCAGGAAGCTTGAAGTGAGGAAGTGCAGCTTGATTGGCTGGTAAAATTGGAGGGCGTTGATTGGCAAATGGAGGTGGGCAGAGCCAAAGAGACAATTGGAGCTATTCAGTCAGAGAGTTGGTTAGATAGGTTTTTGGTGTTTATAGAGCTAGGAAGTGAATTTTAAGAAGGAAGAAAGGAACATTTTGGGAACTGTTTAAGAGAAACCTCTTTGAGGGAAAAGTGATTAGCCTTCAGGGAGAAGTGCTAAGAACTGTAGTGAGCCTCTAAAGGGATAGAGTGCTTGAGTTTGGAGCTTCTGGGAAGAGGTCTCTAAGGTTTGAAAAGTCTGTTAAATTCCTTTCTGAGGGAAAAATATTTTTCAAGAAATTCCAGTTCACTATTAAAGCAAAGCCTGATATTTTATTGAAAACAATATGCAACTTTTCTATTCAAGCACAAATAAACACCATATTTCTGTTTTACTTCACTTCAAGTATTTGTTTGTCTTCCTGATCAACATTATAAAGAGGTTACCAGTCTGCCTATTCAACCATCGCTTTAAAAGACAGTTTCCCTCCACCTTTGGGTCTCTCTGTGTGCTGGCTGAGGAAAGCGGTGGCACATTCATGTTATAAATGGTGGCAGCAAAATAACTTATGTATTAATTTGGTGGCAGCAAAGAAATAAGTAATATAATTTGGTGGCAGCAAACGTCTATGTCCCTTGTAACATCCATCCCATGCTGCCTGGGGTCAAGCAGCCTGAGGACATGGGATGGCTGTCCCTGCCCCTCCTCTCCCTTGTGCAGTGCGTGGTGGCACATCTACCTTGCAGTCAGTGGTCTGGCAGTCTCATTTTTTTAAAAAATGAATAGTAGTAACTATTAGAAAGAGTACAGGTCCAAGAGGAATGTTTTTGTTCACTAAGAGCATTTTTCTGAACAAGCTTCACTAATACAAATTCACAGAAATAAAGGGTCATTTTTTTCAAAAAGGAAACCTTAATAGATTAAAATACATTACTATCACAACACTCTGATTCTGAAAGATGTAATGAAGCTGCATCCAAGGGCAGTGATATCACTATTGGGCACAGACGCTAACCCAGTTAATTATATTGAAAGTGTTCGTAAAGCTGTGACATTTGTTTCCAAATGAATAACCAATGTATACACATATATACCGATTCTCCCATCACAAACAGGTCAAATTGCTCCTGTGAGATGCATCTTGTAAAATAATCTGGAATGTAATAATACCATATTATTGACTTAAGCACAGGTTTGCATGACATGCCGTGGTTGACCTGTAATTTTTTATCCTACATGTTGCTGGCAGTATTAAAATGACACTTGGAAATGTAAATTAAGCTCACAAAGGGGACAGATTATATGATTCTGGTTTCCCTCGGATGCCCGTAGGCTATCACAGGTTCCATATGTGAAGTAATTATGTTCACTGAAGGAAAGAATAAATGCTGTCAAATTGTGTACAGTGAAGAAAAGGCAGCTATTATATTTCAGTAGTCACTGGAGCATTGCCACAGACACTGGCAAGATGTATCAGAAAATAAACCAGTCGTGGTGCTATACTGAATATCATATTTAAATGACTAGATGCTTTTGAATACATATTGCAGGATTGCTAAAACGTACTTGGGCTATCTAGGAATATTTCCTGCTTTGGAATTTCAAGTCGTTGCACACTATTTTGATTAGAGATATAGGGAATGGTATTTGACTTCATTCCTATCTATGGACAATTCCCTCTTGACTTTTTCCACAATGCTGACTTAAAAAAAAACGAAGTCTATTACATTTTGCAACCACATCCATACTCCCTTCCCACATAGGAAGGGGGAAAATAGTGTTTTTCTGAGTTATGGCAACCCTATCATGGGATTTTCTTAGCAAATATTGCTAAGAGGGAATTTGCCATTGTCCTCCTCTGGGGCAGGGAAAGTGTGCCTTGCCTAAGGTCACACAGAGCAGTTAAAGTAGTTTGACAGTACTTTAACTGCCATGGCTATGGAATACTGGGAGTTGTAGTTTTCTAAGGTTTTTCACATTGCCTGCTTCACCAAACTAACCTACCAGCATTCCACAGAATTGAGCCATGGCAATGGTTGTGGTGTTAAACTGCATTAAATCTACAGTGAAAATGCACTCTCAGTGGGTTTTCATGGCTGAGTGAGCATGGATGCAAACCTTTGTCTTTGAAATCCCGCAAATAATACATCAGTATTTTAAACAGTTGAACAAATAGTAAGACAAACACATTTTAACTGAAAGGATCATCATCCTTACTTACTTTTACTTACTTACTTACTTAGGCGATCCCTCATAGTTCGAGGATGATAGTCCTCCGTCTTCGCTATCTTGGGGATGGATCCGTAGATGGCTAAAGAGACCTATTCTTGATCTGCATGTTCTCCCGCAGTGAGGACATCGGTTTCCAGGTGGAAGGTGGTCTCGGTCAGGGTTGGCTTGAAGGGCCTTCCTCTTGGCACGTTTCTCCCTTAATCCCTCCATTCGTGCCTCTTCGAACTCCACAGCACTGCTGGTCACAGCTGACCTCCAATTACAGCGCTCAAGAGCTAGGGCTTCCCAGTTCTCAGTGTCTATGCCACAGTTTTTAAGGTTGGCTTTGAGCCCATCTTTAAATCTCTTTTCCTGCCCACCAACATTCCGTTTCCCGTTCTTGAGTTCGGAGTAGAGTAGCTGCTTTGGGAGACGGTGATCGGGCATTCAGACAACGTGGCCAGTCCAGCGAAGTTGATGGTGTAGGAGCATCGCTTCAATGCTGGTGGTCTTTGCTTCCTCAAGCACGCTGACATTTGTCTGCCTGTCTTCCCAAGAGATTTGCAGGATTTTCCTGAGGCAACGCTGATGGAAACGCTCCAGGAGTTGGGTGTGATGTCTGTAGACCGTCCACGTTTCGCAGGCATAGAGCAGGGTTGGGAGGACAATGACTTTATAGACAAGCACCTTGGTATCTCTACATATGTCCCGGTCATCAAACACTCTCTGCTTCATACGGAAAAATGCTGCACTCGCAGAGCTCAGGCAGTGTTGTATTTCAGTGTTGATGTTGACTTTTGTGGAGAGGTGGCTGCCAAGGTAGCAGAAATGGTCAACATTTTCTAATGTTACACCGTTAAGCTGTATTCCTGGCTTTGCAGAGGGATTAGCTGGTGCCTGTTGGAAGAGCACTTTGGTTTTCTCGATGTTCAGTGAGAGGCTGAGCTTCTCGTATGCTTCTGCGAATGTGTTTAGAGTGGCTTGTAGGTTTTCTTCTGAATGCGCACAGATTACGTTGTCATTGGCATATTGAAGTTCTATAACAGATGTTGTGGTGACCTTGGTTTTGGCTTTCAGTCTGCTGAGGTTAAATAGCTTGCCATCTGTCCGATAGATGATTTCCACACCGGTGGGAAGCTTCCCATCAACAAGGTGAAGTATCATAGCGATGAAGATGGAAAATAAGGTAGGGACAATAAAACATCCCTGTTTGACACCTGATTCCACCTTAAATGGGTCACTTTGGGAGCCGTTGCTGTCCAAGACTGTTGCCATCATGTCATCATGGAGGAGCCGCAGGATGTTCACAAATACGTCAGGGCACCCGATTTTTTGGAGGATGGTCCAGAGAGCGCTGCGATTCACTGTGTCGAATGCCTTTGCAAGGTCAATGAATGCCATGTACAGAGGTTGGTTTTGTTCCCTGCATTTTTCTTGGAGCTGTCATGCAGTGAAGATCATGTCCACTGTTCCTCTGGAGGGGCGGAAGCCATTCTGGGATTCTGGGAGGGTGTCTTCTGAGACAGGGAGAAGGCGGTTTGCAAGGATTCTTGCGAGGATTTTCCCAGCGGAGGTTAGAAGGGAGATACCGCGATAGTTCCCGCAGTCTGTTCTGTCCCCTTTCTTGAAAAGGGTGATGATGGTGGCATCCTTGAAGTCTTCTGGGATTTTCTCGGTCACCCACACCATTTCAATGAGCTGATGGAGTTGTTGTATCAGCTCAGGTCCACCCGCTTTGAAGATTTCAGCCGGAATCCCATCAGGTCTGCTGGCTTTTCTCTAAATAAGGGCTTTCCAAACTGTATGTCGCAATATGTTAGTGCGTCAGGTGCAGTGTATAGGTCTATTGCATGAATGTAATGAGAAACCTCTGAGTCTATGTGAAATAAGGAATACCAACTTGCATGCATTTTTATACAGCAAAAGTGCTGATCAGTATAGTGCACTGCTATGTTTCCTTTTCATCGTATCTCTGTATTCACGCCATGGTTGAGGAATCATGCAAGTATTACACAGTATGCGTAATTAGGTTGAAAAAGCTGATTATGTATCATATCCGGTGATGCAGCCACACCTGAAGTGGCATGTTCAAGAATATGGAATTGTTCTCTCACTTTATCCCTGTGGAGTAGAGTGCTGGTGCTCATGTTTGTTACTGTTAAAACTTTATAATTTGATGATTTATTCATGAAATTGTAGTCGAATTACCACACCCCGAAAATGAATGTTTCTAATTAAGAAAAATAAAAGCTAGTGAAAAACTTTGTGATTTACAAAATGTAGCAGCTATAGAAGGAACTCTGCAAGAATCAACTGCTGAACAGTCTATATTAGTGTTTATTCATTCAGTTGCTTCCAACTCTTTGTAAACTCATGGACCAGCCCACGCCAGAGCTCCCAGTTGGCCATTGCCACCCCCAGCTCCTTCAAGGTCGAGTCAGTTCAAGGATACCATCCATCCATCTTGCCCTTGGTCGGCCCCTCTTACTTTTTCCTTCCATTTTCCCCAGCATCATTATCTTCTCCAAGCTGTCCTGTCTTCTCATCATGTGGCAAAAGTATTTCATTTTGGCCTCTAATATCCTTCCCTCCAGTGAGCAGTCAGGCATTATTTCCTGGAGGATGGACTGGATGGATCTTCTTGCGGTCCAAGGCACAGTTCACAAGCGTCTATCTTCCTTTGCTCAGCCTTCCTTATGGTCCAGGTCTCACATCCATAGGTCACTATGGGGAATACCATTGCTTTAACTATGCAGATCTTTGTTGCCGGTGTGATGTCCCTACTCTAAAGTATATTAGTACATATTAGTACTATTATTAGTATGTAAGAAGTATAAAGGAAAAAATTCCAAGCCTTGTTTATACAATAAAATTTATATGAAACTGGGTTGACACTTTCTGGCTGTGAAAACAATCTCCATTCCCAGTGTTTAGTTTGTGGGGATATACTTGCAAATGGAAGTATGGTACCAAGCAAATTAAAGTGTCATTTTGCCTTTAAAAAAAACAACAAAAATAACAGTCATTTGTTAGAAAAACTACTAGACTACTTTACTGAGCTTTTAAAATCTATAAAGAAGCAGTTGGCATCATTTGCAAAAAGAATGAAGATATCAAAGAAAGCTCAAAAGTCAAGTTACTTGGTTGCTCACAAAAACAAGGTCCCAAATACTATTGCCAAAACTACCATAAAGGAATATTGCTGTGATATAGTCCAAACAACGTATTATTTGTAAGATATGCGATTATCTTAAAAGTCATATCTTTAATATAAATGAAAGATTTTCATAAGATATGTTGTGTCCTCTTCGTACATTTTGTTATTACAATTTATGTGTCCATATCTCAACTTGGTTTAACCTTCGGTTTACTAGTAAAATTGAATTATTGTGCTACAAAATGATGCGTGTTTTAAATATATATCACAGTCATGAAATATCTGGAAAGCTCTGCTCTAAATTAATGCAGGACAGGCTAAAGCAGAGGAAATTATTAAAGGTTTTTGAAGACACTGAAGAGGATTTAGCAATTGTAATAATTGAGAGATTGTTGTCATAGTAATTGTAATTATTGATTGAAGAACTTGGTTATTCTTAGTACATCCCTACATTCTTTCACAAAATATTCTGGCACATCCAAAAAAAGTTTAAGGATAATGGAGCCAGGAGGAGGTGCACAACATGAAGCACTATCCCTACAGCAGCACAGCTAAAGACATCACCCATTCATACCAAAAAGGGTTGCATTGTTTGGGGGATTCAAAATGCAATTGATATTTGCAGCCAATACTCTTGAATGTATGCATCCATCACTGAAAAGGGCAGCTGAGACATAAAGGAATGCAGACTTCAGCCTTGTTTGAACATGGTTCTACCAATCTTCAGAATTTGCTTTGCCCTTCTTTAATTATCATAAAATGAAAATATCAAAGTTTAAATTAAGAATCGTATCAGCAAAGCTACTACTTGGAATTGATTTCTTTTCTTTTCCGCTTCAGATATCTTTGGTCATTTTTTGGTTTGATCTCAAACTGGAGCACCAGGTAAAGCTTTCAGTCACAGGCATAACATTAACTACAATATGATAAATATTTCAGGGACACAAATTTGTTTCACAAGTCCCAGAATGACACACTTCAACTGAGCAAGCTAGCAATAAAAAGGCCTTTCAATCAGAGGGTCCAGCCGTGGTCACAATAACATTTTATATCATTTTCTGAGATAAGTTTTAGTTAAGGTAATGAAATTGGCAAAAAGAAATTCCTCTTTCTCTCTCACACACATACACTTGAAGAGGCAGTCATAGCTGTCAGCCTTCTTTTAAAACTTTCACATTCAATGGAACCCAGGGCAAAACAAGAAGCCAGTGAGAAATGTCAAGGTATGAAGAAAGCAGACAGGAGATACGGATATAGCAATTTACCAGAAAGGCAAATTCATTTTCTGTCTTCAGTACAGTATTTGCTTTTAGTGAATAGGCAGATTTCATCTGTGCCCTCCTAGTATTAATCTTGGACTCTTCTTGCCTGCAGTATTGGTTAAAAAAAAACTCAACTAGGGCAAAACCATATTTACAACTAAGCTGCTCATCCATGCTTCTCAACTCTACCTACAGCACCCACCTGTCAGCAGCTGTCAGAGAATCTGTTATTAGCACTGCTGTGGGTACCAGGAGCAGATGTTTCAGCCAGCAGGATTTACTACAGTAACATTTAGCACACACTCAGGAATCTGGCTGATTGGCGGGAATGCACAATATAACCGCTGTTGTTAACTGCTTCAAGGCTGAGTTCAGAGGAAGGCAGAGGGACATCAAGATGTTGCCTGTGCGTTCATTTTTGCTATAAGGATCAGGGTGGTTTCCTTATCACTATCTCATTTGCTCAAAATGTTGAGAGATCTGAAAAGTGAAGCAGGGATGGGAAAACTCATAAGGTGAATGAAAACCTTGGCATAAGAATCCATTCCCCACTGAACCAAAACTACAGTCTGTTCAGTGCAGTGTTTTAAGAGCAGCAAGTTAGATTATTAAAAAAAAAACCACCCACAAACAGAGCAATAGCTTCTACTTTCCTACACTGAGCAGGCCGCTCAAGGCATTTTGCTGCCTGAAGCAGAGCACTGTATGGAGCCTGCACAAGTCAACATTGGTGTCTAAAGCAGAAAATCTCCTGCTTCCTAGCAATAATGTGTTTTTGGAAACAAACAATGTTCCGCCATTTCATGACATTTGAAATCAGCTGTCTAAGAATGCCACCTTGCTGTACTAATGTTGGGACACAACTGATAATCCAATATTAGAATTGTGTTTCAGCAGCCTTAGGCAGCACAATGATGAGGAATACTGGAAGTTATATTAGAAATCTGTTATATGAAAATCTGGAAAGTCGTACAGTTCCTACCTCTACATTAACTGATATTTAGAAACCTGCTATGTTTGCTGATAGTAAGAAAAACTTACTTTATTTCTCTACCACACTCCGGAAAGCAAGATACAGAAGAGCCCATGGAACAAAGGTGAGACCTTTCCAAATATTTGATATTTAGTTTACAATATTTTATACTATCATAACCATTCATCAAAAACAGTTGTGTAAATCAGAGGATGGACAGCTGTGATCTTTGAGTGGTTTGGAACTAGAATTCCCACAAGCCTCAGCAAGAATAGCCAACAATGAAGGATTATGGGAGCTATAATCAAATTACATCTGGAAAATTAGAAGGTTAACTATATTCATTATTCCCGGCATTCATAAGCCTATCGACCAATAGATTTTCTTGTTTTCCTGTCAGTCTTACTACCCACTTGCACTCCCGTTGGATGGCTCCCTCATACGAGTATAATTCCCTTCTGTTTAAAGAAGTGAATGAGTGCAGTGACTTTTAAATACTGTGGCCTAAACTGAATAAAGGGGTTTTAATTCTCTAGACACACACACAACACAATGAAAGGTGGGAGACTGGAGGGTTAATGACACAAGTATATGGGGATACAGAATGGGGGATGCCTGGCTAGACAGCAGTGTGTGCGAAAAAGACCTTGGAGTCCTTGTGGACAACAAGTTAAACATGAGCCAGCAATGTGATGCGGCTGCTAAGAAAGCCAATGGGATTCTGGCCTGCATCAATAGGGGTATAGCGTCTAGATCCAGGGAAGTCATGCTCCCCCTCTATTCTGCCTTGGTCAGACCACACCTGGAATACTGTGTCCAATTTTGGGCACCACAGATGAAGGGAGATGTTGACAAGCTGGAATGCGTCCAGAGGAGGGCAACTAAAATGATCAAAGGTCTGGAGAACAAGCCCTATGAGGAGAGGCTTAAAGAACTGGGCATGGTTAGCCTGCAGAAGAGAAGGCTAAGAGGAGACATGATAGCCATGTACAAATATGTGAGGGAAAGTCATAGGGAGGAGGGAGCAAGCTTGTTTTCTGCTGCCCTACAGACCAGGACACGGAACAATGGCTTCAAACTACAGGAAAGGAGATTCCACCTGAACATCAGGAAAAACTTCCTGACTGTGAGAGCTGTTTGGCAGTGGAACTCTCTGCCCCGGACTGTGGTGGGGGCTCCTTCTTTGGAGGCTTTTAAGCAGAGGCTGGATGGCCATCTGTCGGGGGTGCTTTGAAAGCGATTTCCTGCTTCTTGGCAGGGGGTTGGACTAGATGGCCCATGAGGTCTCTTCCAACTCTACTATTCTATGATTCTAGGGGCTTCAACAGCTCCTCCCTTGTCCTTTTCTCCTTCCTGCTCCCTCCACTGATCCCAGCAACCCATGAACCACCGACCCACCCTCCTTCTCCCTATCCCTGATCCCCCTTACTGCTGCACAATCAACCCAATTAATGAATGAGTGATGGGTAAGTATGATCCTTTAATCCAGTTCCCTTTTCTTCTGCTCATCTATCCCAGTGAGTGAGTGAGTGAGTGATGAGGGATCCATCCAATCCCCTTCCTCCCACTTGCTCAACTCAGTGAGTGACCACCTGAGGCAGGGTGTATGAACCTCATGTTCGAACCTCTTCCCACTCACTCCAGGAGAATGAGACAGGACCTCATCATATTAAGGCTGAGAAACGTCTTCTCCCCATATCTCTGCGATGCTGGAACAGAGTCCCAAAAGGTAGAGGAGCTGAAGAGGAAGCAGTGACAGATGGGGAAATGTTGTGAGAAGGGAAACTACAAGCACTGACGGCCTCCTCCGATGCCCCATTATGGCCCCACGATTTCCCCCACTGTCCCCCGCTTTAGCCCTGTCCATGTGATAAGCTCCTAAGTGAGTGACTAACTGATGAGAGGAGTTAGTAAAGGACTTATAAGGGTAGCAGAATTCACCTATTTAGATCCCTTCCCCCCATCTGCCCACCCCAGCGATCTTTCAGTATATGACTATGGCTGTGAAATTATTGTATGATCAGAAATGGAAGAGTGATGCATTGCCTACTAAGAATGGCTATTAAAATGCATCAGCAGAAATGAATAAATTATCTATTTTGATTAAATAGAACACATTAATAATGTTTTTATTGGAAACCCCTGATTGTCTTTTGACAAAACATGAAGGTGATTTGATGCTAGTTTGTTTTGAAAATTAGTATGATTTTTAAAAAATCAAATGTAATATCTGGGTTAATAGAAAGAGTTGGTTATAACAGATTTTATAACTGCAGAAAATATATTTAGAAGTAATATTTTCATTTCTTTTGCTATTCTTCTCTTTTTTTTTTAAAAAAAAAAAAGTATTATAGTATGTTATTTTGCAATATATTGCCTCTTTTTGGTTTCTTGGTAGTCCTGTATGTGGTCTTTGTAGTTTACTTTGTTGCAGCTGTGATTGCTTTTTACAGGGGAAGAGAGGTTTTGCAAGTTGGAGACTGAATGAAATTATTTTCTGGTAGGAAAAATGTTGCAAGAAAATGCAAAAATGAAACATAAAATTTTTGAGAACTATCTGTATAAAGGTTGGATTACTTTATTTTATTTTACTCACATGGGACGTGAGTAAAGTGTTTATGGGAGTGTGTTTTATAGAAGGAATACGGACTTTTTATAAAAGAGACAAGAAAGATGCAGCTACCTTTTGAGAAAATCAAAAGAAAGGGAGAGGAATTAAAGTAGTTTCCTTTGAAAATGGCTGTAATTAATCAAATTAAGGTTTTAACAGAGACAGCTGTCAATGATAACTCGGAGTGAGCTTGAAAGAAAGATGCATTATGCAAAACAAAAGAATTCTGAATTTGCAAACAAGCTAGGCAGGTGGCTCAGAAAGTAGGAAGTCAATGTAAATTCTTCTTTTTTTGGGGGGGGGGTGTTGTTCTCTCTCTCTTTTCTCCCTTCCTTCCTTCCATTGTCCAAAATCCCAGGTTTCGCACAGTGTGCCAAGCTAGGATTAATTCCAATGAAGACACACAAGGATAAAGGCTGGAACAGAAATCTTTATTCAGCAATGGCCAACTTGGATTCCAGGGGACCCTAAAACTGGCATGCCCCACAGTCACCAGCATGGAAATTTTATAGATATTTTTACAGGCATTAAAATTAATGAGAAATCATAATGATTGGTGTGGTTTCAGGAGCCACAGTCCAACTGGTTAAAGGCTGCTAATTGGCTAAAGGTTTAAATGTCAGCTCACTTCTGTTGTTGATTGGCAGAGAGGTCTGGCAGAAATTTTAATAAACTCTAATTGGTTAAACTGGAAGCCATTTGCCATCAGGTGTATCTGTCTACTTTGGGGGTGGAAGGGTTGGGAAAGATTGAGTCATGTGGACAATAGGTGTTTGATGCGTTTATCCCTGGGGATAAGGGTCCCACAATTGTATCTGATTAGGGACAATGGGTGCCAAGATGCCTTGATGGGTTTGAGCAATGCAGACAAAAGGGTGTGAGGGTGCTTGATGCATTTCAGAATACTGCCTGGCATGGGTCTTTTCTGACACTGGGAAAAATGCAAGATACTCCACTTACCGTGTTTCCCCGAAAATAAGACAGTGTCTTACATTATTTTTTTGCTCCCAAAGATGTGCTAGGTCTTATTTTTAGGGGATGTCTTATTTTTCCATGAAGAATTCACATTTATTGTTGAACAAAAAAAAATGAACATTTATTATATACTGTACAGTAGTTGTCATCACAAACCAACATAACCAAACCAGACAAACTATGACTCCTGTCAAGAATTTCTTGTTACTACTGTATAAATATAAATAATATAAAATTTTAATATATTATTACCATTATTTCCAAGTACAACTGGTATGTACATTTACTGATCCTGCAAGTTCTGGTGTTTTGTTTGGCGGGCGCCGGGCATGCTTCCAAACAAAAACTTTTGCTAGCTCTTACTTTTGGGGGAGGCCTTATATTTAGCAATTCAGAAAAAACTTCTGCTAGGTCTTATTTTTTGGGGATGTCTTATTTTCAGGGAAACAGGGTAGGCAGAAGAAATGAAATGCAAATATATAAAATGGGGGACGCCTGGCTCGACAGCAGTATGTGTGAAAAAGATCTTGGAGTCCTCAGGGACAACAAGTTAAACATGAGCCAACAATGTGATGCAGCGGCAAAAAAAGCCAATGGGATTTTAGCCTGCATAAATAGAAGTATAGTGTCTAGATCCAGGGAAGTCATGCTGCCTCTCTATTCTGCCTTGGTCAGATCACACATGGAATAACATTGTGTCCAATTCTGGGCACTGCACTTGAAGGGAGATGTTGACAAGCTGGAATGTGTCCAGAGGAGGGAAACTAAAATGATCAAGGGTCTGGAGAACAAGCCCTATGAGGAGCAGCTTAAATAATTGGGCATGTTTAGCCTGCAGAAGAGAAGGCTGAGAGGAGACACAATAACCATGTATCTAATTACGTAAGTTTTTAGGTTTTATAATGTATTTCAATAGTTTTTATTAATCGATTGTATGTACTGCTTTGATTTATAACTATGTGTTAGGCATTAAATTTTGCCAGTTGTTGTAAGCTGCCCTTAGTCCCCTCAGGTGAAAAAGGCAGGGTCTAAATGCTGGAAATAAATAAATAAATAAATAATGTATAAATATGTGAGCGGAAGTCATAGGGAGGAGGGAGTAGGCTTGTTTTCTCCTGCCCTGGAGACTAGCACGCGGAACAATGGCTTTAAACTACAGGAAAGGAGTATCCACCAGAGCATTAGGAAGAACTTCCTAACTGTGAGAGCTGTTCAGTGGTGGAACTCTCTGCCTTGGAGTGTAATGGAGGCTCCTTCTTTAGAGGCTTTTAAGCAGAGGCTGGTTGGCCATCGGCCAGGGGTGCTTTGAACGCAATTTTCCTGCTTCTTGGCAAGGGGTTGGACTGGATGGCCCATGAGGTCTCTTCCAACTCTATGATTCTATGATTCTATGACATTGACTGATGGTTGAGCCCTTTTTATTGTGAGGCGTCTAAGTAAGGGAGATTGTGGTGTTTGTGCATAGTTCATAAAAAGGGTGAGGAAGAACCCAGGAAGAATGGCCCTGTTTTATTTTCTTGGATTATCTGAGCTGCGGACAGGGAACCTCTCCAGTTTATCTATCCAGACCCTGATTCAGGTTCCATTGACTGGATTCTCTCTCTCTCTCTCTCTCTCTCTCCCCCCCCCCCCCCTCTCTCTCTCAAAATAGAACATATAAAACAGCTATATAATGAATGGCAAATATAAGGTTGAAAAAAACTAGAGCATATTATAAGCCTAGTACAGGGGTCCCCAAACCTTTTAAGCAGAGGGCCGGTCCACAATCCTTCAGACTGTTGAGGGGCCGAATTATCATTTGAAAAAAAATACAAACAAATTCCTATGCATACTGCACATGCCTTATTTGTAGTGAAACAATAACAATGAAAGAATACAATATTTAAAAATGAAAACAATTTTAACCAACATAAACCTATTAGGATTTCAATGGAAAGTGTGGGCCTGCTACTGGCCAATGAGATAGTCAAGTTAATTAGGATTGTTGTTGTTGTTGTTGTTGTTGTTGTTGTGTGCCTTCAAGTCATGTCAGACTTTGGCCGAGCCTAAGTCTAAAATTAATTATTTATTTACTATATTTATATCCCACCCTTCTCACCCCGAAGGGGACTCAGAGCAGCTGTATGCACATACAATATATTATATTATTAGCATAACACAATATTAGCATTATATATTACTATATTGAACTATACCAGTATACTATTATATAATATGTAATATATACCATATAATTAATATTATTATATGGCATTACTATTAGTATTATATTGTATAACATAAGATTATTATCAATATTATATGTATATACAATATATTATATTATTAAAACTGATATAAAAATATTGTATTATAAAACTGAGGGCGGGGGCCAGGTAAATGACCTTGGAGGGCTGCATCCGGCCCCCGGGCCTAGGTTTGGGGACCCCTGGCCTAGTACCAAGTAGTGCCAGAGAAAGGGCAGACCTACACTACACAATTAATGTAGTCTGACACCATTCTAAATTTAATGCCTTAAGTCTTGTGGATTCATGGGAGTTCAGGTTTGATGAGACACCAGCACTCCTTAAGATAGCAGGCTAAATAACTACAGTCTTGTGCTTCCAATACAAAGATGGCATATTAATAATTGCCTATGAGTATTAAACACAAGTCTCAAATTTTAGGATGTTAATGTCAAATGCACACAGAGAAACATAAATACCCTAAAGAAACCAGTTTCCACCTAATTTCTTGCCTTAGAAATCCGATGAAATCCATGGGATCACCATACATTGACAGAATACCAAAGGCACGCACACACAATGCATACTTAAAGTAACACAACATGGAATATGCAGTAGCAATTCAGAGCTGCATCATTATGCTTGGATGGTTATCTGTGCTTCAGGAAATGTGATACACTATTAAGCCAATTCTGTGCAGTTATTAATTACATGCGATGTGCAACAATGATTTGGAACTGCACATCTGCTTTGGGGAGCATGATTTGGAGCTTATGATGTAGCAAGGTAGAAATAGCTGTAAAACAAACAAAGGGTAACATTATGTCCCTCATAGCAAAATTGCCTCATCCAGAAAGATGCATTTTGATAGCTTGAACAGTATCCTGCCTAGAATATTATCCAAGCATCTGTAAAATTTCTCTTGAGCATGCACATATGGTCACCACATCACCAAGGTTCATTCCCAACTAGCACCATATAATGTCGCACTTTCATGATGCATCCTACAGCATTAATGAAAAACTGGGACAGGATGCGGGGGGGAGTAATGATATTTCCCACTTGCAAAGATTGCAACCAATATAGAAATATTCATCACATGTATATGACATGAAAGAAGTCTGCAAATGTTTAGCTGGAGGACCTGTGTGGACAGTTCTTTCACAGCTTCTTACACACACACACACACACACACACACACATTCTTTTCAAGTTGATTGTGCTTGATTAGCTACAACAAAGTTTAGCTCAAAACTAGGTTATAAAAGGGAGGAGGGAGCATTTATTCACCAGGTAGCAAGCACTGTGGATTAAAAATGTTCAAAAGAAAAGCACTAACAAAAGACACAAATCTTCTGAATTACACCTTGTCTTGCCTTTAGAAGTTTCAGGCAGGCTTTCTAAATAAATCCTTAATAGCTGCTTTTAGTTTGCCATTCTTTCCCAATCAAACATTTCTTAGAATATACAAGTAGGTGGTTCACTTGTTTAGAACTTCCATCTAAGCAGGTGGAATTCATAGCTCAGATATTAGATTGTTTGATGGATTGCTGGAATGGCAGCAGATTCTTCTTCCGATTTTATTTTTTAAATGCACCCTTGCTTGTCTATATTATAGAAGATGGAAAAAGGAGCCCCCGTGGCCTAGTGGATTAAAGCCTTGTTACTTGAAGGTTGGGTTGCTGACCTGAAGCCTGCCAGGTTCGAATCCCACCTGGGGAGAGCATGGATGAGCTCCCTCTATCAGCTCCAGCTCCATGCGGGGACATGAGAGAAGCCTCCCCCTAAGGATGGTAAAAACATCAAAACATCCGGCGTCCCCTGGGCAACGTCCTTGCAGACGGCCAATTCTCTCACACCAGAAGCAACTCAGGTTGCTCCTGACACGAAAAAAAAAGATGGAAAAATCTAACTTGCACAAATAATTCTAGGGAGCCCTCCAGGGAGGGTTGGTTCACACAGTCAAAAGGCATCAAGGTTCTCCATGCAGATGCATCTACACTACAGAATTTATGTAATTTAATACCCTCCATGGCTCAGTGCTTTGGAATCCTGTGCCTTGTAGTTTGGTAAGGCACCAGCACTATTTGGCAGCTTAGGATCTTGTATAACTACAACTCCCATGATTCCATAGCCATGCCAGTTAAAATGTAAAAACTACATTCTACAGAGGCTGCTCCCTTAAAGCCCCAAAACCCTGTATTATCATGCTAGTGCTCCCTCTGGACCTGGAAATTAACTCAAAACACTGATCTTATGTCAAAGAGAAACTTGGGCTGAGCAATGGGTCTTAACTCAAAATTATCTTAAGTGGGAATGCTCTTAAGTCGAGGTTCCACTGTAGTGGGGTTGGGGCACAGGTTCCTCACAAAAGTGAAAGAGTGCAAATTAAGAAACTGCTATTTTTAAAAAAACTCAACACCTGTCTAGGAATGTCTAGGTTTTCAGCCCAACGCTGGTGGGTTGACCATAGAATCATGCTGGAGGACCTAAAGATTCCTAGAGAAAACATTTAAATCAAATCCGCAAGTAATCAAATCTGCAGAGTTAGACCCACAAATGTGGAAGCACTTTTGTACCATGCTTCTGAACAATTCAAAAGGCTAGATGTGAACTATACAACTCAGGGCCAAGCTCATGCATTCTCCTACATGGGATTGATCAATTTTCAAAATTTTCGGAGGCCCTTCTTTCATCCTGATTATAGTCAGAGGATGCAAACAAAGGCATTCTTGGCAGACCTTTCCAGGTTGTAAAACTTCCTGGCAACACAAGCTAAATCTGCTCCCTCTCTGTTATTTAGGCAGGACTTTGTCATGTAAGTTGGGCTGCTATTAAAGTGCATCTAGTTGGATGTTGGCCGCATCTTATTATTGTCTTCCTGTAGTTGTTTGGACTTTTAACTCCCCAGCAGCTCTCACTAGCGATATATAATGGAACTGCATTCCTCTAGCATTATGTTATGCTAATGAGAGCTGCTAGGGAGTTAAAGACCAACGACCACAGGTATCTTCCTAGTAGTGGAAGTAAGGACATTTGGTGTTTTTGTGGTATGGGATGGAGTAACCAAAGGAAAGACCCACTGTTGGAGATGCAGACTTCAGATGCACACATTCGGTGTTTTGTGGTATGGGGAAAAGTTACCAAAGGAAAGACACACTGCTGGAGATGCAGACTTCAGCTCTGTATCTCTCCGGTTCCCTCAGTCAGCCTTGAATATTGTTTCTTCTGCCTCTCCTGTGTGGGGAATATTGCTTCTAGTGGATCATGGATGGGTGGATGACAAAGTAGCAAATTGCCTTTCTTTTCAATTAAATGCTGAGTTACATAATGCACTTTCTGCTTTGCAAGTATTTTTTTATGATCATTATTTCCCCTTCACCCCCACCCCTAAAATGAAATCAACTGTCATTTCCTAGCAATTCAAAACCGTTCAACAATTGTTTGCAAGGCAGCTAGTGTGTGATATGTGGGAGGTAGAATGTAATGCAGAAATGAGAGGTGCTTTCTAGTTCACAGCGCTGACAGCAAGTGTAATGTATGACTCTTTCGGATGCACTGTGGCAGAAGCAGAGTGAAGCTCATCTAGTGTCATTTGCCAGAGGAATTGTTACATGCAGGAAAAAGCCAGAAAAGAATGAACGACTATAGAATTAAGGAGACTGTGGGAAGAAAGTGGCTGTGGTGGTCATAACAAAAAGGCATTTTGCTGTTGCAGATTTTCTAATAGGAATTGGTGGAGTAATGTTGTGGAAAGGTATTAGACTTGGATGTATTAATAACAAAACTCAACCCACCATGCTAACTGACCTTTGCATAGCACTGCCCCTCTTCGTTTACCAAAAAAGCATATACCCCATGAAAGGAAGGTTTCATTCAATGCTTTTGCATATCCAGTTGCTAAAATATATGCTAAAGTGACATTTAAAATAATCTCGGGGATGCCCCCTCCTTTTAAAAATGGGAGGAAGAAATGATAAATTGAACTACTTCCATGCGATTTAAATTTGAGATTCTGAAAATGCTTTTTGGAAACCATTTAAAATAATAGCCAGATATTCGATGGACATTCAGGTTATCTGGTAGTGATAATAGGACCTTTTTCAATGACTGAGTAATTACTTTCTCACTGTGCTCTGGGTGAGTTTGAACTATCCGTCATGTTCACAATTTAAACCTGCCGTGTGTGAGCAAAGGGGCATTCAGCCTGACATTTTACATTCTGAGCTAGATTCCTATAAAGAGCAGAGAAATGGCGCACAGTTCTGTATTTCTAATCTTTGAAATAAAAATTAAAAAGAGAGTCACACCAGAAATATTCCGAAGCATGTGACAGTAAGGGAAAACTGACACAATTGCATACATTTTAATGGATTGATACGTATCCTTTGAATTTGGATCAATATTTACAATGTGTTTCTAGATAATTTTAAAATAGTTTCACAGGAAACAATCAAGAGCTAGTGTAATTCCAGTGGAATAAACAGGCAAGGGGTAACTAGTTTGCTTGTAAGTTGGCCATTGTTAGGTAAAGATAAAGGTTTTCCCCTGACATTAAGTCTAATCATTTCTGACTCTGGGGGTTGGGGTTCATCTCTATTTCTAAGCCGAAGAGCCAGTGTTGTCCGTAGACACCTCCAAGGTCATGTGGCCAGAATGACTGCATGGAGCACCTTGCTCCTCGGATTCGAACTGCCAACCTTTCGGCCCACAAGTTCAGCAGCTCAGTGGCTTAACTTGCTGCACCTCTGAGGGCTCCTTGGCCATGGTTATCTTTCTTTAAAAACAAATACAAAACAACAAGAGCAATAGTGTATAATAACCTTAGGATCACAGATATCGGCTCTGTCCACTAGGAATTGCAGAGAGGCTGAAAGAACATTGCACCACTGCAGGAGAACTTTAGCACTGAACAATGATTTGCTTGTAGCAAGTGAGACATTACAGATAAAATGCTTATATACCTCACCTGAGACACAAATCTTTTTACCACTGTGTTAGTTTGTATGTTTTCTGCCCAGCTGTACCACATCCTTCAACATTTCAAAGATGGAACATAACACATATGTGTCCAAGCAACATTAACTTTAGGTATAGATGGAAAAATCTCTTATGAGGAAAAACAAGAGGTTACAGCCATGTGCTTTTGCCTGAGCCAACAGAAAAAGTAAGAGTCCACCCCTCCTCCCAATCCTTTCTTGGTGAGTTAATTGAATGCAAACAGATTCTTCACATTGGAGTCAGTTTACAGTAATTGTAGTAGGTTGGGAAAAAAGTCAAAGTAGTAGAATGACCTGGGAACATTTTAAAAGCTGCTGGGGGTAGGGGGGAGAACCCATTTCAAATAAATGAGAGAAGTTGTGACTATCCCTGCCAAATTAGGGCAGATAAAGGCCTGAGTCTATGTCCTCTTAGGACCCTTCCAGACAGACCCTATATCCCAGGATTTGATCCCAGGTTTTCTGTTTATCCCAGATTATCTGGCAGTGCAGACTCATATCATCCAGTTTAAAGCAGAAAACCTGGGATCATCTTGGGATATAGGACCTGTCTGGGCCCTTAAACTAGGATATTTTACAAGGTTTTAGACCAGGCTTAACCTAGAAAGGGTTACTGAACTTCCCAGCCTGTAGAGAGTCATGCCAGATCACTGTGTAGCCAACCCTCCAAATATTGTTGGGTTACAATTCCCATCATTCCTGACGATTACCGATATTTGTGCCTGAAAAGGGTCCAAAACCATCTGAAGAGTTAAGATAAGCTAGTTTCCCAGCGTATTAGTTAATGTAATAAAATTGCAGTAATGTAAGATAAGTGGTAATGTGAAGCATGCTTTCTACCATCATATGCAAGATTCTACACCCTCCTCTCTTCACATACATACCTCCCCTTGAGTTATCTGGATTTTGCACTTTGAATTCAGTGTTCAACAATCAAAGCAAGCTGAGAACGAAACAAGAAAGTGTGCAGATGAGAGAGAAACAGACATTTTTGGAAAAAGCTTAAAAAGTGGGGTGACAAAGGATTAATCACGACTGTCACTACCAAATCAGGACAGTTGGGGGAATGCCGTACAGTACTCAGTCTCTAATGAAGAGGTTAAATGTACTGGTTCATTTCAGACTTCAAGAATTGCTAGCAAGGCAGCTAGCATGTGATATGTTGGGAGACGATACTTTTTGTGGAGCGTTCAAATGCTAGTACAATAGCAAAAAGGACTTCATTGCATAAAGCTGTGGGATCATACATAACAGAAACATATTGAGATGTGCACCTTCATTATTGCACCTCTCTTCAATTGCATAATTGCACAGATTTGTTGATCCGTGGTCCAGTGGTCCTGATATTTCAGGATACCCTCAAAAATCTTGCCTTGCTACACATTATTGTTCTGGCGAGGCTTTGAAAAATATATGAAATCTTTCACATGATCAAAATGCATAGCTTATAATAGACCAGTTTATGATTTTTTTAGTCCCAAGTATCCCAACATCAAAGGTTGTGACACATTCCTTCTCACATTGGAAACTATATGGGTTCTGTTTCCCAGTCAACATAGAGCCACCATTACAAAAGGCTTGGATTGGTTGTGTGGATTTAGATCAAAATGTATAAAATGTGTTTTATGCTTTGAAAGGGGTAAGAATGACAAACAACTGAGTATATGTAAAGATGGCAGTAATTGCTTGCCCTATAGACAGACAAAGTAGAGACACCAACCTCCATGTGAATTATGACAGTGCTAGAGGGCATTGGATCGAAGTGTGCTAACTCATGATTACCAGGATTATGAATCAGACCTCTGACATAATTTGTTTCAATTGAGTCGCAGTGTGGAAAATCCCATGGTTGCTTTTAGCTCCCAACCTCTATATTGGTGATTCACCATATTACAAATGGAAATAATATTTTAAAAAATAATCCATGGTTGGTCATGTGATTTACAACCAAAATTTCAGCACACAACGAAGGCTAACTACTAAATACAGTGATATTGGTTTACTCAAGTCTTGTATCAATTACCAGTCCATAAGCAAACCATATAATGTAATTGACTTACCTTGTCAATAGCCAGTCAAGCAGAAATTTTAGTTCTGAATAAATTTCAAGGCTTTCCAGAGCTTCCCTAGTCAAATGGAACAAGGAGAGTTTAATTTGCTGCTTCTACTGCCATTGCTAGTGTCTCTGCTAGTATACCATAGTAAATTAATTTAAAGTCCATGCTTTCCTAAGTTGCTTTTTTTAAAAAATGCAATGACTATAATATATTCCATAATGAATTAATTATAATCCTAAATGAACTGTAATTAATACAGTGGCTGGCATCCTATTGAGCAGTTACAAATGCATAAGCGAGACCTACATGTTTGCAACTGCTCAGTATTCATGTTAACAACTATGGCACTATTGTCATGATTATAAATGCCCCACCAAACCTACAGTAATAGTCAGCCAATCAGAAGCAGGATCCACCATTACTACTCATCACATTGTCGATCGATGGCAGGAGGGAGTTGGAAATGTCATCCTACTGCATGCTGATCACCAGCAGAAAAGACCTCAATTGTTTGATGGGGCTGCTGGCCATTAAATATAATTTAATGATTCAGGTCAATTAGAATAATTGCATTTGTGTAACTACTGTATTTCACCAAATCTAAGGTACCATTGAATGTAAGGTGTACCCCATTTTTGAAGCCTCAACTATGGAAAAAAATTCTTACAATATTTTTAGCATTTGTTCTGCATGCACAGTATCTTGTTTTTGTTTCAACTGCAGCTTTGTGGTGCAGTGGTGGGAATCTATCAGAGCAATGGAGATGGGGGCCCTCCTGCTCGTCCTCTCTTTGAGGTAAGTCAGATTTTTTTAAAAAAACTCAGTAAATCAAAGGCATCATTGAATTTAAAGCACACCCTGTTTTTGAAGCCCCTTAAATGGGAAAAGGTGCACCATAGATTCAGAATTGCATATATGGTGTCATCTTGCATGCATATACAAATGACATGCACATGAGATGCATATTTGGTCAACCAAATGCATACTCAATCACACAGCATTGCCATTTAGCACATGGACTGAGTAACACCATCAATGTTGTGACTGCGCCTTCGGGGATTATGGTTGATGGTGATGGAATTCGAAGAGGAAGAAAAAACCCTCGTGATGAGGGTTCACTGAAGGAGTTGCGCAGGAAGCGACTTAGAGAGCTATATGGGGGATCTTCTGAGGAAGATTCAGATGGGGAGATGGATGCCGAGGAACAGGTGGTGGCTGGGGAAGCGGGCACTGAATGGGCACAGCCACCGGAGATGTCTGGGGATTTGGGGCCTATGGATACTTCTGAACCTGGGGTTTCTGCAGGAGCTGATCCCAATTGGGATGCTTGGAGAAGGGAGGATGGTTCTTTAAGTGTTCATGGGGCTAAGTGTGGGCAGGATGATTGGGACTCCGACGAATTGCTAGGTACTCCAGATCCACGAGCTCTAGCTGTGTGGAGTTCAGACTCTGAGTAGATTTGGGACACCTGGTGTTTGGGTGTGAGTGTTTGGTCACCCAGGAGGAAGGGGAATAAAATGGGAATGTTTGGCCACTGCACTTTGCGTGTGGCAAGGTGTTGCTGAGGCGCCATTGGGATCTCTGTGTTTCCTTGGACTATGATTTGAATCTGCTGATATCACCTAGCTTGGCTCTCGCTGTGTCTTATCATGGACCTGTTTTGGATGACTGCACCCTCTTCAGACTTTGGATTGAATTTGACCTGGCTTCTGTCTACTCCCTCTGACTGACGGCTACTCCCGGCTTCTGACTATTGGTTTGTCTTTCGGAATTTCTGCTGCCTCCTGACCTGACCTTGGATTCTTCTGACGACGGCTATTCATCATCCCTTTGAGGCTTTCGGCTTATCTGCACCGTGGAAGCAGCTTTATTACTTTTCTAGTTTGTTTATTTTCCAGCAATTAACTCTATTTGCTTTCCAAAGCTGAATTGAAGCGTTATTTAGTTTTTTATTGAATGCCAGCATGGGAAATTAGCGTGACTCGTTTTTGAGTTATTATTGTCCAATCTACTCTCGAAACACTGAAAAGTGAAGTGTTTCAAGGATATTTCCTGTGTTTATGTTATTTTCTGGCTTATCTTCGGAATAAACTCTGTTTTGTATGTTAACTGGCGTCTGACTCTTGACAATCAATGTGCAAGCATACCTTTGGAGATTTGAGCTATGCAATTCCAGGGCAGGATTGTAGCCAAATGTTCATAATTACAATTAGATGTGGATTTGGGGGATTTCATTTCATAATTCCAATTACAGTAGAGTCTCACTTATCCAACATAAACGGGCTGGCAGAGTGTTGGATAAGCGAATATGTTGGATAATATGGAGGAATTAAGGAAAAGCCTATTAAACATCAAATTAGGTTATGATTTTACAAATTAAGCACCAAAACATCATGTTATAAAACAAATTTGACAGAAAACGTAGTTCAATACGCAGTAATGCTATGTATTAATTTACTGTATTTACAAATTTAGCACCAAAATATCACAATGTATTGAAAACATTGACAACAAAAATGCGTTGGATAATCCAGAACATTGGATAAGCGAGTGTTGGATAAATGAGACTCTACTGTATTGTTATTATAAAATAAACATATATTTGTTCATAGTAAAATTGACTTATTTGTCAATTTGTATATATTTTCAACCAAATTTATATATACTTGTGCCAGTGTTGTCTATTAAACATTTCTACTAAGCCCTACCCACATTCGCATACATCTTTTGGTCATGATTTGCTTATAATTCATCAACCTACCCCAGAGAAGTTGCCCACCTTTCCTCTAAAGCAGCAATGGAGAGCTTGGCCCATGGTCAACATGTCCCAGTTTCATTTTGGTGCTCCTCTTCAAGGCCACCCCCCCCCCCACCCCATTTTCTCCCAAAATTGCTTCTTCAGGAAAAATTACTCAAAATGTCTCTCCCTGTTTTGGCTGTTTCAGGCCCAAAGCAGTTTTATGACCAAGGAAGGCAGGAAACCTGGTGGTTCCTGCAGATTTTCAAGCATGATTAGTCTCAACCCCCCCCCCCCCCCCAGTGTCAACTAGGACCTTGCTCTGCATTTTATCCACTTCCATGGCCCTATGATACTCTGTCGCACTAACTGTTGCTTAGCCCTTCATAATTGCTCATGTCCATTCTGAAACTCTGGCCATTGGTATTTTTAATCCATCTGATGGCGCAGACTGAAACCGGATTTTAATTTTTTTTATTTTTTTAGCTGGATTGTATGTTTTGTTTTATGATGTTTGACTTTGTTGCATGGTCTCCTTTTGGAAATTGGATGTTTTGCCTTGTTGGAAACTGCCCTGAGTCCTCTATGAGAGATAGATATATAAATAAAGTTTTATTATAATATTATTATTATTTCAGTAAGAAGTTGATGAAGAGTTGAGATGTGATTCACTTCCTTGTTAAATAAACACTTCTAGGTGTAAATACAGTAATAATATAATAATACTTTATTTTTCTATCCTGCCACCATCTCCCCGAAGGAACTTGGGGTGGCTAACATGGGGCCAAGCCCAGAACAGAAACAAAATATAACACATTAAAACCAGTATCAATAACTAAAAAACAATGATACAACAATCAAATAAAATAAGCAATTAAAACACAACATACAGTAAAACACAGTGACCATACAAAATGAGGTAATGATACAAGCATCACCACTATGGATAAAAAGGAGTTGGTTGGTTAGTACATTCACACACAAATATACTAATATTGCTCTGCACAGCCCCCAGAAATGTGTAGGTCTTATGAGTAAAGAAAAGATCTTGAAACATATTGACAGTGTGGAGGTGAAGATGGGGTCAGGATGGGGTGAGAACATCCTAGAGGGGTCAATATAATCTCCACTCCTGAGTTGTTTTCCACCCTTGATGAGAAACAAGCATTATTACCTTGGTTTAAATTTGACTTGATATACTAATCTGTAGTTAACACTAACCTAAGTTCATTAGGACGTGGTTGCCATACATAAATCTAGCTCCTATCTATACTGAGTTAGTTTCAAACTGCTACCTACAGCTAGACAACAAACTCTCACAAAAGTGTGTGAATGAAAACCCTAATGTTCATCAGTGCTATGTGGTTTGTGTATTTATCATCCAGACCTCAAACTGGATCCAAAATTTCCTATAGAATCATCTGCACAGTGAAACAATCTTCTTCAATACCAGTTTGAAGCTGCATTAAATGGTCAGTGTAGATGTGCCCCTAGTTGGTTGAGCATGGAAATGTAAGGTTCTTATCTCTTTACTTCTAAGGAGGATGACAAGGAAAGAAGAAAGGAAGATCTGGGAATGAGGTTGTCCATAAAGATTCACCATAGTATTACATGTAAATACATCCCAACAAATATCATGAATCCAAGGGCCACTCCACACAGCCATATAACCCAGAATATCAAGGCAGAAAATCCCACAATTTCTGCTTTGAACTGGGTTATCTGACTCCACACTGCCATATATTCCAGTTCAAAGCAGAAAATGTGGGGTGGAAGGGGCCTTACTTTTGTGGTAGTGCTGATTGTAACTTGGAGTGTTTGAGGAGGATCTTGTCCTATTTTCAGATTTTTCAAATAATTACATTGTCTTGGACTATATGCAAGCCACATTTCAGGTCTCCAACTCATGTGTAAATAACAAAAAATGTCAACATGACTGAATTGCCAAGCTCATGTGTGAAAAGCCAAATGCATATCTTCCTCCCACGCAGGTGTTAAATCTTGACAATAATGCTATACTTTTCTATCTAAGAATTACATTTTCTTGACAGCAAAATGCAAAGAGTGTTGAGGTGGGGGAGGTTATAAAGAACATTTCAGCCTTATTTTCAAATGATTTCCTTTAACTTAACAGTTCTTCAGGTAGCAAAGCTATTTTTGGTGACAGATCAGTCCAGATGCAAACTATTATCACTCTCCCCTACCTTACAATGAGACACATTTTTCCTTTGCAGAAGTCTGATCTGAAAAGTTTGGATGAATTGGTCCTATTACAATAGTAATCATAAGCCATTGAAAAAGTGAGATTAAATGTTAACTATTTTCTGCTCAATACAGAATATGGTGAATGGTTGTTACATTAGCAAATGCAATGCAATCGAGTCCTGGTTTTAAAAAGCTAACATCTGGGGAACATTAGTACACAATCACCATTGTTTGGTCCAGGCCTGTGTTCAGTGTTGTTATGTTCTTTCTTGTTGACAATGGCATTGGCCTTGATTAGGGCTTATATTTATGTTTTACTCATTTCGTCTCTTCTTCTTAGACGATTTCAGTGCTACACAATTTTGATGGAGCAAAAACCCTTGTTTCCATTTACAGCATAAGCAATTTTGCGACAAAACAAAAGGTTTCCTTTTAAAACATTTAATTTTAGCAAAGGAAATACTGCTTCCAGAAACCGCTAGAAAATGACAGCTACTCCATCAATTTAAATAATGTAATTTACACATTCCATTTCCAGAATGTGGAAAAGAGAGTGTGTTTGCAAGTAAATCAAATCGTAGACCTCTACTTACTCTGATAAAAATATACACTCCTAACCGATCAGTGGTTACAGAGGTAATTATATATGCACTATAATTTGGTCTTTATACCAGCTGCTGTGCTTGAAAATAACACTTTCCTTACGAAGAACCTTTTCTCCTTTTAAATAATGAAAAAACTTACAGTTGTCAGCATAATATCTTGACATTTAGGATGCCAGCCTGTCTCTACTGGAGTCAGATGTGAAAATAAATAGATATTAAACTGTCAGTCAATGAAATTACAAAGTCAAGGAGAGCTCATGCAGAGATCCTGTGTGTTCTCTTTGATGGACACAGGTGTTTTATGAAATCCAACAGGGCCTTCAAGTGAATCTGAGGCCTTCTCCAGCAGTTTTGGATTAGTGACAACAGCTGGGATGAACTTCCTTGTGTCAGCCTGGGAGTTCACAGTAACCTCTGTGACTAAAGAATGAATACCCAAAAAGAGAGGGGAATAGAAAGAGAGAACAGAGGATAGGGGCACACTCTTTAAAGTTTCTGTCTGCTCCAGAATTGGAGAAGTCTGAAAGCTGCGAGCAAGCATCACAGACCTCTGGGAACTGGTGCAATACCCCTCTTAAAGAATGAAAGATACTCCCACCGGCCTTCCATACTAATGCAATCAAAATGCCAGAAAACGACATCATTTATTTATTATTCATCAGGCACTTAAAGTCAATCATCTTTCACTAATAAACATTAACACTATTAAAAATTAATGATCATCTCCACACCAGTAGAGAAAGATCCCTTTTGGCTTGTTTGATGTGTATTGAACCAAAGTATATCACATTCTTTCACACTGTTATCATTGTTGTTGTCACCATCTGACAGTAGCAGTCCACTTCTGGCAACACTGCCACTATACATTCTGATACCTCTGTCTCTTAAGCTTTGCTGTCCTTGCAAGTTGGCCATAAATTCTTCATTTTCCGTCATACAAAGTGTTCTCTCTCCATTCTTTGCTCCCATCTGTAAAACTCCAAATGTATTTGGCTAAAAAGTGCTCAATATCGCATACCAGCCGATGCTTCAAAATACCACTGATGTGCCGTGTTTGAAGAGAAATTGATGGAGCTTGGGCAAGGTTTGTTTTTGAACCACAGCTTCCTGAATCCCCTGCTCAGCATGGTCACTGTAAAACAAAAGGTTTAAGAAGTAACTCTTTTCCATCTCTGAAGTTAATTCTAGAACAATGATTCCCAGAAGCCTCAGTTGCCTTGGCCAATCATCAGATATTCTGGATGCTGAGATCCAGGGTGCAGCTACACTGTAGAATTAATGCCATTTGACACCACTTTGACTCTCATGGCTGAATCTTATGCTATAGAATCATGAGAGTTGTAGTTTGTTGAGATACCAGCACACTTTGGCAGGAAAGGCTAAAGACCTTGTAAAACTACAACTCCCATCATTCCATAGCATTCAGTCATGACAGTTAAAAGTGATGTCAAACTGCATTATCTCTATGGTGTAGAAGCACCCCAACACCTGGTAGACCACAGTTTGAGAAAGTCTACTCTAGAGTAACAGTGTCTCTGCATTGCCAACATTAAGCCACTTACGTTACCACTTCCTTTTCCATATCCGCCTCATGTGTTTCTTTCAATTATACAGTAAGAAGAAAAAGAAAAGAAAATACAAATATTTGGGAAATAGTTTAAAATACATTTCTTCAGTGTCAGGAAATCCTGGTTGGGGAGAATTATGTTGCACAAAATTTGAAAGTGGTATTTTGTGCAAAAAACAAAATTTCTAAAGCAGGAACAATTGGCCCTGTTCCTATATTACCTACATATTTGTATATGTGTTAACTAAGTAGTGCCTCCTTGTCTGACCTCACTACATTTACTTTACCAGGTAGAGTGATGGAAGTCTGTTCAGTTGGTGATTGGTGGGCAGGGAGCAATATATCCACATCACTCTCATAGCAAACAAAGCTGTGACAAGGACTTGCAATTGGAGTCCTGTTTCTGATCGTTGCAGCTTTGTTTATTGGTGCAGTGGCTGTAACCTGACTGGCAGTTGAACATCCCTAATTGTGGCTGATGTCTAGTAAAGCAGGTTTGGGAGGCCAGAGTGTGGAAATAGTGCCATGACTAACTAAACAGTGTTAGCAAATACAAAGCGATTAGAGATCTGTATTTTAACTGCAAAAAAAGAACACTAGGAAACAGCATTTTCTGCATAGAAAACAATGCTTCTGGGCAGAAAAATCTGTATCCTCACCAAGAAATATAACTTCCTTCAAAAAAAGGTGCAAATTTTGCACAGAAGTTCTCAACAACAGTATTATCTCTGCATATTTATTAATTTTGGTCAAAAAATGCTGTTCCTACAGAGAAAAACCTAGTTTCTGAGTAAAATTCCCATATGTGATTTTTTTTTTTCTGAATCAGTTCCAAACTGTAATTAGTCTTTGAAAACTGTCTTGGAAGGCATTGTAGCAATGAGAAGACTACTAAAATTATTAATTAGATCCTGAGACAATGAAATTAGTCAATAACTACATCCCTAGATGAATCTATAGAAGAACATGGACCTCATGGCTGGCCTGCTTGCTGCCACAGCCAGGTATCAGGCCCGGCCCAACATGGCACGCTGGCCACGCCCCGCGTTGGGCGCCACCTTCCCAGGGGCGCTATTGAACCCCTGGGAGGCGGGGCCACACCTGGCGGAGGCGGGGCCATGTGACGTGGAGGCGTGGCCAGCTCTGGCCCCGCCTCCCACGGGGCGCGCCATGGCGCAGCCAGGCCAGGGCGCACCCCGCGGGAGGCGGGACCAGCCACGCCTCCCATGGCGCGCGCCCGCTGCAGCGGGAGTCCTTTCAGGCTGTGGCCTGGAAGAAATCCTGCTGCAGCTTGGCTGCGCCAGGGCGCACCCCGCGGGAGGCAGGACCAGCCACGCCTCCCACGGCGCGCGCCCACTGCAGCAGGAGTCCTTTCAGGCTGCGGCCCCGCCTCCCATGCCGCCCACGCCGCGGGAGGCGTGGCCGCCCGGCGTTGGAGGCGGGGTTAGGGCGCGGGGGGCGGGGCCAGTCCTGGCCACGCCTCCTGCGGCGCAGGGGAGGGGGCACAAAAAAAAATTGCGTACCCCTTCGAATTTCCTCGGGCTGGTCCTGCCAGGTATTATCAAATTTTATAAAGAGCAACAAATGTTTAGATTTTAACTTAAATCCAACTAATCTGTCCCACCAAGAATAGACCAGTTGGATCAGATAGCTCCCATCTGTCAGCTCCAGTTCCCTATGCAGAAACATGAGAGAAGCCTCCAAGAGGATGGTAAAACATCAAACATCTGAGCATCCCCTGGACAACGTCCGTGCAGATGGCCAATTCTCTCACACCAGAAGCAACTTGCAGTTTCTAAAATTGCTCCTGACACAAAAAAAGGTGTCTAAATGGTGCTTCAAAATATGAGCAAATCCCAAATATTTTATTGTTCTCTTTGAATTCTGACTGATAAAGAATCCAGGCAATCAGGTTATTGTTGTACTTTAGCTGGCAAGAAAACAAATAAGCACAAACACAACTGGCCTTGGATACACCATGGTTTAGGGAGCACCCATATTTTCTCTGTCTCTGTGTTGGGAAAAACCTGATTGATCTGCATTATTTTAAAAGATACCAATTATGCTTGACTTAACTGGTTTCTGTTTGATAAAGTGAAGTCAAATAGTTGGGTTTTCTCATTTTTAAAGCAGTTTTTTATATTCTCTGTGAAATAAACAGTTTCTGTGGAACCTGTTAGAGCTCTGTAAACATGTTCTAAATAATTGACCAGCAATAATTTCATTGTAATACCATAATAAACCTTATTTGTATTGTCTAGCTTAAAATTCAGCTGAATGTAGTAGAACAAGCTAAACTTTAGGGAGGATTGCAGCCGGAGGAAAATGGGCCTAACAGGATTCTTTATACCAAATTACCTTAGCTTGTCATATGAGTAATTTGAATCCAATATGCAAAACCAAACTAAGATTTAAGGTATGGTTATTGACTATGTAACAGGAACATTTGGCAGGCAATGAGATGAATTAATCATCTTCTTGCAGCTTACAGTATATATTTTTGTGCCAAATCACTTCCCATAGAAATGCAATGACTGCTAGAACTAGGGAAAATATGGGAAATTAATTAAAGTACTGCAGTTGCCTTTTCTCTTTGCTTCTTTACAGATGTAGCTCACATTAAATTTCTGGCATGTACTTTGAAAGAACAGTGATGTGATCTAAAAATAAAGAGGTACATCAGGAAGATGTGTAATGTGAATCTTTCTTATTTATCTCTAAATTTTCACTGATACGTAAGAATAAATCTATTCATTTGTGCAAATCATCATCCTTTATATGGTGATGTGTAAGTGCTTCCCCAGAATGCCACTGATCTCAGTAGGTCTTGCTTTTGAGTAGACACGTCTAGAATTGCAGTTTAAAATGCTGTAAAGGTACACAAGCCTTGTGAATCATCACAAAACACATGGAACATTAATAACAAAACTACAGGAGCATCAGATAGTTGGAAAAATGATGTCCACCTACAGAAGCTGATTGGATAAGTTGTTCAAGACTCATGTACTAGATACTATGTTCTACTCTGATTTATTGTATGTATGGTTGTAAAAGCTAGATTTCAAAGCTGTAGGAAAGTTTGACAGATACCACAGACTGCCAAAATGATAAATACATGGGTCTAAGACCGTGGTTCTCAACCTGGGGTCCCCAGATGTTTTTGGCCTACAATTCCCAGAAATTTCTGGGAGTTGAAGGCCAAAAATATTTGGGGGCTCCAGGTTGAGAATCACTCATCTAAGAGCAACTAAAGCCTACACAAAATGACCAAACTGAGGCTATAGTACTCTGAACATATCATAAAATAACACAAATCACTGGAGAAGACCATGTTGCTTGGTAAGGCAGTAAAAAAAGAGGAAAACCACTTTACAGGTGGCTAGACTGGCCAAGAAAACTACAGCCCTGAATCTGCAGGACCGTAGCAGGACTGTTATAATAGGACATCTTGGGAGTATCTCATTGATAGGGTCACCATAAGTTGAAGCTGATTTGACAGCAATTAATGACAACATCTATGGTTATGCAACAGTCTAGTGGTGGAAAAGACATGACAGCTTGTTCCCCTTACTCTGTCCTCCAACCAAGGGAAATGGCTAAAGAATATATAAGAAAAATAGGGATATTATGTTTGCTGTAACTCCATGTCTGCTTCCCTCAGTGATTGCCTTCCTTTGCCCAATGGTAGATCTGGCCCTAACCAAAATATAGTAGTGAACCAAGGATCCCTAGCCAAGTTTGCCTCATCAGTTGAGGCAGGACTAACACAATGGTGAGATCTTTCCTTGAATATGATTTGTTGCAGTGTTTGCTGCTTTGGCAACTAACACCCCTGTGCTACAAGTTCAACATAGACAGTTTGATGAACTGTGGAAAATAACCACAAATCTAATTGACTGAATATCCTTTGGCTTTCCCTCCTCTTTTCCCAGGCGCAAATGACAAAACCCTTAAAGCTGATGAGACAATAAATGCAATTACGGTGCAAACTGGCTTTGGCTGTCAGGGTTTCATGCTGCCCTTACCTGTTTTTGCCATCCATCCTAAAGGAATCGTTTAAATTTGCCCCTATAGTAGTCTGCCTATTAGCTTTGGTAATGAATTTACTAGTGCAAAAGACCACTTGCAGGGCTGTTTGAAACGTAATGAATGCAATTATTTAGCACCAAACTGGGGCACCAGCTTTCCCTTACTTGACAAGAATAATTCTTTATTCTCTCATTAGCCATGGGCCTTGGTCCCAGTAAACTAGTTATTGAACCACTCATTTAAAGGAGCTTTGCTCTAAGTGTGCTTTCCTTATTTAACCCCGACAATTTCTTATCATTTCTCCTCACAGCATCCTTGCATGCAAAAAGTAACCCTCTTTCGTTGCTGTTGTTGTTGTGTTGTTGCAATGATGAAAAAATCCAGAAGACAGGGAACTATTCCTAGCAAGAGGCTACTAGACAAGGCCCCTTGCTTATTTTGCTTGTAATGGATACAAAACTGTATGGGGCGAATTGACATCTTGTAAACTCTATAGGAAGTCTGCAACAATGAATCACAGAGACAGCCACTTACTGAGTAGTATATGTTTGAGCATCCCACACATGCGATGAGAGAAAAGGAGAGGGCAAGAAAGGCATGCAAGCAAATATCAGCCACTGGGAACGAGCTGCTACTGAGAGGCATATCTTAAATTTAAAACAGGGATGTTACTAGTATGAGTAGAATGATAAGTGCAGCAGTGAGGACACTACTACAGAATGAGCCCAAACTCACAGGAGATATATTCCAACACATAGACATGTGGATACCTGAAACTACAGATAATAGCGAATCATTCATATATATATATATATATACACACACACACACACACATACATACACATACACACACACATATACACACACACATATACCATATATATATATATATATATATATATGTGTGTGTGTGTGTGTGTGTGTGTGTGTGTGTGTATATGGTGTGTGTGTGTGTGTGTGTGTGTGTGTATATATATATATATATATATATACACACACACACACACACACACACACACACACACACCATATATGTGTGTGTGTGTGTGTGTGCATTACAATACTTGAGCAAGAGGCATACCACAGAATTGCATTGAAGAACTTAGAAAGACCCAGAAACACTTCTGGGGAGGGAATATTTTTTTGGAGCATGGATGGAGGAAACTGTGGACATTAAATCAGTAAATAAGGGGGTTGAATGGTAATTGTAAACTCAGGATAAATATATGCATTTCTGCACAAAAGTAAACCTCATTGATTTCAATGAGATAACTCTCAGTAGGCTTTGCTTTAAATCAGTGGTTCTCAACCTGTATGTCCCCAGGTGTTTTGGCCTGCTCTGGAAGCTTTCAGGAGAGACCATGCCCCATGGGCAAGAGACAAAGAGAAAAAGAACTACAAAACCTACTCAGGAGTTATGTAACATCAAGGTTACACTTTGCCTACTGATGTAGGATTATAGAATCAAAGTCACAATAGGAAACAGAAAGTGCATAGTCTGTGAGCATATATTTGGCCACAACTTGAATTTGTTAATCTTAACCATAAGATCAAATTTAGCATGTGGAACCTGATCACAAACAGTTCTGAGGAAGCCTTGCCAATGGAAAGCTGCTTCCCAGACTTTGTGGGAGGGCTGTGTTATCATTCAGAAATGGTTTAGTTCATTGATCATTTGAGTAATCTCAGTTGAGGACTGTAGGTGGCAACGAGGTGTTCCATCCTTTTGTGTTTTTGGTGTGTCTTACAGTAGATTATTCTGAAATATTTATCTTGCTTTGTTGACAGCCTCTAAATTTTAAACTATCACTCACTATGTAAAATAGAATACATAACAAGAATGGTAATATAGGGACAAGAAACCTACCACAAACCCAGATGCCAACTCTGTTCATGCATCTACTCTTGGAGCAACATTACAAAGGCTAATAATATCGCTCACAACATCAATGATACATTTACTTGCTTTTCCTCCAATGTGATATATGCCATTCTTTGCCAGGAATGCCCTCTAAACTCTACATTGAACAAACAGAGCAGTCTCTACACAAGAAGATTAATAGACACATACTGACATTAGAAATGGAGGTACTCAAAAATTAGTTGCAGAACACTGAAACTTCCCTAGGCTGACAGCAAGGGATTTACAAGTTGTGCTCTTTGAACAAAGAGATTGCAATGGAAGACTGGCGGGGGGGGGGGGGGGGGAGAACCACAGAATTGAATTATATCCATGAATTCCAATCTCTTAGCAAAGGTATACAGTGAAAGAAGGAAGTGCAAAAGCTGGGTTGCAGTTCATCAAGAAAAAAAGATTATGGCAACCAGACTGTTTGATAACTGGCAAATAGAGGGAGAAAACATGGAGGCAGTGACAGACTTTGTATTTCTAAGCACAAAAATTACTGCAAATGCAGAAAATCAAAATACATTTACTTCTTGGGAGGAGAGCAATGACCAGCCTCAATAAAATAGTGAAGAGTAGAGACATCACATTGGCAACAAAGATCCACATAGTTAAAGCAATGGTATTCCCCGTAGTAATCTACGGATACGAGAGCTGGACCATAAGGAAGGCTGAGCGAAGAAAGATAAGACGCTTTTGAACTGTGGTGTTGGAGGAAGATTCTGAGAGTGCCTTGGACCGCAAGAAGATCCAACCTATCCATGCTCCAGGAAATAATGCCCGGCTGCTCACTGGAAGGAAGGATATTAGAGGCAAAGATGAAGTACTTTGTCCATATCAAGAGAAGACAGAAAAGTTTGAAGTAGACAATGATGCTGGGGAAAATGGAAGAAGGAAAAGGGGCCAACCAAGGGCAAGATGGATGGATGGTATCCTTGAAGTAACTGGCTTGACCTTGAAGGAGCTGGGGGTGGTGGCGGCTGACAGGGAGCTCTGGCATGGGCTGATCCATGAGGTCACAAAGAGTCGGAAGCGACTGAACGAATAAACAACAAAGGTATGAACAAAGACAGTGGCTTCATTGTACACTACATGTATTAATACAAGAGCCCTTGCTACTGCATATATAACAAAAATAATCTTTCAAGAAGAGTTCTCAACCTGGGAAATTGATTTTGTTGAACAGATTTATTGTTTTCACAAATCACTAAATGACTATTGGAAAATTCAGGGAAAGGGGCATGATTTGTGTCTTATTTAGATCCTATTACATTCCACATCTACATAGTGTAAATATGCCTGATAATGTTACACTTTAATATCATTCTGTACTGCACCTGAAGATGTGGGTCTAGTAGCTCATACTAATATAAGTAGTTAATCTTAAAGGTGGCACATTCCCCTCCCTTCCTCCTTTTTATATTTTTAAAAGTGGCATTTGTTTGAGCAGATGGACCCATAGTGCAAAAAAGACCTGCAACAGGGAATCCTTGTTAACGTTTTTATTAGCTGCTATCTTCAGTGCCTTGAATGATGATGCTCTTATATATCAACATACATCATAGCAGATCCCCAAGTCCTTATAAAAATAATTTGGGCATGACAGTTGTGAGAAAAACAGGTGTGCAAAAAGAAAAACAAGGTAGGGAATTGCTCTTCTACATTGAATTTGGCCAACTGTGAGAAATTCAGATTTTTAAAAACCTGAAAAAAAATCACCCATCCCTAACATGTGTAAATGTGAGAGATAGATCTTTCATGGCAGAAACTCTTTTCAAAACAAAATGTATATATCATTGTATTCAGGTAAATTGCATGCCCTATACAGGCACCATATATGAAGTAAGACTTTCTCCCACATGGAAATGCCTGCCACATATCATTGCTCCACATTTTGTTACTTGCTCAGATGTCTGGGATGCAGGACAAAAATTTCTTCTTAAACTTTGTTCAGATTGGTGATTCTCAATCTCTGCTGCTCCACAGTAGTAGCTGAGGCTCCTGGGAGCTGAAGTCCGAAACATTTGGAGAATCACAGTTTGAGGCTGGATCTATACTTCCCTATATCCCAGGATCTGATCCCAGATTATCTTTTTATCCCAGATTATCTGGCAGTGTATCAAAAGCAGATAATCCACATTATTCGCTTTGAATTGGATTATCTGAGTCTACACTTCCATAGAAAGTCACTGAACTGGATCTTTCTTTGCAGAAAATGAAGCAGATGTTAAATGTGAAATTTTCTCTGGTGTGTGAACGATAATCAAATATTTGAGATTTAAGATGTCTTAACAAATTAAAAGGAGTACAGCATAATTATCAATGTTAAACTAGAATTAAGACTTCATCACTCCCAAAAAGTGGGTGACAGTGAGGGGATTTGCCAGGCAGTGAGGCAAATCTGGCGGTCAGTGGGGGAAACCGGTGCCAATTCTGTGTCCAATCCATGTGTCCAATTCTGGGCACCGCAACTGAAGGGAGATGTTGACAAGCTGGAAAGTTCCCAGAGGAGGGTGACTAAAATGATCAAGGGTCTGGAGAACATGCCATATGAGGAGCAGCTTAAAGAGCTGGGCATGTTTAGCCTGCAGAAGAGAAGGCTGAGAGAAGACATGATAGCTATGTATAAATATGTGAGGGAAAGTCATAGGGAGGAGGGAGCAAGCTTGTTTTTTGCTGCCCTGGAGACTAGGATACGGAACAATGGCTTCAAACTGGAGGAAAGGAGATTCCACAAGAACATTAGGAAGAACTTCTTCACTGCGAGAGCTGTTTGGCACTGGAACTCTCTGCCCCGGAGTGTGGTTGAGGCTCCTTCTTTGGAGGCTTTTAAGTAGAGGCTGGATGGCCATCTGTTGGGGGTGCTTTGAATGTCATCTTCCTGCTTCTTGGCAGACGCTGGATTGGATGGCCTGTGAGGTCTCTTCCAACTCTATGATTCTATGCTTCTATGACCTGCATGGCTGCTTTCCCCATCACAGAGGGGAAAGTGTCACTGCTCAGCTTCCCCCCATGCTCGCCCCATTCTAACCAATGGGAACACAGGAAGCCTCCCATGTTCTCAGGGCTCTGCCCTAGGATGCTGCCAGGATGGAGCCCTGCCAAAAGTAGCCCTGCCTCGTGTGATGGGCTTTGGCAGATTCCGTCCTCCCAGCGTCCTGGAAGCATCACAGGACAAGGGAAAGGTAAATGTGATGAGGTCCTTAATCCATTACTAGTAATAAAACAACTCAAAACCCATACCGAAAATTAGAAAAAGTTTTTTTTAAAAAAAATACAGCTCAGACAACACAGCATTCTCTTTAAAAAGCTTCCCTTAAAATATTTCAGTTCTAAACAAATTTCAGATTATTTTTTTTTAAAAAATCCTTTAATCTGCCAATGGAAGTCCAAGAAAGAAGCAACCATTTTACCTTCCTAGGAAAGCAGTTCCAGAGTGTGGGGGCAGTGATCTAGATGGCTACATTTGTTGTCTTACTAGTCATACCTGGGAATATATTAGGAATGAAAGAAGGGCCTCTTCTGAGAATCTCAGGCCCAGACAGACTCTTATAAGGAAATACAGTCTAGCACACAGTCTGAACCTAAGCCATCCAAGGAACTAAGTAGATCAGAAACACTTGTGCATGAAAACAAATATTTTCAGTGCATACAGGATCCACTTTAAATGCTTTTTGCACAACCCCATATATTCCTATTTACTGAATTCTGGCATCTACTCCAGATGTACTTCTATAAACATTTACTGTCTTGATCAAATTCTGGAAAGCAAATTGAAATATATTGGACTTTTCAAAAGCCTCAAGCACAAAAGTCTCTGCACAAAACAGTTTTTGGTTATTTGTCTGAAATTTGGAAAGTTTAATTCTCTCAAAAGATGATACTATGCAGTCTAGATAGATGAGAGAGAGAGAGAGAGAGAGAGAGAGAGAGAGAGAGAGAGAGAGAGAGAGAGAGAGAGAGATGCAGAGCTTCTCTACCCTATTGGAAAAATGACTGCTGTGCCAGGGAAACTATGATATTACCTCCAATCACTGATTGATCTCGCCATTCAGAATCAATTGGAGGACTTGGATGAGCCACTACAGATTAAGCCTAGAAATATGTTGAATTAAGGACAGGTGTCAATTGTTCAGGATTACTGCTAGAAAGCAAAGGAGTTTGCCAGCCACATATCCTGCTCACATATGATTATTCCTTGCCATTGTTGTTGTATGTCTCTAAATCATTGTTATATGTCTTTAACCATGCTTTCACACCAGGGCTTGAAAGCGGGCAGCCCCACATTTCTGCCTCCTTGTTGTGGCTCAGCCTCTGTGTGATTCTGATGACAATTCTGGGATGCAGTTTCAAGATGATGGGATTCAGGTTCAGGATGAGTTTCAAGACGATTCTGATGGGAATTATGGGATTCAGGTGCAGGGTGTTCCTGCTGTGGAAAATGAAGAGCAGGGAGGCTTTCCCATGGGAAGAAATGTTATTAATGAGGATGGTTCTCAGGTGCAAGAAGCAGGAAGGGAGAGCAGCTCCCAACCTCAGCCTGATAACACTAACAAAGCCTGTGGCTTTGATGATCGAGCTAGTCGTCTGGAATTTCGGGGGTTGCACAGAAGTCTTCAAATAGCAAATAAGAGGGAGGTCAAAGGGCAAAGAAATGCCTTCATGTTATGCTATTAAAGTAGTCGACTGAGAGGGAAATTTTCATCAAAGCAATTTCCTCGCTTGGATCAAGAACCAAGACTGCTTTCCTGTATTATCTTATGGCTTGAATGTATTGGGAAATCATCCTGGACTACTCAAGTCCAAATGTAGTTAGATAGATGATAGAGTTAGATTGAGGGAATCCTTTCCCTGTTTCCAAAGCATGCCTAGATAGGCTTTACTGTGTTTCACTCTATCCTGTTTACGTGACATCCCTTACTTTGAAGTTAGTAAAAATGTGAATCTTTAGGGACACTAACTTCCCATTGGTCAGAATGTCTTTTATGGCCCCAATAAACTGGACCATGCGGTTGGAACCATTTTGGTTCTCTCTTCTCCCTTTGTTCTTCAAGCTAACAAGCAGCATCCTGCTATCTCTCCTGGCAAGAGGTAACTATGTAGATGTTTGTTATTTTTCCTTTCTTATTTTTCCTAAGAAACCAGTCTATAGTAATCTAGACAGCTCCCAAGCCTTTCTATCTACAATGGAGTTCTTTTTATCTAAATAAATACTTTTTGAACTTTTATTGAGACTCTGCAGTCCATTGCAATCCTAAAGGATTCTCTTGCTCACCAGTGTAAGTAACTGTTGCATTTGAAAGCACTGCTTTTGCTACTCTGCTGATTTTGGTGGAATCTCCCTCAGAGAGGGTTAAATTGAGTCTAACCGCTCAGAGATTACCACAACAGGATGTAACCTCGTTTCTGGGACTTTGGTGTCTATTGAAAGGACTCTACTTTATGTCTATTGTTCCCATGGATTTGTTTCTTACAGCCTTGTTTTGCAACTATCTTTTGGAACTGGGTTGTTGTATGTCTTTCGGGCTGTGTGGCCATGTTCCAGAAGCATTCTCTCCTGACGTTTCGCCCACATCTATGGCAGGCATCCTCAGAGGTTGTGAGGTATGGAGAAAACTAAGCAAAGAGGTTAATATATATCTGTGGAAAGTCTAGGGTGAGAGAGGTCAGTGTGAATGTTGTGTAGTTAATCACTTAATGTTGTGTAGTTAATCACACAACATTCACACTGACCTCTCTCACCCTAGACTTTCCACAGATATATATTAACCTCTTTGCTTAGTTTTCTCCATACCTCACAACCTCTGAGGATGCCTGCCATAGATGTGGGCGAAACGTCAGGAGAGAATGCTTCTGGAACATGGCCACACAGCCCGAAAGACATACAACAACCCTGTGATCCCGGCCATGAAAGCCTTCGACAACATATCTTTTGGAACTATACTTTTGCCTTTTATGAACTGCTTTTTCCCCATTTCCTAATAAACTACAAAAGACTACATTCTGTGTGCAGCCTGGTGTCTTTAGCAAGGTGAAGCTAACCTGAGGTGTGACACTCCTGCAGAATTCTGGGAAATGTAGTCTAGGGCAGGGCTTTTTGAATTCTCAGCTTCAGAGGTCATTGCCGTCCCAAACTACATTACCCAGAATTCTGCAGACAGCAGAAATGTGAGGCTGCCCACCTTAAAGTCCTGGTGTGATAATGTAATTAGTCATTTATGACTTACTGTAAGCCTAAGAAGAACCAATCACAAGTTTTTCTGAGACGTAGAGTGTGTGGCTTGTCTGAGGTCACCCAGTGGTTTTCATGGCCAAGTGGGGATTCAAATCTCCAATCCAATGCCTAAATTACTACACCACACAGGATCTTATACGCGGACTATATAGACCTATCTTGTCTGTAACATGAATCCATGAGTCATAAGTGCAGCTGATCTTGAGTAGCAGTCACACTGAGTTATGTTCCTCCTCAGCCTGCTATTCAAGTGCCTATTCTCCTTTCTTATGATTCTTCATCTATAAATCCAATACAAGATTGCTCTAGTCTTTCAAACAAAGGAGTGTTCTCTGCAAAGTAAAACACATGTTTGTGCTATGGACCTAAGTACAGTAGAGTCTCACTTATCCAACATAAACGGGCCGGCAGAATGTTGGATAAGTGAATATGTTGGATAATAAGGAGGCATTAAGAAAAAGCCTCTTAAACATCAAATTAGGTAATGATTTTACAAATTAAGCACCAAAACATCATGTTATACAACAAATTTGACAGAAAAGGTAGTTCAATATGTAGTAATGCTATGTAGTAATTACTGTATTTACGAATTCAGCACCAAAATATCATGATGTATTGAAGACATTGACTACAAAAATGTGTTGGATAATCCAGAACGTTGGATAAGCGAGTGTTGGATAAGTGAGACTCTACTGTATATAGAACTAAAACCACAGATAATCAAACACCCCTGGTTCCATATGTGTGGCAATGCAAACAAAATTCAGATAGACCCCAGTATCTGCTGGACCAACACCCAGAATTACACTTACCAACAGAAGTACATTCTACCTAAGCCTTTTCTAGGCCCTCCAGTGTTATTCTATGGTATGCTTCCCCCAGAAATTATCCATTTTAATAGGGTTTGCTATTATCTATGGTTTCACATTCACACAGTAAGTCTAGAAACATATCCCCTCAGATATGAAACAGCAGAGGCATTTTCACTGTGAACTTTCATATTGAGGGAAATACTTTAAAAAAGAAATTACAAAAAGTAAAGAGTAGGAAAGGAAAGACTAAATAGGATTTGAAAAGGATTCATTTTCTTTGAAGCATTCAAGGAAACAGCCTATACCCTTGCAAAAAAACACACTCAACTAATTTATTTAAAAATATCAGTTCCTTCATAGCCAATTCAGTCAGCATAAGGCAAAGAAAATACTTGGGGCTATTTTACACATTTACAGAGAGAAAATGGAGTTTCGGCTGCATCCAGTCAGCTTTCTGATGATTGTTCCAATACAGTACACATTTATGTTTCATACTTGAAATATATGAAGTGTAAATATGCATACCCAGATATCTGACATGACCTTTGGAGGCAAGAAAATTTACTGAGAAATAAAGAATTAAGGACAGCTACCTGTTTACCAGAATTACAGTCAAGACTTTAGATTCAATGTTATTCCCTACTAATAGTCAATCAAAGATTTCATCATTCCCCTACAAAGAGAGATTGGCTGGAAAACTTATATGCCATATGACATTCACATACCTTTCAATCATCCTAATTTGGGGTAGTCTAGATTAATACTCCGTCATCCCACTTTTCCAGATACTGTGGAAATGTCCCAGCTTCTTTCTCATTGTCCCCTCTACCCTTCGACTTTTTTCAGTTGGTAAAAACATTGGTTCATGCATATATACATGTACAGTAGAGTCTCACTTATCCAACATTCGCTTATCCAACATTCTGGATTATCCAACACAATCTGCCTTTTAGTAGTCAATGTTTTTGTAGTCAATCTTTTCAATATATCGTGATGTTTTGGTGCTAAATTCGTAAATACAGTAATTACCACAGAACATTGCTGTGTATTGAACTGCTTTTTCTGACAAATTTGTTGTAAAACATGATGTTTTGGTGCTTAATTTGTAAAATCATAATGTAATTTGATGTTTAATAGGCTTTTTCTTAATCCCTCATTATCCAACATATTCGCTTATCCAATGTTCTGCTGGTCCGTTTATGTTGGATAAGTGAGACTATACTGTATATAGATTTGTTTTACTGTCTTTTAGGAATATGTAAATTGAAAATAAAAAATATTAATCTCTTCAACTGGTAAAAACTTAGTTCAAAGTGCAAAGGTAGTTTGCACTAAGTTAACTCAGAAGGTGGGAGAATAGAAAACTTTCCCAAAACCAAGCTCTTCATTTCTAACTTTTGCCATCTTGACCCCTCTTTGATTTTGCACATAACAGTTTTCCTCAGTGAAGTGCTACATGTAAAATCTTATTAGAAAAAATATTGGGGCCATTTTAATACAAGAGTGAGCAACTGCCATGGACATAGAGACCGATTTCCCAATAGCAGGCTGCAACATACAATTTTTAGCCATAAAAAATTGTGTGTGTGTGTGTGTTCCTCACTTAATAGTCACACTCTTCATTCATTCAGCCATAACCCACTCTGGTTTCCTCCCACCAAACAGGGAAGTATTGGGGAGCTTAGGAGGAAGCCTAGACAAATTGGAGGATGCTTCATGAAGCACATGAAATACACTTTCCTCACAGATTTAAGTGATGCAACACCATCCCTTAATGCTGGTACCATGGAGTCTACCAAATCTAACACCATAATATAAATAAATCTGCTCAATTGTAAGCTTTCTGATGAATTAGTTGGTACAGGATGGTGTCTCTATTTAACACATATACTGATTTAGGTATTGTGTGCTATTTGTTCAATTTTTTTGTAATGCTCTGTTCTAAAACATCAAAGACAATGGGCTATGGGCATGAAGGCCAGTGGTAACCAATGGCTTTCATTTCAGCAGTGTGAATATGCCTGAGTTTTAGTGCAAATTTGAAAGAAACAATTCAAAATTCTGAACCTATTTTAGGGATGGCATTCAACACACTGGTGGCTTGCTTTAAAATTTAGACCAAAACTTGGAACACATTCAGAACTCCACTGTCATGGAAGCCACCAACTGCCATATCTAAAAAGATAATTTGAGAATCCATGGATTCGTTTTTTCTATCTATATGTGAACTCTTTGCAGTCAATGAATGCGGGGGAAATAGTAGTATTACGCTTAGGTAATATCAGAATGCAGCTGAGCATTCAAAGAGGTTCCTCTTTAATATTGGATCAAATCAGTCCCAAATCTGTTATAAATGGTTCCATTCCATTGTTATTTCTATCTTGGATGAGTTCTTCATTTCCTCTTTTTTCTCACCTTTCCCTGATCACACTGAATGACGGAAACACTGAACAGTCCTTGCAGAAAGGTCGATTCAGCTGTGAATGTCATGGGGAATTATGTCAAAGGCCCTTCACGCATATCACATGTAAGAAGTTCACTGCTGGGATAAAGCTGAAAGAGAGCTCATAAGTCAAATCCCCTTTGGCTTTATTTCACCATGATCTTATCTTGGAGAAATTTAGGCAGTGAAATAATTGGTGACAGAGTTCTAGTCAAAGGAGGTTTTATTGAATGTAGGATAACCTGGCAAGCCACTGAAATGCTGGCCTCTTTTTCTTCCTAGCCTGCTAAAAGATTATTGGCAGTTTTAAAAGTTCTATTATAACAAATTATTTCAATATATTTTCCTGGAGTTAGAGCCATTTTTGTTTGGAGAGGGTTATCCTTGGAATATTAAATTCCTGTAATGTTCCCAGAAAAACTGCCATCTTCATGATCTGCTTTTATTGGCTTCTTTCCTTCAGTTGAAATGTTGAATTTCCAAGTGCTAATTGTAATATTTTGAATAAAAGTGGGATAGGGGAAATGAAAGCTACAATGTCATTGAGGTGAGTCTTAGCCTTTATTTGGAGATAAAGTGTGGCATATTGGACAGTTCATTCAAAGTTAAGGACTAAACTCTAGGGCAGACATACTACCCAACTTGACATCAATCACTTACCAGTCCTGGGTGGAGCTTAAGTCTCCTGGCTGCCCTCCACCACTTGCTGCTTTTTCCCCCAAACTGTTTCCTCAAGGAAAATGTCTCCGTTTGGTGGAAAAAAAAGTGATATATTCACATGTGATATAACTTCATGGCAAGGAAATGATGCAAACAGCTGCAGTTATAGATGCATAACGTGTTGTCATATATCTCTAATTTGTTTTTATTCACTGTCCCTGGTTGCGACACTACTGTCATAATCATAAATGTCCTTGAATTCTGTTTTACCAGTCAGTAGTCACTGTGAATAACAAGGTCTGTTCGAATGACTGGGGTGCTGTATACTCATGTTTCCATCCCTTCCACCAATGATCTCTGGAACAAGGAGGAATTGCAACAGGGATTCTGCTTCCAGTAGTCATGCTGGAGTTCACTGAAAAGAGGAGGTGAAAATGTCAGAATGTAATGTTTCTATCAACCGAGGAACAGACCTCTGTCTTTCACAATTACTACTATTACTATGATTCCATGGGATTCCATGATATCATACATTAATTAGGGCAATGAGAAGACATTGTGGAACTTCTCTGGAAGGCTGAAAAGCCCTCCTGCACATTGTGAAATGGCTGCGCAGAAGTCTTTCAGGCTCTGCGAAAATAATAAAAAGCAGGTAGATTTTTTTTAAGTCAATTGAAAAATATTCACTTTATCCTGACCCCCAGAGGCCCCTTATGACCAGGGGGAAAACTGCATTTGAAATAGCTACTGTATATTTGCTAATGTTAAATAGCTAAAGAAAAAATAATTAATGCCAAAACTTCAAGGCAAATCTGTCAAATTATCTCATTAATGTATTTGTTACTGAATTCAAGTTGTTAAATCATCTTTTTTAAAAAAACTACTTACAATTACTTTAAAAAGTAGATAGTAACAAATTAAAATAGCAAGAACCATTAATCATTTCTTGCCAAATTAACATCGCTGGCATTTAAAGTTTAAAATTAAAAAATTCAGAGTGATTATTGAAACATTTAATATATTAAGAATGGCAGCTTAATTTTGATTCATTGTTCTGGAACTCTGGGAGAAACAGTAACTCAACTAAAAGTGATTGAAAATAACCCAGTAATTTTAAGGAGAAATCATTTGGTGGCCCCTTCCAAACCTTAACTTATTCTTATCATTTTGCCAATTTTCAGCTCTATTATTTGAGAATAAACGCAATCGAACTCTGAGACATATTTCTGAACTGGTGTTATTGTTTTATAAAACATTGGCTTTCACAAACTCTACGCGCATGCGAAAGGGCAGCATTTACTCCTTGGAAACATTTGGACCTGTTTTTGAATAAAGGCCCTATCCTCATAGGAACTATACTCTAGCTTGAAACAGGTTCAGGAAATGTTGTTGTTGTTGTTGCTGTTGTTGTTGTTGTTGGGGACAACAACAATATACTTTATTTATATTCCACTATATCTCCCCGAGGGGACTCAGAGCGGATTACAGGTATATATATGGCAAACATTCAATGTCATTATACAATTGACAAAGATAGTACATAAACATAGGCAAAACTTCCCAATTTTCATCACTGGCATTCAGCTGTACTCAGCCATGAGGAGGTGCTGTTGTTTCATTTTCCATGCGGAAAAGCCTGCCATCCATGGATGCCTTTCCTGGTTGGATTTTTGCCAGCATGTTTTTCAGGGCGTCTTTTACCTCCCTGGTAAAGCGGTACCTATTTATCTACTTCCATTGTTGTTTTTGAACTGCTAGGTGAGCATAAGCTAGGCTGACAATGCTGATAATGTCTCCTCCCACCCAATGCAAGTGTCAACTCGCATCCAACCAGTAACAGCATGGTCAAAAGACTCACCTGAAATTCTGATTCCAGTCTGAAAATCTACTGCATACCTCCTGTGCCTAAAGAAGGCACAGCAAGAAATAAATGCTAATGTAAACAGTTATGGGAAAGCAATCAGAATACTAAGGCAGCTGCACAGCCCATCCTGAAGGTCAACAAAGCTCAGTATTCATATGGGAACCTTCAAATCTATTGCCTTGCTTTGCTCAGCTGTAAAGCAAGTCCCTGGGAAGCTTTTTGCCATGACTTAACATAAAGAAAATACATAAACACCTGGACTTTGATGGAGGCACTTAATCGGGACCAGAGTGTGGTTTCAGAAATCCAGCAGATGTGTAGACTCTCTTAGTCTTTTCACCTGGTTCTCAAGTTGCCTGTGTAGGCATTCTGGAACAAACACAATCTCTTAAATCCACATTTTGCTCCAGATTAAATGGCTGTATGGAAGCAGCTAAAGAGGCTTTCTTTTGTTTTTGTTCTTTTATTTAGCAAAAAAAACTCTTTAAAAAGAAGGGATTACAGTATTTATGATTTCCAGTCAGATGTATCAACAAGAAAACAACTCTTCCCTTTCTCCCCTGAAATTAAGAATATCTCATGGATCAAGCAGGGAGCAAAGGGATCCCTTAAAGCAGGCAGTGGGGTCTGGTCATTCCTAGGTCTCATGTTGGTCATTCCTAGGTCTGAAATTGCAGAGCCAGGGATGGTCCTAATCTGGCAACTTTATCCACTTTTTTCAAAGGTAGATTTCCAAAACCTGACATTTCCACTATAGAGAATGGAGTGTAAAGTATTAAACATGCCCTATTTTTTTAAACAACAAGGAGGATTTTGTCCATTGAACTATTTCTTTTTTTCTTTCCAGGTATTTAAAAAAGATGCTTGTATTGTTTTGATAACATGTATTTAAGTTTAATAAATACATTAATTAAGTGGTTTAAATTTAGGTGAGATCTAATTTTTGCATTAGTTGGCAGTGCAGAGCACACCCTGCTGCTTCTGCTGAAGTAATTATCAGTTATTTATAATTGTAATTACGTTCTTATCCTGACTTGAAGCTTTTAAAGCCTTCACTAAAGAGATAAAATGCTTGAGCACACATGACAGACAGCAATAATACTCATGAAAGTAGGGTCAACTTCACAATATTGATTGTAAAAGTAACCACCAAATTCAAGAGGTGTCATCATTTCTACATATGCAGGGCTCCCACTTTGAAAAAAGAAGACATTGTTTGAAATGTATTTGTTCTGTGCATGCATGCACTGTAAAAAAACGTATACTTAGCAACAATAATCTAACAACAGCGTGTCTGGAGTAATCTGCATTTTTTTTCTTTCTTTTTAATTTTATTTCACATTTTAAAAACCTCTTGTTGTTTCCATCCAAAAAAAGAACACATGTGCATATTTTGTCTATTTCATCTGGCATTCACTAAGACATTTATGAATATGTAACCAAAAGTTATGCACTCATGGCTGGTTTATATTCATGATCCTTAATATATTCACTATGTGGGGATTATTAAAGTCCCCCAATTCTTAGTTACTGGGTAGAGTTGTGGTGAGTGATCCTTTGGCAATCAGTTTTGACTATCTCCTTTTGTGAGCTATCTCTGTATAAAGGGAAAATATGATAAGGATCCTGCTTATGACTATTACACAAGAGATCATTTACAGGAGAAGAGGTGGAAGCTCAGCTGCTTCCCAACGGACAGGGGAACCCATTCCTGTTGCTCCCAGGTCCTGCTGCCCAATAGTCCAGGACTGGAGAAGGAGCTGGGATGGAGAACACTACTTAATTAGATAACTAAGATATAACTGCCTGCTATAAACTCTCAGGTGTGCCCATGTCTGTCCTCCACTCCCTTCCTCATACATTCATTCATTCCACAGGGTTTACTTTTTTCCTTAAGTTTCTTCTGATGAGCTAAACTGTCTCCAATGAGTTAAGCTGTCTTCAACGATAATTATACCAATTTTAAAATCATGACATTTTTAAAAAGAGTGATATAATGATCCAATCTCATTGGGGATTTTTAGTAATAAAATTCATTTATTTTTCTCTGATTTCTGATACACTGTGCCTTCAGCTCAGAGACTTAATTGCTCATTTGTCTGGTGTGATTTAAATAAATCTTTAAATTAATGCCACCCATGAATAGGTCCAGTAATCTCTGGTTGTGCCCTTTTCCCTGTCAGTGTAAACAGAAGACCTCCTTTTCAGGAGTGAGATTCCAAAACTTCTTATGAGATAACTCTCTGGCCACTGCTCCACACCATCCAGAATGTAGAGATATAACACCTCTGGATTTGTAGGTCACACTATTTGTGTGGCTTCTGATGGATGAAATCATAGGGGGTTTTGAAGAAAGTATCTAAGGACGTTATCGCAATTTTTTCAAAATCTAATTATCTTGGCGACAGAAAATGAGGTGAAATCTTCTGAAGAGGGGCACAGATAGCAAAACAAACACCACATTGGTGTTAACCCTTTGCTATGCTATCCAAAACTTATATATATTTTTGGTTAGAGTTCCGACTTACCAACAAATTCAACTAAAGAACAAACCTGCAGAACCTATCTTGTTCATAACTTGGGGACTACCTATTTGTCATTCTTTATCACAAATTGTTCTTTCGTTCCTTTTCTCACAAAATCATCCATTTTCAGATTTATCACACAAATGAGTGCAGTTCCTGCTCACTCAATTTTTTTTTTTTTTTTAAAAATGAAAACCTTGGAAAAAATGATTTAGAAATGCTGACTTTTCACCTCCAATCCTGCTGCTCTTTGGGATACCACTTTGGGAATACTGGACTTTCTTCCCAATCTCAGTACTGTCCATAGCTGAAAAAGCTAGCAGTACAGATAGTACTATGCCAGGCTCATGAAGGAGGATTTTGGGTGAAAAATGTCAATCCTTGGCAGGGGAACTGCTCTCAGAAATGCCCCTTGCTCCTTGTCACTGAAGTAACTCAACTAGAGCAAATTTGACAACTTCCATCCCATGTGATTTTTTTTGTTGTTGTTTCCAGTTATATATCCATTCCTGAGCCCCGCCCCCCCCCCCCCCAGTTTTCAAGGACTTCTGACATACTGATGGGTGCATATAGGAAGTCCCTCTGTATCGTGGGAAAGACTCCATCACACATAGTTGTTTCTGTTTTCAACGTGTCTAGAAACGGGGAGGGGGAGGAGGGCAGTATGGGATAACATCCTAAGTTATTGACCAGTGTGAAGGCTATCAGTGGTGAACCCTACTCAGTCTAAAAGATGGTGAATTTTTAGTGACTTCTGTGTGGTCACCTTCTTAGGATTAGTAGACAGGGCCACCAAAAGTGACTATTTTCAAGAAAACCCTGTGGTAGGTTTCCCTTAGGTTCACCATAAGTCAGAAATGACTTGAAGACAACAAAGCAACAAAATGACTTTCAGTTTGTAAAAGGGCAGTTAATATTGCATTACTTCAAAATTCAAAATTTCCAAATATTTCCCATTTTTTCTGACAAAAACTGGAAATATGTTCTTTTCCCAAGAATAAAAAAATCTAGGCAATTTATATTTCTAGTTATTCGTTCCCTCATGCATTTTGCTTTTATAAAATGATTCCTTTTCCAATGACTCTCATGGTTCAGGACTTTATCATTAAACCTCGCCAAGGTCTCCTTCCCCCATATTTACTCTTCAAAGAAAGAGCATTAACATGTTTCAAGATTACATTTTATTTACAATGGTTTACTATTGGAACAAAAAAAGTCCTACCCTAAATCCAAATCTATGAATTTGTGTGCTTCCTCTCACCACAAAGAGGGCCCTTCCACACAGCCCTATAACCCAGAATATCAAGGCAGAATAACTCAAAATATCTGTTTTGAACTGGGTTATCTGAGTCCACACTGCCATATATCCCAGTTCAAAACAGAAAATGTGGGATTTTATTCAGCTGTGTGGAGGGGACCAGAGACATACATATAATCTTCAGCTTCCAGTATAATACTAATGTGAAATTGCATCAATTTGCCCTTTCTATATAATGGGTCACTACATAAAGCTGAGAAATTTGGATGTGGAGGAATGTGTTAGGAATCTAGGAGGTTTCCACTATTTGAAGCCCTTTGGCTTGGCTTTTCCATTAGCCTCCTTCTCCCCCATCAACCCCACTGAGCATAAGCTGACATTATGATAGCAGTGAGGACCTTTCATTTGAAACCAGCAGGGACAATTTGGTCATTGGATGAAATGACACTCAAAAGTGTACTTTACATTTCCTCTCCCTGAAACATACATCTTTGGGTCATATAATTCTCCAGACCTCTGGAGTACAGTTAAAAATAGAGGTAATTGGCCTTGCATCATTCTGAGAACTGTATGGACACACTGTGAAACAGATTTCTCTCTGTGGTTTTCTGCTGGAGAAAGGGGAATGTGGAATTTTCTTAGCTGATGACCGGCGGCTTAGTGTCTACCTGCAAAGTGCAACTGAGAAATAAATTACCTTCCTGGCAGAGAAATACTTGGGTTAATTGGGTGATCACAACACAAAAGGATGTATAGCATCTATTATGAAATGTGATGTTGTTTTTGTCAAAGAAAGAAGCTTGCCTTCTTCCCATTTTGTCATTGCTTAAAAAAAAGGAATGGGGGAGAGGCAGCACAGTTGCCAAGCATATGATGGCTTAATACAACATGTTCTTAAAGGAGACCCAATTGTTGTTTACCACATTTATTGACAATCTGTGAAAGGAGAACAGGAATCAGTCTAATTACCAGAGCACCAGTTGTGCTTGTTAACACCAGCTTTGTGACCAAATGTTACTCTACAGTAATCACATCACACAAGGTTTTCATCACTGACATAATAGTGAACAAGATCACTTGCCTGCCTATCGACTGATCTGCTGTACAAAGGGAAGAACAAAGTTGTGTAGCTTTGACAATATTGTATGCATAACCATGCCGTACACAAACCATTCCTCTTGTTAGCGAAAGCTAGTGGTGGTGTTTCTCAGCATCCTAGAATTAGCCAATTAAAATCCTGTAATGATTTACACACCTCATCACTGAAATGGGAAGAAACGTGTCCCATGACAACCTTCTGTTTAATCTTCAAAGAAAAATTATTGATTTCTTTTCTCAAACAGGTGCCGATTGAGATTTTGTTTTTGGTGTTTGCTTTAGAAAATCAACATTTCTGGCAAATGAAACCTAGACATTCATTGTAATTAGGAAATCTGAGAAATACAACCACACATAACACACCCATTATAATGGCATGACTATATATCACAAAGACTATTTTGCTAACAAGCATCCCATCCTCCTCTCTCCCCTCCCCTCCTCGCAACAGCGAATGAAGTGAATGACCCTAAATATATTGTTTTCTGCTCACTGGCTTTGCATAAACACAAGTAACAGTTCTCAGGCTCTGGGAAATATTAAAAAATGAGTGGGCTTATTTATTTTTCAATGAACTCAATGAATATTAGAGTATCAAAGTGGATTTGTTTATCGTTGGGAGCATGAAGGAAAACAAGCACGTCTCATCATCTTATCCGATGATGAATGATTTATCAGGCAGAACATGAATCTGCTTCTAACTGAGTCTATTTTCTTGTTTACGCTTGTAGAACAGATACAATTTAATGAAGAATATAAAGTACTTAAAATCTGTCTACCATTAATAGTTTAATTAAACTGACATGCACTTCAAAAACCAGACAGAAACATTAATTTGGGTTATAAAAGGGCATGGCATTATTAAAGCACAATTAAAGACAACATTCACTTACAATTAAGGCTACAACAATTTAATTATTTCACATGTGATTGGCACTTTGGGCTTACTTCAACACCCTAAGGTGAGCAAGTTCTTCATGCCAGCAATAAAACTGCAATGTATTTCTGCAAAGGCCAGATTAATAGGTATGCAGACCTCTAGATTGAGTCATAATTCTGTGGCCTGTCATCAGAGAATAGCCACCTCCTGGGCTCAGGAGAGATGTGCACAAGAAATGAACAAACTCCAGCTCCCTGGGATAGAAACATCTTAACATGAAACTTTGGTGAGAAAAATAATAATAATACGGGCTTCTACATTTCAAAATATTTCTCTGGTTAATGATGTCTGGTGCATCAACACATGATAAGGGAGGATTGTCCCTTCTCGTCATATGATGAAAAACTTCTAAATGAGCTACAACCACTCTACTGTGAAAAAAATAATGTATATATTGGACTAGATAGATCAGAAGACAGGCCAATCTGACCTATTCCCCTCTCCAATGATGCAGTATAGAAACAGAAAACTAAAGCAGGAAATTAATGACTTCTGTACTAAGGAAGTCATTAATTTGTGTCAATGAAAACCAGGTGCTGTAGGCTTTTTTTTAGAGAAAAGAACTGGCAAAACTATGCGTATTCCTTGCCTTAGAAAATACTTTGAAATTCATGGGGTCCCCATAGGTTGACAAGCGTACACACAATTGGGTTGTTACAGCACAAATATTGTATAGCAAATACTGCATTATTATAAATTTGATTTTACCACCACAGATCTACAGCAGGTCTCATTGCCTTATTTTTGACTAGAGGTCTACTTCCAGTTTGTCTGAGGTCATTTTTGGATGGTCTGAGGAACTGCTGAGCCAAGGAAGGTCAGATCATATGGTATTTTGACTAACTGCTGATCCAAGAAAGACATTTACCATTTTGACATTTTGAGAGTGTCTTTATGATCCTGAAAGAAATTAAAATTTGGGAAATGGACCGGTTCTAGGAGGAGGAATGAAAAACATTTGTAGATTGTGAAGGGCAAGTTGAGCCCTTTTTCCTTTCTCTCACAGAGGGTATGTCTGCAATAAGAGATAACACACATACAGATGATAACAAACACAGTGAAGAGTTCTAGACCTGTAGAAATGAATTTTTTCATTCAGGATTTCTAGGCTTTTGTGTATCAGGACCACCCACTTGTGTGTTTATATGTCTTCAAGTCTGCTGTCAACTTATGGACACCACATAAATTCCACCAACTACCCCACTTAAATTATCTTATAAGAAACATACTGCCAACCAGTTGTGATTACTGTGTATTATCTGGTCCTTGAAAAATTGCTCTCACAAAAGGAAGAGTAGGTTGCTACTGCATTGCACATTCTCCAGGTTTCAATTTTGCGATCCAGGAGGGGGGAGAGGTTGATATGTAGGGTGGCTGGCAGGCAGCAAGAGAGGCCTTCTAATCTTCAGCCTTTAAACCAGGTCAAATTATGTATTATGCCAGAATGCACAATAAACTAGAAAATCCATACATCCTAGGACATCACTGTGAGAATTGTTGGATTGGAAGGAGGTTATTTTATGAGGAAAGATATTGTACATAGCTGCTATTTATAGCTTGTTGGGTTTTTTTAACTGATAGGGGTTTTATCACTGTTTTATGTGTAATGGGGTTAAGTTTTATTGTTATTAATTTTACCTCTTTGTATTCTATTGTATTTGTATTGTGTTACACTACTGAGTGCATCGCCGCCCTGAGCCCCTCTGGGGAGATGGTGGCGGGATACAAATAAAGTTTATTATTTTATTAGTTTTATTACTTTGATCAGTCACTAAATATATAACTACACCTATGGGCATCTGGGAGAATCTGGGATTCACAGATGAGACCACTTTATGTCACCTCTGGGATTCACAGATGAGACATCTTTATGTCACAGGTGAGCTCATTTCTCTGCTGGTTGTCCTCAAGAAGACCAGAAAAAAAAGGAAGGGTGGGCAGAGTATGCTAATACGCAAATTACAGTTACTCTTAGAGCCTATTAGCATATAGCAGGTTGAGTTCAATCTCATATATATAATGCAATACTTTTGCGATATTCCATTCCTCCAGAATACAGAGCTCCTATCATCACCCCAAGATATGGGTTGCATCCATTTTTTTCCAAATAAAAGCAAAAATACTAAAATGCAGGGAGGGAAACAAATACATGTTTTCTGTCTCTGAGGGAAAACATAGGAAAATAAAAAAAGGTCTGTACTGGGCAACAAAATAGAAACAACATATGTGTCAACCAAAAGCCTACTCCTCAGGCATTGAATACTTCCCTTTGCATGGTAAAGACCCCAATAGTAAGGCGTTTGATCATGATCTAAATTTAAAAGACATGCTTATATTGCAATAGGCAATATACTTCAGACATTAGTCAACAACTGTCATGGATCACACTTGTTTGCATTAATCACACTAAAGTTTGGGTGTTGAAACTTTTCTGATGGTAGAACAAAGCGCCATGGGCCAATGACATTGTCCAGGTAGTTTGACTCCACTTTAACTGCCATGGTTCCATCTTGTGGCACCATGGGATTTGTAGCTTGTTGTGGCATCATAGATCTCACACAGAAAAGAGAAAATATCTCCAGAATTCCAAATCCCAGAATTCCATAGCATTGAGCAGTGGCAGTTAATGTGCTAGCAAACTGCTATAATTCTTTGTGTACAGAGCCTATGACATCTTAGACCAAAAAGACTGCAATATTTAAAAGTGTGGAAGATGCATGACAATTCATGAGACTGGATGTAAAATAGCAAAAATGATTTCTCTAGAGAAACATAACTTAAAATCTTACAAGGCTAGAATGATCAGCATGCAATTCAAAGCAAAAGGAGAGAGAGAAATACCATTTACTTTTCCCCTTGAACATCTCTCTTGTCTGCGAAGCACATGTACCCCCTGGAAATTGTTAGACATATATCTAATCTTATGTTTTTATGATATCAAAATGCAGCTATATTATAAAATATTGCATATAATCAGAGGATGTGTGTTGCCTCTCAATGGTCAATAATATTATGTCTATTTTTTTTAAAAAAAATTAAGAGTTTGCAACAATTTTCCTCTAAGTAAAAGACATGTAGGTTGAAAACCTGTGGACAATCAGTAATGCAATTAAAATTGGCATTTATTAAATTCTGACAGATTCTCTTTGTTTTGCTTTTCATAGAGCAACATTACAACAGAAGGCTCTCAGGTGCTAATTAAAGTTTATTCATTCTACAAAGCTCCAATGAAAGGCCGTTGTGACCTCTCTAACAAAGAACACATCCTTAGGAGAGAACTTCAGTAGAGCATACAGTTGTATCATCTGTTCTACTATTAAAATCCAGACATTGATGGTAGATTGCTTTGCTATATCATTCATTTGCTAGACTTCAAACGTTGCTTATCTTTTTGTATGGTTACATGGGATCGGTGAAAAGAGATTGGTAGTCTTTTACACAAAGGACTCGTACCTATTTTAAAACATACAGTAAGCTCTCCACATTTGCAGGGCTAACTTTTATAAATATGAATGTTAGTGGATTTGATTAACATGGGGCATATCTACACTGACCATTTAGATCAGCATGCAATCAGTCCCACTACAGAGGGCTGATCTGCATTAACAGGGGCAAAGACACTTAACATGTTTTCCCCCCAAGTTAAATTAACTCAAGAGAAAACCTAAAACCTGAAACAGGATTCAGGTTCTCCCCTGAATTAGGGCCTGTGAAGACAGCTTTGCCCATTCCGGAGCAAAACCAGATGCAACTATTTTGACAGGCATTCCGTGTTCCCTGGGCTCAAGGCTGTCTCCTCCCATTCCCTCCCGTGTCATGGCTTGCGATCACTATGATACCACACCTACCTTAGAGGTCCAGCAGCCTTCTCCTAGGCCTCAAGATTTGCTAAGAAAGCTGGAACAAGAGAGGGGACAATTTCCATGTTTGGAGGCAACTTAAGAAGTTTTTGGGTCACCATGTAGGCATGATTCAGCAACTGGGATGCCGGTTGGAGCCATATTATCAGTCCATATAGAAGGGCCCTAAGCTCTCTAGGTATCCCTAGGTCCTCTGGCATGACTCCATAGTCAGCCTCTGCTGAAGAACCTAGATATTCCTGGAGATTTGTTCTTGCAGATTAAAAAAGGTGTGGTTTTTAATGTGTGTTTCCCCATTTTTACAGCATCCAGTGAATGGGGAGGGTTTGCTATACACATGTTCACAAAACTTTTTTGTTATATAGTGTCTGTCATTCTATTGAGGAGACTCAACCAGAGATGCCACATTCAGTCAATTGTCAACACATAGGTTAATCCGGTTACTTCAACAGAATGATGCTATTTAGGATTAACAACTGATTTAGGTCACTGCATATTATCAAATGAGTATGTAATTGCACCTATTGACCACAGGTCAGAGAGCTGTTTAGATTAATGTTACTTTTGTTGCAACACTCGCATGTGAGTATTTCAAAACTGGCTACTATGTGAAATCAATAGCTAAGATTTTAGTGAAACATATTTGCTTTGCAATCTCCTCAAGGCTAAAACATGCAAGTTGACCAAGATGTTGCAGATCCAACCTAAGAATCATCCCTATGCTTTGAACAGGACTTTCTCTTGAAAATTTGACATTGGATTTTAGAAATTCAAGATATTTTCTTTAGGCTCAGAACACATCTACACTGTTATGGTTTGTAAAGACACTGTGATGTATGTGTTTACTGGAAAAGTATGTGTAAGAAGCTGATTGGCTGAACCTGCAAAGAGCTAGGAATTTGATTGGATGCTTCTTCTGTCATGCTGCTGGAGAACCGGTTTGAGCAGGTTTACCTCAGAGAGAGAGAGAGTGTAAGCTGATTGAGATACAGCCTGGAGACATGATGGCTGCCTACTCTCAGAGGACTTGATATTTCTGAAGTTCTGAAGCAGATTTATGGACTTTAAAATAACTGTTTATGACTACTGATCTCTGTAAGCAATCAGAGGGACTATTGTATGTATTTACTATTGTATATTTACAATATATTCATTGATATTTCATTGCTCTGTTTACCTCTCAAAGTTAGTAAAGTTCCTGTATTATTTGTCCTACAATTCTGAATGGTGCATCATTACCTTGCAGGGTACTTGGGTTCTCAGGCCCAGTAAGAGCTTCCATTTAACATCTACAATCTCCAACACCACTTAGGTCAGTGTGATCTAGAATCAGGTCTGTGGCAGCCAAACACCATGTAGGGCATTTCCTCCTCCCACTCCCAACTACCTTAGCTACTGGTTCGCTGGCTGACATCAGCCAGTATGCCCTAAGAACTAGATAGGTGGGAGTTCTGTGGCTTGGAAGGTGGGGGAAAACAACAGCTACAATATTGGGGGAGGGGTACATTTTGAGTACTTGCCCAGCTGTGCCAAAAAAATGTTTTCAGTGTAACTGAGAAGTGAGGACCCTCTGCCACTTCCGAGATAGCTCTGGGAGTCACTATCAGGCCACCATGTTAATCCAGGATTCAGAACACTGCATTTTTAGTCTGTGTGGAAGGACCCTCAGTCAACTATAAAGATTTTGCTTAAGAATAAAACTAGTAGGCACAAGATCTCATCAGACGGACTAGCTGTCATCCCTTAAATTCAAAGGAGCCACAGCATCCTGTTACTAATACTGAATTAATATTCAACCAGTAGACCAATCAGTTCCTATATGATGTATACAAAAGAGAAAATGCCTCAGGCAGCAACATATGTTAGCTGGACTTTGAGCCCAGGTCAAATTAGCCCAAGCCGGCATCGCTGGTGCTTAGGAATAATGGGAGCTTTAGTTCAACACCTGGAATTCCCCACAGTTAATGTAGACAAAACAGGCAACATTTAATGTGTTGGTAGGCTAAAACCATTGCAAGAATATTTATCTGCTTACAAGGAAGTCACAGCAAGAGAATCAAAAGAAGTCAGAAAACAATACATTGCAATCACCACACACAAATCAGGTGTCAATATGATCCCATCTTCCCAACTTTATTTCCCATTGCAGAAGAAGTTAATTTATTTACATGTGCTACTACATCAGAATAGTTCTCTGGTTTTGGAATATTTTCAAAGGATCATGAAAGAGGTTGTGAATAAAGCTGCTAGAGCTTTGATCTTGTGCAACCATACTTGAGAATAAATTGAATTCAGTGGCATTCATTACAACGTAAATATTAACTTGTGGCAATCTCATCTTACTTCTCTTCACAGCAGAATTGTGTATGTGCACTCAAAAGTATAACAAGCTTTGCTTTAAAAATCTTTTTATAAACATGTATTAAGGTTTATCTGATTGTGCCTCATGTCATGTACAATCAAGATTTTGTTTTGTTTTAAAGAGAAAGAATTGTTCCACAAGATTAGCTATTTTTGCTGTTTGCTATCTCTTCCAGGCAAGCTCACTACAAAAATTAACTACAAAAATACAAGACCCAAGATTGCTAAAATCTTGGGGAAGACATTTGCTATATAAATTGATAGAATTAAGGAGGAAAATGGACTGGTTAAAATATAACATTATATTCATAGCTGCAAAATGATTGGATTCATGCCTCATCAAAATTACATTGTAGAAATTGAATGTAGTATGATTAGGCATTATTTTAGCCACTACATTACAATACAATTTAAAATAAAATGGCTCTTCATATCATACTGATATCAGTGTTTTAAATAACAAAGGGGGTCTATTTAAATAAAGGAAAGGATTAGCATTTAGTTTCAATCAGTATGAGCAATGCAATACCAGTTGGTGTCTCAAAGATTCAGGATTTTATTAATATTCCAGAGATGCATTTGTGTTGCCTCTGGGTACATTGAAAAGCCACTTAAACTGCACTTAAAGCAGCACTACAGGATCAAATTGATGCGCATCAACCATTTACAATAAAACTTGATTATTATAAAGGCATACATATTTGCATAATTACATGTTTGAATTTTTCCTCTTTTTTTGGATAATGCAGTGCACACTACAAAATGTTGCCTTGTGTAGGAAGGCATCATCAAAAAGCACCATCTGCTGTGGCTCTGAATGCATTGCAATGTTCAGGGGAGGAAATTCTGGAGGTAGCATTTGGAGGATCAAAGGGAAAGCACGAGAGTTTTGTTTGAACAGGAGGCATGATGCCGGTGGCTGGATGGGAGGAGGGGCTGTCTGGGGGTGTTTGCTGTGTTTAAACAACATTTGCAAAGGAAAAAGAGGGAGGAACCAACATCTTTTACTCTAGTGCAAAATATTTAGGCTCTGGCTTTGGAGAGTGCAGCTTACATATGCATATTTAATTGGTGTTATTGACAAAAGAATGGCGTTTGGCAGTCAAAAGAAAAAAGGGGGGAAACCCTTGCCCTAGGGAAATGGTTGAAGCAAAAACAGCACAAGGGAAGACTTGCTATTGCTTCTGTTGCTGCATAATTTCCCCCACTGGTGAATGTCTGCCAGAGGAAATTGGTTTTCTCTAAATTCCTGGAAAACCCAGGTCCTGTTTCCTTTAATAAGAATGCTTTACAGAGACAAAATAGAATATAGTTGGCCCTCCATACCCATAGATTTGGTATCCATTAACTCAACCAGCCACATCTTGACAATATTTTTAAAAACAAATTCCAGAAAACAAATCTTGATTTTGCCTTTACAGGCAATCCCCAAGTTACAAACATTCAATTTATAAATGACTCATAGTTAAAAATGGGGTGAGACAACAAGAAGTGAGAAAAATCTACCCTTTAGAAAGGAAATTCACTCCTGGAAGAGTTATCATGGGGGAAAGGTGTCTTACCTGACGCTCTCTCAATAATAATAATAATAATAATAATAATAATAATAATAATTTATTTTTCTATCCTGCCACCATCTCCCCAAAGGGACTCGGGGCAGCTAACATGGGCCAAGCCCAGAACAGAACCAAATAAAACAGTTACAACGAATGTCAAGAACTAAAACAATAATACAATAATCAAATAAAATAAGCAATCCATGTGTCAACAACAAGCCAAATCTTTCAAAGCCCAATTATCACAGGGACAGAAAGTGAGGTGAAATCTTCTGAACAGGGGCACAGACAGCAAAAGAAACATCACAGGGGTGTTAACCCTCCCCTAAGATAGATAGATAGATATATGTGTGTGTGTGTGTGTGTTAATAATTGGGGTGTTTTTAAAAAATTGGGGCCTCCTTGGGGTCAGTCCTCCTCCATCTCCTTCCCCCTACCACAACAAATTTATCTTCTTATTTATAATTGATTAACTTTTCAGGATCCCTTGAATATCACTAAGGATACTGCTATTTTTGTCAAATTCTCAAATTGTTAAAATTGCACTCCTTCTTTCTACCTAGAGGTTTCCCAGATAGTTAACAATATTAAGGAATATGAGCAAAACAAAACAAAGAAACGTATCCTTGGTAGTTTGACTTAAGTAGTTCACAGACTGAACAGAGGGATATAGGCCACAACTGGACCATACATGAGTAGAAATCAGGGCCGGCCCCACCATGGAGGCCACGTGAGGCCGTCGCCTCGGGCGCAGGCCCCCGGGGGGCGCCGTCAGGTTTCCCCCATTCCAGCGGTGACCATGGGCTCGCTCGCCGGTGAACAGGAAGGCCTGTTCGCCGACGAGCGAGCTCCACATGGCCGCTGCTGGCTGGGAAAGGCCGGCCAGGCCAGGGCGCATTGGGCGGGAGGTGGGGCACCATCAGGGTGGTGCCCCGCCTCCCGCCCAGCGTGCCCTGGCCCCGCTTCTCACGCAGCGTGGGAGGTGGGGTCAGGGCGAGTAGCGCAGGAAGCAGGGCCAGGGTTGGCCCCGCCTCCCGCGCTACTCGCCCTGACCCCGTCTCCCACGCTGCATGAGAGGCGGGGCCAGGGTGCGGGAGGCGGGGCCTGCCGGCACCGCGGGAGGCGTGGCCATGTGCCTCCCGCGGCACCGGTGGGGGGGGCGCTATTCCCCACCCCCGCTTAATATTCAAAATTATCTCCGTCCGGCCCTGGTAGAAATACTGCATTCTTATGTTCATTTTTAAAATGCTCACTGGGAATTTATGTATTTCCATATTAGCCCTCGCACATAATAAATTTCATTCCATTAGATCAAATGAGAGGACAGAGGAAGGGGATCGCCACTACCACAATCCCCAGCTAAAATGGGTATTTGGTCCCTGCTCTTCCCTGCTTCAAACACTGGCAGCATTGCTTTGTCTGTCTGAATTTCACTTTTAATTAGACAAGTATAAATCTGTACTGATAACATTTTGTTTGTAAGGTGGAGTCCACTGTTCAGCATTTCAAACTGAACTAAAAACTGAATCACTGTTTCTCTAATTTAATCTACCAAAATTCCATTTGAAATCAAAGTCTAGTTATTTCTAAAGCTTTTGATTTTCTACATTCAGGTACTGTTTTGTGGTCCAGATAATCTTTTAATTTATGTTTTACAGTCCATGTAATTTAAAAAACATATTTTTAATATTTAAAGTTTGAACCTGAGAAATTGTTCAATCATTACTTAGATTACTGTATACTTTTATCAAAAATGTCAAAGAGTTTTTAATGAGTTTTGTTTAAGATACGTTCACTGCACTGAATTCCATTGCTGGGAGGAAAGCAGAATGCGATGATGATGATGATGATGATGATGATGCTGGTAGCATTAATTTTTGTAGACTAAGGGCACATCTTGACAGGCCATTTAACTTGGAGTGGATCCGGATGAGCTCCTTGGTTATGATGATCCACCAGTAATGTTGGCCAAGGCTACTTAACATGCCGTTGATCCACGTAACCTGATGTTGCTGGATAATCCAGAGCTTTCTCGGCAATTTCAGGCCTGCCCCGTCAATTGTGCTCCTTCTCAGTTGATGAGACGCCATCTTGCTTTCCCTGGGCTTAGGAGCTGACAGTATAGTTAGTAGTTACCTCTATGCTGATCCAGAGTAGCCCACTCCAGACCAGCATCGGGATAATATCCCTGTCAAGATAAACTTTAAATCTACTTCTTCGGAGGCAAGTCTACATCTTCAAACTTAGTCTATTAAAACTTATGCTTCCAATTGCTATTTCTGAGTTAATCTCTATGATGCTACATGATCCCTTGTCATTTGTAAAATGTGTACATGAAACAACATTGATCAAAATGTATATATTGGAAAAAATGCCTTGTGTGGGAAGTGTTTGCAAAAATGTGTACACTTGTAAGAACATGCACAAAGATGCCTTTCAAAACACATACAATACTGTGTTTATTTTTAAAAATAAAAAGTATGTGTGGATTTTGGGGCAGACATTTTCACATCTTACAGCTATCAGGCATGTCTCGCAGTCAATGATTCAATTTTCACAGAAGTCACATCTGAGTGATAATAGAACGCCTAAACTAAAGATAACTTGTTATGCAGAAATCTGACCTAACTTCATCCACAGATTAAGTGGTTTAATTGAAATTAAACACTTGGCTGACCTTAATATACAATTAGCTTTTAAAAGGCAATATTGAAGTTTAGGATTGGCTAAGATCTTAATCTACATTCTTTTATGTCTTCTCAATGAAATTGGCTACATGCATATTTCTAGAAAACTCTAAAATAAAGTAGATATATACAGTTCTTTAATATGATTTTACTCTTATTCCAAAAAGAATATGCCTAATTGGAATGGATTGATCTTCCTGAATTCCTTGGAGTTCCTCAAATCTCATTCTTGGTAGCTCCCAATTGTCAGTACAACAGCTGGATAGTAAAGTTGATATCTATGTGGAAAATACAGCACTCAAACCTTTGACTGTGGGCAAAGAAGAGACTTATAGAAAGGATGTAAAATAATATTACTTTCCTATCCACTCGAGATGATTGGATCATCCAGTCATATCCTCCAAGATTTTAAAGATGAGCACCAAATCCCATGTGACAAAGCAACAGCAGAATGTTATAAATCACAATTGTAAGAAAGAAACTGAGAGATAATTTTGTATGGGTGTTGCCCAATGAGAAGCAGGTTTACAATATATGCATTTTTATAAAGGGTCAGAAATATGCCTTTCTTTCTTCCTTTATCAGAGGGGTTGTGTTTACCAGCAAAATAATTCAGCTTAAATTGGAGTATTCTGCCCTAGAGCTAACCTGAATCCACACCTACTCAAATATACCAGCCTGAAATTGTATTGATAGCCACACATATCCCTTATCCAAAATCAAGTTGGCACTGCATTTTTCCTTCTTTGTTGATCACGTGGCTGAGTACCTGCATGGCTCTGCCAGGGTGGTGCTTGGACAAGGAATCTGGTATGGATGCAGAATCCGTGGATATAAAGGACCAACTTTATACTATACAAGGATTCAAAGCCAAACTTCTAAAGCTAAACAGTGAGCACTCATAACTCTCTGCCTGAGTGCCCGAATCTCCCAGTTTTGATCTCACACATTAGGCGTTCAAAATGAAATGCAGCAAAAACTCATATTCTTTTTTCTAAAAATTTTAAAGTAAGTACTGGACTTTGATAAGTTCTTGTCAAAAAATGAATGAAATCTACTTCTCACCCACTACTCCAAAAATAAAATTAGACTTTCTGCGTCAAAACAAAATCTATCACAAATCATTCGCAGGAGGGGATATTTATATGGCTCAAAATGTAGGAGAACAAGGGATTGGAAGGGGAGCTTCAAACTTGGTTACCTCTTTCTGATTGGACTGGATTTTTTTTCTGAAAACATCAATGATAGCTGTGGAAATGGAAACATTTACCCTTTTTAGTCCTTTTTGGGGAGCAAAAACATAACAGACATTCCCTTTAATCAGTATTGATGGAGTGAAATATAGAATAGAATAGAATACTTTATTGTCATTGTACATTGTACAACAAAATTAAATGCTTTCCCCAGAACACATCACAAACAACACACCCATCCCTCCACACTCCACAATATCATAAATTGTGCTCAATAAAAACTTATCTTCATGATTATTCTGACTACATTTTGCTCCTTCTGACCCAAAGTCAGGTGGGAAGGGTGCTGTGCCTGGAACCAATGAAGATCATCTGTGTTTGTCCTATATCGTCTCCTTAAGCAGATGAGCTTTATTGTATTGCCTGGTGCATCTTCCTCATCTGGATGGCATCTAGCTCTACTGCTCCTTTATTTCCCTGCATATGTGTCACCTGTCCCTCTTTCTTCTTCATCTACATAAGGATAAGACTGTTGATGCAGTTTCTTGTTGCGGTATGGATAGGATGTGGACTAAGAATATAATAATAATAATAATAATAATAATAATAATAATAATAATAATAATAATAATAATCTTTATTTATACGCATAATAGTTTGCGGATGTTCAGCAATCTCACTGGAGGCATGAGCATCCTCCATATTGAAAACTTATTTTCAATATTTTAAATTTATTTGTGTGTTTTTGTATCTGATATTATTGTATGTTGGTTTTATATCTGTAAGCCGCCCCGAGTCCCTCTGGGGAGATGGTGGCGGGGTACAAAAATAAAATTATTATTATTATTATTATTATTATTATTATTATTATTATTATTTCAGTCAGCTTAGACTGAAAAAACCAGCTGCCAACCATATGCTGGAGAATGTCCCAGCTGGGTTACAGAAATTATTCATTTGTGGATCTCTCTTTGAAAGCTGTTTAGAAACTTTCACCAACCCAAATTAGGGTAGCATGATTGTTGTCTGGGACTGAACAATATGGTCATATCGTATCAGTCTTGACATCTACACGGCCTTTCTAGAAAGGCTTTTCTTGGTGCCTCCACTGTGGTGGCAATCTTTTTTTTTTTTTTTTTTGTCTGCTTGTGCTCTTTGGTCTCATAGTTTTAAAGGTCTTTGTGTTGCTCTTTCCCAACACTCTCAGCTCATTGATTTGATTCTGTGGGCATTTCAATATATCTTAGATTATGTATCATATTTATTATACTTATGCATATTATATTACTTATCCTATTATTGTATATAGTTTACAAGAGGGTTCTTTATCATTCAACTGCCTAGAGGTCTTTGGCTGTTAGAAAGTAGAGGAATGAAATAACTCAATATATGTCATTAAAATTAGCAGTTGTTTTTTCTCTCTCCATTCAGCTTGAGAGGTCACAAGGAGGACTCAGAATAATCACAATTATTTCTCAGGTTTTGGCAGAAAAAGGTTTGTCATCTCTGCTGTCACCTGGAGAATTGCCACAAACCTATTGTATAATGAAAATGATGCCCCACAACAGCCCTGGCTATGATTAATAAGTACAATTGCTAGATATTATGAATTCTGCTTGGATTCCATCAGCCTTATGAGGTGGGGGAAGGACCGTGTAATTTTGCAGATTATACATAGATAGATGTCCAATAAAATATTTATTGTAGCACAATGTATTGTTAATGGTGTTGACTATTCTTCACCCAGGTGCCAGGAAAATAAAAAATTAACCAATGCAGAATATAAAATAGGCATAGACAGGCCTGGTTCCTGAGCATACAAAACAGATCTGTCCTTCAGGCTGTAATGCACAGCAAAGGAGACACCACTGCTGAATTCTTGACAGGAGAACAAAATAGAGAACGATTTTGAGGCCATATTGCTGAGGATCTGAATGCAAATGTGGAGATGCTTAAATTAGTAATGTTGACGACCTAGTTAAGATGGACAGAATATACGCAGTGCTGAACATCGTAATGACAGCTAACAAAAACAAAGGTAACAGGTGCACACGGTAAAGTCTTCAATGTTTGAATAATTATATGCAATTTTTAAAAATACATATGTTTTCATATTTATGAACACAGACTGACAGACAGGTAAACAGAAAGATGCTTTCAGTTTGTGTCCTTGTACACCTTTGTGCAAAAAAAAACCAAAAAAACAACAACAACATTTGGGCATGAGACACAGAATAGGGTTATGGTGCCCCATCTGTGGGCTAATTCTTTTGCCCTGAGACTATCTGGAGCCAAAATGGGTGGAAACGGAGAAAATCATCTTATTTGTGTATAGAATTCTGTTGTTAAAGACAGAGAATTTACTTACTCCCATCACACAGAATTGCCTCTTCTTGCCTCTAGCTCAGCCATTCATAGAAGAGACACAAGGGATAATTCTCAAGGCAGACACCACTACTATGGGCTCCTTTCCTTTCTCTCTCAAGCCCCTTACTCTCAAGGAAACACAACACATTGTTCTTAAAGATCCCATTCTGCATGTTAACCACTGCTTTATCCCATTTCCATGTACATCAGCAGCTCAGAAGATTTCTCCCCAGCTCACTTTCCCCCTGGTTTCCCCACACTTCTGAAACACTTCACAGACGAAGTAGCACAGACAACAGGTAGAATGAAGGGATCTGTGCTACTTCATCTATTAACTGATTTAGAAGTGTGCGGAAACAAGGGGGGATCTTGCATGTGATAGTCCCATTTGCAAGATAAGTCATCAAAAATTCAGAAAATCCAATGCATTTCTGAACATGGATATTCAACCAGTATGCATATATATACAGTAGAGTCTCACTTATCCAACATAAACGGGCTGGCAGAATGTTGGATAAGCGAATATGTTGGATAATAAGGAGACATTAAGAAAAAGCCTATTAAACATCAAATTAGGTTATGATTTTACAAATGAAGCACCAAAACATCATGTTAGACAACAAATTTGGCAGAAAAAGTAGTTCAATACACAGTAATGCTATGTAGTAATTACTGTATTTATGAATTTAGCACCAAAATATCACGATATATTGAAAACATTGACTACAAAAATGTGTTGGATAATCCAGAATGTTGGTTAAGCGAGTGTTGGATAAGTGAGACTCTACTGTGTGTGTATATATATATATATATCTGATTTGAAAAATAAGAAAGTTTACAATGTGAAATGGAGAGCTCTTACTACTCATTGAAAGGGATAATTATTGTCTTGACTTGTTTCACGTTTTTAATCAGGAAAAAAAATCATCATTTATATCTTATTTTTTCCCTGATATTGGGACATATAGGATAAATAAACTGAAGGGACTGAGAGCCACAAAATCAGCCTTGGGGTTAGCACAGAATCCAGGGACACATAATGCACATCCTCTGTTTCAGAAGAATATGGGCACAGAAAAGAAAGTACAAAAATCATTATAGCAATTCTCAGTGTGACAAAATATGGAAGCTTTGTGAAACAGAATATAAGGGGTGTAATGTAAGTAGATGTAATTGGTCAGCAAAATTGCTGATAATATTGTGCATATATGGTGGTACTCAAAAGGAGCCCCGGTGGTGAAGTGTGTTAAAGCACTGAGCTGCTGAACTTGCAGACCAAAAGGTCCCGGGTTCAAACCCCAGAAGCGGAGTGAGCGGCCGCTGTTAGCTCCAGCTCCTGCCAACCTAGCAATTCGAAAACATGCCAATGTGAGTAGATCAATAGGTACCGCTCCGGCGGGAAGGTAACAGCATTCCATGCAGTCATGCTGGCCACATGACCTTGGAGGTGTCTATGGACAACGCCGGCTCTTCAGCTTAGAAATTGAGATGAGCACCAACCCCCAGTGTTGGTCACGACTGGACTTAACGTCAGGGGAAACCTTTATCTTTACCTTTATGGTGGTACTCATTGATTTCTTTTTAAAAAAATCTTCAGTTGACACAAAATGAAGTAGGGAAACTGTGGACAATTACTGATCCTTATTCATAGGACTTGCTGATTGGTAAAAATTAGAATTAGATTCAAACAGTCTTTGGAAGTCCAGAGGTTCTCCATTTCTGTCACAGAAAATTCACTTGGATGAGCAGCTCTGGATATTCCTAATATTCCTAGGATTACATGTTCCTAAAATTAAAGTTAAAAAAACAAACTTTAATATTAGGAATGACTGGAAAAGGAACTGAAAATAAAATAACGATGTATCATCTTGCCGTGACTTTTTTTAAAGTCTAAAATGCATCAATTTTTTGAATGTGGCATGCCATTCTGATCATATAATAGAAGGGATAATGATGAATTTTTGAGGCTATAAATGCTATGTGGACACTTCAAGTGTGTGCATGTGTGTGTGTATGGAAGCTTTTGTTTCAGAACCCCTATGGATACCAGAATACTTGGATATTTCAGTGCCATAATATACAGTGTCATACCGAAATGGCATCCCTTAAATCAAATGACAAAATCAAGGTTTGTCTTCCCCTTCTCTGGCTGTGTTCAATTATAATTGTTGTGTAAGGCCAGCAACACCATACATTGAAATAAGGAGCTTAAAAGACCTCTTCCTTATTTGAGAGAAAGTTGGAACACTTTCAAATCATGAAGAAGGATGGCTTTGAAAACACAAGATCTGTGTATCATACAATTCAGTTGACTGACAGCAATTTTAAAGAAAACAAAGGGAATTGTTTCTTCACACAAATGGTTTATGAAATTAATTGCCACTCAAAATTGTGGTGGGTGAAGATATAGCATTTCCTCCCATTTACATGGCAGGGAACACTATTTGATAAGAAATATAATTTGGAAAAATAAGAACTGTGAGAACTCAGTTTGCATAGAATTATCAAACTATCTAGCAATCATTACACAAGTGCTAGTTTTGCGGGGGCAGCAAGAGCTTATAAAATCTTAATTTTACTCTTGTTGCAGAAATGCTATATTAGTATCAATACATACAAAGTTGCTATTAGAGGTATAGGACTTTTACATTAAGATGAAATAGTAGTGCACATCTGTTGTTTTTAATGTACTGCTTTTCTTACCTTTTCATTCCAGCGACTTGTAATTGCTGTGTGATCAATTTCTTCCTGGGTGCATACATACAATCTTTCGATTTCTTCTGCCTCCATAGTGAAAGCAAAAGCTTGGTTTATGGTTATACTGAAAGACTTTCCATGCACTCTTATTGTTATTAACCAGTCAGACTGCACATTATATCTGCTGCCTGCTTTTGCTAAATCATGCCTTCCTATTAATTTCTTCTTAGATTGACATTTCCAGAGTAAAGCATTGAATAATTATCAGAATGAAAATATCCCATTGACTTATATGCTTATATGTTCCATTTCTTGTTGTGCAATTTATAGCTTTCCCTGTTTCATGCCTCTCACATTCCATGTTCCTATAATATGTGTTGTGCAGCTTCAGACTTTCCTATCAACTCTGAGCATGTCAACACTTAAGTCATCTGGAATCCATTGTACAATGCATTAGACATACCATATTTACTTGAGTCTAATGCTCTTTTTTAGGCTAAATTATATTGCCAAAATTAAGGTGTGCATTAGGTTTGATGACGGATTAGAAAAACATCTATAAACCCACCCACATGAAAAGGCCTGAAGAGACCCAGAACCCTGCAAGCCAGATGGAGGCAGCCAGAGAAGGAGGAGAGCCCAGCTGGTGACCCAGTCATTCCTGTTGCTTTGCCATGAATCTTGCCTCCTGAGCAGCCTTCTGGGTGTTTCACCCATCACACAAGGCTAAGTTCTATGTGGTTCCCAACTAGCCTCATTCACAAGACCTTCAAAACCTCACTCTCGGTTTTGAAGGCTTCATGAATGAGGCCAGATGAGAATTGTACGAGGCTGGCAAGTTCAACAGCCTCAACCTGACAGAGGGACATGGCTTTCCAAATGACTTCATCCATGGTGTTTTCCTCCCTCATGTGCTGTGCTTCCGCTGTAGGGTGCATTACATTTGAGGGCAAACCCACGCTTTGTAATGTGCATTTTCAAAATTGAGGTGTCCATTACATTCAGTGGCACAATATATTCATGTAAAATAATACGAATAATACAATATAATAATATTAATTATATATTATATTTTACATGTAATATTACTAATAATACGAGGGCTATCCAGAAAATATGTTATGTTTTGGAATTAAAAATTAACGAAGTATAGGATAAAATATTTCTTATATGCAGTTAAAAGCCATACTTCAAGAGTACCTTTAAGCATAGTCCCCATTCAAAATTAGGCCCTTTTCAAACTATTAATGAGTTTACAAACTTCCTACCCTCTGCAGTTTCCCACCGCGTCCAGAAACTCAGCCAGCTGAAGAATGAATGCAGGAGGGAGGAGCAAACAAATCACCCGCTCTCGCTTCTTTTCAAGCAGCCAGTCAGCCAGGGCTTCATGGCTGCTTCTCCTCGGAAGGAGAGGTAAACCCGCGTGTGGAGGAAAGCGGTGTAGCCTCCAAGGAGAAGCAGCCACGAAGCCCTGGCTGACTCTGGCTGCTTGAAAAGAAGCGAGAGCGGGTGTTTTGCTTGCTCCTCCCTCCTGCATTCATTATTCAGCTGGCTGAGTTTCTGGACGCGGTGGGAAACTGCAGAGGGTAGGAAGTTTGTAAACTCATTAATAGTTTGAAAAGGGCCTAATTTTGAATGGGGACTATGCTTAAAGGTACTCTTGAAGTATGGCTTTTAACTGCATATAAGAAATATTTTATCCTATACTTCGTTAATTTTTAATTCCAAAACATAACATATTTTCTGGATAGCCCTCGTATTATAATATATTGATACAGTACAATATAGTAATTTATTACCAGTATTGTACTATGCTAATATAATATTGTATGTAAATTTAATTTGTAAGCCGCTCTGAGTTCCCTTCAGGGTGAGAAGGGCGGCATATAAATGTAGCAAATAAATAAATAAATAAATAAATAAATAAAATTAGTACTGCTATTCATACTTGTCATAGTAACAGATCAAATTTCTTTTGATCTGGGCGGGAGGGTCAACGACAAACACTTTCACCTGTTTCATTTTAGACTATCTCATCATAGTTTACACAGTAAAGTGAACACATTCTTTTCATTATACTAAAGAATCACCATATATACTCATGTAAAAATCAACCTCATGTATAAATTAAGAGCAGGTTTGGAGGCCCAAATTATAGATTTGGATATGACCCATAGATAAAGGTCAATCTGAGGAAAGGACAAAGTGCCATAGACTCATGGATAAGTGGACCCAGGTTTCTTGGATTGTTTATATACTAATTTCTAGACCTATTTATTAGGTAAAAAGCCACAGCCTTTATCTCTAAGGTTCTGCACCAGTGCGACCATCCCCCTCTCATCTACCATTGCTCCCCACTAGCTTCCCTTCTGGAACATCTCAATTGCCTTTGGAACTGCCAGTTCTTTTCTTCAATGCACCCATTACTCTCTGAAGGAAATTGATGCATTTCCATTCCACATGCTGTGCCAGGTGATACATTTCCCTAAATCTTTTATCACATCAGTGTTTGTGGATTGCAAAATTGGCTGAACATGTTGAGGTATTGAATGAGACTCAGAATTCTGTATTAAAACTGGAAAGGGAAGTGAGGAGATTTACTAGGGGATGGGAATTAAAAGGAGACCAGGTACAGATCACCATTTTGGTGAAAGTACAATTTGATTATTATCTGAAATGCTTGGGATCAGAAGATTTTTGCAGTTTTTTTTGGATGGGACCAAAGTTTAAGTAAGAAATTCATTTGTGTTTCATATACACTTTATACACAAAGCCTGAGAGTAATTTTATATACAATAGTTTTAATAATTTTGTTATGAAATAAAGTTTGTGTACATTGAACTATCAGAAAGAAAATGCATCCCTATCTCAGCTGCCCATGTGAACCATTTCAGGGTTTCGAGTATTTCATATTTTGGAATCCAGATAAGGGGTGCTCAACCTGTACTAGAAACATAATTCCTATTTGGACTTTGAGCAGCTCACATAGTAACAGCACAATGGGTAAGAGAAGAATCATATTTTCTGGCTCAACCATTGTCTGTATTTGCCCTCCCACTTTTTCAAAGTCTGAAGCAAGGAGACCTATGTCAGCATATTGGCAAAATAGGTAATCCCCAACCAGAGACTTAATTTCAAGAGGACTGGAAACATAGGCTGAAATGTGAAAAGATAACTTACATTCCTTTAAAAAAGAAGAAGAATCACCAAATCTTCTCAAAAGACAAAAGGGGAGCAATGATTTTTCAGGACACGAACAACAACAACAACAACAACAACTGGGACTGTCATTTAGGGCCATTTCATACTGTGCAGTTATAGTGCTATTATTCCACTTTAAATTTAGCTGTCCATGGCATTTCAGGTACATTTCTGACTGCACAGTTAATAACCAGTTATTAATTCTGCCAGTTATAGTATTATAGTTCCACTCTAACTACCATGGTTCTGTACTAAGAAATCCTGTAATTTGGAATTTATTTAGGAATATTTAAAATTCTCAACTAGAAGGTTCACCAAACTCAACCCGAGGATTCTATAGCATGCAACCTTGGCAATTAACCTAGTGCTCTAATTGCGTGATGTGAAAGAATGCCTGAAACTTGCAATGAATGGAGGTGTACTTAGAATTCTCAACCACAGAGTTCTAGTGCCGCTCCAAACTACAAAATCCAGGATTTCATTAGACATTACCTTGACCCTAGACATTACAGTGGGATGATAATGCTATGAATGTATAATATCAAATGGTAATCATTCATAGACACATATTAGTAAATGATTAAATGCTGTTTGGCATGCTTTAAAACAGATGGGTAACCATTATTCCATGTAATCTATCATAGGTCATCAAAAGCTATAAATTGACATCAGCACAAGGGTGAGGGAGCCTACTCCTTCCTTTCTCCCCTCTAGTAGTCCTTTCCTTTCCCCATTCCTTCATCACTTCTCATGTGCTTGGAAAAGAAGAGCAAACTATTGCAGACATGGACTGGATTAATGCAGTAGGGTCCAAAAATTAATCTTATGACATATGAGATTAGCTCCAGGTTGGGGCCCATGTTGCTCAGTCCTGCTTTAAACATTTATAGTAGTTTTATAAAGAGAAAATCTATCATGAATGACACATATATTGTATTTCATCACATAATAGTTGCCTTCACATAATAGGCACACCCTCCTTTTGGGTCCCGGTTTTGGTTTTTTAACATTCCTTGCAAAACAATCCCTTTGTATAATTGCCTGTTCCCTTCGAGTTATGGAGGATTGCCTTGGCCAAGGCAGTCCTCCGTGCCTTGGAGGAAAGAACCATCAGTCAGGTGAGGTTACCTGTACGATATTCTCTTCCCTTAGAGCTATGGAGGCAACATTTTGTAGCTAGCAGGGGAAAGGTACATGGGCGAATGAGCCTTCACCCACCTGCACACCTCCCAGAAAGAGCAATAAGGCCTCCTTTGGCTAGCAGCAGGCAAGGGAGGCCTCTTAGCTCCCACCAGGAGGCACATTGGCAGCTTTGCAGCTACAGGGTTTCTTTCAGCTGGCAGCCAAGGGATGACCATAGCTGCAAAAAGGTTTCTCGCATAATAGAGGGGGGATGCAACTATTATGGAATGAAATAATGAGAGAGCCCCCACACCCCAAAAACATTTTTAAATAAGTCATCCCTCAATTTTTACAGTTTTAACTTTTGTGAATATGATTATTCACTGATTTGATTAATATATGACCTCTAGGAATCTCTAGGTCTCCAATGGTCAAGTTTCACCAGAAATTGACTATAAAGCCTTTCAGGAGGACCTAGAGATTCCTAGTAAGAATATTTTCCTAGGCATTTGTAGATACTACAGTATGATTCTATGGACAATTTCCAGTGGAAGTTGACAGCAGAGAAGCAAAGGAGGACCAACAGAGGATGCTTAGATAAAATATGTTAATTCCCCACCACCACCACCACTTTCATGGAGGTCCTGCACCTCTACCCCAGTGACTGTAGAAGCTGACTGAAATGCTGAACTTGTAATTTATAAATGGAACTGGAAATATTAGCAGCTGTTGCAAAGTCTGAATTTAGCCCTTGTTTGCATTTCCATACTTTTTCCAGAAAACTGGTTAAGAGTATACAGTCTATTAAGAGTGAGTTTTAGGACTTCTTCAAATGCCATCCCTTCCAGTGACATGTTGCCAGCAAAACAGCAGGTGCACGAGACATTTCATGTTGCCCCTCGCACCCTCCCTCCTTCCCCTATTAGATGGGGATAATGGAACAAGACACATTGGCGCCCTGTCTCCATCAGATAGGAGAAAGAGCAGCAACTTGGCAGGCCCTATTCCAAAAGTGCTTCAAAGAGGCAGTCTGCCCCAATGTGATATGGTTCATAGTAACTATACTATAATATTGGGAGGCAGAAAAACATAGTGAGAAAGACAAGGATTTCTCTGCACAGAAAATTCTCAGTGCTATAGGCTTTCTTGTTCCTCTCTAATTTACTGATTATACTCATTTAGAAAATTTTCTGTTAAGCTTGCAAGTGCCAGCAGATTTATAATCTTCAATATACTATTTAATACCAATAACTTCAGGGTCAGTGGTGATGAAAGGAGGCACTCTTGCTAATCAGTCAGGAAGATTTCTTGTGTCTGTGTCAGAACAGGGAAGGGAAATGAGAAATGATGGGTAATATGTGCCTAAAATATTGTCTTCATATTTTATACCCCAGCATTTTGTTCTGCAGACAATTCACTCCATGCAGAAACAACAGCCATTTAGAGGCACCTGATTTGACAATTTATAATCTCTTTGCTGTCTTAGGGTTGAGTGAAAGCTTTCTCTGTCCACCCCCATCTCCAAATGGCACATTTTTATTGAAATTTCATATTTTTAAGACTCAAGGCTATGAAGACAACATTCATTTTTAAATGGATGGTTTATAAATAGTCACTTTGGAAAGTGATTATTTCCTTCCATCTTTTTTTCCTCAGGTGGAGTTTCTTTTCATAATTTATTCAACAGAAGACTTGCATTATATATAGTGGTTCATTTATGCATCAGGAAGCTAATAAACATTCCGAAGAAGGCAGTCTGAATGCTCAAAGTTGATATTTTACTGGAAAATGAGAAACTATTCCTTTCTGAACAACACTGGAACATGCCCAAACACATACTGTACATTTGCAATGCAAGACCAATAAAAGTGTGAGTATATTAAGAGAAACAGGAGCCCCCGATGGTGCAGTGAGTTAAAACCTTGTGACTTGAAGGTTGGGTTGCTGACCTGAAGGCTGCCAGGTTCCAACCCGGGGAGAGCGTGGATGAGCTTCCTCTATTAGCTCCAGCTCCATGCGGGGACATGAGAGAAGCCTCCCACAAGGATGATAAAAACATCAAAAACATCCGGGCGTCACCTGGGCAATATCCTTGCAGACGGCCCATTCTCTCACACCAGAAGTGACTTGCAATTTCTCAAGTCACTCCTGACACAAAAAAATCTAAGAGAAATATTCTGCCTTGTGCAATTTGAAAGGTATTGTGACTATATCTGAGTTATGCTAACAGAAGTGCAATGGGATATTGTGTGGGAATCCAAGGTCTGCTAACAATTGGAAGTCATGTGGTCACCTATTTCTACCATCATTGTTTGCTTTGGGGAGTGTATGTAAACAATGGTAGAATTTATTAAAAACAGCCCTTATTTGCATATTTAAACAATCTGAGATATAGGAAATGAGACAATAATATACATTTTGACTTACAACGTAATCACGCCATTTCCATACTGTCGCTTTCTCCTTTCCTCTATTTTATTTGGCAAGTTATATGTTCTGAGATATGATTACCATATATGCTCATATATAAGTCTATAAGGCTCGGGCTGTTGCACAGGCTGGAGAGCAGCTGTGATGAATCACTGCAATGAATCACTCTGACCAGGAGGTCATGAGTTCGAGGCCCGCTCGGAGCCATGTTTGTCTTGTCTTTGTTCTATGTTAAAAGGCATTGAATGTTTGCCTATATGTGTAATGTGATCCGCCCTGAGTCCCTTTCGGGGTGAGAAGGGCGGAATATAAATGCTGTAAATAAATAAATAAATAAATAAATAAATACCTCATGTATACGTCAAGGGCAGATTTGGGGGCCAAAATTATCAATTTTTAATTGACCCATGAATAAGTCAAGATTCATTCCACAGAGAGGGGAAAGCACAGATGCCATTTTGGGGGGCAGCTGCCATTTCTTGCCCAGGTATTCAAAAAGGCCGGAAGTAGTGCCACAGCAGAGAGAGTATAGGTGGGCCAGTATTTCTTTTAGGGTTTTTCTGAGACAGACTAAGCTTATGCCTTTTGTCATTTGTCTTAGAGAAGTGATGCTTCCCTTTTTGATAAGTTATAGTAAAGTACTTACATTGACTTGGGGGTAAATTGACCCAGTTTTTTGTGAATTTTTTTTACTATAATTTCTAGATTTATACATGAGTATAATTCTAGAAATAGCATGGTTGAGACTGAGAAACAAAGGAAGTGTTCAATTTGAAATTCACAAGGAGATAAGTGAGATGGACCCTGGCTAAGTGGGTGAAGGAGATAGTTACTGCCTCCTTACAATAAGGCAGAGTTCTAACTTGCCTAAAAGAGAGAGTGGAGGCTTTTTTTTAAAAAAAAAAATCACGACTCAATGTACATTTATAACGGATAATTAACAGCTAGTGTCTATCATCCCAGTTTTGGGCAAGGTGTGTGGTGGCCTCACAACACCAGGAGTTTTGGAAGAAATTGACGATCTAGATCTATTTCAAACTGGTTTCAGTTCAGACTATGGGACAGAGACAGCTCTGGTCACTTTGATGGATGACCTACTCAAGGTGCAAGCTATCTGGAGAACTATATTTTGCCTTATGAACCTGAGAAGGCTATGAAACCATTGCAGTTAATCCCTTGTTCAGTCTTACCATCTTCTCAAGCATGTTGATGGGTTTGCAGGAGCAGACCTTCTCTATGCCTTCTGTTAGACCAGTGGTTCTCAACCTGTTGGTCCCGAGGTGTTTTGGTCTATAATTTCCAGAAATCCCAGCCAGTTTACCAGCTGTTAGGATTAATGGGATTAAAGGCCAAAACATCTGGGGACCCAAAGGTTGAGAACCACTTTGCTAGGTGCTGTAAATCCCTTCCAAGGATAGCCCGAATTGTTCCCTTCTTGCTGTTCTTTCACTACGAAGTGAAAACTTTTTGTATTTCAGCAGGTGGTTAGTAGACTATATATAAAGCAGTTGGCCCTCCTTATCCACAGAGTCAGAATTCACAGATTCTACCATCCATGAAATGAAAAGAAAATTTTGATTTTGCCATTTTATATAAGAAACATTTTTTCACTATGTGATTGGATATAATAGGAATTAAGCATCCACAGATTTTGGTATCTAAAGGGGGCCCTGGAACCAAACCCCTGTGGATGTCAAGGATCCACTGAATGAATTTAGTATTGTATTGTTTACATTCCACACTTTTAAATTAATGCTTTAAATAATTTAATTATGTAAGCACTTTAGTAAAATTTTAATCTTAACTGTATGTTTTCAGCTATATGTAGTTTTATTTGCATCTCTTATTTTATTCTGTATGCTGCCTTGAGTCCCACTCTTCGGAGGGGAAATCAGGATATGCATTGACTGCTTGATGGATGTTTTACATACTTAAGTAAAACATCTGCTATAAAAATGCTACCCATTCCCTGTCCTTTTAGCACTATTCATATAGCACATGGATTTTTTTTATCCTAGCCCATGAAATTTACAATCTAATATATTCTCTATATCTAGATAATCTACACAGCACCAGATATGAAGAAACAGCTAGCTTGTTTTGCGGTGGAGGGTTCCTATCCAAAGGACGGGCACTGATGTGTCAGTTTGGTGCTACATGAGCTCAGGGTGACAAATACAATAATACTATGAAAGATAACACCACTCTTTTATATCTGATATGCTAAAGACTTGAAAGGTATTTTGCCAAAGAACGACCTATTTGAAACATTTTGGCTTAATAACTTTTGCAGATTTAGACCCCTTTGAATCACTGGAGATGCTGTCTGCTACACTCAATGTAAAAATGTTGCATTTTTGTACCTTGATGCTTCTAGTCAGAAAATCAAACCAGCAGCATTCCAGAGCTTTTTTTTTCCATCCTGGCTGCCTTCCAAGATATGATTTCTTTTCCTGAAAGGAAAATAAACAAACCAAAGGCAACTTGTATTTGTCTGCCCTTCCTATCCCCAATTCCCTAGCCGGTTGAGAAAAAACATCTACATTGCTATACAGTTCTGTGCAACATTTTATTCTTAATACTACCCTGCAGTATTTTGATTATTTGGAAAGAAAGTACTGTTAAATCAAGATACTAGGCCTGTTTATTTATAAAGCATTTTATAAGCTCTAGGTGACTGATAAAACAAATAGAGTTTAGGGCATTTTCTGGAGACCTTCAGACTAAGAAGAAATAATAAATAAATAAATAATAAAAAAAAGTCTTTCCCAGATAATCCTAACTTAAAGCCCTTTTAAAACATTCATTCTGGTTTTAACTATGTGTGTTACAATGTGCAGCCATACATCGAGAAAGATAAATACATGTGGTAATAAGACAGAGAAAACTTTTTAAAAACATTCTTACTTGGATATGTGCCTGAATTCATTTACAACTGTTGCTGTTTTAAATACTTCAGGCGGAATAAGTGGATGGCACTAAACAGCTTAGCTGCAATTATTATGGAATGTCTGAGGTATAATTTCCCCTGCGGTTTTGTTAGGCGTACAAAATTCATAATTATGATTTGTGGCAGGTACTTATTACCCATCGCAGGTGGGGATATGCAAATATTATTCTAGTAGGGGTGAACAGCCTTTATTTCGGTATTCAGCTATTAACGAGATTTGTGAGTCTGCTACTCTGGGGCCATTTAATTAATTAGATGGTACAGATAAAATATAAATTGTTTTGCATGCTACACAATTCAAGTTTTAGAAGATGTAAAATACTGTTAAATTAACTTAGTGTGAACTGATTTCTTTACTGTAGATGCAAATTCTGTCTGTTACTTTTGCCCATAATAAACCTACTCCAGATCCTAAAACTGTTTATAGATGAGATGTTAATAATGTTCAAAGTGTCCATCACTTTATCTCTCTGGGATGTGCTCTGTATGAGAGTTCTATGAGTATTTGCTTAAATGAAATTCCATTTCAAGTGTTTTGCTGCTTCTAAATTTTGTCATGTTGAGAAAATGGCCAACATCCACAGATCCCTGTGCAGAAAAGCAGTGGTAAATCTAAAATTAGATGAGAAAAAGCTCACATTGTACTAAGCCCCAAAATTATTTGCAAGTGACTGCACATACATTCCTGGTCCAGAAAAGGAGACCTTGGATGCAGTAGCAGTGAACTGGTTTAAAAAACCAAAACTGAAGAAAAATCTGAATCCTGGAGCTGCCGTCCAAGAGAAGACAGATTGCTCCTTCTCCTGGATCCCTTTCCAGACTGCTATACTGGAGTATATGAATTTGTGGCCAGTATTGGTTTCTGTATTTGGAACTTCAGATTGGGTATAGATAGCCAGAACCTATAGTATAACAGAATGGGATATTTTGCTTCTCATTTGTGCTAGTTTTCTCAATTCAAGATGGAAACCATGTATATGTTATGAATTTTCAATAAAATTAACAGACCACAATCAATCACAGTGCTTCCCAGTAAATGGGCATTGGTGAGCTTTCCTTAAACTATGAGCTATATAGAGATCATGAATATATAACAGTCGCAACTGCCATAGATGATAGGGTTAGGCTCGAATCTTGTTTCATCTGTTTCATTCGTAGTTTTGTACCGTTTATCCATTCGGATTGCACAGAACAGTACAACCCCACGGGAACAAAAGAAACAGTGAAACAAATAGCAGAGGGGAACAGCAGCCGTTCCCTTCTGCTGATTTTTGTTGCTTGTTTGTAGGCCCAGGCCTGCAGGGTCCTCAGCCAAGTGCCAGCAGCACGATACTTGTAGGTCCTGGCTGCTGGACCTATGAGCTTCAAGAACTCAATTGCAGTCCCTGGCTGCCAGGCCTACCCTCAAGCACTCGACTGTAGGCCTGGCTTGCAGGTCCTGGTGCTTTTTTTCAGTCCTTGGATGGAATCGCCCATTTGTATAGGCACCCATTTCTGTCAGCAGCGGACGGAAACACAAATGGAGCCATACGAATGGAACAAACAAAAACTGTAAGTAATTTCATACAAATGTACAACCCTAATAGAGGATTCCTACCATCATTATAGTTAACTAAAATACAGATTGATATGGCAATGTTAATGTATCATATTGACAGTACTATTTATATGCATATGGACATATGTACTTTTATGTTCTGCTATAAATATTAAATAAAAAGTTGGCACAAAGAAGAAATGTAAGATGTCCAAAGATGTGAAAGGGTGCTGTGCTGGCACGGTAGTGCCAGGAGATTTAAGCCTTTGCTTGCATTACTAGTTTGTAAGGTAGCTTCTCTCAGATTGCAATCATAGGACTAACAACTTGGCAATCATCATCAGGAATCTTTAGACCCACCCCTTATCCCAGGGTTTTGGAGGGAGAGAGGGGATTTTGCCCACTCTCACTGTTGGAAGCCTAATAGCAGGATGTGTGGGATTCTCTTCCCCACCTACACAAAAGCTTCACTTCTCACAGCTTTGCTGGGGGAATAAAAGAATAGTTCCACAGCACAGTTCCTACAACCTTCGTGGAGCAAATCAAAGGGACACCTTCCAGTTTGACAGAATCTACAGCAACCTTGCCTGGTAAGGGACCACTTGGGCTATCCATAATGTATCTTGGAGCCGGGAGTAGGGGCCTCACGCCAGCAGGGTAGAGAAAGATTGCCCAGGGAGGGGTCAGATTTCCCAAAGGAAAAAAGGAACAGTTTACCAACAGTTGCATGCCCCTGATAGTAGATTGAGAAAGCTACCGGTTATCCAAAGTTTTAAAGCATTTGTTTGAAGATTTAAGCCCAAATAAAGAGCTTTGTTGAACTTATTTTGAGTCTCATTAGAACTTTGTGTTGAGAAATCTAAGGGACCCTTCAGCTGAGGCACCCCGGCGTCCCGTTGGGCATACAGAAAGCATGTCCTGTAAACAGTCATTCTTACAGGCCCAGCGTGCGACAGCACAGGTGCCATAAAGAAGAGGGAGCAGACTTGTTTTCTGCTGCCCTTGAAACTAGGACTAGGAGCAATGGGTTCAAATTACAGGAAAGGAGATTTCACCTGAACATTAGGAAGAACTTCTTGACTGTAAAAACTGTTCAACAGTAGAACTCTCTGCCTTGAAGTGTGGTGGAACCACTTTCCTTGGAAACTTTTAAACAGAGGCTGGATTGTGCTTTTTTCTGCATGGCAGGGGATTGGACTAGATGGTCCATGTGATCTCATCCGACTCTATTATTCTATTATGCTATGATTTTTTTTTTAAAATCACAGTGCTATTTCCCATTCTCTTCAGGTAGATATATAAAGTTAGTATGTTTTATTGTTAAAATTACATAGCAAATCCTAGCAACTGATAATTCATTTATGAACCCAGCTGGGATAACTAAAAGGCATCATTTAGTAACTGCCAGAATTTTTGCAGCAGTGAGCTGGCTCCATACCTGTTCCAAAGTGGCTGTTATTGTTATGTTGACCCTCCTAATAAACAATTATTCTGCTCATCATCAACTGTTGCACCATGAATTATGGATCATCTGTATTTTACTCTAGTTTCACTTTCCCCAAAGGAGCTCATAGCTGCTCATGTATGGATCTCAGGTGGCTTTGTATCCTGGTAATATTAAGGGCTAGACTCTCTTAACTTAATCAATAGCATTATATGTGTCCTCGGACCATTGTTTTATCCTTTGGGTTTCTCTTATTTTTGTTTTGCCTGCAGGATTGAACATTTTCTTCCTTCTGGTATGTCTCTATCTCTTACTGGCCTGCATGCAAGGGGAGGGGTGTTTCTCCCTCTTTAGACATAATGCAATGTAAACTTTCTTCCAGAAACCTGACATTTTGTTTTACCCAGAATCATTCTGGTACGCATGTGAAGTCCTTTCCAGACACCACTGACATGTCATTTTGAGGCCTGACAGTCGCTTGGGATGCTGGGATATCTCACTACCTTGAGTGGCATTGCACATTTCTCATGGGATCACTAATTGGTGCACCCAAAATGGCAGCTGCCATCTCTATCTCCACATCTAGAGATTGGATACAGTTAGTTCATTATCAGGATATCAGACATGTCACAAGGCTTCTTCTGGAAGTGACTTCAGGGCTCTATTCCTAGTGGTGCCAAGTGTCAGTCACGATTCCTGTCATTAGTATCTTCCACGCCTTCATATAAGGAGAAAGTCTACAATGCACATTGCCCATTATGTCACTAGGAAGACATGGCCTCCTTCTTTTAGCCACAAAATATCCTGGTCACAGTTTTCTTTCCCTAACATGCCAAAGTTGGGGGGATGTCAAGCATTGTTCGAAATTTGTGCAGCTAAGATTCTCTAACCTGTCAATCCCTTTCAACATTTTTCTTTCTCGCAGACAAAACATAAATGATGCTGATTTTCCCATTTCCTCTGGCCAAGTACTATGATTCAGTCACTTGAATTCATATCTTATTTGTATCCCTTTATTAATGTCTGGTGATCCCCTTTAGTCCTGATTTCCAGACCAATATAATTCTTTATGCCAAGTGTCTGACAGAAAAATTGGCAGATTTTTCTGTCAGATGGGAAGACCGGATACTCTGTATAATTTTTCACTTATATGCATAAAGTGTGTGTAATAAAACTGGCTAATCAGCTTAGATCTTAAGTACAGGATTGCCACATCAATATTCAGAGTACTTCTGCACAAAATGCACACAGCAGCCATCTTAGAAATGTATCATTTCAAAATGCATTTATGGGTATTGTATACCTCCTTCTCTGACCTTGGAAAATTGGTATATCAAATAGAAGTATCCGATCCTAATATTTTCAATAGCATGCTGACATTTTCCATAGCATGTTGAACAGGTGTATGGAAAAATATTCTAACGTTTTTCCTGCTTGCATCTAAAAATAGTATCATCACAGTATTCAATTTACTTTCATTTAAGATGTTCTAAATCACATCTTTTTATGACAATAGCCTTCAAGACTGGCTCAGTAATAAGCAGAAGAAATCCAAAACATGACAATAAATACTTGGAAACTAATTTAAAAGGTAATAGTTTTCTTAAAAAACACAAAAATAACTAGAGCACATCTGGAAGGACTGTACCACATATTTTTTTTATAAATATTGGTTGTCATGACAGTAAGAGAATCATTCAGGCAAACCAAGTAGTAGACAGGTTTTTCTTTTCCCTCCTAACATTTATCTTCAGTGTGTTACAATGGCTCATGACTATGATTCTGGCCAATTTGTTGCTTTTGTTAGAGTAACCGTTACACTATATTCCCCTATTCCATTGTGCTAGCCTTACTATTATATGCATGCACTGTGATTGCAGGATGAGGCAACTCTCACAATTGCACCATGGGTTGCTGGTGACTCAGCTATAGCTTTCCTTGAAGAGTAAGTACTGTATATACTCATGTATACAGTAAATTTGTATGTGTATAAATTTTAAGTCAAAAAAATCAACCTTCAAAAGACTGGGTTCACTTATCTCTGGGTCAATGTAAGTAAGTACTGTATTTCTTCTCAAAAAAGAAGGAGGAGGAGGAGGAGGAGGAGGAGGAGGAGGAGGAGGAGGAGGAGGAACAATGCCCTTCTTTGAGTAAAATAGCAAAAGGCAAGAACTTAGTCTATTCCTTAATAATCTAAAAGAAGTACTGATCCTTCTACTCTCTCTGCCCTGAAACTACTTCTGGGCATTTTCAATGCCCAGGTGGGAAAATGATGACAGTGTTTGGGGCAACTGCCTTTCTTAGTTGTCACAGATGCTTTCTCCTCTGTATGGAATGACCCTCAACTTATCCATGAGTCATATCAAAATCCATAATTTTGCTTCAAAAACTTGACCTCAACTTTTATATGAGGCTGACTTAAGTTTGATATATATATATATATATATATATATATATATATATATGTGGTCAATATCTCATTGACCTGCTGGGAATGTAGATTACTAAAAGCATACTTATACAAGTCCTCAGGCAGGTGTATAACCATTTTCTATTTTTGTTCTTTGTCTGCCCACTAGTTACTGACAGTGTCCAGTTGTTCTTGTATAGCTAGGGAAGTAGAATCAGCTTTGGTTAGTCAGTGGCATGAGGAACAGAAGTCCATCCAGAAGCCTCTAGCTGAAATTGTGCACCCAGGGTAAAGGCATGGTAGCAGGGGTGGTTCAACTGGTAGGCAAACTAATTGCTGAAGGTGACATCCTCTAGGGGCGCAGTTGAGGCACATCCAGGTGTCCTAATGAGCAGCTTCTTTTTTGTCTCCCCCCCCACTGGGGGGGCACACTCTCTGGGCGTGCCTCACCTTCCCCCTCCCGCATGCGCGCGCACACCCACCTCCTTCTCCCAGGCTCACGTAACATCAGAGATGCGTGCCATTTCCCCCTATCTTCTTCTTCTTCCCCCCCCTTCCCCCTTTTTAAAATCATCACCTGGTGAAAAGGTGCCATTGTGCCGCTTCCTCCCCCTCTCCTCCTCCCCCCTCCCCATGTGCGTGGGCACCCACAGGTAAGGAGGTGTAATTGAGAGTCCGGGGAGGGAGGCGTTGACATGGTCCCAGCTGCGTGACCTAAGCCCTCCTCCTCCTCCTCCTCCTTCTCCGGGGTCGTTCTTCCCGGCGACTCCAGAGCTGCTGTATCAGGCCGTCTTCTCCGAGGAGTGTGAGGCGCTAGCCCAACTCCTCTTCAGACTTTTGGGCCTCTTCAGCTTCTGTCGACCATTGAGGCCGAGACACTGACACTGCTGTGGACAAACTCTGTCCTCAACGAGACCTTCACGCATGCGCGGCCACTGCCCCCCTCGAGCCCCAGCCACACCTTTTGTGGTGAAGGAAAGTCCCCGGTCCTTGAAGGTACTTTTCCAGTCTGCGGAGAGGCTTCGGCCTCCTTATCAGAAGGGAAGCCCGCTCTTGCAGCGGTTTTGCGTGCACCCGTGGGCAAGGAAGCCAGCAAACTCCAGACCTCATCGTTGGAGAAGAGGGGAGGGGAGGGGTGCACGGGGCGTGCATGTGCACAGACACCCTCCCTCTCTGTCACCACGGCCACAGCCCAACCTCTTCAGGGCATCCTCAGGGGTTGTGAGGTTTGTTGGAAACTAGTCAAGAGAGATTTTTATACTTGCGAAAGGTCCAAGATGGAAGAAAGAAAGAACTCTTGTCTGTTGGAGGCATGTGTGAATGTTTCAATTGCCCACCTTGATTAGAATTGAATATCCTTTCAGCTTCAAAGCTTGGCTACTTCCTGCCTGGGTGAATCCTTTGTTGGGATGATTTTTTATTATTATTATTATTATTATTATTATTATTATTATTATTATTATTATTAGGCCTTGCTCCCAGGAAGGTTCCTCCGCCGTGGCTCCCTACCTATATATATATATATATTACATGCACACACACACACACACACACACACACACATATTCTGTTTACCCCTACCTTCTACCTTTTATTTTTCAGTGATTGGTTGGGGTCGGGGGTGCCAAAAATACTGCTTGCTTACACTTGAAAATCACCTAGGGCCAGCCCTGCATGGTACTGAATACTTCCTTGTGTCTTTTTAAAAATCCTTACATGAAAGCAACAAAATTTTGTTTATCATGTCAGAAGTGACTTGAGAACATACTGCAAGTTGCTTCTGATGTGAGAGAATTGGTTGTCTACAGAGACGTTGCCCAGGGGACGCCCGGATGTGTTGCTGGGAGGCTTCTCTCATGTCCCTACAAGCTAGAGCTAACAGACGGGAGCTCACCCCATCTCACAGATTTGAACCAGCAACCTTCAGGCCGGCACAAGGGTTTAACCCATTGCGCCACTCCAGTATAAGCCACTCCAGTATAAGCCACCAACACCATTCTTGGCCAACGTGTAAAAAACTAGAATTATAGAATTTACTCATCAAAGTTAGCATACACCAGTGATTGAGATAGAAAAAAATATTTAGATATCGTGCCTACATTGACCATTTGGCATGAGAAAAAATATGCATATTCATCAATATGTCGTATGCCTTATGTACTGTATATAATGTACTGAACACATTTTTCATATATATATATATCGAGAAAGTAGATGCAACACTGCAAGAAGAACAGATGTTCTAAGACCAGGCATGGGCAAACTTCAGCCCTCCAGGAGTTTTTTGAAGTTGAAGTCCAAAACACCTGGAGGGCTGAAGTTTGCTTATGCCTGTTCTAAGACAAATTGGAAACCCCAAATTTTAAAAACAATCTAAAATTTATAACACAATTGATTTCTTAGGCAACAGAAAAAAATAAAGAAATTGACAGCTTTACTACTTAGTTACATGCCCCTCTTTTTATCATTAAGATGTGCCATTAACAGTTCAGTGAAGCACTAGGGGAAAGTGACAGAACATAAACTTCAGTTATGATTTAGGACATGTCAACAAGATGCGGTGGCTTTTGACTGAAATGACGTCTGTCTCAAATCCCCACTCTGTACCTGCTAATTGCTTTTGGGGTATAACAGTATGATGTACCAGCCCTATTAGGACAACTCCATCCCCTGAACACTCATCATGTTTCTATAAAAACATGCTGTCTCTTTTTTTTGTATTGATGTACAAGAAATAGCTGTTTTGTTTGTGCTTAGTGGGAAATGGGGGCAAGGGAGCAGATAAAGACAAACATTAAGCTCAGGCCTGTAGCGAGGCGGGGGGGTAGGGGTTCAACCCCCCCCCCGAAATTTTTCAGGTTATAAAAAAAAACCTGGTTTACTCATGAATTTTAACTGGTTAACCAAATCCCCATGCTAAGTCTATGAGACACAAAACATTAAGAGTCCCTCCAGGCACTATTCTCAAGCAGATATTGACAGGTTTGTAGCAGGGGTGGGGGGTGCTAGGGGTTCAACCCCCCCCCCCCCGAAATTTTCAAACCCCCCCCCCATTTTTTTTCTGGCTATGGCCCTAAGCTCCTATCTTCTATATGTTTCTTCAGTTAGAGGAAATGTGATGTTATTTAAGATAAATCAGCCAGAAAATTGATTAAACCATCAGATCTGTTTTCATGGCACCAAGACTCTCCTCCTGATTGATCCCAAACTCTCAACAGGAGGTATGAATGGCAAATTTGGTTCATATTTTTCTTCCCTGGTCATTTTGGCCAACAAGTATTTTACCCAAAAAGCAGTGATCCAGAGACTGGCTCAGAGAGAACCAAAAACATGGTATGTAGTCCAACAAACTCCCAGGGGGCAGAGCAGTCTCCTAAATTACAAGTTTCCCATTCTGAATTGAAAGGAAACATTTCCCCCCTGCACGGACATTCATGTCCATAAGTTCAATTGCTCCAAAAATAATTTAACCACAACAGATAATCCTTAGCTAAAATCTGTCATAATGTTTAGAAATCCAAGTGTACAAATGTTAGATTCAGGACTTCAGGATGATTCAGCAAATTGGAGCATAAGCAGGACTTTATGTCTGGCTGCCTCCTGTGTGTGATTAAATCATTCTCTTCTATTGGCAATGTGGTCTGAGTCCATTTTACTCCAGCGTCATTTGATTGATCTTACTTGGATAAGTCTCATTGCTTTCTTCCTCATCTACTTAGTAGTGTATGCAATCAACGAAAGGATGTACGCTTAGAAAGGTGAACACATCAACTTGCCATATCATTCTTGGCTACTCGAGGCTAACCAAAGTTATTAAAGAATATTAGTGTTATGTCCCTCTGTGAAATAGTTATTAGGTCTTCCCAGATACCAGTGAGCCATGAAACCAACCACCAGTTTCTACTGGGAAAGTAATGAACCTGGTGCAATCATTCATGGATGTTATAAACTATTTGGACTTCTCACAGGCTCTGGATCCCCACCCCCCAATTCCCAAGGGAAGCTAGGCTGATTTGCTCCCTCTTGACTTTTTGACAACAAGCAAAGGTTTTAAAAAATGAACCACTGCTGTACGTAGGGCTTTTCATTGGGTAGATACGGTGCTTTTATATTTTGAAAGGTTTCAAAACATCTTTTGTTTTTGTACTTTTTTTATTGTCCTCTTGTATTTGCTTTATTCGGGTTTCCCCCCCCCAAGCTTTGAATCCCCTTTGAGGACTGAAAATAATATATAAACCTAATAACTTCAGATATGTAGTTTCCAGAAGGTATTTCAGAATAAAATACCTATCGTTTCCGTGATGGAGGGTCAACATATGGAATATTAGAAAGGAAATATTCAAAATGTACTACATATTGAAACAAATTTAATTGGCTTAAAATCAAAATAAAAATTAAAAAATACAAAATTGGGAGGAGAATAATATAACACATATGTGATAACACACACACACATATATACACACACACGTCTCATTTGATTTGTTGTGGTCAAAACCACTCTGGGTGAGCCAGCATTGTGTGGTGGTTTGAGCATTTGACTGCATCTCCAAAGATCAGGGTTCAAACCTCAACTAAGCCATAGCTACCTAGTGAATGACCTTAAGTGAGTCACATACTCTCTCAGCCTCAGAGGAAGGAAAAGATAAGCCCACCTGAACAAATGTTGCTGAGAAAGCACCATGACACATTCACCTGAAGTTGCCTTTAGTCAGAAACAACTTGAAGGTACACAACAACAAATTAAAATCTGCTCAAGGTTAGCAGTTGCTCTTAGGAAATTGCGGCATGAAGTCTAAAATAGGTCTGAGTGCCTAAGAATATGGCAAATGACATAAAAGGAGAGAATAGAAATATTGTCTTGGAGAAAATCATACGTTAATCAAACATGCTGCAGAGATATTTTGTCATTTTTATTACTAACATTTATGCACATTTTATAAAGAAGCCTCATTTAGTCACAGTATATTGTATTCCTTCAATAAAGTTCTCTCTTGTATTCATTTAACACCAAGCTTTTAATAAAAGAAATGGGGGAAAAGACAGAAAAACAACCAGTCCTAGGAGATGTCATTCTATATTTATGCCTAATGTAACTACTTCATTGTGGCAGAAATGTTGGGGCTTTTGCCAATTGCAGTTGCTAGCAATCCTAAAAGATTATAGCTGGCATTCAGTATTGCAGTTATGAATTTGGAACCTAAAAAAATACCTGCTTTGTATTTACAAGTACTGCATAGTCTTACTGTAAAGCTAGGTAAATGCCACCCTTGCCCACCTAAAGAACCAGCAGTTCTGGCAAACAAAATCCATTTGGCAAAGATTGTCAGTATCTTATATTCAGAAAAGGTTATCAGTTTGCCATTGCCTGGGCTGCACTGCACTACCAAAACTAAAGCAGCTTTAATAATATGATGTAAAAAAAAAAGGTAAAAGCTTAAGTAATCTGGCTCAAAACTTTACGGAATGCTCAATGCCATGGAATCCTGAGATTTGTCATTTGGTCAGGCATCATCACTCTTTGGCAGAAAAGGCTAAAAACCTTCCATAGCTTTGAGCCACGTCAGTTAACTGGGTATCATCTCATTAATTCTATAGTGTAGAACTGTGTACTTCTGCAAGAATTGACATTTTCCTCTTGGTAGCTGAAATATGCTCCATTTCCTGTTAGAGCCGAAGAATCGAGGCATTATCGAATGAAAACAGCAGCTTATTTAGGAACACACTGGTCCAGATGTCTACCATTTTGGCTGAACAATATGACACTGAGGCAAATGTACCCTAGCATTTCTGGAAAATCTACCAAACCACAGGCAGCAAATTACATGTATGTACTGGATATATTGTAATCAATTATTTAAAAACAGACATTAAGCCATAATGGAAAATTATGAAGGTAGCACCAAGTAAAAACCATAGTTTATCTGTTTGCACTTTATTCTATTCCTTCAGTTGGAATAGTTCCCATGTTTACTTCATCCTTAGCCCCATACCTATGATAACAGTCTCGGGTAACTTTTTTGACTTCATTCTTCACTGTACGCACGTTTTTATGTTTCTATTCAACCCTTGTTTTATTGATCTGTTATATTGATATGTTCTATTGTTTTGTTTTACAGTAGAACCCCGGTTAACCGAACTCCGGTTAACTGAGGCTCTGTATTATCTGAGGCACCGCTGGGGGCGCTCCTCCCTCTCTCTCTCTCCTTCTCGAGAGAAGGAGAGGGAGAGGGAGAAGGAAGCACCCCGTGGTCGCTGCTGCCTAGCAATGCTCGCAGGGTGCTTCCCAAGGGGTGAGCCCTCGTCAGGTCTTTACTGAAGGGAAGGCTTTCCCCTTCCCTTCAGTAAAGGCGCTGGACTTTGGTGAAACGAGGAGCCTGTTGCAGTTTAACAGTGGCCGCCGTGTTTCCCCAATCCCCGTCACTCTGCTGGCTGTTGTATTGGATCACACGTCGGACACTTCCCAAGTGTCTAGGATTGTGTGATGTATTGGCGAATAATGCATGCAGATCCCAGTAAGGTGGCCTTCTGCAGCTGGCAGGTGGTGATTTTGTCAGCGCCAATTGTGTTTAAGTGCAGGCCAAGGTCTTTAGGCACTGCACCCAGTGTGCCAATCACCACTGGGACCACCTTGACTGGCTTGTGCCAGAGTCTTTGTAAATTGATCTTTAAATCCTCATATGGTGCCAGCTTTTCCAGTAGTTTCTCCTCAATCCTGCTCTCCCCTGAGATTGCAACATCAACAATCCATACTTTGTTTTTTAACACGATTGTGAGGTCAGGAGTATTGTGCTCCAAAACTCTGACTCTTTGAATTCGGAAGTCCCAGAGTAGCTTGACATGTTCATTCTCTGTAACTTTTTCTGGTTTGTGATCCCACCAGTTCCTTGTCGCAGGCAGATGGTATTTGTGGCTCAAGTTTCAATGAATCATCTGAACAACAATGTTATGCCTCTGCTTGTAGTCTTTGCGATCTTCTTGCAGCAGCTGAGGATGTGATCTATTGTTTCATCTGCTTCCTTGCAGAGTCTACATTTGGGATCTGTCGTCGACTTTTCAATTTTGGCTTTGATGGCATTGGTTCTAATGGCTTGTTCTTGGGCTGCCAGAATCAGGCCCTCCATCTCCTTTTTACAAAGTCCCATTTGTGAGCCACAGCCATGTTTTTTCTTTGTCAATTTGGCTCTCAATTCTTCCCAGGAACTGTCCGTGGAGAGCCTTCTTTCGGCAGTTTTCTCTTCTGCTCTGGATTGTGTTTTTACGGTATTTACTCTTTGTTTTTTGCACTTGAAGCAGTTTACTACTAATGACTTCCCTCAATGTTGGTTCTTGACTGCCTTTCACATAATCTGCCAGGGCATGTTTCCCTTCCTCTACCATTTGTTTCACTTGCAGAAGCCCTCTGCCTCCTGATTTTCTGGGCAGGTAAAGTCTGTCGACATCACTACGCGGGTGTAATGAGTAGTGGATTGTCATCAGTTTTCTTGTTTTTCTGTCCAGATCATCTAGCTCTGCTTGTGTCCAGTTCACAATTCCAGCAGTGTATCTAATGACGGGTATGGCCAAGGTGTTGATAGCCTTGATCGTATTTCTGCCATTTAATTTGCTCTTCAAAATCTTTCTGACTCTTTGGATATATTCTTTGTTGGCCACATTTTTCACATGCCCATGTTTGATATTGTCCAACTGTAGTATGCCCAGATATTTATAGGCTTCGGGCTGATTGCATTTTATGGTTTGTCCATTTGGCGGCGGCGGCGGCTTCTTCTTCTTCTTCTTCATTATTATTATTGTTGTTGTAGAACTTTTGTCCTATATTTCAGTTTCTTGTTGTTCCTTGTAAAAGCACCACTTAGTTGAGGGTCAAAATGTTATGGAACATCTGATCCATACCTCACAACCTCTGAGGATGCCTGCCATAGATGTGGGCGAAACGTCAGGAGAGAATGCTTCTGGAACATGGCCACACAGCCCGAAAGACATACAACAACCCTGTGATTCTGGCCATGAAAGCCTTCGACAACACATCTGATCTCAATTTCCCTTAAAGTGTAATAACTCTGTAGATTCTAAAATTATTAGTTGAAGACACTGTTTCTTCATCTTGGTTCTGTCTTACTGTCACCTTATAGTCAACCTCTGACATTTCTTGGTCACCTACCTTGACTTATCCCTGTGTTTTCTAAAATCTATTTTGACTCCAGTGGGAGAGGGAAAGAAAAGAAATCCCAATTCTATGGGCAATGAATAGAGAGAATGACAGGTAGAGCCAAACATCTTTTAATTTCTGCATTAATTATTTTTCTAGTCCAGAGGTAGAATTATTCTGCAGTATGCTGCAGGCAAGCAATGGTGGCTATTAGCCCTTGGCAAGGTCCCACATTTCCTCAAATGCAACAAGACAATGAAACAGATAAGATAGTGCAAAGTGGTAGACAATGGCAGCCACAAGGAGGTCCTCCAGCAAGAGCACCAGATTTTTGAAAACATAAATTGGGAGATTTGCGAGAAAACAAAACTCACACTTGTCTTGTCGAAGGCCTTCATGGCCGGGATCACAGGGTTGTTGTATGTCTTTCAGGCTGTGTGGCCATGTTCCAGAAGTATTCTCTCCTGACGTTTCGCCCACATCTATGGCAGGCATCCTCAGAGGTTGTGAGGCATGGATAAGCTAGGCAAGGAAAGGAAAAAATATATCTATGGAGAGTCCAGGGTGTGGCAAGAGTTCTTTGTCAGTGGGAAGCCAGCATTAATGTTTCAGTTAATCACCCTAATTAGCATTGGAAAGGTTTGTCTCTTGCCTGGGGGCATCCTTTGTTCAGTCATTAGCCGTCCTTGGGGCTCCTCTGCCCTCAGAGTGTTGGTTCCCATCTACTGTTTTGATTTTAGAGTTTTTTAATACTGGTAGCCAGATTTTGTTCATTTTCATGGTTTCCTCTTTTCTGTTGAAGTTATCCACATACTTGTGGATTTCAACAGCCTCTGTTTGGTTCAGATACGTAGATGACACCTTCAAAATTTGGAGCCATGGAGAGGAAGAACTCAGCAAGTTCCTGGACCACCTTAACAGCATCCACCCAAACATCCAATTCACCATGGAAAAAGAAAAGGAAGGAAAACTGCCATTTCTAGATGTTCTGGTCATCTGCAAACCCAATCAACAATTGGGCCACACAGTTTACAGAAAACCTACACACACAGATAGATACCTTCATAAAAACTCCAACCATCACCCAAGTCAAAAAAGAAGCACAATCAAAACCCTGACAGACCGTGCACAAAGAATCTGCAAACCTCACCTCCTCCAAGGTGAACTAAACCACCTAAACTGGGCTCTACAAGCCAATGGATACTCCATCATAGACATCAGAAGAGCTGCAAGGCCAAGAACAAGCCATGAGAGTCAAGACAAAGATCCACCCAGAGGAAAGGTGCTCTTACCATACATCAAGGGAACCACTGACCGCATAGGCAAACTGATGAAGAAGCACAACCTACAAACTGTATCTACAGACCCACAAAGAAAATCCAACAAATGCTACGGTCAGCGAAGGATAAGAGGGATCCTCTCTCCTCTGCAGGAGTCTACCGGATACCATGCAGCTGTGGACAAGTCTACATAGGGACCACCAAACGCAGTGTCCAAACACAAGTCAAAGAACATGAAAGGCACTGCAGACTAATTCAACCAGAAAAATCAGCCATAGCAAAGCACTCCAATCCTGTTTGCAAAATATGAACTCACAATGTGGGGTGACTTTGGGAACTTTTATGTAAGTTGAAGATGGGGATTTTGGCCAATGCAAAGAGAGGAAGGGAATACCAATCCCCACAATGTCGTCTTACGTCTTTCCCACAGAACAGTAACATTATTTTCAGATTTCCCTAAAAATCAGTTGAAAAAAGCAGCTATTTCTGTTCAAACGATTCTCCTACCCCATCCATCTCCATACATATTTTAAAACGTAAGTGCTTGATTGAGAAATTTCAACTGAGCTTCAGAAAGTGTTCTGAGAGGAGGATTAAAGCAGTCTTTGCTTAAATGAAGCTTTTAGGACACACTGGAGCATGACAGAATTTTGGATTACATTCATCACCTCAGTTCTGCCTTTATGAAATCTATATATTACTGCAGGCCCTATCTGACTCATTTATTTATTTTAAAACTTCTTATGCACTGTAAGTTGAGCTGTTTGAATGCTGGTTCCAAAAAACTGCTATCGACAAGAAATGCTCTATAATATTTTGGCAAACATAATAATCAGACTCTTTCACCCTCTGTTCTGAATGTCAGCACATGTCCTATTGGAATGATTTGGAGAACCAGGGATGGGCAGATGGCTGGTTGCATAAGAACAGAGGCACTTTTTACAACATTATATAGGAATCATTTGCAAATGAAACACATGGCTCTCCCAATTACTTTCTATAGCTCATCAAGCACACTGAAATCCTATGCTCACTTACCTGGGATTCAGCTCAACCAAATTCAGTGAGTAGGCATGAACAGGATTGTACTGGTTAATAGATATGCAATTTACTAACCAGTAATAAAAGATTGAAAGGAATGACAATAATATAATGCTATCATGGGTCGTGATCCTCAATGAAAAGGCATATAGCATATCCATAAAGAAATTATGACTCTAATTCAAAAACACACAGCACTTTCCTCCTCCTCCTCATGAATCTCTGGAGGACACTCTCTGCAGACTTTCCAAAAATGCGCATCCAGCTATTTTTTAAAAAGAAATAAGTAGATGACACTCTTAATCATTTAATAAATGATCATTCTGGGAGGGGGATCTTCAACACCAAAAAGAGTAGACTTTAGACATTGTGCTGTTGGCACAGATTTCCAACCATTTCTGCGACCAAACAAAAGTGAGTTATGATGGCCTACGTTGGGCATAATGCCATCATGACTCAATAACAGGATGCCAATCATAATACCTGATGTGGGCTTTCTGCGTGCTGTCCTTCTGCTTCTGTCTCCATTTTCTATCTGCAATCTGATAGCCTGGATAGCTTGGAACATGAATTCTGGAGATGGATGAGAGGAGGAAGAGGGAAACTATAATAGGTATGCTATATGACAATAGGTAACGATAAAGCTTTTCCCTGACATTAAGTCTAGTCATGTCAGACTCTGGAGGTTGGTGCTCATCTCCATTTTTAAGCCAAAGAGCTGGCATTGTCCATAGACACCTCCAAGGTCATATGGCCAGTATGACTGCATGAAGCACTGTTACCTTCCCACCGGAGCGGTACCTATTGATCTACACACATTTGCATGTCTTAAAACTGCTAGGTTGGCAGAAACTGGGGCTAACAGCGGGAGCTCACCCTGCTCCCCAGATTCAAACCACCAACCTTTCAGCCAGCATGTTCAGCAGCTCAGCAGTTTAACCGGCTGTGCCATTTCAGAGAACCTTAAAAAATAACAAATCATATCTTCGAAACCACAGGCCAGAAGAAATTATTTTTCTGCCTCAGGATGATGGAACCCACCCAGGTGTGCACCCACTCAGGTCAATACATTACTCCTAAGATGTATGAACTATCGTAGGAAATAAAACAGAAAATGTCACAAATGCCTCTCCCAGGTAGTAAAAAGTGAAGACGAGGAAGAGAAGGCATGAAATAACACAGGATTCAATCCCTTGAAATGATTGATATATGGGGAGGTAGCTGTCATCCCCCAAATGTTGTTGGACCTCAACTTTCATCATATCTAGCCTGCATACCAATGAGGGATAAATGCTGAGAGTTACAGTCCAGCAATATCTGCCCAATACTCTTCCCACAGGATTTCTTTATCCAAACTTTACTGAAATTGTGACATGCACAATTTGGATCAGGCTTCTCTTAATGGTAGTGTTGGCCCTGCATCATCAGTGTTGGCAACATTTCAAACAACTTGGCTGATGCCCCTCCTTATACACTTTGGAGATATTGCTCTCCATGATGCATTACCTAAAAATAGCAGTGTTGTGCTGTCTGACGACCTCATCACACCAGCAACCTTCTTTGTCATGTACCACCTCACACTGGACTTCCGACACAAACAGTGTCACTGGCAAAGCTAATACACAGAGAAGGAAAAGCAGCACGACTGAGAAAGCAAGAAGGCCAAGCAACACAACCCTCTATGGACTTCAAACGAAACAGCCGCTGATCGCTAAAGTAGGGGACTATGTCTCCAAACTGCATATTCAATTATTCCGCCTTGCCTGACGTGGTTTTTAAATGCAGAGGCATTCTAATCTAATCACTAGCTGACTCCCCAATGCCGCACTTTTTCCAAACTGCAGAAATAACAACATTACAAAGACCAGGAATCAAATTCATTATTGCAAAATAACATTAACTTTTACAAATGTCAAAAGAGAACATGGACAGCCTGTCTCCTCCACCACTCTTTCTCAAATACCCCAACCCTTTCTATCCCCTATGTTAAATTCCCTTCTCCCGCCCCCCCCCCTTTAACTGTGCATTTCAGTCTCTTGCTCTCAAGCCTTGAATGTCCTGAGTTTCACAGTTACTTTGAGAAATATCTAGGTTCACACCTGCTCAGTCCTGAATGCATGCCCCATTCCAACAAAGAGGAGACATTAAAACAAGCTTTCTTCCATTCATGCTCTCCACAAATACAGCAATGCTTAGACATACACACCGAAGGGATGGTGTGCTTCTAATTTTTTCTTCTTAACCTAGCTCCCCCGTTCTGCAATATCTGACATTCTCATTATACTCAGCATTCTTCTTATTGCTATTTTAAGCATGATGCCTTTGCATTTGATCCCACACCCTCCCTAGCATTCTGCATCACCACTAAAAGCAAACAAGAAGAAAACAGCCAGCTGCTTTTATTTGGAATCATTTCTTGGCTGATATTATCTCTAATGATTGATGGTCAATACTTGGATTGTTTTTAATACTCCTGGTGTATGTCAGGCGGGAGGCAAGCCGTGTGATTGCTACAGCCACAACTCAGGCTAATAATAAGCAAGAGGGGATTGTTATGAGTCTGGGTAGATGGTAGGATTACTAAGCAGCCTTCCATATTAAAAAGGAAATTAGGAGGATTCCCTTACAGGCATGGTGGCATTTTGGTTATATTTTCTTCTCTTTTCCTTTGTCAAAAGCAGGGGCAAATTATTTTTAACTGCAATTTCTTGGCCAGTGCTTAGTGTTAGTATGCTGCCATTAAAAAAAATAACAAACAGTGTGTGTAAGAGAGAGAATAGATATGAATGAATGGAAGAAAGCTTGTTTTAATGTCTATGATTGTGTGTCATAGCACATACATAGATGTGTAGCTCCTAATCCACAGTTTAGGCCACATATAGCCGTTGCAAAGGAAAAATCATCCACATTTTGCACAGCCAATGCAGAGACAGAGGGTACATCTTCACTGTAAAAAAAATTCTAATAGTTTTTATTGTGCTTTTATCTATAATTACAGTGAAAGCGAGGAAAACAATTGTGTGTAGACAGTGGGGTGAAAGTAGAGACCAGAGACCAAAAAGCAAAAGAAGATAAAACCAGGAGAGGAAAGATAAATAAGTAATAAACTTTAAAAAAAAAGGTGTAAAAAGAAAAGAAAAAAAAAGAAAGAAAATTTTTTTTTGGATGACTTCCCATTGACCTCTTGAGGGTTTCAAAATCTTGTAGTCTGTATTCATCTCTGGTGTTAACAGTCTTGTAGTTTTGGTGTATATCACATATCAAATGTCTATTGTTAAATTATATCCTTCTTTCTGAATGAAGTCTCTGAAGCCCAGCCAGTCTGTTTTTTCTTTGACTTCTCTTAGTCTTTGAGTTAACGTATCCATTTGTATTATATCAAACAATTTTAAAATCCAATCGTTGATGGACGGTACCTCCTTTTGCTTCCATAATCTAGCTACAACTAGTCTTGCTGCGGTTCCAATAAAAAATAGTAATTTGTCTTGATTCTTGTTTGTTTTTACATTTGATATTCCTAATAGATAAGTCTCTGGTGATAGAGGGAACTTGAGTCCTAGTATTGATTGTGCCGCCTTGTGGACATTTTTCCAGTATTCTTTGATTTTCTTACATTTCCACCATTGATGTAAGAAGGTTCCTACTTCTTTGTTACATTTCCAGCATTTATTCGTATTGTGTTTGTTAAAATTTGTTAGTTTGACAGGGGTGAGGTACCATCTAAAAACATCTTATACCAGTTTTCTTGAATTTCTGTGGCTATGGTGTATTTTATTTTTTTATTCCAGATTTCCTCCCACTGGTTTATGTTTATGCTGTGGCCTATATCTTGGGCCCACTTTACCTGACAGTGTTTAATTTGTTCTTCCTCAGTTGACCATTCTAATAACATCTGGTATAATATCTTCACTGTAGAATTAATATAGGTTGACACCACTTTAATTTCCATCACTCAATGCTATGGAATCCTGGGAGTTGTAGTTTAGTGAGTTTACTAAGGCACCGTACTCTTTGGCAGAGAAGGCTAAAGATCTTCAAAACTTACACCTTCCTAGCATTGAGCCATGGCAATTAAAATGGTGTCAAACTGCATTAATTCTACATCATAGATGAGTCAGACAAAGAATGAGTTACCTAAGGCCACATGGTGAGTCCATGTTGGAGATAAAACTCAAGCCAAAGACTTCATAATTCACAAAACAGTCTCTGACCCATGATACTGCACCAGCTTTGATTGAAGAATTACAAAATTGCTATGCAATCATTTTGTTTCTGAAGGAAAAAGTCATTTTAATAATTTTCTTTCCACTCTGAGAAAACTTTTAAAAGCTGTGTAGTTTTTGAAGATTCACAGTTTGAAATTTATTTCACACAAAAGTTGTATGTGCTATATGGAAAACTGTGGGGGATTTGTACATGAAAACATTTGTTTGTACTAAAAGTGTTACTTTCTGCACATAGATATACACAAACTACCATTTCATGCCAAATATTTCACAAATTACAAAGATACTATTCAGTCCAGAATTCTCCTTACCAGGATTTTCCAAGATTGGGGGAAGAATGTTTTGACCATTTTTTAATATTTTAAATATTATTTTCGTTCCTACTGGATAATTGAGGAAAATAGACAAACGGGTTATAGGGAAGGAAGTGGAAATCTGCATGGGATTCCTTTGGTGCTGTCAAAGGGGAATGACTGCAGCTGACTCTCTGTATCCATAGATTCTGCATCCCCAGATTTAACCACCATTCCCACCCCCACCTCCCAAATAGTCCCAAAACCAAACTTTGATTTTGCCATTTTTCAGAAGTGACAGCATTTTACTACACCATATAAATATATATATAATGTTCATTTTACAACAAAACCACTGAACCAAATCACACCAAATTTGGCCACAAAAGACATAGTCATCCAAAATATGTCTTTTAATTTAAAAAAAAAACCCTAGAAAAATAGTCTAAATTACAGATGATGAGGAAGAGCCTTTCCCCCCTTAACTGCCAGTTAGAAAGGTAGGCTCTGCTGCCTTTAGGCCCCGCCCCTTCGTATCCTAGCAACTCCCTCAGCCAAGATGGCGCCCAAGGCACAGGCAGTTAGGCCTCTTCAACACAGCCTATAAAATACAGATTATCTGATTTGAACTGGATTATATGGCAGTGTAGACTCAAAGCCCTTCCACACAGCTATATTACCTAGAATGCCAAAGCAGTATAATCCACAGTATCTCCTTTGAACTGGATTATCTTGGCCACACTGCCATATAATCCACTTCAGTGTGGATTTTATACAGCTCTATAGAAGGGGCCTCATATAATCCAGTTCTAAGCAGATAATAAATATAATATGAAATAATTATTGTGGTATAATAATACAGAACAATATAATCTCAAAAACCAGAACAGGAAATAAAGAGCAACACTCTGAAAGCAGGGAAATTCCAGAAAGGAAACAATCAGGGCCAGCTAACACTTCCCAACAAAGGATTCCCCCAGGCAGGAAGCAGCCAGGCTTTGAAGCTGCAAGTCCATTAAATGCTAATCAAGGTGCCTAATTGCAGCATTCATACCTGCCACACTGAGACTATTAATTGCTATTCAAACTGGCCAACCAAGGATTCCGCAATGTAGAAAGCGGCCATGCTTGCAAGCTGCAAGGCTATTCAGTGCTTTTTGTTGCGCATAAGCAGATATCAGTCAGGTCCAATGCAAAAGACACACAAACAAGAGGAAAAGGAACAAAAAAATCTTTACTCTTGTCAGCAGAGATACAAAATCAAATAGCTCAACAAACTTGTAAGTTGCACAGAGTAAGGCTTCTCCATCCAAAAGAGTAGAACATAAAACAAATAGCTATTCCATCATAGCAAAGAGAATTGCTGGTCAGTCATTGTTCATTCAGCATCACCAAACTGTATTCTAACATCCATACAGTTACACCCCACCGGTTGTGGTCCAAACTTGCTTGCTGACCTACATCAGCAGCTATTCATAATAATTAACACCATTAGGTTTTCTTTAACACACACATATATACCTGATCCTGTTACTACTTACTGTAACACTTTTCAACCTGGCCAACCAAGATTTCCCCTAGGTGAAAAATCCCCAGGCTTTGAAGCCACAAGGCTACATCGCATTCAACCTGGCCTAGCAAGGGTGCCCTATGTAGAAAGCAGATAGGCTTTTAAGCTACAAGACTATTCAGTGCAATTCAAGCTGCCCAAACAATGATTCGCCTACAAAGGAAGTAGCCAGGCTTCAAAGCAGCTCTTTGATTGAGGGTGCTACTCCAGCTACTCCAGAAAACAGCCAGGCTTTGAGGCTGCAAGGCTATTTGTCAAAGACAGAACGCCACAAGATCAAAGATGACAGAGTTTATTGGATAACAGAACTCAAAATGCCCGTAAAATACAAGGGCCAGGCAGTATTAGCCTTTAAAAGCAAAAGGGGCAAGGAAAAACGTTCAAAAGATAAACCGGATTAAACCGGAGTTTAATCCGGGTAAAAACAAAACAGCTTGCTTCAGCCTGGGGATAAACAAAACAGAAGCCGGGGAACAAAGTGTTCAAAAGAATGCAATTAATTGGCAGCAGATTCCTCTCTGCTGCCAGCACTGTGCTTTGAGTAACTTGAGTCACTCCTCCACACAGCAGGCAAGATTTCCAATACACACAGATCAGCCGAGGATTGAAGCAGTAGAGTAGACCCAGTTCCTTTCCGTAGTTCAAGCCAGAAGCAGACGTTTGTAGTTTCACCAAGTCCGAGTAGGGGGAAGTCAAGCCGTGGTCAGTTCAGTCCGAAATCCAAAGCAGGAGATGGCGTCCGTCAAGAAGACGACGGAAGGTCAAAGCTAATGAGATTAAGCACAAGTTTGCACAAACAAAAGCCCACACAATTCCTCCCACCGTCTGACCCCAAATTCCAAAACAACTTACGTATCAGCACACGAAAACACACCAGTCTTCAGGAAAGCGTCCCACACAGATCCCAAGCGTTCGTCCAGATTACCTTGCCCAACGCAATTTGCAATTGCTCCCAAGCCTCATTTTATGCCAGTTACAAATCCTCATCACTATCAGCTGCCCTCCTTAACCCGGGCGTTTCCTCATCACTTTCCTCATCAGAGCTGGAACACCTCTGACTACGCCCCACAGCATCCCCAGCTGTGGATCCCGTCCCATCCCTCCAGCTTGTCCATGGGTCTAATCCTGAAGGTCCCCATTCATCTTCCATCCCATCATTGCCAGTGGCACCCAATTCCTCCCTCACCCGAGTCCAATCCATCTCATCCTCCTCCGAGCTAACCAGCCCCTCCTCCATTCTCTCCGTAAACCCCTCAAAAGACTCTTCGTCAGATGGTGCTGCAAAGATATCTCGCAGTCTCTTTCTTTCTCGCTCCTCGAGAGTATCTGACTCTCGAGGAGTCTTACGCCCACGTCTGCCAGTAACAGAGCCATGAGGCTCAATCATAACACTATCCCCTCTCACAAAGGCCTCCTCCCCCGAAGGCGGAGAGGTGGCAGTGATACCCTCCGCTATAGCACCACGACGACTGGAGGTATCTAATTTTAACAGTGAACGATGGAAAACTGGATGGACCTTTAAACTAGACGGTAAACGCAAACGAAACGCAACGGAAGAAATCTTTTTAACGATAGGAAAGGGACCCAAATACCGAGGCGCAAACTTACCCCCAGCCTGTTTAATATGTTTGGAAGACAACCACACCAAATCCCCTTCTTCCAACTCCTCCCCTGCCTGCCTGCGGCGATCGGCCTGAGTCTTTTGCGTTGCCTTAGCTTCCAACAGTAAGCGACGGGCAACATCATGCAACGCAGCCATTTCCGAAGAGCGGTACACAGGGTCAGAAGAGACCACATTGGTCGACGGCGCCACACCTCCCCGTGGGTGAAAACCATACGTTAGTTCAAATGGCGTATGCTGACTAGACGTGTGCACCGCATTGTTGTAAGCGAACTCCGCCACCGGTAGCCACTTCACCCAAGCAGTGGGTTGATCTAAACAAAAACAACGTAAATATTGCTCTAAGAGCCCATTAACCCGTTCCGACTGACCATCCGTTTGCGGATGAAACGCAGAAGAAACGTTTAACTTAGTACCTAAGCACTCATGGAAGTGTTTCCAAAAGCGTGACACAAATTGCGGAGCCCTATCCGAAATAATCACCTCGGGAGCTCCGTGCAAACGATAGATGTGCTTAGTAAACAGTAAGGCCAACGTAGGGGCCGCCGGAATGGTTGAACAAGGAATAAAATGAGCCAGTTTGCTAAATAAATCCACCACCACCCAAATACAAGTATAACCCCCAGACTTAGGCAAATCCGAAATAAAATCCATGGAAATGATTTGCCATGGCCTCTCAGGAACAGGTAGAGACGACAACAAACCTCTAGGGCGCCCAACAGGCGTCTTACTCTGCTGGCAAACAGCGCAGCTGTCACAAAAGCGCAGAATGTCTTGCCGCATCTTTGGCCACCAGTAGCTCCTGGTGATAAGCTGCACGGTCTTGAACCTGCCAAAGTGCCCAGCCATGGGTTCGTCATGGTGGGCTCTAATCACTTCCAACCTGAGGGCCCCCACTGGTACATAGACCTGCCCCCTGCGTACTAGGCTTGCTCAAATAATTCGTTTTCCCCGTTTACCGTTATTGATTCGTTTTTTTCGGATTTTTTGAAGCAATATTGAATCTTGGCTGTCCACACGCCTGGATATCGCGGTTTCGAACCGCGATTGGCCGTTTTCCGTAATGGCGCCTTTTTTTTCGTTTTTAAAAAATGCTTTGTCAAATCATCCAAACTTTTTTAAGTCCACTGGGGCAATCTAGTGTGTTGTTTGCCCCTTGTAGCCAATCAGAGAGCACGTTTAACCAGGGGGAGGGGCTGGTAGGACGTGCTTAATGAAAACAGCGTGCACACGCCTCGTGGCTCAGTCGCACTGGGACTTTTGGAGAGGGTGGAAGGGTAGAGATTCATTGGTGTAGGCAGGCAGGAAACATTGCTGCGTCACAGCATGGCTGTGTGAAGACCAGGACAGGAGAAAAGGTGGGGTGGTCTGTGGCTGAGTTTGGTGGTGTGGGTCTTAGGTCTTTCTATTTCTTTTGTTGTTGCAAACTTGCAAAGGGCTGTCCTGTGGGTGTTTTTCCTGTTCAAAATACAACTCCTTTTGGGGAAAGAAAAGCTTGCCTTTGTGCCTTGCCTTCTTTGTGTGTGTGTCTGCCAGGGACGCTTTGAAAAAGAGTTGCATATCCCATCCTGTTCAAAATACAACTCCTTTTGGGGAAAGAAAAGCCTGCCTTTCTGCCTTGCCTTGTGTGTGTGTCTGCAGGGACGCTTTGAAAAAGAGTTGCATATCCCATCCTGTTCAAAATACAACTCCTTTTGGGGAAAGGAAAGCCTGCCTTTCTGCCTTGCCTTGTGTGTGTGTCTGCAGGGACGCTTTGAAAAAGAGTTGCATATCCCATCCTGTTCAAAATACAACTCCTTTTGGGGAAAGGAAAGCCTGCCTTTCTGCCTTGCCTTGTGTGTGTGTCTGCAGGGACGCTTTGAAAAAGAGTTGCATATCCCATCCAGTTCAAAATACAACTCCTTTTGGGGAAAGGAAAGCCTGCCTTTCTGCCTTGCCTTGTGTGTGTGTCTGCAGGGACGCTTTGAAAAAGAGTTGCATATCCCATCCAGTTCAAAATACAACTCCTTTTGGGGAAAGGAAAGCCTGCCTTTGTGGCTTGCCTTGTGTGTGTGTCTGCAGGGACGCTTTGAAAAAGAGTTGCATATCCCATCCAGTTCAAAATACAACTCCTTTTGGGGAAAGGAAAGCCTGCCTTTCTGCCTTGCCTTGTGTGTGTGTCTGCAGGGACGCTTTGAAAAAGAGTTGCATATCCCATCCTGTTCAAAATACAACTCCTTTTGGGGAAAGGAAAGCCTGCCTTTCTGCCTTGCCTTGTGTGTGTGTCTGCAGGGACGCTTTGAAAAAGAGTTGCATATCCCATCCAGTTCAAAATACAACTCCTTTTGGGGAAAGGAAAGCCTGCCTTTCTGCCTTGCCTTGTGTGTGTGTCTGCAGGGACGCTTTGAAAAAGAGTTGCATATCCCATCCAGTTCAAAATACAACTCCTTTTGGGGAAAGGAAAGCCTGCCTTTCTGCCTTGCCTTGTGTGTGTGTCTGCAGGGACGCTTTGAAAAAGAGTTGCATATCCCATCCAGTTCAAAATACAACTCCTTTTGGGGAAAGGAAAGCCTGCCTTTCTGCCTTGCCTTGTGTGTGTGTCTGCAGGGACGCTTTGAAAAAGAGTTGCATATCCCATCCAGTTCAAAATACAACTCCTTTTGGGGAAAGGAAAGCCTGCCTTTCTGCCTTGCCTTGTGTGTGTGTCTGCAGGGACGCTTTGAAAAAGAGTTGCATATCCCATCCAGTTCAAAATACAACTCCTTTTGGGGAAAGAAAAGCCTGCCTTTGTGGCTTGCCTTGTGTGTGTGTCTGCAGGGACGCTCTGGGAAAGAGTTGCATATCCCATCCTGTTCAAAATACAACTCCTTTTGGGGAAAGAAAAGCCTGCCTTTGTGGCTTGCCTTGTGTGTGTGTCTGCAGGGACGCTTTGAAAAAGAGTTGCATATCCCATCCTGTTCAAAATACAACTCCTTTTGGGGAAAGAAAAGCCTGCCTTTCTGCCTTGCCTTGTGTGTGTGTCTGCAGGGACGCTTTGAAAAAGAGTTGCATATCCCATCCAGTTCAAAATACAACTCCTTTTGGGGAAAGGAAAGCCTGCCTTTCTGCCTTGCCTTGTGTGTGTGTCTGCAGGGACGCTTTGAAAAAGAGTTGCATATCCCATCCAGTTCAAAATACAACTCCTTTTGGGGAAAGGAAAGCCTGCCTTTCTGCCTTGCCTTGTGTGTGTGTCTGCAGGGACGCTTTGAAAAAGAGTTGCATATCCCATCCAGTTCAAAATACAACTCCTTTTGGGGAAAGGAAAGCCTGCCTTTCTGCCTTGCCTTGTGTGTGTGTCTGCAGGGACGCTTTGAAAAAGAGTTGCATATCCCATCCAGTTCAAAATACAACTCCTTTTGGGGAAAGGAAAGCCTGCCTTTCTGCCTTGCCTTGTGTGTGTGTCTGCAGGGACGCTTTGAAAAAGAGTTGCATATCCCATCCAGTTCAAAATACAACTCCTTTTGGGGAAAGAAAAGCCTGCCTTTGTGGCTTGCCTTGTGTGTGTGTCTGCAGGGACGCTTTGAAAAAGAGTTGCATATCCCATCCTGTTCAAAATACAACTCCTTTTGGGGAAAGGAAAGCCTGCCTTTCTGCCTTGCCTTGTGTGTGTGTCTGCAGGGACGCTTTGAAAAAGAGTTGCATATCCCATCCTGTTCAAAATACAACTCCTTTTGGGGAAAGGAAAGCCTGCCTTTCTGCCTTGCCTTGTGTGTGTGTCTGCAGGGACGCTTTGAAAAAGAGTTGCATATCCCATCCAGTTCAAAATACAACTCCTTTTGGGGAAAGGAAAGCCTGCCTTTCTGCCTTGCCTTGTGTGTGTGTCTGCAGGGACGCTTTGAAAAAGAGTTGCATATCCCATCCTGTTCAAAATACAACTCCTTTTGGGGAAAGGAAAGCCTGCCTTTCTGCCTTGCCTTGTGTGTGTGTCTGCAGGGACGCTTTGAAAAAGAGTTGCATATCCCATCCTGTTCAAAATACAACTCCTTTTGGGGAAAGGAAAGCCTGCCTTTCTGCCTTGCCTTGTGTGTGTGTCTGCAGGGACGCTTTGAAAAAGAGTTGCATATCCCATCCTGTTCAAAATACAACTCCTTTTGGGGAAAGGAAAGCCTGCCTTTCTGCCTTGCCTTGTGTGTGTGTCTGCAGGGACGCTTTGAAAAAGAGTTGCATATCCCATCCTGTTCAAAATACAACTCCTTTTGGGGAAAGAAAAGCTAGCCTTTCTGCCTTGCCTTGTGTGTGTGTCTGCCAGGGACGCTTCCTGATTTTCCCAAGACAACTTTGGGAAAGAGTTGCATATCCCATACTTTCCTGTAGAACTGGAAAGTACAGGTATCCCCTTGTAAATAAATAAAACTAACTAAATGTTATAGACTACGCTTTTGCAACAGTACATTGGCCAGAATATAACACGTTGCCAATCAAGATTCAACAAATATTTCCCACCAGTAACACAACACCTAACCATCATCCCTTCTGTTACCTGAAAACACTCCCCTTGACATGAAGCGCTCAGCTGTACGCGGGTCTGGGGGAGCAAGTCCTAGTAGTGGTCAAGCCACGGCCAGGACACTGTGGGGGGCCAAAAAAGTTAAGGTGGGTCCCATACGTCTGGAACGACGAACTATGGGAGTGGGTGGACTTGATGAAGAACCAGGCTGTTCTAATGCAGACAGTTCACAGGCATCCACCCGGAGCCGGCTGTCGCATGGAGCTGAGACAACTGGACGATCATTGGAACATACAGGTGTTGCCGTCCTGGAACTACAGGTGGTGGATAGTGAGGATATAGATAACCCCACCCCTCCACCCGCTACTGACAGTGAGGAGGAGGTAGAGGAGGTACTACCATCAAAACGTACACTTCCTCATGCTGCTGAAAGGGTGCCCACGACTCCCATCTCTGAGGGCGTCGCCACAGTGGCTGTGGGGAGGCCAAGGTCATTTATTTGGGACCATTTCCATGTCCACTCTCAGAGTTCTACTTTGGCAGTTTGTAGACACTGTGGGGCAAATATCAGCAGAGGCAGAGACACGAGACATCTTGCGACCTCGGGGTTGAGCTCTCACATGAAGCGACACCATCCCTCCATTTCGCTGGGAGGGGGAACTGCAAGCCCTTCCAGTGGCAGCCTTAGCACGCAAAGTTCACCAGGTGAAGATAGTGGAAGGCGGACACAGTCCACCATGGAGGATTGGGCCATTCCATTACCCAGAAAGAAAACGGGGGAAACATTGCTCACACCCCAGCAGATAACCCAAACTGTGGGAGAGATGATTGCCCTAGATCACCATCCCTTCCGCCTGGTAGAACAAGAAGGCTTTGTACGCCTTATGAAACGACTGTGCCCCCGCTACAAAATCCCCTCCCGTCACACCTTTTCCAGAAAAGTAATTCCCGGCTTGTACGAGGGCTGTAAGGAACGCATTATCCAGATGTTGCGTAGCGCCATGGGAGGACACATCCATTTTACCTCTGATATTTGGTCAAGCTTGGGAGGAGGCCACTCCTACCTCTCTCTCACGGCACATTGGTGGGAGAAGGAAGGCACTATGGATACATCCCATCGTTGGGCACTCCTCGCATTGGAGGTAGTTGATCGTGATCACAAGGCAGAGACCATCTGCAACTATCTGGAAAACATGATGGGGGAATGGATGCAGTGTAGGCCGGAAGAAATGAGGAGGGGCTTTATGGTGACGGACGCAGGGAAAAATATGATCAAAGCGGTTGAAAGTGCCGGGTTTCAGAATGTGTCCTGCATGGCCCACTTGCTTCACAATACCGTCAAGGAAGGTTTAAAGAGCCAGGAAGAGCAGTCGGGCAGCAACACAAACATCTCCCTGCTGATCGAGCGCTGTAGAAAGATCGCGGGCTACTTCCACCGGAGCATCAAGGCAGCCCGGCAGCTGAGAGACAGGCAGAGCCTTGAAGGCCTCCCGCAGCACAAGCTGCTCCAGGACGTCTCGACTCGGTGGAATTCAACCTTAAAAATGCTCGAACGCATGGTCGAGCAGCAGAAGGCGGTACACGGCATCTCCCTCACTTTGGTTGCGCCTGTTAGCAAGCTTGTTCCAACTAAGCAAGAGTGGGACACCATCTCCCAGCTAGTAGACGTACTAAAGCCATTCAAACATGCCACTGAGACACTTTCGGAATCAAAAGCTCTTCTGAGCCAGGCAGTGCCCATGGTCTTGAGGCTAAGGAGGCACCTAGAAAGGCTTGGTGCCGGTCGAACAATTGACTCCCTGGCTGGACCGCTGACACCGCCGGTCCAGGAGGTGGTGAGGAGGTTGTCCTTTGCTGTACGGAAACGGCTAGAGCCACTTCTTTCCAGCAAGGTCCATATGCTGGCGGCCTTGTGTGATCCACGGCTAAAGTACAACGTCTGCCCAAAAGACTTTACCATGTGGAAGGCCCAACTTGTTGACCTTGTGAGGGAGGTCTTTGCTGCCAGGGTGGAGGAAACGGGCACAGCGGCCCCTCTTCCAGAACTGCCTGTCACCCCAAGCACTAGCGCTAGTGGCGAGACGGAAAGTCCCGCGGAGCCGGTAGGGGGTTGCCGTAGGGATACGGATCTCCAGCCGCGAACAGGAAACGTTTTCTTTGCAGAGACGGTGGCCATACTTGCCTGCTCTGAAGAATCCTCTTTGCTGGCTTCTGCTCAAAAGGTAGACTCGGCCGAATGCTCGGTCAACAGGTACTTTGAGGAGCCTCCGGAGATAATTTCTTGTGATCCATTGTCCTATTGGGCTTCACGCGAACACATGTGGCCGGATCTGTCGCACGTAGCCCGCCAGTTCCTCAGCTGTCCTCCCACCAGCGTCCAGAGCGAAAGGGTCTTCAGCATAGCGGGAGATGTAGTCACGCCCCACCGCAGCTTGCTGGACCCTCAAACAGTTGAGAAACTTGTTTTCCTGAAGGCCAACCTTCCTGTGTTGAATTTCCCAGATTTGGATTTTGAGACCGACTGCTCCTAGAGCAACAGTTCTCGTCCTTTAACCAACTCTGCTTCAGAGTAACTTTGGCCAATTTTTTTGGGCGTCCGGGCGGGGGGGTGGCCCCTTTGGACTCTGTCCAACAACTCTCTCCTCTATCCTACAATGCTTTCCTCTCTCTTTTCCCTTCCTTTCTCCTCTTTTTCATCACTCGACGTTGCCCCACTGACGTTTTTGGGTTCATCCATCTCAAGGGGCCGTTTCACGAATCATGTAATCATGGAATCATAGAAAAGTAGAGTTGGAATAGAACTCATGGGCCATCGAGTTCTCCCCCAAGAAAGACGCAGGAAGTATCATTCAAAGCATCCCCGACAGATGGCCATCGAGCCTATGCTTAAAAGCTTCAAAAGAAGGGGCCTACAACACAGTCCGGGGGAGACAGTTCCACTCCCGAACAACCATCGCGGAGAGAAGTACTATCTTTCATTTGTCCCTGTTGAACTTAATATACTTTTGGCCCATCTCTGTATTCGGAAGTTACAAAACGTTTTCTCTCATGTAATACTGGCTCTGTAGAGGTTGAAGGATATTCTGTGGAAAATTAGACCATAAAAGCCAAGGTAGATAATGCTTCCTCTTTGTGTTCTGTTCGGATTTCATTCAATTCCCTTTTTATTTGGGGGGGGGGGAAATATTACCATCACGAGCCATGACTGTTTGGTCTTCTACAGATCCTCGCAGCTCCTGTACAGAAAGAGCACTGTTATATTTGATGTGGATACTTCAGATAATCATTTCAGGTGTAGGAATACGCCAGACTCTCACTTTACAGAGGTATACTATCTGTCCATCTGAACCTTTGAGGATGTCTTTATCCACTGGAATTAATACACCTCGACTTGGGACAGAACTTCTCTAAATTGTCATCTTTCAGTGTCCCATTGTCTAGAGCGGGTGTGGTTGCCGCAGTGGTCATGGGACGGCCGCCTTTGGGTCCCCTAGCCCTCTGACCGCTTACGCGGAGGGTGCCTTTATAACTCGGAGGGGGGAATCATCAAAGACAGTGGTACTCCTCCGCCTTTGCCAGCATTTCTCCAAATGGTTGTCTAGTGTCCCTTCTCCTTTATATGCCGTGGTCTACGCTGTGGTCGTAAAACGGCTGCTTTTGGGTCCCCTCCCCCTTTGACCTGGCACGCAGAGGGTGCCGTTCCCCCTTCAGGACGTGTGCCTTGCGGCTGCTTTAGATGTTTGGGCGCAGGTTACGCCGAGTGGGAATTGCCTTTTGCTGGCTTGTTGGGAAAACGATAGAAGAGGTACACGGCCTTCCCCTGGGGTGGTGGGGTGTTGCTGTGGGTAGAGGCTTAAATCGCAAAAACAAAAAACTTTGTGGGAGGGCCGTGCCGAATTCTCCGGGATGCATGCCGGCCAACTGTGGCCGGCTGTCTCAGGGTGGGGTCTTTGCTGCCCTTTGTTTTTTCCCCTTACTTTTCTTTTCTTTTTGCTGCCTCTCGGACTACGTGACGCCAGACTCTAGAGGTATATGCCCTTCCCCCTTCAGGGCGTGTTCCTTTGCGGCTGCTTGCAATGTGTGGGCGCAGGTTACCCAGAGTGGGAACTGCCTTTTGCTGGCTTGTTGGCAGGACGATAGAAGAGGTACACGGCCTTCCCCTGGGGTGGTGGAGTGTTGCTGTGGGTAGAGGCTTAAATCGCAAAAACAAAAAACTTTGTGGGAGGGCCGTGCCGAATTCTCCGGGATGCATGCCGGCCAACTGTGGCCGGCTGTCTCAGGGTGGGGTCTTTGCTGCCCTTTGTTTTTTCCCCTTACTTTTCTTTTCTTTTTGCTGCCTCTCGGACTACGTGACGCCAGACTCTAGAGGTATATGCCCTTCCCCCTTCAGGGCGTGTTCCTTTGCGGCTGCTTGCAATGTGTGGGCGCAGGTTACCCAGAGTGGGAACTGCCTTTTGCTGGCTTGTTGGCAGGACGATAGAAGAGGTACACGGCCTTCCCCTGGGGTGGTGGAGTGTTGCTGTGGGTAGAGGTTTAAGTCGCAAAAACAAAAAACTTTGTGGGAGGGCCGTGCCGAATTCTCCGGGATGCATGCCGGTCAACTGTGGCCGGCTGGCTCAGGGTGGGGTCTTTGCTGCCCTTTGTTTTTTCCCCTTACTTTTCTTTTCTTTTTGCTGCCTCTCGGACTATGTGACGCCAGACTCTAGAGGTATATGCCCTTCCCCCTTCAGGGCGTGTTCCTTTGCGGCTGCTTGCAATGTGTGGGCGCAGGTTACCCAGAGTGGGAACTGCCTTTTGCTGGCTTGTTGGCAGGACGATAGAAGAGGTACACGGCCTTCCCCTGGGGTGGTGGAGTGTTGCTGTGGGTAGAGGTTTAAGTCGCAAAAACAAAAAACTTTGTGGGAGGGCCGTGCCGAATTCTCCGGGATGCATGCCGGTCAACTGTGGCCGGCTGGCTCAGGGTGGGGTCTTTGCTGCCCTTTGTTTTTTCCCCTTACTTTTCTTTTCTTTTTGCTGCCTCTCGGACTACGTGACGCCAGACTCTAGAGGTATATGCCCTTCCCCCTTCAGGGCGTGTTCCTTTGCGGCTGCTTGCAATGTGTGGGCGCAGGTTACCCAGAGTGGGAACTGCCTTTTGCTGGCCTTTGAGTAAAACGATAGAAGAGGGTGGAACGATTCAAAGTCTCCCATCACCCTGAGAGGCTGTGATTGACGCTATTGCTGCGGAACGGCCGCCTTTGGTTCCCCTTGCCCACTGTCCGCGCACACGGACGTTGCCGATTGCCCGTCAGGGCGTGTGCCTTTGCGGCTGCTTTCAAGGTGTTGGCAGAACGTTTCGCCGAGTGGTAAATGTTTTTTGCTGGCCTGTGGGTAAAACAATAGAAGAGGGTGGAATGATCAAAGACAGTGGTACAGTCTCCCATCACCCTGAGAGGTTGTGATTGACGCTGTTGCTGCGGAAAGGCCGCCTTTGGTTCCCCTTGCCCACTGTCCGCGCACACGGACGTTGCCGATTGCCCGTCAGGGCGTGTGCCTTTGCGGCTGCTTTCAAGGAGTGGGCGCAAGTTCCGTCTCGTGGAAACTGTTTCTTGCTGGTCTGTTGGTAATAACGAGGGTGGAGTGATCACAGACTGTGGGACAGTGTCCCATTCACCTTAAAAGGAAGTGTACTCAACGATGTGGCGGCAGAACGGCCGCCTTTGGCTCCCCTTGCCCACTGTCCGCGCACACGGACGTTGCCGATTGCCCGTCAGGGCGTGTGCCTTTGCGGCTGCTTTCAAGGAGTGGGCGCAAGTTCCGTCTCGTGGAAACTGTTTCTTGCTGTTCCCCTCGCCCTCTGGCCGCGCACGCGGAATCAATGAAAGAAGTGGGACACCTTGGCCTTTACCACTTCTCAAAATTGTCTTCTTTTACTGTACCATTGCCTTGTGCGGGTGTAGTCGAGAGCATGTGATGATAATCTTACGCAGAGTAAGAAGTAGAGAATCAATCCACTCAGAATCTCTTTTGCTATTAAAAACAATTACTTAATAATGCCTTCATGTTTCCTTTGGAATCCACATTTCTGCTTTGTTTCTACTTTGAATTACTTTCTACTACATTACACACTATATCTTTCATAATTGTACTTCCTCAAGTATACTTAAACTGTATGTATACCAACCAACTGAAGTCATTTCCCTCTATCCAGGTCATCTGCAGGAGAACTTTAATAACCCCTGAAGAACACACTAGTCTTACCTGCAGTGGAACTGCATGGAAACATGTTCCTAACATCAGAGCCTTAAAACCTTCCCCCTCCAAAAAGCATTATAGGTCTGTGTGGTCGTTTGTAGCCTATTTAAGAATAGCTTGACAGGCCAATAGTATTTCGCACTGTATAGTTTTTTAACTGTCAAACTACCTCCTCTTCAGTCCTCGGACTCGAGCCGTGTTTTTACACCACTGTTTTTTAAGCTGGTAATGCTGTATGCTGACTGTGACTTCAGTTATATCTTATGTCTTATTGACCCAACATGAACACAGAAGAGTCTCACTGATCAAAGCCAAACGGGCCTACCACTGCTGAAATAAGCAGATTTCTTGGATTGGACTTGTTGAAGAAAAGCATATAACACATCATATCAGGTTATTATTATCCAAATAAAGCACCATAAATGCATGTTATACAACCAAGGAGACATAAGAAGTCGTTCTATATGCTGAAATGATATGTTGCTATTGCTTACTAGGCTTGATCGATCCATGAAAAATTTGATTCTAAACTCGTTTCAAAACTAGAGGGGGCAGTTTTTCGTTTTTGTTGCTAATAACGAATTTGGCCCCCAAAATTTTTCGAAATTAACGAAAATTCGTTATTTTCGAAATTAATTCGTTAATGGCGGACGCGCATGCGCGGTGGCCCAAAAACAGCCCGAAGGGGGGGGGGACTTATGGGGCTCTCCCGCCCTCATTTTTTGAGTGATCTTCTTCAAACTTGGTACAGTGGTAGAACACATTTAACACTGATAGCTCACCAAAATGTGGAACGTTTCCCTTATCCTCTGATTTTTGGCAAATTTTCATAGCTTTTATAATAAACCATTTTTTAATAATTGCAGAAATCTGTTCCTGGTTTGAAAGTCTTATTTCCTGTTAAATTGGGTTGTCTTTACTGTGAAAGTCATTGCTCTACTTTAGAAACTTTGTTTTTGTGGCTGAAACTTTGTTAAATTGGTGTAGTCCCTGCATATGTGTGTGTGTAAAGGTATCCCTTGACGTTAAGTTCAGTCATGTCTGACTCTGGGGGTTGTGCTCACCTCCATTTCTAAGCCCAAGAGCCAGTGTTGTCCATAGACACCTCCAAGGTCATGTGGCCGGCATGACTACATGGAGTGCCATTACCTTCCCGCCAGAGCGGTACCTATTCATCTACTCACATTGGCATGTTTTCAAGCTGCTAGGTTGGCAGAAGCTGGAGCTAACAGCGGGCGCTCACTCTGCTCCCGGGATTTGAACCTGGGACTTTTCGGTCTGCAAGTTCAGCAGCTCAATGCTTTAACACACTTCGCCATTGGGGCTCATACACATACAATGTGGAGATGGTCCTGGCACAGCACACTTAGGATTATCAGGAAGCGTCCCCGGCTGAGACACAAGCAGCCCCGCTTGTGTTTGAGAGCGGTGAAGGGACAAAGGCACCCCCTTCTTTCCCCAAAAGGAGTTGTATTTTGTACAGGGAAGTATGGGATATGCAACTCTTTCCCAAATTTGGCTTAGGATTATCAGGAAGCGTCCCCGGCTGAGACACAAGCAGCCCCGCTTGTGTTTGAGAGCGGTGAAGGGACAAAGGCACCCCCCCTTCTTTCCCCAAAAGGAGTTGTATTTTGTACAGGGAAGTATGGGATATGCAACTCTTTCCCAAACTTGGCTTAGGATTATCAGAAAGCGTCCCTGGCTGAGACACAAGCAGCCCCGCTTGTGTTTGAGAGCAGTGAAGGGACAAAGGCACCCCCTCTTCTTTCCCCAAAAGGAGTTGTATTTTGTACAGGGAAGTATGGGATATGCAACTCTTTCCCAAACTTGGCTTAGGATTATCAGGAAGCGTCCCTGGCTCGGATCCCTTGTTTCCAAAAACACTTTTGCGTGGAAAAAAGAAAGGAGAAAGCCCACCCCGCCCGCAAGAGGAAAAATGGCGCAGCACCAGGAAAAAAACACCCACAGGACAGCCCTTTGCAAAAACAAAAGAAAAAGAAAGACCCAACTAACACACACCACCCAAACTCAGCCAGCCACCCCACCTTTTCTCCCGGTCTTCACACAGCCATGCTGTGACGCAGCAATCTTTCCTGCCTGCCAGTGCCTGCACCAAAATCTCCCTTCCACCCTCTCCAAAATTCCCAGTGCGACTGAGCCACGAGGCGTGTGCAGTCCTACCAGCCCCTCCCCCTGGTTAAACGTGCTCTCTGATTGGCTACAAGGTGCAAACAACACGCTAGATTGCCCCAGTGGACTTAAACAAGTTTGGATGATTTGCCAAAGCATTTTTTAAAAACGAAAAAAAAGGCGCCATAACGGAAAACGGCCAATCGCGGTTCGAAACCGCGATATCCAGGCGTGTGGACAACCAAGGTTCGATATTGCTTCAAAACAAACGAAAATAACGAATCAATAACGGTAAACGGGGAAAACGAATTATTTGAGCAAGCCTATTGCTTACTTTATGAATTTAGCTTCAAAATATCACAATATAATGGAATCATTGACTACAGAAATGGCTAGATTTTTCCAGAGGCTAGACGGTTTGCTGTTATGGAGTGTATCTTTGTGTCATGGGTTGTGGTGTGTGGGCGTGGGGCCGGCCAACGGTGGCCGGCCCCCCGGGTCTGAGGGGCTTGGGCCCACATTTTGAAAGCAGACGTGAAGAAAGCATGCCCTTCCCCCTCTGGGTTCAGCGGTGTGGGCGTGGGGCCGGCCAACGGTGGCCGGCCCCCCGGGTCTGAGGGGCTTGGGCCCACATTTTGCAAGCAGACGTGAAGAAAGCATGCCCTTCCCCCTGTGGGTCCAGCGGTGTGGGCGTGGGGCCGGCCAACGGTGGCCGGCCCCCCGGGTCTGAGGGGCTTGGGACCACATTTTGCAAGCAGACGTGAAGAAAGCCTGCCCTTCCCCGTGGGTTGCGGCGTGTGGGCGTGGGGCCGGCCAACGGTGGCCGGCCCCCCGGGTCTGAGGGGCTTGGGCCCACATTTTGCAAGCAGACGTGAAGAAAGCATGCCCTTCCCCGTGGGTTGCGGCGTGTGGTTGTGGGGCCGGCCAACGGTGGCCGGCCCCCCGGGTCTGAGGGGCTTGGGCCCACATTTTGCAAGCAGACGTGAAGAAAGCCTGCCCTTCCCCGTGGGTTGCGGCGTGTGGGCGTGGGGCCGGCCAACGGTGGCCGGCCCCCCGGGTCTGAGGGGCTTGGGCCCACATTTCCTTTTTTTTGGTCTTCTCTCTCTTTCTCTGGGAAGGGTGCCGGCCAACGGTGGCCGGCCTAGTATTTTAAAGTGTGGGCCTTTTTGGCGGTGGCTTTTTCTGTCTTTTCTTTGGTCTTTGCTGCCTCTCGGCCTACGTGGCCGAGTTTCCCCGATGTACCGCCTCTCTCTTCTCTCGCCGGCTGTCGTTCTTTAGCCCTTTATGCTATTTTGCACAGAAGCCTCCTTTGGGGCGGTGTCCTCTGGTTTTTTTTCTTTCTCTCTCTCTCTCTCAGGGATGCGTGCCGGCAAACATTGGCCGGCCCGGCTTAATGTATGGGCCTTGTCGCCTGTGGCTTTTTTCTTTCTTTTCTTTTCTTTTCTTTTCTTTTTGCTGCCTCTCGGCCTACGTGGCCGAGTTTCCCCCGATGCACCGCCTCTCTCTTCTCTCTCGGCTGTCGTTCTTTAGCCCTTTATGCGAGTTTGCACCGAAGCCTCCTTTGGGGCGACGGCCCCTCTTTCTTCCTGTCTGGGAATCGTGCGGGCCAACGGTGGCCGGCCTAGTATTTTAAAGTGTGGGCCTTTTTGGCGGTGGCTTTTTCTGTCTTTTCTTTGGTCTTTGCTGCCTCTCGGCCTACGTGGCCGAGTTTCCCCGATGTACCGCCTCTCTCTTCTCTCGCCGGCTGTCGTTCTTTAGCCCTTTATGCTATTTTGCACAGAAGCCTCCTTTGGGGCGGTGTCCTCTGGTTTTTTTTTTTTCTCTCTCTCTCTCTCAGGGATGCGTGCCGGCAAACATTGGCCGGCCCGGCTTAATGTATGGGCCTTGTCGCCTGTGGCTTTTTTCTTTCTTTTCTTTTCTTTTCTTTTCTTTTTGCTGCCTCTCGGCCTACGTGGCCGAGTTTCCCCCGATGCACCGCCTCTCTCTTCTCTCTCGGCTGTCGTTCTTTAGCCCTTTATGCGAGTTTGCACCGAAGCCTCCTTTGGGGCGACGGCCCCTCTTTCTTCCTGTCTGGGAATCGTGCGGGCCAACGGTGGCCGGCCTAGTATTTTATAGTGTGGGCCTTTTTGGCGGTGGCTTTTTCTGTCTTTTCTTTGGTCTTTGCTGCCTCTCGGCCTACGTGGCCGAGTTTCCCCGATGTACCGCCTCTCTCTTCTCTCGCCGGCTGTCGTTCTTTAGCCCTTTATGCTATTTTGCACAGAAGCCTCCTTTGGGGCGGTGTCCTCTGGTTTTTTTTCTCTCTCTCTCTCTCTCTCAGGGATGCGTGCCGGCAAACATTGGCCGGCCCGGCTTAATGTATGGGCCTTGTCGCCTGTGGCTTTTTTCTTTCTTTTCTTTTCTTTTCTTTTCTTTTTGCTGCCTCTCGGCCTACGTGGCCGAGTTTCCCCCGATGCACCGCCTCTCTCTTCTCTCTCGGCTGTCGTTCTTTAGCCCTTTATGCGAGTTTGCACCGAAGCCTCCTTTGGGGCGACGGCCCCTCTTTCTTCCTGTCTGGGAATCGTGCGGGCCAACGGTGGCCGGCCTAGTATTTTATAGTGTGGGCCTTTTTGGCGGTGGCTTTTTCTGTCTTTTCTTTGGTCTTTGCTGCCTCTCGGCCTACGTGGCCGAGTTTCCCCGATGTACCGCCTCTCTCTTCTCTCGCCGGCTGTCGTTCTTTAGCCCTTTATGCTATTTTGCACAGAAGCCTCCTTTGGGGCGGTGTCCTCTGGTTTTTTTTTTTCTCTCTCTCTCTCTCTCAGGGATGCGTGCCGGCAAACAGTGGCCGGCCCGGCTTAATGTATGGGCCTTGTCGCCTGTGGCTTTTTTCTTACTTTTCTTTTCTTTTCTTTTCTTTTTGCTGCCTCTCGGCCTACGTGGTCGGGTTTCCCACGATGCACCGCCTCTCTCTTCTCTCGCCGGCTGTCGTTCTTTACCCCTTTATGCGATTTTGCACAGAAGCCTCCTTTGGGGCGGCGGCCCCTCTTTCTTCCTCACAGGGAAGCGTGCCGGCCAACGGTGGCACGCCTAGTATTTCAACGTGTGGGCCTTGTCGGCCTATGTGGTCGACGTGTTTCCCACGATGCACCGCCTCTGTCTTCTCTCGCGGCTGTCGTTCTTTACCCCTTGGTGCAATCTTGCACAGAACCCTTCTTTGGGGCGGCGGCCTCTATTTCTTCCACTCAGGGAAGCTCGCCGGCCAACGATGGCCGGCCTAGTATTTCAGTGTGTGGGCCTTGCCGGATGTGGCTTATTCTTTCTTTTCTTTTATTTTCATGAAATCAGCGGGGGAGGATGGGCGGGTTGTGTTTCCACAGAACACCACTCAAAGAAACAGTTAGCGGTATCCTATACTGTTCTAAATTGCTCGACAACATAATGATAGAATCATAGAAACATGGCACCAAACATCATATAATCATAAAGCTAGAAGAGACCATCCAGTTCAACGCCATTCTGCCATGCAAAAACAATATACAGTAGAGTCTCAGTCATCCAACACTCGCTTATCCAATGTTCTGGATTATCCAACTTATTTTTGTAGTCAATGTTTTCAATATATTGTGATATTTTGTTGCTAAATTCGTCATTACTACGTAATATTACTGCGTATTGAACTACCTTTTCTGTCTAATTTGCTGTTAAACAAGATTTTATGGGGCTTAATTTGTAAAATAACCTAATTTGCTGTTCAAAGGGCTTTTCCTTAATGTCTCCTTATCATCCAACATATTTGCTTATCCAACGTTCTGCTGGCCCGTTAATGTTGGATAAGCGAGACTCTACTGTATCCAGAAATATCTGGTGCTGTAACCGATATATCATTTACCGTCCCGGAATACTAGCCAGATGGCCCATGAATGGTCACAAAAGTCATAGAAATATGGTCACAGAAGTCATGGAATAATAGAAACATGGTCCCTAAAGTCATAGACTCAAAGAAACAAGTAACAGAATCATCCCAAAAGTCCTAGAATCCTAAAATGATAGAATCATAGAGTCATGGCGCCAAACATCATAGAATCATAAAGGTAGAAGAGACCATCCAGTCCAATGCTATTCTGCCATGCAAAAGCAATATAACACTCTTGCAGGCTTCATCATTACTGGATCCGTCCTTCAGGACTTTGGCAAACGTTGGATGTGCAATGTTGCTATTTCATCCAAGGCAGAAATTCAACTCATTCTTGGATGGACAAACAGAACCACAACTGCTAACGTTCCCTTAAGGCAGTGTTTCTCAACCTGTGGATCTCCAGGTGTTTTTACCTACAAGTCCCAGAAATCCCAGCCATTTTACCAGCTGTTAGGATTTCTGGGAGTTGAAGGCCAAAACATCTGGGGACCCACAAGTCGAGAACCACTGCCTCAAGGGAGAAACTGTGGCATTACCTCCGAAGTTAAAAAATTGGAAAAACCAAACTCTTCCTTGAAAAGCTGTGATTGTCTAGACATGTGGGGGTTAAATCTAGGGCAAAGGAGTGTAAAAATAGATGGGAGGGTCCAATGTGAAAGGTTTGGAACCCCTCCCCTTATATATAAAACAAAGACTCCGCCTCCAATATGTGGCATTCAGTGTGTGTCCACACCAGGGTAGAATTGGCACCATGCTCTCCAGATCAGCCATGCACGTGCCACATTATGCCCCTTCCATGTTCAGGGAGTTTGACAGATGGAAGGGCTATCTGAGCCTTGCGAAAGTGGTTACGGAGATCATCGCGGAACGCAAGAAGGTCCCATTTCCATCTCAGAGTTTGGACACAATGGAGTACGACATGCAGCTAGTCCTCAACGAGGACAACTTTGAAACAGCATCACAATGGGTTAATGGAAGCAGTTCCAGCAGCAAGAGCTCCAAAGGTAGTGCCAATGGCCAGGCTTCCCAAAACAAGGAGATTTGCAATTTCTGCAAACACAACGGGGAATCCAAGCAGGTCTATTCGTCCCACCGGCTGAAGGGGATGGACGGCACCGTGGAGTGCCCCATCTTGCGCAAATACACCTGTCCGCTCTGCGGTGCCACGGGCGAAAAGGCCCATACTTTAAAATACTGCCCACTGAGCCAAGGGAAGAGGTCGCTGTATCGCAAGTGCGGACGTAACTCGGCTGGACGCAAGGTGAGGAGATAAGAAGATCAGGAGAAGACCGAAGCATTTATTCTTAGTTTTAGTTTGACTTTGTAAAAGAACAACATTTGATTTCGAGCATCATTAACACTCTTTACATTTCCTCCCACTTTGTTTCAGGTTTGGAGAATGGAAGCCCAATTCTCTTAGACTACATTTGTGAGTCCAGAAATGTTTTTTTATGTATATTGTTGCCTTCTTTCACATTTGTTGTACCTAGGTTAATTATATTGTGTTTCTTTTAGATGTGTCAGTTGCCTAGTGTGATGATTCATGGGCCCTGCAGTCCTATTCCTGACAGTATTGTGGCAGATGAGGAGGAAAATATGGAGTTTTCCCCAGATTTCCGGTCGGAGTCAGAGCCTTGGCAGCTGCCTGAAGTTCTAGTCCAAGAACCAATTAAACCTGACCTTGGTGGGAACTCTCCCCCTTATGGGAGAAAACAGGCTTACACGACTGATAGAGGATCGAGAGAAAAATTTAGAAGTACTGCTCGCCTTGCTGCCAAATATGCCACTGATTAGAAGTATTTCCCCTGAGAAAATACGGGGAGTCTTGCACCTGCAAGCTGGTTTCCTTCGCTCCCTGTTCTCTAGGGAAAGTGATTGTTGTTTGGGGAAACGAGACCCAATATAGGGAAATTGCGCGAAGGATTCCTTGCGGAGTCAATTCGTCAGCTCCTGGAGAGAGGTCATGTGTGTGTGGACTTCGAATCCTGTTCCTTGCCTCCTGAATCTAGTTCCAAGCCTTGTCCTCGTCTCACGGATTTACCACAGATCTTGTTCCATGCTTCAAGTTGCCTCATTTGAAAGGTCTGCTTCTGAACTTTATTCTACACTTGTTTTTATTGACTTTATATATTCCTTTAATAAAGATATTAGATAGAATCTGGCCTCAGTGTATGGTTATTGGTGCCCAGCAGCCTATATCCTGACACCTTGTATCATGCTTTTTTATACATATAATCATGTTTTTTACATATGTAATATCACGTTCCTTTGACATCTGTAATTGCCTTATATCATATTTTATATTGTGTTTTATATATGCAGTTACTTTACATGTTTCTTTTATGTATGGATGTATAATTTTTACATGTTTAATTATATTATTTGCAACTATAATTGCCTAATATCATGCTTCTTTTATATATGCAATGACATCATGTTTATTTAACGTATATAAGTGCCTTATATCATGTCCGGGTTATCATGTGTGTCTCCAGAGGGATGCAGCCCTATCCTTTGCAGGGAAAATATAGAAATATCTTCTAAATGGCTACTGTCTAGAATTTTGTTTTGTAAAGAAAGGAAAAGTTTATATGCTATTGGAAAGAAAGATACTATTTTATGTTTAAATTTTGGAAAGGAATAGAATTGGTTATTATTACTGTGGTCTAACCTTCAATTGTTTGCAAGTTGTTCTAAAGTTTGGATCGTAGAGTTTAATAAACAGAGTTTATGGTTTTGGCATCAAAACTGTTCATGTTGTGCTTAAATGGGATTGAATTTTCTTTAATTTGTGGCCCATAATAGGCTGGTTATAAGCCTGATCTGGAAGGCAGCCAAGGCAAAGACCATTGAGCTGCTGAACTTGCAGACTGAAAGGTCCCAGGTTCAAATCCCGGGAGCAGAGTGAGCGCCCGCTGTTAGCTCCAGCTTCTGCCAACCTAGCAGCTTGAAAACATGCCAATGTGAGTAGATGAATAGGTACCGCTGTGGCGGGAAGGTAATGGCACTCCATGTAGTCATGCCGACCACATGACCTTGGAGGTGTCTATGGACAACACTGGCTCTTGGGGTTAGAAATGGAGGTGAGCACAACCCCCAGAGTCAGACATGACTGAACTTAACGTCAAGGGATACCTTTACACACACACACATGCAGGGACTACACCAATTTAACAAAGTTTCAGCCACAAAAACAAAGTTTCTAAAGTAGAGCAATGACTTTCACAGTAAAGACAACCCAATTTAACAGGAAATAAGACTTTCAAACCAGGAACAGATTTCTGCAATTATTAAAAAATGGTTCATTATAAAAGCTATGAAAATTTGCCAAAAATCAGAGGATAAGGGAAACGTTCCACATTTTGGTGAGCTATCAGTGTTAAATGTGTTCTACCACTGTACCAAGTTTGAAGAAGATCACTCAAAAAATGAGGGCGGGAGAGCCCCCTAAGTACCCCCCCCCCTTTGGGCTGTTTTTGGGCCACCGCGCATGCGCGTCCGCCATTAACGAATTAATTTCGAAAATAACGAATTTTCGTTAATTTCGAAAAATTTTGGGGGCCAAATTCGTTATTAGCAACAAAAACGAAAAACTGCCCCCTCTAGTTTTGAAACGAGTTTAGAATCAAATTTTTCATGGATCGATCAAGCCTACTGCGTACCAATACTCCGTCTTGGTCTTGTAGGTGAGGCAGTATTGTACGGTTACCTGCTGATAACAGCATAAGTTGCTCCTGAGTCCACACATCGTCCCTCTGAGCCTCAAGGATCTGGTCATGTAACCCGAGCTCATTATCTACAACACATAGAGAGGCAGTAGGCAAGATGGTCTGACATACTACCTGCTCATTGGTCTTAAACTCCGGCTTGCGGGACAAGGCGTCGGCCCGCAAGTTTGCCTTCCCCTCCACGAACTGCACTTTGAAGTTAAACCTGGAGAAAAACAAAGCCCATCGGATTTGACGCTGGTTTAACTTTTTTGCTGTTTGCAAGTGCTCCAAATTCTTGTGATCAGACCTGACCACGATTTGGTGCCGCGCCCCTTCTAGCCAGTGCCGCCACACCTCAAACGCCACCTTAATCGCCAACAACTCCTTCTCCCATATGGTATAGTTCTGCTCGAATGGTGTTAGTTGCCGCGAGTAAAATCCACAGGGACGCAAGGTCCCTGAGGAATCTTTCTGAGACAATACAGCCCCCAACGCGTAGCTAGAAGCGTCCGCTTCTACCACGAACGGTTTGTCAACATCAGGATGTGTTAGTATGTTGTCTGATTGAAAGCTAGACTTTAGTTGTAAAAACGCGTCGTGAGCTTCCCGCCCCCACACAAATGGCTGTTTCTTACGCAGGAGCTGCGTCAAAGGCACCGTGAGCTTTGCAAAATTCGGAATAAACTCCCGGTAGTAATTAGCGAATCCTAAGAACCTTTGCACATCCTTCTTAGTCTTAAGCTCCTGCCATGAGTTGACGGCGTCAACCTTATGTGGGTCCATTTTAAGTTCCCTACCTGACACTACATGACCTAGGAACTCCACTTCAGGCACATGAAAGACGCACTTGGAAGCCTTGGCGAAGAGCCCATTAGCCCGCAGACGGTGCAGAACCTGCTTGACATGTTGACGATGTTCTTTCTCGTCCTTAGAAAAAATCAAGATATCATCCAAATAAATCACTAAAAATTGGTCAATTAGGTCCCTAAACACATCGTTCATGAACCTCTGGAAGACCGCAGGCGCATTGCAAAGTCCGAAAGGCATGACTCGGAACTCGTGGCATCCGAAGCACGTGTTAAATGCCATCTTCCATTCATCACCTTCCCGTATTCGGATTAAGTTATACGCCCCCCGCAGGTCAAGCTTGGTAAAGACCTTAGCCCCTTGCACCCTCGATAACAGTTCCGAGATTAAAGGCAGCGGGTACCTATCCCGAATGGTGTATTTGTTTAGGATCCGATAATCGCAGACCAACCTAAGTTCCCCAGTCTTTTTGGCTACAAAGAATACCGGTGCCGCAGTTGGAGAGCTAGATGGGCGAATAAACCCCTTGGCTAAATTTTCATCTAGGAACTCTCGCAAAGCTTGCCTTTCCGGTACAGTCAAGGCATACAGCCTTCCTGCTGGCAATTTCGCACCTTCCGCTAGCTTAATGGCGCAATCATACGGCCTGTGCGGCGGTAACTTGTCCGCTTCTTTTTTACAAAATACATCAGAGAACTCCCCATACTCAGCAGGCACTCCCTCCATATCAGATTGAGAAACGTTCAGAGTGCAACAATCCTGCCTCTTTAAGGTCAACTTACGCGTCACCCAATCTACTTGTGGATTTACTACAGCTAGCCAATCCATCCCCAGGATCACATCGTATCTGGGCAAGCTTGTAATATCCCACACAAACGTTCCCGTTACTCCCTGCACCTCCCACATTACTGCTGAGGTCTCATGGTTAACCACCCCAGTCTCCAGCAGTCTCCCATCCGCTCCTTCCACCCACACGTCGCATGCCTTGCGCACTCTAGGAATGCCATGCTTCCTAGCAAACTCAATATCCACGTAAGAGACCGTAGCCCCTGAGTCCAGCAGTGCCAAAGTAGAAACAAGTTCCTTTCCCCCAACAGATAATGTAATGGGTACGAAAACATGCTTCCTCCCCTCAGTTGACTGCTTTAGTAGCCCTAATGCGTTGGACTCACGTCGCACTAGGGCTGGCCTTTTCCCGAAAGCTGGGAAGGTTTCACATTACAGTTTTTGGCAAAATGCCCAGCATTCCCACAGTACAAACACAACCCCAGCTGCCTCCTGCGGTTCTTTTCTTCTGTAGACAGCTTTTTAAAGACCCCAAGCTCCATAGGCTCTTCCCCCATCACCACAGGTGCCCTGGTTACATGCATAGGTGGCGCACACATTGCTTTCGAGTGTTTACGGGACTCGAACCTGGCGTCCAAACGCAGCACCTTAGCTACTAAGGCATCCCAATTCTCAGCCGGCTCCAAGCGTGCTAATTCATCCTGGAGATAATCACTTAACCCAGCAGTAAACAAAAGCATGAATGCATTTTCCCCCCAGTCCAGCTGGTGGCGATACAAATTAAACTTATTTAAGTAATCCAAAACAGTCCCCTTTCCCTGTTTCAACCGATACAGAGCCCACCCAGCATTCTCCGTGCGGAGAGGGTCCCCAAAAGTGTCAGTTAGTAACTTCTTGAAATTATTCAAATTGTCCTTGACTGGGTCATTTCCCAAAATTAAATTAGTGGCCCATTGTCCTGCAGGACCAGTCAACAAACTCAAAATAAATGTCACCTTGCTAGTGTCTGTAGGGTAAGCATGAGCACTGAGCTGGGAAAAATAAAGCTCAACTTGTGCCAAAAAAGTTGGCAACTTGCACCTGGTTCCGTCAAAGCGTTCAGGAGTCAAAACATGTCCTTTAACAGCATTAGCTGTTTGACTGACAGTAAAGGCCGTTTGTAATTGATCGAACTTAGCCCTTAACTCATCCATCGTCTTCCTGACGGGATTTATTACTGCAATAAACCTTTTTAATGGCGTTGGGCAATCTGTCAAAGACAGAACGCCACAAGATCAAAGATAACAGAGTTTATTGGATAACAGAACTCAAAATGCCCGTAAAATACAAGGGCCAGGCAGTATTAGCCTTTAAAAGCAAAAGGGGCAAGGAAAAACGTTCAAAAGATAAACCGGATTAAACCGGAGTTTAATCCGGGTAAAAACAAAACAGCTTGCTTCAGCCTGGGGATAAACAAAACAGAAGCCGGGGAACAAAGTGTTCAAAAGAATGCAATTAATTGGCAGCAGATTCCTCTCTGCTGCCAGCACTGTGCTTTGAGTAACTTGAGTCACTCCTCCACACAGCAGGCAAGATTTCCAATACACACAGATCAGCCGAGGATTGAAGCAGTAGAGTAGACCCAGTTCCTTTCCGTAGTTCAAGCCAGAAGCAGACGTTTGTAGTTTCACCAAGTCCGAGTAGGGGGAAGTCAAGCCGTGGTCAGTTCAGTCCGAAATCCAAAGCAGGAGATGGCGTCCGTCAAGAAGACGACGGAAGGTCAAAGCTAATGAGATTAAGCACAAGTTTGCACAAACAAAAGCCCACACAATTCCTCCCACCGTCTGACCCCAAATTCCAAAACAACTTACGTATCAGCACACGAAAACACACCAGTCTTCAGGAAAGCGTCCCACACAGATCCCAAGCGTTCGTCCAGATTACCTTGCCCAACGCAATTTGCAATTGCTCCCAAGCCTCATTTTATGCCAGTTACAAATCCTCATCACTATCAGCTGCCCTCCTTAACCCGGGCGTTTCCTCATCACTTTCCTCATCAGAGCTGGAACACCTCTGACTACGCCCCACAGCATCCCCAGCTGTGGATCCCGTCCCATCCCTCCAGCTTGTCCATGGGTCTAATCCTGAAGGTCCCCATTCATCTTCCATCCCATCATTGCCAGTGGCACCCAATTCCTCCCTCACCCGAGTCCAATCCATCTCATCCTCCTCCGAGCTAACCAGCCCCTCCTCCATTCTCTCCGTAAACCCCTCAAAAGACTCTTCGTCAGATGGTGCTGCAAAGATATCTCGCAGTCTCTTTCTTTCTCGCTCCTCGAGAGTATCTGACTCTCGAGGAGTCTTACGCCCACGTCTGCCAGTAACAGAGCCATGAGGCTCAATCATAACACTATTCACTGCTATTCCACCTGGCCAACAAATGATTTCCATAAGCCACAGAAATGCATGGCTGGGCAAAGCTAATTATATACAGGACTTGAGCATTCACATATTTTGGTATCCATGGAGGCACTGGGAACTAAACCCTGCTAAATATCCATTCCTGCCAACAAACACCTCTTTGGGCCCTTCCAGACAGGCTCTATATCCCAGCATCTGATGCCAGGTTTTCTGCTTTGAACTGCATCCACACTGGGAAAACCTGGGATCAGATCCCGGGATATAGGGCTTGTCTGGAAGGGCCCTTTGATAACATTTCTATCACTTTTTTAATATACAAGAGAGAGGTACATTTGGCAAGAGACCCAAAATACAACATACACATCATACACACTTGGTTAGTGTTGGGGAGGGGATTGGATTCCAATTCCCACAATCCTCTTATCAGTATGGCCACTGGACATGCTAGCTGAGTTGTAATTTATTATTTTTTTAAAAAAATGATAGTTTTCTCAAGCTCTGCTCTGTTTCCGCTCAACACTTCTTTGGACAGTCATGATGTGGCTGCTTAGCAAAGATTTATTGTCTTTCTGCAGGCATTTGTAACAGGAGCTAATAGCAGGCAAGGAGGGTTTCTGTGGAAGAAGCGAATCTAATGAAAGAAAGATAGTATTGCCTAGAGGACAAACTTGCAGAAAGCAAACTTTGTTTCTTTTTTTAAAGGGAAGGAAGGAAGAAAAAAGGCTTATTGCCGTTACCAAAAACCCCCCAAAAAACCATAATATCCTTAACACTCCCAATTCATTTGGAATACTTAGATCCTGTCAGTATGAACAGCATTTTTGCACTTTAAAGGCATAATTCTTTCTCTCTTTTATTTAGGAACAAACAAAGATGTTTAGTAGATTGCAATCACAACATAGCCTTCATGCTGTTAATATACTAGTCTGTGATTTCCCGTCCCATTCATGTGCTTCTAATGATTAAAGCATTTCAGGATTATTTTTTAAAAAAATTCTATCACTAACTCTAAGTGATATCAAGTAGTTTGTTTTTAATCTACTGAAAGTCGCCCTATCTACAGTTGCATTATTGAAGAATTACATTTTAATTCCTTTTCATGCTGTGTCTGCCGTGGCCATTTGGATTAAGGGAGTACAGTAGTCATTCTATATGGCTCTACTCCGCTTCTGTTCATTCAAAAGTGAAAATTACTGACATAAATAGTGTATTCTGATAGTGGTCAGAAAGCAGACAAAGATGTGAGAGTAGAACTACTTAATAGCAAGCTGTCCCGTGGTTTGTCAATAAACCCTCCCTGCTGCCCCTGTTCTAATGCTTTTGTCATGTATATGAAAATCATTATGCAGTTTAGATGAAGGGAAAGAGGAAGTTCAGGGACCTGAGATGCATTAATATTCTACCAGCATCAAAGATATTTCCCTTGAGGGGTTCCTACAGGCCACACTGTTATTACAGTGCCTATCCATTATCTTCTGCTGTACTTGGTATTAAGACAATAATGGAGAAAATAGGATTATGTGCAGATGATAGGAAATGCAAAAGCAATTCAGAAAGATAGGAAATGAATGGAGACATGATTCTTTCATCAAAGGCTGGGGTGGCTTCTCCTAGAGCAAGACAGAAGATAAGTCAGCCAAAATGAAACCTTTACAGGTTGGGCAGAGTGGGAGGTGGTGGTGGTAGGGGGAATGTTTACATATAATCCTAGGATTATAACCTTTTTGACAGAGAAGATCATTGCATCTTCCTGTAATAGTGAGGTGGCCATGCCTTGGGAAAAGTTCAGTTTGATTCCTAAATCTCACAGAAGGGAGAACACCAGTACTAGTGTGGCAGAGGTGGCCTTAAGTGATGAATAACCTTTAAACTCGGTCTGAGACAAGAAGAATACTGATAGTTATTTAAGGTTTCTTCTATACACCAGCCAATATGCAAGCAGCTTTTCTCCATCATAAAGAAAATGATGAGCAATTGTAAAAAAATAACATTTTCTGGTTCTATTGTAGTTGGAGCATTAGCATCATGTTACAGTGTGTTTTATAAACAAGTACAACACTGTCTTTGCAGTACTATACACCTTAACATGTCAACTTCAGCTATAGAAACAAACACAACTGAAAAGATATTTAAAAGTGGCAAAGGATGCCAAAAAGAAACAAACAAACTAAGGGACTGGAACAAAACATGAAATGTAAAGTAGACAAAGAGTACCAAGAAATGAATATAGTCTTCATTTTTGTTTGAAATAAGAACTAACAGACAGGGACAAAAAAAACATTCAAGTTAACCAAGACTTCTTAAAATGCATTTATCCAGTTCATAGCCTTTAAAGGTTTTTAAAACTGCATGTGTATCCTCTGATTTCCAGCCACCAGGGCCGGCCCGAGATAATTTAAAATGTTAAGTGGGGGGGATTGCGCCCCCCCGTGCTGCAGGAGGCATGGCCATGCGCCGCGGGAGGTGGGGCATGGCCAGACCTGGCCCCGTCTCCCGTGCCTTGGCCCCGCCTCTTGCACAGTGTGGGAGGCGGGGCCAAGGCACGCAGGATGGGAGGCAGGGCTCCGCCCAGACGGGGCCCCGCTTCCCACCCTGTGCGCCCTGGCCCAGGCCTTCCTGTTTGGTGGCGAGTGAGCCCATAGTTCCCGCCAGGGGTGGGAACCTCCACGGCGCCCCCAGGGACCGTGTGCCCGAAGCAGGCGCTTCAGTGGCCTCCGCGTTGGGCCGGCCCTGCCAGCCACCAAGACGATAACTACAGGCTTCAAATTAGTTGTCCCTTTTTTGAATTGAAAAAAGCAAATGCAGGCCAAGACCCTATTGCTAGTCTCACTCATTCCTCAGTATGATGCATTAGTATTCTTCAGTGCCTTAAGTGTACATTCATACTAATGCATGGTGCATTAGTATTCTTCAGTGCTTTAAATGTACCAATCTATTAATGGGAATTGCAGAAATAACTCTGTTGACCTCATTACAAAGGGCTGAATTTGATGGCATACGCCGGTTTTGCCCAGGTCATTCATGGAGCCTTCCGGTTACCATCAAATGACGCTGGCAGGGCTTCATGGGTGAAGGACAGTGAAGCCGGCACATGTCACTGCTATGGCAACACGGGAGGCTTCCCATTTTGCCATTGGAATCCATGAGGGGAAGCCACGCAATCGAGACTTCACGCATAGGATTTCCCTTAACTAGAGCCAGGCGATGTGGGGCGTGGGGCGTGGGGCACTGAGTTCGATTCTGGCAGCTGTGTGAAAAGGTCATGTGTCTTCCTCAATACACCATTGAACAATAAGATGGTACACTAACATATGTATAATTATTTAATTATTTATTTGTTTGTTTGTTTATTTATTTATACCCCGCCACCATCTCCCCACAGGGACTCGGGGTGGCTCACATGGGGCAAGGCCCGACCAGCATAATTTACAAAAACTACAGCATAAATACATTGCACAATATACAAAAAATAAAACACAGTAAGACAATAAAACAATAAATCAGTTGCGAGATGTTGATATTCAGCAGAAGAGTTGTGTAGTACCACCATCATCTAACCACACACACACACACATATACTATGCTAGAACAACATAAGATTTCAGCAAAAATAACAACAACAATGCAGGATAAAGAGAGCTATGCAACCAATCATGGAACTTGAACTGGACAAGAATGCTGGTGGGACCCCAAGAAACAAATGAAAATGAACGCGAGAGATTTTCACACAGTGCATAATACAGTTGCACATAAGGGTTGGGATTTTGATATGTAACTGACAAGAGAGATGGTACCAAGCATCTATGCAAGTATGGTTTCGAAGGAAAACAAGGGTCAAACACAGACATGTTAACTGAAACATGTAAACATCTGAACTCATGATATTCATGAACCCATACACATTGTTGATACAGCTTATATGAAAACCTCAAACATTGCAATACTTTATAAGGTTATGCATTAGATAAGGGCTTACATAAGAAAGCAGCCATTTAATAGCAACAAGCAAATAACATCTTCATAGTTTGTAAATATGCAAACCCAATTATGAGACACTCAACTTTGCAGGCAATAAACTTTAGAGCTGGTACAGACAACCACAAGTCGCACTATCTGATATAGTCAGCTGTTATCACATTGCTCAGTTCATAATGAAAGTTTCAAAGGTTCCTGAAAGTTTTTTGTCTTATTACATCATCTGTCTGGAACCATTATGTGACACTTCTGACATCACAAAATACATGTCTGGGATCATTCTGAAACATTGATGTATTTCACAAGTAATAAATTACCTGAGGCTAATGAGGATGGTTGTGGGGAGGGTTGGAGAATGAGAAAGGACAGTATTATCTTTATGATATGATAAATGCAGACAGGACCAGATTGTGTCATTTGCAGACATCTTTCTGGCTGACGTCTTCCTTTCTTCCTAATTAGAACCAAAGCATGCACATTTAGTGACAAACAGCGTGATGCCAGCAGACGTGCTCTCTCACACAACAATGTTTTGTTTTAATGGAGCTCATTCCTGACTTTAATTATATTCAAGTGCAACCAAACTGAGATGAACAGTGTGACAGAATTCTAACAAACAAAAAACAAAGGAGAACAACAAAACACACCTGAATCCGTTTTTTTTCTTTTTAAGGTGTATATATATATATATATATATATATATGCGCACTAAGTGCTCGATCGCTGAAATAATAGATCTAGGCAGTGAAATACTGACAGGCGTGTCCTGTATTCTAAAATCAGGTCTTTCAGTACATTAGTTTCAGAATCTAAAACAGAACATTCTCCGGTGGTTTTTAAAAAAATGTCCTTCAAACAAAACTGTGCTCAGCTGTCTTAAAGGAAAGAAAAAAAGATATGAAAGCATTGCAAGTCGAATAGGTATTTGTGTAGAAGCAAAACTTGAGAATCTGCAGTAAGTCTGGGAACATACTGTCAGGACAGAGAACTGGAAAGCCATCAACCAACAAATTTCTTCCCTTCCCTTCTGTGAGATGCTTGATAGTACATATCACAGCCCTCCTGTTTCAAAGATGGCTCCACACTGCTCTCTACTGTTTTTTGGTAATCCCAATTCAATTGATGCAGGGGGAAAAATCCTGTGTCTGTAAGTATTCTCATTTTATATCCATACTGAATATAAAATAACTCTTGCTTAATGGTGCCAAATGGCACCACTAATCAAGAGCTGCAGAATGTCCAGCTTCTTTTTCTGTTAAAGTTCCATGGTGAAAAGTTACAAGGACAGCACTACTTGTGCTCTGATTCCTTTGGAAGACAGAACGCTGAAAAATTGTGCAGTTTTTGTCATCTTATTTCTATTGCAGTATATAAAATATAATGATACAAAGGGGAAAGAGAGAGAGAAGAGAAGTACAGAGGGTTTGAATGTGGGCTGAGGATATATATTGATACAAGCTGACCAAACATCCAAAACCTTATTTTCTTGAAGTTGGCACCTATAAAAACACTTGTTCATTAGCAACTGAATCAGTGAGTTATTCTGACCACTTAACAATAGATGGAGAATGTCTATCTTTCTAGCTTTGGAGTTCCAGTCTTTTGTCAACAGTGCTAACCACTAGTTAAATTCCATGCCTCAGGGATATATCTTAAAGAAACATGTGTGACTACAGACATTAAAGGTTTTTTTCCCAATATCAAAATTAATTCATTATAATACATCAGTTCTTTAGTTCGGAGCCACTAGTGGTGCAGCGGATTAAACCACTGAGCTGCTGAACTGGCTGACCGAAAGATTGGTGGTTCAAATCCGGTGAGTGGGGTGAGCTCCCGCTGTTAGCCCCAGCTTCTGCCAACCTAGCAGTTCAAAAACATACAAATGTGAGTAGGCTGGTGGCATGCTTGATCCAGTGGAGGGACAAGAATTAGAGTTTGAAAAAAGTCTGCATGTGGACAGAAGCAATTAAGTAAATCATGGCTCTGAGTTTTCAAGCCCTGAATAGGCCAGTTGATTATTAAGGTTATTGGAAGACTCTCATTGCTAGGGTTATCATAAGTTGAAGCACATAACAATAGGAAAGCAAGAAAGTGAATATCATACATTGTTAGAAGCCACTGGAATTATTAAAGTTACAAGCACTTCAAATGACTAGTTGGGCTTAAATGTTTAAGGAAAAGTAAAAAAAATGTTCAGAAATAGCTGTTGATTGCCGAAGAGATGTAACTAGATTTATATGGAATAACAAAAAACCTAGGATCAAATATAGTACTATGATTACCCCCAAAAATAAAGGTGGTTTAGGACTCCCCGATCTAAGACTGTATCACGAGGCATGCGCCTTAGATTGGATAAAAGATTGGACAAATCTTCAAAAAGTTAAAATTTTAACATTGGAAGGCCATGATCTACGCAGAGGTTGGCATGGTTACTTATGGTACAATAAAGTTAATGTGGAAAAAAAATTCTGTAATCATTTTATTAGGTCATCTCTAATTAAAGTTTGGAAAAAATATAAAAATTACTTATACACAAAAACACCATTATGGCTATCCCCACTAGAAGCCAATCAGAGGAGGCTTCTAGGGTGGACAGAATGGCCAACTTATAAAGAAATTTTGAAAAAAGAGAGTATAATTCAAAAATCACCTCAAATTAAGGATTTGATTGAAATACAAGAAATTAATAAAAACGTCTCATGGTATCAATATATACAAATTAAAGAAGCCTTCAAGATAGACTCGCGAAATGGCTTCACAACAGAAAACAGTTTTTGGGATATTCTGATCCAAAGAAAGAACAAAATTGTATCAGTCATATATAAAAAACTGTTAGAATGGGCAACGGCTGAAGTGGAGATTACTAATTCGATGATAAAATGGGCACAAAACATAGGCAGACCAATAAAATTAGAAGAATGGGAAGCAATTTGGACAAAAAAAATGAAGTACACATATGCGATAGAACTTAAATAAAATTGGTTAAAAGTAATTCACAGGTGGTACTTGACACCAAAAAAATAGGATTAATGTGGAAAAATGTAAACAACCACTGTTGGAGGTGTAAGGAACAAGTAGGGTCCTACTTCCATATGTGGTGGAAATGTAAAAAGCTAACTAGCTATTGGAAAGTAGTACAAACAGAATGTAATAAAATATTAAAATCAAAATTCGAGTTGAAACCAGAAATCTTTTTATTAGGCCTCTCAGATCCAAAAGAAAATTTAGATGCAAACAAAGATAAACTCTTCACTTATTTCATTACTGCGGCGAGGATTATAATAGCTAAGCATTGGAAATCAGAAACACCACCTACAAAAGAACTGTGGATAGATAAAATCATTGAGATAAGAGATATGGACAGATTAACTTTTCTACTTAAAAATAATATGGATAACAAAATGAAAGAAACGGACTGGACAGACCTAGAAGATTACCTCAAAGACAACTATGTTTAAAGGACAAGCAGAAAACTGGAAGAAAGAAGATCGGAAGTCATCCATTCCCCCCCCCTCTCCCATTAGAAATTACCCTTCCCTAACCCCCTTTCCTTCCCCCCCCCCCTCACCATTTGCTGTAGAACTATTACATCCCCTCACCCCTCCTCCCCAACCCACATCCCGCCCCTCAGTATCTTTCCCTTGGACAACCCCTCCCCAACCTTCCCATAGGGCCACCAATGTAACTCATAAAAAAGTTTCAATAAAAATAAAATTAAAAAAAAAAAAAGAAATAGCTGTTGATTGCCTGGGGTGAAAGTCATAATTTTTGTTCTCAAAGCACCTTACAGGATCAGGCCTGCACTATCTGGGCCTATTGAAAAGAACTACCATCCATCTCAGATTTTGAGAAATATTAGTTAAATCAAAACATCTCTTTTCCTTCCTTCATATGTACAAATCTGCTTCTTCCTGTGTAGATGTGACATGGAAGAAATAGATGGAACACTGCTAGACCAGGAGCATTCACTAGACTGGGGACCAGGGCTGTGGGGGGGGGGGGGTGTCAGGTTTAAATTGTCAGGTTTAAAAAACCCAAAAAAACCTGATTTACTCATGAATTTTAACTGATTAACCAAATCCCCATGAGTGTCCACTGAAGTTTATTTGTCTTGAGTGTCTACTGAAGTTTATCGATGGAGTCTGATTTCTAAATTATTTTGCATTATGGAACTACTCTTCATGATTCACTGGCTATGGCCCTGCTGGGGACAACCGGTTAACAGTCTGTACTCAATGCCCACTAGTGGTGTGCTTTCTTTTCCATTCCTCCTCATGTCATAAAAGTATCATGTTCCTTGAAGACACTGACATCAGCTTTGTGAATCAACAAAACATCTCACCTTTAAACTTGGAAAAGTTACTTTTGGAGCCTTATTGTTGTGGGATTTCAAGTTTTTTCTGACTTATGCAACTCTAAAGTAAATGTATCACAGGGTTTTCTTGACAAGTTTTCTTCAGAGTGGGTTTGTCTTAATCTGAGACTAAAGACCTCATAACATTGAGGTCCCTGACACAGGAAACAGTGGGGGAATTCGCCAGGCAGCATAGTGAATCTGTGGGGCAGCAGAGGAAACTGTTGACCTGTGCCCAACATTGCCCACATCGCTGCCTCCCCTATCACATGGAGAAAGTGTCGCCACTCAGCTTCCCCCCGCTCTGGCCCCGTTGAAGGCTATGAGAACACAGGTAGCTGCCTGTGTTCTTGGCACCATCCTAGGACATTTCCAGGATGGAGCCCTGCCTGAAGTAGCCCTGTGTTGTGTTAAGAGCTCCATCAGGCAGGGTTGTAGCCAAGAAAGGGTTTTAGGGGTTCGCCCCCCCCCCCTGAAATTTTTCAGTTTTAAAAAAAAACCTGGTTTACTCATGAATTTTAACTGGTTAACCAAATCTCCATGAGTGTCCACTGAAATTTATCTGTCTTGAGTGTCCACTGAAGTTTATTGATGCAGCCTGATTTCTAAATTATTTTGCATTATAGAGCTACTCTTCATGATGCGCTAAAAAAAAATTTCTAACTGCCCCCCCAAAATTTTTCTGGCTACGGCCCTGCAGTGTCAGGCTCCATCCTGGAAGTGTCATAGTACAGAACCAGAAGTCCATGTTATGCGGTTATAAGATAGTATGACTTTCTCCAAGTGGGTTTCCTGTCATAGTCCAATGGTCAAACCACTATACCACATTGTGTTGTGACTGCGCCTTCAGGGATTATGGTTGATGGGGATGGAATTCGAAGAGGAAGAAAAAACCCTCGTGATGAGGGTTCACTGGAGGAGTTGCGCAGGAAGCGACTTAGAGAGCTATATGGGGGATCTTCTGAGGAAGATTCAGATGGGGAGTTTGGGGAAATGGATGCTGAAGAACAGGTGGTGGCTGGGGAAGTGGGCACTGAATGGGCACAGCCACCGGAGATGTCTGGGGATTTGGGGCCTATGGATATTTCTGAACCTGGGGTTTCTGCAGGAGCAGATCCCACTTGGGATGCTTGGAGAAGGGAGGATGGTTCTTTAAGTGTTCATGGGGCTAAGTGTGGGCAGGATGATTGGGACTCCGACGAATTGCTAGGTACTCCGGATCCACGAGCTCTAGCTGTGTGGAGTTTGGACTCGGAGTAGATTTGGGACACCTGGTGTTTGGGTGTGAGTGTTTGGTCACCCAGGAGGAAGGGGAATAAAATGGGAATGTTTGGCCATTGCACTTTGCGTGTGGCAAGGTGTTGCTGAGGCGCCATTGGGATCTCTGTGTTTCCGTGAAGACTGGACTTGGACTGTGATTCGGATCTGCTGATACCATCTGGCTTGGCTCTCGCTGTGTCTTATCGTGGACCTGGTTTGGATGACTGCACCCTCTTCGGACTTTGGATTGAATTTGACCTGGCTTCTTTCTACTCCCTCTGACTGACGACTACTCCCGGCTTCTGACTACTGGTTTGCCTTTCGGAATTTGCTGCTGCCTCCCGACCTGACCTTGGATTCTCCTGACGATGGCTATTCATCATCCCTTTGAAGCTTCGGCTTTATCTGCACCGTGGAAGCAGTTTACTGCTCTTCTAGTTTGTTTGTTTTCAAGCCAGTTTGCTGTTTTTCTTTGGGAACTGTCCCTTTAACTCCGCAGAGCCGGCTGTCTGTTTGCAGAAACGGTTTGAAGCCAAAAGAGGCTTTTGCACTTTCTGTTATACTCTGCAGCTTTTGGAAGGTTTCAAGCCTTCGTTTATTTTGCATATTTTCTTGCAGTCAACTCTATTTGTTTCTCCAAAGCTGAATTGAAGCGTCTTTAGTTTTTATTGAATGCCAGCATGGGAAAATAGCGTGGCTTCTTTTTGAGTTATTTTTGTCCAAACTACTCTTGAAACACTGGGGAGCTGCGCATGCGTCAACGAGAGTAGACGTGCCTAATTGCTCTCCTAACTATAAAGGCAATTAAAGCCTCAAAAAGCCCATAAAGGGTCATAAATCTCTCCTTAACTGGAGTCCGGATCAAAGGAGAAAAGAGAGAAGGCTGGGAGGTCACAATCAAAGGTGACTGAAGCCATAAATCTCAGAATCCAAACAGAAGTTCGGACAACTGTGAGTATGGCGGACAGAAAGGAGAAGGAAGGGGAGGAAGAAAAATTGAACAAAATTATAACTACATTGGAACATCTTAAATTAAACATGGAGATTTTAAGACAGGGAAATGAGCAGACAAGAGAGCAAATCACACAAATTAATAGCAAACTCGGGCTGATAGAGAATAAAGTGGAAGAATGCCAAGAAAAGTTTAAGGAGGCAGCAGCGGAGATCAGAAGACAAAAAGGTGAATTAATCACTCTGAGAGACATTAATAGAAAACTTCTAGATAAAGTTGCTGACCTCGAGGACAGATCCCGAAGAGCCAATCTGCGTTTGAGAGCAGCAGGAGAGAGTCTTCAGATAAAGGAGAATCTGAAGGGAGTTATAGCTGAGTGGCTTGCAACAAATGCTCAGGTCCCATCGCAAGGAATCGAGAGGATACATTGGGCTTTCAGAGGAGGCAGGAAACCCAAGGATATTTTGATACGGTTCACAAGGGAGGCTGAAAGGGACATTGTTTATCGAAAATTGAGGAAAATGAAGAACCTGACCTTGGCTGGCAGTAAAGTATGGCCACTCCTGGATTTATCTTCAGAGACATTGGGAAAGAGAGCAGAAATGAGGGAAATTACAGGAACTTTGGAAAGGAAAGGACAACGTTATACCTGGGCTTTTCCAGCCACCCTAATTGTATATAAAGACAATAAATTATATAAAGCTTCCGACTTGGAAAGTGGGAGGAAAATGCTTAAACAGTTAAAACTGGATACAGACGGAAAAGAAACAGACGGTCTGGAGGAGGAATCAGATAAGACCAAGGACAAGCCGACTGGACAAGAAGCAGCGAGGGAGCTGGAGACTGCAGAGAGGCGGACCAACAGAGACAGACTTACTTCAGAGTCTATTTGCAATGGGAGATCCAAAGGACAGGGAAGAAAAGAGAACTTTAAGGAATTTGAAGGACCTGGATTTAGAACAAATTAAATCTATAGAAAAACAATTAAGAGATCTTAAAAAACAGAAAATTAGAGAGGAGAATAGAAGAATTGAAACGAGATCTAGTACAGAGACTTAAGAATGAACAGCCTAACATTTGTGGAATAATGAAATTTGGACAAATGGGGTTAAAGGGGTAAAAGATGATGCAGGAGGGGAGAGCAGTGGATGGCAACACAGTCACCGGTGGGAGGGAGTCTGGGAATGGAAGAGAACAAAGGGAAAACTCTTTCAGGTCTCCCTCTGATGGGAGGAGGGAGAGGTCTGGACTCTGGGGGGCATGGGGGAGGATGGGAAGACAAGCAGACAGGGGAAAGAAACTACAGGAGGGTAAATGCAAATAATACCTGGTTATGGGTGAAGTAGTAATAATGTCTCATAATGTTAATGGTTTATCAACTCCACAAAGAAGGGCAAAAGTTATGAAAATGGTAAAGGATTATAAAGTTGGCATTCTGCTTTTACAAGAATGTCATAAGAGAAAGGACCATACTCCATTATTTAATGATAGGATTTGGGGACAGGTGTATGAATCGAGAGGTTCAAATAGAGCACGGGGTGTGGCAATTTTAATTAAAAATACAATAGACTTCCAAGTGGAAATGGTAAAAAGGGATTCAGATGGGAGATGGGTAATGATTAAAGGGAAAATTGAAAAAATTAGAATCACTTTAGTGTGTATATATGCCCCAAACAAAAATCAAAAAAAGTATTTAAAAAAGCTATTTGGGGAAATTGATAAGTTTGCACAAGGAGAAGTGTATTGTGCAGGAGATTATAACCTGGAATTGGTAACAACAAGGCAAAATAGTAATAGAAAGTTAAATATAAGGGAATACAACATGAATGATTTATTAGAAGGGGAACCAGAGAATAATAGATGGACATATTACTCGGGAAGACATGACACATATAGCAAAATAGATTATATTCTGGGGAAAAATACAAACCAATCAGTGATTCTAGAAGCAAAAACACTTCCAATACATTTATCGGATCATGCACCATTAAGAGTAAAAGTAAAATTAGAAATAGAAAGAAAAGAAAGAACCTGGAGATATAACACAGTTTTAAACAGTAGAGAGGAAGAACATGAAACAATTAGGAAAGAAATAAATAAGTATTTTGAGACCAATGACAATGGACAAGTAACTAAAGATATAATTTGGGATGCAAGTAAGGCAGTGATAAGGGGTCACTGTATAAGTTTAGAGGTAAATCTTAGAAGAAGATGGAGGAATGAACAGGATAAGAGAATAAAAGAAATAGAAACCCTGCAAGACAAACATAAAAGGACTAAGGATAGACAGATTTGGAGAGAGCTAAAGGAGAAAAAAAACCAATTAGAAGCATTTGAGGAAAGGAATATAATAAATAAATATCTATACGTTAAAAGCTATTCCCAAAGTTGGAATATAAAATCAATGAAGAGGATGGCTTACTATTTGAAAAAGAAAAAAGAAAAAACATGGATAAAGAGATTGAAAGACGAAAATGGGAAAGAACAAGAGGAGCAAAGTAAGATTAGGGAGATAATGGCAAAATATTATAAAAATCTATATAAGGAAGAGAGGGTAATGCAAGGGAACTTAAATATCAGAGAAAAAATTGCAGAGGAAGACAGAGAGTTATTAAACCAACCAATAACGCAAGAGGAAACAATAAGGGCAATTAAAGGGTTAAAGGGAGGCAAGTCACCAGGGCCAGATGGATTTCCAGCAGAATATTATAAAGCATTTATGGAAGAGTTGGCACCACACCTAACAGAATTGTTCAATGAAATATACACTAAGCAAAAAGTCCCCCTAACATGGAAAGTATCAGAAATTATAACTATACCCAAAAAGGGGAGAGATTTAACACAACCAGGGTCATACAGACCCATTAGTCTATGCAATCAAGATTATAAAATATTTACAAAAATTTTAGCAAAAAGATTGGAAACAATAATGCCAAAAATAATCAAAGAGGATCAATATGGATTTGTGAAGGGAAGAAAAATTGGGGATCCAATAAAAAATGTAGTAATTGCAATGAATCATGCAAATTCAAATAAGAAAAAAATGGGAATTCTCAAATTGGATGTTTACAAAGCATTTGATAAAGTCAATCACAATTATCTGTTAAGATTATGTCAACAGTTGAATATGGGGGAAAACTTTTGCAAAACGCTGCAACAATTGTACAGCAACTGTAAAGCAAAAATAAGGGTGAATAATGGAAGGACAGGAGAGATACCAATTTTAAATGGTACAAAACAAGGTTGTCCATTATCCCCCACTTTATTTGTAATAGCGATAGAAATGCTAGCTGAAAGTATCAGGAATAGCACCAATTGGACAGGGTACAAAATAGAAAAGGGAGGAGGACAAAAGGAAGAAATAAGGCTTAATTTCTTTGCCGATGATGCAATGATTATTACAAGTCAACCGTTAATTATGGTAAAAGATATTATTAAAAAACTGGAAGAATTTAAAAATATATCAGGACTATTCGTTAATATTAAAAAGTCAGAGATACTATGTCTTAATACCCCACCAAGGGAACAACTGGAGATTAGGAAAATATCAGGGTTAAGATTAGGATTAAAGAAGCTGAAATACTTAGGAGTATGGATATATAAAAACCCAAAGAGTATAGTCAAGGGGAATTATAAACAAAAATGGAAGGTAATAGAGAAACAGTTTAAGAATTGGGAAGGAAAAACATTAACAAGAGTGGACAGAATAAGGGCACTAAAAATGTTCATAATACCAAAATTGACATATTTATTTCAAACATTACCGAACACAGTAGATAGGAAGACACTAAAGACATGGGACAGGAGAATAAGAAAATGGGCAGTCGGAGGAAAAAGGCCCAGAATAAGGGACAAATGGTTAAATGCAAAAGAGGAAGAGGGAGGCTGGGGGATTCCAAGTTTAGAAGTCTATCACGATGCGTTTCAAATCCAAAGATTATTGGAAATACAGTATACTAAAAAAAAATGGGCAAATATGGAGAAGATAATAAATAATACTAAAGAAAAAGAAATAATATTTAGGGAATGGAGTAGGAGAGAAGAAGCAGAATTTAAGGAACCTTTTAAAGGAACAATAAAAGTGTGGAAAAAAAGAAAGAAGAAGCTAAGTCCAGGCAATGAGAATAAGATGGCAACTATATGGCAAATTAATTACAATAACAACGAAATTATAGGCAGAACATTGAGATCAATTGAAAGTAGAGGGAAAAGGTTAGTGGAGGATTTGTACACAATAGATGGAGACCCTGTAGAACAAAAAGAAATTCAGAATTGGATAGGATCAGGGAATTGGATTCAAAGCTGGGCTATAAGACAGGAAATTTTTAGATTGAGAGAAAAAATTAGAGAACAGGACAGTCCATTTGAGAAGGCGATTAGGAAATGTTTGAGAGAGGAAAAGAAGGTGGCAGGAGATCTGTATGAACAAATTATAACGGTAAAAGAAGAAATAGTAGAGGAAATTTGCCAAACATGGAGAATGGACATGGAAATTGAGAGGGAAGATATACAAAGGGAAATAAGTAATATAGCAAAAGAAAAGTACAATGTATTAAGGGAAGCAAGAAGGAAAATGTTACAAAAATGGTACAGAACTCCTGCACAACTTTCACGGTTTTTACCAGGGATGAAAGATAGGTGTTGGCACGGTTGTGAACAAAGAGGGGTGTTCAATCATATGATATGGGAGTGCGATCGGGTGCAAGAATACTGGAGAATGATTGAAGGAGAAATCAATAGAATGCTAAATCTACAAATAGTAATAGTTAATAGAAATGTACTACATGCAAGGATAACAGAAGTGAAGAATATACAAAAAGAAAAAATGATTGACAAATTAATAGCATGTGCACAAATTGTTTTAGTGAGCGGTTGGAAAGATAAAACAAAATGGACTCTGACGAATTGGTATAAGTATATAATTGATATGTTAAATGTAGAAATCACAAATTGCAAATGGAATAATATAGATAAAATTGAAAATATTGCAATAATCAAGGGGATGTGGGAACCAGTTAAGAACTATTTAGAGAATGTACTAAGATGTGGAGTGGAAAAATTAAGATTGAGATTGATATTTCAAATGTAACTTCTGTAGTTTGTTGTATAAAGTGTATGTACAAGGAGGGGAGGGTGGGAGGGTGGGAGTGGGATAAGATGACAAAACAACAATAAAAAAATTAAAAAAAAAAAACTACTCTTGAAACACTGATAAGTGAAGTGTTTCAAGGATACTTTGTGTTTATGTTATTTTTGGCTTATCTTCGGAATAAACTCTGTTTTGTTTGTTAACTGGCGTCTGACTCTTGACACATTGCCTCTCTGTTTGGAAGCTACAGATCTCCAAATCCCTTAGTCCAGAGGTTCTCAAACTGTGGTTCTCCATATATTTTGAACTTCAACTCCCACAATTCCTAACAGCTGGCAAAATGGCTGGGATTTCTGGGAGATGAAGTCCAAAACACCTAGAGGAGCACAATTTGAGAAACACTGCCCTAGTCAATTAAAAAAAAGTTTTTTTTCAAAGCTGTACCTGTGGAGAGATCAGTTTGCTTTTAAAAACTGGCAAAACACCCAAAATTGTCCCTGGCTACATGTGAAGTTTGGTATAATAGAATAAATAGCTAGAGCAGTGGTTCCCAACCTTTAGTTGGAAATGCGGAGAAAGAGAAGGAACACTATTCCATATATGGTGGACATGCAAGGAAGCAGAAAAATACTGGGGGAAAATAAGAAAAAGATTACAAGAAATGCTAGAAATAAGAATTCCATTAAAACCAGAGATCTTTCTATTAGGAATAACGGATCAAAAATTTGGGAAAAATAAAGACAAACTATTTTTCCTAATGACCACAGCAGCTAGGATATGTTTCGCAAAGAGATGGAAAGAAAAACGAATCCCAGAAGAGGAAGAATGGATAATAAGAATTATGGAAATAAGAAATATGGATAGACTCACATATTTATTATCAAAAAATAAAGGAGAAGCAATAAGAGAGACAGATTGGAGTCAAATCACCAATTACTTAAATAAAGAATATGGAAAATAGAACAAGGAGAAAAGAATAAGGATAAAATCACCAACAAAAGGACAATATAATAGGACAGGAGGACGTAGAAGAAAGAGATGGAAAATTAAGTAAGGGATAAGACAAGACCCTCAAGGAAGATGATCGGAAGTCACTCAGGATTTTAATCTCCTTTTTTTTTTTTTTTTCTCTCTCTTTTGGTGGGGTCTTTCTCTGCGGGCTCCCTATTGGTCTATCCCCATCACTACCCCTCCCCCCCCCCCACCCGAACCCACAGCCTTGAGACCCAGTATAGGATTTTAACATGTATATAAAACTCAATAAAGATTATTAAAAAAAAAAAAAAAAGAATAAATAGCTAGAGCAGTGGTTCCCAACCTTTAGTCCTCCAGGTGTTTGGAACTTCAGCTCCCACAATTCCTAACAGCTAGTAAGCTGACTGGGATTTCTGGAAGTGGAAGTCCAAAACAACTGGAGGACCAACAATTGGGAACCAATGAGCCAAAGTATTGGATTAGAGCTGGAGAGATAAGAGTTCAGTTCTTTAATAAGCCACGAAGCAGAACAGGTGACTTTGATTCATTTCCTAGCCTACCTTTTTGTTGTGATGTCTAAAGAAAAAGAAGCATGTATTCCACCTTGAGCTCCTAGAGAAAAAGGCAAACTATGAATGTAAATAGAGATAAGTGCAGTTTGGAGTATGCTGAAGGAATCTCTCTCAGAAATTTCTATTGATATGGCTGTTGTGTGATGCCTATTACCTGAGACAGAGCAGAGTTCCATTTTAAATTAATTCAGTGGGTAGCACCTTTACTAGATCTTTTCCCTCAGAACTTAGAAACTTAATTTTTGGACCTGCCATTTTCAAATGCTGGGTATTTTGGACTTCAACTGGCTGATCATTGGTGTCTTTACCCATTAATTCAGGATTTAGAGCAATATCCTAGACATCCATGATATTCTCTGGTGGTCTCCCATCTAAGTATTCACAAGGCCTCAGGTTCACTTGTGTGGTTAGATGTGTTCAAGGTTATACATTTTAAAACAGGTTGAGTCTAGAAATCTGAAATACTCCAAAACCCAAAACATTTTGATTCCCGCTGCCCACCTTTGCCTTTGAGGAAAAGGGGTTACTCACACATCCAGCACCTGCTGCATTTTCCTTAAAGAGCATAGGGGGAAAAAACCAGGGGGATCGGGGGGAGGATTCCATTTACACAAGAACCCTGTAAAAACAGAGGTTGCAGATGCTTCCATGCTCAGCTCTGCCTTGCCAATGGCAGCCCACAAAAAGGGGGAGGGGTTGTGCCCTGGCAATAGACATGAATGAGGAGTGGCCCATTGACTGCTGCCCGTTCCAAGCCGAGAGAGAATAAAAAAGATAGTTACACTGCATAAACCTTTTCCCACCCCTCAAAAATCCCCAAGCATTTTATATAAGGGAGATTCAGGACTTCATTCTGCACAGTCTTCTCTCTGTCTCTCTGCACTGCAGAAATAGAGTCCCACGGAGGCCATCACATTATGTAAGACTACTTTCGGTTGTAGCTCGTGAGTCTCCATTGCCACAACGGAGGGAAATGAGGGAAGACTTCATTCTCAGAAGTTGGGTGCTACCTGATTCCCAATGACAGAAGCTGGAGAGAAGCTGGATGGAGGTGGAGAAAGGTGGGGAAAGGACGTGGGGATGGCTGCCATTCCTAAAGATGGAAAGGAATTGTAGGAAATGAAAGCAGATGGTTCCTCCACTTTTCCCCACTTCCCCCACTTTTGTGTGATGAACTTCTAAATCTGTATTAAACATTTTGAGTATTTGTTGTTGCCCCCCCCCTTTTTTTTCAGGGCTTTGGATTCAGTTTGAGGGGGAAAGCAGAACAAGGAGCATGGAAGTAAACAACATTAAAAGTGAATAAAACTATAATAGAAAATTTCTGATGTGACACCACAGGGATTGCAAGATTGGCCTGTTATCCCTCTGTGGAGAGGGTATTCCAAAAATGAGACACCATAACAGGAGGGAATGAAAATGGGAGAAAAGAAGATATCTAGTAGCACCTTAAAAAGTAATTTATTTTAGCATGAACTGTTGTGAAGTATTTCTCTACTTGCCTTTATTGATAGTAATTCCAGCCACTTGGCTGGGGAAAAATATGGTAGTTTAAGTGGTTGGACCTCTCTGTGTTTGTGACATGATTTTGAATTGTATCAAATTATTGTTTTCCACATCTAACTTCATTACCACAACCAATTAAATTGATTTGAATTAATACCCTGAAAGGTAGGAAAAAATCTCAGAAACAAACCCTTGTCAAACATTTGTCAAAGCTTAGGTTGTAATGAATCTACTTGTTGTAGCTCAGCCTGATGTGGAGGCTGAATCAGACTTTGGCCATATTTAAGACTTTGACTGTAGGCCTGCAATGCAGTTACAGGCACCTGAATTAGTTTCAGCAAAGGACGATGAAACCAGGGAAGAACATTCCAATGATCAGTCAAGGTCAGTTCAGCCAGATGCTCTTCTTAGCCCAGAAGGAAAGATTGATGGTTTTGATAGATGGAGAATGTTTACGCAAAGCCAAACTGAAAGGGAGGCTTTGAGAAGAAGCGGACGTTTGGTTTACAAGCTTGCTAATGAGCAATGTTCTCATGAGAAAGAACTGCACTCCCCAGATGCCATTTGAAATATAGCCTTGAATTCTCCTTAAATATTCCTGGCTGCCTGTGTGTTGCAGAGGTGTCAACTTTGCTATTCAAGGGAGAAGGATCTCTGTCTCCATGCTCTTGTTTCTGTGATATTCCAGCCAAGATTTTGCCTTGTGGATTTCAAGTATCTTTTGCCTTGATGGACCTTGTTTGCAGTTGGACATTGCTAATTCCTTGCTGTGGATTACAGTTCCTTGGATTACCTTGAATTTTGTTCTTGCTTACCTTGGATCTTGTTCTTGTTCCTTGTAGCTTCCTGCTATTCTCTGCTGAAAAGTGAACTTTGTGTGGACTAAATCTTCTGCTTGGTGGGACTAAGCATAGTTCTTGTTTGGATTATAACTTTGAGAGTTTCCTGGACCTCCACTAAGGACAGATAAGTACATTTGTTCGGTGGTGCATTTGCTCTATTGACTTTGAACTCTATTTGCTTGTACTTGCATATAATCTACAATAAACAGCTTGATTGCTTATATTCTGGGCTCCAGTGTGGTTATCAAAGTGTTCATGCAGCCATGGGGTGCGGCACTACTTTTCTTCAAGGTGTTATAAGAAATCTTGTTATTTTTGCTTCAAAAGACTCAAAATAGTATCTTTCATAACAGTAATACATTAGCCTTTACTAGGTTAAAAACTCCCCTTAAAAATATGATCAACAATTTTAAAGGCTAGTCCCTGTCAAATCCTCCCTACCTCCCACACCAATTTCATGTCATCTGATGTGTCTTAGATATATAATACCTGGAGTGTTTCCATGGTGTCACCTACCTTTAATTATCTTTAACCTTTCAGTTCATTTGTCTGCCCTCCCCAGTCTTGCATAATAAGAAAAAGGTGTGATGAAAGTTGTTAATAAAAGATGAGCTCTTCTTTTATTAAAACAGATGAAATGGTTCAAAGGGGGGATAACACACAACAGCCATATCAACCAGAAAATATTACAGTCCAGCTAATTCTTCACAACAGACTCTCCCCAATCTGGTGTCCTCCAGATGTATTGAACTACAATCACCAATATTCAGGATAGAGATGATAAGGGTCATGGTCCAACATCTCTACAGGCTACCAGATATGGAGTGGTTGCCCTATAGTTTACTCACGCAGAATGACCCGTTTGATTTCCACTTATCAACATACATAGCAAAAATGCCCATTCTTTTTTCATTTCTTCTATATATTTTTTAAAAAAACACTTCCATGCATTCTCTGCATGTTGTGACTGCGCCTTCGGGGATTATGGTTGATGGGGATGGAATTCGAAGAGGAAGAAAAAACCCTCGTGATGAGGGTTCACTGGAGGAGTTGCGCAGGAAGCGACTTAGAGAGCTATATGGGGGATCTTCTGAGGAAGATTCAGATGGGGAGATGGATGCTGAGGAACAGGTGGTGGCTGGGGAAGCGGGCACTGAATGGGCACAGCCACCGGAGATGTCTGGGGATTTGGATACTTCTGAACCTGGGGTTTCTGCAGGAGCTGATCCCAATTGGGATGCTTGGAGAAGGGAGGATGGTTCTTTAAGTGTTCATGGGGCTAAGTGTGGGCAGGATGATTGGGACTCCGACAAATTGCTAGGTACTCCAGATCCACGAGCTCTAGCTGTGTGGAGCTCAGACTCTGAGTAGATTTGGGACACCTGGTGTTTGGGTGTGAGTGTTTGGTCACCCAGGAGGAAGGGGAATAAAATGGGAATGTTTGGCCACTGCACTTTGCGTGTGGCAAGGTGTTGCTGAGGCGCCATTGGGATCTCTGAGTTTCCATGAAGACTGGACTTGGACTATGATTTGAATCTGCTGTTATCACCTAGCTTGGCTCTCACTGTGTCTTATCGTGGACCTGTTTTGGATGACTGCACCCTCTTCAGACCTTGGATCGGAATTTGACCTTGCTACTGCCTTCGCCCTGTGATTGATGACTACTATCGGCTTTTGACTCCTGGCTTGCTCTTTGGACACCGCTGTTATCTCCTGACCTGACCTTGGAATCCCGGACGACGTCTTTTCACCATCCTTTTGGAGCCTTTGGCTTTATCCACATTGTGGAAGCAGTCTACTGCATTCTTGGTTTGTTTGTTTGTTTCCTGACCAATTTGGTGTTTTCTTTTGGGAACTGTTCCTTTGAAAACTACAGAGCCGGCTGGCAGGGCTTGGACTCAGAAAGTGCAGTTTGCACTAAGTTTGTTTAGCTTTGTTTTTACCTGCTTGTGTTGCTGAATTATATTTTTGTTTGAACTGCTCTTGAAGCACTGATAGTGAAGTGTTTCAGGATTTTTTCTGTGTTAACATTACTTTTTGGCTTATCAGCTGAATAAACTCTATTTTTGTTCGCTAATTGGCGTCTGACTCTTGACACTGCATTCCCAGTTTCTTGGGTTTCCTGATTTGTGTTTCGTTTCCATTTTGGGGTAAAGGAGAATCAACTTGCTGACTCAGTACTGCAGACAATACAGTGGGCCTGTGCTATGCATTTCGTTGGGTTTCAGGACTCTTCTTCCCCGCATAGCAAAATCTATGGGTATTCGAGTCCCATTACATACAATGCCATATAAAATGGCAAAATCAAGATTTGCCTCTTGGGTTTTTTGTAATATTTTCAAACTGTGGATACTTGAATCCATAGATTCTGATATAAAGGGTCAACTATATTTACATTAATCTGTAAGTGCTTTGCATCAACTGAAATTGGTTCATGATTCCATAAAAATATATGAAATGGATACACTAATTCAAGGTTCAAATTGTTGCATATATCAGTTCTGTGTCCTGATTCTTTTGATAGAATACAGTAATGCATGAAGTTTGAAACTGATTAGATATGTATGGAGTTGTTTTATTCCAGTTCGCAAAGGGATCCCAGTTGAAGAACCCTTACCAAAATATAAGGCCTTTTCTACACAACAGAGATGGTAGCTTAGCAAGTATCACAATTTGGTTTAGGATATTGGTCATAGTAGTGAAAGAAAATCAACAATGATGACTATCTTGCCCACTTTTGGAAAGCCAGGTGAATGGAAGTGGGGAGAGATTCTCTATAGTGGGTACCACACAAAGGTATATACACTCTGTGCTCAACAGGTTGTTGTGATATACAGCATTTTACTCTCATTAGTGACAACTAAAACTTCTAGTGAAAGCAAGTAAACTTTACTACAGAACAAGGGAAAAAAACTTCACAACAGGTCTATTGCTTAAAGTTAACTAAAGTACCATGCAGAAGCACATACACACACCCCAAATAAGCAATTTCAAATCTTCCAGCTCACCCAGCAGTGGCTAACATTGTCGGTTGATTTTCAGATATTTTCCCTTGCATATTTCTGCCAGGACTAGCAATTAACAAGCCTTAGATTGGGGAAAAGGGTGAGAAGAAAGGAAAAAGAAATTCAATATTTACAATATTGTCACCCAGAACAACATATCCCATCCAGCTAATTCTATGACAGGTGTGCTGTCGCACGCTGGGCCTGTAAGAATGACTGTTTACAGGACGTGCTTTCTGTATGCCCAACGGGAAGCTGGGGTGCCTCAGCTGAAAGGTCTCTTAGATTTCTCAACACAAAGTTCTAATGAGACTCAAAATAAGTTCAAAAAAGCTCTTTATTTTGGCTTAAATCTTCAAACAAATGCTTTAAAACTTTGGATAACCGGTAGCTTTCTCAATCTGCTATCAGGGGCATGCAACTGTTGGTAAACTGTTCCTTTTTTCCTTTGGGAAATCTGACCCCTCCCTGGGCAATCTTTCTCTACCCTGCTGGCGTGAGGCCCCTACTCCCGGCTCCAAGATACATTATGGATAGCCCAAGTGGTCCCTTACCAGGCAAGGTTGCTGTAGATTCTGTCAAACTGGAAGGTGTCCCTTTGATTTGCTCCACGAAGGTTGTAGGAACTGTGCTGTGGAACTATTATTTTATTCCCCCAGCAAAGCTGTGAGAAATGAAGATTTTGTGCAGGTGGGAAAGAGAATAATCCCACACATCCTGCTACTAGGCTTCCAACAGTGAGACTGGGCAAAATCCCCTCTTTCCCTCCAAAACCCTGGGGAAAGGAGCGGGTCTAAAGATTCCTGACGATGATTGCCAAGTTGTTAGCCCTATGATTGCAATCTGAGAGAAGCTACCTTACAAACTAATAATGCAAGCAAAGGCTTAAATCTCCTGGCACTGCCGTGCCAGCACAACAGGACTGCAGTTGTATCCAAAGCTTTCTATAACAGTAATGAGAAAAGATAGGAGACAAATACTTCTCAGTTCCAGCCATCAGCCTGTCACCTGCTTGCAGCCGCTCAAGCATGTGTTTGCAACCCTGGGCCCATGGTCCCCTGTGTCTATTTTCTTTTATTCTCTTTTTAGGGCCTCCAATAATGATATAAAACGTGTTGCCCTCTCAGAGGCTCTAAAATCACCCAAATCAGAACATAGTCTTGGCTATACTTTATTTCTTTGAAATGTCCCATCAGCCTCACAAAGGTGAACACTTTGAAGTGAAATGCAGTCTTTTTCCCGTCTCTCAGCTGAATCCTGCCTTGTGCTAAAAGGCTAAATTCATTCCAGCTTTCCAAGAAATGTCTTTGCCATCCCTAAAATGTGTGGAAGAGGAGATCTTTTTAACTGGAAAGCCAAATAATACATTTGAAGAATGTGTTCCGATCAGGATAGGTCATCAATCATAATGATTTCTACTATAGCATTTGATAAAACTGTTTACAAGTATTGATATTCAAAATGTATCTGACTGTTCCACAAAATTCATTTGTTTAAGGGCAGTTTAGGGAATCATATATCCCCATTTAACTCCTAGCATTCTTCCCCATTCACTATGCTGGTAAGAGCTAGTGGACATAGTAATCCCAAAGAAAACTCACTGCCATTAAATATCCTTTTTTTAGAGAGAAGTAAGCTGTGGAAAAAGGCTGCAAAACTAAACGGCTAAGGTAAAGGTAAAGATTTCCCCTGACATTAAGTCCAATCATGTCCAACTCCGGGGGTTGGTACTCATCTCCATTTCTAAGCCGAAGAACTGGCGTTGTCAAAAGACACCTCCAAAGTCATGTGGCCGACATGACTGCATGGAGTGCCGTTACCTTCCCACTGGAGTGGTACCTATCGATCTACCCATATTTGCATGTTTTCGAACTGCTAGGTTGGCAGAAGCTGGGCCTAATAGCAGGAGCTCACCCCCCTCCCCAGATTCAAACCACTAACCTTTCAGTCAGGCCTTATGGTTACTTCTGTGTATTCATTTCAGATATACTTTGTTGTGGTTATGTATCTTCAAAAAGCCTTGTGGGGGCTTAAATAGCCTCTGACTCATCCCCGTCACATTCAGCGAGTTGGCCCCCTGAGTCAAGTGCAATAAACTCTGTCCCCTCTTCATGGAGGCCGTCAAAAGCCTTTCCTCCTCCGCAGCATCATTTGTCATGCAGGTCCAGGTACATAATTGCATAGTTGGCCCTACATATTGACTGTATAGGCTAATTTTCAACCATTTCATCTTGGTAAATAGAGAGGTGATTGTGTTATTGGATATGGACAATCACTCTGTGTTTTTCCTCCTGTGGTTTCTGTTTGTTTCTTTTTTTTCTTTCCTTCTGCAGTCCAAATGCGCTCTTGTTTGTCCAGCTAATGAGGACAGAGCTGCCCTTAATGGGTGAACTCTGCTTCATGTATCTGAAAGATGTTTGAACAATGAACTCCCTCAAGCATGTAACACATTCACATTCATATAGGATTACCACCATGCAGACTGTTTACAAGGACGTGACATATTCTGGAGGAAGCGTGGAATCAAAGCAGACTCACAATAATTGCTGTTACTGAAAATTAACTAGGTCTACTCATTCCAGTGCTAAACAGTTTCACAAGAATTAAATAACAGGCAACAAAGACATTTTTTCATTTTAGTTCCTGCCTTCAAATGTAAAAAAAATATTTAGCAGTAAGCTTGAAACCCTCTTTATATATTTAACTAACGACACCTAATGCATTGGAGAATTTTTATATATTTTTCCTTCTTTAGTCGAGCATCATTTATTTTACTGCAGCCATAGCTAATTAAGCCATAATGTAGTTGATGTCATTAATGACCCTTTTAATAAAGAACTTACACCCACAGCCAAAAACATTATTTGAACATCATATAAGTCTCGGTAATATCAGTATTTATGTGTAAGTGACATGTTCCAAATCAGAGTATGAAAGCCAGCTTCACTTTCATTTTCATGCATGAATTTTAAACCCACATATTTGTCTCAGTGCTGAATGAGAAGCTTAACAGTTCTAGGAGTACAATTGGGGTCATTTTCTATGTTCCATCAGCATGAGGTCATGTAGAAAATACTATTATATAGGTATTCTGTGTTGGTTTTTTGAGAATTTCTGCTTGGGGAGATGGGGGCAGGAAGGGCTATCAAGCATTTGATATAAATATTTGAGAAATACAAACTAAGATCCAGAAACCTGGCATAACTGATGGTCATATTTAGAATTCTGAAGACTAATTATGAATATAAAATAGTTCATTTGGGGTATTCCCACCACAAAATAACTGATGTGGTGTCCCTATCTAAGAAACTTTCAGTTTTTCCAGTTTGTCTTCTTTGTAAAATACATTTGTAAATACAACCCAGAATTGGTGACTGAAGCCAAAGACATATACAACTGTATGAACCCATCGTTTCACAGAAAACAATTTCATGGTTTTCTTAACATCTAGCCGTATTTTTATATTATTCCTATAACTTCCATGGCATTATGTTTAGATTTTTTTTTCTGTAGAAGACTATATTTTAAAAACTTAAACACCTATTTGCCTGTGGGTACTCTGCTCCCATTTCCATGAGATATGTAAAAGCCAGCCAAATTATAGAAAAGTCCTTGAAAGGTTGCAAATGACAGTGTAATTTCTGTCATTTTGGGTTCACTAGTTTGCTGCTAGCTTCTCTTGTCTGGGAAAGTTGAGTAAAAGAGCAGGGAGTTTATTGGTAGAAGCAGTAATACAAACCCCTCTTCTATTTGATTCCAGTCCAAATTTGGACTAAGACTAGACTTTTTAAACAAGATAACTTTGCATTTTAAGCTGATCTCCAAGGCAAGGATGGATAGCTTCCACACACAGACAAGATACTGCCCATAGAGGTTTCCCATCTTGCCCATTCATCTCAGTTGGTATAGCTGAATAAACAACTGGAAATAAGAGAGAAGTGATTAGAAACCTGTTACACTAAATTTAAACTCTGGCTTGCAACCTAAAAACTTATCATATGGAACTGATTCTTTTGCTATGCTGAGTTCATCTTTGCTGTAATGACACCCTTATGACTTTTTACAAAAATTTCCCTTTGTTGCTCCATCACAACAACCTTTCTTTGAAGCTAGTTGACCATCATAATCAATCAGATATAACCAATCCTGCCCCCCCCCCCCCAAATTTCTGATATAAGAAAAAGATATTTGCAGATTTCTCGAATCAAGAAATTCTAACCAAGACAAAAGGAGTGTGGAAAGGTAGTATGCCTCCAGGTCATTTTGAACTACCTATAATATTAATATCGAAAATACCCATATGATGTCGCTTATAAGTATCACCAGACTTTAAACAATTATTTCCCTACCCAAAACTACTGCATATGTTATATATTACAATTTTCAGCAGTTCCAGCCACAAAGACTACTTAGAAATTATGTGGGTTTAGGATAGCTGCGGTCTCTATTCCACAATTGTCATGTTAGAGAATGGATACATACCACATTGAGCACCTTCGATGTAGCACTTGAGTAAGACAATTGTTCTGATTCAGCATACCATGGTCCTGCAATCAGATTTTCACACACTCTCATAACCCTGGCTTTCTTCACGACTCCTCAGCATATATTGAATTTAATTTTTTTAAATTTAATTTTTAGTTATTGTTTGAAATTACAATTGAGCAATTTTAGCATTAAAAACAAAAGTAAGGAGGAGGGGGAAAGGAGAAAGTGGAAGGTACAGAAAATGGAAAGGACCCATCCAGTGTTGGATTTACTAGGGTGCTTAGGCGTGCTTAAGCATAGGACCCCATTGGCTGGGTGGAAGGGGAATCTTCCTGCCAAAAAAATTTGTTTACAATGGATTTTGCTTTCATGGTGCAATTCTAAATTTGAAGGCATTCTGTTTCGGAGCGATTCCAGACATAATGGACCTCAGCACACTAGAGCTTGGATCCACTTTAAATCCATATTAGGGAGGAGGTTTTAAGCAGCTCAGCCAGACAGGTCCTGGGCCTCAACTGCAAACTCCAGAATTCTGCAGGAGGCAGGAAACCAGATTTAAAGTGGATTCATGCTCTAGTGTGATGAGGCAGAATGATAGCGCTGACAGTCTATGGGAGTATTCCACAAAGCAGGCAATGTAGGCGTACTGGGCGTCCCTCCTTCAGGACCCAAATAAGGGGTCTCATAACTCAACTAGCACAGAGCCTCATTTGTCTAAAATCTGGCACTGGACCCATCACACTAAGATAGGTGGTGGGAACATAGTGGGATAATGACCTATTGATGAGGGAATAGGGAGGCAGATTGGGAGTGAGATTCATATTGTCTGGATGCAATGCCAGTTCGTCTGCCTTGTATGATAAAGTCCCACAATTTTGTGAAAATCTCTAGTCAGGAGAGTTCTGTTATTCTGCCTTTGTTTTTCTGCTATATAAAGAGCAGCAGCCCTTCACTCTTCCAGCTAACTAGATGGCTGCTTGCTGCATTTTGCAAAATGTAATTGATTTCAACTTCCAAATGTCAGTCTTGATTTGATACAATTTGCAAGCTATTTTTCTTTTCCTAATAAAATTAATATTCCATAATCCATTCTTTCAATGTATCCTCACTTCCTTTTGATTTTCTTTAGGGCCCTTACACACATGAGTAAAATCCGTGCTGAAGCAGGTTAAAATAACCCACTTAATCATGGGTTCTAGTCTCCACCCTCCTACCAAAACCTGGGCTTTCCCGGGGGGTGGCTTCATGCCATCCCAATTTCAATTGGAATGGCATGTAGCCACCCCAAAGCCCCCCAATTTCCCTCTCTTTGCATCCTCCTGGCATGAGAAAATGACGCCCGATGGGGGAGTGATGGGGAAAATCCCATGTAGCACATCATTTTCTCATGCAAGGAGGTCATGAAGAGAGGATTTATGGTGACCTGGGATCTTTTAAAGTTAGTTTTAGGGAGAAATGGGAGATGGGGGAGGGTGTCCTCCCACAACTTTGGGCTCCAGGAGCTCAAAAGGTGTGGTATAGCTATCGAGACTGATCCCCGGTATCATGGAGCGCAGCCTCCTTAGACTCGGGCCTTTCAGGAAGGCCCAGATCTAAGGAAGTATTGAATTAATTCATAGTAACTTGGTTTAGTCCAAATTAATTTCTTTTTACCAGAGGCATCATTTGGGCACCTCCAGTAAAAACCAAGACACATCCTATGTTTTGGGACTGTCTGGATGGGCTCTTAGATTTCCATTTTAGTTTTCAAATGGGAAGATAAAATACATTCTGTATGTGTGTATTTGTGTTTGAATGACATCCTATGAGCACCTATGCTTGCTGCTTAGTGTGATGCCTCATGGGCCCTGTAGTCCTGTTCCTAGTACTATTGTGGCAGATGAAGATGAAAACATGGGGTTTTCGCCGGTTCAACAAGAGCCGGAGTCTCTTCACCTGCCGGATGTTGATGTTTGCCCTCAAGAATTCAGTAAAACAGGCCTTGGGCAGAACACTTATTATATAATGCAATGAGCCCTGCCCCAATGACATCACCAAACAGCCATCCCTACTTCTCAGGTTTAGATCCATAAATCTCATGATCGGGGATAATTCTGACCTGGAAACATGAAGGGAATTTGTAATTCAAATCATCCAGGTTGTGGAAATAATATAATTAATTTTTACAGTGTCTGCAGCAGAGCTGTAATTATGTGGTCTTCCAGATATTGTTCAATAATCCTTTCTTCCATTGTGTAGACAAAAAGTTGCATCTGGAGGGCTAGACAATCCCCCATGCCTCATCTACACTGACTATGTTCTGCCATAGTATAAGCAGGAACTCCAATTTGGGGCTTAATTCAGTGATTAATCCCAATGAAAGTGAACACATTAAACCAATAGAATTGGCTTCAGAGTTGACCTACCATTTATTGACTTACCACTGATGTTGTAGCTCAGCTCTAATTGGGAATTGGATATAGGGTACAACATTTTGTAAAAGAAATAACTCCTAAAAGATGACTATTGTGAACACAGGTAGAAATATTTTCTGCAAATGAGGAATTCTCACAGCTTTCAGATGAATCTTTGTAAAACAGTATTGCTAAAATTTTGGGTAGATGAATAATGGATAATTCTGGGAATAGTATTTGCATCTACTCAAAATGTCCTTACATATTTATGCTTCTGAACAGTTTCTCTCTTCACTGCAAAATGTCCATATTGGCATAGAGTACATATTCTTCCTGTTATTGCAGCCATTGTCACATGACCTTTCCAGAGAATAGAAATAAGTGTCCAGAACGATGAAGAGAACACTCTCTCCCCAAGGCCACAATACCGTCAGCATCTTGATAAGTAATGCAGATGTCACTTAAAATAGCAGGAACACGAGCACGTTGGGCTTGTCATCTCATCTAGTCAGTACTGTACCTTCCTCATGCATCTTACAATTTATGTGACACTTTTAATTTGCAAAGTCCATTACAATCTTAACCAACCTCTCAATAGACTCTTGAAATAGGTGGCTGCTGATGATCTATTGTAATGCACAGGGTAGAGTGAATCAGCAAAACATTGTTCAGATTCTCTGATCTTGCACCTCAACATTCATTCCAACTTGGGTCAACATCAAATTCTGAGTGTCTCTTTTTCTATTACCTATAGCCAAGATCTTCCATCAAAAGCTATGACACTTAAATTTATAATGGTGTAGATACACCTCTGATATAATTCACAACCTGTCTAGCGAATTGCAGCTAACACATAGCTAACACACTCAGGGTGTCTCGGGCAGTGTCATTTCTCGTGGGGACACATGATGTCTAGTTCACAGTTGAACCCAATGCACAAACAAAATAGCATGGCCCTTGGAAATCTACTGGAATTTGTTTTTAGGACATCCCAAGGGTACCAAAATCCCTGGTTGCTCCAGTGATTTAATAAAATGGTGTGCCTTACATAAAATGGCATAATCAAGATTTGCTTTTGGAATTTTAAAAAATATTTTGAAGTCATGGCTGGTTGAATTCATGAATAAGTAGGCCTGACTGTACAGTTAAAACAATTGATAATGCGAAGGTTTAAAATACAATTAAATCAACAATCATATAAAGACATTAACTCAAGACAGTTTAAAAGCATATAGAACTTCATAATAATTTATGTATGATTACTAGGTTGCCACATGCCAAACGACTATCAACATTTGCAACATGGTAACTCTATTCATTCACCCTTCAAATTTCTCTATAGAAAAATAGAACGGTTTTGTCTTCTCTCTTGCTTTCTTTCTTTCCTGCCTGCTGCTACTGCCACTGAATTCATCACTCCTATTTCCAGAAACCTTGGCAAAATGTGCAAGTTAGTTATGGAAGATTTTTTGAAAATAATGTCCTCATTTAGAAATCACACAGTGGCAATACATACACAAAGCTTTAATCTGTGCCATTAATGTGCACCATCTTTCTCATCCAACCCATTCCTTTGTAATAATCCATTAAATGCTTTCAAGTATGGAGAAGGAACAGCAACCTGTGGATCTGAATGATGCCCAGATGACCTATAAAATACCCACTGCCTTGCTGCCTGAATTGTTATAGCTCTCATCTCTAATGGATGGTATTGTTATTTCACCATCCAGACAATTACACTCACCAATTGTATATTTTTATGTGTTATGGGTCTTTTTCTTCAATATTTGTATAATTTAAAAGATTTTTCCCATGCCCCTAGCTACAATTTAGATCGTGGGAGGATAGCATTTCACCCTGTGATTTGGCTAGCATATGAGTGCTGGTGCTCGGTTATATCTTCTGAATACATCTAAATAGGATATGCTCACTTGGATATCATGTCCAATGTCACAGATGCCACTTACACAGTGTGAGTGTGGAATGCAGCCAGCCTTATATGAACCTACCTTATATGGGCATGAAGCACTATATAGAATGCCCCCACCCCCAATATTTGCAGCCAATATGTTCCCAAACTAAAGATAGATAAGCAAAACTGCAATTAATAGCAAATCCCATTGGAATGAAGGACCTCTGAGTCATGCTGGTAGAACTAGAAAATGCCTAGAGAGGACATATTTTGTCTGACATGGATGAATGAAAACATAGATACACAGGTAACAGGTTATACTTTTTATTTGTCATCCTGTCTACCAGCTGGTCTGTAATCAACTTCATAGTCTGAGTAGTATTCAGAGTCCTGGTTAACACCTCTAAAGTCCTGTATGGCCCAGAGTATCTGAAGCACTATGTATTCCCGAACTCTAAGATTTTATGAGAAGGCATACCTCTCTATACCACCATCTTGACAAAGTAGGTTTTTTGGGAAGCTGGGAGAGAACCTTCATCATGGCTGCTTCTAGACTCATCCTTACCTAGGAAGGTTAGCCTTGCCTCTTCCTTGCTGCTCTTTCACCATCATGTAAAATCCTTAGTGTTCCAGCCAGCATTTGGAAACTGATTGTTTTATATAATGGGTTTTCTGCTATAGGGTCATTCCATTTTAATCTTTGTGTTTAAATTAATATTTTATATGATTTTATAAGCAGTTTAGTATTTCATCTTAACTTTTTTATGTTTAGCTCTCTATGGTTTTATTGGATTCATTGATTATAACATCCACCCAAATGTAATTGCAATAATACAAAATGTTGACTTCTTCAAGGTGAAAACTTATAGCATAGATAGAGAAAATGCAATCCTCCAAATATTGTTTATTTATTATTTATTTATTTACTGTACTTATACCCCACTCTTCTCACCCCGAAGGGGGACTCAGGGCAGCTTACAAACTATGACAATAATTCAATGTCAGATTCAGACAACAATATCAGTAAAACACAATATTATAAAACTGTAAAAAATATACATATCAATTAAAATAGTCTTTCAAATGATTAAAACATATCAAACACATCAAAAGTCTCAAAAATCTAGCACCAACTCAGCTTTGTAAACACTGAACCAATTGCTTCAAGTAAAGTGCTAGAACTTACCTGGACTGAAGCTCCCACCAATCCCAGTCAGCATAGTCAATAAGGTGGACTTCTAGATTCATAGCAACAGCACTTAGAAAACTGCTCTTTGCCTACCTCTGATCTACAGGAAGACCTAAACAAAAATTAGATCCCTGCATAAGTGCCAACAATTTGAGGTGGATAGGTGCCAGATACTGGATCCAAGCTACAAAACATCTCCCAAAATTCCCAACCAAGATGGTCAATGATGGGAGGTTCTGGGAGCTGTAGTATAAAATGTAATTCTATCAAGGTCTGTACTGGATACGAGTATATTATAGCTAGGAATCAGAAGGCTAAGTATGCATAACATGAGTAGGTAAGCAGAAATGATCTGCAATCACACAAAAATTCGGGGGGGGGGGGATTCATGGGGCATGTGTTTCTGACATGTTGTATCAGTGACCCAATGGAAAGTTTATTGGGGAGGTCAGCAGATCCTTTTTCTGGCAAGGAATTTGGTGACCTTGATGGAGTCCCTCCTTTGAGACCACTGACTTTACAGCTCTTTTTGTGAGCTACAATGTGTCTTGAACAACCTTTCAGAAATCACTGCCTGCTACTAACCCCACTGGATTGTTGCAATCTTTAAAATGAAATTCATATTAATTTTGCAGAGTTCCCTGAAGCAAGGACTGGATAAACTAGAAGAAATAGACAAATAAAAAGCAATGATCACTGAAGTGCTAGTTTCAAGCCTGGAAATACAGCTCACCTGTTTGCTAATGAACAAAATTCAAAGGTTAAGAAGAAAGGATTCACAATCTGGTGGGATATAGTTGAATAAGCCACTCTTATTGTAACACATGGGAATGTTTGTTTTGGGATTATTTTAAATATGTAACTTATAAGCAAGTCTATATAAATGCAAATTCAGTTCCTGTAGATATAATTTCATAAAGCAAAACTATCCACTATCTTTAGCAGTGAAATTCAAGTGGCAAGTGTGACAAGTAAAGAAAAATGAATGTAGTTAACTTCAGCCATCCCGACTCATCTGGAAGCTTATGTCAGTTTCTAAATAAGCTTTTCATTTTTTTTATTCAGTCTGCTGATCTTTGTTGATTTACAGCATGAATGCACATGGTGTATTGCAACTTGTATAGTATATTTTTAACCCCCCCTTGCCCCTCCCCACTAAATAATAAAACATTTATTGCAGACACATCAAGCTTGCTAGTGGCTTTGACTTATTATAGCAATGAAGTGCCATGTTAAACAACTTATTTACATTGTGACAGAAGACTCTGTGTAAGCACTCTAAGTAATTTAGTTCTATCATGGAAAGAAGACTTCCAAAATATATCCAGGACTGATAATAAACCATAATTGGATGCAATTTGCTTTAACCAACCACTTCTCCCAGGTGGGAAGATTTCCCATTCAAACTTCACCAATAGAGAGAAAGAAAGGGACATATATGACTTACCCAGTATAGTGTTTCTAGACCTTTCCCATAAGCATTGTAAAGTTCAAAGCAGTTCTGACATTCCTTACAAAGAAAGAAATAATGGAGACATGATTTATTTGTAAGTGTCCTCCATTGGTTTACAAATGTGCAGATGGAGCTAAAACAGCAAGGTCTAAGCAGCAAGAACAGCACAAACAATACTGCTTGTGCTGTTCTTAGATGAAATAAAATAAGGAATTTCTGGCAAGGGCAAGGTTCCTTCTTCTGATACTAGCATTAATAGTAGCAAGTGATAACACTACTTCTAGTTGAAACACAGGACACAATGTTTACCAAATGCATCAGACAGCCATTTTGTATAATTTGGATAAACGATTTAACATGGTAAGCACAAAAAAATTACTCTAATGTAGTGGTTCCCAGCCTGTGCTCCATGGAGCAATAAGGACTCCACGTACACTTCCCAAGAGCTCTGCAGCTACTCCAGGAAAATAAAATAAATAAAAATTGAATGAAATTAAAGAATAAGAAACAAAAAGTAGACTCAAAGTAAGAAAACTAGAAATTACATTCTGAACGGAAATCAGCCAGGTTGAATTTCACTCCTATAGCAGAGGACACTTGGGCCCCTTCCACACAGCTGAATAAAATGCCACATTATCTGCTTTGAACTGGGATATATGGCAGAGTGGACTCAGATATTCCAATTCCAAGCAGATATTGTGGGTTATTCTGCCTTGATATTCTGGATTATATGGCTGTGTGGAAGGGCCCCTGGTCTTCTCCTGTCAATAGTTCCAAAATTATTGTAGTTTGAGATGGAGAGAAAACAACACTGAGTGGGGCACCAGCCTGTCGCATGCCACATTTAATGGCCCTTCCTGGAATTGAATGTACATTTCAAAGTTTTTAAAATACAATTTCATTTCATTGACATCGCAGAATTGTGTTGTCAAAGGCTTTCATAGCCAGAATTACTGGACTGTTGTGAGTTTTTTGGGCTGTATGAAATGCTACTGGAACATTGCACAATTGTTTAGATATCTCTTCACTTTACATTCCCTTACTATCTATCCCTTCTTTCTCTCCCCGTTACACTACTCAACACCATTAACCTGTAAGACATAGGGTAGGCCAAAGGAGTCAGCCATAGAAATTGATTTTTAAAAAGACTCTGTGAGTCAAAATGGTTGGGAACCACTGCCCTAGTGTATCTTGCTCAAAATTAATGTGTGACAGGACTCAGATGGATGGTTCCTTCACTGTGCTGATCAGCATATGAAATGTGTTTCTGTCATATTTCATAAAATCCTCTCCTTGTAATAAGAATATCTTCAAATTGCTGTTATTAAGCGACTTCCTTGGTGCCAATGTCAGATTCAAGACCACAATTTGTTGGTGCTAATTTCTTTGCTTTTTTTCATACATAATGAACTTCTAGTCCTGTCCAAATGCCACACCCACCCCATTTTCAAGTACCATCAGAGGCCTCCACTCATTCCTTCAAAAGAAGAAGGGACTAGATAGTTACATCACATGATGGTGTATATATTGCTGTTGCGTGCTTTCAAGCCATTTCTGACTTATGACCATAGGGTTAATCACTCACAGGGTTTTCTTGGCAAGATTTCTTCAGAAAGGTTTGCCTTTGTCTTTCTGTGATACTGAGGGTCCTTCCACACAGCCATACAACCCAGAATATCAAGCAAAAAAATCCCACAATATTTGCTTTGAACTGGGTTATCTGTGTCATCTGAGTCCACACTGCCATATATTCCAGTTCAATATATTCCACATTCCAGAGCCTGAAAATGTGTGACTTGCCCAAGATCATCGAGTGGATTTCTATAACCAAACAAGGATTTAAACCCTGTGCTCCATTGTTGTAGTCCAGCATTCAAACTACATTCAAACTACTACTTTGACCTCATCAAAATTCAAGACCACCAAAATAGTCTTCAAATAAAGAAATGTGTTTTCTGGAGGTTTCTGAGACTCTACCAGACTTGGGATGGGGAAAGGTGGTGGCAAGGAATGCTTCTTGAAGATCTTATGGAAACATCTTGTATTTTTTCCCCTAATTTTATGAACTGTTTGGCAGACTGCATCTCCCTGTATGAACCTGCCTGGGTTCTGAGATCCTCAGGAGAGGCCTTTCTTTTAGTCAGCCATTTGAAGTACGGTTGGCAGAGACAGAAAAGAGGGCCTTCTTGGTGGCTGCCCCTTGTCTTTGGAACTCCCTGCGCAAAGAAGCCAGAATGGCCCCTCAATGCTGTCATCCTGGGAGCAGGCTAAAACCTTTTTATTCAGGCAGTCTTTTAGGGTAGAAAGGCTTGAAAAAAGAGCAGGAGGTGCTGTAGCATGTTTAAATTATTTTAACAGTTTTAAAAATGATTTTATGAAATTTTAACTAATTTTTTCAACAATTCTAGGTTTAATTATATTTTAATTTTTATATGTTAAAAGTTTTAAATTACATTGCTTTTAATGTTGTGAGCCACTTTAAGTCTAAATTAAGACTATTAATAACAATGATAATGATAACACACCTTTATAGCCTTGCTTTGTCTATTGGTTGGACAAACACTGTATGTCACATAGAAACATAGAATCCTAGAGGTTGAAAGGCCATAAGGATCATCCAGTCCAATCCCTTGTCATGCAGGAATACACAACTAAAGCATAGCTAAAAGGTGTCCGTCCAACATCTGTTTAATGACACCCACCCTCCTAAGCAGTCCATTCTGCTAGCAATTCTTCCTAACTTTTAGGTGGAATATTTTTTCTTGCAATTTCAGTCCATTGGTTTATGTTCACCAAAGTCTTCCAAATGCAGCCGGCAAACAGACATCAAGAACTCATTGATGTTCACCCCAAAAGAAAGGCATACATTGGAAGCCCTAGAATTCTTTCCCAACTTGTACTAAACTCTGAGAAGAAAGATTGTAAATTAGAAAGTAATCATCTTCTGTTTTTGGAGATAGTTCTTCAAAACAATCCTGTGGTACAGCCATGGAAAGAGTTCTCTATGGTTTCCGTAGGACATTGCTTTGAAAAACAGTTCCTGCAAAAACAGATAGTGGAAGCAACAAAGTAAAGGCCCTTCACTAAAATAACAATCCCCTGTGAGACTTTTGGCTTCTATCCACATTTTATCCCTAGGTCTGTAAACGTCATAGCACAAGGGACGCCCTCCCTCCATACCATTTTGCCAGCCTCCATAGCAAAATGGTAGGGATGAGGAATGACTCTGTCGCCCCACATGATGCTTCTTCATGGTGACGCTTCCCCCATCACACAGGAGAAGCATCACCGAAGCAACGCAGAACATGGGCAGACTCCCGTGTTTGGAGGTAACCTTCCTTGGATGCTTTCACTCCAGTTGTGGGCAGGGCCTTCGCCAGAAGTCCAGTGATGATGTGTGATGGACAGCATCCTAGGATGCTCAAAAAGCCCAGTGTGATGAAGTGATGCAACTACTCAACACCTCTGGTATCTCTCTTGCTTTCCTTGGGTGGCCTGAAGAATTGTTCAGCTATGAGTTAAATTATTTACTAATTCTTAAGTAAATAGGTGAGTTCTTTTGCAAGTAATCTGGAAGAAGTCCAAGGGTAGCTCACCCTTCTCTTCTAGAAAATGTAAGTGGTGCATTGGCAACCTGAAAATACATTAGTACAAACACTTTAATCCCGCTGTCTCCATTTGTATATACTTAAAAGACACCTGTGCTGTCAGAGACACGATTAAGGAGAACTTACATATATTGTTTCCCAGAATATACAATTCCCTAATGAGACATTACTAAGAAGGAGGCCTGCAATACCAAAGCACCCTAGGGTAGCTCAAGTTCTGGTTCAAAGAGAAGACGGGAGAAATGACAATCATTTGCTTTATCTAATGCATTTTGCTCTGTTATTTATTGTGAAGCACTTGTTTGCATTTGATACTTATTTAAAATGCTTCTCCTAGGACACTTTGACCCAAATAACTCTGAATCTTTATCAACAAACTGCTTTTTTCCTTGGCAGCTGCCAAGTTGCTGAGCTTCATAGTCATCCTCCCAGTAGACGTGAACAAAATAAAAACCTGAATATATGATAGGTTTAAAGAAGCTGGACTACAAAAGAAAGCCTTAGAGGGCCCCAGGAGTTGACCATATGTGAAATCAAATGGGCAAGCCATCAGCATCAGCTGCGAACATATTGTATCAACTGGGAATGAAAATAAAACATTCAACAACCAACTGTTATAATCTGTAAAGAGTTGAGCTAATTCCTATGGGTTTTAAAACCAGACATTGAATGGGGCTAGGCACCAGATCTCTATTGTATTTTGCACAGGTAATGTGGCTGATTTCTTCCTTTAAAAAAAAAATCCTCACTTGAATTACCAGCCACTTTATATTCAAAGGCAAATGGGAAGCCACAACTACATCCAAACATTACTCACTGGAAATAATGAAATGTCAAGTTCTTTCTAATGCAAGAATGGAAAGAAAGAAAGAAAGAAAGAAAGAAAGAAAGAAAGAAAGAAAGAAAGAAAGAAAGAAAGAAAGAAAGAAAGAAAGAAGGATGTCACATTGGCAGAATCTCCTATAGGTACCGATCTACAGATAATCTGCTCTACAAATTCATAAGCAAGCCCTCCATACAAACAAGATGTTTCACATTTAATAATGCATGCTATGAACAGATGGCCAGAATATCAATAGCTGCAGTCTATATTATCATTGGCAAAGAAACACTGGACTTTGAATACTTAACACTAGAATCCCCGTATGAGATTTGTCAGTATCACATACTCAAGATGCTAACATTGTTTTGACCTGTTTTGCTTGCAGGCATATGTTTCTTCCAAGTGATCTGTTGCAGGAGGGTGTCAATCAAATATTATATAGTAGGAATAAGAAGCATGTGACAACCTCTTCCCTTTCCATGTTATGAGAATACAACACTATAAGCGCTAGTCAACATATCGTCAGTACACTTGCTAAAACTTATTTATTTATTTCATTTATGTACCATTTTTCTCACCTCTGAGCGGACTCAAAGCGGTTCACAGCAGAGTAAATGGCAAAATTCAATGCTTCACATAAAATATAAAATACATATCTAAAATAGCATATAACATGATGATTTATGATTAAAACCATAAAATTATAAACATTGGACATAGGCAAAACATAAAACATTCAACATTAGACATTTCACAGTCCCAAGGTATCATTAGACTACTTCATCTCACTTCCTAGATGCTTGCTTGAAAAGCAACGTTTTAAGTTGTTTCCTAAATGCCAGGAGGGAGGCGGCTGATTGACTCTTTCTCGGGAGTTCCACAGCCGAGAGGCCACAACCGAGAAGGCCCTGTCTCTCGTCCCCACCAGTTGTGCCTGCAAGGGTGGCAGGACCAAGAGCAAGACTTCCTCAGCTGATCTTAATGTTCTAGCTAGCTCATAAAGCTTGATGGGAGTCACAGTCCATTAATATCTGGAGATCCACATGTTACCTCACCACTGAATGTTGATGGAATAAAATGCCCAGTCCATCACAATTTGTTGTTCTGATTAATGAAGTATGCATCCCAACTGTATCTGGAGGGTGCACAGTCCTTATATACACAGTTTTATATCCAGTGCACCTTTCTCTCCCTGCAGGATCTTCTAACTTAAATTATTATGTGCTGTTTTGGAACCCATGGAGGGTGAAAACTATTCAACCAATCACATAAATAAACACATAAATAAATAATATCCACCAAATTTCCACTCTGCTGAAAAGGTGACAAGACCCAGTGGAATTTTATTTCAGTGTTGTTGAAATAAGCAACTTCCACTCAACCAGAAGACTGGGGTACAGGCTAGATTAGGATTTGCATGGCATACTGTGTGACCCTCATAGATCTGTTGATTTGAAATTCCAGGCAAATCTACATTGGTCACTTAGGTTGGAACAGGCCCCAATAAACTCCATAGTGCTCAAGTGCTGCATGGAGCTAATCCAGGGCAATGCGGGACAAGACCTTCCCCCTATTAACCAAACTCTGAATTCTGCCCAAATTACCCTATTTTTTTCTCTCTCTCTTTGATTTTCTCCTAGAAAGGCTATCAGAAAAAAGTTAATCCCTTCTCCCTCAGAATGTCCTTAAAAAGTGAGCATTGACACTTTGGATCAGCCCCATATTAAGTGGCCCTTGTAGATGGGCTCAAAGTTTTCCTTGTTACAGATAATCCACTGAGGAGGAAAACAGAGAACTGTTTCAGTGTCTTTTGATTGGGAGCACTTACAGTCCTTCATTTGAAAACACTTGTGATGTTTGCTCAGATACTGAAATATATATACAAAAGTTTCAATAGAGGCCAAAGACAACAATAATCTCATAGTTCAACATAGAGAAAATTACATTTCAACAAGGTGGAGGAGGGAGGGAGGGAGGGATAGTGCAGGGCAATTTATATGATGGTTCAAGAATAAATCTCATATTGATTCACAAATTACCCTATGTTGTATATTAAAACATATGTTGCCATTTTTTAAAACCACATACAGTACTTATCTGATGGACATTTGCCCAGGACAATCAATCAATCCCAATATTTGTTCAAACTGGCAGACAGTTTTGTCACTGCCTAGAAGGATTTGCAGAAGTTCTTAGATTGTTACAATGCAAACGGGTTACAATAACAACAACAACAACAACAACAACTTAATTCTTATATCCAGTCCCATTTCCCCGAAGGGACTCGGGGTGGCCCACATGGGAACCAAGCCCAGCAGTATACAATAAAATACAACCAGATAAATTCCCTTAAAACAAGACATAAAATCATAAGCATAAAGAATACATTAAAACATACTCAAAATCTATAGAAATAACCAGCTGCAGATAATAATTAAGCTTCATTGTTCCTCTACCCCATTGTCCCAAAGGCAACCATGGCTAAATTTCACAAACTGGCGGCAACCATTAGGTTCCTCAGTTTTTCTCCCTTACCTTAACCTGGGGCTCCTTCACACCACATGGATAAAACATGGACCTTATCAGATGGCCCTTACCAAACCGGGGGACAGCAAGGGAAATTGTGAGGCAGCCTCACACTGTGTTCCCTACCTGTTAGGGGTCATCAGGGGTTGTGGTATCCCTTCCCATGGCATTTCCTGCTGTTTCCTGCTTCCTCTTCATCTCCTCCGGCTTTCTTGTATGAGGAGTCAGATGTACAACCGACCCCTCTGGACTCCATTTCTCTGCATTTATGGCATACTTGCAGCACAGAGGCCCATGGAGCCCTGCAGGAAGTCACCCTGTGTCATATGATGTGCTCTGGGTGACTTGAGAAGCAGGGAGAAGACGCTTCTCAACCTCAGTGTGATGAAGTCCTTTGACTGTAGAATCCAATGGCATTTTGAGATTTCCAGTTTAGAAAGGGCTTTCTAGAATTCTTAAACAGAGAGCTCTAGTGCCTCACCAAGCTAGCAAAACCCAGGATGCCATAGGATGAAACCATGGCAGTTAAATGTGGGGTCATAATACTATAATTATGTAGTATGGAAAACCCCCAGACACCAGGGATCTTGGGGTATTCTCAGCACAAATACATCGATCAGTTTTGGGGACAAGTGGAATATTTTAACTATTTTAACTGTTTTATTATTTTATTGTATTATGATATACTGGTTGTGATCCTGCCAGTTGTGCAAGCCGCCCTGAGTCCCCTCGGGGAGAAGGGTGGGGTAGAAATATCAGAAATAAATAAATAAATAAATAAAATATGTTCTTGCTTTTCAATTCACTGCCTCTTTTCTCTGCTTGTCTTTTCTCTGCATCCTTCTTTTATTGGAAGATTTTATTTCTCTCTCTCTTTCTCTCAAATTGTCTTACCTTTACAGCTGCTGCAATGTCTCCAGCTGTAGTAAATCAACACTTCTGAAGGCAGCAGCCTTGAAGTGACTGACTAGCACTGCCACTTTCAGGAGTGTCAATTTAGCAAAGCCCAGGATGATGTCAGAGAAGAAGAGGAGGAGAAGGAGGAGGACTTTATGCTTATCTTATGGTTAGAGAAACAATTGTAAATGCCAGAGGGGAAGAAGGGCAGTACCTAAAAGCCAGACAGAAAGGAGCTAAAGAAGATGTGAGGGTTTTTTTTTTTCTGTATTAGGAGCAACTTGAGAAACTGCAAGTCATTTCTGGTGTGGGAGAATTGCCCATCTACAAGGATGTTGCTCAGAGGACGTTCAGATGTTTTAATGTTTTATCATCCTGTGGGAGGCTTCTCTCATGTCCCTGAACTGGAAGCTGGAACTGACAGAGGGAGTTCACCCTGCTTTCCACGGATTCGAACCACTGGCCTGTTGGTCAGCCCAGTATGGTAAAAACATCAAAAACATCCGGGCGTCCCCTGGGCACACGGCCAATTCTCTCACACCAGAAGCGACTTGCAGTTTCTCAAGTCGCTCCTGACACGAAAAAGAAAGCAGTCCTACCAGCACAAGGATTTAACCCATTGTGCCACCGGGGGCTCCACAGAAGATGTGAGTGATGAGATAGAAGGAGAGAAAGAAGGATGATGTTTGAAGGATCTACAAGGAAAAAAGTGAAAAGAAGAGGAGGGAGTGGCATTTTGCTCAGAAAAAGCAAATTTCTGCAGTCTTCCTTGCATTGTGTTCTTCCTCAATAATAATTTTGGCCACACTATGAGGTTTCTGAGCCACTTGGTTTTCATCAGTGAAACCTTCAGAGATACATACATATATAACTTAGATACTATGCCACTCTTTTCTTGGCATGATTTTCTCTGCTCTCCTACCCCAACTCCAGACAGAAGGCTTTCTTTTGGGAAGGCACAGCAGAAAAGGCAGAGGGCAAGTTATCCAGATTTGATTTATTTTTTTAAAAAAAACTCTCTTAGAAGCTTTTTCTAAATACCAGGGCTCAGAGAAACAAACTCATTACATGTCCCAGGGTATGCCTATTGGAAAGAACAGCTTTTTCCACCACAGAACAATATTAAAACTAATCTCAATCTGAGGGTTGGTAACAAACATTATTGTCCAGAATTTATCCAATTTGCACTTCAGGGAACTGAGCATGGGCCCAAATGCAATTTGCAAGTTTGTGACCTGATTCACACACACACTCCCCGAATAAATAGATACAGCTGAAAAAATGAACATGAAACCGTGCATGCATTTGGAAAATGTGCATAAACAGACATTATTCCTTGGGAGAAAATTATGCGCATTTAAAAAAATGAATGCAAAAATTGTCTACATTATGAAAAACATGCACATAAATATGTACAATTTTTTCCATAAAGGAAGGAATTACACTTTGTAATCTGAAACACAGTCAAGGGGGAACAAGTTTTAAGGTGGAAATTAGAAAACCTTGCCAAGCGCTTGTTTTGCACATTTACACATGCCATGCCAGCCAAAACTGTTCTGTGATCAACTTCTTTTCTCACTTCAAAAAAACCCCCTACAATCCAACTATCACCATTTGGCAAAAATACTCTTGATTAATCATTTACTACTGCCCTTTTTCAACTGTTTTCAAAATGTCTAGGTTTTTTTTCTACCTCCTTGATCTTCACCCCTCGCTTGCTACATCATAGACCTCATCACATGAGGAATTTTTAGCATCCTAGGACACTTCTGCCCCAGTTGAGGGACAGATGGGCACACAACCCATCACATGACGTCCCTCAACTTCTGGTAGAGCCCCTGCCTCCTAGGATGTGTGGAAGCATCCTAGGACACTTTCTTGTCAACGCGGGAAGGCTCCCATGATGTGCTGGTTCTGCCCCAGTTAGGCTACGCTTTCCCTGTGTGATGGGGAAGCGTCACCTCGCCGCACTGGAGCAGTGTGTGGTGTCACAGAGTCACACTTGCTGCCGAAACGGCATTGGGGATGTGATAAGGTCACATTTCTGAATGAGCAGAATAATCCAAAACTGTAGTTGAAATAGAGCAAGAAAGAAGAGAGATGAGAAAAATTAACACCAAAGAAAAAAGGGTTAATTGGATTTTATTTAGATAAGCATGCCATGATTTTTATAGCAAGCTTCTTCGCTGAACATATTGTTAGCTTTTGCCTGAGACTGAAAATGTTTTTGATACAGTTTTAAACCATAATTAGCTTTAAATATCTCCTCTGAAAAGCTGTCTGTTAAGAAGATCTCTATACAGCTCTGAAGTTTGCACTTTTAACATTTTATATTTAAAATGGTCTAATAAAAGTCACAAACTAACCTGCTCTGGTAAGTATGTATAAGAAATGCTAATTAATGCATATATCTATACTTGTGATACAAAGTCTTAGGGTTATTTGTTTTAAAGACTTTGACATTTATATTTGATTATAGCACAGTCAAATCAATCTTACTTTTTGTAATTATGTGTAGGACCAGAGTGTAAGAAGACTTCATCCTTTTTATCCATAACCCCTTTCCCTTTTAATTGCCTTACCCATTCATACTGGCTGTAAGTAAAAAAGTGATTTTTTAAAAAAATAGGATTTTAAAATTGACACAAAAAAACTATGTTAATTAGGATTTTATTTAAATAACTTCACAGTGATTTTTACAGCAAGCTTCTTCACGAAACATAAGTTATTGGCTGAGAATGAAAATGTTTTGATACTTTTTTTAAAAAAAATAGCAGAATTAAAACATATAATTTTGTTACAACTCTGAAAAATTATGGTATCTCACTTCCCACATCAAATTATGGTATCAAGCCTCCTTTCTTTCAGTAGACATAACCAAAGTAGTTCAGAGAGCTACTAAAATGACTAAGATGGATATTTAACATAAGTGCTTGGTCAAGTTAAGGTACTTTAAATTCTGAGAAGGCCCTGATCTGGAATGGTAACTAGAAATAACACTATATCTTATTATTCATGGATGGAGACAAAAGGGTTAGCTGGCTTCAGAAGAATGAGCCACGGAAAATATTCTGTGACATTAGAAAGAGAAGATATGTACAAGTGATCATTTTGCAACAGAAATGGGAACACTACTTCATCATTCTGTATCATTATTTTAACATAGAGCTGCTATTGAGGTATACCAAAAACTGTGTAAACAAAGGAAGAAGAGAGAATCTGGACTAAAAATGGTGAGCAATGAAATGGCAATGACTTCTTCCAACAAGGGCTACTGGTATCCTCTGGAAGTCTCAGCATGATGGGAGCACGGCAGGTGGTTCTCCAAGTTCGTTATGATGATTATCCAATTCCCTTCACTCTCGAACAGCAGTGGTATGGCCATTGGAAACAGCAATAACATGGGATCTCATCATATGGATGGTTTCCTCCGTTTCTATACACTTCAAAGATGTCCCACAGAGCCCATCAAACAACTTATGACCCATCTCATGGGTTGCTTGTGGAATTTCATTTCCATAGCTTGGAGAAATGGGAGGAGATAGAAACTGAGCAGGAATTGACTCCACTCCTCTCCTTGCACATAGAAATGTTTTAAAATTGGTATTTTTCCTTGGGATGAGAATGGGTGGCTTTGTCCATTTTGTGATGTTTCAGGGGGGGCATGCATGTGGGCAGTCTATTAATGCCCCACTTCCAGAGACCACTGTGCCCCCTACTGATGATGGACCTGAACTAAACTTGGCACACAGACCCAACATGACCAACATAAAATACTGGAGGGGTGGGGGTGGGGGTGGGACTGACCCAGCAGGATGAGAGTTGTAGTTCACCCTGCATCCAGAAAGAGCTCTGAAACCCACTGATGACATAACTGGACCACACTTGGCACATAGAATCCCCATGATGAACAGAAAATATTGTGAGAGTTTGGGGGGGGGGGGCTGACCCACCACAGTGCGAGTTGTAGTTCACCCTGCATCAAGACAGCACCTTGCACCCCATCGATGATGGATCTGGACCACACTTGGCCACATACCCAACATGACAAACTAAGTACTGGTTGAGTTTGAGGGGGCTCACCGGGGCTGTGGCGCAGACGGGAGAGCAAGCCAGTGCAATTAACTGCAATGGATCACTGACCAGGAGGTCATAAGTTCGAGGCCCGCTCGGAGCTATGTTGTTGTTTGTCTTTGTCCTATGTTAAAAGGCATTGAATGTTTGCCTAATATGTGTAATGTGATCCGCCCTGAGTCCCCTTCGGGGTGAGAAGGGCGGAATATAAATGCTGTAAATAAATAAATAAATAAATAAATAAATAAATAATGTGAGTTACAGTCCACCCACATCCTTATGTATTTTATTAATGGGACCATTCATGAAATCCAGAAACCATGGTTTTTTCAAATAAAGAATGTTACAAATTACCAAATAGCTATATATATATATATATATATATATATATATATATATATATATATATATATATATAGCTATATATATAGCCAGTGATGTGGGTATAATGAAGGGGGTGGAATGGGAAAAGATAACAGCCGCCTGTATGGCAAGGAATGAAATGCACAATTTAACTAGAAACAGGCAAAGGTACTGTGCATAAATTCCTAGAATGCCATGCAAAGAAGATGAGTCCTCCAGCTTGTTGGATGAGGTCTATAGAGACTTGGGAGGGCATTGGTGTTGTGGAGAGAGGGGAAAAAACACCTGTTTCCAAAATGATCCCCAAAAAGTGTACAATGGAATTATGTTTATCACTCACCAGATCAATGACTGGTACTGATAAATATCAGACACTTAACATGGCTAGAGCCAGTGAGCCACACACCCTTAAAATGCAGCAGCTGTCTTGATTCATATCAAAGCAGCAGCTTCATCTCTGTTTGAAGTGGATCTTTTGAACAACTGTTAGGACTGAGTACTTCTTTTAAAATGAAGCCAGCACAATATATTTTGGATTGCAAGGGGGACTCATCACAAACATACATGGCTACCGCAGACATTCTTTTCACACCCAGTTATTGTGGGAAATGTAGCTAAACTCTAAAGAAACAGGGAAGCTTGAGAGCTTGACAGGCAGCATACCAATCAAAATGTTCCAGTGCTTCAACTTTACAAGCCTTAGCTCCACTGCATCACTGCCTATTGGATTCAAGAGTACTTGTGACAGTCATAAACACATTCATCGTAGAAAATCTTTTCCCATCCCCTGCTGGGTACTATATTCAACTGTTTCCAGGCACTGTGTCAAACTCGGCGGAAATCTAGTTTGACCAGAGATCATGGCAAGACAGTCCAAAATTAACATGTTTACCATAAGCAGTGACAGCTACACAATTCTTTGGAAGGAACCAGGCCCAAGAACAGGAGGGTGCCTGGCTGTGACACATCCTGATATGTTACAATTTTTTTCTTATTCTTCTTTGGCCCATGTTCTCATGAATATATGCAGATTATTTGCAATTAGTTCAATAATGTTTGTTTTTTGTATATTCTATCTTGCTGCTGCTTAATTTGACTTTCAACGTGCTTCCATCTGTGATGTGTGTATATGTGTATCTTCTTGTTTTGCTCTTACATTTCTGCATTTTAATCAGTTTCATCCATTAGTATGTTTTCAGTGCATGGCATACAAATGTAATATGGCCAATAGCAGATGGTGAGAGAAGCAGAAGGCAATAAATGAAGTAGATAAGATGGGAATGGGCCATAGTAACAGGAGCCATGTTTTCCTTGCAGAATACCCACATTTCTGGGACATTCTGGAGTTTAGATATTTAACTGTCCTAGCTTCTGGAGTTTAAAAAGATCTGATATAAGATTATGTGGAAGATTTCAACATAAGAGCCATTGGTAGATTGGGAAAAATTGAGAAACAGCCAGACCTGCAACTGTGTTAAAACTCCAGAATGTCCCAAGACAACCCTTGAGTCCCATCTTGGTATAAGGCAGCTGACCATGTAGCTGAAGGATTTTGGGTTCATACTTGCTCAACAAGGAGGAAGGGAAACCATATTAGTGACAGTGTCTGGATTCCACAGAGGCAAGGGCAGTGAGAGAGACACTAGAACACTCATCCATATCCTTGATAGGCATGTGCCAAGATGAATGTCCATAATGAAGGCATATCAACACTCTCCCTGAGAAGTTGCTGAGCTTTAATATTTTCTGCCTTGCCACAGTCCTCAGATGGATTGGGAGCGGGCACATATGCAGTTAGCTCAGGAAAAAAATTATATGCTGAAATGTATCAAAAACAATTTTGGAAATATACATTAGAAGTTCAGTACCACAGCGCATGTGGGAGGGGGAAAGGTTACATCTCTTCAACTTCTATGCTAGAGTTTCAAGACTGATTAGGCTCCCGTCACCACTCTGAAGGGGTTTGCATATATGACACTCAAAGAGGGGACATCGTATAGGACTCTCAAAAGCTAGCCGCAAGCCACAATGGTGGTAAAGCATGCAAGTGATTGACACCAAGAGCATGTTACATAATGTGGAAGTCACTCAGCAATCCAGAAAAGTGAACAAGGTAGGGGAAAGTAGAGCAAATAATGACTGTCATGTCTTTACAACATTTTGTGGGAAAGAGACAGACCAAGGTGAAAAGAAACCTGTAGAAACTGCAGAAGGTGAGAAATACAAAATAAATTCTAAAGTTAGTACAAAACAAATGCATGCTATTTTACTTATAAGAGCTAGCATCCTGTAGGGTCTTTAAATATACATGAACACCATAATTATAGTGCTATACATTGAAACCCAACACTGCACTCTCAGTTCACACTTACTGGGCACCAACTGCTGTGATCAAGGGGGATCTGCCTCTCAGTCGCTTGGAAGGCAGATGGCTGAGCAATCCCATGAGCAATCCCATCACAACAGACAGAAACAGTGACCCCATAACAATCCCTTCTCACATGAGGTAGATGCCAGTGGACAGACTCCACCAAGCACAAACCCATAGACAAAATCCAGATTTGGGGCATTTCTCAGCCATGACATAAGATCCAGTCATTCAATGGCTGCACAGTAACTTTTAGTGAATCAAGTATAAACAAGGTAGCATTTTCTCCCATATTTATTTGCCATAATATACATTTAAGTACCGGATAATTTCCTGAAAACAAATTTGAAAGGATCAGATAGAATGATGAGCCCAAATTACAAGCAAATCATTAGGGACAATAATAATAATAATAATAATAATAATAATAATAATAATAATAATAATAATAATAATAAAACTTTATTTATACCCCGCCACCATCTCCCCAACAGGGACTCGGGGTGGCTATATCGAGCAAAGCAACTGAAAAGGAGACCGCAGCCAGGACGATGGTGTTGCAGTTAAGCATGCAGGGAGCTGCCATGCAGAAAACCTGGGTAAGGGGCAGGGGTTTCACCCCTCTTGACTGCCGCGAGGGCAGGTGAGGGCAGCGGGCGGTGACCACGGGACTCGGTGTGATCAGGGGCTGTTGGGGGAGAGTTTCAACAGGACGTTCCCTTCCTCGTAACCCGGCTAGCCACAGAGCTGCACCAAACGGCTAGAGTATTCTCTCATTTGTTTGGGGTCGGCTGGGTTTTTGTATTCCTTTTGTTTGGAATGTGACATTCCAAGGGTTTTAGAAGCAGCAGATGGACTAAACTGATTGAGATTTCTCAAGTCTGCTGCTATGTCATAATCCCCTGAAGGGCAACATATATAACAATCAGAATTTTTGGGATATTAACATAGGTCTTGGACATGAGATTAGCTGGGTCCCAAACAAATCATTACAGCCATTGCTGTGTGAAGCACACTAAGAATCCACTCTTCTAAATATACAGAAGAACTCACTGTGCTATAATGTTGTCTGAACCCATAACCTGTAAACATTATCATCATCATCAAGCTTTGCACGCAAAGTAACTTGTTTATAATCCACTACAGATGAAAGAGTCATGGAAAAATGAGTATTTCTAGTGGGGGGAGAGAACAGCTAAGAAGCAAGCAGGAGGTTAACAATGAAACAGTTTGAGAGTGAAGAGTTTCAAATGAGTTTGCAGTTACTTGTAGTTAATTTGTTTTTCCAATTACTGGAGGAGCCAAACTTGTGGAAAGTTGGCCTATCTGTTGTTACCTCTCTCACATCCTTCAAGGCCCAGTTCAGATCCTTTTCACAAAGTCTTTGAATCAACATTTTAACATCTTCAATTTCATTATTAGCCTGAAGTTATGTATAAATTCAACAGCTGCCTTCAACCCTGGTTGCCCTTGACTTTCCAGGCTCTTCTTCTGCTCCATTGACTAAATTTAGATTCTAAATGTCTCAGAACAGCAACTAGTCTTTCTCTCATGCCACTCAGTAAAGGGCAATGCAGTCTGATGGCGTGTTGATATAGCGATAACTATGGTACTTCTGCTGCTCACAGTTTAGATAACCATTCATGCACTCTACCAAGGGGTTTTTTTTGTTCCCGCTTTCCTCATGCCAAAAGAGCCTACTGGATAAAAACGGATTCAATGTACAGTAAATTCTCACTTAACCAGCACCTATAGATATTGGTAGATGACAGATAAGTGTAGTTTCTGGTTGCTTGAGAGTGACTCTTAAAAATAAGCCTAACTAATACTATACCCCATTCTATACCATACGATAAGCTCAATACTGACTTGATATTAATATTGAAAGCAAATAAAGACAAACTTAATGTAACACATATTGTATTATAAAAACAGCTCTGTGAATGTAATATGCAATTTTAGTTAATTTTTTGCTAGTTGCTTTAAGAGCTCTGGTTGCTTGACTTTCGGTTAGCTGAGAGTCTACTGCAGCTCTAATTTCAAGAGTACGTGTTTTGCTGACCCCCCAAAAAACCTAACAAAATTTCAAATGCATCCCCACATCTATGGATTCAATCATCCAATGCTTGAAAAAATTCCAGGGAAAATTCCAAAAACAAACCTTTATTTTGTCATAAGGGATACGATTTTTTATACCATTGTATATCATGGGACTTGAGCATGCATGCACAGATTTATATATCCATGGGGTAGAGTGGGGTGGAAGCTGTGTCCAGCATCAAACTCCAGAGATACAAGGCTCACTGAATTGTCAGAAACTGGAATCAAGGTCAGTGGCAGCAGCAGAGATTATGAAATAAAATTAAGCCAACACTTTTGAGTAGATACAGAGATGTCTTATTCCGGGAGTGGAAATCATGTGCCTCACTAGATGCTGTTGGATTGGAATTACCAGTTATTCTAGACAGTAGAGCCCAGTGTGAGCAATACTGGGATTTACCATTCAGCAAAATGAGTGAGGTGTATGGTTCCCAACTCTTAAGTACCATAGAGTCTCACTTATCCAACAGAAACTGGCGGCCAGAATGTCGGATAAGCAAAACTGTTGGATAATAGGGTGGGTGCAGAAGAAGGAGCCCCTTTCCCTGTTGCTGAGGAGGAGACTTCTCCTCCTCTTCCTCGGGCAGGCTGGCCATCAGGAAGAGGAGGAGCACTCTGGTGAAGAGCGACTAATTAAGAAATAAAGTGGAAGTGAAGTGAAGGAAGCTTTTGTCGCCACTGTTCCTTCGCTCTCTCGCCCGCCCTCCCTCCCTCATTCACTCACTCAGGGTGCAGAAGAAGGAGCCCCTTCCCCTGTTGCTGAGGAGGAGACGTCTCCTCCTCTTCCTCGGCAGGCTGGCCATCAGGAAGAGGAGGAGCACTCTGGTGAAGAGCGACTAATTAAGAAATAAAGTGAAGTGAAGTGAAATTGTGATCGAGGTGACCACCCTCCCCCCCAGGACTTTGTAAAAGATAGTTCAAAAATCAAGACTTTATGTTCTATATTCCATATATTTATAGTAGAAGGTGATTGAGACTTTTTACTGGAGTTTACTGTGGATTATCCCTGCACTCTGAGGCAAGAGATAACAACTTCATGAATTGTAAAATCATGCTGCTAAAACTCCACTTGGCCATGGCGATCCACGCTCTTGTTACATCTCGTTTGGACTATTGCAACGCACTCTATGTGGGGTTGCCTTTGAAGACTGTTCGGAAGCTGGAACTAGTCCAACGTTCCGCAGCCAGGTTACTAACTGGAGCACCATTCAGGGAGCATATAACTCCTCTGTTGAAGCAGCTCCACTGGCTGCCTGTTAGCTTCCAGGCAGAATTCAAAGTGCTGGCTTTGACCTAAAAAACCTTAGACGGCTCTGGTCCAACTTACCTCTCAGAATGTATTGCCCCCTATGAGCTGTCCCACAGATTAAGATCTTCAAGTGAAGCCCTGCTCTCGGTCCCGCTGTTGTCACAGGTGCAGTTGGCGGGAACAAGAGACAGGACTTTTTCGGTGGTGGCTCTGCAGCTGTGGAACTCCTTGCCAAGGGAGATTAGAGAAGCCCCCTCATTCATATCTTTCAGGAAGCAGCTGAAGACCTGGATGTGGGATCAAGCATTTGGCCCACCCTAAGATATGATCTGATATGACCTGATGGATTAATATTAATTCGAATACAGACTGACTCTGACTTTGGCTTGAAATTTTCCCTTTTGTAATGGTCACGTGGTTTTAATTGTTTTAATTTGATTTGGATACCAGCTTTCATTTGTGTTTTATGTTTGGTTTTTCTACATGTTGTATTATATGTGGCATTCTGCCATTATGTAAGACCGCTTTGAATCCCCCTGGGGGAGAAGAGCAGTATATAAAATAAATAAATAAATAAATAAATAAATAAATAGTGAGAAGAATCTTGCACTGTGTTCTCAAATGAATACTCGGGACATTATCCCATGGGCAGTAGGAAAGTGGGGAAAAGCAAGGGAAAGCATTTGGAAGTGTGAGGACTCAACTTATTCTGGCAAGGTCCATCTTCGGGGATAACCAGCCACCCCACGTCCATTCTCCATCTTCTTTCCACTTTCTCTCACTTCCCTCCTCTTTCTTCTATCAAGTTTTCTCTCCGTTTTTGCACACTGGCAAGATGGATCCCCATGGCCAGCCACCAGAGTGGTTGTACATCATGGAAAGGCCTCCATGGGACTCCATTTTGCAAGTGTGTGAAAACAGTGCCAAATGGGGGAGAAACATGCATGCAATACAGTTCTTATTCTACACCAAATTTACATGGGGCTATGTTCAGCAGAAAACAGCATTTTCTATGCAGAATTATTGCTTCTGCTCAGAAAAGGATGCTTCCTGCACAGAGTTTTTGTGCAAAACAATACTTTGTGAATTTTTTTCAGTTGTGAACTTTGAAGAACCTCCCAAAAATGTGCAGTTATTGAAGACTTTCTTGCTGTAAAAAGGAATTGCTACTGTTACATGCTGCTTCCCTTGACAAGAAAATTACCGAAGAGTTACATCCCTCGATATGATGAATCTAGAATTTTTGTTCTAATATTTTGCAATAAACTACTCAAGATTTGTCTTTTCCTGGGAAGCAATATAAGAGATGTCTTAAATAAAACATGGGTCTCATTTTTGAGTGCAGAAATCTAATCTCTTCGCACAATCTGGAAAATGAATAGGCTCATCCTCCATGCGCCTTTTCTTTTTACATGAAAATTTCAAAGCAAAAAAACAAAGAAGAAAGGAAACATAAAATGATGGGGGGTAATAATTACATTGAAAGTGCATCATGAGGGCCATCCACCAGAAAATGTCTGAATATTTTCTCGAAAATGCAACTTCATTTTAAAGCTATGGTATAATAAAATATATCTTAAGGGGACTTTGTCATTTTTTTTTACCTAAATCCAAAATATACAGAGAATAGCTGCATGTTATTGTAATTTGTTGAAAAACTTGAATTCTTATGTATATACATGGGCCAGGATATACACATGGTTTTACTGGATCATCCCAAACAAGCAATACCAATACGGACTTGCTTCAGCAGCACCAAAAAGGATACACAGTGATAGCTGTGTGAAAGAGAATAAAAATGGGAAAGTCTCTGTTTTTCAAAAGGCAAGATAGAAGACTTAGGAAAGACCCAGATAAACTCAAATGAAAAATGCATAGGATCAAATAAGTGATGATACAGAAGGGATGTAATCAAAAACTAGCACAGGATGGAAAAAAGGAATGCAACAAAAAGAAGCAGGCAACACTAGGAAAGAAATCCCCTTTTTATATTAGCATTCACTACTCAAAGAAAGGCCCCTTTCAGTCAGCATCTGCTGCAATCAAATATATAACAAGTGTCTGTTTGAACAAGAACGCTTAGAAACAAGGCCAGCTCTGCCATTAGGGAGACTTTGGCAGTTGCCTCAGGTGTCTGAATCTGGATTATTATGAAAGAGCAGCAAATTCTTATCTATTATATATTTATTTGCATACTTATTTATTTATTTTACTCCCGTTGGGACACATTTCTGGGGTTTTCTGATACAGGTGGCAAAAAAGCCTAACCTGCCTTGCTGACTACATTCTTTGTCTTTGAAGATGCTCCATATTGCTTTTCTGCCTCTGGCAGAAAAAGTGTCTTAGGCTGGTCCTGGCTGCTTAAGCTCTGATTTGCCTTTTTAAAAGTCACCTCCTGACACCCAAAATTCCTTTCACCCAATACTTCCAGGCTAAAAGAAGGGTGATTTTTCAGTGCAAAAAAAAAAAACCTACATGTTTTGTTCTGGATTGTGACTCTATCTGCCTCATTATCTGGCTGAACATTGGCTTTAAAAACAGGTCCAGTGATAGAAGCTTTGGGACAAGGCTTTCCTTGAAATGTTTGTTTTCAAAATTAGAAATTAAAACTGAGAAATTAACAGAGGAGACATAACCAAAAGCATTTCCAAATGAGAAATAAAATAACAAATGCCTCTTTTTGTTGTTGTTCTCTTTCAGTGAATGTAAAATTCAGTTAAGCTCCATAAGTAATAAACCGAACAGAAGCTTTGGGTTATTCTATAAGCCAGAGGAATAACTATTTTAGTAAACAATAAACATTGATCAATGATGTGTTTGTGGTTATAAATATAAATATTTGTATGATCAATTTAGCATGAACGCCTTGCTCCCCCAAGGTAAGGCAATAGATGATCTCCAACGCTTTGTTTATCAGTTCTCTGAGTGGAGTTTAGATGAATTCACAATCTTCTTTTCTTTCTAGCGATATGGAGTTTAATTTTTATCAGGTTATTTACATCTGGTATGTGCGGCAAATTCCAAAACATCACAGCAAAGAGAAGATCTATTTGAGAGCTGGACTTTCTGTTGTCCTTTTCAAAACCACAGCAATTCATAAGCAACTCAAACCCTGGGGAGGAAGGAAGGTTACCTATTATACCTTGAGGATGCAGATTTCTATTTTTCACATTACTGTTGCTCTGCTTAGTCTCCAGGACCTGTATGGCACTGCCACATGTTTGCGTACAATAGAGCTGCACGTATGTTACCTTGGATTCCATCTGCACAAATACGCTCGGTGTTATTATGATGTCCCTTTCTGTTGTTCCCTTCCTCAAGGACATTTGTTCAATGTGTGCTGTATTCCTCCTACTCCCCAAAGCAAAGGCATTGTGTTGAAGGGCTATGGCTATGAATTAAACTCTAAACACACAAATACCAGAGGATTAGCCTTCAGATGCATGGAAGGGGGGAGAGGGCGGTGGAACGAGATGAAAAACAACAACAGAAACACTGCTTGCTTTTGGCCACAAAGAACTGCTTCTTCTTCCCACTGTTAACAAGCCTCAATTAGGATGCAATTAGCCCATCCCCATCTCCTCCGCTTAGATAAACAGAGGCAGTTGAATAACACAACTGGCTCAAACCTAAGTATTGGCTATTTTTTCTCCCATGTAAGGGTAAAGCAGATTGCAGGGGGTGGTTTTGAAAAGTAAAAAATCACCAGGGAGGAACACTTAAGCACATTGCTTCCCACATCACTCTTTTCTCCACTCCTGATTGCTATCTTCTGCTTGAAAGAAGCAAAGAAACAGGTGTGCATTGCATGAAATAACTGCATTCTGCAGCTTAAGGAAATTTAAGCTGTGTTTTAGCTAATCTCACTCTATAAAAATATATCTGATTGGGTTGTTGTGAGTTTTCTGGGCTGTATGGCCATGTTCCTGAAGCATTCTCTCCTGACAATTTGCCCACCTCTAATAGTAATAATAATAATAATAATAATAATAATAATAATAATAATAATAATAATCTGCTGGCATTAAAATTGGACACAGGTGGAACTGGACAATTTGGACAGAAAAACAAGAAAACTCATGACCATTCATAATTCACTGCACCCTCGCAGTGATGTTGACCAGCTATATCTGCCTAGAAGATCAGGGGGCAGAGGACTCTTACAAGTAAAACAAGCAGTCAACAAAGAAGAACATGCCCTGGCAGAATATGTAAAGCAAAGTGAAGAACCTGCTTTGATTGAAGTCAAAAATCAGAAACTCCTCAAAGCACAGCAGACAAAAAACCAGTACAAGAAAACCGCACTACAAACTAGAGCTGACAGCTGGCACAACAAAACATTGCATGGAAAGTTCCTTGACAAAATTGAAGGAAAAGCTGATAAGGAGAAGACCTGGCTATGGCTCACAAATGGGACCCTGAAGAAGGAGACAGAAGGCCTGGTCCTTGCAGCCCAGGAGCAAGCCATCAGAACAAATGCAATTAAGGCCAAGATCGAAAAATCAGCTGATGACCCAAAATGCAGACTGTGCAAGGAAGCTGATGAAACCATTGATCATATCCTCAGCTGCTGTAAGAAAATCGCATAGACAGACTACAAACAGAGGCACAACTATGTGGCCCAAATGATTCATTGGAACTTGTGCCTCAAGTACCACCTCCCAGCAGTAAAGAACTGGTGAGATCACAAACCTGCAAAAGTATTGGAAAATGAGCATGCAAAGATACTGTGTGACTTCCGAATCCAGACTGACAAAGTTCTGGAACACAACACACCAGACATCACAGTTGTGGAATAGAAAAAGGTTTGGATCATTGATGTTGCCATCCCAGGTGACAGTCGCATTGACAAAAAACAACAGGAAAAACTCAGCCGCTATCAGAACCAACTTAGTTTGCTATTTTAATCCCGCCATTCCTCCAAAGTATTTTTCCCAACACACAAATATAACCATGTGCAGACATAATTCACAACAGCCATGAATATTTTTTTTTCCAGAGAATACAATATAATTATTTGGAAACTATACTTCCCAATATCCCCCACCCAACATGGGAGCATCCTTCAGCCAACATGATCAGCATCCCGCAGCCAACATGGCTGAGGAATCTTGAACGGTGAATGTGTAAAAATAAATTTCCCAAGTTCTGGCTATGGGATAATGGCTGTGACCTGAAGTTCCACCTGGTAGAGCACAGAACCTGTCATGATTCACAGCCTTGCAACTACTGACCCTTAGAGGTTTGCCCAGAATTTATTTTGAGATTGCATCCCGTATTATTCATTCTCTATGGGGAAAGTGCCATGTTTTCAGCTTTAAATACAATTTTAATGTATTCTTTTCAAGTATTCTATTAAACAGCAGTGATTTTCCAAAGCAAATACCTCATGCCCTAGGGCCATATTTATTAATTCCCTATTAAAATGCATCTCTCCCTCTCTAAGACACTGTTTTAACAGCCATGCCCACACACTTATAAAATCACTATTAAATATTGATCAAAAATGTAATTTTTGCTGAAACCTAAGCATGGGGTTAATTGCTGATCCAAAGAGTGGATGCACAGCTTGTGCGCCTCTATGTGTGTGTTTAGTTATATTCTGCAGGGAGGTTGCAGACAGAATGCATTATGATTGTTTGGGATGTGCAGAAAATTTATCCTCCCACATGAAAAATATATTAACATGAAGGGCCTATTGAAAATGCAAGAGGAAATAAGAGATGCCAGGGATAAACACAGCAATGACTCCAATTCTGCCTCATGTCTAAGAAGAGTCTTTATTTAAGACTCTTGTCAAGGCTGACAAGATCATCTAAGAGCACAGAAATTAATATAGTCCATTTGCTCTGTATCATATATATCTTCATATTCACCCTTTTTTTCATTCTCTCTCATAGGTGTTCACTTTACCTTCTTCTGTAATTTCCGCCCCATTACCTCTTTTGCTTCTCCTGCTAAAAGCTAAGATTTGGAATTAATTTTAGAAAGGACATAGTTTGCTGGCATTGGGTTCTCTGTCTCTAGTTGTCCTAGTTTGTGAATGTAAGAGCCCACCAGGGCCAAGGAATTCACCAGGCACATAGCAGTTCAAAGGTAGTTTCAAAGGAAGAAGTCCAATCTCCGACAGCAGTTTGAAGAATCGGGATAAGGGTTTTCAGTATGCAAGTCAAAATTAAGTTAATAGAGTTTGTCAATACAAAGAACAACTAGAAGGGAAGTCAGTGAAGTATGATGAAGTCATGTACGTTACTGATGAGTCCATGGTAATTCCAGGAATGCCGGGAACAGGAAACAAGAAACCAAGGACCTCTTCACACAGTCCAAAATTCGGCAACAGAGTTTTTTTGACTTCAGCCATGAAGCCCGATGACTCCCATCACACCCCTGAAAAGTACATCCGGGATGGCTCCGTGGTTGAACTGTCATAAACACTCTGCCACCACTGTAAAATTGACAGTGGTGGTCGACAGGAGGTTCCCCATCTTTCCATTAGGAAAGATGGGTCAAGCCAGTTCATGAAGGCTTCTCCCTGTGTGATGAGGCAAGGGGAAACCGTGATGGTGCAGGGTGCAGGACGACAGGTCCCTACACCCTCTGTGCGGTCACAGACGGAATTGCCATGATCCATGGAGATACACAGTCATTCAGATGGCACATGTAAAGAAGCCCCTAGATTCATATTATTTTCAACCATGACTAGATGTGAGGAGCAACACTGGGGCAAATCACTAACACAGTGGATCATATTGATGATGGGTTACTGCCACAGTTTAAAGCCTCAGACTTCAACTAAGCCAGGCCTCAATGTCCTTTCTCTTCAGATTTCCTCTGCTTCTGGCATCTGTGCCTTAATGCCAGCATCTGATACCCTTCTTTTGGGAAAGGAAGATCCTGCCTGAAGAATCCAGACTGGTTTGTTTTGTCTCTAATGGTTCCACAGGAGGCAGTCACCAGGAATCTCATGTGTTCCCCCCCCCCCTTCAGCACAGCCTTTTCCAGCTGAGGCATAGGTAAGCCATAATATGAATACAGTAGAGTCTCACTTATCCAACACTCGCTTATCCAATGTTCTGGATTATCCAACGCATTTTTGAAGTCAATGTTTTCAATATATCATGATATTTTGGTGCTCAATTCATAAATACAGTAATTACTACATAGCATTACTGTGTATTGAACTACTTTTTCTGTCAAATTTGTTGTATAACATGATGTTTTGGTGCTTAATTTGTAAAATCATAATCTAATTTGATGTTTAATAGGCTTTTCCTTAATCTCTCCTTATTATCCAACATATTCGCTTATCCAACGTTCTACCAGCCTGTTTACGTTGGATAAACGAGACTCTACTGTAACATTTAAGCATCACTGCGACTTTATACTTTAATATTTTGGAGTTGTAGCAAAGCACACTGAGGCCAAAATCTCACATTCCCAGCTTAGCACAAAAGTTTTGCATGCAAGAGACCTAAATGACTGATATCATGATGGACAAATCTGTCAGGCATAGACAGATAACTTCTCACAGAATGGCTATTTAGAGAAGGAGGAGATAATGCAGAAAAAAACAAGAGTTGTGCATGAAAGAGAATGGAGGCTTTTAAGCAAAGGCTGGATGGCCATATGTCGGGGGTGCTTTGAATGCGATTTCCTGCTTCTTAGCGGGGGTTTGGACTGGATGGCCCATGAGGTCTCTTCCAACTCTACTATTCTATAATTCTATGAATACCGATCTTTGTGCAGTGATCAAAAAAAGGACAGTAAAGTCTCACTTATCCAACCCTCACTTATTCAATGTTCTGTATTATCCAACGCAGTCTGCCTTTTAGTAGTCAATGTTTTTTGTAGTCAATGTTTTCAATACATTGCGATGTTTTGGTACTAAATTCGTAAATACAGCAATTACTACATAATGTTACCGTGTATTGAACTGCTTTTTCTGTTGATTTGTTATGATGTTTTTGGTGCTTAATTTGTAAAATCATAACATAATTTGACGTTTAATAGGCTGTTCCTTAATCCCTCCTTATTATCCAACATTTTCGGTTATCTGACATTTTGCTGGCCCGTTTATGTTGGACAAATGAGATTCTACTGGAATAACAGAAGGCCAACATTAATAAATGAGATGAAACAGACATAACAAATATATATTATCAACTCTAGCGTAAAATGTATTTTTGCCCAAGGCACATCATGTTGGCGGATACTGCAATGTGCCTTCTAGATAGTCTTCTATGTCTGACATATAGGTATCAGGTACAGTCTTTGGGTACAGTCAACCTTAGAGCATGGTAATACATTACATTCAGAGCAATGTCCAGGTATGTTGCTTGAGGCCATAGGGATGTGAAGAATTTGCTAATAAGCATTGAAACTGTATTGCCTTCAAGTTCTTAAAGAGAGACTATCAAGGATATAATATCTTCAGAAGCATTTGGCATTGCTTTCTTTTGAAGCTGAGGGAATATGACTTGCCCAGTGTCATCCATGACGGATTATGGATTTAAACTCTGTTCTCTCAGTCTTCTAGTGGGTAAGGATTTAGGGATGGGGCCAAAAAGGGGGGGGGGGAGCATATTGGCCACACAATTCCAGGGTGAAGCAAATGCATTTCTAGTAGCAGATCAGAGGGCCAAGTAGAAAGCAACATAATAGTTTTAGCACTTTAAAAGAGACCTCTAGTTCTAAATTATTCCCTTTTAAAAGGCTCTCAGCATGAGGAATTATTTTCTCCCAGGTATTTTAAAAAATATGCTGTTTATGCCAAATTGCTTTCTTACTCTGCAGTTTGCTGGCAGATAATTCACTGTTTACTTAAGCAGAATATATTGTTTAATCAGGACTAGTGAGATCAATTGCGTTATGTGGTTTCTATTTGTGGGTGGATGAAGACGAAGTGCATTACTGCATGTGGCTATTCAGCTTTGCCAGACAGCTTACCAGTTTGTGTAGACAATTTCAGTGTGTTTATTGGACTATGAATCTGGAGACCAGAGATGGTTTCCCCCACTCAGCCATAGAAATCCACTGGATGACTGGGCAAGGCACATATCTTCAGCCCTAGATAAGGTTTCCTTAAGATGTCCATTAGTCAGAAAGGACTTGAAGGCAAACAACAACAGAAATGCTACAGTCACTATGCCTAGCATTAGACTTAGTTGTATCTGGGTGGGTATTACTGCAGGAGATAGATAACAGGAAATGGACAGAGCTCAAGTTCCTCATACTTCATTATTTTTTCCAATAATGAAAGCATCACTACACTACATTACCCTTGCAAATTAAATGTGTAATGTTATAACTTTTATTCTGGAATATCTGTATATACATATATGTAGATAATGAGATATCTTGGAGATGAAGCCTAAGTCTAAACAAAACATTCATTGGTATTTCATATGATTCTATGTGTGCCTTATGAACTTTATAAAAATAATTATGGGCATGTAACAAAGCAAAAGTGTCACAATCTCAGCCACCCAAGTGGACAGTTTTGTATTTTGGAGTATTCTGGGTTTCAGAATTCCAGATAAGGGATGCTCAATCTATAATTTCTAAGTACAGTAGAGTCTCACTTATCCAACGTTCTGGATTATCCAACGCATTTTTGTAGTCAATGTTTTCAATATATTGTGATATTTTGGTGCTAAATTCGTAAATACAGTAATTACTATAGCATTACTGCTATTGAACTACTTTTTCTGACAAATTTGTTGTATAACATGATGTTTTGGTGCTTAATTTGTAAAATCATAATGTAATTTGATGTTTAATAGGCTTTTCCTTAATCCCTCCTTATTATCCAACATATTCACTTATCCAACGTTCTGCCGGCCCGTTTATGTTGGATAAGTGAGACTCTACTGTAAATGGGAAATTCAGGATCTAAGCTTCATTGACCAAAAGTTTATCAATGACAATTCTTTAAAGGACATAAATAACTGTCTACCATGTTCTCTTTTATGAGGCCCAAAATAACTGTTATTAATTGGCTACATTTTTATTAGAACCTGTGACAAAATTCAGACTGTAACAGTGATTAATTTTTTAATAACTACATTGCTCCAAATCAGCTATAATAATAGGGTAATCATGCATCACAGTTGTGTTTTAACAGAACTATTAGTTGCTGTATTATGTTAGTGTAATTACAGCCTAATGCTTTAGACTATTAGAGCAGTACTAAATATTTTACTAAACTGAATGCAGTACATAAAAATTAATTTAAATGGCCTCGAGCTTTGAAACAATGTAATCAGTGATGTAAATGTTTGTATTTTTTCTGCATAGAAAAAGGTTTTGTTGGGTTGATCAAAACTTCTGATTTGAAAATATTTTCTTGCATTTATTATACTTCTTGTTTAAAAAATTCATTTGAGCAATACTAAAATGCATTCATTCTTTTTTTATATTGCAATCCTCTATCTGCCCACTCAAAAGGGACTTCCATTGTAGGCTTACTCCAAGGAAATTGGCTATAGGATTACTCCAGAATAAATATTTCACATAGAACTATTATAAAATGACTTTTTGATCAATATGATCAGGTGAAATACATTATTATTTAACAGTAATCATTACAGGGCTAATTCTGCTGATAGTCTACCAAGAATATACCCATTGAAAGGGCTTAGGTAAAGGTTTTCATCTGACATTAAGTCTAATCATGTCCGACTCTGGGGGTTGGTGCTCATCTCCATTTCTAAGCTGAAGAACCAGTGTTGTCCGTAAACTCCTCCTAGGTCACATAGCCAGCATGACTGCATAGAGCGCCATTACCTTCCTGCCAGTGCAATTTCATGCAGGATATTCAGCCTAGGGCAACAGCTTGTGTACAATTGCTTTAAGCTATAATAAAACTTTATTTTTAACCCACCCTCTCTCCCCATGGGGACTCCATGCATATTATATTTTAGACAGAACAAACCAAATGGTTGTTATCCTGGATTAGGGAGATACAGTGTGAAATTCTACCACATAGAGCTCAACCCTATCTCTTTTCTCACCCACCCCTAGAATGCACCTTCGCTGACTGTAACCCACCACCAATATGACCATTTACTGACCTTCTAAGAGTGGGGTGGTGATGAAGTGTCCAGCTGTGTTCTTGATCACTGGCCATTGATCTATTCACTGAAACCCTCCAGGGATTGTCTGGAGATCTCAAAAGATGACACCATCACTATGAGTCCAGCTATAGGAACATAGCTGGACACTTCACCACTTCCTGGCTGTCCATTAGCTAGTCCATGGCTGTGATAAGGGCAGCTGTAGCTGGTAAAAGAAGAGTGCTTTGTGCAGGAGCAGGCATGTAGCCGGGGGGGGGGGGGGCTTGAGGGGCTTCATCCCTCCCCCCAAAATTCTCAGGGTGGTCCACGAGAAGGCCTTATTGGTATGTGACACGGTGGCATCCTTGTCTGCGCCTGGGCCCTCGGCGCACTCTCTTTCCTTTTCGGTGCCCCTGGTTTCAGCTTTTGGTGCCGGGAGAAGAAGGGGAGTGTGCCGACAGCCCAGACCAAAAATTATTCTACACATTTTGTTAATGAAAGTAAATAAATAACATTTACTATTTAAACTGTTATGTTTATTCCTATTATGGTCTTATCACCATGCTCAATATATCCCATATGCATGGGGGTATTGGGATAACGATACAAAAGGTTTGCTAGGGTAGATCCTCTCTCACTCAGACTCACCCCCCCCCCCCCCCCGAATCAAAATCCTGGCTTTATCTTGTGCAATGTGGCAAAATCTATTCAACAATAAGAAGTATTGCTGTGATTCAAATGTAAATTGGTAACAGGACCCTACTGATTTATGAATCACCTGAAATGTGATTATAACAGTGGTTCTCCACCTGTGGGTCCCCAAATGTTTTGGCCTACAGCTCCCAGAAATCCCAGCCAGTTTACTAACTGTTAGGATTTCTGGGAATTGAGGGCCAAAACATCTGGCGATCTACAGGTTGAGAACCACTGGATTATAGGTACAATCCTTTTATCCCCCAAAGATCATCTCAGGGGTTATTGTAAATCCCCTGGAGATCAAACAAGTTGCAGAAATACTCCCTTGGCATAGGCCACTGTCATGGGACCAATTCCCAGGGCTGAATTTGCAAGCCCTGGAATTGGAGCCATAACATCAACACTCCTGAATGTCTCATGAAAACACCTGGCAGCAGAGCATGGGAACTCGGGGGTGAAAATCATAACAATTATAATGAGTAGTTTGTGTGGGAATAGTAGAAATGTGATACAGGGGGTGGGGTTTGGTGATGATATTTACGTGTGATGTTACGTTGCAACCAAGGTGATAAAATTGCTTGTATGTAAACATTATGTCATTCTCGACTTTTTCCAAGTCGTGTGTTCTTCAATAAAGATTGGTTCTGATAGCAGCTGTCTTTGATCTGCGTTCATGCTGGTCGTTTGAAGTGAGCGCGACATTTAAGTCGAGAATCCCATTCTCACCCTCCTGCGGAGTCGCAGTGAAGTGAAAATGAGTGGAGGGGGCGATCAAAGCCCGAAAGGAGCAGAGGGGCCCTTGCCAGAGGCTCGGCCACTGGGAGAGGAAACGCTACAAGCCATCGCTTCCTCTACCGGATACCCCAGACCGAACGGAATTACCCAGAGGATCCCCAGAGGAGGAAGAGGTGTCTCAGCAGCTGCAGAGACCAGTTGGGGGTCTGGAGGGAGCATGCCGGAGACCGTGGCCCTACGGTTGTCTATCTTGGAGACCAACCTGTCCAGGCTGTCGGAAACCGTGGGAAGATTGGTGCCGCTGTTGGAGGAGAATCTCCAGAGGGAGCCCACTCGATACGGTGCCGAAAGAGAGCCGAGTAAGGACGAGGCTTGGAGCCAGAGGGGCCAGCGCGCATCGACGCAGAGCCCAACGGCAACAGGCGGCGGTGGAGATGAGGAGTATTGGCAGGAGCTGGAGTTCCGAGAAAGGATGGCGCGCGAGGAGGATCGCCAGCGAACCTTGGAGACTCTGAGACCGCCAACTCCAACAGTACTCCCAACCCCCCGAATGGGTGTCGGGGTTGAAAGACCGCTGGGACCAGGGATCGGGTCCAGCGGGTTGGTGCAGGAAGGCGAGGAGGAGCCGGAGATCCATGGAGACGGGGAGGATGCACCGTACGGCGAAGGAGTGCGAAGTGCGGGGGCTACAGCAGGACCTGCGTTCAGATGGGTGGAAGGGCCGACAGCAGCAGCGGAATTCCGAGGGCCGCGGGGAACGACCGCCGGGCTGGGACGCGGAGTGATCAAAGGGCCAGCTCAGGGGAACCTGATGCAACCCCTCCCCAGACCACCCATGCAAAGGCAGCGGGCTGCAGAATGGATGCCTAGGAGAGAGGAGCTCAAACTGGAATACGGAGGGGAATCATCCGAACTGAACTTTTTCCTCATTGGCATCAGAGGATACATGGAGGACAATGCACACACATTCCCCTCCGAAGGAAGCATGGTTCGGGCCATTGGTAATACTCTAAAGAGGGGAGCGGCCAGCTGGTATGTACAATTACATGCCAGACGCGACCCGTGCTTGAGGTCAGTGCCCCAATTCCTCGCCGCACTGGAAAACCGATTTAGAGACCCGCTGGAGCAATTGAGGGCTCGAGACCAACTAAAAGGAATAAAGCAGAGGGACAAGACGGTACCCGAGTACGCAGAAGAATTCCTCCATCTCGCGGAAAGGGTACCAGAGTGGTCCGAAGTGACCAAAGTGGAGATATTCAAAGAGGGACTGCGCCCCGAGGTATTTAGTTGGGCAGCGCACAGAGATGACCCAGAGACACTACAGGGTTGGATTCAACTGGCAGGGCGCGTCGAATCCACCCTGTCCCAAGTAAAGCGCTTCCGGAGCGGCGGTGGCGGCGGCCAGCAGAGACCGGTGGCGAGGGGTCGGGGAGAAACGAGGAAGCAGGAGAGACCCGGAGGGAGGCCGGGGATCCCCTTCAAAGGAGACGACAACAGACCTAAGCCGGGATGCTTTGTATGTGGGAAGACGGGCCATCGGGCGGCAGAATGTTGGGCCCGAAAGGGAGAACCGCCCAAAGCCCCAAAGCCCACGCCAGCAGCCGGGAGACGAGCGGAGGAGGAGGTGCGAGCCCCAGGACCTCCGGAGAGGCTGGTGAGTCAAGACAAACGCATGCTGGTAGTGCCGATCTGCTTGTCGGGGTTAGAGAATCGGGCCACCTGTAGAGCATTCGTGGATTGTGGTTGCTCTAGGAACATTATAACTCCGGAATTAGCAGGGGCGCTAAAATGCCAGCAAACGCTGCTTGACGCCCCAATTGCATTTTCGCAGCTAGATGGATCAGTTGCTGCTGGGGAAGTATCCACGAAAGAAATACAGGAGATCCCATGTAAAATAGGCAAATGGGAAGGAAGAATATCCTTTGTGATAGCCCCTATTGCCACATACAATATCATACTAGGGATTCCATGGCTAGAACAGGCAAACCCCGAAGTGGATTGGAGGGGAAAGAGCCTGGCATTTAAAGAGCAACAAACGCAATGGGAGATAAGCAAAATAGCAGAAGAAGAGAGCGAGGGAGATGAAGCGGGGGAAATAGACCAAGAACTATTGCCCCCTGAATACAGGGACTTTGTGGATGTGTTCAATCAGAAAGAGGCAAGTAAATTACCTCCCAAAAGGAATATAGAAGTAGAAATCGAAATAACCCCAGGAGCAAACTTACCAAAACCAAAAGTGTATCCCATGTCTGTTCAGGAGAAGGAGGAATTGAGGAAATACATTGATAAGAATCTGGCGCGAGGCTTCATTAAGCCGTCCAGCTCCCCTTTGGGAGCCCCAGTGTTATTTAGGAGAAAGAAAGACAACTCTTTAAGACTGTGCATTGACTATCGAAATTTAAATGCAATTACTAAGGATAATAAATACCCTATGCCCTTAGTAAAGGATCTGATTACCGTGTTAAAGAAAGGGAGCATGTTTACCAAACTTGATTTAATTGAAGCTTATCATAAATTAAGAATCAAACCCGAGGATACTTGGAAAACTGCATTTTCCTGCGCATTCGGACATTTTGAATATCAAATTTTGCCTTTTGGTTTAAAAAACGGCTGCTTTATGCAGCTTATAAATGAAATCTTACATCCACTATTATATCGAGGAGTATTCATATTTTTGGATGATATCCTTATCGTAAGCGAGGACAGAGAGCAACACATTGAACTAGTCCGGGAAGTTTTGCAAAAACTGAGGGAAGCAAAACTGTATGCGAAACTCTCCAAATGTGAATTTAACAAAACGCAAATTGACTTCTTGGGATATCGAATATCTCCGGAGGGGTTAGCTATGGACCCATCCAAAGTGTCGGACGTAAGAGAATGGGGAGTGCCTCAAACCAGGAGACAATTGCAATCGTTCCTAGGATTTGCAAATTTCTATAGATCATTCATAAAAGGCTTTGCACAAATAACCGCAACCCTCACAGAACTTTTGAAAACAAAGGGGAAAGGGGAGACGGCAAAAGTGAAAGCCCCTGGCGCCAAGTTGAGCTGGACGCCAGAATGCCAAAAGGCTTTTGAAACCCTAAAAGAACGCTTTACAGAAGAACCTGTTCTAAAGCACCCCGACATTCAAAGCCCTTTCATAATACATTGTGATGCTTCGGATTGTGCATACGGAGCAGTACTATTGCAAAAAGATCAAAATGGGAACCTAAAACCTTGCGGATATTTGTCTCGGAAGTTCAGTGAAACTGAGAAATGTTGGCCCATATGGGAAAAGGAAGCATTAGCTATATTAAAGGCCTTGGAATGCTGGCGACACTTCCTCGAAGGGAGTGGAATCCCACTTGAAATTTGGTCTGATCATAAGAACCTCCAGTACTTAAAATCTCCTCGAAAATTATCCCCCAAACAAATTAGATGGGCACAATACTTTAGCAGGTTCGATTTCCAATTAAAGTTTTTCCAAGGGAAACAGAATGTTTTGGCAGATGCTCTTTCTTTGGCAGATGCTCAGCACGAGGACATAACCACAGCAAAAGAGGGAACGTTATTTTCCGAAAGACAATGGGGTTTAGCTGTCAGTACAAGAGCGCAGGCTCAAAGGGAGAGCACTGCTACTGTCAAATTTGACGAAGAAGATAGTTGGGAAAAAGAACTGAGGCAGTCATATGAAGGAGATCAGTGGATCTTATCCAACGCGGAAAAAGGGGAGCAGAAGGGGGGATTTTGGTTTGTGAAAAAGAAACTGTACATCCCAGCGATATTGAGGATTAAGATTTTGCATCGTTTTCATAATAACCAGAGCGCTGGTCATATGGGGATTACAAAAACGACGAAGGCGATAGCAAAACACTGTTGGTGGCCAGGGATGAGAAAGGACATAAAAAATTATGTTATCCAATGTGATGATTGTGCCAGAAATAAATCGAGAGGAGGGAAGCCAATGGGACTATTACAAACGGTAGCAGAACCTACCAGGCCTTGGGAATGTGTAGCCATGGACTTTGTGGGAGAACTGCCTGTTAGCAGGGGACATCGCTACATATGGACAGTATTAGACCTGTTTTCTAAACAGGCCCACTTTATAGCACTGACTAAACTACCATCGGCAGAGAAACTGGCTGAATTATACATAAACCACATTTACAAACTTCATGGATGTCCCAGTAGAGTGGTCAGTGATAGGGGTGTTCAATTCACAGCAAAATTCTGGGAAAAATTCTTGGAAATGCTAGGAGCAGAAAGGAGCCTAAGTTCTGCTTTTCACCCCATGACAAACGGGGCGGTAGAACGTACTCAACAGACGCTTGGGCAGTTCCTTCACATGTACTCTAATATGAGACAAAATGATTGGTCTAAGTGGCTAGCCTTCGCTGAACTAGCTTTTAATTCTACCATACATTCCGCAACAAATAAAACCCCCTTTGAAGTAGTTTACAGGTATGAGATTCAGCCTCTGCCCCAATTGCCAAGGTGGGCAGAGAATGAAGAAACAGGGGCAGGGAAATGGAAAACCCAAATGCTAGAATGTTGGAGTCAGGTGACTGCATCCTTAAAAGAAGCACACAAAAAATATAAAACATTCGCAGACAGGAAAAGGGTGGAAGGCGATAAATTGGAGAAAGGGGACTTAGTGTGGCTAAGCACACAAAACATCAAATTGGGGCTACCTTCAAGAAAACTGGGCCCCAAATTTATTGGACCTTTCAGGATACAGGATGTGATAAACGAAGTGACTTTCCAATTGTCCTTGCCAAGAAGTTTGGGGAAAATACATCCAGTATTCCATCGCAGTTTATTAAAAAAGTATATGGGTACTTTGGACAAAATGGATACCTAGTGTTCTTGTTTGATTTATTTCAGAGTCGTGATGGAGGAAGCACAGAAGAGGAGGATGGAGAAAAGGGGGGCGCCATGTCATGGGACCAATTCCCAGGGCTGAATTTGCAAGCCCTGGAATTGGAGCCATAACATCAACACTCCTGAATGTCTCATGAAAACACCTGGCAGCAGAGCATGGGAACTCGGGGGTGAAAATCATAACAATTATAATGAGTAGTTTGTGTGGGAATAGTAGAAATGTGATACAGGGGGTGGGGTTTGGTGATGATATTTACGTGTGATGTTACGTTGCAACCAAGGTGATAAAATTGCTTGTATGTAAACATTATGTCATTCTCGACTTTTTCCAAGTCGTGTGTTCTTCAATAAAGATTGGTTCTGATAGCAGCTGTCTTTGATCTGCGTTCATGCTGGTCGTTTGAAGTGAGCGCGACAGGCCACATTAGAAGTAATAAGAGAAATGGTGGCATGTAGGGGATAATCAAGGTAGATCCTGTGAGCCAGCAAATATCATGATTGAATTATGAGTCTAGAGGCCAGGGTTTGAATTCCTACTTAACTATGGCTACTCACTGGGTGACCTTGGGCAAGTCATTCTCTCTCAGCCTCAGGAGAAGGCAAAGGCAACCTCCTCTGGAGAAATCGTGCCAAGAAAAACCTGTGGTAGTGTTTCCGTAAGTCAGAAACAACTTGAAGGCACACAAAGAGGAGGAGGAGGCAGAGATATCTGAGGAAACATGTGATCTGCTGAATCTAAAGCCCCCTCCTTTTCTGGACAAATCTCTGGAAGAAATAAAAAAAAAACCATGTTAGCCATCAAGCAAACATTATTTTTCTTCTCTTTAAAAGAAAATCTTTTTTTCCAACCAATAGAAGGAAAAATGCCAACCATAAGAGAGCAAAAGAGAGGGAAATCACCCACCTGCACACTGCCCTGAAAATGCGAGCTTGGAAGGACAAATTCCTCTGCCATAGATTCCTGCTTATCCAGCCCTATAAGACAGCACTATTAATATCAAGATTTATAAGCAATCCTTCATGGTATTTACCCTAAAGCAGTTTACAGCACAATTTAAAAGAAAACAAGAGTAAAGTAATTAATAGTAATAAACAAATAACCCGATTAGCATAATACATCATTAAATTAGCTAATTTAATATTGCCAGCCTCTAGATCAAGCTAGAATTTCCCAGGATGCAGCGGAAGCGATATTCTTTATGTCTGATCTTGAAGTTGCTGCCATTTCTGAGTGGTTCCTGTGAAATTCCAGCCTCATTGTCTGCAGCTGCTGAATCTAAAAGGCCCACAGAGCATTCAGGCAGATAGCCACCATGACGGACTGCCGCAAGCTGAAATTAAACTATAGCTCAGTGAAAATCCCCCTTGGCAATGTGTGTAAATTATATTTATTCACAGTAACCAGAATTAAAATGCTCCCTTGCAATAAATAATTCAATTAGAATTAGAGTTGCAAGCTACAAACAACTTGGATGGCAGTGTTCCAAAGAACTTGTAAAAGGAGCTGGGACCATATTCGAAACCTTGGAATATAATGAGGGGACAAGCGTAATTCAGGTGGACTATCTTCTCAAAATGTTTACATATATTAATAGAATAACTCAACTTCAGATGGCACTCATATATGCCGTACGGCAAAAGGAAGATTGAAAAGAATTTTGGTAATCATTTTATAAGATCATCATTAATAAAAATTTGGGAAAAATGCAAAAGTAGATTCCATCAAAATATGCCACAATGGGTGTCCCCTCTCGAAGCCATTCAAAGATGAGAGCTGAGTTGGGAGAACTGGCCAACCTATAAAGAAATGTTAGTTGAACACAATGGACAAGTAGTTTTGAAACCACAACGAAATCTACAAAAAAAAGTCTCATGGTTCCAATACAGACAAATAAAATAATGCTATAATAAAGATAAATGAATTGGCTTCAGACAAAGAATCCATGTGAGATAAATTACTAAGAGACAAAAAGAAGGAAATCACAAAAATATATAAAGTACTACTGAAATGGTCCACGAAGACACAACAGGTGAAGGACTGTATGATAAAATGGGCAACGAATATTGGACATTCAATAAAAATGGAAGATTGGGGAAAAAATTGGAATGACAGACTAACATTTACATACTCATATGACCTTAAAGAGAATTGATATAAAATGATGTACCAATGGTACATTACACCCAAAAATCTATCAAAGTGCTAAAAAAGTATTTCAGAGAAATGTTGGAAGTGTGAGACACAGGTTGGTTCGTTCTTCCACATGTAGTGGAGCTGCAAAACAGCAAAAGAATTATGGAGACAAATACATATAACAATACAAGATATATTGAAGTTGAAGTTCCAATTGAAACCTGAATATTTTCTGCTAGGAATGACTGACATAGATGGAAATCAAGAAATTATATTTAAATCTTTAGTCACTGCTGTGAGAATAACATATGCAAGAAAATGGAAAAACAAAAAAATCCCAATGAAAGAAGAATGGTTAATGAAAATGGTTGATATAATGAATACAGATAGTCATATACAACATCTAAAGAGATATCAAGGCATGAAAGTCAGAACTACGGACTGGACTACATTTAAAGACTACCTCAAACAAGAACAAATGAAGATGATAATATAACGAGACAAGAAGAAACAGGAAAAAGAAAGGCAGGAAGAAACGATGGAAGGAAGGAAGGAAGGAAGGAAGGAAGGAAGGAAGGAAGGAAGGAAGGAAGGAAGGAAGGAAGGAAGGAAGGAAGGAAGGAAATGGAGTATAAATAAGGAAGAGACATATTGGAAATAATGACAAGAACTTGGTGGAGATGATTGGAAGTCAACATTACTATGCCGTCACACCCAGGCACCTTTTAAAGCTTTAAGATGTGCTTCTTCCTTTGCCCAGGTGAACTGCGGGGCCTTACTTAGAAGCTCTGAAAGTCCCAGTAACCAAAGGCACTTCAAGTTGAACAATCAAACAAAATTTTATTTTCACAAAGTCCACGGCAGACTTGGCACACGTAGTTAAGGTTGCAAATATAAACAGTCAACTTATAAAACCTTGCAGATGTTCCTTTCTTGCTTTTCCCCTTTAGTTGCTGGTTTAACTTCCTCCAAAGGTGAAGAGATCCTGAGATCCTCTTTACCCTAGCCCTGAGCTATCAGAAGGAGCAGGTCTATAACTAAGCTCCAAGCTAGTTTTTGAGGCGAAGTAGGTAGAACTTCCTCCAGTGGCAGAGAAATCCTGAGATATTATCTGCCCCAGTGCTAAGCTACTATTTTTAGAAAGAATAGGTCTTTCTCTATCTATGCTCGGCACTGGTCAGGCAGGTCAGTACTTATGATGGCTTTGACAGAGTTGGCCTGGCTTGGCCACACAAGCACATCTAAGTTCTTTCTTCTTCAGTCTAGAAGGCAAGAGGCTTCTCAAAATGGAGCCTTCTTTCCCCAGGAAAAGGGGCAGTCTCCAGAACAACAAGATACATTTGCAAGCTGCAAGCAGCAAAGACTTTGCTGAGCTGGCTACAAACTCTGCTAATGGCTAAACTATCAGGTTGCTGCAGAATCTGCAACAGCCCTGGAAGAAATGCAAACAGATGTTATTCCTACAACTATGGGCAACTTGTAAAATCAAATCCCTGGGAGATGGAACAATTACTCTTCCCCATATTTTTTTCCCTTCCCCTCCTATGGGTTTTTCTTCTGTTTTTTCTCGCTCTTTTTTCCACCCCATTTTTTCCTTTCCTAAATACCTGACTTTTACAAGTATTTTATTTTATGTAAATATATTCCCCCTTATAAAAATTACTTTAAAAAACTCAACTTCAGATTTCTTATCTGAACCCAATACACTGTGGTATGTAATACTATCCAGGATCAGAAACAAAACGTTGCTTAACATCATCTGCTGGAAGCAACTATGAGAGAGAAACATTATCTTCATGTTCCTCTTGCTGGCCATTGTGTCAAATAGGATAGTGCAATTCATAGGCCACAGCTAGGCAACTTTTAGAGCCTAGGATGCTGGATTGCTTCTACAGGCAGCCTCTGAAACAAAAATCCAGGATTTAATGCCCTTGTGTCATGGGAACAATTTTGTCACATTTGTGATCCTCTCTAGGCCATTTTGAGGCCAGAAGAAACCATTTTCCAACTCAGGATCATTTCATATTGGAAAAGGGCCCAAAAATGATCCATAGAGAGGTATACATGTTGCAAAACTGCCACCCTCCACCCATCAAATCAAAATGCAGCTCTGGAAGGGTGCATGCAACTCATCAGGTGCCATTTCCCCCACTCTTCAGAAAGACCCTTAGTTTGATCTAGCAGGGCTTCTCATCTTGGGGTCTTCTGTACTGTTCCAAGGATGAGTGAGAATGCAGATTTACAACCATATTGCAAGATGGAGCAAATGACAATCTCATCTTCAGCTTTTATTGGATATCTCATATACAAATGTGCACAAAGGTATAATTGGATAAAGCGTGACATGAATCCCCTTCAGGATTGAGAAAGGCGGGGTAGAAGTGCTGTAAATAATAATAAATAAATACATTGCTCTCAGAGCTGTCTTAACAGTATTATAGGCTCCCAGGCAAAGCTGTGCACTAGGCCCTGCCTGCCTTCACAAGCACTAACAGGAATAAAAATGTAAATTATCGATAAAATTTTTGGCATCTCTAACAAAATAAGTGTTTTGGCATTTAAAAAACATGTTGGACAGCTAAAATTAATCAATAATCATTTGTAACATGAACCATTAACTCAAAAAACAAATATTTCAACATAAAATGGTACTTAGTTGGTAAATCATACTGATGGAAATGGCACAGACACACAGTATGAAATTAACAAGGGGCCCTATGCTTGTGGGGCCCCTGGGAAACTGCCCACTGTGCCCATGAATTACGATGCCACTGATTGGTCTAATTCAGTATTGTCCAGTAACGGACAGCAAATCTTTCAAAGCCATGCTTAGAAATGTCAGGGATTTGGACATACATTCAACCTGAATGCAAAGCAGTAGTCTACCAAGGTTACTACCAACTGAATGCAAAGCAGTAATCAACCAAGGTTACTACCAATTTGATAGGCAGATCCCATCTCTGAACAGTTCTCCATGAAGATTTGTCCAGTAAGAAAAATCTGCACATGGCAAAGAAAATATCCAAGTATGCAGCATTCACACTTGGAAGAGCATTGGCATGTACACTATGAACACGGCTTTATTGTATCCTGTCCTAAGATCTTGGCTATAAGTGGAAGTATAAATATTTTAAATAAATAAAGGCCTGTGTCCCCATGTTTGTTTATTTATTTATTTACACTATTTATATTCCACCCTTCTCACCCCAAAGGGGACTCAGGGCAGAACACAATGTACACATACAAGGCAAACATTCAAAGCCATATGAACATAGAGACAGAGATAGCAACAGAGACACAGAGGCAATTTAACCTTCTCCAGCTTGCAGCTTCCTGAGGGTATGCTCGATTCCGGCCACGGGGAGCAGCTGCTTCATCATCCACTGTGACACCGACTTCCTCATTCCAAACGTTGCTGGACGATTTTTATGGTGTCGTAAATTAGTTAAATTAGCCTCCCCACATATAAGTGGTACCTACTAGGCTTGATCGATCCATGAAAAATTTGATTCTAAACTCGTTTCAAAACTAGAGGGGGCAGTTTTTCGTTTTTGTTGCTAATAACGAATTTGGCCCCCAAAATTTTTCGAAATTAACGAAAATTCGTTATTTTCGAAATTAATTCGTTAATGGCGGACGCGCATGCGCGGTGGCCCAAAAACAGCCCGAAGGGGGGGGGACTTAGGGGGCTCTCCCGCCCTCATTTTTTGAGTGATCTTCTTCAAACTTGGTACAGTGGTAGAACACATTTAACACTGATAGCTCACCAAAATGTGGAACGTTTCCCTTATCCTCTGATTTTTGGCAAATTTTCATAGCTTTTATAATAAACCATTTTTTAATAATTGCAGAAATCTGTTCCTGGTTTGAAAGTCTTATTTCCTGTTAAATTGGGTTGTCTTTACTGTGAAAGTCATTGCTCTACTTTAGAAACTTTGTTTTTGTGGCTGAAACTTTGTTAAATTTGTGTAGTCCCTGCATATGTGTGTGTGTAAAGGTATCCCTTGACGTTAAGTTCAGTCATGTCTGACTCTGGGAGTTGTGCTCACCTCCATTTCTAAGCCCAAGAGCCAGTGTTGTCCATAGACACCTCCAAGGTCATGTGGTCGGCATGACTACATGGAGTGCCATTACCTTCCCGCCACAGCGGTACCTATTCATCTACTCACATTGGCATGTTTTCAAGCTGCTAGGTTGGCAGAAGCTGGAGCTAACAGCGGGCGCTCACTCTGCTCCCGGGATTTGAACCTGGGACCTTTCAGTCTGCAAGTTCAGCAGCTCAATGGTCTTTGCCTTGGCTGCCTTCCAGATCAGGCTTATAACCAGCCTATTATGGGCCACAAATTAAAGAAAATTCAATCCCATTTAAGCACAACATGAACAGTTTTGATGCCAAAACCATAAACTCTGTTTATTAAACTCTACGATCCAAACTTTAGAACAACTTGCAAACAATTGAAGGTTAGACCACAGTAATAATAACCAATTCTATTCCTTTCCAAAATTTAAACATAAAATAGTATCTTTCTTTCCAATAGCATATAAACTTTTCCTTTGTTTACAAAACAAAATTCTAGACAGTAGCCATTTAGAAGATATTTCTATATTTTCCCTGCAAAGGATAGGGCTGCATCCCTCTGGAGACACACATGATAACCCGGACATGATATAAGGCACTTTTATACGTTAAATAAACATGATGTCATTGCATATATAAAAGAAGCATGATATTAGGCAATTATAGTTGCAAATAATATAATTAAACATGTAAAAATTATACATCCATACATAAAAGAAACATGTAAAGTAACTGCATATATAAAACACAATATAAAATATGATATAAGGCAATTACAGATGTCAAAGGAACGTGATATTACATATGTAAAAAACATGATTATATGTATAAAAAAGCATGATACAAGGTGTCAGGATCTAGGCTGCTGGGCACCAATAACCATACACTGAGGCCAGATTCTATCTAATATCTTTATTAAAGGAATATATAAAGTCAATAAAAACAAGTGTAGAATAAAGTTCAGAAGCAGACCTTTCAAATGAGGCCAAATATAGTCCAGCAGATTATTGTCCAATATGAAATATTAGAGTCCAAAGATTATAATCCAATAACCGCAACACACGCTTTGCCAAGCAAAGCGTTGGGAAAACAGAAAAAGTCTTGAATCCAATGAAGCTTGACACAAGGCTGAAAGTTACTTGGAACGTGGCTGGAGCTGTGGCTAAAGGCAAAGCAACTTGAAGCATGGAACAAGATCTGTGGTAAATCCGTGAGACGAGGACAAGGCTTGGAACTAGATTCAGGAGGCAAGGAACAGGATTCGAAGTCCACACACACATGACCTCTCTCCAGGAGCTGACGAATTGACTCCGCAAGGAATCCTTCGCACAATTTCCCTATATTGGGTCTCGTTTCCCCAAACAACAATCACTTTCCCTAGAGAACAGGGAGCGAAGGAAACCAGCTTGCAGGTGCAAGACTCCCCGTATTTTCTCAGGGGAAATACTTCTAATCAGTGGCATATTTGGCAGCAAGGCGAGCACTACTTCTAAATTTTTCTCTCGATCCTCTATCAGTCGTGTAAGCCTGTTTTCTCCCATAAGGGGGAGAGTTCCCACCAAGGTCAGGTTTAATTGGTTCTTGGACTAGAACTTCAGGCAGCTGCCAAGGCTCTGACTCCGACCGGAAATCTGGGGAAAACTCCATATTTTCCTCCTCATCTGCCACAATACTGTCAGGAATAGGACTGCAGGGCCCATGAGTCATCACACTAGGCAACTGACACATCTAAAAGAAACACAATATAATTAACCTAGGTACAACAAATGTGAAAGAAGGCAACAATATACATAAAAAAACATTTCTGGACTCACAAATGTAGTCTAAGAGAATTGGGCTTCCATTCTCCAAACCTGAAACAAAGTGGGAGGAAATGTAAAGAGTGTTAATGATGCTCGAAATCAAATGTTGTTCTTTTACAAAGTCAAACTAAAACTAAGAATAAATGCTTCGGTCTTCTCCTGATCTTCTTATCTCCTCACCTTGCGTCCAGCCGAGTTACGTCCGCACTTGCGATACAGCGACCTCTTCCCTTGGCTCAGTGGGCAGTATTTTAAAGTATGGGCCTTTTCGCCCGTGGCACCGCAGAGCGGACAGGTGTATTTGCGCAAGATGGGGCACTCCACGGTGCCGTCCATCCCCTTCAGCCGGTGGGACGAATAGACCTGCTTGGATTCCCCGTTGTGTTTGCAGAAATTGCAAATCTCCTTGTTTTGGGAAGCCTGGCCATTGGCACTACCTTTGGAGCTCTTGCTGCTGGAACTGCTTCCATTAACCCATTGTGATGCTGTTTCAAAGTTGTCCTCGTTGAGGACTAGCTGCATGTCGTACTCCATTGTGTCCCAACTCTGAGATGGAAATGGGACCTTCTTGCGTTCCGCGATGATCTCCGTAAACACTTTCGCAAGGCTCAGATAGCCCTTCCATCTGTCAAACTCCCTGAACATGGAAGGGGCATAATGTGGCACGTGCATGGCTGATCTGGAGAGCATGGTGCCAATTCTACCCTGGTGTGGACACACACTGAATGCCACATATTGGAGGCGGAGTCTTTGTTTTATATATAAGGGGAGGGGTTCCAAACCTTTCACATTGGACCCTCCCATCTATTTTTACCCTCCTTTGCCCTAGATTTAACCCCCACATGTCTAGACAATCACAGCTTTTCAAGGAAGAGTTTGGTTTTTCCAATTTTTTCACTTCGGAGGTAATGCCACAGTTTCTCCCTTGAGGCAGTGGTTCTCGACTTGTGGGTCCCCAGATGTTTTGGCCTTCAACTCCCAGAAATCCTAACAGCTGGTAAAATGGCTGGGATTTCTGGGACTTGTAGGTAAAAACACCTGGAGATCCACAGGTTGAGAAACACTGCCTTAAGGGAACGTTAGCAGTTGTGGTTCTGTTTGTCCATCCAAGAATGAGTTGAATTTCTGCCTTGGATGAAATAGCAACATTGCACATCCAACGTTTGCCAAAGTCCTGAAGGACGGATCCAGTAATGATGAAGCCTGCAAGAGTGTTATATTGCTTTTGCATGGCAGAATAGCATTGGACTGGATGGTCTCTTCTACCTTTATGATTCTATGATGTTTGGCGCCATGACTCTATGATTCTATCATTTTAGGATTCTAGGACTTTTGGGATGATTCTGTTACTTGGTTCTTTGAGTCTATGACTTTAGGGACCATGTTTCTATTATTCAATGACTTCTGTGACCATATTTCTATGACTTTTGTGACCATTCATGGGCCATCTGGCTAGTATTCCGGGACGGTAAATGATATATCGGTTACAGCATCAGATATTTCTGGATACAGTAGAGTCTCGCTTATCCAACATTAACGGGCCAGCAGAACGTTGTATAAGCAAATATGTTGGATGATAAGGAGACATTAAGGAAAAGCCTTTTGAACAGCAAATTAGGTTATTTTACAAATTAAGCCCCAAAAAATCTTGTTTAACAGCAAATTAGACAGAAAAGGTAGTTCAATACGCAGTAATATTACGTAGTAATTACGAATTTAGCAACAAAATATCACAATATATTGAAAACATTGACTACAAAAATAAGTTGGATAATCCAGAACATTGGATAAGCGAGTGTTGGATAAGTGAGACTCTACTGTATATTGTTTTTGCATGGCAGAATGGCGTTGGACTGGATGGTCTCTTCTAGCTTTATGATTATATGATGTTTGGTGCCATGTTTCTATGATTCTATCATTTTGTTGTCGAGCAATTTAGAACAGTATAGGATACCGCTAACTGTTTCTTTGAGTGGTGTTCTGTGGAAACACAACCCGCCCATCCTCCCCCGCTGATTTCATGAAAATAAAAGAAAAGAAAGAATAAGCCACATCCGGCAAGGCCCACACACTGAAATACTAGGCCGGCCATCGTTGGCCGGCAAGCTTCCCTGACTGGAAGAAATAGAGGCCGCCGCCCCAAAGAAGGGTTCTGTGCAAGATTGCACCAAGGGGTAAAGAACGACAGCCGCGAGAGAAGACAGAGGCGGTGCATCGTGGGAAACACGTCGACCACGTAGGCCGACAAGGCCCACACGTTGAAATACTAGGCGTGCCACCGTTGGCCGGCACGCTTCCCTGTGAGGAAGAAAGAGGGGCCGCCGCCCCAAAGGAGGCTTCTGTGCAAAATCGCATAAAGGGGTAAAGAACGACAGCCGGCGAGAGAAGAGAGAGGCGGTGCATCGTGGGAAACCCGACCACGTAGGCCGAGAGGCAGCAAAAAGAAAAGAAAAGAAAAGAAAAGAAAGAAAAAAGCCACAGGCAACAAGGCCCATACATTAAGCCGGGCCGGACACTGTTTGCCGGCACGCATCCCTGAGAGAGAGAGAGAGAAAAAAAACCAGAGGACACCGCCCCAAAGGAGGCTTCTGTGCAAAATAGCATAAAGGGCTAAAGAACGACAGCCGGCGAGAGAAGAGAGAGGCGGTACATCGGGGAAACTCGGCCACGTAGGCCGAGAGGCAGCAAAGACCAAAGAAAAGACAGAAAAAGCCACCGCCAAAAAGGCCCACACTATAAAATACTAGGCCGGCCACCGTTGGCCGGCACGATTCCCAGACAGGAAGAAAGAGGGGACGCCGCCCCAAAGGAGGCTTCGGTGCAAACTCGCATAAAGGGGTAAAGAACGACAGCCGAGAGAGAAGAGAGAGGCGGTGCATCGGGGGAAACTCGGCCACGTAGGCCGAGAGGCAGCCAAGACCAAAGAAAAGACAGAAAAAGCCACCGCCAAAAAGGCCCACACTATAAAATACTAGGCCGGCCACCGTTGGCCGGCACGATTCCCAGACAGGAAGAAAGAGGGGACGCCGCCCCAAAGGAGGCTTCGGTGCAAACTCGCATAAAGGGGTAAAGAACGACAGCCGAGAGAGAAGAGAGAGGCGGTGCATCGGGGGAAACTCGGCCACGTAGGCCGAGAGGCAGCAAAAAGAAAAGGAAAGAAAAGAAAAGAAAGAAAAAAGCCACAGGCGACAAGGCCCATACATTAAGCCGGGCCGGCCACTGTTTGCCGGCACGCATCCCTGAGAGAGAGAGAGAGAAAAAAAACCAGAGGACACCGCCCCAAAGGAGGCTTCTGTGCAAAATAGCATAAAGGGCTAAAGAACGACAGCCGGCGAGAGAAGAGAGAGGCGGTACATCGGGGAAACTCGGCCACGTAGGCCGAGAGGCAGCAAAGACCAAAGAAAAGACAGAAAAAGCCACCGCCAAAAAGGCCCACACTATAAAATACTAGGCCGGCCACCGTTGGCCGGCACGATTCCCAGACAGGAAGAAAGAGGGGACGCCGCCCCAAAGGAGGCTTCGGTGCAAACTCGCATAAAGGGGTAAAGAACGACAGCCGAGAGAGAAGAGAGAGGCGGTGCATCGGGGGAAACTCGGCCACGTAGGCCGAGAGGCAGCAAAGACCAAAGAAAAGACAGAAAAAGCCACCGCCAAAAAGGCCCACACTTTAAAATACTAGGCCGGCCACCGTTGGCCGGCACCCTTCCCAGAGAAAGAGAGAGAAGAACAAAAAAAAGGAAATGTGGGCCCAAGCCCCTCAGACCCGGGGGGCCGGCCACCGTTGGCCGGCCCCACGCCCACACGCCGCAACCCACGGGGAAGGGCAGGCTTTCTTCACGTCTGCTTGCAAAATGTGGGCCCAAGCCCCTCAGACCCGGGGGGCCGGCCACCGTTGGCCGGCCCCACGCCCACACCGCTGAACCCACAGGGGGAAGGGCATGCTTTCTTCACGTCTGCTTGCAAAATGTGGGCCCAAGCCCCTCAGACCCGGGGGGCCGGCCACCGTTGGCCGGCCCCACGCCCACACCGCTGAACCCAGAGGGGGAAGGGCATGCTTTCTTCACGTCTGCTTTCAAAATGTGGGCCCAAGCCCATCAGACCCGGGGGGCCGGCCACCGTTGGCCGGCCCCACGCCCACACCGCTGAACCCAGAGGGGGAAGGGCATGCTTTCTTCACGTCTGCTTTCAAAATGTGGGCCCAAGCCCATCAGACCCGGGGGGCCGGCCACCGTTGGCCGGCCCCACGCCCACACACCACAACCCATGACACAAAGATACACTCCATAACAGCAAACCGTCTAGCCTCTGGAAAAATCTAGCCATTTCTGTAGTCAATGATTCCATTATATTGTGATATTTTGCAGCTAAATTCATAAAGTAAGCAATAGCAACATATCATTTCAGCATATAGAACGACTTCTTATGTCTCCTTGGTTGTATAACATGCATTTATGGTGCTTTATTTGGAAAATAATAACCTGATATGATGTGTTATATGCTTTTCTTCAACAAGTCCAATCCAAGAAATTTGCTTATTTCAGCACTGGTTGGCCCGTTCGGCTTTGATCAGTGAGACTCTTCTGTGTTCATGTTGGGTCAATAAGACATAAGATATAACTGAAGTCACAGTCAGCATACAGCATTACCAGCTTAAAAAACAGTGGTGTAAAAACACGGCTCTAGTCCGAGGACTGAAGAGGAGGTAGTTTGACAGTTAAAAAACTATACAGTGCGAAATACTATTGGGCTGTCAAGCTATTCTTAAATAGGCTACAAACGACCACACAGACCTATAATGCTTTTTGGAGGAGGAAGGTTTAAAGGCTCTGATGTTAGGCACATGTTTCCATGCAGTTCCACTGCAGGTAAGACTAGTGTGTTCTTCAGGGGTTATTAAAGTTCTCCTGCAGATGACCTGGATAGAGGGAAATGACTTCAGTTGGTATACATAAAGTTTAAGTAAACTTGAGGAAGTACAATTATGAAAGATATAGTGTGTAATGTAGTAGAAAGTAATTCAAAGTAGAAACAAAGCAGAAATGTTGATTCCAAAGGAAACATGAAGCCATTATTAAGTAATTGTTTTTAATAGCAAAAGAGATTCTGAGTGGATTGATTCTCTACTTCTTACTCTGCGTAAGATTATCATCACATGCTCTCGACTACACCCGCACAAGGCAATGGTACAGTGAAAGAAGACAATTTTGAGAAGTGGTAAAGGCCAAGGTGTCCCACTTCTTTCAGTGATTCCGCGTGCGCGGCCAGAGGGCGAGGGGAACCAAAGGCGGCCGTTCTGCCGCCACATCGTTGAGTACACTTCCTTTTAAGGTGAATGGGACACTGTCCCACAGTCTGTGATCACTCCACCCTCGTTATTACCAACAGACCAGCAAGAAACATTTTCCACGAGACGGAACTTGCGCCCACTCCTTGAAAGCAGCCGCAAAGGCACACGCCCTGACGGGCAATCGGCAACGTCCGTGTGCGCGGACAGTGGGCAAGGGGAACCAAAGGCGGCCGTTCCGCAGCAACATCGTCAATCACAACCTCTCAGGGTGATGGGAGACTGTACCACTGTCTTTGATCGTTCCACCCTCTTCTATCGTTTTACCCAAAGGCCAGCAAAAGGCAGTTCCCACTCTGGGTAACCTGCGCCCACACATTGCAAGCAGCCGCAAAGGAACACGCCCTGAAGGGGGAAGGGCATATACAAAGACCCCACCCTGAGCCAGCCGGCCACAGTTGGCCGGCATGCATCCCGGAGAATTCGGCACGGCCCTCCCACAAAGTTTTTTGTTTTTGCGATTTAAGCCTCTACCCACAGCAACACTCCACCACCCCAGGGGAAGGCCGTGTACCTCTTCTATCGTCCTGCCAACAAGCCAGCAAAAGGCAGTTCCCACTCTGGGTAACCTGCGCCCACACATTGCAAGCAGCCGCAAAGGAACACGCCCTGAAGGGGGAAGGGCATATACCTCTAGAGTCTGGCGTCACGTAGTCCGAGAGGCAGCAAAAAGAAAAGAAAAGTAAGGGAAAAAAACAAAGGGCAGCAAAGACCCCACCCTGAGACAGCCGGCCACAGTTGGCCGGCATGCATCCCGGAGAATTCGGCACGGCCCTCCCACAAAGTTTTTTGTTTTTGCGATTTAAGCCTCTACCCACAGCAACACTCCACCACCCCAGGGGAAGGCCGTGTACCTCTTCTATCGTCCTGCCAACAAGCCAGCAAAAGGCAGTTCCCACTCTGGGTAACCTGCGCCCACACATTGCAAGCAGCCGCAAAGGAACACGCCCTGAAGGGGGAAGGGCATATACCTCTAGAGTCTGGCGTCACGTAGTCCGAGAGGCAGCAAAAAGAAAAGAAAAGTAAGGGAAAAAAACAAAGGGCAGCAAAGACCCCACCCTGAGCCAGCCGGCCACAGTTGGCCAGCATGCATCCCGGAGAATTCGGCACGGCCCTCCCACAAAGTTTTTTGTTTTTGCGACTTAAGCCTCAACCCACAGCAACACCCCACCACCCAAGGGGAAGGCCGTGTACCTCTTCTATCGTTTTCCCAACAAGCCAGCAAAAGGCAATTCCCACTCGGCGTAACCTGCGCCCAAACATCTAAAGCAGCCGCAAGGCACACGTCCTGAAGGGGGAACGGCACCCTCTGCGTGCCAGGTCAAAGGGGGAGGGGACCCAAAAGCGGCCGTTTAACGACCACAGCGTAGACCACGGCATATAAAGGAGAAGGGACACTAGACAACCATTTGGAGAAATGCTGGCAAAGGCGGAGGAGTACCACTGTCTTTGATGATTCCCCCCTCCGAGTTATAAAGGCACCCTCCGCGTAAGCGGGCAGAGGGCTAGGGGACCCAAAGGCGGCTGTCCCATGACCACTGCGGCAACCACACCCGCTCTAGACAATGGGACACTGAAAGATGACAAATTAGAGAAGTTCTGTCCCAAGTCGAGGTGTAGTAATTCCAGTGGATAAAGACATCCTCAAAGGTTCAGATGGACAGATAGTATACCTCTGTAAAGTGAGAGTCTGGCGTATTCCATTTCCTACACCTGAAATGATTATCTGAAGTATCCACATCAAATATAACAGTGCTCTTTCTGTACAGGAGCTGCGAGGATCTGTAAAAGAGCAAACAGTCATGGCTCGTGATGGTAATATTTCCCCCCCCCCCAAATAAAAAGGGAATTGAATGAAATCCGAACAGAACACAAAGAGGAAGCATTATCTACCTTGGCTTTTATGGTCTAATTTTCCACAGAATATCCTTCAACCTCTACAGAGCCAGTATTACATGAGAGAAAACGTTTTGTAACTTCCGAATACAGAGATGGGCCAAAAGTATATTAAGTTCAACAGGGACAAATGAAAGATAGTACTTCTCTCCGCGATGGTTGTTCGGGAGTGGAACTGTCTCCCCCGGACTGTGTTGGAGGCCCCTTCTTTTGAAGCTTTTAAGCATAGGCTCGATGGCCATCTGTCGGGGATGCTTTGAATGATACTTCCTGCGTCTTTCTTGGGGGAGAACTCGATGGCCCATGAGTTCTATTCCAACTCTACTTTTCTATGATTCCATGATTACATGATTCGTGAAACGGCCCCTTGAGATGGATGAACCCAAAAACGTCAGTGGGGCAACGTTGAGTGATGAAAAAGAGGAGAAAGGAAGGGAAAAGAGAGAGGAAAGCATTGTAGGATAGAGGAGAGAGTTGTTGGACAGAGTCCAAAGGGGCCACCCCCCCGCCCGGACGCCCAAAAAATTGGCCAAAGTTACTCTGAAGCAGAGTTGGTTAAAGGAGGAGAACTGTTGCTCTAGGAGCAGTCGGTCTCAAAATCCAAATCTGGGAAATTCAACACAGGAAGGTTGGCCTTCAGGAAAACAAGTTTCTCAACTGTTTGAGGGTCCAGCAAGCTGCGGTGGGGCGTGACTACATCTCCCGCTATGCTGAAGACCCTTTCGCTCTGGACGCTGGTGGGAGGACAGCTGAGGAACTGGCGGGCTACGTGCGACAGATCCGGCCACATGTGTTCGCGTGAAGCCCAATAGGACAATGGATCACAAGAAATTATCTCAGGAGGCTCCTCAAAGTACCTGTTGACCGAGCATTCGGCCGAGTCTACCTTTTGAGCAGAAGCCAGCAAAGAGGATTCTTCAGAGCAGGCAAGTATGGCCACCGTCTCTGCAAAGAAAACGTTTCCTGTTCGCGGCTGGAGATCCGTATCCCTACGGCAACCCCCTACCGGCTCCGCGGGACTTTCCGTCTCGCCACTAGCGCTAGTGCTTGGGGTGACAGGCAGTTCTGGAAGAGGGGCCGCTGTGCCCGTTTCCTCCACCCTGGCAGCAAAGACCTCCCTCACAAGGTCAACAAGTTGGGCCTTCCACATGGTAAAGTCTTTTGGGCAGACGTTGTACTTTAGCCGTGGATCACACAAGGCCGCCAGCATATGGACCTTGCTGGAAAGAAGTGGCTCTAGCCGTTTCCGTACAGCAAAGGACAACCTCCTCACCACCTCCTGGACCGGCGGTGTCAGCGGTCCAGCCAGGGAGTCCATTGTTCGACCGGCCCCAAGCCTTTCTAGGTGCCTCCTTAGCCTCAAGACCATGGGCACTGCCTGGCTCAGAAGAGCTTTTGATTCCGAAAGTGTCTCAGTGGCATGTTTGAATGGCTTTAGTACGTCTACTAGCTGGGAGATGGTGTCCCACTCTTGCTTAGTTGGAACAAGCTTGCTAACAGGCGCAACCAAAGTGAGGGAGATGCCGTGTACCGCCTTCTGCTGCTCGACCATGCGTTCGAGCATTTTTAAGGTTGAATTCCACCGAGTCGAGACGTCCTGGAGCAGCTTGTGCTGCGGGAGGCCTTCAAGGCTCTGCCTGTCTCTCAGCTGCCGGGCTGCCTTGATGCTCCGGTGGAAGTAGCCCGCGATCTTTCTACAGCGCTCGATCAGCAGGGAGATGTTTGTGTTGCTGCCCAACTGCTCTTCCTGGCTCTTTAAACCTTCCTTGACGGTATTGTGAAGCAAGTGGGCCATGCAGGACACATTCTGAAACCCGGCACTTTCAACCGCTTTGATCATATTTTTCCCTGCGTCCGTCACCATAAAGCCCCTCCTCATTTCTTCCGGCCTACACTGCATCCATTCCCCCATCATGTTTTCCAGATAGTTGCAGATGGTCTCTGCCTTGTGATCACGATCAACTACCTCCAATGCGAGGAGTGCCCAACGATGGGATGTATCCATAGTGCCTTCCTTCTCCCACCAATGTGCCGTGAGAGAGAGGTAGGAGTGGCCTCCTCCCAAGCTTGACCAAATATCAGAGGTAAAATGGATGTGTCCTCCCATGGCGGTACGCAACATCTGGATAATGCGTTCCTTACAGCCCTCGTACAAGCCGGGGATTACTTTTCTGGAAAAGGTGTGACGGGAGGGGATTTTGTAGCGGGGGCACAGTCGTTTCATAAGGCGTACAAAGCCTTCTTGTTCTACCAGGCGGAAGGGATGGTGATCTAGGGCAATCATCTCTCCCACAGTTTGGGTTATCTGCTGGGGTGTGAGCAATGTTTCCCCCGTTTTCTTTCTGTGTAATGGAATGGCCCAATCCTCCAAGGTGGACTGTGTCCGCCTTCCACTATCTTCACCTGGTGAACTTTGCGTGCTAAGGCTGCCACTGGAAGGGCTTGCAGTTCCCCCTCCCAGCGAAATGGAGGGATGGTGTCGCTTCATGTGAGAGCTCAACCCCGAGGTCGCAAGATGTCTCGTGTCTCTGCCTCTGCTGATATTTGCCCCACAGTGTCTACAAACTGCCAAAGTAGAACTCTGAGAGTGGACATGGAAATGGTCCCAAATAAATGACCTTGGCCTCCCCACAGCCACTGTGGCGACGCCCTCAGAGATGGGAGTCGTGGGCACCCTTTCAGCAGCATGAGAAAGTCTACGTTTTGATGGTAGTACCTCCTCTACCTCCTCCTCACTGTCAGTAGCTGGGGGAGGGGTGGGGTTATCTATATCCTCACTATCCACCACCTGTAGTTCCAGGACGGCAACACCTGTATGTTCCAATGATCGTCCAGTTGTCTCAGCTCCATGCGACAGCCGGCTCCGGGTGGATGCCTGTGAACTGTCTGCATTAGAACAGCCTGGTTCTTCATCAAGTCCACCCACTCCCATAGTTCGGCGTTCCAGACGTATGGGACCCACCTTAACTTTTTTGGCCCCCCACAGTGTCCTGGCCGTGGCTTGACCACTACCAGGACTTGCTCCCCCAGACCCGCGTACAGCTGAGCGCTTCATGACAAGGGGAGTGTTTTCAGGTAACAGAAGGGATGATGGTAAGGTGTTGTGTTACTGGTGGGAAATATTTGTTGAATCTTGATTGGCAACGTGTTATATTCTGGCCAATTTACTGTTGCAAAAGCGTAGTCTATAACATTTAGTTAGTTTTATTTATTTACAAGGGGATACCTGTACTTTCCAGTTCTACAGGAAAGTATGGGATATGCAACTCTTTCCCAAAGTTGGCTTGGGAAAATCAGGAAGCGTCCCTGGCAGACACACACCCACGCAGCCCTGGAGGTGTTTGAGACTGGGAAAGGCAAGGCACAAAGGCAAGCTTTTATTTTCCCCAAAGGAGTTGTATTTTGAACAGGATGGGATATGCAACTCTTTCCCAAAGCGTTCCTGGCAGACACACACACCAGGCAAGGCACAAAGGCAAGCTTTTATTTTCCCGAAAGGAGTTGTATTTTGAACAGGATGGGATATGCAACTCTTTCCCAAAGCGTTCCTGGCAGACACACACACAAGGCAAGGCACAAAGGGAACCTTTTCTTTCCCCAAAAGGAGTTGTATTTTGAACAGGATGGGATATGCAACTCTTTCCCAAAGCGTTCCTGGCAGACACACACACCAGGCAAGGCACAAAGGCAAGCTTTTATTTTCCCCGAAGGAGTTGTATTTTGAACAGGATGGGATATGCAACTCTTTCCCAAAGCGTTCCTGGCAGACACACACACCAGGCAAGGCACAAAGGCAAGCTTTTATTTTCCCGAAAGGAGTTGTATTTTGAACAGGATGGGATATGCAACTCTTTCCCAAAGCGTTCCTGGCAGACACACACACAAGGCAAGGCACAAAGGGAACCTTTTCTTTCCCCAAAAGGAGTTGTATTTTGAACAGGATGGGATATGCAACTCTTTCCCAAAGCGTTCCTGGCAGACACACACACCAGGCAAGGCACAAAGGCAAGCTTTTCTTTCCCCGAAAGGAGTTGTATTTTGAACAGGATGGGATATGCAACTCTTTCCCAAAGCGTTCCTGGCAGACACACACACAAGGCAAGGCACAAAGGGAACCTTTTCTTTCCCCGAAAGGAGTTGTATTTTGAACAGGATGGGATATGCAACTCTTTCCCAAAGCGTCCCTGGCAGACACACACACACCCGTAGCCCAGGGGAAGGCAAGGCACAAAGGCAAGCTTTTATTTTCCCCGAAGGAGTTGTATTTTGAACAGGATGGGATATGCAACTCTTTCCCAAAGCGTTCCTGGCAGACACACACACCAGGCAAGGCACAAAGGCAAGCTTTTATTTTCCCCGAAAGGAGTTGTATTTTGAACAGGATGGGATATGCAACTCTTTCCCAAAGCGTTCCTGGCAGACACACACTCACACGTAGCCCAGGGGAAGGCAAGGCACAAAGGCAAGCTTTTATTTTCCCGAAAGGAGTTGTATTTTGAACAGGATGGGATATGCAACTCTTTCCCAAAGCGTTCCTGGCAGACACACACACCAGGCAAGGCACAAAGGCAAGCTTTTATTTTCCCGAAAGGAGTTGTATTTTGAACAGGATGGGATATGCAACTCTTTTCCAAAGCGTTCCTGGCAGACACACACACAAGGCAAGGCACAAAGGGAACCTTTTCTTTCCCCGAAAGGAGTTGTATTTTGAACAGGATGGGATATGCAACTCTTTCCCAAAGCGTTCCTTGCAGACACACACACAAGGCAAGGCACAAAGGGAACCTTTTCTTTCCCCGAAAGGAGTTGTATTTTGAACAGGATGGGATATGCAACTCTTTCCCAAAGCGTCCCTGGCAGACACACACACACCCGTAGCCCAGGGGAAGGCAAGGCACAAAGGCAAGCTTTTATTTTCCCCGAAGGAGTTGTATTTTGAACAGGATGGGATATGCAACTCTTTCCCAAAGCGTTCCTGGCAGACACACACACCAGGCAAGGCACAAAGGCAAGCTTTTCTTTCCCCGAAAGGAGTTGTATTTTGAACAGGATGGGATATGCAACTCTTTCCCAAAGCGTTCCTGGCAGACACACACACAAGGCAAGGCACAAAGGGAACCTTTTCTTTCCCCGAAAGGAGTTGTATTTTGAACAGGATGGGATATGCAACTCTTTCCCAAAGCGTCCCTGGCAGACACACACACACCCGTAGCCCAGGGGAAGGCAAGGCACAAAGGCAAGCTTTTATTTTCCCCGAAGGAGTTGTATTTTGAACAGGATGGGATATGCAACTCTTTCCCAAAGCGTTCCTGGCAGACACACACACCAGGCAAGGCACAAAGGCAAGCTTTTATTTTCCCCGAAAGGAGTTGTATTTTGAACAGGATGGGATATGCAACTCTTTCCCAAAGCGTTCCTGGCAGACACACACTCACACGTAGCCCAGGGGAAGGCAAGGCACAAAGGCAAGCTTTTATTTTCCCGAAAGGAGTTGTATTTTGAACAGGATGGGATATGCAACTCTTTCCCAAAGCGTTCCTGGCAGACACACACACCAGGCAAGGCACAAAGGCAAGCTTTTATTTTCCCGAAAGGAGTTGTATTTTGAACAGGATGGGATATGCAACTCTTTTCCAAAGCGTTCCTGGCAGACACACACACAAGGCAAGGCACAAAGGGAACCTTTTCTTTCCCCGAAAGGAGTTGTATTTTGAACAGGATGGGATATGCAACTCTTTCCCAAAGCGTTCCTTGCAGACACACACACAAGGCAAGGCACAAAGGGAACCTTTTCTTTCCCCGAAAGGAGTTGTATTTTGAACAGGATGGGATATGCAACTCTTTCCCAAAGCGTCCCTGGCAGACACACACACACCCGTAGCCCAGGGGAAGGCAAGGCACAAAGGCAAGCTTTTATTTTCCCCGAAGGAGTTGTATTTTGAACAGGATGGGATATGCAACTCTTTCCCAAAGCGTTCCTTGCAGACACACACACAAGGCAAGGCACAAAGGGAACCTTTTCTTTCCCCGAAAGGAGTTGTATTTTGAACAGGATGGGATATGCAACTCTTTCCCAAAGCGTTCCTGGCAGACACACACACCAGGCAAGGCACAAAGGCAAGCTTTTATTTTCCCCGAAAGGAGTTGTATTTTGAACAGGATGGGATATGCAACTCTTTCCCAAAGCGTTCCTGGCAGACACACACACAAGGCAAGGCACAAAGGGAACCTTTTCTTTCCCCAAAAGGAGTTGTATTTTGAACAGGATGGGATATGCAACTCTTTCCCAAAGCGTTCCTGGCAGACACACACACCAGGCAAGGCACAAAGGCAAGCTTTTATTTTCCCGAAAGGAGTTGTATTTTGAACAGGATGGGATATGCAACTCTTTCCCAAAGCGTTCCTGGCAGACACACACACAAGGCAAGGCACAAAGGGAACCTTTTCTTTCCCCAAAAGGAGTTGTATTTTGAACAGGATGGGATATGCAACTCTTTCCCAAAGCGTTCCTTGCAGACACACACACAAGGCAAGGCACAAAGGGAACCTTTTCTTTCCCCAAAAGGAGTTGTATTTTGAACAGGATGGGATATGCAACTCTTTCCCAAAGCGTTCCTGGCAGACACACACACCAGGCAAGGCACAAAGGCAAGCTTTTATTTTCCCCGAAAGGAGTTGTATTTTGAACAGGATGGGATATGCAACTCTTTCCCAAAGCGTTCCTGGCAGACACACACACAAGGCAAGGCACAAAGGGAACCTTTTCTTTCCCCGAAAGGAGTTGTATTTTGAACAGGATGGGATATGCAACTCTTTCCCAAAGCGTTCCTGGCAGACACACACACCAGGCAAGGCACAAAGGCAAGCTTTTATTTTCCCCGAAAGGAGTTGTATTTTGAACAGGATGGGATATGCAACTCTTTCCCAAAGCGTTCCTGGCAGACACACACACAAGGCAAGGCACAAAGGGAACCTTTTCTTTCCCCAAAAGGAGTTGTATTTTGAACAGGATGGGATATGCAACTCTTTCCCAAAGCGTTCCTGGCAGACACACACACCAGGCAAGGCACAAAGGCAAGCTTTTCTTTCCCCGAAAGGAGTTGTATTTTGAACAGGATGGGATATGCAACTCTTTCCCAAAGCGTTCCTGGCAGACACACACACAAGGCAAGGCACAAAGGGAACCTTTTCTTTCCCCAAAAGGAGTTGTATTTTGAACAGGATGGGATATGCAACTCTTTCCCAAAGCGTTCCTGGCAGACACACACACACCCGTAGCCCAGGGGAAGGCAAGGCACAAAGGCAAGCTTTTATTTTCCCCGAAGGAGTTGTATTTTGAACAGGAAAAACACCCACAGGACAGCCCTTTGCAAGTTTGCAACAACAAAAGAAATAGAAAGACCTAAGACCCACACCACCAAACTCAGCCACAGACCACCCCACCTTTTCTCCTCTCCTGGTCTTCACACAGCCATGCTGTGACGCAGCAATGTTTCCTGCCTGCCTGCACCAATCTACCCTTCCACCCTCTCCAAAAGTCCCAGTGCGACTGAGCCACGAGGCGTGTGCACGCTGTTTTCATTAAGCACGTCCTACCAGCCCCTCCCCCTGGTTAAACGTGCTCTCTGATTGGCTACAAGGTGCAAACAACACACTAGATTGCCCCAGTGGACTTAAAAAAGTTTGGATGATTTGCCAAAGCATTTTTTAAAAACGAAAAAAAAGGCGCCATTACGGAAAACGGCCAATCGCGGTTCGAAACCGCGATATCCAGGCGTGTGGACAGCCAAGATTCAATATTGCTTCAAAAAATCCGAAAATAACGAATCAATAACGGTAAACGGGGAAAACGAATTATTTGAGCAAGCCTAGTACCTACATTTCCTACTTGATAGATTCAACTATCTTTCGGGTTGCTTAGGTCAACAACGAGCAGGGCTATTTTTTATTTTAATGGTCGGGTGCTCATTCTGCCACAGGTTGGCCCCAAACTCATGACCTCTTGGTCATAGTGATTTATTGCAGCTGGCTACTAACCAGCCTGCGCCACAGCCCAGCATCCAATAAATAGGATGGTGATGATTTGACATAGAAAGGAATTTACATCTCCAATGCAGTGCACCACCATTTTATGTCAGTTACATATAACTTCATCTGAACTGAGATTTATATGGTGCCTTTCCAGGTGCCATGTGATCATGTAAGCTATGCAAAGTCAGGAATGGTGACTGTTTTGATGGGGGAACAACAAGGAACTCCAGGTACTGCAGGCTATATATCAGAGGGAGGAAAAGTCAAATCACTTCAGAATATTCCTTGCCTAAGACAACTCTTAGGAGCCGCCAGTGGTGCAGCGGGTTAAACCACTGAGCTGTGGAACTTGCTGACAGGAAGGTCGGTGGTGTGAATCTGGGAATCGGGGTGAGCTCTCACTGTTAGTCCCAGCTTCTGCCAACCTAGCACTTTGAAAACATGCAAATGTGAGTAGATCAATAGATACTGCTCTGGTGGGAAAGTAACGGCACTCCATGCAGTCATGGCAGCCATATGACCTTGGAGGTGTTTATGGACAATTCAGCTTAGAAATGGAGCACCAACCCCCAGGGTTGAACACGACTAGACTTAATGTCAGGCGAAAACATTTATCTAACCCAGTGGTTCTCAACCTGTGGGTTCCCAGATGTTTTGGCCTTCAACTCCCACAAATCCTAATACAGTAGAGTCTCACTTATCCAACACTCACTTATCCAACGTTCTGGATTATCCAACGCATTTTTGTAGTCAATGTTTTCAATACATCATGATATTTTGGTGCTAAATTCGTAAATACAGTAATTACTACATAGCATTACTGCATATTGAACTACTTTTTCTGTCAAATTTATTGTTAGACATGATGTTCTGGTGCTTAATTTGTAAAATCATGACCTAATTTGATGTTTAATAGGCTTCTCCTTAATCTCTCCTTATTATCCAACATATTCGCTTATCCAATGTTCTGCCGGCCGGTTTATGTTGGATAAGTGAGACTCTACTGTAGCTGGTAAACTGGCTGGGGTTTCTGGGAGTTGTAGGCCAAAAAAAACCCGGGGACCCACAGGTTGAGAACCACTGATCTAACCTTTACCTTAAGACTATGAAATTCATAAGATTTTGTGGCAGGTCACAAAATTTAGATGACCTGAAGCCACACATACGTACAGAAGGTAGGGTGAGGAACCTGTGTTCCTTTATGTCCATTCACAGGTACATGGATTGCCGTTAACATGAGCCCTAGTAGTCAGCATAGCCAAAGCTGCGGTAGCTGCAGTCATCTGAAAGGCCACAAATCCACAATTCCTGTGGAACAGTATCCCAGGTTTAGCACCCTTACATTACTAAATTTTTATCTTAGTTTCATTATGTGGACCTAAGACAACCACATAGTGACATGTCTTCAGTCCAGATAGGAGTTTAACAAGTCATCTCACACTTTTAAAGTGCACACTGCCTAAAGTGCTATTCTGTTTTAGCCTAGATTGAAGAGTGGGGCTTACTTACTCAATAGATGAAAGACAACATTTTCATGAAACTTATGATTCTTCACTTGAAATTAGCACTGGAAATTAATTACTTTGAGTATATTTCCAGCTTCATTTCCATAATGCAATGTACTTAGTACAATATTTAAAATTAAAATTTGATCACTATTTAAAGCTGTTCATTTGCAAATTAAATAAAATGATGTTTTTTAAGATAGAGAGAAATTATTTTCTACTGGATTTCATATACTTACTAAATTTGACAGTTATCTAGAAAGAATTATGAAGTAGCAAATATAAGGAGGGGTAGCGTTAAAGCTATAGTTAGACAATTGCATTTTAAAAATAAGTATTGGTATAAAGGAAATGAATTTGGTCACTATGCTGTTACAGAAGACATCTTAATTATAGGTATCATTTATGAATCACCTAAGCCTTCCCCCCCCCCAAATTTCCCCCTCTTTCCACCCAAAATGTGCAGAAGGTTTGCCAGCCTTCATAAATTCTCACCAAAAGTCAACTGAACTGTAATTCTATTCTTTTGATATTCTTTTGATAATATTTACCAACACATATGGAAGTGACACTAACAGAAAAGGTGCCATGTGTTTTTAACACATCTGGACAGAAGCAATATTACTTGTTGACAAGACATACTTGACAGCTAGCTTTGCACTAGTAACAAGGTAGTTTCAAGACAGAGGTCTGTGAACAATTCATTTCAATAGGTTTATACAGAATAACATTATAGCGGGTTGTATCCACTCCCATTGATCAATCCATGCCACTCAGAACCTACACATCTATCCCTTGTCATAAGTGAAGCGCATCCATCATTTTAGCCATCTCTGCATATTCTGTTTTTGAATAAGAATGAGAATAGAGCAGGTATTTCAAAATTATAAGCAACATATAATGAGAAGCATCCTCCAAAAATAACAAGTTAAGTAAACAGTGAACTATGTGACTTTTGGATCCAGCAGACCGTCTGATTTCAAAGGTACCACAAAACGTTTGCCGTTTTGTTATTATTGTCCCTCTTCCACACAAACAGTCTTTGTGAGATAATATCTCTTTTTAATAAACAGAAAGTATACCTGCTATCTCAAAAGCCTTATTGTTAATTATATATATTAATAAACAGAAGGGTGTCAGATCGTAAAGGCCCTATCTCTGCAAAAGTGATGGATGCTAGGTTGTTCTAGGGAGCCTGCTTTCGACCTCACGTCAAATGTTTTTATCAGTCAAAGGGGCCAGTTTTTCATTTATTAAAATGTCTAAACAAGTTATTTGAGGAGGAAGAAAAAGGGGGTGAAAGGGAGGGGAAGAGGCACAACACAAAGAGAAACAAAAAAAAATGTCCTTATTTGCCTTCCCATATCATACTTCTCTAGTATCTGGTCTTGTCTTTCCCTTCCTTTCTCCTCCTTACTACCCTGTTTCCCCTAAAATAAGACATCCCCAGAAAATAAGACCTAGTAGAGGTTTCGCTGAAATGCTAAATATAAGGCCTCCCCCGAAAGTAAGACCTAGCAAAGTTTTTGTTTGGAAGCATGCCCACCAAACAGAACACCAGAGCATGCAGGATTGGTAAATGTATGTACCATAGAGTGTTGTGCATGGAAATAATGGTAGTAACAAGAAATTCTTGATAGGATTCAGTTTGTCTGGTTATGCTGGTTTGTGATGACAACTAATGTACAGTATATAATAAATGTTCATTTTTTTGTTCAACAATTAATGTGAATTCTTCTTCATGGAAAAATAAGACATCCCCTGAAAATAAGACCTAGAGCATCTTTGGGAGCAAAAATTAATATAAGACACTGTCTTACTTTCGGGGAAACACGGTATTAGGAAGGATGTGACTCTAGCAGCTGCAGTCCATTCACACTCAACAGTTGTAGCACTATATTTCATTTTGACTGCCATAACAACATCCTATGGAACCCTGGGATTTGCAGTTTGTAGTTTAGGGGAGATGCATTTAGAATTCTCAGTCATAGCACTCTAGTGCTTCACTAAAGTACAAAACAACTTGCTGAAATTGATACATTGGCGTTATTGGTCAAGATGGAATTTTTGGTTAATTTTAAGAAAAACTAGGGGCACATCCAGACAGCACCTTAGAAGTGAGAGTTCCCACTTCTTGAAATGGGGCATCCAGATGACGTCCCACAGAGAAGCGATTGTATTCGCCAAAAAGCAGGAAAACCCTACTTTGTGGAGAATTAATTTGATAGTGGGTTCAATGTGCACCTTCCTGAAACGTGCGGGTCGAAATCACTATATATTTTTTGCTGTCTGGACTGCTCCCTCTGGACTTTTGAGGGGGCCGTCAACACAGCCGTCTCCTGTTTTTCTAGGCTAAATCAGCCCAGAAAACGGCAAAAACACCAACCCCCTCCTCAGCCACCCCTCAAAAACCTTTAAAAGTAAAATAATTAACCAGCCTCCATTAGACCTCACAGCACAGTTCCTGGGATGTACCATTATACACAAGAAAGTGAGGGGAAGGCAGAATCAATTTGAGCCTCCCCCCTCGCTTTTTCGCATGTAACGGTACATCCCAGGAACTGTGCCGAGAGGCCTAACAGAGGCCAGTAAGTTATTTTTACTCTCCCCCCCACACATTTCAAAGGGTTTTGGTAGAGGGTGGGGGCTGTCTCCCTGTCCTCCCGAAAGCTTCCAGGAGGGCATCTGGACACCCTGCTTTCTGGGGTGTGTGCAAATTTCAATGTGAGTCCAGTCGGATGTTTAAAACCCGATTGGACTCGCATTAAAGTGCTGTCTACAACTGCACTAGGATAGGCTTATTATTTTTGTGAAGAAAAGATGGGGGGCATTATATTGCAATGCTGGGGTTAGATAGATACACTATGATACGGTACAAAATGTGGTAGAATTGTAACAAAAGTATTATATAGAAGTTCAAGTATATATTGGTGATAATCTCAATTTAAGGTAGGGGAAGGCTGGATCTACACTGCAATACAATGCAGTTTGTAACTGCATTAGATAGTAATTGTAGACTCATATACAGGCAGTCTCCAAGTTATGAACTAGATAGGTTCTGCAGATTTGTTCTTAAGTTGAATTTGTATGCAAGTTGGAACAGGTTTTTTAATTGTAACTCCAGCCAAAAATATGTGTATTTTAGCTTTGAATAGCAAAATGAAGGATTAACATCCCTATGGTATTTGTTTTGCTGTCCGTGGCCCTGTTCACTTCATTTTCTATCGCTGTGATAAGTGGATTTTGAAATAGTTGGCTTGTTCTGAAAACAAGGATTAGTGATAAAGTTTCGGATGATACACCTTTTTCTCATGATAATTCTTTCGGGAGTGAATTTCCCTTTCAAGTGAGACTTCTCTCACTTCCTGTTGTCTCATCCCTGCTCTTAACTATGAGTCATTTGTAAGTCAGATGTTTGTAATTGAGGGACTGACTAAAGTACAGTTCAATGCAGGTAAACTGAATTATATGGCAATGTAGATACAACCTGTGCTGGTACAGCTGTACCAGAACCTTCTATTTTACTTTCTTGCTGCAAATGTTTGCAGCCATAGGACAGGCCACCTGTCAATCACCATTAAGTTTGGTTCCGCCCCCTGTTCAGGGCTCTGGGAGGGAAGGAGCCATTTTTAAGTTAGTCTCTCTTGGGAAGTTCAGCTATAGGACATAGACCAGCTCGTCCCGTAAAAGGCTTCCTATTTCAAGAATACCAGGGATAAAGACCACCGGGGATAAAGACCTCCAGGGATAAAGAATACCAGGGATAAAGAATACCAGGGATAAAGACCACCAGGGATAAAGAGCACCAAGGTTAAAGTATACCAGGGATATTGACCGTCCCAGGATACAGAACAACAGCACAGAAACATCTGAAAGCCTCAGCTGGTAGGTCCACTCAACAACCAGACGCACTTGGAGTTGGCAGTGGGTCCCAGACTAGCTAGGCCCAGATAACAGATAGCCTGGGAGGGGTTATAAGAGGGTTTTCACAGTTATTCAAAGCCTATCGCCTGTCCTGTGGGACAAGACTCCTTGAAGATTTATTATTTCTTCGTCAATAAAGACTTGGTTATTTCTTTAAAGACTTCAAGGCCATCTTTTCAGGAAAATTCCTCGACGACCCTTCTTTAGGCCCCTGGCTTCCCGCTGGGCGTAAAGCGTATGTCCTATATAACAGACAGTCAGTCACAGGCCCAGCGCGTGACAGAACACAACCAAAGTCATATTATCTCTTCCTGTAATATATAGTGCTATTTATAGTGCATAGGCTTTCCCTTAATGTAGTTTAATATACCATGTTTCCCCGAAAATAAGACAGTGTCTTATATTAATTTTTGCTCCCAAAGATGTGCTAGGTCTTATTTTCAGGGGATGTCTTATTTTTCCATGAAGAAGAATTTACATTTATTGTTGAACAACAAATTAACATTTATTATATACTGTACAGTAGTTGTCATCACAAACCAACACAGACAAACTGTGAATCCTATCAAGAATTTCTTGTTACTACCATTATTTCCATGTACAGCTGGTATGTACATTTACCAATCCTGCATGCTCTGGTGTTCTGTTTGGCAGGCACTGGGCATGCTTCCAAACAAAAACTTTGCTAGGTCTTACTTTCGGGGGAGGTCTTATATTAAGCAATTCAGCAAAACTTCTACTAGGTCTTATTTTTCGGGGAAATGTTTACATTACATTTTCCCTTGCAGTAAATTATGAAATGAGGATAATGGTTATGAGGCACCTGAAGCATGCTGGTGGCTCATTATCCAATGACTGATGTGCATAAATTGTATAAATCAATGTTGCTGACAGCTAGTTTCCTTCACAGAAGTAGTGGTAAACCATAAGGGGGTGGGAGAGAAGTTCAAATAATGAACTCAGTGAAGAGAGCTTGCTCCCATACTTCTGATGACTTGCAGACCCGCACTTTGTTTGTTTCCAAATACATAGCTGTGGTAATATGCATCAGCACAAAAAAACACAACGATCCTGTAGCACCTTTAAAATTAACTGAAAGCACCTCCAGAAGGGGGAAAGTCTCCATAATCATTGAGATTTTCTGTTCTTTTTATTTAGATTGTACCTAGTTATTCAGTCCAATTTCTTTCTTGAAATGTATCAGGTTTCTCTCTCTCTCTGCCACTCTCGTGTCCTTTCCTCTCCCACTGATCATGACTTGCACTCAACATTCAGAAATTCATGTTCAGCAATATTGTTATTATTCAGGAATTACAGTCAAAATACTATTAAAATGCTTGATCAATATATCACTAGTTAAGCATTAGGATCATTTTGATTTAGCTCCAGTACTTCTCTTTCCTTCACTTGATCTCTGTTGAATCTGTGTTCTGGGGCTTATTTACATTAACCAAAACACACTGGCCTCATTTTGAATCCACCACTGACTATCTCCATGATGCATGTGAACTTCCATTGGGTATTATGGTTTTTCTAACACTAACCTAATTTTGCCTTGCTTTAGGAAATGCTAGGTGATATTCCAGGTTTCCAGGAAACTCCAGAGTATTAGGGCCTTTGTGGCAGTTGGAATAGGCATGTTTTGATCCAATCCCCTGTCCAGAAAAACATGTAAAGACCATGAAAACCAGTGAGTTACAAATGTGTAAACCCGGGTTACACATGCATAACTCTACAACAGAATTCCAGCCTCATTTCTTTTAGGGAACTATGTGACTTTCCATGATTTCTGGGTGGTTGGGATTCCTTCCTTGTGTGCCTTTTGTATCAGTTGGCACGGGTCCTGGATCTAGGACATCTATTACCAGGGTCTCTTTGACATTGGTAATGAAGGGAGGGCACAGCTTTTTTACATGAGGTATAATACGTTATTGGGCTGGCATCTCTTCCTGCTTTTGCAATGGTAGAGGGAATATATGGAGAACATCTGCTCCTCCCTACCTTCCCAAGGTTTCCCTCAATATTCATATAAATTCATAGAACACATAGACATGCTGGTGTTTGGCATGCACATTATAAATTTTCCGATCTGCTGAAATGCCAAATTTAATTTTGTAATGTATTTTTCATTATTCAGTCCCCAAGAGACTTAGGTTCTAAGAGCATTGCCTCCCTCCATCTCCCTTCTCCTTAGCCCTCAGCCCAGCTTCCAATGGAAAGGGATTTCACAGGCTGGGAACAGGCTCAACAAGTGTGCTTGTGTATGTGGTGAGACTAAGAGAAAATCTTTGCATGAAATTTTCAGGCAGGCTGATATAAAAAAATATTGACCGAGTTTCTCTTTCAAGTTTTCATTTTACTCATCAGTTGCCCCAATCAGACTTCTCAAAAACAAACACAATAACTCACTCTACCTCCTGTGAAGAAGCTATGGCTGCTCTGTTTCCACTTTTTTTTTTTTGTGTCAGGAGCAACTGGAGTTGCTTCTGGAGTGAGAGAATTGGCCGTCTGCAAGGACGTTGCCCAGGGGACGCCTGGATGTTTTGATGTTTTTACCATCCTTGTGGGAGGCTTCTCTCATGTCCCCGCATGGAGCTGGAGCTGATAGAGGGAGCTCATCCACTCTCTCCCCAGGTGGGATTCGAACCTGGCAGCTTTCAGGTCAGCAACCCAACCTTCAAGTCACTTAGTCCACTACGCCATCTGGGGGCTCCTCTGTTTCCACTGTCTGAAGCAGAGCATCAAATTATAACCAACATCCTGAGAAGATCACAGAACCAAAGCCTGGTCCAGATGACTTTAGCAAATGAGACAGAAACCCAAACATCCCTTCTTCCAGGCAATAATAATAAATCAACACAACTAAATCACACATTTTAATGACACCTTGGATAGTCAGCTATCTAAGATGGCCCCTTCCCTCCACCTAATGCAGTGGTTCTCAACCTGGGGTCCCCAAATGTTTTGGGCCAGTTTACCAGCTGTTAGGATTTCTGGGAGTTGAAGGCCAAAAACATCTGGGTACCCCAGGTAGAGAGCCACTGACCTAATGGAAAGGCCAGCCCTGCCAGTTTCTTTGCATGATCTGAGTTTTGTCTAGTAATAAATTAAAATAGAAGCTCAACCAGCCATTTTAATTGATGCTGGTGCCACATCTAAGCAACCAAAGTAAGAAAGAACCTGCTTAAGGACATTTCCCTGGCAACATTCTCAGACTTGAAAATGGTAATTAAATCTTAAGGAAATAAATCTTGCCAGCCTGAAGCCTGAAAAGCCCACTTTTTTGAGTCATAGGGATGTATGAGAAATGTGTTCCTTTCACCTTTACAAACCAAAGTGCAGATCAAAATGCACTTACACAAATTTTCCAGTGTGGTTCTCCAAATGAAAAATGCATACAAAAATTTGTATATTAGAGGAAAATGCATATAAAAATGTGTATACTAATGAAACAAACATGCAAAATGCATTATATATTCAAGGAAATTGTTTTCAAAAATGTACTTATGAATGTTCATGCAATGTTCATCTTTTTTAATGCTGACTGAAACAGAAACAGGACATAGTAAACATCAAGTTGATAGGGAAGGGAAAAGAAATTGTGATAAAAAATTTGTGATTCATTTTTTTTAGCATTATGGCCAAGGTTTTGAATCAGCAAGCTTGAAAGTTTTACTGGGGAAAAGTTATGGAAAGTGAAATTTACAGGTGAATTCTATGCCTTTTGAACTATGGCTACTTAGTTTTAATTATGTTTTGCTGTACTATAGGGTTGCCAGGTGACACTGAATAGAATGAATGTCATCAGGTGTCATTTGTCTCACAAGCAGTACTTGCTGAAATCCCCCTTTCTACACAACAGTTAGGGACAGGAACCTTGTCCTTTATCTCATCTGTCAGCTGCATGCCGTTCTCTTTTTAATATTCTCTAAAAAGGAACAGGGAAGTCAATTCAGGCACTTCTTTCTACATTAAAAATCCCAAAGATAGCATAGTCTGGTGTTCTGTGGTGAGTAAGAATGCCAGGAATTGCCAGCAGTCAGAGTACTATCTGAAATTTGAGATTTCCAGATGAAAAAAAACAGATGTCGCAGTGAGCAATGGAAGAAAAGAAGAACATTTGAATTTTTATATGAGGTAATTTTAAATTCTAAAGCCTTTGACTGTGTGGATCATAACTGTTGGTAACAGCTGTCCTCTAGTTCCAACATTCATCTGTCAGGTTTTCCCAATTCTCTATATTTATTCCACATTTTTGAAGTCAACTTTAAGCCCATCTTTAAATCTCTTTTGCTGTCTACCATCATTCCATTTTCCATTCTTGAGCTGAGAATAAAGTAACTGCTTTGGGACACAGTGACTGGGCATTTGGACACCATGGCTGGTCCAGTGAAGTTGAAGGCTGAGAATCATCGCTTCAGTGCTCGTAGTCTTTGCTTCTTCCAGAATGCTGATGTTTGTCCAGCCATCTTCCCTAGAGATGTGCAGGATTTTTTAAAAGCAACACTGATGAAATTGTTCTAGAAGTTGAGAATGACATTTGTAGACAGTCCATGTTTCACAGGTGTACAATAGAGTTTGAAGAAAAAAAGATTTTTAAACAAGCATTTTGATATCTCTACAAATGTTCCAATCCTAAAACACTCTCAGCTTAATTTAAAAAAAATGCTGCACTCTCGGAACCTAGTGTTGTATTTCAGTGTTGATGTCAACTTTTGTGGAGAGGTGGCTACTTAGCAGAAATTGACAATATTTCTAGTTTTACATCATTAAACTTTATTTCTAGCATTGCAAAAGGATTGGTTGGCGCAACTTGGCTTCTCAACGTTCAGTGAGAAATGCTTCTGCAAAGTGTTTAAAGTGGCTTGTAGGTCTTCTTCTGAATGAACATAGGACTATGTTATCATCAGCATATCGGAGTTCTATAACGGAAGTTGTTGTGACCTTACTTTTGGCTTTCAGCCTGCTGAGGTTAAAGAGCTTGCTATCCACCTGATAGGTGATTTCCACACTGATGGGAGGCTTCCTGCCAATAAGGTATAGAATCATAACGATCATTTTCACACAATATACAAGCCCTGGCAATAACAGCAACTCATTGTAGGGGGCTGCCTGAATGTTACAAGTGAGCTGAAGGTCAAAGAAGGCAGTTTTAACAACTGTTGATCATTTTTAAAAATAGTTGCCCAAGCTTTATGTTATCCACCCAGTCCATCCCTATCTCCTACCAAATATGGCTGCTTGCCTATTGTATGACAGAGCAAGGGCACACATCCATTTTTCATTCTTCAACTATGCAGGTGATTGGCCAGCTCCATCTTCTTTCAACCCTTGAAGACAACAATGTGAAGGGATGATCAAAGAACACAATTTCAGGGGGTCATTGGTATGTGAATCTGCTTGTGCTGGGGATGGAAAAGATAGTGAAAATATTTATGAAAATGTTTTTTCAGCACTTTTTTTCAACCCTGACAAGAAGAAAGCTGAGATAGTGGAATCTTCACCATCCAGGACTTATTTTCTGCAAAATTCATGTGTGGTTGTTTGTACTGTAAACTGTATTTTTACTCACTAATATTTCTGCAGAAATATTATATTGAACACAGAAAACAATGTTTCCTGCAGGTAAAATGCTATCTTCTGTGCAAAACAACCAAATGAGTATTTTGCACAGAGTAAATCCCAAATTGTGAATAAGTTTTGAAAACTGCTTGTTTTTTCAGACTTTCTCACAGCAAGAAGAAAATTGTTAAAATTACTCATTGCTCCCTTCAAGAAGAAACCTTGTGAAGAATTATATCCCTATTTGTGTGCATACAATTATACAGAGACAATGAGGCAGACTCTGAAAGAGACTGGATCTTGCCCGTTTTAAAAAAAATGCATTCTTTTGTAATCCATACTAATGCCAGACCTGCTAATATCAGACGTGTGTGTGTGTGTGTGTGTGTGTGTAGTGTTCATCAATCTATGCTAAAATTAAAATGGTTCACTGAGATAGATAGTAAGATAGATAGATCAGTATACTATCTTGATTTAAGCAGTGGCGGATGAACATAAAATAAACCCAGGACAATCCTGAGCTGCAAATGGTGTTTGCTTTAAAGTTTGTTGCCCTTTTCATTCCTGGCTCTTACCCATAACGGACATAAGTCATACTCTCTAGACCAAGTATATTTGGACAGGTGACAAGATAACACCTTGACTTTCTGATGAGAAAACTAAGAAAGCACTCGGTTTCCTCAGGCAACTCTTTTGCAAATCAGATTGGAATGAAGCTTTGGGCAATTTAATCAGAGGTTGATTTTAAAATGTGGCTTTGCAATTAAGCACAGAGTACTCATGCAGTTGTAATTCATCGCATCACTCTTGCGCCACGCTGTCCTGCAGACAAAAGCTGTCTGGTGCCTAAGAGTGAAGAAATGGGAAAGGATAATGTTCCTGGGGCCTGAAGGTCTATGTAATGCTTTACGATGCCGAAAATACCCTTGGGACCTGTTCTGCTATCTTGTAATTATGCACACATAGTCTGATTTATGTTGCATGTCTCCCAGCACTACCAGCATGCACCCGTCTGCCTTGCCCTATTTCTGCATAAAATACTTGGTGCCATAATGTCGTAAAATAGGGTAGAGGCTCATTGCACAAGTTACTATCAAATTCATGTGAGCAAGGGGTATAATAATCTAATGATCCTTTTCAGCTAGGATAAATATGCACAATTTAGCCTTAGACACGGAGTCACAGTCAAGCTATTTCTACTACTGCCTTTGAGAAATGTCACTTGGTGATGAAAGATCTTTAATTCCCCTCAAACTTTCTTCACACGTTGATTATAGGCTTAGGGGAAACCGAGAAAGAAACAAATAAAATGCAAAGCTGAGTATATTCATTGATTTCATTTCTTTGTAAAGCCACTTGGTATGACATTGCATTGTGGTTTTCTAGAACAATTTCTAGTTCACATTTGCAAAAGTCAAGGGATATTCTTCTCCCTGTAATGATCCTCCAAGACTCATGGAAAGGAAGAGTAGAGGCATGTGAAGTGTGCTTCCATGAGGGGAAACCTAAGGTGTCACCATAATAATAGAAGTCAATTTAAGGAAGTTGCAAAGGATTTGACTCAAATGCTCTAGCTGGAAACCCTTTAGAAAGTTCTCACATCTCAATAAGGCTCTGCATGATGTTGAGATGCTAGCAGGGCCATAGATTTGCTGACCTCTATTCCATACCACCTATTTGTCAATCTTAGTTCCCCATATGTAATTGAGAATGACACTCAAACAACAGTATGTGGTTCTTTGCCCAAAAGTACAGAGATACTCTGGGAGAATTGGGCTTCACCAATAGGGTTTTTATGTCTATTGTTTTGTGCACAGAAGACTCTACATAAGTCAGAAACATATATTTTCCTTACTGATACTCCATTTCTCCACACTGAGCAGGGAATTAGACTTCCTTCTGGTTTGTTGTTCATCAAAGATAGACTTCTCCTTTCTGTAGCAACTCCCAAAATCCCCCAGAGCAATGGGAAATGTAGTCCAAGAGATAATTTTTCCAAACTTGGGAAGGGTGTATTTGTTACATATGTCTCTCGCGTTTTCTAGTTTTGCACTCAGTTATTCCTTCTTTCTAATTGACCAGTTAAGTCTCAAAAGAAAGGAAATGTTGCTGTTGATACGATTTTTACAACAAATTTATTGAAACAATAGCTCATCTATGAGTGATAGCAAGTGCCAAAATTCCTTTTGCAAAACAGTTCATCTTGTTGAGTAACTTTGTTCTACAATTATGGATCTATTGACTTTTAAAGTATATGAGTGAACAGCTGCTCCCTCATACAACAGGAGAAAAGCAAAGGTGACAGATTCCTTTAGCAATACATTTTTGCCTCTCATGTAAAAATTGTATTGATCTCAGCACTGATTAGTTTGCTTAGTGATGCCATGGAGGAACAAACTTCAAAATAAAATAGAAGTAAAGGGAAATTAGTTTTACTGTCAGTATATGGAATTATCTTTGCTTTGTTTGCAGCGCTTCAGATTACACAGAGGACAGGAATCCTTTGAGCTCACTTTTGTTTCCTTAACAAATCAGAGTTCAAATTCTGTTATCCCACCCTTACCCATCAAAGCTCATAAGACACTGGTGCAGTATGTATTCTACAGCAAGATGACTCCAAAAGCTACATTTGGGAAGGCAAATACTATTGTTGTTCAACGGAAACCATTGCCCCATCTTCCTACCCATGAGATGACATGAAAAATTAGGATAGCAAAAGAAATATGTCAGGCCAGCAGTAAAAAGAAACCAAGGAATGAAAGGCAGATAAATTCACATAAAACAACAGATAAATCCACAGCAATGTAAAATACCTGCAATTGTATATCACAGTCCATGTTGTATAATTTTTTGCAGACTTAGCTACAAAGCAGATGCATTATGGAACCTTCCTAGTTAATTGTGAAGATCTGTATCAAGGCAGAAACAAGAGTGTCCTGATTTGTGTTGTGCTCTATCTATAAGATGATATCCCCCATGCACAACAGTCACTTTGCTGGCTCCCCAAAACAGTAATGTCTTAGCAGACTCTGACTGAATATGAATACTGAGAAACAGATTAATTCTATTGCTCAAAGGCATAAGTCTACTTACAGAGACATAAATCTCATACTGAATTCCAGCCTATATTAATAAAAAGTTGGTGCCAAAATGACATTGAAATGAAGGTAATTTAATTTCTTAATTTAATTTTTCACAAGTCGTAATACATCACTATGGCCTTACTTTTCTGAAAGCATCCAAGAAATAGTAGCTTGGAGTACTAGATCTCCAAAAGAAAAGATGGAGGATCTCCTCCCAATAGTTTGGTCTATAGATGAGTCTATGCTGGCTACAAAAAGCTCCAAACTGACTCTGGAGGCTGCCAGACTCATCTAGACAAAGCCACTGGGCCAAGACTGCATTGGCCCCACTGTACCATTACCTCGCCCTCCATGTTTCTGCCACCACTCTCAGATGAATAAAGACTTCCAAGCAGGCTTATGGTTCTTTCGGGCACCAGTTACCACACCAACAGAGGCAACAACAGCTCACATGAACCTCCACAGCTGGCTGAGAATGGCAGCAGCATTGAAAAGCACGAGAAAGGGTGATGGTGGTAGTATCCTATCTGGACAGCAAACCAAAATCTGTGGAGATTAAACATATTTATCACTGATTCAACATTCATGCACTTTTTTGATTCTGAACAATAAATAAATGGAAGTAAATGGGTTTTTGTCAAATTGAAACATTTGCAGACCTTGGACTATGATTGTGGTTGTGTATTTCCTACAATAAATTACCACAGTTATTCTTTTATAAAAATCCATTCACTAGTAAGTCTTTCTTCATTTGTCGCTCACAGGAATTTGGCTTTTCTCTCAATATTCCCAGTCAGCAGGCAGGGAAGGACAGTGATGAAATTAATGAACAAATTTATTTCTTTATCTATATTCATAGATCACCTTGAAACAAGACATTCTCAGGGCAATTTATGAGATTCAAGAAAAACAAGTTAAAGTCAATAACAGTGCAAAGAAATGAAATGTGATGTAGAATAAAAGGCAACTCTAAGAAGAGGGAAAAAAGCTATAGCAGCAGTGGAATAGGGTTATAATGATTAAAGATGAGGATGGTGAAAAGGTCCTAATCTGTTGATAATAATATGGAAAACCTCAGGTAAGCATCTGAATAGGTCATTATACAATGAGGCACCGCCACTGAAAAAGCCCTAGTTTTTCCTAGAGCCACCCACTGCTTGTCACCTAGAAGAAGTCCATGCAAGAATGTTCTGTGAGTCTGGGTAGGTGCCAAGGGTATAGTTATAGGGGGAGGGCTTAAAGCATTGCCCTCAAAATAACATTTCTGTCCCCCATGCCCTAAATTTTTCCTCCAGCCTCCAAATTTCTAACATTGTCTCTGGGTTAGAAAAATTGTGAGTACAGGTTGAGCTTCCTTTATCCCAAAATCAGAAATACTCCAAAATCTGAAACTGCCTACATGGGAGGCTAAGATAGCAACACTTTCTTTTCTGATGGTTCAATGTACACCAACATTGTTTCTGTTGAAGTGGGAATGATTGTATATAGAGTTTTGTTTAAATGTAATTGAGTTATAGTGATGCAATGTGAGCTGGGGATTGCATCATGCACTGTCTGCTGTCCACTATGCAAGTGTGTAAAGAGTTAACTGAGTGTTGCATCATACAGCAGAGGTGTTTATATATAGCCTTCTACTTCCTGTATTCTCTCTCTGGTTATCTGCTCTCTGCACTCTGTCTGTATGTATATTGTCTTGTGAGAGTTTTCCGTTCACCAGTAAACCTGTTTATAGATAGTTGAAGTTTCCAGCCTCGTTACTGGTGCCAGTGCTTCTACGTGAGTCTTCTGCTGCATGTGTGTTTATCCGAGCCGCGCTCTGACAGTGGTTATGGGCCCAGTTTATCCAGTTTGCCCAGTTTACCCAGTTTAACCAGTCCCAGAAGAACACAGAAGAACCCAGAAGGACCAGTGTCTGCAGCAGAACCAGCACCAGAGTTTACTCCAGAACCTGCGGCTGTGCCAGATCCAGACCAGTTTCCAGTGTACCCAGTATACTGTCCAGTCTGTGTGGTGCCAGATGTCTGGGTGAGCTGAGTGGTGAACTGAGCTGTGAGCTGTGAGAAGGAAGCAGTTCCGGTGAGCCATGCTTGAGCTGCTTGAGGGGGAGAGTTTTGTCTTTGAAGGAAGCAAACTTTCTCCGTAGCAGCAGAAAAGCAGAGTGATTTGCAGCGGAGCGTGCTGAGCTTCAGAGAGATTTACGAGGCGAAGGTGCAAAGGAAAAGCCATAAAAAGCCATAAATTCCTGTGAAGGTGAGGACTGCTGGGCTGTGCTGAGCGTGTGTTTCGTCAGCTGCTAAAGGCTTTATCTCGGGGAATCGAGGGTCCTCCAGGAAGGCAGAATGGCAAGTTCAAATCCTTTGACTGTTTCTGATAAGTTGAATGACGGAAATTATAAGGAGTGGAGTATTTATGTAAAGCATCTGTTAGTCAGGGAAGGACTACAAAATACTATTCTAGGAACGGAACAAGACGCAGTTAAAAATGAGAGAGGACTGGCAACATTGGTTTTGAGTTTAATGCCAAGTCAGTTGGTTCATGTGCAGAATTTGCAAACTGCACAGGAGGTATGGAATGTGTTGAAGCAAGTGCATCAGAGACAGAGCACTCTGGGTAAAATGATTTGGACTAAACGCCTTTATAGAACTACATTGGAAGAGGGGGCAGATGTGAAACAACATGTGAAGAGGATGAAAGATTTGTTTATTGAATGTCAAAACAGAGGTGTTCAGATTGCCAAAGAGCAACAGGCTTATATTATGATGTCCAGCTTAACTGCTGATTGGGATCATCTGTTGCATTCCTTGCAAAGTGTGCCAGAAGGAGATTTGAGTCTGGATTTAGTGTGTTCCAGGATCTTGGAAGAAGCTGAGCATCTGGAGTTTGAGAGAGAAGCCTCGTGTGGGAGAAGTTACCAGAGTGAGGGGGAGTCAACTCCAGAGATGCCGAGCCAGACAGCTGCTTGTGCGAGTGTGAGAGCTGTAAGGAGATGTTTTATTTGCAACAGGCCAGGCCATTTAGCAAGAAATTGCCAGAACAGAGGAAGACATCAAAGAGGACGCCAAACCAGAGGTGATCACAGGAGAAGTGTGCTGAACAACAATCCTGAGCCGAGAGTTTTGATGGCTGCAAATGAAGATGGAGACAGCGAAAGAAGTAACAAATGGGTTTTGGACTCAGGTGCCACTCACCATGTAACAAATGATATTTCTCTGTTGAGAGATGTACAAGATTTGGAAGGTGCAAATGTAACATTGGCTGATGGGTCATTCAAATGGTTTTCTAAATTCGGAACCTGTTATATTCCTTGTTTAAAATTGCATTGGGAGAAAGTTTTGTATGTGTCAGAAATGAAGACAAATTTGTTAAGCGTAGCCACATTGACTGATCAACAATTTAAAGTGTTCTTTAAAGGAATTTATTGCTACATTCGTGATAGGGAAGGAAAATTGATTGGCAAAGGAGTAAAAAGAAACAGAATGTATGAAATGTTTGAAAAAGTGAACAACATTGATGGAGAAAATGCAGAAGTTATGTGCATAGGAGGTCAAATTCAACATGATCGTTGTATGCATTTATTCCACCGAGTGATGGGTCATGCTAGCATGGAAACATTAAGGAAGACACTCAATTTGTGTCCTAATTATAAAATGGAGTCATGTAACTATGATTTAGATTGTGCCATATGTAATGAAGTGAAGGAAAAGCCTGTAAAATTTTACAAGAAGTCTAAAATAAGTGTGGATGGCATGTTTGAGAAGGCACATGTACATATTGAGGGACCTTTTGACAAAAGTACTGGTGGATCTAAATATATGATGCTTGTTGTAGAAAGAATGAGCAGATTCGGTTATGCATATTTCTTTGCTAACTTATCAGAAGCAACTAGAAAGTTAAATGATTGGCTAAATTTGGTAGAAAATGTGTATGAAAATAAATTGGACACTTTAATAATTGACAAAGGTGCAGGAATCTGTGGCAGTGAATTTAAAGCATTGTTAAGGTCAAAGAATATTAATTGGATTGAAATTGAACAAATGAAAGGTGAACAAGGTGTTGCTGAAAAAAGAGCACAGCTACTAAATGTGATGAAATTGTGTATGTTTAAAGACAGCCATATAGCTAACAACTATTGGCCAGAAGTGTTACACACGTGTAATTATTTGACAAACAGGCTATGGGATGAGTGTGTGCAGGATATTCCTTTTCGTAAAATGTATGGTCATGTACCAAATTACAAGTTTTTGAGAATATTTGGCCAAAGAGTGAATATAGTCATCCCAGCCAGTGAGAGAGCAAATAAGAAACAAAAATACAAAGAGATGACATTCATTGGGTACAGTAAAAAGTCTTACAAGTTCTTAGAGACACCTACAAAAGTGAAGCTATCGAAGTTTGCTTATTTTGAGAGACCTAGTGATTGGAAACAGATTCATTCGAATGCAGAAAAGTTACATAGTTTTCAACGAGCTAAAGTCAGTGTAGAAAGTGAAGAAACATCAAAGAAAGTAATTGAATCATTGAAGTCAGAATACACAACACCAAAGAAAGTAAGTCAAGGTACACCTAAGAAACATGAAACAACAAGAAGATCTAGTAACAAAGGTGTAGACACACAGGTGAAACAAGAAGTTAAAGAAGAGGTAAATTTGAGTAGTGTTAGTGCTGAGAAGAAAGAGAAGAAGAGATATGCTTTAGTACCAACTTTATCTGATCCAACAAAGTTTCACAAAACACCCGTGGCAAAAGATTTTGTTAGTAGAGGTAGATTTGTAATTGTTGAAGAATGAGTCTATAGTTATTGGTGATTGTGTGTAATGAATTGTAATTTTGTGAAAGTGTTCCCCATACATGTAAAAGAAAATGATTGAATTGAATTTAAGCAATGTATATAACTATGGTGACTAAATTACATTTAAAGAGGGGGAATTGTTGAAGTGGGAATGATTGTATATAGAGTTTTGTTTAAATGTAATTGAGTTATAGTGATGCAATGTGAGCTGGGGATTGCATCATGCACTGTCTGCTGTCCACTATGCAAGTGTGTAAAGAGTTAACTGAGTGTTAAGTTAACTGCAGGTGGGTTTTTTTTGGGGGGGGGGGGTTTGGGTTTTTTCGTGTCAGGAGCAACCGAAGTTGCTTCTGGATTGAGAGAATTGGCCGTCTGCAATGACGTTGCCCAGGGGACGCCCGGATGTTTTGATGTTTTACCATCCTTGTGGGAGGCTTCTCTCATGTCCCCGCATGGAGCTGGAGCTGATAGAGGGAGCTCATCCGCACTCTCCCCAGGTGGGATTCGAACCTGGCAACTTTCAGGTCAGCAACCCAACCTTCCAGTCACTTAGTCCACTACGCCATCTGGGGGCTCCTAGCAGAGGTGTTTATATATAGCCTTCTACTTCCTGTATTCTCTCTCTGGTTATCTGCTCTCTGCACTCTGTCTGTATGTATATTGTCTTGTGAGAGTTTTCCGTTCACCCGTAAACCTGTTTATAGATAGTTGAAGCCACCAGCCTCGTTACTGGTGCCAGTGCTTCTACGTGAGTCTTCTGCTGCATGTGTGTTTATCCGAACCGCGCTCTGACAGTTTCATCCACAAAATTATTTAAAATAGTGTATAAAATTACCTTCAGATTATTTGTATAAGATGTATACAAAACATAAAAGAATTTGCTATCTAGACTTCGGGATATCTCATTATGTGTATATATTTTTGTGTGTGTGTGTATGTTCAAAAATCTAAACACCTCCTGTTCCACATAAGGAATTCTAGATCTCCAATTTGGAACCAGCTAACTAGCTGTATTAAATAAATCAACTGTATAGGTAATCTGGGGAATACACTCAAAATATAGATATCTTTGTCTTTTGTTTTTTTTTTGGTTTTTTCCTTTGTTGGTTTTGTTCTTCTTTCCTCCTCTTCCCCTTTCCCTTTGTGGTATAAAGACATAATAAACCAGAAATAGGGGTACAGTGTGGGGATATAATAAAGTTTATTATATAAATAGTGGCAGTTTATGAACTAACTATATCTCTGTTCACAGATAACCTATAAAAAAGGTGTTTTATCTGAAAATCAAGCAATCAATATAATGGCAACACCAAAAGGAAGAATGGATAAAGACTGGAGAGATCCAAAAGCCACACCCAGGAGAAACTCTGTCCCTGCGATGGAAGAAATAAGCTTGCGGGATCTTCTTAAAGAGATCCAGAATATTTCCGGGAAGCAAGATACGATCCAAAAAGAGATACAAGCTATCGCTATAAAACAGGATATTCAACACAAACAATTGCAGGAGGAAATAACTGAATTTAAAAGAGAATTAAGAGAAGAGGTGGGATTCCTGAAAGGAGAAATCCAAAAAATTACTAATGACATCCAAGAGTTGAGAACGGAGAGTGCAAAGGCGGAGAAAATAAATAACAAACTACAAAGGAAAGTGGAATCTATAGATGCGAAAAATACAAAGTTAGAGAAAATGCAAGAAAGGTTGGAAGTAAACGAATCAGAATATCAATTAAGATTTCGTAATATCCAGGAAGAACCGAAAGAAAATATTAAACAGATTATCATACAGCTGACAGCAAAAATTATGAAATGCTCCGAGAAAGAGGTAGATACACAAATTGATAAAGTATTTCGAATTCATACTAACTTTGCAAAAAAGAATAAAGTATCCAGAGATGTGATAGTACATTTTGTCAAAAGAAGCTACAGAAATGACGTCCTACAAAACAATAGAACAAAAACTCTAACTTATAAAGACAAGAAAGTAGTAATCCTTAAGGAGTTCCCACAAGCAATTCTGAACAGACGCCGGAAATATTTTTTCTTGACGGATGAGTTAAAAAGACTGCAAATAAGGTTTCGATGGGAGAAGTATGAAGGCATTATGCTGACATACATGGAGGAGAAGACCTGGATTACAACAGAAGAAAAGGCAGACGGGTTTTACAGAAGATTAAAGAGAGACCTAGCTCAGAAACAAACATTGCAATCGACAGAGAAGGAGAAAAATCCTAAGAGTTCAAAAAAAAGGAGATATGATTCGCCTAAAGAAGGATTAGATCTTGCGATCCGGTCACTTAAGGTAGATGACCAGGAGGAACCAACGGACAATGAGGAGGAAGAAGAGGAAGAACCCCTAAATGAGTGATTTTAAACAATTAATAAAAATCTTTTCAAACAATATTAATGGACTGAATGTCCCTAATAAAAGAAAGAGAGTGTATAACTACTTGAGAAATAATAAATTTTATATCATTGCTCTGCAAGAAGTACACATAGCTCAAAGACATGCTAAATATCTAATAAATAAAAGGTTAGGTAAAGAATACTTCTCCCTTGATAAAAAAAAGAAAAAGGGGGTAGTATTATATATTGATGACAAACTCGACTCTAAATTTGAATTTAAAGACCAGGAAGGAAGAATAATTGCGATAAAGATCAATATAGGAGGAGAAATGATTCTAATTTGTAACATCTATGTTCCGAATGGACCTAAAAGGAAATTTGTGAAATTTCTTAGACAATGTATTGACCAGAGCAATTTTGACCATATGATCTTAATGGGGGATTTAAAGAAGGCAAGCAACTTACTCCCACAAAATTTTTTATCTTTAAAAAAGGAATATGACTTACAGGATGTGTGGCGAATGAGAAATCCAAAACAAAGACTTCACTCATTATTCAAATAGGTACAAATCCTGGTCAAGGATCGACATGATCTGGGCATCTACAATATTGACCACAAAACTAGTGAATTAAAGATCATGTCCAGGGATATGTCAGATCATAGCCCATTAATTATGGAAATTAATTATAGAAAAACCATTCAAAAATGGAGATTAAACGATAATTTGATCAAAAAAGAACAAGATATCGGTAAACTTAAAGAAATGACGAAGGATTACTTTAAACTCAATGACTTACCAGAAACCACACCAGGAATTATATGGGACGCATATAAAGCAGTCACCAGAGGCTTCTTTATCAAACAAAAAGCAATAAAAAATAAAATTAAAAATCAAAAATTAAGAGAACTACAAACAGAAATAGATGGAAGAGAAAAAGAATTAAAAGTCAACCCAGAAAATAAGAAAATAATAAAACAATTAGAGATACTAAAAAATCAAAAGAGAAATTGGGAATTAGAAAAAATAGCCAACCAGTTAAAATGGACTAAACAGTATAGATATGAAAATGCCAATAAGCCAGGGAAATGGTTGTCAAGATTAATAAGAAAAAAAAATGGACGCACAACAAATAGCAAAAATTAGAACACAAGAGAGGGAAGTATATACAGATAATGAGATAAAAGAGGAATTTAAGAAATTTTACAAAAATCTCTATGAAAAAGATCAAATTAGTCAAGTGGAAATAGTAGAATACCTGTGTCAGCAAAAGCTACAGAAGATCACAGATGAACAAAGACTGAACTTAAATAAGGAGATAGAAATTGAAGAAATTAAAAAGGCAATAAAAGACCTAGATGCAAACAAAGCTCCAGGTCCTGATGGATTCATATCAGGTTTTTATAAAATTGAACAGGAAGAGGTATTACAGTTCTTAAAAAAAATAATGAATCTGGCTTTAACAGAGAGGATTATACCAGAATCCTGGAAAGAAGCAGAAATTATAATGATACATAAGGAGGGCAAAGACCCAAGTGATGTGAGAAATTATCGCCCAATTTCATTATTAAATACAGACTATAAAATTTTCACAAAAATTTTAGCTAACAGACTAACGGAATTCTTACAAATGTGGATCGGCGAAGACCAAACTGGGTTCTTACCAAATCGAGGCACAAAAGAGAATGTTAGAATTATAGTGGACGCAATCGAATATTATGATCAGAATTGCCAAATAGAGGTGGGATTTCTCTCGCTGGACGCGGAGAAAGCCTTTGATAAACTTAATTGGGACTTCGTAAAATTATTGTTAAAAGAATTAGACTTTGGTATCCAATTTATAAATGGAATTCAGGCAATCTACGACCAACAAAAAGCAAAATTAAGGATTAATGGTCAAATAACAGAGGAATTTGAAATAAAAAAGGGCACGAGACAGGGTTGCCCCTTATCTCCACTGATTTTTATTTTAGCTTTAGAAATCTTACTAAGGTCAATTAGGAAGGACAAAAACTTGAAAGGCATTAAATTGGACAAGCAGGAGATTAAAATCCGAGCCTTTGCGGACGACATAATATGTATTGTAGAAAATCCCAAAAGTAAAATTAAAGATTGGCTACACAAAATCGAAGAATTTGGAAAACTAGCCGGAGTTCGAATTAATAAAGACAAAACGGTGATCCTAACAAAGAATATCTCACTAGAAGATCAAGCAACCCTAAAAAAGATCTCAGGGTTAGAAATAGTAAAAAAAATTAAATATCTAGGCATTTGGGTAGGGGAAAAAAATAACCAATTGTTGGAGTTAAATTACGGGGCTAAGTGGAAGGAAATAAAGAAAGATTTAGAAAATTGGGAAAGCCTAAATATGTCCCTATTGGGGAGAATAGCGACTGTTAAAATGAGCATCCTTCCCAAATTACTTTATTTATTTCGGAATATACCCGTTATTAGGAATATGAAGATAATTAAAGGCTGGAACAAAGACATAAGTAAATTTATATGGAAAAATAAAAAACCCAGAATTAAATTGGCAACAATGATCACTCCAAAATTAAAAGGTGGATTTGGCCTCCCAGATTTTAGATTATACCATGATGCATGCGCATTAGACTGGATCCGGGACTGGATAAAATTAGAGAAAGTCAAAATATTAACCCTAGAAGGGTTTGACCTGAGGAGAGGTTGGCATGGCTATTTGTGGTGTGACAAATTTAAAATTGAAAAAAACTTCGGAAATCATTTCATTAGATCATCTCTAATTAAAGTATGGTTAAAATATAAAAGATATTTTTATGAAAAAACCCCACCATTAGAAGCGCATCAGAGAAGGCTTTTAGGTTGGAACAAATGGCCCACATATAGGGAGATTTTAAAGAAACCCTTCACAATGGAAGGGAACTCTCAAATCAAGGATTTAGAGGAAATTCAAAAAGAATACAATAACGTATCTTGGTTCCAGTATCTACAGATCAAAGAAAGTTATAAGAAGGATAAAGAAGTGGGTTTTAGTATAAATAATGGTTTTTGGGACAATCTACTTCAAAAAAATAGGAAAATTATAACAATACTATATAATAAATTACTGGATTGGACAACAGAACAAGAAGTGGTTAAAGAGTCCATGCTAAAATGGTCAAGAGATGTAGGCAGACCGATTTTAATGTGCGAATGGGAAGAAATTTGGGGGAAAAAAATTAAATACTGTCTAGCAACTGACCTTAAGGAAAATTGGTTAAAAACAATCCATAGGTGGTACTTAACACCCAAAAAAATGGGCCTAATGTTTAAAAATGCAGACAACAAGTGTTGGAGATGTAGGGAACAGGTAGGTTCATACCACCATATGTGGTGGAGTTGCAAGAACATTAAAAAGTTTTGGAAAGTAATTAATAATGAATGTGGGAAAATCTTAAAAAATAAATTGGAATGCAAACCGGACATTTATCTATTAGGTTTATGTCCCAAACAGGATAGTGAAGGGAAAGGAAAAAAGGAGAACAGAGAGAACATAGAAAAAATCTTTACTTACCTAATTACCGCAGCAAGATTAGTAATAGCAAGACAGTGGAAAGGAATAACCATCCCAACTAAAGAAATGTGGCTAGAAAAAGTAGCAGAGATAAAGAATATGGACAAATTGACTTTTATGATTAAAAAGAACACCGGACGCCCCATGAAAGAAACGGATTGGTCGAGCTTTGAAATCTATTTGCAAGAAGAACTAAGAAGATGAATGTCACGACCCAGGCTACAGAGCACCAATAACCATACGCAGAGGCCAGATTCTATCTAATATCTTTATTAAGGAAATATATAAAGTTAGTAAAAGCAAATGTAAAAGTTAGTCCAGAAGCAGACCTTTCAGGAAAGGTCAAAATTAGTCCAAAGAAACGATGTCCAATATGAAATATTAAGGTCCAAAGTTGTAATCCAATAACCGAAACACTCACTTTGCCAGGCAAAGTGAGGGGAGATGACAAGGTCCTTTAGTCCATGAACTCGAGCAAGGCTAGGAAATAACTTGATACTTGAAACAAGGCTTGAAACGTGGAACAAGGTAACGAGGAACAAGAACAAGGTCCGTGGAATAACTTGGTAAAATCCGTGAAACAAGGCAAGGGTTAATCCTGGGAAACAAGGCAAGATCCGTAGGTAAACAAAGGCTGGGAAACAGGAGCGGAGGCTGGAAACAAGGCAAGGCTTGAGCAGGAACGAGGCTTGAATCGGAGCGCGCTGTCCAGACACAACTCGCTCCGGAGGCTGACGAATTGACTCCGCGAAGTTACTACGCGGGTAAAACACCTATATAGAGTCTAACTTTCCCGCCGAAGCAGTTCTCTGGGAACCAGAAACGAAAGCTAAACTCTGAGACCAGATGTCTGACTCCTTAAAGATTCTCACGAAAAGCAGACTTAATTGGGTACATTCTTAGCTGCTATCCTCGCACTCCTGCGCGAAGCTGCTTCCAAACCCCTCTGTTGTTTACAAAACTCATGGCGAGAGAACACGGGAGATGTAGGCTCAGGGTTTGTTTGACATACTTCTGGGACACAACTTTCTTGCAGGTGCAAGGTTCCCAGATCTGCCTGGGAAAGATCTGGCTGAGAAGATTCCAGTTCTGACTGGGAAGGTAAAAAACCCAAGTTTTCTTCTTCATCAGGCATTGCAATGTCATGAGCAGGACTACAAGGCCCATGAGTCATCACACTATCCCCCTCCTCAAGGCCCCTCCCAAACTGGGACTCTCTCCCCGAGGCGCGAGGTCGTGGCTTGGCGGGATAGGTCTGATGAAAGCGACGGGTTAGATCAGGAGCATGGACTGTGGAGGCGTCTTCCCAAGAGCGTTCCTCAGGGCCAAAACCCACCCAGTCAATGAGATATTGCAGGCGGCGGCGGTGAAAGCGAGAATCCAAAATGTCCTGAACCTCGAACTCGTCCTCCCCATCCACCAAAATAGGGACGGGGGCCGGCCGGTCTACATCTGGCCGCACACCATCCGCCGGAAGGAGCAGGGAGCGGTGAAACACTGGGTGAATGCGCATTGAACGCGGAAGTTGGAGTTTGAAAGTCACGGGGTTTAATTGCGCCACCACTGGATAGGGGCCAATGAAACGGGCATCTAACTTCCGGCAAGGGCGGTGGGAGGGCAAAAAGCGAGTGGACAGAAAAACCCGATCTCCTACCTTGATTTCGGGGCCCGGCTGGCGATGTTTGTCCGCGTGACGTTTATAGTCCTCCTTGGCTTGTTCCAGTTGCTGAAGCAAAAGTTGTTGCACCGCTGTGAGTTCCTGCAGCCAATCTTCTGCTGCGGGAACTTCTGAAGTTTCAATGACAGGGGGAAAGAAACGTGGATGGAAGCCGTAGTTTGCAAAGAACGGCGTTTCTTTTGTAGAAGCCTGGACTCCATTGTTGTAGGCAAATTCCGACAGTGGTAACAGAGAAGCCCAATTGTCCTGTTGGTAGTTTACATAACAGCGAAGGTACTGTTCCAAAGTGGCATTGGTGCGCTCCGTTTGCCCATCCGTTTGGGGATGATGAGCTGAAGATAAACGAGAGTCTATGCCCAATAGTTTTTGTAGTGCCTTCCAGAAACGAGAGGTGAATTGGGATCCACGGTCTGTGACCAAACTCTTGGGCAATCCATGTAGTCTGAAAACATGTTGGAGGAATAAATCTGCAGTCTCTTGGGCCGTGGGAAGACCTTCACAGGGAATGAAATGGGCTAACTTGGTGAAAAGGTCCACCACCACTAGGATCGTGGTGAATCCACAGGAAGGTGGTAAGTCAGTGATAAAATCCGCAGAAATTATTTCCCATGGGCGAGATGGGTTAGGAAGGGGGTGTAGAAGCCCTGAGGGCTTCTCCCTTCTTATCTTGGAGCGCTGGCATACTGGGCAGGTGTTAACATATTTTTCTACATCCTTGCGGATCTTGGGCCACCAGAAATCTCTTAGGATCAAATGCATGGTTTTAAATAGTCCGAAATGCCCTGCTGGTTTGCAGTCATGACACAGACGAAGTACTTTTTCCCTGCCCGGTCCGGGTGGGATATAAACATGATTTCTATAGCAAAGCAGTCCATCTTTAAGCGAAAAGGGAAAGTGCAGACCTTGACGAAGTTGGTCCTGCGCCCAGGCATCTGCTTGCTGACTAGCCCTGATTTCTTGAGCACAGATGGGCCCTGGATTAGGGGGAGTTGAATCAATGGGAGTGGATTTGGTGTTCCCCACTGTGAGCGTGGCAAAGTTCTCGGGTTGTAGTAGTTGGGATTCAAAGGTCTCCTTGCGTCCTGCAGCGTATTCCGGTTTACGTGACAGGGCGTCTGCTTGCTTGGTTTGGGCTGGGGTCACATAATGAATCTGGAAGTTGAAACGTTCAAAGAATAAAGCCCAACGTTGCTGCCTTTGATTTAGCTTGCGGGCAGTTCTTAGATGTTCTAGATTCCGATGATCAGTGTGGACTTCAATGGGAAATTTGGCCCCTTCTAGCCAATGTCTCCAAGTTTCAAAAGCTGCCTTTATGGCTAATAGTTCTTTTTCCCAAATGGTATAGTTCCTCTCTGGTGCGGTTAGTTGACGAGAATAATAAGCACAAGGATGAATGTGATCTCCCACCGGTTGTAGGAGCACAGCCCCAATTGCCACATCAGAGGCGTCCGCTTGCACCACAAAAAGGGTTTCAGGATCTGGATGCTGAAGGATTGGCTGGGATGTGAATAATTTCTTTAGTTGCTGGAACCCTTTCTCTGCTTGATCAGTCCAGCGGAAGGGCCGTTTTCCACGGATGCAGCTAGTGATTGGGTCAGACCAGCGGGCAAAATCTGGAATGAACTTGCGGTAGTAGTTCGCGAACCCCAAGAATCGCTGCACCTCTTTCTTGTTAGTTGGCGCCCGCCATTCCAATACTGCGGAAACCTTGGCTGGATCCATGGAGAGCCCTAGAGGCGAGATACGGTATCCAAGGAAATCTACCTCTTGTAGATCAAAAGCGCATTTTTCCAGCTTGGCATAAAGTCCATGATCCCGCAATCGTTGTAACACCATTTTGACGTGGTTCTCATGTTCTGATTGTGATCTAGAAAACACCAAAAAATCGTCCAGGTAGATTATCAAGAACCTATCTAGATAGTCCTGGAAAATGTCATTGACAAAATGCTGGAACGTTGCGGGAGCTCCGCATAATCCATAATTCATAACTCGGGACTCGAATAATCCGAATTTAGTCTGGAAGGCGGTCTTCCACTCGTCCCCTTCTCTGATGCGAACTAAGTTGTAAGCTCCCCGAAGATCCAGCTTGGTGTAAACCTTGGCTCCTCGAAGTCGGTCTAGTAGATCCGAGATTAAGGGCAGGGGATAGCTGTTCCGCTTGGTGATATTATTCAATGCTCTGTAGTCCACCACCAAGCGTAATTCCCCTGACTTCTTTTTCACAAACATCACTGGGGAGGCGGCTGGGGATTGAGAGGGTCTGATGAATCCCTTGCGAAGGTTTGTCTCTATGAATTCCCTGAGAGCTTCTTGCTCTGGTTCAGTCAGGGAGTAGAGATGCCCTCGCGGGATCGGGGCCCCCTCCACCAAGTCAATGGCACAGTCATAAGGTCTATGTGGGGGTAACCTTTCGGCTTCTTTTTCATTGAATACATCCCAATACTCGGAGTATTTCTTTGGCAAGGTGATAATGGGCTCGGTGTCTGTGGCATGGCAGACCTTGGCTACGAGGCAATGATTTTGGCAGTACTTTGAAGCAAACTGCAGTTCTCTGTTGGACCAGGAGATGCTTGGGTCGTGAAGTGTCAGCCATGGAATCCCCAAAATCACAGGGAAATGGGGAACCTCAGTAACAAAGAAGGAAATCTCTTCCATATGTTCCCTTATCCACATCCTGGTGGGTTCCGACCACTGGCTTACGGGGCCCGTCTTGAGAGGGCGGCCATCAATGGCTTGCACCACACGGGCATTCTTGAAGTCATGATATTGTAATCCCAGAGAGTCGGCATACTCTCTATCAATGAAATTGTTGGTAGCTCCTGAGTCTATCATGGCGTGGATCATGACGGGTCCCCTTTTTGCTGACCATAAGGTGACCACTAGAAGGAACAGGACCCCGGTTGGCGGCTCTTGAATGGGTTTCTTGACCGGGTTGGCGAGCCTCTCTACGCCCGGTCGTTGGCTTCCCCCGCCGGCTGTGTGCCAGCCGCCTCAGACGCCTTCGTCTCCGTGGAGGACGCCGCCGCAAGACGGGCGGCGGGCTTCCCTTTGGCTGGGCACTCTCTGGCGAAGTGGCCCCCATTCCCGCAATACCAGCAGAGATTTAGGCGTTGGCGGCGGGCCTTCTCGGCGGCATCTAATCTGGGACGCACATTGCCCAACTGCATCGGCACCTCCTCGCTCCCTCTGGGGTATGGGGATGGTGGTGGGGGTCTCCACACTGGACGCGGCTGAACGCTGACGGGAGCGGGGGGTTTTGCCCCAGTTCTACCGCTCTGGCCTCGGACCCACTGTTTTCTGTTGGCAATCATGACTTCAGCCCGTAAACATTGATCGATGAGTGCTTCCAGCGTTTGGGGAGGATCCACCTTGGAGATTTCCTCCAGCATTTCAATGTTGAGACCCTCCCGAAATTGTCCTCTGAGGGCAACATCGTTCCAGCCGGTGTTGTGGGCCAGCACTCGGAACTCGGCTATGTACTGAGACATGGGCCTGTCTCCTTGGAAGAGGCGGCGGAGTTTGTGCCCGGCGGCCTCCAAATTGTCCTCGATTCCCCAGGTCGCCTTAAGGTGGTCCAAGAAATGTTGCGCTGACCTTAGATGTGGGGAGGCTTGGTCGAACAGAGCCGTCGCCCAGTTAGCCGCTGGCCCGTCTAGGAGACTGTAAATCCACGCCACCTTGATGTCTTCCTGGGGAAACTCGGCATCACGGGCCTCTAGATAAGCTTGGCATTGGCGACGGAAAACATGAACCTTAGAAGCTTCTCCAGTAAATTTGGTTGGCAACGCCATGGCCGGAAGACGGATTCCGCGTTCCTTCAAACCCTTTATTTCCCCATCCTGTGCATTGAGCTTATCACGGATTCGGTCCACCTCATCCTTGTCGATGGTGTAGGTAATCGGCTGGCCGCCCGGTCCAGGTCCGGCTCCGGTAGACATTCTGGCCGAGGTTAATTGGTGCTTAGGGTGGCGGAGTCAAACTGTCACGACCCAGGCTACAGAGCACCAATAACCATACGCAGAGGCCAGATTCTATCTAATATCTTTATTAAGGAAATATATAAAGTTAGTAAAAGCAAATGTAAAAGTTAGTCCAGAAGCAGACCTTTCAGGAAAGGTCAAAATTAGTCCAAAGAAACGATGTCCAATATGAAATATTAAGGTCCAAAGTTGTAATCCAATAACCGAAACACTCACTTTGCCAGGCAAAGTGAGGGGAGATGACAAGGTCCTTTAGTCCATGAACTCGAGCAAGGCTAGGAAATAACTTGATACTTGAAACAAGGCTTGAAACGTGGAACAAGGTAACGAGGAACAAGAACAAGGTCCGTGGAATAACTTGGTAAAATCCGTGAAACAAGGCAAGGGTTAATCCTGGGAAACAAGGCAAGATCCGTAGGTAAACAAAGGCTGGGAAACAGGAGCGGAGGCTGGAAACAAGGCAAGGCTTGAGCAGGAACGAGGCTTGAATCGGAGCGCGCTGTCCAGACACAACTCGCTCCGGAGGCTGACGAATTGACTCCGCGAAGTTACTACGCGGGTAAAACACCTATATAGAGTCTAACTTTCCCGCCGAAGCAGTTCTCTGGGAACCAGAAACGAAAGCTAAACTCTGAGACCAGATGTCTGACTCCTTAAAGATTCTCACGAAAAGCAGACTTAATTGGGTACATTCTTAGCTGCTATCCTCGCACTCCTGCGCGAAGCTGCTTCCAAACCCCTCTGTTGTTTACAAAACTCATGGCGAGAGAACACGGGAGATGTAGGCTCAGGGTTTGTTTGACATACTTCTGGGACACAACTTTCTTGCAGGTGCAAGGTTCCCAGATCTGCCTGGGAAAGATCTGGCTGAGAAGATTCCAGTTCTGACTGGGAAGGTAAAAAACCCAAGTTTTCTTCTTCATCAGGCATTGCAATGTCATGAGCAGGACTACAAGGCCCATGAGTCATCACAATGAATTAAACAAATGGAAATAATAGGAAGATGGAAGAGTGGAAGTCTACACCCCCCATCCCCTCCCCAGTTAGGTATCTTTTCCTCTCTCTTTCCCCTTTCCCCATTCTCCCCCCCCCCCCCCCGCGTTCCCCAGACCCTCCCTTTGTATTTACTACTCTACAGATGTAGATACAGTTAGAAACCCCCCCTCCCCCTGTTATCTAGAGAAAGTAGATACCCCCCCTCCCCGCCTCATCCAAATTTTACCATGCCCATCTACCCCACCATACTTACCTTATTCTTTCCCTTAGATTCAAATTGTAATAAAACTCAATAAAAATTATTTTTTAAAAAAAGGAATTCTAGATCTGTATTCTTTATATTCATATAAATTTGTGAAATTATACCATACATTTCTACTATGCAACAATCTATGCATGTTATTGTATGTGTGAAAAAAGAGTCCCCCCTGGGGTAGAGAAAGGTGAGATATAAATATAGTAAATAAAACAATAAATAAAAGAGTTGCTTAAGGATTTATGGCAGTTTGATACCACCTTTTCAAGATCCATATTTAACAAGAAAAAATAATATCAGATTAACAACAAATGGGGATCACAACCAAATACAGTGAAGACATCTGCCCTTGTGCTTTGCTACTCTGCTGCTGAATACACATGCCCTGTGTGGAATACATCTCACCACATTAAAATAGTGAGTGTAGCTCTTAATGAGACATGCCACATTATCACAGGATGCCTATGCCCTATACCACTGGAGAGTTTGTACTGTTTAGCTGGTATTGCACCACCTGACATCCACCGGGAAGTAGCAGCCAATAATGAAAAAAAAACCAATGCGTTGACATGTCTGGCCCATCCTCTGTTTGGATATCAGCATCCCAATGGCTTAAACCAAGAAACAGCTTTCTAAGCTCTACAGAGATACTCAAAGGAACACCTCAGCAAGTGTGAGTCCAAAAGTGGTAGGTTAAAACCCGGAACCTCAATCCATGGCTGATACTGGATGACAAACTCCCTCCTGAGCACACAGAAGACTGGGCGACTTGGAAGGCACTAAACAGACTGCGCTCTGGGACCACAAGATGCTACAAAGTGGAGACCACAACATATGATTGTGGAGAAAAACAAAGCACAGACCACCTATTACAATGCAGCCTGAGCCCTGTCACATGCACAATGGAGGACCTTCTCACAGCAACACCAGAGGCACTCCAAGTGGCCATCTCCTGATCAAAGGAATTCTAGTATAATGTAAAGTTTTTAACTTTGATTGTGTTTTTTTGAAATACATTATAACTGTACCCTCAAGTCGCTTCTGACACCATAAATAAATAAAAGCAACAAATTAAAAATTAAAAAAACAATGAACTACTTTAGGGAAAAAATGTGTACTTTTATAATCACAGAGTTTTTTCAGGAAATATCTCTGATTCTGAAAACATTATTTTTGATATTCATTTGTAGTCAGCAGCAATATTCCACTGGTACCAATATCATGACTGAGCATATAATCATGAACTGGTGGCAAACAAACTGGGATTATGCTATCTCATGGGATGCGATTTGGTTCACTTGTATCATTTGTGTGTGGGTGAAAGAAAAAGACAGATAAAATTACTATTGCATCCCACCAAAGCTGGAAAAAAGTATCATCACTCATGTCAAATAAAGTAATTATGCAAAATATAAAATGTCCAAACAATGACAAAGCAGCAAGAATTGCACCAAGGATTTGCAAAGACAAAGAAAGTTTAGTTTTTATAAGCTGAGAAAAGCACTATTAGGAAGGCGTCAGCATATGGGAGGGATGTAATAAAAGAAAGTTACAGAAAGATACCCAGTGTAATAGATAAGACCAAAAGGCGATATATCACCAGAACTAATAATAATACATCTCAATAGCTCAGGCAATGTCACCCTGTTCCATTTCCCCCCCAGCACTGGAACCAAAGCTGTAATCAGCACAGTTTATTTTTTTTAGTAATTCTACATTTTAACAGTCACAGTGAATCAAGTCAAACACCACCCAGGAAACATTCCTTCAGGACAACTTTATCGGCTGAAATAGCAACTTCGACAGAAAGACGTGACTATATTATGCTTCGCATTTTAAGCCATGTTAATTCCTTAAATAAATGGAAGTTCTTGAAAATGGGCTTTTGAAGTTGAACTCGATTTATCCATAAACGTGCTGCTTCAATAATAACATTGGCAGCTCAAAAATGAATCGCATTTAAAATTGCTAAATTTGCCAAATCCGAACAAGATTTAAAACTGCCTTGCCCTAAAAGGAGTCCTTTGGGACCATTCATACTGGCATATAGTGATGCTATTGTTATTTGAGAAAATACGGAATAAGCATATAAAGAATGATAACAATTGGAACCGAGCTGTAAGAAATGGGCAAATTGATTTGCTGGAGTTCCTTTTCAGGTCCACACATATAGCTCCCAAAGGTCACATAACACTTTGAGTACTAAGTAATCGACACAGCTCAGTGGCAGATGTAAGGTATCTTTCCATATCTCTAGCTGTTTACTAGTTATAATACCACTGACTCAAGATCAGTTTCTTTTCTTTAAGCCCCAGCTGAAAAAGAGCATGTCAAACATGGGAGGGAGGTGTTGTATTTTATGTGTAGAGAAGAAGAAGGAGCAGAAAGCTGCTGAGACAGTGATCCATATTTTCAAGGATCAGAAGAGAAGCAGCAGTGGAGCAAAACCCAAGCTATTCAGCTTCAGATAGAGCTGCTCTCCATCCTCCAATGCTTTCAGAAGTATTGGTCATCCATTCCAATATTCATTTTTACCTTCATCTTTCTTCCATCGCCAGTGTGACGACAAAGTTTGCGCTTTCATGGAACACCTTAAGGAGGCAAAATATGTGGAGCCTTCTTTGTCAAGAACAACACGCCTTTGACTTTCTAGGGCCATTAGTCTCAATCTAAAGTACTACAAGATCTCTTTGCAGACTGATATTCCAGGCTAACATGGCTGTGACTTCGGATTACATCATTTAACCAATCACACTACCATCTATATTGTTGTTTGTAGCGACATAATACCCACTGTTGTCAAACAACATGTTAAATACAGACGCATTGAACCTCTGCTCATTCAGTTCTAACACGTAGGCATTTCAACCTCCCTAGAATTTTCCTCTCCAAATAAAATGGGTTTGTATGCAGCCCCGTTTCATTGCAGGGACAATTGCGCAAGGAAAGGAAGGCAGATGAGGTCAGAGATATAATGCTCAAATGTCTAAAGAGTGACACCTTTGGTTGCATCACAGATGAGGTGATCGGGAATTGCATCAAAAGGTTGGTGTACTCATTTTCCAAAAGTTCAGGCACAAAGGCATTATGTAACTCACAAGATTGATGTTGTCTGTCTCTAAACTATTCTAATAGGAACAAATAAACATGATGAAAAACTTAGCAAGTAACTACTTTGTGTTTGGAATGAAACAAAGAAGGGAACAATTACATGCCTCAAATGGCTGTCATTATTGTTTCAATAATTATATTAGCATTTTCTGAGCACCACAGTCACCCAATCCACTTGATGGGGAAATCTAATGATGAATTCTTCTGGAGACAGAAAGCAATTCCTCTAAGCAAGAAAACAGTCCATGAGAAATCCTGCTGTCATAAATCCAGTATTTCTCATTACAAAAGAAAAAAAGAATGTATATCAGCCGCCACAAACTGATTGCTTCTAAAATTACAAATCCCGGTGGTCAACTGGGTTTGTTAGGTTACCTTCTCTATTGGCCATGACTCATGAAAATGAACATCGTCATAATCTAGTGAAAGACATCTTAAAAGTAGAAAGTTGGGGGCAAGGCTTATTGAAAAAATCTAAAGCAAGACAGTAGGCATTGAAAGGTCAAGGACAGAGGAAACAATAGAAACAGAGCTTGGAACATTACTCAGAATAAGTAACTCATTCCATTATATATTTGCTATTCTAAATTCCATTTTGTTAATACTGCTGTTTCTTCCATAACAATTGTTAAATGTTTTGTGTCTGCTACCAGCACCTTAATGTTAGCATTTCCAGCTTGCATGTGTTTTAAGGTCCATCACCACATTGCAAAGGATTGTTTACTAAAACCAGATGAAGCTATATGCCATCTTCTCGCAACCAAAATTAACCATTGCATCTGCTTTGATATTTCAGATGAAAACCAGGATTCATGTGGTCAAGCAACATCAAAGTGAGGTCAAGATGGCTAGAATGATAAAAGGGAAGCTATATATAGACTTGCAGAAGCTTAAGCAGTTTGCGATTGCCTAAGCCAGTGGAGCCACTGATGGCACAGCAGGTTAAACTGCTGAGCTGCTGAACTTGCTGAACAAAAGGTTGACAGTTCAAATCAAGGGAGCAGGGTGAGCTCCCGCTGTTAACCCCAACTTCTGCCACCCTAGCAGTTCAAAAACATGTGAATGTGAGTAGATCAATAGATCTTGCTCCGGCTGGAAGGTAACAGCGCTCCATGCAGTCATGCCAGCCACATGACCTTGGATGCGTCTACAAACAGTGCCAGTTCTTCGGCTTAGAAATGGAGATGAGCACCAACCCTCAGAGTTAGACACAACTGGACTTAATGTCAGGGGAGAACCTTTACCTTTACCTAAGCCAGTGGTACAGAGTCCTCTCTCCTGGCACATGAGTTGTCGCCCGCACCCTCCATTCCCCCCCCCCCCCCGCTCGCTCACCCACCACTTGCCTGGCCATCTTGCTTACTTGCTGCTTGCCTGCCATTTGCTGTCCGCCACTTGCCTGCCTTCCTTGCTCACTTGCAACCACTGCTATTTGCCCACCATACTTGCTCACTCGCTGCCCACTACTGCCTTCCGCTAGATTGCCCGCCTCCACTCGCCACCCCACCCACTGCCACCCTCACCCCTGCTTTCCACCTGCTGCTCAACCTTCCCCTGTTCACCACCCCTAAGTGCCCAACCCTCTCCCCCCAGTTTGGGCACTCCATCTCTAAAAGATTTGCCATCACTGGCCTGAACTTACTGGGAATATTCTTGCGTATACTCTGCTCCCCCTCCCCAAATGAATTAACTGAGTGTAAACTACTTTTGCACTTTGAACTCAGTTTGCAATAATGGAGGTAAACTGAGGACAAAGGAGTAAAATGGGAGGAGGGGAGGGAATCTGGGACATTTTAAAAATAAACTGGAAAATAAGATAACCAAGGATTGTTCAGGATACTCCTTGCAAATTGGTACAGTTGGACAACATACGTTTGTATCCTGCTTTTTCCTATGGGAGATTAATAGTTATTAAGAACCCAGATACTTATTAAGAGTAGTGTAGGAGGAAGCAAAAGTGCCCTAAGCCACTATTTTTGCTTTCTCACAATGAGGTTATTATAGTTTGACAAACCTTTCATTTCCACACAATGGGCAAATCAGATTCTATCACAGGGATGCATATTAGTTTTCTTAAAATTATAGAACACTATCAGCCTTCATAGAGAACCAGTGAGGTATAGTGGTTTGAATGTTGGACTATGATGTTGAGGACCAGGGTTCAAATCCCATCTTAGTCAAGGAAACCTACTAGTGATCTTGGCCAAGTTAAAGTCTCTTGGACTCAAAGAAGGGCAAAGGACATGTCCCGTGAACAAATCTTGCCAAGAAAACCCTATGATCAGGTCATTGTAAGTCATAAACGAGTTGAAGGACACATAGCAACAACAACCAAGTGTAAGTGGATTATTAATTTTCCCCTATAGCTTTATACTATTTTAATGTGCTTGTATGAAAAGTCTATGACAATGCTAGCTTTTCCAGTCCACTCATGAACACTTAAAATTTGTTTTTGGGCACATTTTATCACATGTAGTGGTCATGCAACTACTAGAAACAGATTCATGTATATCTTGAAAAGATATTAAACACAAATTTCAAAATAACACCACAAATGTACCTTTTGAACATGCCCGATGAAGAACCAGAAAGGAAATTCGGGAAAAAATGTTTTACATGACAGTGGCAGCTCGATTGGTATATGCTAGATATTGGAAAACCTCAGAGATACTTCCCTTAGAAGAATGGGAAAAATTCATTACAGGTTTGTTGATAACTGATAAAATAAATGTACTCTTAAGAGGAGAACCTTTAGAGGACATTGTTAGTGAATAGCAACCAATGATCCAACATCTCAATGTAAAATTAATCCAAAATGTATATAGGGGAAACTATAAAACTGTAGACAAGGAAGAAATGGATATGAGTTTGGAACCTATGATACCTTTATATGTACTATTTAAATAGAAGATTGTGACCCCTTAAAGAAAATATATTACCTGAGAAATGATTATGGAACACTAATAGCTGGGAACTATTGCACTGTATGAAACAAACATAAATGTACAGTAGAGTCTCACTTATCCAACGTAAACGGGCCGACAGAACGTTGGATAAGCGAATATGTTGGATAATAAGGAGAGATTAAGGAAAAGCCTATTAAACATCAAATTAGGTTATGATTTTACAAATTAAGCACCAAAACATCATGTTATACAACAAATTTGACAGAAAACGTAGTTCAATACACAGTAATGCTATGTAGTAATTACTGTATTTACAAATTTAGCACCAAAATATCATGATATATTAAAAACATTGACTACAAAAATGCGTTGGATAATCCAGAACATTGGATAAGCGAGTGTTGGATAAGTGAGACTCTACTGTATGTCTATTTGAATGAATGAATAAATAAAATTGTATTTGAATACGTGCATATTCTGTCCATTTGTTTTTGAGAAGCTCTTTACGTTGTAATCTTCTTCATGATGTGAAAAAAATCTGGATAAAGGAGAAAGAAAAATGTACATTTTCTAAGCCCTCCTTCTTAACATGAGAATACATTTCCAACCATACTGTGCAACTATATTGGATAGTAATCCTAAAAACCTTGATAAAATCTCAGAACTTACTAGATCTTTTTTCCTGTCAACAGAAAGCTCCATGTCATCTTAATCAAACATATTTCAAATACTTCTTTCCCCTAATAATTATTTTCATTCTAACTTTAGACTCAAATTCCATTTTGTTATCTGATCACTCCTGTGAACCAAACCACTTGTGAGTGGTTGACATTCTCAACATGAATTTGTGGTGTTTACCAGCTCATTTGTCACATAAATGTAGGCAGACATATCTTATTAGGATAGCTAAGCTGTCACTTCTTTCAGTCTAAATTCTTTCCAATGAGTTAACTGCAATTAATTATTTGATCCTGCAAATATAAATAGAAGGATGTTTATGCATGTATCTACAGTTCTGGTCTACTATGAAATATTCACAGTTTTTTAAAAAAAAAATTAATATAACATTATTTAAATCTTTTTTAACACCTACTTTTTTCAAATGGGCAAAACTAAATTCATAAATAGTTACAATATTGGGGTGCCACTACTTTTTTCTGAGAGGCTTTTCAAGTTCATAGGAGGCAGATACCCTCTAGGCCATCATCTACAATATAGAATTAATGCAGTTTGACACCACTTTAACTGCCATACCTCAATGCTATGGAACCCTAGGAGCTGTAATTTTACCAGGTCTTGAGCCTTCTTTGTCAAAGAGTGTTGTTGCCTCACCAAACTGCAACTCTCATTATTGCAAAGCATTGAGCCAAGGCAGTGAAAATGGTGTCAAACTGCATTATGTCTACAATGTAGCTGCAGTTTCAGTTTCTTACCATGCTAGGAATATTCAGTACTTATTCAGTGTGGCAAATTGGAAAGTATTTGACTTTAGTTTCTTTTTGAAAAAGTTATAAAATGTGCAAAGTTCCTGATGCTGGAGAAGAACAAATATATATTAATGTGTGATATACGTATTGCTATCATTCTTCTCTTAAACCAGGGAATAGTGAGTGAATATCCGAGCGATTTGGATGAAGGAGAGCTAGTTGATGATTTTACATGGACTAAGGTATTACATTGCTCAGTGTAGACTAAGAATTCTGCAAGTGGTCAATGTTCTCCACGCCCAGAACTCATGCTTCTTTTGCAACAATCTTCTTAAATATTCCATGACAGGAGAGGGAATGGGATCAGAGAAACCAAAATACCCCCAGAACATTTGGGAATCTCTTAGATTCCTCATCTTAATGTTTCCCTCATCTCAGCTAAGGGCCTGCTACTGCCAAATTAAATTTAGCCAAAAAAAAAAAAAGACTTGGCCACAACAGGTGGCTAAATTGTCAATGGATTGGAATCACAACAGAGGCAGGATGACCATCTATAACTGGTATTTTAACTATGTATTCATGAATGTTCAATGGGAAGTGGATTGAATAGTCCTTATGGTCTCTTCCAACTATATGATTGTGGCTTTTTTTCTGAATTTTGCAGTTCTGGTTTGCCTTTTTTCCTGAATTTTGCAGTGGCTTTTTCCTGAATTTTGATGCAGTACCAAAAATAAAAAACCAAAATGCATTTAATGGTGCTTATTTTATCATAAAATACATTTTAAAAGGTATACCTTTTAATAAATTACATACATATGAGTATTTTAGAAGACCATATGCTCAGAACATTTATTTAGATGTGTACTTAAGTATTTATTTATTATTTATTTACAGCATTTATATTCCGCCCTTCTCACCCCGAAGGGGACTCAGGGCGGATCACATTACACATATAGGCAAACATTCAATGCCTTTTAACATAGAACAAAGACAAGACAAACATAGGCTCCAAGCGGGCCTCGAACTCATGACCTCCTGGTCAGAGTGATTAATTGCAGCTGGTTGCAGCTGGCTTGCTCTCCAGCCTGCGCCACAGCCCGGGCCTATCTTAAAAAGATAAACATTTTTAGATACCTTTTTCTTAATATTTTAATGTTAATACAAAATTGAATTGAATGGACTAACAAACATCATATTTTGAAATCTCTCAGAATCAGACTGGCCCATCTGTCATACCAATTCAGCAAAAAAACTGTAGCATCATGTGCAGTAAATTTAATGTATGTAATGTTATATATTGCAACTATATACAAAACTGTTAATTAGTGCAAGACACCTAGGGGAATTTAAGAACCTGAAATATACTTGTCACTTCTATGTAAAATCATAGGTATGGCTCTCACCTGTAGCCAAGACCAGTTCTGAGTTTGAAGAGGATCACAGCATAATATCTCTCCAATGCCACTACCATCTATTAAAACTGTCCAGCACTTGCCATGTTTAAATATTTGAAAGGATGTCACATTGAGGATGGAACAGGCTAGGTTTCTGCTGCTCTAGAGACTAGGATTTGGGGCAATGGATTCAAATTGCAAGAAACAAATTCCACCTAAACATTAGGAAAAGCTTCCTGACAGTTAGGACCTCATTAGATGGGGTGATTTCAGCATCCTTGGATGCTTTCACTCCATCTAAAGAACAGAGCCCCACACTGGACATCTCACACCATTATGTGAGTTCTGGCAGAGGCAGGGTGAAACCATCACCAGACTCTTTCCCCCCAACACGGGAAGGTTCTCAGCAAAGGTGATGCTTCTCCATGTGATGAGGGAAGTATCGCCAAGAGGGAGCTGCTCCCTCTTTCCTCCTGGATGTCAGACAAAGTGGGATGCTTCACCTGGCCTTTACAACAAGGCTGTAAGAGCTGTCCAGCAGTGGAATATGCTGCCTCCTCAAGTGCAGTGGGGTCTATTTCTTTGGCTGTTTTTAAACAGAGGCAGGATGACCATCTATCAGGGGTGTTTTAACTATATATTCATGAATTTTCAACGGGAAGTGGATTGAATGGCCCTTGTGGTCCCTTCCAACTACACAATTCTATGCTTTTGCACTCCTTTCATTGGTGCTGATCAGTCACCACTTTAATATCTTCAGTACCCCAGATATAGTATCATGCCAGAGCATCATGAGAGATTAGTTTTGCAGGCTCCTTGCATTGAGTGATAAGAGGAAATAAAAATGAAGGCCCAGGAGTATGAATCAAGAGAGGACCCTGCTAGGGCACAACATCTTGAGGTTGAAGTCATGGATGATGGAAGTAACTGTGTATACAGGCAAGCGCAAAATTACATTACCCCAATTTACAGCACTTCAAATGTACAATATTTCATCATAGGTCATCAGGAGATTTGGAGTTGGGTGCCATCTCTACGCAGACGACACCCAACTCTACTACTCTTTTCCACAAGAATCCAAGGAAGCCCCTCGGATACTGGACCAGTGTCTGGCCGCTGTGATGGGCTGGATGAGGACGAACAAGCTGAAGCTCAATCCTGACAAGATAGAGGTCCTCCAGGTTAGTCGTAGGTCTGATTGGGTTATTGGGTGGCAACCTGTGCTCGACGGGGTCAAACTCCCCCTGAAGATGCAGGTCTGAAGTTTGGGGGTCCTCCTGGACTCAACACTGACACTTGATGCTCAGGTGTCGGTGGTCGCCGGGAGGGCCTTCGCACAATTAAAACTTGTGTGCCAACTGCGACCATACCTCGTGAAGTCTGATCTGGCCACGATCTCATTGTTCGTCAGGGGAGGCTCTCCTCTCGGTTCCACCTCCATCACAAGTGCGGTTGGTGGGGACAAGAGAGAGGGCCTTCTCTGTGGTGGCCCCCCGGCTCTGGAACTCGCTCCCCAAGGAGATTAGGCAAGCCTCCACCCTGGTAGCATTTAGGAAGAGTTTGAAAATCTGCCTCTTGACACAGGCCTTTGGAGAGTGAATTCCCCATCCCCATGATAGACCTTGTACCTACGACCATTTCCTCATCTGTTGCACTTTATCTGGTCCTATTAGTTTGTTATAGTCACAGGGTCCACCCTAACCCAAATGCTCTCCCATTGACGGTAGCACTTATTCAACTACCTCGTGTTGCAATATTCACTCATTGCACTTTGCCCAGTTCGTTTTACACCCTCTACTTGGGTGCCAAATCCATGTTTTTATTATGATTATCATTTTATGTTTTTACTATGTTCAGAGGGATAAATTTTGTATTTGTGTTTCTGCGTTTGTATTTCTGATGTTATTTTATCTTGGTTTGCTGTTTTATCCAGGCTTGGCCCCATGTAAGCTGCCCTGAGTCCCTTCGGGGAGATGGAGGCGGGGTATAAAAATAAATTATTATTATCATCATCATCATCATCATAAATGAATGAATCATCCATGATGCATAGCTCTTCTAACATGTCTGTGCACTTGAGCAAAATGGAAGAGGCAAGAGAATGAGAAGGGTAAGGTGAGAGACTGAGGTTGTCTGGAGATTTGTTGTGGGTTTAGAACTTTTACCTGCCTAGGTTGGGGGACTGAGGAGAGAAAGAAAGCAAAAGCAGTCTTGGAGTTAGTTCAAAGATAGGACTTCCTGCATTTTCCTGCATAGAAGGTAACACATAAGACAGAACCTTCTAAACATTTCATGTTGGTGAGACACTTCTTAGATGTACTTCATTTTTAACACAGTGTTTCAGTTTTATTGGCAAACCAGAGGTTAAACCAACCCTTTATAAGAGATACACATACATAAATTATAATAGTGGAAGGTATGGAACCTCATCATATCTCATGAAAACACTTGTGCTCTGTCTCCTCTCTCTTCTTCTCCTTTTTTCTCTCCTGATAAACTTTCTTTATCTAGGAAGCCTGCTGGAGAAGGCCCAGAAAAGAACACAGTTCTTTCCAATGGCTGCGTTATCTGTGTGATCCTCTGAAAGTAACTCTCATCTAATGGCCAGCTCATCCAAGCCAAGGCCCCTGGAACCAGAAACTGCTGACTCTTCTAGTAAATCTGAAAATCACCTGCATATTTCTCTAGTCTGGAACATGTACGCCCTGGTGCTTTATTCTTTAAATCTTGTTAAAAGGTGGTAAGTTGAATAAAATCACTAACTTTTGGCATCTTCAGCACTGTTGGAATGTATCATTCAGTTCCCCAACAATTTCCTTCATGGTTGGCTCCTTGCCATTTATCAGTGTTAATTCATACTGTGAATCCCAACATAAGTGGAGGACTATCTGTATATATATTTTCATGCAGATACAGCCATTTTCTCCATCTTGTTACCTATTCTTTTAGAAACAGAGTGTTCTTCAAACATTTCCATCTGGTTTCTTTTTTGCACACCAAAGAAAATACTTTTCTAAGGGAACACCATTTCAATTTCAGAACCGTGACCTTCATTCAATTTCCTTAGGATTTCACATTCACTGATAACCTCCTGCAGCTCATTTTTTGGTTTCAAAGTTACAATATCCTATAGCACTATGGAGATAATTAACTACTCCCAAAGTTACGCTATCTGGTATTAACACCACAACCATCAAGCTGTTATATATTAAAAGCCATCAACTGTCCTTTAAGCAATGCTATTATACAAGACAGCTGTGATAACAGGGCACAGGAAATGGAAATTTGCAAAATGTCAGTACATCACTGGTCACTTTTTTTAATGGCAGAGTCCAGATAGTCAATTAGATGTCCTCAGATTATATTCCTCATGTGCACAGAGCATTTTTGAGGGGGAGGGTATGTGTGAAACTGGCTTTGAGTTGACATTTGTATGGCATATTTCTTCAGGTTTGCATGTTAAATACTGGTCTTGAATGTCATTTCTCTCGTTTCTATTGTGCTTTGATGAACTCAGAAACCTGAGTCATTGACTGGCTGATTGATAAGTTTGGGTTTGTGTCTACTTGGGATGAAAATATGAACAGGTAGAAGCCTCAGTGTGCATGTAGTTTAGGCATCAAATCCATGTTTAAGGAGCTTGTCCAGTATTTGGTCTGTTTTTTTTTAAATGTCAAGTGCCTTACTATTAGTTGTATAAAGAATTTAAAAAGAATAATAAATAATAAAGACATACATACATTGTGAGTACTAGTAAATAATTTTTCAGCCACTGCATCTCAATGCTGACTCATGTTTAACTTAGGATCTACTGAAACCCATAGCTCCTTTTAACACAGATGTTTTCTGCTGCTCCAGGGACTAAAACCTAACCAACTGATTTATATTATAAGAAATGAGATTCCATGTAAACATTAAGAAAATCTTCCTGACAGCAAGAGCTATTCTTTGATGGTATTTAAGTAGAAGTAGTATGGTCATCTTTGAGGATTCCTCAGTTGTGGATTCCTGTGTGACAGGGTCTTGGACTGGATGGCCCTTGTTATCCCTTTCAGCTCCATGTTTCTATAAAATGAACAATCTTTTGGCCTAAACCTAGTGGGTGATACTGAATTATGGAATTCCTCCATTTGGTATAATAAGAAGTTGATCTCTTAGAATCATTGGGTTGGAAGATATCACAAGGGTCATCCAATCCAACCTTCTGCTATGTAGGAACAGAAAAAGTTACAGAAAATAAGCTCCTCCATGCTCCAAGTTGCAAGTATTATAATGTTTGCAAAATTATATAGTTCATGTTTAGCCAGTAGGTCTGTAGCTTTAACTGGTAGTATGTTTGTACTTTGAGCTTTATCAGTCAGATACAGGTGGAGCTATTTTTGTCATTTATATATTCTTTGCACTCTGCCTGTATTTTCTCTCTGAGTTTTTTGTCCTGCATTATGCTTCTGTTACAGCATTAAAGTAAGTTGACCACATTACTTCGGGGCTATGTTTCTGTTGCAGCTTTATTCTATTTTTCTTTAATACTCTGCAACCTAAGGTTTTACCTTTGCTAACAGTTTATTCTTCACCCCACAACAGCACACTGAGCACCCCAAAAACTTGTTTTGTTGGAAATCCCTATGGAATAGTGAATAGTAGAAAGGTCTATGATCAAAGTTAAAATAAAGGGTTGTCATTATGGCCCTGTGGCACTAAGTTAGGCCTTTTGTCTCCAGCTCAAGGGATGGCATGTGGCATAGCCTTACTTGGAGCAGATTTTGCTAAGCTTGGTACTACAATATTTCTCCAGTAAATGCTGGTTCCCTCACTCTCTGATGTATGCCAAAGCAAAAGCATCTACCACCATATCAGAAAGCCCAGGCAAAGAACTCCACTTCACCTGGCTTCCATGAAGAAAGAAGGAGCAGCAGGGTGAATCTGTCACCCTGCACAGTTCCCTGTTCGCAACACTTTCCCCATCACATGGGGAAAGCATTGCCCTCATGGGGAGGCCCATTGAAGCCAACACAACACGGGAAGCGTCCTGTGTTGGGGTGGAAGCGTCCAGCAATGCTTTCACCCTGGTTGGGGGCAAGGCTTATGCCGGAAGTCACACAACATTGTGTGATGTCTGGCATGGGCCTCCATCCTCCGGATGGGGTGAAAGTGTCCTAGGATATTGATTTCACCCTTTCTGATGAGGCTGAAGCATGTTTATTACCTGCAGAAACCTGAAGAGTATTTTCTCTGCATTTTGAGATGCTAAAGACCAGAAGAAAAGCCATTCTGGATCAGACAAAAGCCCTAACTTTTTCCGCATTGTGTTTACACAGTGGTCAGTCAGGTGCCTATAGGAGGCCCTGGAGTAATATGCGTGCAACAGCAGCTTCCCTTTGTTTTCTTCAAAAGATTTTAAGAATAGGAACAGAGAAGATATTTTGGTTGAAAAGAAGCCTTATCTCATCTCTACGCTCTTCCCTCCTGCTATTGTGCCCCACCCTACAAAAAAAGAAAGAAAATCCTCTTATAAATTCAGCCCATTGAGAAACCTGAGGAATTGCCAGGATCTTCTTGGTTGGTTTTTATGTCTGTTAAAAATGCATGGTGTCATGTTATGTCCTAAACAGAAAGCTGAAGTATCCCTTTCAAATTCTTAGCACTGTTGACACTTTCAACAAGTGCTTTGGTATTGGATTTGGTCTTATCTGTTTCTAGCAGACAGTTACTCGCTTTGGAAATTTGACCTCAAATAAAAAATCAGCCCCAAGTATCTGCTGTCAATTGTGCAGAAAACAGGAGATGACAGCAAAGTCACTTCTGCATGCTGAATTAGATCTCTTTCCAACATCTTCTAATGTCATTATTAGCACTCAAATGCACTGTGTCAAAATGTGTCTGCATAGGGAGGTGGACAAGGCCCCATCAAATGTATCTCTTAGTCTAAATGGCAATTTGCTTTTCATTCAAAGTTCTGAACATATAGAATTGAGTCCATCACCCCAAAAATCATTACCACTTCACTTTAAAGTGGTTCATGGACATTTTTTCAAAGTTGGTCAGAAATCTTTAATTAAAAACATTGTGCTGTAAAGTCTCACGAATCATTGTCATCATAAATCATGACAGGTTGCAATAATGTTGAGTTCAGTTGGAATTAATCCTTAATGCTCTTAGTGTTTCTATTCAACAGTCTGCTGCTAAAGTTATCTTTCTGACCTGTCATTTTGATCATGTTAACCCATATTTGATATCTCTTCATTGGTTACCCATTCCTTATAGGATTCAGTATAAGCCTCATGTTTTTAATGTTCAAAGCCTCACTCAGCCTAGCTTTCCCATATTTTTCAGCCATTATTTCTTTTTACCAACCCAGTTGAAACCCGGTTTTGGAAAAGTCTAGGCTTCTCATCCAGCCAGTGGTTTCCGCTTCCTTTTTCAGTTGTTGCTCCATACTCTTGGAATTGCCTCCCTGAACATTTGCAAAGTGCTCCTTCCCTTATTATTTGAAAATCTCAATGAAAAAGGTTTTTGTTTTCCAAAACTTTTGGAATTTTAGTTTAATATTTTATAATATTGTATATTTTGATTATATGTATTGATCAGTATTTTTCATATTTTATTATTTATTCCTTCCCTCTGTGTGTGCAACAAATATGTTTTGATACTGACTGAACCATCAGAACCAGTTGTTGGAACTGCACAATCTGACTGTGAACAATTATTTATCCTGTGGGTGCTCAAGTCCCATTGTATAGAATAGTGTAATAAAATGATGTCCCTTAAAAAAATGGCAAAATCAAGGTTTCCTTTTTGGACTTTATTAAAAAATATTTTCAAGATATGGATGATTGAATCCTCAGGTACAAAGTGCTAGCTGTATACTTAATATTTACATTTTTCTTGTTGCAATTTATTTAACCCACTTTTTTGTCCCTGTATGAAAATGAACATTTTCTCGACATTTCATACTAAATCAACAGGAAACAAACAAAAAAAAAGCCTCATGAACACAAGGGTGGATGGAGAAGCATCAGTAATAGACTTAGGACCTCTTCACATAGGCCACCGGAATCACCACACATAGTGGTAAATCTGGGTGCCACATCCCATGGGGGGACAACATGGGAAGGCGGATGTGGCAGATCATCTATAGTTCTATGATGGAGTCCTGTCTGAAGTAGTTCAATGCCGTCTGATGGGAATTGGCAGGTTCCATCATAAAACTATTGAAGATCTCGCACATGCTGCTGAAATTAAGCCCGTCTGATGAGGTTGATGAGGTTGCTAACTTTGGTTGTATAGTGTTGTAATTCTACAAGTCATATTGAAACACCTGGTGGACTAAAAGGTGAGCTACAAAAATAAAGTAAATCACAAATTATATTATGTGCCCAAATACCCAAATGGCAGGCAAAAGGAGAAGCAAATTGAATATAGGAAAAGTAATGTGATTCCCAAATTGTAACTGATAGCATTTCCTCAAGACATTCACTTCACGACAGAAGGAATCAACTTAAGCAGGATAAATAACCATTCCGAAATGTCAGCATGGCTAATGCAAAATGTAGCAGCCTCACAATGTTCCTTATGTTCCTCTGTTAAATGTTACAGGTAATGTTCAACAAAGTGAAGAACTTCTAGATTCTTAAAGACCACGGATTTCAGCAAGATGGGTATAATAAATAGCTTTCCAATGGAAACCTCAGAAACTTAAAAGCCTCTGCTTCCAGCCACATCTTGCCCCACATTTACTACACTTATACAACTATGTGCAACAAATACATAATTAAAATAATGGGAGTGTATTGGAAATAATATTCTGACCATGTTAGGAGAATTGCTTTGTTCCATTCTCCTTCAGTGTGTTCCTACTGATGGTCCTTCTATCCTCTACCATTCACAGTCACCTAGAAGTAACAGTTCTTATTGTCCCACTTTCCTTTTTGTTGCTGTTCAGCTTCCCCCCTCCCCCTTTTCACAATATCACTTCATATCCTTTTCTATTAACCCCAATCGACTACTTTAAGAAGAGTAGGTGATCCATTATTGGTTTGATTTTAGACTTTAAAGGCGCTATCTAAGCTACTGAACCCTATTGTACAAATAGGGGCACAGCAACTTACACAACTCCTACTGAATCTGGAATAAAACACAGAATGAATTAGCTACATTTGGCACTAAATCTAGCTTCGCCCCCTGAAAGTACCATTAAAAAGCCTATAGAAAATAAGGTCATCTGTCCACTTTTATGAATGCAAGTGGATATTATTGTTGTCATTTCCAAGATATGGTGGCTCTAAGGTGAGCCTATAAGGGGTTGTCTTGGCAAGATTTGTTCAGAGGTAGGGTCCCATTTCCTTTCTCTTGAGCTGGGAGAATATGACTTGCCAAAGTCATCCAAAGGGTTTCCATGGTCAAGCAGGGTTCAAACCCTGGCATCCCAGAGTTTTGGTCCATGGTTTTGTAGGGTGGCATTCCAATGTATTTAAAAGGTGCATCATCAAATCACCTTCTTTCCCCAAAAAACACATTTCATTAATAGAGCTATAGGGAGAGTACTAGCACACTTCAACAAAAAAATCTCAGGATCCTGTGGCATGGAGTGGCAGAAATGTCTTACACTTGCGTAATGTATTAAGAAATAGAATGTAAATCCAGCTGAAAGGAGTTTGACTTGCTTAAGACCACCCAGCAGATTTCCATGCTGAACATTTCCATGTTTGAACCCTTGTGCCCCAGTGTCCTAGTCCAATATTCAAACCATTTCACCACACTGGCTCCCAGGAGCACACCTTGCATCATCAAAAAAAAAAGAGTACAAAACAGCCCATCAAAATTTAAAATTGAGATATCTGGTACATATATAGCCAACTTAAAAGTGCAGTTAGTCACAAATATCTGTGATTTTATTGAGGTCACTATCATTATAGAATTCTGGAGGGTTCCACAGATTTCCTCTCTACGTGATAACAGTACTCAGGGGCTGCTACATCTTGTCATTTAAGCAGCGGCAGCAGCCTCCTTTTTAATTTTTATTCTCCCTTTTTTGTCAGCATGACTGAAAATATTCATCTTGTGATAAGTGACTCTGCATGGAGCAACAATGATTAGAATCTGATAAACTATGAATCACTGAAGCCATACGACAGGAAAATAGACTGGAGCATTATGTGGGCTTCTGCTGCCGCCCGATGTAGATCAAACCAAATCTCAAAGCATGGTGCTAGATCAAGTCATGTTAGGAAGAATGCTTTGGAAGAACGCTTTAAGTAACAGACCCTGTGCCTGCAGCTAACCAACATGTGTAGGTACTGTTTTCCCTATTGCTAAGAGGTTTCCTACGGGGGATTTCAGCACATTTCTCAGTAAAGTATCTAAAGCAAAAAGCTTAATCATTTGGAGTCTGAAAAAAAACACTCCTAGCTGTTCTTAAACATAAAGGTTTGGTTGTGAACATGCTGTTCAGATCTGAGCTTTGACAGTTCCTTTCTAAAAATAATTCATTCCCATGATTCACTGTATTGTTTGAAAAATAATCTATTGCTGCTACTAGATGCTTGGTTTAAGAAGTAACTTGGTACAGGTTGAACATTCTTTATCCAAAATGCTTGGGAATAGAGGTGGATTGGATTTCAGGGGGAGGGGATTACCAGAATTCCTGTAGTTTCATATATGTATATAATAAGATATCTCACAGGGCTGGGACCCAGGATTAAACATGAAATGTGTATATGCATCTGCACCTAATACTCATAGCATGAAGAGAGACATTCATAAACAGGATTTTTAATTTTATGCATGAAACAAAGCTTGTGTGCACTGATCCATCCGTAAGCAAAGGGGTCACTATCTCAGCCACCTATGTGGACTTTCAGAATTTTGAGTATTTTGGAATTCTGGAAGAGGGATGCTCATCCTGTACATTGTCATATTGCTTGTTCCTTTTGGGAGGGGCGGGGTCATATGATTTGATTTAAAAAAAACATAAAAAGTAACATAGAAACTCTGTGACTAAATTTTCCTTCTAAAAGTAATGTTTAAAGTAACTAAAACATTTTTGTTACTTCAACAAAGCTGCTTTGTTCCTGTTTGTTAGAATTAATATAGTATTTCGCTCTCATTTCCAAGAAATATAACAATCTACAGTGTATTGTGTTACTTAAAATTTATGTGTCCAAACTCTGGTTCTGATATGCCAAAATATCATCATTACTTCTAATGGAAGCCAGAATAGTTTGATAGCCAGCATTGTGCATTGGGACTAGAAGAAATTCACTGGGTAAGCATGAACCCATCATTCTTTCTCAGCCCGATCTTATTTTGGATTGTTGTGAGGATAAAATAAGGAATAGGAGAGTAATGTATGTTACTTTATACTCACTGCAGGAAAGTCAGGATGAGAATATAAGTCATTTGTTATTGTCTGCCTTCAAGTTGTTTCTGACTTTCGATTAACTTGGATGAACTTATCACAGGGTTTTCTAGGCAAGACGTGTTCAGAAGAGGATTGCCACTGCCATCTCTGGGATAGAGAGTGTGACTTGATGTTTCCATGGCTGAGTAGAGATTCAAACTGTCATCTCATGGAGTCCTTTTCCAGTGCTCAAACCAAAATTGTTTGAAATAATTGCAATAATTATGGCTGTATAGTTTGGCATCTAAGAGTTTACACTATGGTTCTTTCAAAGATAGTCTGGAGAGAGTTGGAATGAGCTGCATCTCAGTTGCCAGGATGAAGTATGAGGAATACAAGTGTGGTCCACCCTGAATCTAGCAAAAGGAAATGGGAAATGGTATTTTGGAAAGGGTTTGCATAAAGTGAGCAGGGAGCTCCTGGGATACGTTATTGTAAAGATGCTATAGCACACAATGCTATATCCTATGCTGTAAAGGCTATCATTGCTCATTGGATGCTTTCCAGTTTCCCTCAGCTCCACCCGTATGTTCATAAATATATTTCATTTAATATATATTTATATGCATGTTTCATATGTATATCAATCCCACAAATCAGCAGAACATTCTCCTGACGGGGAGAATGTTCCTGCGAAAAAGCTTTCCCCAAAATCTTGCAATGCTTTGGAAAGTACAAAATGATCTACCATTCAAACAGGCCAGATCCCCAAATTATCAATAGCTACTGTCAATATGTGTTGTCAGCAGAGCCCATGAAAAAGCAATATGCAGCGTGAAATTCTTATGCTTCAGCATGTACAAAGACATCTTGCTGAAATAACCTGGGCAATTAAAAGCAGGTTGAATGACAAACAGAATCTGCAGACACTTTCCTCAATCTGGTAGGCAAGAAAGAATTCTGGCTTGACTCAACGAGTGTAATTAATTTTCCCCCACCTCCAAAACACCATCTGATGAAAAGTTTTCTGTTGAACACAACTCCCCTTGAAGTTCTATTTGAATTAATACATGCATGGATTCATATCTTGGGACAAGTTACTTTTTTACTACAATTTCCAGAATTCACAGGCTATTATGTCACATCCGTGCTGAAAAAGGGTTCTGGGAAATAACTTCTCCAAGCTATGTGCATAATACATGTATAGAAAGCAATATAAGTACTATACATACTCATGCTGAAGTCCAGAAATTTTAATCAAAAACTGACCCAAAAGTTTGAGTTAACAATGCATATCAATGGATCAATGCAAGTACTGGGCAGTGGGCCTTAATCCTTAACAAAAAGGAACCATCCCATTTTCTGAGTAGCATGGCAAATGGTGAGAACTAAGTCAGTCCCAGAAGAACCTAGAAGAAACATACACACCTCTACTCTCTAAACTATAGCACTGCTTTTGGCTTTTTTGAATGCCTGGGTGGGAAAATAGCAGTGATGGCAAGGGCTCTTTGGTACTTCCCTCCAAAATGAGCCACGAGAGAGTAGAGGTAGTTGGTGCTTCTTTTAGCTTCTCCCAAGATGGACTAAGCACTCTCCTTTTGCCTCTCTATTCGGGGAAGAAGATGTTTCTTTTTGATAAGAGTTAATACTGTTCTTTAACTTTTATTGAAACAGGAATCATCCCTTTTCCTGAGTAGAGTAGAGTGATTAAAGGCTTTTATAAATACCTGGGAAGAAAATGGTGATGGCATTGGCACTTTCCCCTTTCTGAAGAATTATCCTCAACTTATCCATGGGTCATATTGAAATCCATAATGTTGGTCCCAAAACTTGCCCTTGATTTATACTTGAGTTTGATTTATACATGAATATATACTGTAAGTGTGATCCAGTGGGGGAATAACTTATTTCGCATATGGGATGCATGGATTCAAATTTTCTTTTGACAATGAACTGATTCAACTAGTGAATGTGGAACATAACTTTTATTCCTGTCATTTTTAATGTTGTTGAAGGTTTTCATGGCCGGAATCACAGGGTTGTTGTGTGTTTTCCAGCTTATATGGCCATGTTCCAGAAGCATTATCTCCTGACATTTCGCCTACATCTATGGCAAGCATCCTCAGATGTTGTGAGAATCCTTCTGGAACACAGCCATACAGCCCGGAAAACACACAACCATTTTTAATGTTTTTCTCTATCTGAGACAAGACTATCAGACTTCAAAGTATTCTTCTGACCTTGAGTAAGTACTAGGCTTGAGCCCAGATCTGTTTTTAGCTGTTTCTTTCAGCAAATCCAGCTTCTTTGGTTTGTTCGGATGCACGTAACGGCGAGGGCCCAGCCATCATGGATTCCCATCTGTAATGGGACCATGTGGCAACCTATCTCGGCTCCTCCTCCCTTATTCGGCACCACAGTTTAATCTTTTTGATTTACCTTTATTTTCTTGATTCTTTTTATTTAGTTGGACTGATTGGGAGTTGAGGGCATGCGGGATGGTTGGATGGGGTGCTCGCGCATTTGGGGGCTTGGAAGAGTTTTCCTTTTAGCTTTTTTTCCTTCCCTTCCTCTCCTTCAAATGTTTCTAAAATATAATAATATTTAATCCCAGAAAACAAAAAGAAAACCCTCATTATCTGAAAACTACTACCACCTAGTTACTTCTCTTCTAGAGTAGAAAGTAGAAAGAGCTTTAAGAAAGCATTAAACCTGGAGATTGAAGCATGCCCATTTCAGACAAGGCCTGCAACAGAGAAAAAAGAGGGGGTTTAAAAGGAAACCCAGGGAGATAGCTCCAGGTTGATCACTCTTTCTTACCTGGGAAGTGGGAAACCTCCATAAATGTCTTGAAAAGCTGCGTGCAGAAAGAGAGTGCGCGCACCTGCAGCCTGTCTCCTCTAGAGTAGAAAAAAACAGCTTTAACAAAGTGTTAAACCCGGTTTCCTCAACAGCCATTGCTGACACCCAAGCTACCTTGAAGGAAAAAAGGAAAGGTCTCAGGAACGAAAAGAGGAGCCTTGTAAGTTCTCCATTGCCGCTCATGGACCAGATCTAGCCGCATTTTTCAGTTAGGGACAGAAAACAGCTATCCGGCAACCGACCCGTTTTCAGGAGGTGCGCAAATACTGATACGTGGGGGGAGGGGGTACCTAGTAAGTACCCCTCTTTTGCCTTTAACCCTAGGTGGGAAATACATCATTAACCACGATACTAACCAGGATTTCATATTACTTCAGAATTCTTAATCAACCTAACACCTTACTTAAGGAACATTCCTTACTTAAGGAACATTCTTAGTATGAATCACGAGTAATACCAGCACCAATGTATTATTTAGCTATCATTATGATGGAAGAGACAAAACATTTCAAGAACGATAAAACTTCAGGATTAGAGTTTGAATTGTAGTCCAAAGTCTCTACATAGCAAAATGTGCTATAGCACCAAATTAATAGCAGAATGATAAAAATTGCAGCAATACATTTCTTTTTGCTTCTTGTTTTGCTCCAGACGAACACATATGGCATAGAATTATAAAACTGGTTTTGAACGGTTCACCTCGCACTCCGACTCCATAGAATCTAGAGAAATGTCCCAGGGTCATGACATTTCTCTGCCAGACATCAACAACATTGATCAAATATCCAATTGTTCTTACACCACAACCCTGCTTTCCTCACATTTCTATCATTGTCCTGTCAAAGGCTATGGAACAATGGTAGCCATGACACACTCTTAATATTACTGGAAGCGCCTCAATCTCTCTGAAGAGTCGTTAAAACCAGGCTTCAACATTTATGTGTTTTCTACCCATCCTTGTTCCACCTGAGAACAATTTTGAATTTCATCACATCAGGCACCTGTCACATTTGTCTACCTGAAATGTGAGTGATGGTTGTATTTACTCAGGCTGTCAAAGTATTTGGATGAGGATAGTAGCATATTATCACCCTTTTACAATTCTAGGTCATCAGAACTTTTGTGTAGGTAGGGTTAACTTGAAGAGATGTACTTGAGAATGTCTTGTCTCAGGAACCGCTTAAGAACAAACTTACACTGGATATGCCAACAGCCAAGAAGAGAAGAAGAGATTACATAGGAGGCAACAACAAGCCAGATGGAAGAACAGAATTGTATCTGAATTGCACAAAACAAACTACCATGTTGTTTATTTTTGTTGCAAGTTTTTGCTTTGTCCTCTACAGCAAGGGTTCTCAAACTGTGCTCCTCAGAGCCCTTGGGACTCCGCAGGAGATAGTGAGGGACTCCGCAACACCATGCTGCTTCCTGCCTCCTCCTCTTTCTTCTTCCTCATCCTCCTCTTGAGAAATACAGAGAAATTTGAGCTGGCGGAAACAGCAGCAGCAGCATCCTCCTCCCAGGTTACAGACCCTTTCTCCCCCACCTCCCTTGCTGCCCAGACTCCTTTTCTCACTGCCCAGACTCCCCCCTCCCCACCCTGCTTTTTTTTGCTTCCAAAACTCTATGTCTCTCCCACTGCTCAGTGGGTGCTTTGATCATGCTTTTCCTGCATGGCAGAAGGGAGTTAGAGTGGATTGCCTCTGGTGTTTCTGTTGTTGTTGTTGTTGTTGTTGTTGTTGTTGTTGTTGTTACAAAGGCTGGGTGACCATCTGTTGGGGATGCCTTGATTGTTCTTTCCCTGTATGGCAGAACGAGGTTGGACTGGGTGGCCTCCACTAAAATACTGTTAAGTTTATGGGTTTTTTTATTGTTCTTCATTTTAAATATTGTATTGTTTTTCCTTTATTTGTTTTTTCCCCACTGTGTGAATTAGTTCCCACAAACACCCTCCATCTATCTGCCACTGGCCTGGTCCATACCTGATATATATAAATTATATATAATATAATGTATAAACATTTATTGGAGTACCACAAGAAACTTTTGCTTCAAAAAGGGCTCAGTAGCTGAAAAAGTCGAGAACCCCTGCTCTACAGTTTTTATGTTTGATTTCCTGTTCCTTAAGGGATAAATGAATTCTACTTTCTCTTCTACTATGGGACCACTTTGTCCTTTACACTGTAATCCAGGCACCAGGTTCATATTCCCCTCCAACTATAAATTCCTCAGAAATATTCTAGTTTCATAGGAAAACTGGCACCATCAAAACAATGTCACTTTATACATTTGATGCTGTTCTGTCTTGCATTGCTTACAAATACAGTGGATCATTGGCTACTTACAGCTCATTATAAACCATGGCAAAGTAAAATGGTGCTCCTTATAGAAAATGACAAAAATCAAGTTTTATGTTTTAAATTTTTTTTAAAAAGAATTTTCAAGCTCTGGATGGTTGAATTCATAAATGCAAAATCTACAGCTCTGGAGGACCAACTATACATACATTTGCTTATCATATTCATATTTAATGCACAATGAAAAAAAGGAAAATGTAAAATGAAAGTGCAGAATGTCCATTACAATATTGTAAATGGGTTTTTTAATGTTCTTGGGAGAAATATTTTTCAGAGGAGTAGGTAGGGCAGACAAATTGAAGGCCCTCCATTGGCTTTCCTTTCCTTGAGGAAAAGGCAGGGCTCTCCTGATGTCTTCCCTTTCAGTAAGGTAGGGAATTCATTCCACTTCTCAGTCTTTACTCTAAAGGAGCTATCCAAACTACTGAACCTGTTTGGGTTTGGCAACTTGGCTGTGGAGATTATCACACTACCATTTCACAGGAGTTACAGCTTCCTCAACCATGGGTGAAAGCAGACATTAGCACACAGTGCCATCCCAAATTCATTGGCAAAGCATAGGAGGGCAGTCGTTTTTATAAAACACTTGGGACCAATTTTTTTTATTTTTTTTTTTGGTTTCTGAATCCATTCCCATCCAGCTTTAATAGTGTGTAATGAGACAAAAGCACCTTTGACACTGAGGGAGGGAGGGGATGGTGGGGGAGAATGTGACATTCATTGTGAGCTGACCTTCCCTTCCCAGCCAGCTACAAAAGGGAAAATTAACCCTTTCTCAAAGAAAAAAAACCTGGATTGTTTCTCTACAACATAGAGTCAGCTTTACACTGCAATGGCTCAATATTAGGGAATCCTGAGAGCTGTAATTTGGTGAGGCACCAGCACTTTTTGGCAAAGAATATTAAAGACCTTGCAAAACCACGACTCCCAGGAATCCATAGCATTGAATCATGGCAGTTAAAAGGGTGTCAAGCTACAAATCCCAATAAATCTGAATGAAGTTTTGATTCCACTTGTATCTTTGCAAATAAGGAGAGGAGAAAGTGTTAAATTTGTTTTGTGGCTGGAAGGGAAGCACAGTCGACAATGGACACCACATCCCCCCACCCCCCATCCTGTGGCTTGTTTGTATTTTTCCCATCGCACAGTATAAGCTGAAAGCACCTTCAGAAAAGGATATGTGTGGTAAAAAGTGGGACTAGGCAGGCATCCTCCCATTTCAGCCAAGTTGGGCCTCCCAAGAGTTTATCACAGTAATGCCCATTTGAGAAAATGTAAGACGTAATATATAGAGCCTTCAGTGGTGCAGAGGGTTAAACCACTGAGCTGCTGAACTTTCTGACCGAAAGGTTGGCAGTGAATCTGGGGGGTGGGGGAGCTCCCGCTCTTAGCTCCAGCTTCTGCCAACCTAGCGGTTCAAAAACCTACAAATGTGAGTAGATCAATAGGTACCGCTCCAGCAGGAAGGTAACGGTGCTCCAGCGGGAAGGTAACGGCGCTCAATGCAGTCATGTCGGCCACATGACCTTGGAGGTGTCTTTGGACAACGCTAGCTCTTCAACTTAGAAATGGAGATGAGCACCAATCCCCTTTACCTTTACCTTGTGCAAAAGTGTCCTGAATCTTTTTAAAATTTTAGAAAAACATCCAGAGTGAATTCACTGTCCTAATAGAGTGGAAGCCACTGGGTGCCAGGGATAGTCGCTTTCGGCTCTTTGTGACCTCATGGACCAGTCCACGCCAGAGCTTCCTGTTGGCCATCACTGCCCTCAGTTCCTTCAAGGTCAAGCCAGTCACTTCAAGGTTACCATCCATCCATCTTGCCTTTGGTTGCCCCCTCTTCCTTTTCCCTCAGCATCATTATCTTCTCCAAGCTTTCTTGTCTCTTCATGATGTGGCCAAAATACTTCAGCTTTGCCTCTAATATCCTTCCCTCCAGTGAGCGGTTGGACATTATTTCCTGGAGGATGGACTGGTTGGATCTTCTTGCGATCCAAGGCACTCTCAGGATTTTCCTCCAACGCCTTTGCTATATAGCAATTATCCTTTGCTATACATCTTCCTGAAAAGAAATTTCTAGTAAAACTTTGTATTCTATCATGTATACACACAGAGATTAAATGGAACACTGGGAGGAACTGCTAAATTTTATGTGCCTCCACAGCCTTCATTTCCCAATATTTCTCTCAGATTAAAATGGAGAGATAACATCACTGTTGTACATCCTGAGGTGCAAGGTCTCATTATTCACACACACAAACACAAGCACACACACAAACATATACACAAGCTTCTAGCTGGCTTACAAATGGGGAAAGCCTGGAGTAATACTTGTGCACAAAGACACATGCCGAAGTGGCCGCTGATCGATCTGCAAACAAGGTGTCTTACTGCTTGATCTTGCAAGAAGCAGGAGAGGGAGACAAAAAGAGAAACTCTCCTTAGCTCCCTGCTTCTTTCTCCTCTTTACAGCCTTAGAAAAAGGATAATTTGCAAGTTCTCAGCTCATTATGTGTATTTATACATACTAAGGCATTTTAGAGATCTTGAAACAGGATTGAGATTATTTTAAAAGACTTTTTATGAAACAGGAAGGAATCCTTTGGATGCTATTTTCTGAATTTTTAAGCTCTACAAAACTTCCATTTTCTCACTGAAAGTAGACACACACATGCAGGTGTTTATGAGTGCAAGCACAGGTGTAACAGTGTATCAAATGCAATTGTGAATCAGAGCAGAGTACTGGGAATCAAACAGACACCATCATCAGTAATGATTTCCAGTTCACAGTGGGATTGTGCTTTGTTCATGTCACTGTTAACTGAATTAGGCAAGCAAAATGTTTTAAAGTATCCTAACCCAAAGCAGATATTTTCAAAATTTGTTTCTGTATAAAAATATATCAGTATCTCTGGTTGATGTACCAATTTTACATGTTACTCAGAAGGGAGAAAAGGAAACCTTGGAATTTGTCAGAGCTCTTTATCTTGCAATGTGGGAAATTGTGTAACTCTCCCAAATACACAGCTGCCATGTGGCATCTGATAGTGACTGCAATGGGGGCTAGTAGTTACTCCATGTCAGTGGGATGAGGAACCTGTTCCTGGTGTTAGTCCAAACCCTTCAGGATCTGATTCTCCCAATATGTTTGGAGTCTTACATACCACCTTTAAAATCTGGACTAAAATACAGAAAGATTCGGTGTTTGACTGGCATGGAAGTGACCAGACACTGCTGAGTGACTAACAGAAAAGGAAACAAACCAAGATGCTCTTGATTCAGATCCTAGCAATGCACTTTTGGCAAGTGTTTCTTTCTCAGCCTTAGTGCAATGACTGCAATTGTGGACTTTATCACATATGACAGACAAACTGGCATTGCAGCTATACAACTAGCTACCAGTTTACCCGTCTCCTGTCCCTAGCTCCTCATCTCGCTATGTTCCCATCTCCTTCCTTAGTGCAATGAGTCACGTCTGCTTCTGCTCCAGCCTACCATTGGCTGTGCTAGTGAGATATGCAGTGAAACAACATCACAAGCTTGGTTGGTGGGAATGAGAGAGCAGGCTTTCTTTCTTGGTGGGTGCCTTTCAACTTCTTGTTAACATGATGTTAGCAGATGGTTTTCTCTTCCTCTCTCATAGGACCCTTGCTATTCCCAAGATGGTTGTTTTGCTTTTATTCTATATCCTTTTTCTTGTTTGTTTTTAATGCTAAAATTGCTGAATTATGCCAAAAAAAATTAAATGTATGGTATGCTGGGTAGGAGGTAGTCCAGGAAGGTGGAGTTATAAAGGTGTGCAGAAGACTTATTACAGGACCATGGATTCGCAAACTTGCACAATTGCAATACTGAAGGTAGGTGTGATATCGAAGGTTAACTACATTAACACAAATGTTTCAGATCGGTGTGATAAAATCCATAGAGATAATAATACAAACCTTTGTACCTTACTGCTGTAACATATGTCTCATAACATATTGCTGGACCTTTCTCCCCCACGTTCTTGATCATTGGCTGTGCCAGTGGGATATGCCGTGGAACAACATCGCAAGCTCGGTTGGTGGGAATGAGAAAGTGGACTTTATTTCTCCATGGCTGCCAATCAACTTTTTTCTTGGTGACTGCCTCTCCTTCTGTCAAAGCCTGTTGAAATAAAAGGATTTCCGCTTGCCACTGGAAAGGGGAGCCAAGATTGGTCATGGAAGGCTACTGACTCACTGATCCCAACCTTCCTTCCCAATCACCTCCCTCCCATCATATAATATCAGGAGGGTGGGCAGAAGCCAGAGTAGGAAGAATTCTCACTCACCTACCCATCTTCCCAATATCACATGCAGATAAATGGTCAGAGTTCCCTTGCACTACCATAAGAAGTCTTATACATACAAATATCTTCTTTGAAAAAATGCATAGTTTTCATGTAGTTTTCCAAGACATTTGGTAATGTTAGTGGAGGAGGTGAAGGATAGTAATGCAGTCATAGTAACAAAAGATGTAGAATATGACAACAGTTTTCAATCTTTGGTCTTCCAGGTATTTGGGACTCTGACTCCTAGAAGCCCTAGTCAGCTTGGCCAAATGTTAGGGTTTCCAGTAGCTGAAGTCTAAAACACCCAGAGGACAAAACATTAGGAACCACTGCAATAGGAGAACCAAAGCCTGTCAATTAAACTCCCAGAATGATTCACAAAGCCTTCTCTACAAAGATTTCCATCCTCATTATTGAAAAAGCTGCCTTATATAGAATGAGGGCAATGATCTAACTTTCACTGTTTATTGAAGTCCACCAAGAATGTGCATAAGTAAGTTCTACATGATTGATTTAACCTACTTTCAGGTAGATATATCCAGGGTTGCACTATATTCTATTATCTGGGATCATATATCCCGTATTGTACTATATTCAATTATAAAAAGGGGAGCCTAATCTGAGATCTCATTCATGAGATGTGTATGTTTTGCGACTGACTCATGGCATCTTCTAAACCAGGCGTGGGCAAACCTCGGCCCTCCAGGTGTTTTGGACTTCAACTCCCATGATTCCTAGCAGCCTACCAGCTGTTAGGAATTATGGGAGTTATAGTCCAAAACACCTGGAGGGCCAAAGTTTGCCCATGCCTGTTCTAAACAATATTTCTGTTGGCTTTCAAAAAGCATACACCACTGTTCACAACCAGCATTCAGTGTGTGTGTATCAAAATTTAAACTTATCAAAATAATATGTTTATAAAGTGATAAAAATAATACACATGAAACACAGAACAATTCATTAAATTAAATAGATTCATGGTAAAGAATGAGCCATATCTAACTGGGAGATTCATAAGGACCCATAATACAGTTTTATAAATGCAAAATACCGATTCTGCCTGAGCAAACTAGTCTCAAGCCTTATGAATCATTTTTACTCTGTTTGCTTAAACTGCACTTCATTTTGTCATGTTAATGCACAGCTAACTGTAGGTACGTTTCGTCTATCGGTTCTTGATAGCTAAAGAGATGTCATGACTTAACTTTCCAAGTAGGGTGGAGGGGAAAATCATCCAAGAGCTGGCGTTATTGCTTTAATAGAGCAATTGCAAAGTCTTTTTGGTTCTTTCAACTGTCAATCTAAACACACTATTGAAAGTTTTTAAAAGATGAAGCTATATCTTGCAAAGATTCAAGTAATTCTTTGCTGCCCAGGACAAGATGTCAGATATAAGCAACTAGTGCATCTAACTCTCCACTTAAGTTCTGCATTTTACCTTGATGCGTTCAAAGTGATAATGGAAAGATTAAAAAAAGGATTTGCCATTTCCAGCATAAAGTGATAATCTGGTGACAGATTTTCTTGTATCTGTCCCTGAACATTTATTCTAAAACACTTTTAGTTCTTAACTTCGCCTTTCAAATGAGCAGAGGATTACTACACTACCCAACGGGAGGCAGCATTTATTTAATATTAAGCCCTTTTGCTGAGGGTGGGTGGGCTAGAGGGCTGGAGTACTACAGTGTATCCTCAAAGGTATTTGTTGAACCATTAGAGTAATGGTTTATAGCTATTAAATAAAATTGCAGCTCTTTTTTTTTTTAAAAAAAACTTCCATTTATAAAGGATAAGCAAAATGCATTCAATTTTTTTAAAGTCCCATACAACTAAAGTCTTGGCTGCAAAGGACTGAGGAGAGTGGTGCTATTAACTAGTTCTCTACCTAAGTCAAAGCAATAAATAAAATACAATTCAACATCCTGACACATGACCCAACTTCCAATGTGTGTGGCTAATGTACCAGACTTTTTTCCTCAACTGTTCAGTATCAATAAAAGGTAAAGGTTTCCCCTGACGTTAAGTCCAGCCATGTCTGACTCTGGCGGTTGGTGCTCCTCTCCATTTCTAAGCTGAAGAGCCGGCATTGTCCGTAGACTCCTCCAAGGTCATGTGGCCAGCATGACTGCATGGAGCGCCGTTACCTTCCCGCCGGAGCGCTACCTTTTGATCTACTCACATTGGCATGTTTTCGAACTGCTAGGTTAGCAGAAGCTGGAGCTAACAGCGGCCGCTCACGCTGCTCCCGGGGTTTGAACCTGGGACCTTTCGGTCTGCAAGTTCAGCAGCTCAGTGCTTTAACACACTTTGCCATCGGGGCTCCTCGGTATCAATAGTTTAATAAAATAAACAGATCTGATTTTTCCTCCCCAAAACCACACTAAATGATTTAATTCTGCAATGTCATCAGACACTGCAGCTCTGTTGCACAGATTCTAATGCAATCTCCAAGACTGTGGACCTACTAGTCTTAAGGATATTGCCAAAACTAGAAAGTCCATTCACTAAGAGCAACTCTGTGATGAATTTATCATGAAAAATAATTCCATTCTATATATTGTGGATTGCCAGGTAGGTTTCCACTTTTGCACTACACAGGTCAAGAGTGGCACTCCCCCTGAAGACGCAGGTTCGCAGCTTGGGAGTGACCCTGGACTCATCGCTGAGCCTGGAACCGCAGGTTTCGGCGGTGGCCGGGGGAGATTTTGCCAAGGATGGGGGAGGAATTAGTCAAAAACAACTTTTAAAAAATCTCTATTGCCTGAACAAAGCTCTGAAGGTGAGAATCAGATTGTTGATCAATGATCTTGACTCATACCTTCAAAGCTCTTTTGTGGGAGTCTAGTTGAGATTTCACAAAGTACCTGATTCAACTCCCCAGCCTTAGGTTCCCCAACCTGTGTTATAGCCAAAGGCAATTTGTCACTGGGATGCTGTTTTCAGTGATAGCACCGAAATGTACAACATTTTTTCCTCTTTGAACAACAGCTCTCCTTTCATTTAGCCACCCATATAAAAAGGCAAGGCATCTCTTTGTATAGCATTTCCTTTATATCACATAAGTGAAGACCAATGCAAATATTTGTCCCCTCTCACCTCAATATGAAATCACCTGGTAATTCTTTTTAAAAAATTCTATGACATTCATATTCCACCCTTCTTCCAAAAATTGATGACATCATACCTTCTTGAATTAAAAAATGTATTTTTGTTCTTATTGGAGTCTTGATAGAAAACCGGCATGTAAGCAAAGGATTGTATAATCTGGCAATGCTTCTCTATAGGAAGCAAACTCTGATCATGCCACAAAATGTAGTGGGAGGAAGTAGCGTTTCTCACTTACAAGTGGAATGAGGGTGCTAATACACTACTAACAGAATGATACATGTCAGCTGAGTATTATACCCACTACAGTACATGCCTATCAACTCCAAGTAACCTTTGTTCTTATTTTTAGTTGAATGTGTGGATGACTTTGTCCTCTTCCCATTCCGCATCACTATTTCATTTATACTCTGGGATGTTAATATTCATTTAGAATCCATGGTAACAACATTTTCTCCCTTCTTTCGAAAATGATTTAGAAGAAAACAGCAGATTGAAATCCCACTGAGCAATTTCCACAGAAAGTAGATAAAATAAGAAAAGAGGCAACTGTTAGCAAAGTTCCTTCACCAAATGTCAGAAACTTTGCTGCTATTCTTTAACCACACACAGACATAAACACACACACATGCCAATCACAGGTCCAGCGTGTACCAAGAGCCCATGGGTTGTAAATATTTAGCATTCAGTTGCTAGTTTGTTTCCCGCCCTTTGATAACCAGGAACAAAATTGCTTTTCTGTTGCATAAAGAATCTTTCAAATTCAATTGCTTATCTCCTCATTCATTCAAGAGAGGGAGACCTCTGATTCACAGGCACCAGAACCCATGATACAAATATAGTATATTAAGCACACAACAGAGCTCTGAAAACTAACCAAAACACAGTCTATTGATTTTAAACTTCTATATCAAGGTAGCCTCCAGTGGCCTCAACTGCATCCAAGGCTATACGAAATTCCAATTATCTGAATTTCTATATATGGGATAAGCATTTAGTTATCAACATCCACCATAAAACATATTTTCTGCTGTTATTAAAGCACTATTACTATGTGGAATTGAATGTGTTTCTACTGAGAAGCAAAATGTCATTGAAGCAACCGAAGCAGCATCCTCCATAAGAAATTCCCTTTGCAGTTATGAATAGCAGGCAGGCTCTGATAGCGGCAGCGGGTTTGTCGTTGCAGAATGCAAAATGAGCCACAGCAAAGATCCTTTTGATGAGCTCCCATGTCTGTGCCCTGAAATAAGGGACTATTTGAGCACTCCTTTTTAGTTTCTGTAATAAGTGTCTGTGATAATATTTGCCATGCTAATTAATTGCTGTTCATGAAGCTACAGTAAATACGTAAGGAACAGCATGCCAACACTCCAGAAGACTTATTTTCAATTGAAAACAGTTATTCCTTGTCTTCTTCCTTTTCTTCCTTTTAAGAGAAGCTGCCAAACAATGAGACAAAGGCATTGGGGCTTTCCTATAATTACACACACACACCCCTTGGGTACACACACATCCATATATTTCACCTGAATCTACATATAGACATTACCCCATCTCCATCCATAGTGGCATGCATTTCAAACACTAACGCTTTACAATTATATGCATCTGACATCCCCTGGGAAGTAGTAGCCAGCAGTGAAAGGACCAAGGAAGTGACATCTCCAGCCCATCCCCTGTTCGGATATCAGCCAGCATGCCAACGCCTTAAATCAAGAAAGAGTTTTCTAAGATCTACAGAGATGCTTGCAGGAACACTTCAGCAAACTAGAGTCCAAAAGTGGCAGGCTAAAACCTGGAACCCCAAACCAAGGCTGATACTGAATGAGAGACTCCCTCCCAGGCACACAGAAGACTGGACGACTTGGAAGGCACTGAACAGACTGAGCTCTAACACCACAAGATGCAGAGCCAATCTTAAGAAATGGGGCTATAAAGTGGAGTCCACAACATGCGTCGATGATCTACGCCGGGAACTGGACAGGGGGAGTGTGTCCCTGCTGGTTCTGCTGGACCTCTCAGCGGCCTTCGATACTGTCGATCACGGTATCCTTCTGGGACGCCTCACTGGGATGGGTCCCGGAGGTACTGTTCTACAGTGGCTCCGGTCCTTCCTAGAGGGTCGTTCCCAGATGGTGTCATTGGGGGACGCCTGCTCGGCCCCACAACCATTGACTTGTGGGGTCCCGCAGGGTTCAGTACTGTCCCCCATGTTGTTCAACATCTACATGAAGCCACTGGGAGAGATCATCCGGAGTTTCGGGGTCCGGTGTCATCTGTACGCAGATGATGTCCAGCTCTGTCACTCCTTCCCACCTGTCACTAAGGAGGCTGTCCAGGTCCTGAACCGGTGTCTGGCTGCTGTGTCGGACTGGATGAGGGTGAACAAATTGAAACTGAATCCAGACAAGACAGAGGTCCTCGTGGTCAGTCGTAGGGCCGAACAGGGAATAGGGTTACAGCCTGTGCTGGACGGGGTCGCGCTCCCCCTGAAGACACAGGTTTGCAGTCTGGGGGTTCTCCTGGACTCATCGCTGAGCCTGGAGCCCCAGGTCTCAGCGGTGTCCAGGGGAGCCTTCGCACAACTAAGACTTGTGCGCCAGCTGCGCCCGTTCCTTGGGAGGTCTGACTTGGCCACGGTGGTCCACGCTCTGGTTACAGCTCGTTTGGACTACTGCAACACTGTCTACGTGGGGTTGCCTTTGAAGACGGCCCGGAAGCTCCATCTAGTACAACGGGCGGCAGCCAGATTAATAACTGGGGCAGCTTACAGGGAGCATACCACCCCCTTGTTAAGCCAGCTCCACTGGCTGCTGATATGCTACCGAGCCCAATTCAAAGTGCTGGTCTTGACCTATAAAGCCCTAAACGGTTCTGGCCCAATCTACTTGTCCGGACGTATCTCCTCCTATGAGCCAGGAAGATCCGTAAGGTCATCTGGTGAGGCCCTGCTCTTGGTCCCGCCTGCCTCACAGGCACGGTTGGTGGGGACGAGGGACAGGGCCTTCTTGGTGGTGGCTCCCCGGCTGTGGAACACCCTCCCCAGAGAAATACGGCATGCCCCAACCCTTCTGAGTTTTAGAAAAGCCCTGAAAACATGGCTATGTGCCCAGGCTTTCAAAGATTAAATGATAAAAGACGACCCCGGACTGATTTACGGCTACAGCACGAGGATTTTGGAGGAATGGATTTTAATCATATGTTTTATATTTTTATATTGTTTTAATTGTTTTATTGGATTTTCATTGCTGTTTTAATTATGTGCAGGCATTGAATTGTTGCCAATTTGTACGCCGCCCTGAGTCCCTTTGGGTGAGAAGGGTGGGATATAAATGTTGTAAATAAATAAATAAATAAATGCGAGTGTGGAGAAGAGCAAACCACAGACCACCTACTACAATGCAGCCTGAGCCCTGCCACATGCACATTGGAAGACATTCTTATAGCAACACCAGAGGCACTCCAAGTGGCCAGCTACTGGTCAAAGGACATTTTGCCAAGTTTTCAACTTTGTGTTTTCAAATACATTACAACTGTACACTGTACTTCTGCATATAAAGAGAATTGTAGAAAAACAGAAGGCCGGTTCACAGTCCCACAGACTGTTTGGTGGGGGCAGACTACAGTTTGAAAAAAACATAAATTCCTATGCCCACTGCACATATCTTATTTGTAGTGCAAAAAATGAAAGAACAATGTAGTATTTAAAATGGAGAATAGTTTTGACCAATATAAACACATATTCTAGAGCAGTGGTTCTCAACCTTCCTAATGCTGCAAGCCCTTAATACAGTTCCTCATGTTGTACTGACCCCGACCATAAAATTATTTTCATTGTTACTTCATAACTGTAATTTTGCTACTGTTTGAATTGTAATGTAAAGCTCTGATATGCAGGACGTATTTTCATTCACTGGACCAAATTTGGCACAAATACCCAATATGTCCAAATTTGAATACTGGTGGGGTTGGAGGGGATAGATTTTGTCATTTAGGAGTTGTAGCTGCTGGGATTTATAGTTCACCTACAATAAAAGAGCATTCTGAACTCCACTAACAATGGCACACAGAACTCCCACGACCAACAGAAAATACTGGAAGGGTTTGGTGGGCATTGACCTTGAATTTTGGAGTTGTAGTTCACGTACATCCAGAGAGCACTGTGGACTCAAACAATGATGGATCTGGACCAAACTTGGCATGACTACTCAATATGCCCAAATGTGAACACTGGCAGAGTTTGGGGAAAATAGACCTGGACATTTGGGAGTTGTAGTTGCTGGGATTTATAGCTCACCTACAATCAAAAAGCATTCTGAATTCCACCAACGATAGAATTAGGCCAAACTTCCCACACAGAACCTTCATGACCAACAGAAAATACTGAAGAGATTTGGGAGGAATTGACAGTGATTAAGGGGAGATGTAGTTCACCTACATCTGGAGAGCACTGTGAACCCAAACAACAATGTTTTCTGATGGTCTGTGGTGACCCCTCTAAAAAAAACCTTGTGACCCCCCCCCCCCAAAAGGGGGCTTGATTTTGGGAGTTGTAGTTCACCTACATCCAAAGAACACTGTGGACTCAAACAATGATGGATCTGGACCACGAATACTCAATATGCCCAAATGTGAACACTGGTGGAGTTTGGGGAAAATAGACCTTGACATTGGTGACCTCTCTGACACGCCCCTCACTACCCCCCCCCCCCAAGGTTCCCAACCCCCAGATCGAGAAACACTGTTCTAGATGTACAAATGACCAGATGCAAAAGCTGGAAAGGAGACTATGGACATGTAGAAATGAAGATAGTTGGACAAAATCCAAGAAACAGCATTGACTAACTGACTCATATCATCCAAGGCTTCAGCAGAACAGTTGCATGAGCACACAAAGAAAACATGCCACTATTAGGTTCCCCTATTGACTCATAGAATGTTAGTGGTATAATAGTGATGAAGGTGTATTGGGAAAATATAATACTTGTATTGGAAACTATATATTGAATGTAATCATGTTAAGAAATAGAAATAGGAAAAATGTAATCACAAGCAGAATTGTGTGCCTATAGCCCAAAAATACACTCTGCTCAGCAAATAATTGTTTCCCCATAAGCAAGACCAAAGTTCACCCTGAGTGCCAGGGACATATGTTAAGTGTCAACAAGAATAGATAAGCTAATGGACAAGAGACAAATTAAGGCTTTTTGGGATGTCAAGATAAGACCTGGTGCCATGGAGGAGTACTAATGACTCTCTCTGACAAGCTAAGACAGGAAGGAAATTCCTTAATTAATGGATCCTGAGAGCTTAGATGGGAATTCCAGAGATAAGGCTAATGGAGGGTCAGAGGTCTTGAAAGTAGTCTATATTAGGAAAATGCAAAGGTAGCTTTTTAGTTAAGTGCCGAGTAAGACTTTTTTGACACTAATTGGTGATGGATAATACCTATGTGACGTAGATAGAGGTAGGCCAAAATAGTATATAAGGATCTGTATTTCTTTGTCTGGCACCTTTGCTTTCCTGATTACAGGGGAAGGTCTTTTTCCTTATTGCTATATTCTGTCTGGCCACTGAGAATAAACGTCTTTTTTCTACAGCCCTTTGTCTCATTTCCTCAAACCTTTGTCTGCCATTTCAATAGGGCTGGGGACAGTGTTTCCATATATGCCCTATGCCTTTTCTTTCTCCCAGCCAAGACAAAATATCCCCCATCATCACCAGTTATCATGTTCCTGATGACTGTGTGTGATGGGGGGAGGCAGTAATACACATGCATATGTGCCTGTGTAAAAGAGGCAGGGAAAGTGTGGGGAGGGGAAGAATGCATGCAGTTGCTGTGCAAGATGTGTACAAACAAAGGAATAACAACCATTTGAAAGCAACAAAGAATAGAAAGAAGATTGTGTTTATCTGTGTGTGAGTGGGAGATAGAATGATCGAAAGGATAAATATTTGAATGTAAATGTATATGAAAGAGTATGTTTTTAACTGAGCTAACAGAAATACCGACTGGTCCTCTCCCCTGATATATAACCCCTTAACCGGCTGTTAACTACTGTAAAAGGAGGGGGATCAAAAGGTTGCTCATCTGTGCTCTAGACACAGAGCAGAGGGAACTGTAACAGATCCAAGCAAAGCATGTTGAGTCCCTCTTAGAACCTCATTATTTTTAATAGACCTCATTAATTGTAAGAATATACACGTATTATCACAAGCCAATTATTTAACATATTCGACTTTTAATAATAATGTATCACATACACTCCTATTAGTCACCTGAGCCAAAATATACCTATATAATTGTAATATATTTATTATACAGTTGAATGTATCAGCAATGCAGTTCACAATATTTTCTTCACCTATTCCCTGCCCATTCCCAGTATATATTTTTCAAGATTACAATTTTATATTATGTCAAAAGGCTAGCTTTTTTGCTTTATATTTAATCCCTGTGCTACTGAAATCTGGAGTAATAATAACTCAAGTTACTTCTTCCAGTTTTGTAAATCTGCTATTTATACTACTATTTCTAAAGAGAAAATGAGTTCAACCTATGTTCTAATCCCATTCGCACTACAGAATTATTGCACCATGATTCTAGTTTTGTTGCCATTGATGTGTCCTATGTGACCTGGTGGCGCAGCATGTTAAAGTGCTGAGCTGCTGAATTTGCGGAGCGAAAGGTCACAGGTTCGAATCTGGGGAGCGGAGTGAGCACCCACTGTTAGCCCCAGCTTCTGCCAACCTAGCAGTTCAAAAACATGCAAATGTGAGTAGATCAATAGGTATCGCTCCTGTGGGAAGGTAACGGCGCTCCATGCAGTCATGGCCTTGGAGGTGTCTATGGACAATGCCGGCTCTTCGGCTTAGAAATGGAGATGAGCACCAACCCCAGAGTTGGACATGACAAGACTTAATGTCAGGGCAAAACCTTAACCTTTACCTTAAACAGTTCCCAGCCTAAATAGATCTAGAGGCATGTCATTACTGAAATTTCTGAGATAAGAGAACATTTTATTACCGATGCAGTGCTACCAGATGTGGCCTCTTTTAAGTTTCTACTAGTAGTATAACCTAAATTACTAGCAGTATAACCTAAATTATGTCTTTTGAAAACTTTTCTTAATTTCATTGTTCCAATTAACTGGTGCTATGAAAATAGCTGTTTCTTAAAATACTACCATCTAGAAGTAATAACACAATAAATGGGAATTGCCAAGGTCAGGGCAAAAGTTAGCAACTGTCACTCCATATGGTGTTTGTACAGTTTGGACTAAACCGATCTGTTATCTCGAAATGAACCTGATACAACCTAACATATTGATACAATCTCAGAAGAATGCAAGACCCTTACAATCCAACAGTAAGATCAATATTGTTGTGTTTCTCCACATTTCACCTGTATTCTCAGAAGAGAGAATATCATTATTTCAATCAGATTACCGACAGAAATAAAATTAGAAGAAAGAATACCTTTATTTCTATCAGATTACTGAAACCGTTTTTCTCCTGTACATGGAATTTTGGACACATTACTCAAATATATTATTTCTACAATATGTATATTTTACATGCATATATGCATATATTTTGTATGCATTTTCTAAAAAGTGTGTTTGTCTGACAAGTGCCAGAATATTTTAATAATAATAAATAATAAAACTTTATTTATACCCCGCCACCATCTCCCCAACGGGGACTTGGGGCGGCTTACATGGGGCCATGCCCAGGACAATACAATATAACAAAATATATAAAAATTAAAAATAAATAAAAATCATATCATAATACAATTAAATAATACAATAAATAAAAATGTGCAGTACAACATAAGATCAAGAAAGCAATATAACAAGGGTGGGCCGCATGAACACTAAATTAAAACTCGGGGTGAGAAAGGGATCAGAATAAAAACCTCGGGGTTTTTAAACAGATACTTTTAAACAGATACAAAACAGATACTTTTGTTGAGAACATCAATCCCTACCAGGAACAGGCAAGGAAACTAGAGCTGTTTGACAGTAGCATACTCTGTCTCAGAGTGAGATAGAGTCTCCTTCTCTGGAAGTTTTCAAACAGAGCTTGAATGGCCATCTTTCTGGAGTGCTTTGATTGTGTGAGGTTCTATGGCAGACAGGGATTGGACTGGATGAAGCTTGTGGTTTCTTCCAACCATATGATCCTGTTATGTTTAATAAACAATGCCTGGCACTCTGTGAGATAATCACGGGCATACCAAGTGATTCATGTGGAATGAATTATTTGCCATAGTGAAACTGGCAAATTCTGCTGACTGAAGTGGAAGCAGAGTTGCACATACAGCAATGTTGTACAATGTGCTTACACGTTTCATTGAAAATGGCACAACAGCCCTCAGACATTGACACAGGTTGCAAAACATTATTCTGCATAGGAGTTGCATAGTGTTGTTGCAAAGTATCTCTGCATGTGGATATTTAAGCTACACTGACAGGATGTTCAATTGTAGCCAATGGACTAAGTAATTCAGACTAGTGTTAAGGGTTGTGGCCAATAGTGGTTCATTCCAGGATACAAAGGAAATAAACAGGACAAAATCTCTACCCTACTTGGTTGGGCTGTGGCGCAGGCTGGTTAGCAGCCAGCTGCAATAAATCACTCTGACCAAGAGGTCATGAGTTCGAGGCCAGCCCGTGTCGGGGTGAGCACCCGACAATTAAAAATAAAATATAGTCCCTGCTAGTTGCTGACCTAAGCAACCCGAAAGATAGTTGCATCTATCAAGTAGGAAATTTAGGTACCACTTATATGTGGGGAGGCTAATTTACAACACCATATAAATCACCCAGCCGCCATTGGAATGAGAAAGTGCCGTCGCAGTGGATGATGAAGCAGCTGCTCCCCCTGTGGCCGGAATCAAGCATACCCTCAGGAAGCTGGAAGCTGGAGAAGGTTTAAATTGCCTCTGCGTCTGTCTCTGTCTCTGTTTATGTTATATGGCATTGAATGTTTGCCTTATATGTGTACAATGTGATCCGCCCTGAGTCCCCTTCGGGGTGAGAAGGGCAGAATATAAATACTGTAAATAAATAAATAAATAAAATCTTTCTTTCATAATAAAGACCTTGTAGAAAAGATATTAGACTAAGTATATAAAGAGAACAAGGTCTTGACTGACATCCAGCTTGTATTGGGCACAAACATCAAGAGACGTTGCTATTATTATTATTATTATTATTATTATTATTATTATTATTATTATTATATCAAGCATAGACAAGTCTTTCTTTCTTTCTTTCTTTCTTTCTTTCTTTCTTTCTTTCTTTCTTTCTTTCTTTCTTTCTGCTAGACACCACAGCCTTTTTATTATTATTATTCCAATATTCACTATATCTCACAATCCAGGATTAAGCTTCAGGGTCAGATATGTATTCACTCAGGGATTATAGGATAAAGACAAAATTATTTAGGCAGCCTGTGTCATTCTCCGAAATACATCCCCCAAACACTGGGATGTATGGCTGCAAAAACATGAACATGGATCACAGACTGAATTTCTGGAAGTGGCTTGGTGGAACTTTGCAAATAAATCTACATTTTATTTACCAAGTTAGTTTAAACGGTTTATAGGGTGTCTTATAGCAAAGGTTAATGGGACAGTTTGTAGAATAGTAAACAGGTTTAAACCAACAGCAATAGAGAAGACACATATACCTGCCCAAGGACTGACATCTGTCTCACTAGCAGGAGCAAAACACTGTGGAAACATATTTATTAATTTGTTTATTTATTTATTTGTTTGTTTGTTTGTTTGCTATACTTTTACCCCGCCCTTCTCACCCCGGGGGGGACTCAGGGTGGCTTAGCAACATGGCAATAATTCAATGCCATTTAAAACAATTACAAAAAATTACAAAAAGTCATCTAAAATACACATTAAATTACAATAAAAACACATGAGAAAGGGCATTCACTGCTCTGGCACCCTGGTTGTGGAATATTCTCCTCTTTGAGACCTTATTACTGTCAATACAGTAGAGTCTCACTTATCCAACATAAACGGGCCAGCAGAATGTTAGATAAGCGAATACGTTGGATAATGAGGGATTAAGGAAAAGCCTATTAAACATCAAATTAGGTTATGATTTTACAAATTAAGCATCAAAACATCATATTATACAACAAATTTGACAGAAAAAGTAGTTCAATACGCAGTAATGCTATGTAGTAATTACTGTATTTATGAATTTAGCACCAAAATATTGACTACAAAAATGCGTTGGATAATCCAGAACGTTGGATAAGCGAGTGTTGGATAAGTGAGACTCTACTGTACTCAACCTGAAGCATGGGTTTTTTAAAGCCTCTGGAATATAACTGATTTTATTCACATCTGCAATTTCAAATTTTAACTCTTTAGACTTTTTAAAATTGTATTGCTTTAACTGATCAACTGGTTTTGCCTATCTGAAATATTTCCAACTTTTATATCATTAATTAAAGTGATTTTCTTGTATATTCCACTGAGATTTTATGATATAGGATGGATATACAGTAGACTGTCTGTTAATCAGAACTCTCAAGCAACCAACAAAATTGAAAAAAACTTTCATTTTTTAAAAAACCTGTTTTTATAATCCAGTAACATGTGTTACAGTAAGTTAAGTTTCTTTTTCATCTTATTGTTTTTAATCACTGTACTTTAATATCAAGTCAATACAGAGTGTATAGTTGGGGCCTCTGGTGGCACAATGGGTTAAACCCTTGTGCCAGCAGGACTGCCGACCAACAGGTCACCAGTTCGAATCTGGGGAGAGCATGTGAGCTCCCTCTGTCAGCTCCGGCTCCCCATGCAGGGACTTTACCTGTTGTTGTTATTCGTATTTTTTGCCATTGTTTTTACTTGAAGCAGTGTTCTCATATTTCATCTCGAATGTTAATCAAAGAAATTCCATTAAAAGTTAATTAGAGCATTCCCACCTCCTATGATTAACATTATAAATACAAATGTTTCATAAATAAGGGGTCAAGAGAAATACATTCCTCCTGTCTCATATAACATTCCAGAAAATATATACAGTCTTTAAAAATGCAACATTCATAATATCTTCATTGTTATCATTTAGTTATTTTTATCAGGACTCAACGCAGCTAACAGAAATTAAATTAAATAAAAGTTCACACCTTTGAAAACATACAACATTTACAAACGTAATTAAACTAACAATGGTAAGAAAAGCAATTTTAAAGATATTGTCCACATAAATTCAGCAAGATTTGTTTTTTAAAAAAGTCACCTACTTCTGGAAGAACAGCATGGAAGAACAGCCCCCAGTGGCACAATGGCTTAAACCCTTGTGCTGGTAGGTCTGCTGACCGAAAGGTCAGTGCTGCAAATCCGGGGAGCGGGGTGAGCTTCTGTCTGTCAGCTTTAGCTCCCCATGTGGGGACTTGAGAGAAGCCTCCCACAAAATGGTAAAACATCAAACATCCGGGCATCCACTGAGCAACATCCCTACAGACAGCCAATTCTCTCACACAAGAAGCGACTTGCAGTTTGTAAAGTCGCTCCTGACACGAAAAAAAGAGTGTATAGAGTAGTATAATATGGGGTAAAGTAATAGTTGGGCTTATTGTTAATGGTAACTCTTAAGCAACCAGAAACTACATTTATCTGCCATCTACAAATCCCCATGGGTATCAATTAACTGAGAATCTACTGTATTTTAATAACTAATATGTCACTCCAGTTGACAAAACAGATCGACATGAAAGTTTCCCATTTTATTATCAATTGTAAAAACTATTTCCAACTTATTTGAAATTTCTGTATGGGTTGTGTTTATCCCATATTCATGAACCCAAAAGCAAAGCAAAGGAGGGAATATGGAAATCAGGAATGAATGAACTCAGGTCCACCATGCCAAGGCAAGTGCTTCATAAACTTTCTTATTGCACATAGCCTGGAAGCATTCCGGAAGGGCTTGAAGAGGGGGGAAAAACCCAGTGGGTATTCAATATGGGCCGGGCTGTGGCGCAGGCTGGTTAGCAGCCAGCTGCAACAAATCACTCTGACCAAGAGGTCATGAGTTCGAGGCCAGCCCGTGCCTGTGTCTGTCTCTGTCTCTGTTCTATGTTATGGCATTGAATGTTTGCCTTATATGTACACAATGTGATCCGCCCTGAGTCCCCTTCGGGGTGAGAAGAGCAGAATATAAATACTGTAAAATAAATAAATAAATATGTCTTATCTGCAGTCTGGAAAATCCCCCATTTGTTGTTGCACTGTAACAAAGAGATGTGAGACCCTAGTGCAGTGATTCCCAAACGCTGATCCTCCAGTTGTTTTGGGCATCAGCTCCTAGAATCTCTGACCATTGGCCAAAACAGTTGAGATTGCTGGAAACTGAAGTCCATAACACCTGGAGGATCGAAGTTTGGGAATCACTGTGTCTAGTGAAAATGACAACAATGAATGCAGATATAAAGTCTATCTCAATGCCTGCTTGGCCATCACAAGGATTTTCCCAAATTCTGACCCTTGATGTGCTACCTGGAAAGTCTAGAAAAGAGAGGGCAATTGAACCTCTTTTCATCGTTACGCTCATGGTCTCTAGTTGGCTGCAACAGTGAATACAACATGACAAGACGATTGTGGATTTTTGAACAATTGGGGAATGGTTTGGTAGATGGGTTATTTTTTGCAGTACTGTTGTCCAATATTGGGTGACTTTAGGAATTTCAGTGGGGCCAATGGCAGCGCAATGGGTTAAACCCTTGTGCCAGCAGGACTGCTGACCGGCAAGTCAGTGGTTCGAATCCGGGGAGAGTGGGTGAGCCTCCTCTGTCAGTTCCAGCTCCCCATGCAGGGACATGAGAGAAGCCTCCCACAAACAAACATCCGGGTGTCCTCTAGGAAATGTCCTTCTCTCACACAAGAAGTGACTTGCAGTTTCTCAAGCCCCTCCTGACACACACAAAAGTGGTTTTCATCTACTCTAAAAAGGATCCCAAAAACTGGATGTGGACCATGAGCCATACTTTACTCACTACTGCCCTAAGTTGTAGCTAACTTAGCGTGTTCATAAATTTGGCACTGAACTCACCTGACAAAGCAAGGGAATCCATGTCTAGATAAGTACCGTATATACATGCAACATTTTTAATTACTGCAATTTCCAACTGCTAAGGGCCCTAGAGGTCAACTTTTCAAATTCACTTTAAGTTCAGCAAGTATTAATAATGATGAGCAACTTAAGATTAGCAAACTCCCCTTATTGATCTCAAAGTACAATAAACTGGTTAAAGAACTGTATCTGCAAACACCAGCTTAGAGCCCATCAAAAATACAGACATAATGTTTATAATGAGTGATGTAAAACTACGTAACAGCAGAGAGCAAAACATGTTTTGCTGCATTCCCTTGGCACTGCCAAAGAGAGCCTGTAGTAATCTTTCAACATATCATATAATGGGCAGGGAGCATTACAGGTGGAAGCGCTATAATGGCAATTTACTGTAGCTTTCCTTTAAAGTGCAATAAAATGGGACCATATTATGCAATACAGGACATATGTTTGTGTGTGTGCGCGCATGTTAATAAAGCAGTTTTGAAGGGCATTACAGTGTGTATCAGGGAAACAGATATCACTATAATAAGAAAATGCTTCTTTGTAGTGAACAAGGAGAGAAATATGGACTTCTAGTACTCAGTGTGGATATTCCGGAAGAGATGCATCAGTACTGCTATTCTTCATTTACATCTCTACAGTGTGGGAAAGCAAACAATAAAATGGTGTTTCTGCAATTATAGACACGTGGATGTGGGTGCTCTGTCACATTCAGTGATCTCAACTTTGCTTAATAAGATGAGATATGCACAAACATTCATTCTGTCGGCTCTGTTCTCATTTCTCCCCTTCACTCTTCTAGTCCTAACATGCTTCAATAAACCAGAAAATCTTCAGTAAATAATAGTCCTCCATTACAAGTAAACCAGGAAGCTGTGATTATCTAGTCCAGAGCAATCTAGGTTCTCACAGTATTGATAGAAATTGGCTTAAAATCCTAACTTCTTCAAAGCCTAGTGAGTGACCACAATTTCTTGGTTTAGATGTAATATAACGTTATGATAATTTGGGTTGCTGTGAGTTTTCCGGGTTGTATGACCATGTTCCAAAAGCATTCTCTCCTGACGTTTCGCCCATAACTATGGCAGGCATCCTCTGAGGTTGTGAGGTATATTAGAAACTAAGCAAGAGAGGTTTATATATCAGTGGATGGTCCAGGATGGGAGAAAGAACTCTTGTCTGTTGGAGGCAAGTGTGGATGTTGTAATTAATCACCTTAAATAACATTTAATGGTCTTGCAACTTCAAGGCCTGGCTAATTCCTGCCTGAGGGAATCCTTTGTTGGAGGTGTTAGATGTGGGTGAAACATCAGGAGAGAATGCTTCTGGAACATAACCATACAGCCCAGAAAACTCACAGCTACCCAGTGATTCTGGCCATGAAAGTCTTCGATAACACATTATGATGATTTACTTGTGGCAACTTGTTGAGGATTCCTTGGTGGAAGCAGAACAGATCATAATAATCAGAAATCCGAATTTTACATGACATTTCACAAATAGCACTCTTGGCTCTACATCTTGAATCCTAATAAATGCTGTATCAAAAGATGCACATTTGAAAGAACACAGAGCAGGATCATTAGTATCATTTACAGATGCTTTCTCATGAGGGGGGAAAGTGTCCTCCTTAGAAAATACACCCAAAGGTGATAGTTACAATGTAGGCAAGAGCCCAATAATCGCCCTGCACTAATTTCCTTTGCTAGTTCATCTTGTTATCAAAGTCATAATTTAGAACTGGCATTGATTGAAATCAGACACTAAAATGACATTAGTGATTGCCTTGAGAAAAAGCTAGGTAACATTTACAGATGTTAAATCTGATGCAATTGATCAAAGGAATAGCTGAAAATTGAAGCAAGCACCTGAAATATTATCATTTTGCATACTTTCAAACACGTCCCCTTATTATTAACGCAGCAGCAGGACTGTATCCCCAAATCCACAATATTCATGAATTTTCTCTCCGTTCTGGATGTGCCCAAATGAAGTTGGAATTGATGTGTTTCATCTCCACATATAAATCAGGACAATGCTGATGCCCCAGAGTTACCATAATCTCTAAAGCACTGGACAAACAAGTCAATTTGTTTATCACTTTTCTTACTAAAGAACTGTGTTTTTATTAAAGAGATCAATCACCAGCATACAGTTTAACAGCTTGGGCTATAAAGTGGGAGGTGGAGGAAAACAGAAGCTGGTTTTAAAACTACACAACTCAGAAACCGTTGAAAAGTTCATAAAAATCAGCTGTTCCTTCCAGAAGAATAAAAATACTTGATGGTTCCTTATGGAGTCCAAAAGCATCTTATTAGATAAGGAAGTGGGCAGCCAAAGCAATCTATATTTATTCTAATGGAATAAAAAGGTTCTTCCATTACATTAAAAAATAGCATATTGTTGCTGAAACTAAGAAAAATACTGTATTCACTATTTATGCAGCGTTTTTCCTATGTGCACAAAGAATTTCATTGTCTCTCAGGGCTTGAAGTCATAAACCAAGTGTCATTTTCTTTTGTGATGAAGACATAATGAAGTTAAATTTCACAAGTAACACAAGTGAAAAAACAAAAGTTCTTTATTGTTGTAATAAGTAACAGTTCCTCAGTAATTTCAGAGTAACTTTTTGGAATTTTAGGTGGCTTTTGGAAGGATTATTTTGATATCTATGCCATTCCTTTCTAATCCCTAAAACATGTTTTCCTTTAAAAAAAACTCTCATGTGTTCTGCAATTCCGTTCAGTGTATTAATGGCTACAGTAATGTTGGGGATCTAGATTGAATAATGCCTTGTTATCCTATCATCCTATCATCATCATCCAACCCGGAGAGACCGCAGATGAGCTTCCTCTAGCAGCTCCAGCTCCATGCGGGGACTTGAGAGAAGCCTCCCACAAGAATGGTAAAAACATCAAAAAAAGCCTCCTCCTATTCGTGCCAAATTTTGTCCAGTGAATGAAAATACATCCTGCATCTCAGAGATTTACATTACGATTCATAACTGTAACAAAATTACAGTAATGAAGTAGCAATGAAAATAATTTTATGGTTGGGGGTCACCACCACAACATGAGGAACTGTATTAAAGGGTCACGGCATTAGGAAGGTTGAGAACCACTGCTCTACTGGGCTACAATTACACCTCACTGAAGGAGAAGGAGGCAGGGCTACCTTTTTTTATGCCTGCTGGAACAAAAGGACTGTGGGAAGGGTGGGTCAGCTTGCAATGTCACCAGTGTTTTCCCAGGGCCTCCATAATATAGTAATGGTTCCAGCAGATTTTAATAATAATAATAATAATAATAATTATTATTATTATTATTATTATTATTATTATTATTATTATTATTATTATTATATTTTTATACCCCGCCCCATCTCCCCGAGGGGACTCGGGGCGGCTTACATGGGGCCAAGCCCAGGCAATAAGCAATATAAAACTCAACAATAAAAAAATATTCCAAAAATAGCCAGGCTTTGTCACCTCTTGCCCCTTTTCCACCATGAACACGATTTTTTTTTTTATCCTTCCAGGACAGAGAGTATGCAGATAGAAAGTGGTATGTGTATGAGTATTTGCAGAGGGGCAACACTGCACAGCTGCCATAATAGATGCTCTTCAAAAAAAAATGTCCTGGGAGAGAGGCAGGAGCATGCACTATGTTCATAAGGGCTGGTTTTAATAAGACACTCTATGTATGCTAGGGGCCCCTGGTGGCACAGTGTGTTAAAGCGCTGAGCTGCTGAACTTGCGGACCAAAAGGTCCCAGGTTCAAATCCCAGGAGCAGAATGAGCTCCCGCTGTTAGTCCCAGCTCCTGCCAACCTAGCAGTTTGAAAACATGCAAATGTGAGTAGATCAATAGGTACTGCTCCAGTGGGAAAATAACGGCGCTCCATGCAGTCATGCCGGCCACATGACCTTGGAGGTGTCTACGGACAACGCCGGCTCTTCAGCTTAGAAATGTAGATGAGCACCAACCCCCTGAGTTGGTCACGACTGGACTTAACGTCAGGGGGAAACCTTTACCTTTATGTATGCTAGAATAACACTAATAGTCTTGAAGTAGTAGATGTTGACCACTAGGGTTACCACTGGTGATGGCTTGTTGAGGATTCATCAGAACTTTCTGATATGCCTATCCATCATGTGCTCAGTACCCTCCACAGAAAGAAATACATCACATACCTCCACTTGCATGAATTTGCAAATACACTCAGAGCCTCTCAAGCAAGAAGAAGGGGTTCTATTTAAGTGCAACAAGTCCTCTGACAAGTAAAAGAGGTCCCCTTGGCCAGATCCCAATAAGTGGCTGCATGATGAGGAGCCTAAGCCAGTATCGTTGGATACTCGGGGAGTCATCAAATCACCAGCAATTCAATATCAAGAATATCTAAATCTATATGGTGCTTCACTTCCGTTAAGGCCTTCCCCTTAGGAGCAGGGTTTGTCTTCAGCCCCATCCAAGTCCCTATCTGGGTTCCCAACTCTCTCAAAGGTCTTCCCAGTCAGGCAGTCCACCCTCAGATGTAAAGGAGATATTTGTAACCCATTTCCTTTCATACAATTCCTTCCAGAGTTCAGTCGTATTCTTTTATTGGCCTCCTCATCATATATCCCTGCAGTGACTTTAATTGAGGCCAGCACTGGTTGTCCTTTTCTCCTGAGGCCAGGGAGCTGGGAACTGCTGAGGCAGGGCGCCTGGTGAGTCCCCCTCTTCCATACTGCCTCTTTTGCAAAGGGCTTTCATCAACCTGCTCTCCAAGTTTACTACAGTTTGTGCTCTGGGAGCGGAAGCAATTTTACAGCACCAGGTTTTCTTTCCCAGTGGAAAGAATGTTAAGTTTATCAGCAGGCTCTTTGCAAATGTTTAAAACAGAGGAGAATGGAGTGGAGAAACCATCTTTCATCTCCTATCAGCAATTCCTGTTGCTAGAGATTAAGGCAATACTTCACGAGGAACATATGGCAACGTCTGCAGCCATCAGGAACACTTCACGGTGCTGCGGCTCCAGGTGTCCCTCAACTAGCCTTCCTGATCGGTACTAATTAGAGCAAAGGCAGGAGGCTCATTGAAGTCTAGAGACATCTGAAATTCCAAAGCTCTTTTGCAAGGCGGAGTTGATGGAGAGGACCATTAAGACATTGTAATCTTATAAGATTATTGAGTATCATTCTTTTTGAAAAAATAAGTGTCTATGCATTTGGATATAAGGCATGATATAATGGGAGAAATACGTAAGATTTGCAAGAGATCATTCTGCGAGGCATTGGGAACGTCTATGAAAAATGAGGCAACAGTTGCACTAAAGCTAGATGCAATTGATCTCTGTGTGTGTGTGTGTGTGTGTGTGTGTGTGTGTGCCCTGTTTCCCCAAAAATAAGACAGTGTCTTATATTAATTTTTGCTCCCAAAGATATGCTAGGTCTTATTTTCACAAGATGTCTTATTTATCCATGAAGAAGACTTCACATTTATTGTTGAACAAAAAATGAACATTTATTATATACTTACAGTAGTTGTCATCACAAACCAGTATAACCAGACAAACTGTGAATCCTATCAAGAATTTCTTGTTACTACCATTATTTCCAGGTACAACAATCTATGGTACATATATTTACCAATCCTGCTTGCTTGGTATTCCTTTTGGCGGGCATGCTTCCAAACAAAAGCTTTGCCAAGTCTTATTTTCAAGGGAGGCCTTATACTTAGCAATTCAGCAAAACCTTTACTAGGTCTTATTTTCAGGGGATGTCTTCTTTTTGGAAGTATACACACATACATATACACACATCAGTATAAATCCCAAATACAAATTTTGTTTGGAAACCCAAATGAGCTGCATTATCATCTGCAAAGCCTCAAAACAACATGAGATGTGGTGTTAAACATGAATTCACCATGTTAGCCTAGACTTCTATGGTTTTACACTATGCATTTCAACCCTTCCTTCTTATATTGCATACAGTCTGTTCTACCAAGGACCAATGGCATGGTCTGGACAGTCTGATTCTGTTGAGAGTCTGAGCTTTGGCACTGCCAATCCCAGCATCCAACAAATATGTCCTTCCTAGGAATTTTCTAGGCCCTTCAGGTGATTCTATGGTGAAAGTCAACAATATTGAAACAATTTAAAACATACATTGAGAAAAAAAATCAAAATCAGTTTAAGAGCAATATAATTAAAACAATAAATGACCCTCTTAAAAGCCCTTTCCTTACAAATCTTCTGTTCTAAAAATCTGCATCAGGTGATGGAAGACCAGCAAAACAGGGCCATTCTAGCCTCCCTAAGAAATGAGTTCCAAAGTTTATAGCTATGTCTATATGGGACAAATAAAATGGACTCATCTTGTAATTGCTGCATATAGTCCACATGATGGTTTCACAGCAAAAGCACTGCTTGCAGCCATTAATCTGCCAGAAGGGGAACTATAATTTCCTCTAGAACTTCCAGGACTAGATCCAGATCAATCAAATGGATCAGTCTGGATCCAGCTCAATCAAGGGTCCACATGTCAAACAAACCCACTGCTAGGGCCTGAACATTTACTTTATTTATTTATTTACAACATTTATACCCGGCCCTTCTCATCCGAGGGGACTCAGGGCGGCTTACAAAAATTGGCAAAATTTAATGCCCAAATTGCAATCATAAAAACAAAACAATATAAACAGATCTGTTAATAACATTGTTAAAACACATTATAAAAACCTTAAAAACGTATATATAATTAATTCCATTCATCCGAGATCCTCATGCTTCATCCTTAAATCAGGCCATGTCAACTTTGTCATTTACTCATCAAAAGCTTGGGCACATAACCATGTTTTCACGGCCCTTCTGAATCCCAGCAGGGTAGGAGCCTGTCGGATATCTCCAGGGAGGGTGTTCCACAGTCGGGGAGCCACCACCGAGAAGGCCCTGTCCCTCGTTCCCACCAGCCGCACCTGTGAGGCAGGTGGGACCGAGAGCAGGGCCTCTCCAGATGATCTTAGTGATCTTACTGGTTCATAGGAGGAGATACGTTCGGACAAGTAGATTGGGCCAGAAGCTGAAAACAGCTTCCCAGCATATGGAAGGGAATCCTCTTGTGATTTCATCAGAAGCAATGTCACCAGTAAAGCTCTGGTACAGAGCTACATCTAGCCAGTGAAACATCAGGAGCAAACCAAATGTGCTGTTAGCTAAATTGGCCATCTGGATTAGAAAATGGTTCTGGGACACCTCCATGCTCTACTTAGGGTAGCTCCAGAGCAAAGTACTATAGATTATTTCAGTAGGTGTTGATGCAGCCTTTCAAAACTACCAAGAAGGTCCTATCTCATGTCTACATTAACCATATCTGTGAAGATCCCCTTCTTCCACTCCTACTACCTTCTCAGGGCTTGTTTAGACTCATACAGAGAGATGTTGGTCAAATAGCATGGACCTACACTGTATAGGACTTTAAAAATTGTTGCAGCTGTGTTCTAGAAATTTTGATCTCCTTCTGAAAAGATTATGAAACTTCCCTGCTCCAGCAGCTCCACCGGTGACAGACTGTTTCTAGACACAATTCAAAGTTCTGGTTACAATATATAAAGCTTAACATGTTTAATGTAACATGCAGTACCATGTAACATAGCAAACAACATGAGACAGAGCCCATATAAGGCTACAAGAGTCAATACAAAATTCCAGGGGGTCTAATGAATGCACACATGTGAACTGAATCTACTGGACTATGAGTTGGATTCTGTTTATAACAGGCCAAGTTATTTTTAAAAGAAAAAACAACAAAGAAAATTGCAGTAAGGTAAATGTATAACCACAACTGGAATTAAAAATGTATTAGAAGCAGAAGGAGAAAATGGAATATGTAACCAGTTTGAAGATGTAAAGACAATGTCGGAGCTCTGCATTCCTCGGCACAGTTGGTCATGCTGACTATTTTATTCATGAGCTGGAAAGGAAGTTTAATGGAGAAACTAACTTAAAACAAGTTGGGATTGGACTATCCAACAGTGAGTTAACTCCAGGAGGCTCACAAAAACACAAGATCTGAACTTGGGAATTCAGATCTGAACTTCTTCGGAGGTTAGGTCCAGTGCTCAACTAAATTGGGTAAGATGATAGCAGATGAGATGCAGCACGCTGAAGTGCAAGTAATGCATATTTAAAAGCAACATTCAGATTCCTCCTCACACCTGCTGAGGGGTTTGGAATTAACTACGACCTCTCTGGGAAAAAAGAAAAGAAAAATAGAAAGAGATCCAAATGTTGCCATGAACTAGATACTTCCTCAAAGTCTGTGGTCAAAGGCATGACTGCAAATGAGATTTCTTAAGAAAGGACCAAGGAATATTACACAAATTGCAAAGCTGGAACCCATGAATAATTTAGGTTTGTATAGGAACAGCAATACTTAAAACTATGTAAATTCCCTGGTCTCATTGTGCAGAGTTGTTTGCAATAATAAATTCTCTCATGCACATACATATACTCTGTATTAACATAGCTGGAGATTCAGCCCGTGGGGGGGAAAGTACAAAGCCTAAATTTTCTCTTCTTGTAAAGTCCGCTAAGCAAGGTGTTCTTTTCAAATGCAAAGATCAGCCACTGTGATACATATTTTTAGAGCTAGCTCTCCAAGATCTGAATAGAATGTACCGCCTAAAATATTTGGGCTTTTTAAATTGAATCCCCCTTGTGCTGTTTAGGGAACATGGAAAACAAAATCATAATTTCTTTTTCCCCACTTTATATGAGGTGGGGAGACTTGTTTTAATAGTACCCTGTAAAAAGACTTGGTGCCATATTGGGAGGAGGTTGTAGTATAAATTCAACAAACAAACAAAACAACAAACAAACTAGTATTACAAATTGGCCATCAGAGAGCATATGTGGCACCCAGACCTCTGGAAATTGCTCACCCTGGATTCGGATATTGGCTGGAAGTTGGGTGATCCAGTTTCTAGACCCCATTAAACCACAAAGTCACTAGCTAAGCCTGACTCAGTCATTTTCTGTCAGCCTGACTTATGAGCAACTAGTGGGGAGAGAAGAACTCATTGGAGGAATATATATAACAAATAAGTAGTTTGAAGGAACACCCTAGTAGCTACTAATGCACAAAATAATTCTTGACATTTGTTCAAGCAATACATTTGTTGCACTGGCTGTTTCAAAGATTGCAATTATTTGTAACTAAGGGGAAATTTCTGCAAACTGCCAACGCTAAGGCTAAGCAATAAGCGTATCTAAATGAAAGCATTGCATTTTGTTGCCTTTATCCTCTCTCCACCTTCTTTCTGGCCATTTGGGCACCTCTACTGATATCAGCATGGGGCACCCACAAAGGCCAGGAATTCTCCTGGAGCTCTACTGCCACCTGGAAGCAGCAACAGTGACATGGACCATAAGGTGACAGTCAGCAGGACCAGTTTAGTCTTAGACCAGCTTGACCGTCTTGACCCTGTGAGTTTTGGATGGTGTGTGCGGCTGCAGCATTTCTGCTTGTTACTGGTTCCAGATTAAGTACCCCATGTAGATGAAGCCTGAGAGAATTCACTGGTTGGTATGAAACATTAGCCAATCAGCTATAGGACCCATTCAGCAATAACTTGTAAAACAGGAAAAAGAAACATTCATTCGTATAACATCCTACGTAGGCTCAACCCATTGTTTGAAAACCCAAAACTTTAGATCAATCTTTACTTTCTATTCTGGAATCTCTGTCTCCCTAATCCCAAGTATGGGGGAGGTTTGAATTTGACAGTGACAGGACATATAACATATTAATATAAAAACGAATGATTCTGCACATGCTCAAAACTGATTGTATTTTTACAAGCTTCCAAGGCTAGGGCCAGGCATCAACCAGAGATTCCAAGCCTGAATCCATTAGACTAAACAAAAAAAAAAGCCAAGAATCCATTATTAAATAGATTAACCTTTTACAAGAGTTAGTTGCCTTCTGTCCTCTGGCCAAAGATAATATCTTTTCCCTGGGCTCAGAACTCAGAAGAGGTCATTAAATTATAATCCAACTCTTCAGAAAAGGGCAAGAGATTCATCTCATACTTGCTAGAAAAAGACAATACTTCCCCTTAACGGTTTCAGTTCCCTGCAAACCTTTTGTAGAAAGATAAAACCTAAAGATGGAGAACTCTCAGCCAAGTATTAAAGACAAAATCATTAGCATTCCATATTGCACCTTATATAAAATAACCAGGTTTCTTATTTAAACATATTTAAAAATAATCTCTTGGAAATACATTCACCCCTTGATGAGGTCATTTAATATTATGCCCAATAATGGGTTTGAAAATATAGCAGGAAACTCATTGTAACATGGTAAACGCATTACAGGATGTACCATATTAAGAATCAAGTTTTATTGGAGCTTCCTGATCATGTAAATGTGGCATATTCCTACTGCCATGCACATTATGTAGCCTTTCCTCTGGTGTTTGCATACATAAATGAACCTCTACAAAAGTGTCCCAAGTGGGAAGAAACAACAAAAACTTTGTTGCCCAATACAAACAATGGTGGGACATGAATGCAAGTGTGATTCAAAATGCTCAGCCAATTCCAGAGAGATTTACTTTGGCATCTTTGTTGTTATTTTCAAGAAGTCACACTGGTACTATTGGAAAACAGCAGGACAGAATTATCACAACAAATGAAATATATCTGCTTACTTTATCGTACCTCTAATCAAATTGATTTTAAAGCTCCAGAAAAAGATAGAAGCCAAGTATGACAGTGGCGTGTGTGCATACACCATGTTATGCTAATTACAATTTCCCAACTTTATGGGAGGACAAAAAAACTATTTCCATCCCTGGCTATCTCTGTAGATTGTTGAAAACTTTAAGGATAAATCTATTGGTTCCCCCAGTGAGTATTGCTCTGTAGCAATGTCTAGTGGCAAAAACCCTCTTCATTAAGACATTTTCAAAGTGTTCAGCTATGACCAGACTTACCTTCTCTTTCTTTTCTAATTTATTGCCAATGCATTTAGGATGCAGCGACAATAATCTAATAGTAGTGGCCGAAATGCCACTATTAAGCATTTCCTCTTCTGCCTTGTCGACTTTTATTTGCTCCAATTTCCTGCTCAGTAGGAGATGTGTATTTCTTTAATTGTTAGGCATTTTCATCCTATATACTTATAAAGCTTTTCCTCCTGGTTCTTTCTAATAACAACATTTTTATTTCTTTTTGCTCTTTCCAAGTTCACATCTATGAGGAAGATTTTTTATACTTTCCTCATAGAATTCAATTCACTGCTTTCCAGCAATGTAGGTTTTATTGTTTCATAGTTATCTGCACTATATTTTCATTCAGAAAGATTTGATTTCCTGCATTATTCTAAGAAAATGATGCTCTTAACAAAATGTCTTGAACACTTATGATTCTAGTGTAAATTTTATCCAAATTGAATTCCATTCTGTTCCTGCCAGTAATGTGGAGAAGGTGATGCATTGCTATAGAAGCAGGTTAACTATATTCTTTCTAAGACTGACTTGTTAAAACAGCAAGCTTTTATCCTTCTAACTGAACTACTAAGAAACAAAACACGTATCACACAAGCGTTAATAGATAATGATTCCATCCAAATCTAAGTACTTTGACAAACCAAGGGTGGCATGCTGCTAAAAGAGCCAAAAGTGTTATTTCTCAGTACCTTGTCACAAGTATTTTCTTTGCCAGGATATAAATCATGAATCCTCACTTTTAAAAAAAACAGGTTGTATTTTTTGCATATATAGGTTGTTTTTAATAAAAATGTAGGTGTTCCTTGGCATTTCAACAGCAACAGCAGGGCTTGAACTTAAGGTCAAGCAAAAGGAAGAGTGTGTGCAGTTTCCATGGAAACTGTACGAGGAAATCAGGTGCTCCGATACCAAGAATGGAGAAATAAAATCACTACATTTTAATAAACAAGCTCTATTGTAATAATTTAACTATATCTTATGTCGGGATTGTTCAAAGCATGTCTTACATCCAAATACTTGTGAATTTTTATTCAAGACTAGCAATAACAAAGAATCCAAAAATGTAGCAGCAAGGAGTTTGCAAAGTAGGGCATCTCCATCAATTGGCCACCCACTTGGCTAAGAGCATACTAGAACTTTCCATGCGCAACAGTGCTGGGTCAATTTTTAGCCAGGCTTCAAAAATTCTTTTCAGCTTAGGGCCAAATTTCAACAAAGGGGTCCATCCCGGAAGGATTCAGAACACAGTATGGGGCCAAAATAAATCAACTAGAGCGGACCAATAGTTTTCCATTTGGTCATTTCCAAACCGAAAAAACACAACTCACTCCAATACATATCTACCAAGAAGTAATTATTACTGTAGGGAATGTCTTAGGCTACCAAGCTCAGATCAATTTTTTGCAGCGGGTTCCCCGTCGCTTCTCTCTCTTCTCTAGCCACAAATTGGAGCCTACCACTTATAGAAGAAGCTCGTGATGCAAGCAGGGAATCCCTGCAGGCCAAAAAATTCATATTAGAAGGAGTGAGATAGTTGCCTCAGGCAGTAGATGCTGAGAGAGGTCTAGAAATAACTGTATTAGTATGGCCTGCCTGCCCCATCCCTAAGTTTGAGGGCACTTCTTGCTGCCACAAGAAGATTGAGATAAAATTCAACTGTCAGCCCAATCTATATATTTGTTTGGAATGGGTGGGGGCCATCTTATTTATTTTATTTATTTACAGTATTTATACCCCACCCTTCTCACTCCAAAGGGGACTCAGAGCAGCTTACAGAATACACATACAGCAAATATTCAATGCAGATTATATAATGAAAAAGAACAGGCAACACAAATAGAGATAAAGGCAGTGTTTCCCATCTTATTTCCAGCATCTTGGAGGCTGTGCTCAACTCGGGTCATGGGTGGGGGAGGTGCTGTTTCTCCATCTTCCATGCCGAGGAGCTTTGCTCTGATCGATGTCCTCACTTTTATTACCTCCCCGCTAAAAGTGTTGCCTATTTATCTACTTGCATTTCTGCTTTCGATCTACTAAGTGGGCAGGTGAACTGGGGCTAATGGCGGGTGCTCACCCCAACCTGCTGACCTTTCAATCGGCAGGATTTTTCTGCAGCACAACAGCTTAGCCTTCTGTGCTAAGCCCAGCCCCTGCTTGGAGTGATCTTGTTCATCACCTCAAGCAGGAGCAGGTCTGAGACTACCCATTGTTTACAAAGAGTGGAAAAGAGTAGCCCCCTACATAAATGAGGTAGATCAGGATGAAGAATGAAATAGGCTGGACTACTATCCCCCTACTTTCTGTTCTGTCTACTTCCCACCACTGGCATCCAAGTAATAGGCATCTCCTCTATTGAAGGGCAGACATGGGAGGAAAAATAAAAATTATGTCTTTCTTCTTGAGCTTTAAAGGAATTATCCCAAATTCTAAACACTATGCCATAAACAGTGTCAGCACCTTGGATAGCTCACATAAAGTTCAGACTAAACCCCAGAGCAACTTAACTGTTCTATTGTCATGGCAGCTATTTCCCTGGTTCTTGTGCCCAGCAAACAAAATGTCCCACATGTTTTCAGAAACTGGGACTGAAACATTCTACGTCAGATATTTATAGGTCAAGGATTGTGATGCATATGATTGCTATAAATCATATTTTTAATCTGTATAAAGAGGTTACAAAACCAACTATATTAGTCTCTGATATGAGCAATCCTTGTCTTTTCTCTCTTGCTTTTCCTTCTCAAGGTATTGTGCCATTTCTCTTTCTCCACATTCCTAGGTTAAGGATTGATTAAATATGGAAAGAGTGAGGAATCTAGCACACTCTATTTCTTTTTTACTTCATTTCCTATCGTTCCTGAGCTCTGGCTTTATAATAAGACTAATACACAAATCTGAAACATAATCCAAATTATCCAGTTTGCTGAACTTTGAACTATGGTATTTTAAATACTTTTATTTCACTCTCAAAATCTATGCCATTATTTCTTTCACTCTAATTCTTCTCTCTGTGTCATGATTTTAAAGATTTTTGATAGAGCCTTGGGCAGAGACTTCCATTCTTTTTCAAATGCTGCACAGCACTTAGTACATGTCAGGTGCTTTTATAACTAATGCATGTTGATGAATGCCAGCCAAAAATGAACCCATTGGCTTCTGTTTCACTGGCAACATTATGCAGAAGCGTGGAAGCGTGGTCTGGATACCTGCCATCTCTCAGTGTGGTAAACACAACGTTTATTCTAGCACCGAGGAAAGCAGATATGAAAGACTGAAAAGAGAGTCCAAAACAGATTGGGGCAGTGCTATATACAGATTGAGGGCTATTTCCAGGCAGCATGGAGGGCCAAATGAGCACACTGAAGTCCTAAATACTCTTGTTTTGACACGGTTTGGCAAAAGACAACAAATGCCAGCCTTAAAAGCAAATAATCAGCAGTTAAATTGTTGAATAGACTCAAGAAAAAAATCACTCAAGCCGACAGAAAGAAACACTTGTTTAAAAAGCAGTGTTCAAACATCAGGGTAAGGAAACTGAGTGACATAGAAAACAGTGTATATCTTTTTTTGAGTTTTGTTTGTTTAGTGAAGAGTGCACACTGCATAAGATGACCATCCAACTTACTTGCTCTAAGGCCAGGAAACCTCAGGGCATCAGAGCCCTTTCAAACTCTAGAGTGCTATAGCACTATGACTCCACTAAGGTGGATACATTCTATGGAATCCTGGGGTTTGTAGTTTAGTGAGGTACTGACCTCTTTGAATGAGAATTTTAAATGCTCCTTCCTAAACTTCAAATCTGAGGAATCCATGAGATGTTGTCATGGCAGTTAAAGCTAGCATTGGGTTGTGTGAATGGGATTTGGATTTCTTCAAGATTGTTCTATTTTCAGAAATAACAAATACCAATCAATCGCCTTAAGAGCTTGGGTTTGCTATACACCTTCTACACCTTGGATTTGCTAGATACCTTGGATTTGCTAAATACTTCCAGGTACTGGCACCATCTCATCTGGCACTATCCAGATGTGTTGGACTACAACAATTAGGACACAAATATGCAACCAACACTGTCTGCAGTGCTTGCTGAGATGATAGAATTTATAGTGGAACATATCTAAAAGGGTCACAGTTGGGAAAGACTACCTAAAACAATTCCAGATGGATCATGTATGAGCAGAAAGTGGGCTGCTATTAAAATCGAGACTTGTCTCCTAAAAAACTACATCATCCATACAATACAATTCCTACATGCTTCCCCCCAACTTCCAATGGATATGTGAAACCATGAATAATAGCAAAATATGTTGAATTGAAGGACTTCTGGCCTGAGAATACCATAGAGTTCCACTGAGACCAAGAAAATGTTTAGAGATGACATATTTTGTTAAAAATTGATAAATGAAACCATGGATTTCGTGGGATTTACTCTCCAAAGTTTAAGACCAAAGTCTTTCCTGGACTTGCCTGGACATTCTATGGACCATAGCTAGGAACCTTTATAGACTAAGTAGGTGTTTAATAATTAGCTAAAACCAATCCTAAGCTCTTGCCCCATTTTTCTAGTCACCATACTTACAAACCAAGATAGGAGGAGGCTTTGTCCCATCACTTTCAGAGGCATATTAGTTGGAAATGTGAGAGAGTGCTTTCTTGATGGCTATGGAAGTGTAAACAATTCACATCTTCTTCTTTTGCCACCTAGAAGGGTTTTTTAATGAAGGGTGCTACATTTCTTCCTTATATGTTACAGTAGAGTCTAACTTATCCAGCCTTCACTTATCCAACGTTCTGTATAATCCAACACATCCTGCCTCCTGTCCGGATCCATAGCTGTTTCTCTAGGCAGCAATTTCTATATTTGTAGTCAATTTTTAGTAGTCAATGTTTTTGTAGTCAATGTTTTCAATACATTGCAATGTTTTGACGCTAAATTCATAAATACAGTAATTGCTACATAACATTACCGTGTATTGAACTGCATTTTCTGTCGCTTTGTTGCAAAACATGATGTTTTGGTGCTTAATTTATAAAATCGTAGCATAATTTGACGTTTAATAGGCTTTTCCTTAATCCCTCCTTATTATCCAACATTTTCGCTTATCCAATGTTCTGCACGCCCGTTTATGTTGGATAAGTGAGACTCCTGTACATCTGAAATTCTTTTCAACTGGTTTTACTCCGGTCCCCTTGCTGCTACAGTTTCCTTTAAAAAAACTGAGACTAAGTATGAGATTTTAATCTATGGGTGCATCTACACTGTAGAATTGTCACAGTTTTAGACCGCTTTAACTACCATGAATCAAGGCTATGGAATCATGGAAGTAATTTTACAAAGACTTTAGCCATCTCTGCCAAACTACTGGTGCCTCACCAAACTACATGATTCTATAGCATTAGGCCATGGCAATTAAAGGGATGTCAAACTGCATTAATTCTACAATGACACTATGTTGCAGGCAACCTTGTGTCCTGTATCTGGAGAAAGGACATATAAGATAAACAATAAAATAAAATAATAGAGGTCCCACTTATTCAGAACATAATTTCACATGGATATCACAACATTTTCTCTGTTGTTTTTACTTCCTGATGTAGTATTTGACTTCTCTTTCAACCTGCTTCTAGGTTAATTAGTGTGAGTTGTCTTTGCCCTTGTCCTAAAAGGTAACCTATAATGCACTATATTTCATACCAATAGAATGTCCTGGAATTAATGGCCTCATTGTAGGCAAAAGATAATGGAATAAGCCAGAGCTATTATAGTAATCTAAACCCCCGTGCAATTTATATTCTATTTCAATACTAATAAAAGCTACATTAATATGCAGCTACTTCAAGTGAATGGAAGCTTCCGGTTCTGTAACTAACTTTGCTTTCTCTATAAACCTGAGAGTTCCTTCCTTTTTCATAATGTTGTGATGAAAGATGATTATGTATCAGTTCCCCTAGCCTGACTCCCAAGGACAGTCCAGGTGACGGAAGCTGAGAAACTATTTCAAGCAACTTTCACATCCTCTTGGCAATATGTGTCAAACACAAGACACATGGGCTGAATCATATCATGTGCCCCATGAAGCTTTCAATGCCAGGGTAACATGGTTACATTTATACAGCCTTACAATTATAAACCATCCTTCAAAGGCAACCAAAAGACTGATGTGACCCTTGGTGAAAATGAGTTGGTCTAGGAAAAAGTGTGATGGCACTTATTTGCCTATTCAAGATAAAGACCTTCACAAAATTTCATGAACTACAGTCTGAAAACCCCTTCCTATGAAAACCCATTCACTCCCACGGTTACTATGAGGAGAAGACAAGGAATAGCAGAAGATAGCATTGTCCTTGCCAAACATTCTCTGTGCTTCTAGTCTCCAAACATAGATTCATTAGATCATTACTTGATTATAAGCACTTCCCATTTTGCTGTTGTTGTTCGCTGATTTCAACCTATGGTGATCCTATGGGAGATCTCTAAGTCACTCCCTTGTCAACAGCCTTATCGGGTCTTGCAAGCTTAGAACTATGGCTTCTTTAATTGAGTTTATCTTGAATATGGTCTTCCTCTTTTCCCATTGCCTTCTATCTTAATAAGCGTTATTGTTTTTTCTAACAAGTCTTCTACTCTTCTGTTCATGATTACACAAAGATAATAGCTAGCAACCTGTTGCTGAATACCAATTACAGTAGACCAATCAATTGTTGAATAGTAGGTCAAACACAGAGAAAAATCTAATGGCCTCCATGGGCCTATTTTAGTTCTAAAATAGAGTTTAAGTCATTATGTGTTATATGTATAGCAGTCTATATCTTACAGTAGTTAAAAGAGCACCCAGCATATTTGGAAAACATATGGCCATCAGATCGTCCACATGTGCTTTGGTTTTATATTCCTTGTTTTCTAGGACCAACACACCAACCACTTTCTGTACCCAACACATTCATTTGCAACTAATCAAGCTATATTATAAACTTAAGATAAAGTTGCACTGCCCTGAGTCCCCACAGGGAGGGGGGGGGGTGTGTGATATAAATAAGGTTTTTTGATTGATTGAAAAGGATATGTATATTGCGAGGAGAGAGAAATTGCTTGAGAAGCTCTGATCACATGAACAGTGCTCTGCCAAAGCCTTAACAAAACAATAAAAATCATGAATTTGTTAATACAGGGACAAGCGTGTCAGCCCGGATTTGAGTGATCTTATTTGAAAAGTAATTTGAAATTTCTTCACAGTGAGAAACACTTGACTCTGCCAGCAGATGCAAACAGGCAACATTATTCACATTGTAAATCATCCAGAACAGTTCCACTAATCAAAACCTGTGGTGCAGGAAAACAGAATTTTCTTCACCTCTTGCACAGCCATGGCGTAAGAGTTTGCAGAGGAAAAATATAATATGTGGGTCACACTATGAACAAGGTTCACATCACCAGCTCTGTTGAGAGCTCATGTTCCTCTGCATCCATGGGAGAATACTATGGCTACTTACACCATTCAATCAAAGAAAGATGGTCTATGATATCTAACCTGCATCGAAAGAATTAAATGGGAAAAGACATATGTTAGAAAACAGCTCTGTACTTCAAAACCTTGTTACCAGTGAGTAGGTAGAAAAGCAAAAAAAAAAAAAGTTCAAATCTAGTAATTAGACTGCATATTGGCGGTAAGGTAATTTTAATTCTTTCTGCTTTCTTATTGTTTGTTTGTGTGTATCTTTTTTTATCGTTGATTTTCCCTAGTAATTATTCTCTTCGAACATTCACAGCTAACTATAGCTAAGTCTTTTACAAACTGATATTGTTTGGTAGCTAAGCTGTCTGTCCTATTAAGGGAAAAATCATACACTTTCTCAATGTTTGTGTCTTAAGGAAATTAAGCTAATAGCTACCAAATCTAACATGGAAGTGTTTGTTTATTTTTTTATTTATTTACAGTATTTATACTCTGCCCTTCTCATCCCAAAGGGGACTCAGGGTGAATTACAATGCACATATATATGGCAAACATTCAATGCCATTATTAGACATACAATATAAAGACAGACATAGAGGCGATTTAATGTTTTCTAGCTTCCAGCTTCATGAGGGTACGCTCGATTCTGGCCACAGGGGGAGCAATCCATGACAGTTCCTAGCAGTGGAAAATTATGTCTTGCACAGTTCCAAGTTGCCCAGCTACTTCTTCATTTGACACAAGTTGTGAGGTTCTCATTCAAAAGAAAGTCCTGAACACCAAACCTGGACAGGAATCATGGAGACATGAGCTGCCACGAGGAAACATTTCTACTTTTTAAAGCTCAATCTTCTTGAAGGACTTCCAGTCAAATATGGACGGAGCAGGAAGGCTTTCTTAAGAATCCAGGAATCCACCAGAAGGAATCCTCTATGCACTACATTGATACATAACCACAGTAGTTATGTAGCAAAATAGTGAATACTGACTCAACTAATCAAATTCCCACTTATAGCCACTGAGATTGGGGAGGGGGGTTGTTTTCCTGTCATTTGAGAAGCGTTGAATGACATTCCCACCCACCTGCACAATCAATCTCCATTGTTACAGGAAGAAACATAATCCCTGTTGTAATACTCCCTGCAGTGGCGATTGCTCACACAAGGAGGGGATCAGCCACTTCCTGAACAATATGGGAACATGCCCCTTGTCACCTGCAATGGCTGCTGCCAGGTAAGTGGACATTGGGGAATTTTCACAGTCCCTATGTGCCCCCTAAATAAAGGAATACATAGGATTCACTTATGAATACAAAGCAAAGCTTTGACAATTCTGTAATTGGTGGTGTTTCCTTTCTCAGCTATGATCCCACCCATTTCAGCTGTGTTATTTTCCACAGTGCTCTTTAGTAGAGTAACTCATATGGATGGACATTTGCAAGATTATTTTCCATCTTTCTTCAAGGTTACAAAAACTAAAAAAGATAATGCTAATTTATTTTGCACTTAAATGGCAGTAAACAGAATACATGGATTTAGTAGTTTTGAAGCCACAGATTCTCAAAACATATTTAGAAAAGCACAGCCTAAACAGCCAACTGCTTAACTATTCAAGAACATCACTGCTATTAGTATGATATAGTACTTTAGCTTTCAGTTGTTTGCCAGAAGATTACTCTTGCTCCACACAATCCCATGTTTTAGCCTACCATGTTCCAATAAACAATGCAAATTGTACTCTTTTAAAAAATCAGTCTGAAAAGACATTTGTCGTAACAGGCACAAAGAGATTACAAATTTTAAAAGTGTATACACACGTCACAAGTTTTGGAGGAATGTGTAAAATGTTTCATAAGCTATGCACAGTCCTCTGGGGCACCCAATGCATGTCCCAGCCATCCCACACCCCTGACACCCCATGTTATTATTTTTAAAACCTAAAATATCCCTCTCCTCCTCTTGGGGAAAGCTGGGATGATTCTATTATGCCCCTCCATTTCTAGGAGGTTTCTAAACCAGAAATGAAATGAAAAGAATAAAAATTCTTCTGAGAGACCAAAAGAAAGATATCAATAACCTATTTAATAACACATCTATTATTGTTAAATGTAATTATGAATGTTCATATGTATGCTTAGTTATTCTGTGTTTGTTTGCTTAATAAAGAGGCAGATATAATTATCTTTTATAATTTAGAAATATTCTGTTATATGGGATGTAAATTACCCTTTCATAGAAATTGGTATTTTGTGGACATGACCTACTATCACAGGGGGGCATTGGAGAAGAGAGACATCTGACATTTCCCAAAGTTAGCAATCTGGTTTTGCACTTTTATTTACTTAATAGGAAAAATGCACTTCCAAATCAGTACAGAATAGAAATCTGAATAAAAATAAACAGGAGTGAAAATAATGCCCAGAAACTCATAGTTGAGAAAACTGCTTTTAAGACTTTGGAAAAGGTGCACACAAAACGAGTGTATGGTGGCAGTGGACATAAATGTATGTGTTAGAAATATTTACATGAATTTTCAAGTAGTCGTAAACTACTGGAGATTCAGGTCCAATTGAACTGATGGTTAGAAATAAGGATAAGTGTTTGCACCATTTTGTGACTCATGGACTCTGTATCGGATATGCTCAAGACACTAGAACACCTCCATGCCACGAGTTCACAACCAAGGCTGAGGAATGAAAACAGAGTGAAAACATCTGGGACCTTGCATGGGAAAGAGCCTAATAAGACAAACTAGCTCAAACTGGAAGACCTGGAAGTTGTAAGGAGGAACTTTTGGGAGCAGAGGGGGTGGGGCTTTTGGGGGTACTGACCTGATAATTTGCCTGTGATTTCTTCATTCATAACTTTGTTGTAGAGCAGTAACCTAGCATCAAAGAAATTTCCAAGGACCTCTTCACTCGGCCCTTTCAGGCCATGCCGTTGCACTAGCAATCTCTGGCAAAGGGAAGGTGTTCCACACACCCTCCCTCCTGCCTTCATCACACGGAGGAAATGGAAGTTGTTTTGGGACCCTTTCCCTCCCTCTTCAGATGGCAGAAAGGGCAGCAACGCACATTGCCCTACCACCCTTTCTGCCATCACACAGCACAAAACAGAGAAAAGTGCAAGTAGCTCTGTCGAAGTTATCCAAATGACACTTTCCTCCCCATAGTGGAGGAGAAAGAACCTTTCAAAGCTTCCTCTCCACTTTGGAAGAAAAGAGGATGAGGCCTGCCATGCATCATGTTATGGCATACGGCAGGCCCTGTCCTTGCTGTGCATAAAACTGGCAAAACGGGGCAAAAATGCGCCATGTTAAGAGGTCCCAAGATTTCCTTGTGCTAACAAGGTTCTGTTATTATCTCAATGACTGATATTAATAAACTAACACTTCAAACTCTTCTATCAGTAATGCAGTGAAATACAGGATCAGGATCCTGATTTCCAGTGATCTCAGGTCTTTTGTCCCATATACCATATTTTCAGGCTTATAAGATGAGTAGGCGAATAAGATGACCCCCAAGTTTTTCAGTAAAAATAGAATTTGGAATATACCTTCTGTAACGGATTTGTCTTGCCTAAGGTAAAGTTAATGCGTGGCCTACCTTGAGGGGTTGGTTTGCGAGCAGCCATTTTGTAAAAAAAGAACTAGGCAGACATTTTGTGTGGCTCCTTTCTAACAGAAGCCAGGGGGAGGAGCTAGATTGCAGCTATTTGCATGAAGCGGCCTGATTGGCCAGATGCAAATAAGCAGATGCTAAGGCCCAAGAGAGGGGCGGAGCTTAAACGTCTGTAATTTATTTATTTATTTATTTACAGCATTTATATTCTGCCCTTCTCACCCCGAAGGGGACTCAGGGTGGATCACATTACACATATAGGCAAACATTCAATGCCTTTTAACATAGAACAAAGACAGACAAACATAGGCTCCGAGCGGGCCTCGAACTCATGACTCAGGAATAATAACAGTTATTCCTGAACATTCTAGTCAGTTTGTCAGTTTGTGAGTTGGGAGTTTTGCTAGGAACAGTAAGTAGACAGCTGATTCCCTGGAGTTCAAGTAGTGTGATAGCTGAGATAGCTATTGATGATAGCTGGTTAGCTATGAGCTTAGGAAGGACAGAGTGTCCTAGTTTGGATTTTAAAGGGCAGTTTAACCAGGATTTCAGAGTCTAGTTCAAGTTTTAAAAGTCAGTTTTGAAAGTAATTGTACTAAAGCCTTCTAGGAAGGAAAGGCCAAGGAATTTTATAAAAGGAAAGTCATACAGAAATGGTTTGAAGTGATAACCTCTTTGGAAAGCATTCAAAAGCCATTTGTAATTCATCTAGCATTTAGTACCATATATACTAGGGTTGAATGAAAAGTAATGCCTCCACCTTTGTAACTCCTCAACAGATGGCAGTACTGATATGCGGCAGGTACTGGTTTATTCAGTAGACTCTACAGTTCAATTTGACGGGAAGCCTTAGCATTGAACGGTTGTGTTGTTAAAGTGCAGAGTATGGAACCCTGCGCAGACGGTCGGTCAATGCGACTTAAGCAACGTACAGTCATTGAATTCTTGACAGCAGAAGGTGTCACTCCAAAGGAGATTCATCAGAGAATGCAAGCTGTTTATGGTGATTGTGTTGATGTCAGTACTGTGCGTCATTGGGTGAGTAAGTTTAAAGATGTTGAGGTGGGAACATCTGACTTGCATGACAAACAAAGAGTTGGATGTCCTGTGACAGCAACCACTGAGTTTCACAAGCAAAAGGTTGACAGAATGATTCAGGACAATCGTCGTATCACTCAGAGAGAAATTTCATAATCAGCCTTTCACAAGAACGTGTGGGTCACATTATTGCTTTGCTTGGCTATCGGAATATCTGTGCACGATGGGTACCCAGGATGCTGATGCCTGAAATGAAAGTGCAGACTTGAAATTTGCCAGGAACTCCTCTCGCGTTACGAGAATGAAGGTGATGCCTTTCTCCTTTCACTTGTGACAGGAAACACCATTACGACCCAGAGATGAAGTGTCAGTCTATGAAATATCAACACAAAGACTCACCCCAGTCAAAGAAATTCAAGACACAGCCCTCAGCTGGAAAAATCATGGCAACAGTGTTCTGGGATGCAGACGGTGTTATCCATATTGAGTTCCTTGAACGTGGAACAATGATGAATTCAGAGCGTTACACCACAACATTGCAAACTTTGGAATGACGGCTAAGAAGGGTCCAAAAGGAAAAGGGAAATGTTTTCCTGCAGCATGACAATGCCAGACCACACACTTCACATGCCACCACGGCAGAGCTTCAGAGACTGGATCTCACCACCATACGGCATCCTCTGTACAGTCCAGATTTAGCACTGTCTGACTTCCATCTGTTCCCGAAGAAGATCTGTGGGGACATCATTATGCTTCTGATAAAGACGTTGAGAGAACTGTGAGACGCTGGTTGCAGAAACAGAGTGTTGACGTCTTCCGTGACGACTTCATTTCTGCCAATGACGACTTTGTTCATCATTGGCAGAAATGTATCCAATTGTCTGGTGATTATGTGGAAAAGTGAATAGTCATAGTTAAAGAGCACATTCTAAGGATTATTTCTGCGTTTGATTTATTAAAATATTCCTATCTAAACCCAAGTAACGAAGGTGGAGGCATTACTTTTCATTCAACCTGGAAACCGCCAAGCTTATGTGCCTCAAAAGAGTCAAATAAATAAATAGTTCTCCTTTTATCATATAACAAATCTCATTCTCATCTCTAGACCTCAAAGAAATAAAACCAGGCTCCTTTCACTTCCTATTCCTCGGGCTGTGGCGCAGGTGGGAGAGCAAACCAGGTGCAATTAACTGCAATGAATCACTCTGACCAGGAGGTCATGAGTTCGAGCCCCACTCGGAGCCTATGTTTGTTTGTCTTTGTTCTATGTTAAAAGGCATTGAATGTTTGCCTATATGTGTAATGTGATCCGCCCTGAGTCCCCTTCGGGGTGAGAAGGGCGGAATATAAATGCTGTAAATCAATAAATAAATAAATATTCCACGCCCCATTTTCCGCAGCTCAGCACCCGGTATATAAGACGACACCCAATTTTTAAGAGGATTTTCCTGGTTAAAAAGTCATCTTATACGGTAAGTAAATGGCTGTGACGTTAACACAAATACACTGAAGTGTGTGTGTTCACTTAGCACTATTTAATAACATGGGCTGTGATCATCTGCATTTTTTATATCAATGTCAGGTTCCAACACCCTCACAGATAGGGTAAGTCCACTGTAATGTCATATTCTGGACTTTATAGTCTTTTGACAGCAGGGTTAGGCTGGTTATTAATGCCAATTACTGGAAAATATAGTAGCAGAAGCCCAATGAGTTTCCTGTTCACTCTGTTCAGTTGAGCCCTGAACATCTTCACTAAAGTCCTGCTAAAATATCACCCATTGCCTCCCATATGCAGAGCCTGAGTCTCAAGAGGCAAAGATGAGTTAATTCATGGATCAACAAAACACACTACAAACTGACAACTTAAAATGTAGCTTGTTATGTGAACTTGTTCAAGCCTGAAAATTCTGATTCCCACTTGGCTCCATGGGCCACAATTCCCAGTTCATCAAAATCTGTCATAACCACCCCACTTCCTTCCTACCAACAGTGTGTTCATCTTCATGCTCCTAAATATCTCTGTGTTATCAAGAATATTTTTTCCATCAATTCCAAATACTCACCAGTTATGCTTTCCACCTTACCTTTGTGTTATTCAAGCACCTGTCTACTTTGTTCAATTTACTTCTGCCAGTCTCTGTTAAACACATCTATTTTTAAGGTGTTACTTCATTTTATATTAAAATCTCCTTTATATCTCTTAAGTTTTTACCTATCACTTGGTACCACCTGGCAGAGGACTAGAGGGATAAGTAACATGAATAATATTTCCATGTTAACCTTTTATTATACCTTATTTCACATTTCACTAGTATTTTATGCTGTAGTGTATTTTTTGAAGTTTTTTATTATACACTGGATGTTATTATCAAAACATAATTATTATTACAATAAATTAGATAAATATTTTCCTACAATGTCATGCTGCCTTGAAAAGAAATGAAGATGCAAAATGGCTGCCCACACTGAAAAAAATATGTCACGATTAGATACTAGAAATTTTGCTTTTTAAAAACCATTTGATGATCAACCATATCATAACAATGTCATACATAGAAATTGGAATGAAATAATATTGTTTGGAGCTTAAAAGAGCAAAATACAGGGGAGCAACCAGATAGAGGTCTAGCATTAGGCAACTTTGATACCATCTCCACTGCCTTCCCTTGGGCAAATCATCTGAGCCGCAAGAATAGACCAAACATTTGGATTATTCCCCGCTGGTCATTTACAGGAAAGTAAACCTCAGACACTCCTCCCAAAGTTATGGAATACTTAAAGTAAAGGTAAAGGTTTCCCCTGACATTAAGTCCAGTCATGTCTGACTCTGGGGGTTGGTGCTCATCTCCATTTCTAAGCCGAAGAGCCGGCGTTGTCCGTAGACACCTCCAAGGTCATGTGGCCAGCATGACTGCATGGAGTGCCGTTATCTTCCCGCCGGAGCGGTACCTATTGATCTACTCACATTGGCATGTTTCGAACTTCTAGGTTGGCAGGAGCTGGAGCTAACAGCGGGCACTCAAGCCGCTCCCGGGATTTGAACCTGGGACCTTTTGGTCTGCAAGTTCAGCAGCTCAGTGCTTTAACACACTTCGCCACCGGGGCTCCTATGGAACACTTAAGTGAATGTGAAATTCTTATGTTTGCCTTAAGGGTAAAACTCTTCTCAATCCTGCCCCCTCCGCCCCAGGTCTCATGACCTATGGAATTTGTTCAAGAGCCATACCCTACACCAAAATGGGTGTCAAAGTGAACACTCTTAAATTCTCTCCCATTACTGCCAGATGACTCTCTTTTATAGACCACCACCCTAGCCAATTGTCAAAGAGGCACTATGTGGTAGACCATGTTAAAGGGGAGAACATTTCTCCCTGGCCCTAAAGCAACCAGATGAACTCACATTGCAGACCCTGTCTTCCTCACATGCCATGTTCTGGCACTTGGCACCTTCTTGCAAAGTCTTCTCGTCTCTATCCCTGAAGGCCATCAAATAGGTTTCTTCCCTGCAGCAGCCTTACCACATGGTCCATAAACATAATTTTTCAGAAATACTCATAGCAATAGCCATTGCAGCTTGCAGGTTCTCAGAATTGATGTCCACATTTCTGCCAGATGACCCTCTGTTTCATATGGTCAGCATTGGATCAACACACTTTCAAAACTATGTTCATGACCATGATACCATGAATCAACTTTTAAGGAGTTTGATTATGTTGCTGTCTGCCCTTTGAATGAAATGTTACGTACTGTATCTCAACTTTGAAAAAGATAAGGTACTGAATGATGCCTAAAATTTCTGTCTGAGACCCCAGAAAACCAGAACTCCTCCGAGACAAGACTGGTCTAGGTGAATAAACAGCTTAATGCAGCTTTTTGTGGTCCTTTGTTTGAACAACTGTAACTTTGTTAAATAGCAGCAAATGTTTCCCTGTTGACAATTGTCAGATTTCATAATCATGGGTTCCTGGTGAAAAGTGTCCCTTTAAAAATAGTTGGCAAAGCCATGTTGTTTGAACAGTTAACTCATCTTGTCTTCAGAGTGTCTGAACTCGTCTTGTCTTCAGACTGAAACGTATTTCAGGCCCTAATTACTGTGTTCTCAAAAGACAGTGACAGATCATTTTCACCCCTTTTCTTGATGGGCTTCTTGCCACAATCAAGCCTGAGTTTTCTTTTGAAAATCAACTTAATTAACAATTAACTCAATTGTAAGGTTTTTTTTTAAAAAAACACCTCTTAACTTCTATATGACTGAAACAGTTCTCTTTGGGTAACGTCAAACATAAAATAAAAAGAGCATGCTTGCAGGTTGTTGATAGAATGACAAAGCTGCCTTCACAACTGATAACATTTGAGAAACATCAAAACAAGTAGAATGCTGATTCAAGCCCACCAGCCTTGCCTTTGGTCTGTCCACTCCCCGTTATTGAAATCTCCTCCATGTGGGTAAAATTCACAAAGTGTGGCCATTGTGTGTCACAGAGAGAAAGAAGTCACTTCTGTCTCAGGTAGGCTTTTCTCTCACACACGATTTCATTTCAATTCCAACCTTGATTTTTTTTTTGTTGTGAGACTATATAGTGTATATGCATAGAAATTCATATGAATTTCGAAATGAACTTTTACTTGTATTGAGTTACCCACCCAATTCTGTATCCCAAGTGGTTCAGCACTTTGATCATTCCTTTCATGTTTAGACCACAACAGGAAGTAGATTTATCACCACTCTGATAAACGAGCCAACCAGAAAGCATTTCTTTTTAATTACTTTTCGTTAAATAGATTTTTTCAGAGACACATTTTAAGTTGTATACATTTATTTACATACTAGCTGTGCCCTGCCACACGTTGCTGTGGCGAAGTATGGTGGTATGGGAAATAAAGTATTGAGGAATTGGTGGTAGTTAAGGTAAAGGGTAAACGTTTTCCCCTGACATTAAGTCCAGTCATGTCTGACTCAGGGGGTTGGTGCTCATCTCCATTTCTAAACCGAAGAGCCGGCATTGTCCGTAGACTCCTCCAAGGTCATGTGGGATGACTGCATGAAGCGGCGTTACCTTCCTGCCGGAGCAGTACCTATTGATGCACTCACATTTGCATGTTTTTGAACTTCTGGGTTGGCAGAAGCTGGGGCTAACAGTGAGGGCTCACTCTGGTCCCCCAATTCAAACCTGTGGCCTTTCGGTCCAGAAGTTCAGCAGCTCAGCGCTTTAACAAGCTGCGCCATCAGGGGATATTATTTCCTAAAGGTTGTGAATATACAATATTTCTGATTGTTGGGGTTTTTTTTGTCTGTTGGAGGCAAGTATGAATGCTGCAATTAGGGAAAATGACTAGGATGTAATGGCCTTGCAGCTTTAAAGCCTGGCTGTTTCCTCCCTGAATGAATTTTTTGTTGGGAGGTGTTAGCTGGCCCTGATTGTTTCCTGTCAACAGTGTGGCTGGGTTCAAAGCACAAAGAACGATTATACATTGAATATTCTTTTTGTATTGTGCCTCACTTAGGTGTTTAACACCTGTAACGACTTCTGTGGGAGGAAGAAGTGGGGAGAACTGTGATTTTCACCAAGATATTGATGTAGGCAACTCCCCTGCATCAATACAATTTAGTACTCTGTATCCAACATGCTTAGAATCAGAATTTTGCATTTCAGGAGTTTTTTAAAAAACATTGAATTGCCTATATTTGAATACACATACATAATGAGATATCTTTGAGATTGCACATAGGCCTAAATGTGTAGTTTATGAATATTTCAAATATACCTTATACACATAGGCTGAAGATAATTTTATGCAATATTTAATTATTATTGCTGTGCATGGAACAAGGTATGTGGACACTGCACCATCCGGGAGCAAATGTGTCACTATCACACTATCTCAGCCACCCATGGTGAACTATTTTGGATCTGGATTATTTTGGAATTTCAGCTAGGGGATGATTAACCTGTATATACACAGAAATACGTATAACATAGTCCCAATCACCACCATTCCCAGTACCTTCCCTGCTTCCATTATGCAGAACATACGCATATCATGTTCCATTGCCTATAAGAGGAGGGTTCAGCTGGTATATTGGTCTGGGGCCTGGAGAGCCAAAGACGGGTCTAGGAATTTTTGACAGACCCTTCTTTAAAAATCTTTACAGACCACTTAATTGAATTTTGAAAGAATATCCTGCTTTTTGGGCCCAAAAGCAATTTTATTCCACCTTGAAGCATTTCCCTTAGAGACGGACGCTACATGCCTCCTCTAGTTTGGCCCTTTGGTCAAGGCGATTGCATGCAAAATGTTATTCCTTGTGTATTGGGATGATATTTTCTTGACACCATCTTCAAATGAAGTGGGTTATGAAATGGAAATGCACAGCAAGAAGATACAACAGTAATAATGTTACACCAGTGGATCAATTACTTCCTTTATACCTCACTTTTCTCCAAAGTCTGGGTTGCAAGCCTTTTTATAGATAAAAAAATTACAAATAAAGCCATGCAGAGCAAAAACTACAAAATAACCAAGATTATCTTTTTATTACATTTCAACTATCCCTCAAAGTACTTTTCTCAAAGCCCATTCTTCAACTGTTTCACATTTTATTTTGGTCAATGTAAGAGGAGAAGAAATACATTTTCCACATTCTCTGAATGTATTTAAAGCAAACCAACATTCCGTTAAAGAGAAGATTGAAATCTAGTTATCCAGAGGTATCTTTGCGATCGTATTTTCTACTACGAACTTGCACGGACTTTAAGATCTGCGGGGGAGGCCCTTCTCTCTCTCCCGCCGCCGTCTCAAATAGGATTGGTGGGGACGAGGGAGAGGGCCTTCTCAGTGGTGGTCCCCCAGCTCTGGAACTCCCTCCTGAGAGAAATGAGATTAGCCCCCACTTTATCCACATTCCAAGCCACTGCACTTTATTACTGGCCCATCTTATTAGTGACCTTGCAATATATTGCACTTGTATAATTTATTGCCTTGCCTCCAATCTTTGAACACACCTTTGTGCCCAGCTATTGGTTATTGGCTGTTGTTGAGTTATGCTTTTATGATATTTTATATGTTTTATGTAGTAATTCATTGTAATTGAAATGTATTTTATGTTGTAGTATTTTATTATTATATTACTGGACTTGGTCCCCAAGTCCCTTCAGGAAGATGGGGCAGGATAAAAGAATAAAGTAGTAGTAGTAGTAGTAGTAGTAGTAGTTATTATTTTCTGTGTTAAATTTACTGAAACAACTAAATGTCTTGATTGTTCCATCTTCTGCCAAACTGTTTATCTCAAGAATTGCAAACTTGTATATAAATCTGAGGTTTATGTCTTTGGCTAAGTAAAAACTATACTTTACAAGTAAATATAAACTGAGATAGCCACATGAGGGAAGTACAGCTATAATGATATCTTTTCCTTTGTTGGTCAGTGCACACAATGGAGGTTAATAAAAAGATTTGACTGGTCCCTTCACTGTCAATCACACAAGTTACTTCACACTCACTGATCCACCCAGCTCCAAGTTAGAGAAAAGCCACAACTACTCAGCATACCAATAGAAGACATACTACAAGTTCATTTCTTTCTGCAGTGGGTGGAAAACACATGGCACTCCAGATGCTGATGGACTGCTATTCCCATCGGTCTTACTCAGCTCTCCCAATGTAGAAATGCTGAGACCTACTGGAGATATCATGTGGAGAGGCATAACCCTCATCTTAACTAAAAGTTGTGCTGTTTCTTTTTAAAAGGTGAAAACAAGTTCCCAAAGTTACATGAGTTACATGTTCAAAATCAGAACATTTTTCTCCTTCGTATCTTTAAGATATAACATAAGAGTTTTCTCCCTTGCATTTTAAAACATATTTTGAGTAAAAAGGTGGAAAAATCCAATAAGGTATTTCATTACATCTTTGGGTAGTTCTGTTGTAATGACAGAGAAATTGCTTCAAATGTGTTTACTTTGTGCACTAGATTCTCGAAAGAAGCTCTGGCCTAACATGATAGAAATAATAGAAGAGAGAATATTAAAGACAAATGGGGACATAAAATCCACCTGGAAAAAAAACAATATTGTTTTAGCTATTACCTACCCATTTCTCTGATTGAATCAGAATTGCACCAAGCACTTTTTCTCGCCATAATTCATTATCATTACCTTGTCCCTAAAGTCTTTATGGCTTTATTTAGTGCTCAACCAGACATCCTATCAAAAACTCAGCAAATGGGGAGGGGGACCCTGCAGGTCTAGCCCTACAGATCTGAACAGCATATCAGTATCCATTATCTGACAACTGCCCCGTTCCCCCCTCTGCCCTCCCTTCCTCCTCGCCAAACTCGGGCACAGTTCCATTGTTTTAGCTGACTGTGCTTGACAGGGGAGATGACTGATTAAAGTGACAGACAGTGTTTCAATAGAGAGAGTAGCCTGTTTTAGCTCAGGCCTGTCTACTCCAGTAAATCTTTGCTTTTATCAGCCCTGTGCAACCGGCTCATTTAGACCAGATCAGCGGCAGTCCATCTCTTTACAACCCCTTGTCGGTGACAGCCTTCAGGTGCCTAAGCACGCCAGGTTTGATCTGAGTCAAACCCTAGTGTGAAAAGGGATTAACCTGTAAGATTGCAGTGGGCTCTCTTTAAGCATCTTTTCGACAAGTGACAAGAGAAGCTTTAAAATGCCATTATGCCTGGTAAATCTTCCCTTCTTCCTTTGCATGCCACACTTTGTTTGCATTCATTCAAACCAATTGACCCAGGCATTAACCGTGCCAGTGAGGAAGCCTTCATGAACAGTGTGCTGGATAAACTCGATGGTTTACCTATAAAAGAAAACATAATTAAAAATGTGCCTTTAGAAGAGTGGGAGGATTCTGGATTCTATCTTATCTTTGCAAAACATGAAATATTCATCAGATGTTGTAAAACAGGGCACTAAATAAATGTCCAACTGGCTGGCACTGCATTTTTTTTAAAGTCGCTTGCTTCATGAAAATTTAGCAGAAAGTAAATGATGGCAATTTAGAGATAGACACAATTGAATAGTGATATTAAGGAGGAAATATTTAAATCTGTAGATTAAAACAGTTTTAAAAGGCATAGGCATTTGGTTTTGCGGCCTCTAAGTGGAAGGTATATATCAAGTCACAAAAAATATATAAAAGTACGAAACTGTTTTGTATCAATCAAAACCACCAGTCCATCAACTTCAGTCCAGGGTTACTCCCATATTCACGAAGGATATGTTCCTGGATTTTGCATGTACACTTGAAACCCTGGCTCATATTGTGGTATATTCTAATGTATAAATCAACCTCATGTATAAGTTGAGGGCAGGTTTTGAGTCCAAAACTATGGATTTTGATATGATCCATGAGTAAGTTGAGGACCTTTCAGCAGAGAAGGGAAAGCTCCAGCATCACCGAAAGAAGACATCCACCCTAACACATCCATTTTCCCACCTAGGCATTCAAAGAGGCCAGAAATAGCAGGGATTATGTTTCTTTTCAGTTCTCTGCTAATGGAGAAAGTTTTTACCTTTCACCACTCTAATCAGAGATCATTCTCTCTTTTTTTAATAAGAATTAACATGTAGTACTAATATTGACCTGTAGTAAATTTACCCTGGTTTTAATTTGGGAAGGGGGATAACATTTTAACTAAATGTTCTAGACAGGCATGTAGCTGGGGGGGCGGGGCAGGTTTACCCCCCCCCCAAATTCTCAGGGTGGTCTGCGAGAAGGGCTTACATTAATTATTTAAACTGTTATGTTTATTCATATCATGATCTGATCACCATGCTCAATATGTCCCCTATGCATGGGGGTATTTGGATAACGATACAAAAGGCTTGCTAGGGCAGATCCTCTCTCACTCAGCCCCCCCCCCCCCCCGCCCGAACCATAATCCCAGCCCCTCCTGAATCAAAATCCTGGCTACGGGCCTGGTTCTAGATTTATATATGACTGTACATGGATTTCCAATGAGACAAACAATAGAGGTACCAAGAAGAGAGCCTAGTTTATACAGGAAGTCAGAAGTAAATAGGTGAAACTATGGATTTGTGAAGCCATGTATTTTGATTCAATCGATACGAGGGTCATACTGTATTGTATTCCAGGAGTGGGCGACTAAATCTCCTCAGGGCAGCATTAAGCTTTTGGGCTAATTTCAAGAGTCCTCTGGAAGTGATAATGTCAGAAGCCTTGGGGGGGGGGGGGTGGCATAAAATACAATTTCCAGAAAAACCTACCACCAATGGCCAACATGGGCATATCCAGTTTGCTGTGAGGGGAGGAAGGGAGAGAAATAATAAAGAGAATAATAGCTGATTCAATTTCACTGACCATATAACATTTACAGAAAAGTCAATGGAAAAGAACAAGAGCTACATTGTAATATCTGGTCCCTTAGCATTGTAATGCTGGTCATAATTAAAGATGTAAATCATGCCCTATGTCATTCTTCCATACCCCCCAAAAATGCTTTGGAAAGTTTTATTTCCATTTATACATAAAAGGTATACTTTTAAAATGCATTTTTGTTCTTGGTATAAAAAAAAACTAGTGTGTTTTTTAAAGCTCTTAGGACATTGAGTTCCCCTCAAAATATGCCCTTTGTGGTTTGTTGTTGTTGTTGTTGTTTTGCAGACAAAGTAAATCTTTTCCACAAAGAAAAGATGTTTTGCATTTTCATGTGATTCAGAATAAGGAAATGTGTGACTGTTCTTTACATGCCAGTCAATTTTAAACTGTGAACTTTAAATTCACATTCTATTTGTATTGTATTTTAATCCTTGCATCATGTATTCTAATATATGTATTTTGTGGTGGTGTGTTTTAATGTATATATTTTATCACATGTATTTTATGGTAATATATTTTAATTGTGTTGTATCCTGCCTCTAGCCATGAGGAGGGGTGGGTAACAAAATTATTATTGTTATTGTTGTTGCCAAAGTAGAGAGCTTTTTATACAATCAATTATACATGTTAAACAATCACAGACTTCTGAGTCATTGTAGTATGTTATCCTTATATGATAAGATAATAATGAAAGTAGGACTTAATCCTAATGGCCTTGGAAAGATACTCATTGCTGGCAGATCAATTTCCCTCCACTTCAGGGTTCTGCATACTCCAGTGTCTGGACAATTGCGTTGCCACATTTTTGGGTCCTCTAATGGGCTACTGCTATGATGTTACAGACACCATTAAGGGTAACTAGCATTTCAATTAGCATCACAACTTAAGCTGTTTGGAAGTACTTTTGACTGAGGTTGGGAAGATGCCTCAAATAGCATGTAGTAGCTCCACCAAGGGGTTTTTAAGCTTGAAGCTGTATTCTTTTCAGTTCAAATCAACTTTTTGGCAAAAGCGATTCATTAGGGGTGATAAGGAAATTTGACGTATATATTCAGTTTTATCATATTTATTTTTTATATTGTTATAAGTGTTTTATTTTAACTTATTTTAACTTACTACATAGAGTGTAATCAAGTCTTATCGAGCCTTGTTCTTTGATTTGGTATTGTGATATGGCCTAAGGGCTAATCAATAAAAAAATTTATTAACTTTTTGGCAGAAATAAATTGAGGGCCTTGGGTTTCAGGTTTGTTGTGTGCCCCACAGGCAACACTCCACAAGGGCCATGCATTTTTTATTCCTACTCATTAGAGGAGGGAAATTACCAGCACACCACAAATGCTTCAGTTTTTCAGTATACCAAAAACCATAGGACAAAATTTAAGGCAA